>NC_138130.1:30625246-31917825 GCF_964188305.1 Podarcis bocagei | reverse complement strand
GAGAAATGTTGGAGGGTATGGCTTTGCATTTGCACAATGAAATCTGAGGTCATTCTTTTAAAATTAGTATGCGAATTAATAGAATCAAACAGACAAAGTGATGCCTTGTCAGAACAAAACAGCATCATGGGGGTTATTTTGTTAACTTGCATCTTAACAAGACCATTGGTCTACCTAGCCCAGTTCTGTCTTTTGTGCTATTTCCTTAAATGCACTGACTATCAAAAGAAATGAACCTTCACACACTAAGCACAAACAATATCACATCACAGGCAGGAGAACATACATGTGCCATTATGATTTGACTTTCCAACAGAGTTCCAGCTCAAGATCCTTTTAACAGTTATCATGGGAGCAGAATCTGATGCAGTTATTTTGAGGAAGGAAAAGTACAACTGCAAGGCAGTGAAAGCCACACTTAAAATTACCTGCATGGCATTTTACAGCAACGTTCCTGCCAAGAAGGAAATTAATTTTTTTTAAAAGTCAAATTTAATTAAAAGTATGCTTAAATATCACTTTAAGAAACATTAAACATTAACAAGGTAAGGGTTCCAACCACTTACATTGTGAGAGGAAGTTGTGAAACATAATACCATGTGCCGTATTTCAATCATCAGGGAAATGGAGAAAAGCCCATACAGTGGTGCCTCGCAAGACGAAATTAATTCGTTCCGCAAGTCTCTTCGTCTTGCGAGTTTTTCGTCTTGCGATGCACGGTTTCCCATAGGAATGCATTGAAAATCAATTAATGCGTTCCTAGGGAAACTGCCTTCAGACCAGGTCCGGGGACAGTCTGTCCCCGGACCTCTTCTGAAGGCTGGGGGGGGGGGGACAAGGGCTTTTCTTCCCACCCCCAGCATTTTAAAAAACCCCGGGACAGCGGAGGACAGCGATCTTAAAATGCTGGCGGGCGGCATTTTAAAATCGCCCCGGGACAGCGGAGGACTTCTCCGCTGTCCGGGGCGATTTAAAAGCCCCTAGGAAGGCAGGCAGGGGGGACAAAGACTTTCGCCCCCCGCCCGCCTTCAGAAGGTGTTCCCGCCCCCCCCGCCCCGCTTCGGAGCAGCGTTCCGAAGCGGGGCGGCTGGGGCAGGTGTTCCCTCCCCCCCGCCCCGCTTCGAAGCAGCGTTCCGAAGCGGGGCGGCTGGGGCAGGTGTTCCCTCCCCCCCGCCCCGCTTCGGAGCAGCGTTCCGAAGCCGGGCGGCTGGGGCAGGTGTTCCCTCCCCCCCGCCCCGCTTCGGAGCAGCGTTCCGAAGCGGGGCGGCTGGGGCAGGTGTTCCCTCCCCCCCCGCCCCGCTTCGGAGCAGCGTTCCGAAGCCGGGCGGCGGGGGCAGGTGTTCCCTCCCCCCCGCCCCGCTTCGGAGCAGCGTTCCGAAGCCGGGCGGCGGGGGCAGGTGTTCCCTCCCCCCCCGCCCCGCTTCGGAGCAGCGTTCCGAAGCGGGGCGGCGGGGGCAGGTGTTCCCTCCCCCCCCCGCCCCGCTTCGGAGCAGTGTTCCGAAGCGGGGCGGCTGGGGCAGGTGTTCCCGCCCCCCCCCGCCCCGCTTCGGAGCAGCGTTCCGAAGCCGGGCGGCTGGGGCAGGTGTTCCCGCCCCCCCCCGCCCCGCTTCGGAGCAGCGTTCCGAAGCCGGGCGGTGGGGGCAGGTGGGGAGAAGCGATCTCCCCGCAGCCCCTTGCTTCAAAAGAGGTCCGGGGGCAGCGGGAAGCGCTTCCCGCTGTCCCCGGACCTCTTTTGAAGCAAGGGGCGGTGGGGAGAAGCGATCTCCCCGCAGCCCCTTGCTTCAAAAGAGGTCGGGGGCAGCGGGAAGCGCTTCCCCCTGTCCCCGGACCTGGGGCTGCGGGGAGAAGATCGCTTCTCCCCGCCGCCCCTTGCTTCAAAAGAGAAGACCCGCTGTCCCCGGGGCAAGCTTCGTTTTGCGAAGCAAGCCCATAGGGAAATTCGTCTTGCGAGGCAACTCGAAAACGAAAAAACCTTTCGTTTTGCGAGTTTTTCGTCTCGTGAGGCGTTCGTCTTGCGGGGTACCACTGTATTAATTTTAAGTTCTGATCCAAGTCAAATGTAAAGGCTACTACTAAACAAAATCCTCATTGTTTTTCAGCTGGTTACATGAAATGTTACCCAAACTCACACAATAATTTTTGGAAATATAGCAAAACATATATTTCAATGAGCACTAACAGTTTGTGTCCTAAAAAGGGAAGTCCAATGTCTTTCAGGGGGAAATGATGATTTTTACTATTTAATACTATAAGAAGCAGTGAAAGTTCTTAAGTAGACTAGTATGATTTTGAGCATTAAAAAATAAAAATCTGAACATTTTTTCATACTGTATTTGGCATGCAACCTTATTGTTCAAAAGGTTTTTGTTTAGTCAGAAATGCTTGACAAAAGTATTTTTCCTTTAAAGAATAAATGTCTTGCTGAAGGTATCAATTACCAAAGCTGGTATTTATATTTCTACAAAACTGTACACCAGTCACAATCTATTAGTAAAGAAACACTGTTACTCTACTTGTGTATATTGTTATTGGACTACTACAATGTGTTCTACGTGGGGCTACATTTGAAGGGGACTCGGAAACTACAACAAATCCAGAATGCGGAAGCTAGACTGGTAAGTGGGAGCAGCCGCCAAGACCCTATAACACCGGTCCTGAAAGACCTACATTGGCTACCAGTATGTTTCCAAGCACAATTCAAAGTGTTGATGTTGACCTTTAAAGCCCTAAATGACCTCAGCCCTGTAAACCTGAAGGAGCATCTCCACCTCCATCATCGAGGCCAGACACTGAGGTCCAGCTCAGAGGACCTTCTGGCAGTTCCCTCACTACGAGATGTGAAGCTACAGGGAACCCTCCCATCAGATGTCAAACAGATAAACAACTATTTGACTTTTAGAAAACATCTGAAGGCAGCCCTGTTCAGGGTAGTTTTTAATGGTTGATGTTTTATTGTGTTTTCATTATTTTGTTGGGAGCCACCCAGAGTAGCTGAGGCAACCCAAACAGATGGGTGGCATGTTGTTGTTGTTGTCAATAAGTATGATACATTAATACAACTTCAGTGAAGTATTTTTTAAAAAATATAGGCCACTATATATTAAATTTGATCAATACTCTTCATCGATCAGACTTCTCAGGGCTTTGGATGGTGCTTGCACCAAATGTAACTGAGGTTGCACAGGGTGTAAACTACCATAAGCCTATGATCTAGCCTGTTAAGCACTTTAAAATCCAATTGTTTCAACTGGAGATTAAGCATACATCCAAAATATTCATATTTATTAAAAATGCATGTTTCTTTTATAACATACTAAAACTCATCAACCCATGTAAATTGTAATTTCAACATCATATAACACCTAGCTGAATGCAAACAAGGGTTTCCTTAAATGTCGTGATAGCAAACCTAGTCAAAATAATATATTCTGTGTATTTCTTAAAACCCCATTATGGAGGCTTTTGAGGTCATTCCATCAGCTCCCAATATAGGAACATTATGTAATGTGCTCTCTATTGATAGAAAGGGCAAAGATGCTACAGACAGTTACTGTATTTTCCCATCTATAAGACGCCCCCATGTATAAGACAATCGCCAGTCCACCTTCGGCACTATCTGTGTATAAGATCTGTGTATAAGACGCCCCCTAATTTTTGACATTATTTCTTAGAGGGGGAAACCTAGTCTTATACACGGGAAAATATGGCCTTCCACATGTTTACTTAAATGCGAGCCCCACTGAATTCAAGAGAACTTACTCCTAGGTAAGTGCGTACAGGATTGCTATCTGAGTCTCTCTCCAATCCATTTCTTACTTTGCTGCCTGTCCTAAAGGCTTAAATCACAGAGAAAATGCCATAGCCTTTTCAAGTCAATCAGTAAAAAGCATGGAGTATAAATTGCCAGCCCTGCCACTCAACTATTTTACCTGCTTGCTTGGCTGAGACATATGCTGTTCACTTTCAATCTGGATGGTATTAGCTCCAGGAAAGTTATTATTTCCTTCCCAACTCAAGTGGATTTCATGTTAAACTAATTCTAGTAATTGCAGGAGGTAACCAAAATAAGGCCGGCACATATACACAGCAGATGGCCCTGTCAGCACTGAAGCAAAATGTCTAGTATCATGCACACTCTCCGATGCATCAACATTAATTTAAAATAGTTAGCAGAATGCATAGCTTTTAACACCATGGTGACATATGTGTATGACTGACAGTAGCAGTTTTCTCTACAGTCTGCACAACCTGCAAGGACTGGTGGGAAGGAGGTTATCTATTCTATGTGGGCCCAAGGAGATGAACAGCTGCTCTTACTTAGCCATAGGCATGATATACCTTGCCCAAAGCCACAATCTATTCCCCTTGTTAGGGCGGTGAACCTGCCTGGGATTGTTCTGAAGCAGTTTTGAAATTATCATGATGGAAGGAGCACCACAGGTTCTGTGGCAATGAAATGTGCCTTCTTCTGTCTAGAGCAAGTTACCACTCTCACATGCTAGCTAATCACTTCTATCTAGTTTATGTGATTTCCATTATATGGGGCAGAGGAGGGGGGGGCGGAAATCACTGCATATTTAAAAGTAGCAATATAGTAGATGCAAATGCACTGGCGTGTTATTTGTAAAACCATTAAAAGCCTATATTTTATCTTGAAGCACTAACTATCATGGCATATTAAAACAGCAGTGTGTTCCAAAATGATTAATAATGCAATAACTCTCAAAAATTAAAGGCATGCCAAGCCCAGGGAAGGAAGGGGAAAGACACACTAGAGAACATGGCACTGCTGAAAAGAATCTTAACCGGGGGGGGGGAGGGTAGCCAGAAAAAAAGAAGCCAGATTCAATAACTGGGAGAAAATATAACTTGTTTGTGTCTCTTGCAGTGCCTTTGGAAAATGGCAGAGACCATGAGGTTTGCATCAAATTCCGCTGAACTGTAGCAACTGTTTCCTAATTCTTCATTACTTATAACACCGAATGGTTTGTGCTGTATCTAGAAAACTGTGAGCAGGGTTCTCCTCACAAAACACCTCTCCCCACTCCAGGCTACGTAGGGGAGTGGCAAGCCACGTTTTGTGAAAATCAGAAGGCACAACACCAAACAGTTGAAGGATTTGGGAGCTGTCCAGCAACGTCAGCGATAATAATTTAGGATCAGAGGCTAGTTTAGAGACTAGAGTGCTAAAGGCCAGAGGAGCTGTCCAGCAGTGCCAAAAGGGTTAATTGGGGATCAAGGGTGAAGGACAAATGGCAGTAACTCAAGAGGTTTAAACATCATGACCTTCAAACAGCAACTGTTGTAAACAGCCAAGCTGCCTCACTCTTCCTGGTGAAATAATGGAGACCCAATTCTACTCATACTTAGGCTAAGGCAGGGGTCAGCAACCTAAGGCCCATGGGCCAGAAGTGGCTTGCAAAGGTCGTTTGACTGGCCCACGAAACGCCCCTGAACTGAGCTGCCCACTTGTGCTAAACTGGCGCAGCACGGCGCGGGGACTCACTTCTGCGACGCCGAAAATTGTGGGGGGGGGCACGATCTGGCCCACGGAGGGATCTCCGCGGGACCGATCCGGCCCAGGTAAGATAAACCTTGCTGACCCCTGGGCTAAGGATTCCAGTTCCTGAGGATGACTCTGAAATGAGATTCCCCACACTATGCCCTCTGCTTTGGACTTTGATTAGTTTTCGTTGTCATCTCTTCGCCTGGGGTTCCTGAGGGATTGTGAGGAGTCTGGAACTTCTGGAGGTGAGGCTGGTCAGGATGCAACAGGTCCACTCAGTTGTGTACGTCTCCTGAGTGGGACATCTGGCCTGGCTTATAATCTTAGTGGTTTATCTCAGGGTGCTTTAAATCCGCATGGTGTCTCCAGAATTTGCTTGTAATGGGATCCCCCTCCAAGAAAGGTCTCATCCAAATCTAGTTCTGGATGGATCTGATACTGCATCTTCCCTCTGTTGCCTACTGCAAAGTCACTCCCAAAGGCCAGGCAGACCCATCAGAAAATTGCATAAGGTGGGGTGGTGAGCTGCAGCTGTGGGGGATTTGAAAAAGTAATGCATTGTCCCTAATATGAATCTTGGCATTTTTCTTATGGGCCAACTTGGCTATCTTTACTTTTTGTGCCCCTATATTCTATATGTTCACAGGTCATTGGACTATTTCGGGGTACTTAAATTTTCATTTTTGTTCTACAAACCTTAATACTTCTGTGAATGTAGGGAGTCACCCAAACCTTTACAAGTCTTTACCTGGTCTTGAGTTGCCCTGCTTGGCTTCCAAACTGATATTCCTTCTAATGGTGAACCTGGGTGGTTGAATAAGCGGGAATCCCACCAAATGGGGGTGTGCACACATGTGTCATCACATATGTGTCAGAGAAGAGCATTCAAAGTGTTCCCTTTCTAGGCTATCCAGAGTGAATAAATGGGTGGGCATATAGAAAGTGCAATTAGCAAAATGTTGGGTGGTGGTTGGCCAGAAATCAACCACTCCACAGCCAGTACATAGCAGGCATATCCCTCTAGCACAGGTAGTCCTTCAAATCATTAGTATATTCTTTTTCTTCTGAAGTAAGCAAGAATTTTGAAGGCACAGGGCCTGAAGAACTGGGACACCAATTTGTTGTGTTAATATGTGACATTAGTAAGCTCCAGCTGCTCTGTTCTCTTTGTTGTAATTCCTATAGATACATTATGATTAGACCTCCCTCCCCACCCACTTTTGAACCAGGCAGTTTAAAAAGGATGAGATAATGAGTAATTCCCAGGATAAGGAGAAATCCTCTTTCAGCTGGTCAGAGTCTTGTTTATAATGGACATACACCAGTACGCATTTACCATAAAGCAGCCCAATTAGTTCATGGGCAAGTTAACCTTCTGTCTCCCAGCAAACATAATTCATGCACATTTCGTACAACACAGCATTTTGCTGGCTATTATCCATCATTTACAAGTGTTATTTGTCTATAAAAATGACACTAAGAAGTTGAAAAATTGTTCTGCTCAGCCTGCCTCTGGATGCGTTTTAACAAAGGGTGTGAACGTAAAAGGCTCCATGTCCCAAGAAGCAATTAGTCAAAGCTATAAATACATTTTCTAAAGGATATAAATGACTGCCTATCCAGATAGCAAGATATCTGAGAGCTGCTCTGTAATACAGGTGCTGCTTGCTAACTCAAATTTAAAACAGATTTACTTATAGGGTAATGATATTAGCATCGGTGGAACTAATCACAACTCACACACATGTAAGAGTCTGCAGTATTTTGCCCTTAGATAGGGGTTAACATAAAATAATACACTTCATTATTTATTGCTAATAAAGTTAATCAAATTCAGTGCTTCTTACTCATGCATGCATTTAAATGGGATCTTGAACATGACATGCATATTTATGAAACAAGAATTGAAATATCGTTATCTGCAGGGGGGAGCATAGCAAGGGCAACTAGGAATAAAACGCTTCATCTTTTTTTTTTACAACACAAATTTGTTTCGTTTAATGGACAAACATTTGTTTTAATTCATTTACATATAATATTTACATAGATGATAATCACAATTAATAGAGAGACTTAATTATTTCTATGCAGTTACAGGAATCTAATGCAATGTACCTCCTGCATGCATATTAAAAGAGATAATCAGAGCATTATGTTTCTTACTGCCGTGCATTTAGGCAAAAAAGTGTAAGAAACCTTAAAATGTATGAAAGGAATGATTGTAAATCTATTAGTGAAAATAATATATGTACTGTGGAAGGAGTGCTCAAATAGCCTGTGTAAGTGTGGTTATGGTTGCACCCTAGCTGCTTCTAAATTTTAATACAATAACAGGTTCCTACTGTTTATTTAATGTCTAGGTTATTATTATTATTTATTAGCCACCCTTCATCTGCTGATCTTAGGGTGGGAGGTAGACTGAGGCAATTTCTGGATAACAAAATTCCATTTATATGGCAAACCAGGAGGTCTATGAAATCTCATACCAAAATAATTTGTAAGGCAGCAATGTTATACTGACTCTCCTGGGAGTAAGCCCCATTGAAACCAGTAGGAATTTGGTGTAAACAAGTATATGATTGTGCTGCTAAGGCTCTGAAGTGCCATAATACCTAAAGTACAATCCTAACCATATTAACTCAGAAGCAAGTTCCATTGAGTTCAGTGGAGCTTACTCCCAATTAAGTGTGGTATGCAAAAGTCATTTTGAATTCAATGGGACTTACTTCTGAATGGCATGTCTAAGGCTGCACTGCATGATGTTTCTGCTACATCAATAGACTAGCATGGGAGACCTATCCACATTCAAAGTTCATAGAAATTCCAATTGGATCATTTTAGAAAGAACACTTGCTTGAACATTTGTAGTCCTTTTATTACTCATTTACTCATAGGATTTGTTTCTCCTCTTAATAATTATAAGCCAATCTAAAACAATGGGAAATAGGATAGCATCATTTTATTTTCTGAGGCACAAACTGCACATTCTGAGGCACAAACGGCACTTTTCCTCGATTTTTGTTTCAGTGAAAAGTAGCTTTGAATGGTGCTATTGGAAGCTGAAAACCTGCAAAAGGGTAGGATTAAAAACAAAAAAACCACCTTCCTTTGACTGAAGTGTCCATGAAGTCAACTGCCCCTTCTCCATGCTCCAAACTGCATATCTAAGATCCAGCTTGGGGAAAGGGGGCAAATTTTGGCCCAGGGGGAAAAAGAAATCAGACTAAGAAATGAATCAGCCTCTCTCCATGAGCCTTTCTGCTGCTAAGCAGTAGTCTCTGGCCTCTTCATACCTGGAATCAAAATTTAGCTCAAACAGGCATTTGGGGCCTCAATTCTTCAATTTTGTATACTATATATTAGCACGGTGGCAGTGCTGCTGCTGTGACTTTCCTAAGGTCAGGGAGCAACCTATCTACCAGTTGAAGACAACCCACCTCAAACTACTTTTGGTTAAACGGTGAAAACCAAAGCTGGAAGAAAGAAGCTCAGAGCACCACTTAACAGGGACGTTGAGCCTTATTGAAAGGAAAGAATGAGGCTGTTCAATTATTTGCATCTTGCCTTGTGGCATATAACAGTCAAATTAAAAAGGACACCGAGCCAATCTAAGTTATAATCACCATGCAAAACTAAAAGAAAATCAAAAGATTTTAGAGTCTCCTATTTAAACATTAGATCACTTATATCTGGGTGGCTTTCAATGAAACTGTCCAATTTTGAGCAGTGGCTGCTTAAGAACTTCTAAAGGTTAAATCTTATTCAGCTAATCTGTACATAGGAGCAAGTAACTGTCACATGCTTAACCTTTTGCAGATTAAAACTGTCTGCATAAAAGATGTGAAATGATCATTGTTGTAATTGTTGCAAGTAGATATCTTGGCATTTTGTGTGGCAATATATCTCTTCTTCTGAGCAGCAATTTTATGCCCCAGGTCACTTGCTTGTTCATGTCTGTGATAAAAACCACTGTCTTTCATGAAAAATTATATTTCAAGACATCAAAACTGCTGAACTGGTTTCAGTGCAAAGGTTATTGGCTGTAACAGGAAGTTTTAGATTATTATTAGATTAATTTCTAACACGTCAGGAATTTATGAAATGTGGACACTGGAACTGACTTTTCATAGGAGTATAGAGAATAGGCAAAAATGATTTTTTTTACTTCACATAGGCTGCAAACTGTCATTTGTGGAGACCGGAGAGAAATATAACACCTTATTAGTGTAAAAGTTAAACTCTGCTATTAGACTGGGTAGCAAATACTGCTAAGTGAGTAAATGTGATATGGGAGGCAAAATGAGCAATTATCAAGGACTTCAACAGGGATTTGTTCATAGAGATGGAAGAAAACATACTTACAAAAATATGACATACTGAAGACTCCCCCAACAGCAAGTCTTTCCCCCACATTTATTGCACATGGGCTATGTTTCATGGGAAGGAGGACTTGCAGAACTACCTCACAAATTCTACTAAGATCCTGTAAGGCAATGCCTTCATCTAAGGAGGCAATGTGCAGCGGAGTGCATCTTGATTGTCGGTAAGAGGGTCATTTTCAGGACACAGTGAAGCTGTGTGCAGCGCACTGACCTGAGCTATATAGTAGTTCATCTGCTGCATTTCTGTATTCCCAATGAATCTGAAGAGAGAGAATGCCAGCTATGCCATATTCTAAAGTGGATTGTCATGTGGATTTATCCATTCTGCATCCATTAAGCTACCCTTGAGAATAAGCACTTATCAGAACTCTTTGAAAGATGGCTTTTTACACTTTTGGTTTTTTTTTTTAAAAAAAAACTTAGGGGAGATGTGGGGAAGCACATATTCAAAAGAATGTGTGAGCAAGAAGATGCAGAAGCATCTAAAAATACACGCCGTCTTTTAATAGCACATAATTCCGTGAAGTATTAATTAGAGAAGTAATTCTGCGAAAGCAGTACTACTGAGAATAAAAGTATATCGACCTCCAGGTGTTAAATTCCCCTGTTGCTTCTCCAGCTTTCTTAGATGAAAACAGGTCTAAACATTAGGATCTTGGGAATAAAGCTTTGGTGCAAGATAATAAACCAACATGGTAAAGTGGTTATTTACTACTATATACATGCCACTACTGAGTAAGCCACTCTGGTAAGTGGTGAGAATTTTACCACTATCATCACTTGGCAGGATAGTACAGAAAACCCATTTGTTTGTGCTTTGTAGTTACATACGCACTATGGTAAATGACCACTTGGTAAATGGTAATCTATATTTCTCATCTAATATCAGTTGAGATCCTCTGCTACATCAACTGCTGGTCAGGTTATACCTGCAATTAGCTTCATATTTAACTGTTTTTACATAATCTCCGCAACTGCAAAAAAAATCAAACTTAATAATACTATAGTTTTAAATTATAATTCCTCAGAACATCTTCATAAAGTCATTGAGCTGCAAAGTGTCCATTTTTCAAATTATTTCTTCGTATTGCTATTAGACTCTCAGCTGTTTCACACATCATAGTGCATATAGATCCATACAGGCAAAGATACATAATCTTGAAATGCATGTAATACAATTTAGAGCTAGGTCAATAGCCCACTAACCTCTGTTAAGTTATGTACTTAGCAGAGGTTAAATGTTAAAACTTCATATAATGCTTCTTGTGGCCCATAATTCATTGGTCATCATTAACTGCTGTCTCTTCATGGAAATATTGGTTTTGTGATTGGAGAAAAATATTAGATAGTATAAAGAATTAAGGTTACAAACCTAAGCACGCTTGTTACTGAGCATGCTCCAGTGAGCACTATAAGACTTATTTATGAATAAACAAACAGAATTGCAACACTGTAATCCTAAAAACCATTGCATGGGCGTCATTACTATGAACATAGTGGGAGTTACAAATCCCAGAGTATATATAAACATGTTTTCTCTTGGCTGTAAATAGAAGCTTGATCCACATGTTTAGCTATAAATTGGATGAAAACAATTTTGGCACAGAAAGCATTTGAAAACAACTAGCTAGTAACATAAAATACTGTTCTTCAGCTCTCTTTCGGTCTTGTATAAACAAGCATGCGAATCACGCTTCTATCAAAGCCAGGGGAAGGATCCTAGCTCAGAAAAGAGGATTGGGTGAGAAACCATTCCCGATAATTGAGAAGACTGCTGGAACACCACCATTTTAGAAAACCTCAACCCCGTGTTTCCAACAGAATTGTTATTATTTATTCATCTGTGCTAAATCATCATGTATTGTTATTAAATTATATTACACTATTATTATTCACCTATTATCATTTCGAACAGGTGACTGAAGAGGAGTGAAAACCATGAAAATAAGGCCACGAATAATCAAGTACTTTTTTCTTGTTTTGAAAGACGGCAACTGGTCACGTAAATAAATTCACTGGAAGTCCCTGCAAGGAGGTAACAGATCAGCAGACCAGTGCTCCTCAGAGTGCATCCTCTTCGCAACAGGGAGCTGAAAGAGCACCCCCACACAAAAGGGAAATGGGCCGATCTTCCTAAATAAAATTAATTCGTGTGTATATGTGTGTGTGCAGCTGTATTCATTGTGCCCTGGGTTTCTGAGAGACAATAGGCAACCGAACCATGTCAGGTGCTGGAGAAGAGTTGACCATTACATTGAGTCTGTAAACTGAATGAAATTTTTCTTTTGCAAACACCAAGGTTTCAGAGAGCGAGGGGCTCCGAGGCTGATACAATCACTGCTCTAATTCTTCAGCCAAATCCCAACAGAACGTGCTGCATGATATACAGTCTATCACACGTATTCTATTTTCTTTACTATATATGAATACGGAAAAAGTCACATACCTAACTAAAATTTGTCATTGATTTGCTCCATATTGATCTAGAGCAGAACCCAACATACTGTTAGCAGAGTAAAAATATACAGTGGTACCTCGGGTGACAGACGCTTCAGGTTACAGACACGTCAGGTTACAGACTCTGCTAACCCAGAAATAGTACCTCGGGTTAAGAACTTTGCTTCAGGATGAGAACAGAAATTGTCCTCCGGCGGCGGGGCAGCAGCGGGAGGCCCCATTAGCTAAAGTGGTGCTTCAGGTTAAGAACAGTTTCAGGTTAAGAACGGACCTCCAGAACGAATTAAGTACTTAACCCGAGGTACCACTGTACACTAAAAACATTGCAGGGTTCAAAATATTAAACCCAAGACAATCAACTTCATCCAGCAGAGCTTTTTTTTACTACTGAAGGTAAATGAACTTTACAGTCACAAATTCATACATCTTCAGGATCAGCACAGAACATAAGAAATCCAGCAGACTTAAACTTACAATAAGACTAAAACCTTAGCACTTAAGCATACTACCGGTATGTACAGAACACTACACCAGAAGGAAAGAGAGACAGAAAATGAAAACCAGGCTCCTTCTGGCCTATTATTATAGTCAGCATGACCTTGAGTGAAACAGAACCAGATTAACCCATCTTAGCTTTTCTGAAGAAGAAGAAGAAGAAGAAGAGTTTGGATTTGATATCCCGCCTTTCACTCCCTTTAAGGAGTCTCAAAGCGGCTAACATTCTCCTTTCCCTTCCTCCCCCACAACAAACACTCTGTGAGGTGAGTGGGGCTGAGAGACTTCAAAGAAGTGTGACTGGCCCAAGGTCACCCAGCAGCTGCATGTGGAGGAGCGGAGACTCGAACCCGGTTCCCCAGATTACAAGACTACCGCTCTTAACCCAAACATCAGGAACCTTCTGCTCCTTTCTAGGCAAAGTAGAAACTTCCAGCTTGCACCAGCTTGTATCACACAGAGAAGCTTCCAGAACCTTCTTGAATCACTTAGAATAGCCAACATCTCTACACTTTAAACCAATACTTTCTGTACCAAAAAATGTAAACCATGTCAAAATTATGGGCAGGTTTTGGTTTGAACACAGAGCCTGCCTGGTTACAGAATAGTAGAAAACTAACTATTATGCAGGTTGTGGAGAGTTTCCCCTTGGGATGATGTGAGAGGGAACTATGCCACATATATGAGAATCAGCCCAAATAAGCCATTGCTTCATGCTGCCACTGTAACCAACTATAGCTTTTGTGGTACAGGAGGCAGAAAGCCAGTTCTGAGTATGGAGAAGGAAGCTAAATCCTTTGCACAGTTTTGCAGCTCCCTGGACAAATTCCTCTCTCTCAGTCTAGCTTACTTAAACGTTCTTGATAAATAAGAATGCTATATAACATGCCCAAAAGCCTTGGGACAGAGCAGGGAAGAAATCTAATCTAAACTATTCAAAGTATTGCCTGCACAAGCAGCCATTCATCACTCTGAGTTCTGTGCTAAATAGGTCCTTGTGGTCTTCATCTCATAACTGGTTCAAGGGGTAAGTTACAGTGGTACCTCAATTTACGAACTTAATCCGTTCCGGAAGTCCGTTCTTAAACCAAAACCGTTCTTAAACCGAGGTGTGCTTTCTCTCATGAGGCCTCCCGCCGCCAGTGCCCTTCCACTGTTCAGTTTCCGTTCTTAGACCGAGGTAAAGTTCTCAAACCAAGACACTATTTCCGGTTTTGCAGAGTTTGTAAACCAAATCATTCTTAAACTGGACTGTTCTTAAACCGAGGTACCACTGTACTTTGGGGGAGGGGGGAGTGTATTGTTTTGTCACGCAATTATCCCATCTCATATTTCAGATAAGAGATAGTTTCTTGCTTGAAAAGTACCCCATATTGAAATCTCACACATCAGAGAGAACGTATTGCTGCAGGAGTAGTCTTACATAAACTAGCCCTCATAGTGAAGAGAAGAAGTATTGTTGCACTAGAGCCCTGTATCACATCATGTCTGATTTAGCCCTTGGTGGTGGCAGCTGTGACTGAGAATACAGGTGAGGAATAGCCAACTTGGTGCTCCCTAGATGGGGACTACAACTCCCATCATCCCTGACCATTGGCTATGCTGATGGGGGCTGATGGGAGTTGTAGTGCAAAACATCTGGAATGTAGTACATTGGATACCCCTTACATAGGTGCTTTTAGATGTATGATCAGCTGATCCGACATTCACTAGTTGTGTACCTATTAAAATAAGAGGTGGGCACTGAAAATCTCCTGCTCTATAGTAAAGCAAGTTGGAGCTGTTACTCAGACAGTGAAGAATGCAACAGTTGAGGTTAGAGGGTTTTTAAAGGAAGATTATTGATAAACCACTTGCTTATCTATTTAAATATTACGTGTTTATTGATGACGCCATAAACTGGCTACATCTTGAACTTGCTCCTTTGTGCAGAGTTCTGTAGAAAGTGATTTCTGATCCACTGCAGCTCATCCTTAATTTTCTGTTTGTCCTTCTTCATGTGGGAGAAAACTAATTTCCCAAAGGAAACGACATTGTTCTAGCCTCATAAAGCAGTGAAGTTTTTATTCACAATACCAGACTCCATTTCCTCCCTCACTGTCAAAGGTCCTTGAATTTCTTGTTTCAGGCTAGGTTTAAAGCAGCACAGAAAGCAATAGTGGGTTTAAATTAATCTATTAATCAAGCAATTCATTAATTGCTGATTGAAAATTTAGATTTTAATTGGATTTTAATCAGACTTGACACCTGTGAAAAGGGTGTTGACTGCTGATGGCATTAAAGTAAACAATTCACACATCTTTCGATCAGGCAACATATTTAAGATTATTTTCGATACAATAAATACTGTGTTTGTGTTAATTAGGTGAGGGAAATTAACTTGATTAAATATGCCCCCATATAATATGCACTAAATCAGTAATGTTTATCTTAAACATATAAACATGATTTGAAAGAAAAACAATTAACTGACTAAAGAATTTAATTAAAAATGTAAGTGCCCTGAAGACTTCATAATCTAAAGACCATTACCTATGTTATTATCCCAGGCATTTCCCCTCTAAACTATGTGTTAGGGCATGTTTCCTAAGACAGACTATTCAATGTACCCCTTTAAGACATGTAATAAAGACTGATGCTTTTCAGTAAGGTCCTAGCCATGCCTACTCAGAAGTAAACCCCCCTTGAGGTCAGTGGGGCTTGTGGCATGATAGCTAGAGGATTGCAGCCTCAGCAACATGTCTGTGTCATTCATGTTGAAAAAGGGAGGGGTGTCTGTTTTTTACATCTAAAGATGAACACAGGAGAGGAGAGCTGAACTGTACTGCTGCTGCCTCCCTTTTCCCAGCATGTACACAGCCACCCAGGCACTTTTCCTGAGGGCCCCTTTTGATTCCCACAACACCACTTTATATGTGACTACACGGGCATATGGGACGCAGGTGGCGCTGTGGGTTAAACCACAGAGCCTAGGACTTGCCGATCAGAAGGTCGCGGTTCGAATCCCTGCAACGGGGTGAGCTCCCGTTCCTCAGTCTCTGCTCCTGCCAACCTAGCAGTTCGAAAGCACATCAAAGTGCAAGTAGATAAATAGGTATCGCAATGTCCTACTCGTGGGCTATTTTTACCTGTGATTTTGATTTCCCAAGGAAAGCTCAACAACTTTGGCTGCCCCCCCCCAAAAAAAAATCTTGACTACGCCCATGTGTGAATAGAGAAGACATGGGGGTCAGGTCACAATACTCTGAGTTTGACCAAGAGAGCAGATACAAACATGCTGAAAATCACATGGAAACTCATTTGCCTCTTCAGATTACAACCCAGAATCGTTCGCGCTCATCCTCAACATGCTACTGTCAAAGTAGATTGATTCTAGATTCTGCTGTTAGCAAGGGTGGGTGTGGTTACTTGATATGCATTTGAAAATTCTCCCCTTTATTAAGATATCCCATACCCTCCAACATTTCTCTGATGAAATTAGAGACACCCTACCATACGGTCCAACATAGGGAAGTCCTAAGGAAAAGTGGGACATTCCGAGGTCAAATCAGAAACTGGGATGGCTTTTGTAAATCCACGTCTGTCCTTATAAAATAGGGACACTTGGAGGGTCTGTTATCCGGCACCTTTTCCTCCCTGCACATGCCACAGGTGAATGAAGAAGGAAGCAGTGATTGTGGTCTTGGTATGTACACAGCCACAATGTCATTGGGCAGGTATCCACACACTTGCACATTCCCAAGACTGCCTGCAACTCTTTTCATGTTTGCAAATGGACACTCTGTTGGGCTAATGCACAAGCAACCTGCAATGCTTTTTTTTATTTTCAGAATGGAAATGGTTGCTCAAAAAACAGTTTCACGGGCAAAAAATATGCAATGCATCCAGACTGTGTGTGGATTACATAAATAAAACAAGTAGTCAGTCTCCACTGATTCTAGAATAAAATGTTGTGTATACACAACCTCAATTTCTTGTGTGCGCTAACAATTCTGGTTACTCACATGCTTCTTATTTTGGTTCATTTCGCTTTTAAGAACAAGAAAGAAAAGCATACCTTCTTTCCTTTCTTTCACTGGGGCCTGGAGGAGATATGGCAGCTGTGGCTTTTCGTCAAAGGTCAGCACAGAGCACAGCTAACAAAGTGTCAATAAAATACATTCTGACAGCAGTAGTCTCTGTCTGCCAATGCTAAATTAAGAGCTGTCCAACAAATTGGAAACCTTCACAAAACCAAATCAGGAATGTCCTCAATTGCACCATGGTTTTATTTCTGAAAAGAAATTTAGAGATCCTTAGGCAGCAGGCTCTGCCTTACTATCAATTAAGACGGAAGCATTTATTTGACTGTTTCATAAAACAAGGGAATATATGACTACGAAATAATTAAAGGAATTTGGTGCATTGTGAATCATGAGTCTGTCATTTAGTAATCAGCTTGTAGGGACTCTCCTACAGCCAGACATTTATATTACATAGATTTCCTAGTGTCTGTTTGCTGTGAACACAAGACTAAGGACTTGACCTAATGCATTTGTAGGCAAGCAAGCAATTGCATTCTCTTTCTCACACACTACATGATAGTCAGGAAATATATAAGAGGTGCTCCTTTCTTTCAAGATTTTGCTGTTAATTCTGGGTATGGGTATTGTTCTAAGGCATTCAACTATTTAATATGAAAGGTTTACATTCTGTATCCTTCAAGATTAAATCAGAATTAGCTTTTAAACTTGAATCACCTTCTATTAGCTCTAATATATAAAGAAAGTCAACTACTGTAATACAAAATTCTGGAGATATAGATGTTCTGTGCCTCTCGGTGCTGAAAATTACCTGCAGTTCCTTCTAGGCTACATGCAATGGCCAGCTAGTGGAGCAGCAAAAGAAGAAAGGTTTAGATCAAAATGTTTTCTTAGGAATATACCTTGCCTACAGAAATATTTGTGCATACAGGATATTGTTTTTACTCTGTGCTTCCATACTTGACTCACATGCACGGAACATTATATTTGGTAATGAAAATGTAGAGACAGTTGAAGGAATTGTTTTGATTATTTGATGTTATTATTTAATTTCTATACAGCTTAATATATTAAAAATAGATCTGAGCAGTGTACAAAAAAACCTGAAGCAACAACACATAGCTTAAACAAAACATTACAAAATACACAGTTGTGTATAAAAATGTTACATTAATACAATTTTACTAATATATATTAGTCAATTCATTTTCCTTCTGTCACACCCTCACTCTTAGTCTCTGGGTTTCTCACCAAGCGGCGTCCAAACTCTCAGCTCACTCACAAAAGTCTCACAACAAGAAGAGTTCCTGGAAACAGTGGACATCACCCTAGTCTAGACTTGTTTTTTATGGGCAGGCCCAAAGTGGCTGGTACTTCCTCAGGCTGCCCACAACGATGTCCCATTCAGTTGCTCTCTTTTACAGCCAGTTCCCAGTACAGCAGGCTTGTTGAGTTTCCCAGGGGGTCCAGAGGATGTGAAAAGGTCCCTCCTCCACTCACAGCTCTTTCTTCACCCTCTGCCCTCTCCTTCTCCTCCATGGGAAAGCCCATAGACTTCCTTGGCTAGCACCACTACAACAGATGCTCCTGAACTGCATACAAATGCATGGAGCTGGACTTGTATGCCAAGTGCGTCTTGGATCCTAGCAGATTTGACTTCACAATGAACTGTGCACAATGACTTTGACTTCACAATGAACTTCAGGTTGTTTCTGGCTGAGAAAAAAATATATTTCTAGGTTCGCTGTGCTAGGAGGTGCTAGGTAGGGTGCACTTGTTTTCATGCAACAAAATGTACAATTGCCATGTGCCCTTAATTCTAAATCTCCATTATCCTGTGTATGGCTCTTATTCACGCACTTCCATTGAAAATATAGGGGGTGCTTATGTCAGACCACTGAAGATTAACCAAATGGTTATTTATTTGCAAAACTTCAAACTTGTACCAAAACCAGAAGTTAATGTGTTAACCCTCAACAAATAAAAATTGGAGGAATTCCCTGTCACTTTTTATCGATGATATAATACAGCTTTCTATATAAAGGGAATTCTCATATTAAATTCTAAGGGTTGTTTTTTTTAAAAAAAAAAACCAGTGTCAGCAGGTGGAAAATACGCAGCAGCTATTGCTTAGGTAATAAGCTAAGAATGAGCAAGTTAATCAAATCTATACACATATGTGGCTATTTTTGTTTTTATCGCTCTGTTAAAATGATTAACTGTAGCTGCAGTCCTAAACACACTTACCTGGAGTGAACTCCATTAACTCAATAGGACTTAATTCTGAGTAGACATGGTTAGGATTGAACTGCGACTTACCAAATCAATTATGTACTTTAAATAGATTTTTTTAAAATTGTTTGAAATGTGTATATATTTGAGCTATAAATTGAAATTTGACTAATTTATTTGTGGCTTGGGATAAATTATTTTTTTTTAGTTTATACTGCATGTTTAAAAATGCTTGTCTATGGAATACATTCTGCCATTGTGACTAAGCACTTAGGGAAGTTGTTTGAACAGCAAAAATAAACTAAAAAATAAAGTTTGAAATTCATTGCAAAAACTTCAGTAGGGAGTCTGCACTGCCCTTTCAATAATAACAAATAGCAAATATTTGTGCGTTACAGAAACAAAGTAGGGAAAGGAAGATGTCTGTAAGATGCAAAGTCTCGTGGAAATATCTAGGATGGAAGTAAATAATTAATAGCCTCAAGGAAGCATGCTAGACATTGCTTTTCCTGCTTTATAGTCATTAACAGCATTAAAACAACATTTTTCATTTCACTGGCAAATATGATGTCCATTAGTAATATGAAAGAATTTTTCACTTGTGTTTGATTGAAAAAAAAATGCTTTTAATATTTTAATATTACCGTCAGCCAGAAAAAGCAGCTTCCTGTAGCCAGGACAGCTGAGCAACAGGAGTTGGTAAAAACTTCCAAAGCCATTTTTATTTTTATTTTTTTGCAATCTATGGCAGCTTCAGCCTGTCCTTCAGTGAAGTTCTCTGATAATTAAATTGATTCACCTTTAACAGCCTGATCCTATGCATATTTACTCAGAAATAAGAACCTGTATATTCAACAGTGTTTTCTACCACAAAAAATGTACGTTAAGTCTAATAAAAGTGAGCAATTCTTGTTATATTTCCAATTCACTCGAACTGTGTTCATTTTAACCTTCTATCACTGGCAATGGTGGGTGGTACCCATTGGGACTGGGGGCACAAAAGGCAGGGAAGGCAATAGCAGGTGCAGCTGGATCTAATGATAGGTAGAACCACAACCAATGACAGGCAGGGCCAACTAATTTTGTCCTGTCCTCCTCCCTACTGACTTATTCAAAGGCAACACTGAGAATAAGAATGAGAAAGGTGACAGGCATTGCCCTTCTTGGGACTGGTTGTAAGAAGGCTGGCTAAGATTGGTGGGGCCACTGATCACTTGTGTTGCATCTGCGATTATAATTCTCTTATAGCAGATTTGCACATTGAGCAAGGTATATTCTACATTTGGACTAATGATATTCCCACCTATGCACACAAATACTCACTAGTTATTAGCACTCCCAACTTTGTTACACTTGATTTTAGCCAAGGTTAACTTTGCATATGTGGGAAGAGTCTGACATATAGATCATAAACATTATGTTTCAAACATGCATATATGGTGGTACAGTCACTTTCTTGAAAGTCAGGTTCAGATCCATGCTCGGCCATGAAGCTCCCCTGATGTGCAAGTTTACTCTAAGCAGGGAACTTTTTTGCATAGAAGGAACATTTTAAGTATGATTTACGCTGCGGAATTATATCACATCATTGTGCATAAAATCTAAAGCAGCTTTAAGGGAGTGCTGAGAAGATCTAAGCATGAGGTTCCTATGTTGCAATTTAAGTGCTTGAATATCAAAACAAAAATGTGAAAAACAAGACCCTGAGAGAGAGAGATTTAGCATGGTGCATTCATTATTCCAAACCACACAACAATATGAGCCTTATCTCTGAAAGCGTTTTTTACTGATACAGGGCCATGTTTGCATACAATACCAAACCACAAATTAGTACTACACACACACACAAGCAAAAAGAAGACTGAATGAAGTGCTGGTCGGACTTGTATGCTTCCTCAACCCTCTCCTTTGGAGGAGTACTTTGCCATAGTTTGTTTGATTTCCCATGATTCCTGGTTTGTCCTTAGGAACAAACCAGAGACAGTGGTTTGAACCAAACTCTAGTCAGTTTCAAAGAAAGCAAAATTCAAACCACAGGTTGTGAAGCTGCCTTGTTTGACTCAACATAGTTTGTTTTAAACCACAGCCCCTAGTTTGTTTGAAAGAACAAGACAGGAATCGTGGGAAATGAAATTAACCTTGCTGGGGTCCTCCTTTCAGTTGCATGGAAGTGAGCACACCCCTCTGCTTGTGCACACAGCACTAAACTATGGTTTAGCATTAGTACATATGAATGCAGCCTATTAATAAAGTGGCCTGGTTCACATGCCACAGTAATCAAAGCCATGGCTTACTAGAACAGCACAAATGTGTGGGCTTCTGGAGAGAATCCTGCTCACAGTCACATTGTTCTTCCTTTTTTACTGCCACACCATGCTGAGCTGAGCCAATTTTTGGCTTAGCCTATCTTCCAAATCTGGGCTTATAATTAAGCTCTCTCCCCACTAATGATGAGCTTTAGCCTAGGATAAACCTTGGCTTGCTGTAATGTGCAACCCAGACAGTTGGCCCCACTGTGATATCCTTCTGTCATGCAAAAGACTAACATAGGTTTGCTTAAGCTGCAGATGGTAAACACAAATTGGATGTGCATTCCAGAAAAAGGCCTCATGCAGATAACATCCTAACTGTTATTACAAGCAGGAAAGATTACAGCAAAGAGTGAAGCAATTTAAGAAAATTTTAATGTTTGCTTTCATACGCTCCGAAGTTTTACTTACTGCAGAAGATTATCTCAAGAGGTTTCTAACATCCATTAGATAGAAGCCGTACTCAGAAAGAAATACACGCTGCCCAATTCTTTCCCATATTTTCTCGAAACACAGCTTCTACCAAGTTGAGTGCAGCTTGCTCACTAGCAAGGATTGTTCTAATATTAAGTTGAACATTACAATTTCCAGTGTGCGGGGAAACCAGCCACACTGCTCTAAAACTGCCTCTGGTTCATTCCAGGTGTTTGGCGCTCACGCAGGAGGCTCCTCACGTAGGAGTTGGCAGGATGGAGGGATGCTGCTGCAATGCCACATTCCTGACAGTAGTACTTACAAAAGGCTGGCGCTGTGCAGGAGCACAGGCAAAAGTACCAGATTGGCTGTGCTAGCGCACCCATACGGACCCAACCATACTGCCACCCTGCCGTGCTTCTGTACTGTTCCAATTGTGGCAGCAGGGCTGCTGTCAGGAGGGCAGTGGTATGCAAGAATCCTACCATGCTGGCTGCTCCTTTCCTCATGCAGGCAAGTTTCCACATGACAATGTAGGCCTCAAAAATGCCAGCCTGTACCTTTCCCCATTTAATCTTTAAGTTCACCCTTTCAGAAGAAAACCCACCAAGTTTTTTAAAAAACAAAACATGTTGCCAATGACCCATTTTCAATATCTGAAGAAGCTATTTACAGTATTAAGCCCTCATCTGGAAGCACCAGCAGCCTTATTCAAGAGGGAATCTTCAGACAGCAAGGCTTCTATTACATTTCTGTCTAGAACCTCAAACCAATTTTGTCTGGAATTTCAATCTGATTTGCAACAACTCTCTAAAGCGCTTGCACAACTGTAGTAAAGTGTACTTAAGATGCAACCACATAGTAAAAGCGCTTTTTCAACTAAGATATTAGTTGTGTGTCAATGGAGAATGTGGTGAATTGACTGTAAACAAACTGTACATTATACACTTTAAAAAAATGCATACAGGAAATGCATAGAGCACATTTTATTGCTGTAACAATTACTTAGCGTTAACTACATCATTACCCAACAGTGAACTACGAGTATAGATTTTCCTCAAAGGAAAGGCATCTAAAATCATTATAATACAGCTGGGAATACAACGTTCATCTTATGCATTGTGCAGAACTGGAAAACACAGCCACTTCAGCATCAATTCATTTTTACTTAATACTCTGCAACTGGCAACCTATCAGGGAAATAACATGCCATCTATGGGAGTTATCTAGCTATGGGATCAGCAACATTTTGAACATCAAGCAATACGGTGCATGTTATGGACACGTTCAATAATATTGATGTATGCTGCATAAAAAGATATCCATGTAGTTGATCCCTGTGTGGCATGTACCAATACCGAAAATTCTCCAGTTGCTATTAGTTTCCCTCATCACATTTTAACTACCTACTGTTAACGAGGCCAGAAATAATTCTAATGACTGAGGAGGCCATCCTACAGTCACCCACCTGGAACTCAATGGGGGTTTGAACTCAATGGGGTTTACTTCTGAGTAGACATGGATCTATGGACCGCAATAAAGCTATGTGCGCGAGTAGAGGTATATAGAATCGCACCGTATTCCATAAACTTGTGACTACAAAGCACTATAAAAGGTTGCTATTTGGACAGCTTTCCTTTTTAAGTGAAGCAGTCGTCTAATGCTCTAAGCTCTTCTATCATTAGCTTAAGTACCCAATCATCATAAATATATTCCGAAGCACAATAAGGCTTGCTCTTGCCACACAGAAAATTAAGACATTAAGAGCGTTGTCCTTTGCCACAAAATGACTTTCGCCTAAGTGTGTATTTTCCCATCTTATATTTGGGGATGGACAGCAACTGTGCTTAAAAAACAACAAAAGTCTGTCAAAGCCATTGAGCCTAAAATTAGATCCATGTCGTTTATCTTGGTGAGGGAGCACATCCTGGGAGGCAGGAATCCTGTAAATTTCAATAACAAGAGATTGCTCACCATAACGGATTGGGAGGGAAGGACAGTGTTGCATGTATGCACTTCCTGCAATCACAAACAAGCCTGTGCTTCTCGATGCAGACTGCCCTGTGGCAAAACTGCAAAGTTATCAATATCTGTGCTTTCAAGCTGGAGTGGGGAACTTGTGACATATGGGCACATGTCGTCTCAGCCTAATTTCATGTGGCGTATAGGCATGGGGTGGTACAGAGAGAGAAAGAGAAGAATGAGACATGGATAGCAGAGAGAAAAGAGCTCTACTATTGCACTCCATGATGAACTGCAGACCCAAAATTTACTTTTCCTGTAAAGTCAATGGCCTTTCATAGGAAGGCCATTGACTTTACAGTCGAGATTCCACTGGGCGACATCTGGTTTTCAACATTGTAATGTATCACCAGCTAAACATCGCGATAGATGGACGTATCGCGATGACTGAAATAAGGATGGAGCTACGTAGAGGCATTGGCTGACTTCATGGTTTTTCCTACATCGTGATTTCTGCAGAGAAAGCGTGCACAAACACACACACCATGATTCGCAATATATTGCCTAGTCAAAAATTATCAAACTGATATCACGATATGGACTTCAAACCAGTTTTGGACGATATGATGCCCAGCCCTACTGGACAATATCCAATGACAGTATTATTACTATCATGTCACTATTCTGACATATGCAGTCTTGAAACCATTGATCAAGATACCTGTTTTGTGATAAAATGCTATTTATTTAATATCAGCAATTAAGCTAAGCCCAACTGTGCGGTGCTGATATTGCCAAGGTTGCAGATTCGATCCCCAAATGGGATAGCTGCCTATGGATTAGAGAGATCATAGAATCATAGAGTTGGAATAGACCATAAGGGCCATCGAGTCCAACCCCAAGATGATCCTTGAGGTCCCTTCCAACTATGACTCTAATAAAAGGGTAAATCTCTCTCTCTCTCTCTCTCTCTCTCTCTCTCTCTCTCTCACACACACACACACACACACATATGACAATTTTAGAATTGAGTGTGGAATATAAATTATCTTTAGGCCTTGCCACAACAAACCAAGTAGCTCACACCATACACCTCTGTACTGCATCAATGTTGACTGTTTTTGTGGTAAAAGCTAAGATAAAGTGCTCAGTTCAAAATAGGGTGATTCAGTGACGTGACCTATAACCTGATGAGTGATCATGAAACTAATAGATTTTCTGTGATATATGAAAGAGTACAATAGGCACAAGGCATTAAAAATCAGTGACATTAGATGAAATACAAAGGGACTCTAATTTTGAATACACTTACAGACCAATCATGAGCAATAGCCTATTAAGTGTCACCATTGGGTTGCTGTCTAGGCAGATACGTGATATTCACATAAGGCAACCAGCATCATTTAAAATCCATAAGAACCATCAAACAATTTAAATTACTGACAGATAATACCCAAGACTACCGGTACTTAGCAAATTATGTTTAGATACTCTCTGAGTTCAACTAGCCTCCTGACTAGTTTTGTTATGTTACTTCCAATATTAAATACAGTCTTCAAAGAACACAATTTCCACTGTAAAGGAAATTAACAGTACAGTCCTATATGCATGTCTACTTAAAAATAAGTCCCAATGAGTTCAATGGGACTTATTCCCAGGTAAGTGGATATAGAATTACAGCCTCAATTTTTCTTCTCCCCTCGCCTTTCTGAGCACAGAAAGCAACACAGCCTGAATATTATCATCCCTTCCTCTTCTTGTTGAGTAAAAAGACCTCTAAATTTTACAGTCTATAAGGATCTGAGAGTTTTAAAACAGAAAAAAATCTAGGAGTAATCATTATAGCTTAGCAGTAAGTCAAGAATAGGTATTTCTCAATGAAAAACACACATAATGTTAGCCACAGTATTTCCATCAGGAAAGCTATAATGACTCACTTTCGCAGGCTAGTAACATATTGTGTATTACATTTGCTCTTTAAAATTCCAAGGAGTTCAATGGGGTTTTCTTCTGAAATAAATGCTTTAGTTCTATATAACTGGTGCAGGATTGCAGCCATTGTCTGGGTTTACAAGATCCAACATTAAACAAGCATGCATGACATGATCACAATATCATTTTTTAAAAAGGAAAAATTCACTATCAGGCTTGTTTGCCCAGATCATTTTGATGTATGTTCTTATGGGAAGAAGCGCATCACCAAATACTACATACATTCTATATCAACAGAAAGTAGATCACACGTATCATTAAGGAAATGAATTACTGCATATTTATTTTGTTATTGCATTTCTATCCCATCTTTCCTCCAAGGAGTTCGAGGTGGCATGTGGTTTTCCCACTCTCCATATTATCCTCACAACAACCTTGTGAATTAAGTTTAGGCTAAAAGTTGGTTGACTGGCCCAAGGTCACCCTGTAAGCTTCATAGCCAAGTGGGGATTTGAACCCTGGCCTCCAAGGTCCTAGTCTGGCCACACGACAACTCTTAAATACAACAAGAGATAAGACTACAAAGGTTTCACTTCTTCCAGAAAGTCGGTCTCATCATCATCCAAAAAACAACAGCCACCATCATACAAATTCCTACACTCCACGAAGCGTAATAGTAGCACCAGAACAGCATCCTTTGAAAGGAAGGACAAGCAGGGAAGGAATAGAACTCTCCTGTAGCAAGCAATGGGTGACTTAAGATACACATGACCAAAAATTTAAACTAACACACATTGCGGTTCCCCTTTTACTCTACATCCAGTGCATTCCCCACCACTGGTTTGAGAAGTGGTGTCCACGACATTAGCTGCAATCTATATCTGTCCTGTGTTTTGATCCGTCTTCCCAAAAACCAGCTTTGATCTGAACTGAGAAAAAAGAACCAACTAGCTGCAATGTGCACACAAACCTGTGTGCCTTAACAAAACCCACACCGTAGATACAACATAGTACAACCATTTCCATTCATTTCAACTCGTGCATGTACTTAACTGTCTTCTGAAGCACATATAAAAAAGATTAAACTGTAAAGGCCGTATACAACAGAAAAACCAGCACAGTCTGAAGTGGCACTTGATAGTGGCACAAAGTAGTACCACACACACCATCTTCACGGCTGACACAAGTACCCTCGTACTAATAATACAAATGCAGATTGAAAAATTAGGGAGCAATAATCCATATGCTAGATGGCATCAGCTGCCAACTACTGGACCCATTCCGGACTTTGGAACGCAAGCGCTTTGGAAGGTGGCGAAGAGGAAGAAGCGCTTTCCACCTGGAGTCATTAACGATATTTCTAGAAATGCTTTCTGGCCGCTGCCAAATGCTTCTTGGAAATGCAGTAATTTCTACAGGAATGGGCACAAGGAACAGTCCAGGGTGAAAGGGCAGGGAGGGCTGAAGAAAGAAAAAATGGGGGCATTGAATGGACTGAGAGGCAGCAGTTGGGATGGTGGAAGGCAGAGCCAAACTGAGGTGAGAAAGAAGGTGGAAGCGGGAAAGCAGAGGGGTGCAGTGAGCAAAACAATCACGTTGAAGGAGGCGAGAGAAGGAGGAGGCAAGTAGAGCTGTGGTTTAGAAGATGCAGGGCAGGGGAGAGCAGAATTGAAATGCAAAATGTAAAAATGAAAGGAGAGGATAAGAGATAGGAGCTGCAGGGTGTAGAGACAAGAGACGACATGAGGCACAGACCCAAGTGAGTTCTGAAGGATGGAAAGGGCGCGCACGGGGGAGGGGGGGTTCCCTGCAAAAAGGAAAGACAAGCGGAAATTATTGGAGAGGGTAAGAATGGGATACCCTGAACCCTTTTATTATGATGATCAATATTTGCCTCCAGGTGTGGCCCTTCGTCATGAAAGGAGAGTCCCTGCCTCCTGCTCTCCCCTAAAACTCTGGGGCAGAAGTGAGATGGAGGACGGACCCTCACCCAGCCACCCCTCAGCAACACCAATTTTCACACATACACAGACGCGCGCACACCCAAGTTTAAAACGGCATCCTCACCAGAGGGAGTCCAGGTCCCATTCCTGCAGGAGAGCCAGGTCGAAGCTGTCCATGGTGAGGTCGGAGGAAGGATATGTCATCGCTGCTCAGCTGCAACCGCGCAGCGCCCAAGGTGCATCTTAGCAGCGCCGCGGGTGGGCGAGGGGCGAGGAAGAGAGGGGGGCCCTTCCGTGCGCCCCTCCCTCTTCCCTGAAAGAGGAGGAGGAGGAGGGAGGAGGAGACGCAGCGGCTGTAAACCGTCTCCCCGCCTCGCTCTCAGGGAAGCGCCGCCGCTGGCCCGCGCAAGCGGCTGCTCGCTCCTCTGGAGCGCCTTTCCCCTCAGCCGCCTCTCTGGCCGCTTCCTTCCTTCCCCTGCGCGCGCTCTTCTCGCCCTCTCGCTCTCCAGCGCGCGGGGATGTGTACAGCGTGTGACTCGCTCAAGCTGGCGCCCTCGTTGGGAACGCTGCAGCAGCAGCAGCCCTCAGCGGCTAGCTCCTCGCTGGAGGAGCCATGTGGTTTTAAAAAACAACAACGCACAGACAAAACAAAAAAAACACAAGAGAAGCCCGGTTTCTGCTTCTCTCTCTCTCTCCTCTGTGTCCCCGCTTTGTTTCCTTTCCGCGCTTCAACCCTCGCGGTTTTCTTTTCTCGCTCGCTTTTTCTTTAACTGCAACGGAAATCCGCTGCGCGTCGGTGTGCTCAGAACCAGAGGTGATAGCAAAACAATGCCACAAATGCTCAGGAGAAATCAGCACCGCTTACTTGAAGCCCTCTCACTTTTCTGTCAGAATAATAATGTAAATATGCCCATATCCCCTCCCCCGCCGCCCCACAGGCACCTACTCCTTTCTCGTGGGGATAAGGCAGAAGTCTCAGACAGGGGCCATTTGGTTCCTTCAGCAAGGAGAAAGGGTTGTGGTTTTTTTTAATTTTGTTTTTGAGGTGAGGGAAAGCACCAGTCAGGAGTAATTGCGTCTACTTCCAGGCGTCTCTCCCTGTCCAAATATTTCCAGATTTCTGCACATCCCACTTCCATAAAAATGAATCTCCTGCCTAACAATTTGCCCTTTTCTAAAATAAATGAGCAATAATAGGCTTTGAAAAGCTAAGGAGACTATAGACGCCTGACGCATCACACACAGACAAAAAGGGATTTAATATTCAGCTCAGCCTTTCAGAACCCACCTTTCCCAAGTGCCATAGTCCCATAGCAACCAATCATGTAATAATGCAATACATTCCTCAAATCAGCATTTTAGGAATGGTCACATGTGTAAACCCAGTTGAGTCAGAAAGTACACAGCCGGTACAAATTAAAATAGCCCTGAGTGTGATCAGGTGAAACAATTTGGGATGGAGAACCTGTGGCCCTCCAGGTATTGTTGGTCTCCTATTCCCATCAGCCCTGGTTGCAATGGTCCAGAGATTATGGGATTTGTAACACAACAATGTCCAGAGGGGTCGCAACCCGGACTCCAAATCTATGCTTTACAGCAAACCGTTTCCCACTATGCAGATGGTGATCACAGCTGACGAAAGAGCTGTGAAAATAGTGGATATATCAAACCAAACCCCCCTAATGCTATTTTTCTAGAAAAAGGTGCCAGAACTCACCATGAATGCCTCCCTTGTTCTCTTATAATGTCAATGGTGTCCACCTCAGAGGAGCCTGAACTGAGTTCCGGTGACTTCTGGCTTTAAAAAATAGGCCTGGTTGTAGCATACACCTTGAAACCCTTACAAAATAAAACTGCAAAGCTAACAAGCTATCTTACCTCCAAGGGCCACAGCTCAACTTCATTCAAGTTCATACCTTGGCTCCCTTGCACCTTTGGCCGTATCAGTGCTGTATCAGAGCTGTATCAGTGCCTCCGAAGCCAGGAGACCATGGAACAGAAACTCAAAAAGTCTGCTTTTCCTCAACTTCCATGCTCCGCCAGTGATTTCCTCCACAGCCATTGGGATCAGGTCCGCTCTGCTCCACCACTTGCTGTCTGATGTGTGGACAAGTGGGTGGGCTCCGGGCAATTCTGAGCTGGACTGAAGGGGCATGATTATTATTATTTTTAGTCCCTCTGGGCCTGTGCCCTTAGCAGGGGTTTCACCTAACTGCCCCCTAGGTTGTACACCCCTGCCTCCAGCAAAAGGAAATGCAAAACCTCCACCTCTTAATTATCTCGCTTAGGTGTTGATGTTGCTTTTATGCAGATTTACAAAAGCAGCCCCAAGTGAGTTCAGTGATACCATGTGCCATTGCAGCACTAAGGATTAACATCTTTGCGGTGCTTCACTTGTGAAAGAATCTCTAAAGTCGTCATCTTGACTGATCATAACAGAAGGATTAACACTTACATTTGATATGCAGCATTTCCATCTACCTTAGTGTGAGCCTGCATGTTACTATTCAGTGCCGCTAACAAGCATAAACGCAACTTAATTTATCAAGCACATTTCACAGCGCACACTTTAAACTAGATACTCTCTCTGACTGTCATGTTATATATCACAATGGAATCTTCCGGTAATGAGTAAAATGAATGTGTGTATGCCTTCTCTATTAGCTTTAACCTGTCATATGCTTGAGGGTCCTTTTAGGCAACAGGGTCTGCACAACCTTATTTTATTAGTCTCCTGTGCATTCTACACAATAATAATTTCTACAGTCTCTCTCTCTCTCATTCCTTCCAGAAATATAAAGGTCTTCTAGAGGCCAGAGGGGGTTACACTGAGAGAATCAGCCAACATCAGAGTTCAACCCAAAGGGCAAAGGTACACAAGTCAACACACATCCCTATTTGATGGTGATGTATGATCAGAGTCTGGCAAGCAGCCCCTACTGATGTATGCAAACGTTAACCCTGACGAGTGCAATGGGCCAAAGCACAAGAGGGGGGAAGGCAATTTGGGAGAGAGCATTAGCAGCGTGGCCAACCCAGCCCTGTTCCCCCCTCTTCCAATAAATGTGTAAAGGCACTTTTATAAAGCAACAGTGGACCCAGATAATTCACGTAAGGACCTTGAAAGATACTCCTGCAACAACAAAAAGACAAAGAAAGACACAAAGCTCGTTTATCTAACCAAACTCAGATTATTTAACCAAACTGATATCCTGGATAAGATCTTAAACACCTGAGGGTATAGTACCTGGGGGGAAAGGCCTATAAGGGTATGTTCCCATTAGTGGGTTGAAACTCAGCAAGGTCAGCCCTCCTCATTCACTGCCCCATTTGCACAGTGTTGGTCACATCAGAGTGGGGCAGGGATGTCTTCAAGGAACACATACAGCCTTTTTGGCGTCCCTGCAACCTCCACAGCCACCCCCCTGTGATTACATGCTCATTTGCACCTGTGCAATGGCTGTTGGGATGTGTTTACATTACCAATTACTGCTCATCTACTTTCCTAATTGGATTGAAGCTTGTTTAAGACAAAACACATCAGGTAGCAGTATTTGTCACGAAGCCACAGGATCCGTATGGATTGTGGCTGACGTTGGGTGAACGCAGTTTCGAAAGTTAGCAGTGAGAATGCATCAAATGCAGAGAAAGTGGCAATGTGAACACACCCTTAGGCTCCAGATGAAGCCATTTCTTTGTATTTCTTGGCAGGTTAAATACCTATCAGGGTACAGATGGGGAATTTCTGTCTGTCCCCCAACCTCACTTTGCTACCCACCTTTTCACCCATTTCTCACCTTCTCATCCATCACTTAAGCTACTGCAACAGGTTTTGACCTTACCACAACATTGGCCCTACCCTCAGTCCTTTCCTTTTCTCCAATAGATATAGGTGACTACCATTTGCTTCTATGGCATATGATCAAGGACATAACTGGAGTGTGAGGAAGGAAACACATCCTATCAGGGAGTGTGTGTATGTTTATGTGTGTTAAGCTTCTTCCCAACTCTACTGATACCATTGTCTGTAGTAAGAAGCAAATTTTTCCCCCTTCCAACTTTGACCCATATTGCAGACCATTACTTTTGTTCCATAGAACTAAACAGGAAACTCTGAGAACCAGTACCCTGTCTGCAGAACACTGTCCTGGGCTGTTTCTTCACCACACTATAGTGTGATGGAATTTAATGTAGATTGACCCATTCCATGGAAAATCTAATTGTTGTTGCTGCTGCTGGTGGTGGTGTTTAAGAAAGAAACTGTTGATAATGCCCATTTATGATATTCTCAATAGTCGTGCCCACGCTGTGGAACACCCGCCCATCAGATGTCAAGGAGATAAATAACTATACAACCCTTAGAAGACATCTAAAGGCAACCCTGTAAAGAGAAGTTTTTAAAATGTTTAATGGTTTATTATATTTTCATATATGTTGGAAGTCATCCAAAGTAGCTGGGTCAACCCAGTCAGATGGGAAGGGTACAAATAATAAAGTTGTTGTTGTTGTTGTTGTTATCTAAATGACCCATTTGTGATAATAGCCCCCCTGTTTAGAAGCAATCTTTACCCTCTTTCACTCTCAATCTCTAGGCTCAACAACCAATACACACACACACACACACACACACACACACACACACAGAGTGGTACCTCTGGATACGAACAGGATCCATTCTGGAGCCCCGTTCACATCTAGAAGCAAACGTAACTAGTGATGGCATGTCTGCGCACACGCGCATCACTTTTCGTAGCTTCTGCGCATGCATGTGACATCATTTTGAGCGTCTGCGCATGCACAAGCGGCAAAACCCGGAAGTAACGCACTCCATTACTTCCAGGTTGCCACAGAGCGCAACTCGAATGTGCATTCAACCCGAGGTATGACTGTGTATGTATATATATGTGTGTGTGTGTATAATTTTAATTTAATTTATAGTATGTAAAAAGCACTGCACATTTTTGGGTGGCCCCATTTTGCTTCCATACTGATGGGCACTCAGACACCTGTGTTCACGATTACACAGGATAATAGTTAATGTTGATTTTCAAACCCAAAGAGATAACTCAAGGGATTAAGCATTCATTAGTGTGGTAAAGCAAACTAGCCCCAGAAATGCAGTTTGTTACACAAAGAAGTGTGGAGACCCTTTGAAAGCCACCAAGGTATTAGTTACATTTAACATTTGTAAAGTGTTATGCTGCTCTTTGTGTGTGCCATGTTTGTACAGTCAGGTTAAGCGATTCACACCTTAAGCATGTGCAAAGGGTTCTTTTGAATGAGGTAAAAGGTATTTGAAATTCATGAATATACACCAAGGCAAAATGGAATTAGATAAACTTTACCTAGAGCAGAAAGACAGATAAATTCATTTAAGTAGGATGTAAATTATGAGTCCAACTCAACTTTTGTTATGATAACTTGTCCATTGGAGACAATAGATGCTTCTGTCTAAGCCTAAGGTAGCACATTTGCACTGCTCTGTCCATATAATTAACAGTGCTGCTGGATTTTTTCACTTCTGGATGACCATGTAAAACAACACATTCAGTGTAGTTAATTTCCTCCTCCGCCAATTAAAATTACTATGCTGGAGTTACACAAGTTAATTGCCACAGGTGCTATTTCACTGGATGTAATTAAGGGATTTGGTCACGGAGATGCATGTTCCATTGAGATTGCTTTGCTAGTTCTCCATTCCTAAGGAAATAAGTATCCCAGCATGCCCTACAATTGTCAAATAAACTGCTTCTGAGGTTGTATCTGGGCACATTGTTTTTCTGCAGCTGAGTAGCAACATGGGACTACATCCTAAGTTGTAACCTAGCACAATTACTGGCAAAAATAAGACTAGACTTTCAGTATTAAAGATGCATTGTCTTATTTTTTCCTGTTTGTTAGTATTCTGGGCTTTGCCTGGAATTAAAAGCATGCAATTTAATTTAATGTACATATATCTGCTTATTTTGCATGATTTGCTCTGCTTCCAAAATTAAAGTTCAGAATTTAGATATTCAAACCATTCAAAATTCAGCTCTGCTAGCTCAGCTTTGGTTGTTATATGGCAAATAGGGATTAAAGAAGAGTATGGAAGATGGCCAAATGAGTCATGTAGGCTGAAAATGATTGTGGGAGGAGTTATTAAATGTAAACTCCACCCACAAGCCTGTAGAAGTTCTTTCCAGTTCAAGATTGGTGTCTGAACCTGCAATACATTACCCATGCGAGGTTGTGGGTCCCCCTTACAACCCTAAAGATTAGAAACTTGATTCCCTACCCTGAAAGCTAAAGATTTTAGCATGCCAAATTCTGTGCCAGATACCATGTTTGATGCTTGGGGAATGTAACACTTTAAAAATATACAGTATACAGAACATATATAAACCTCTAGATACCCCTTTATTACTCTACAAACAGAGCCAGTTTTGTTATCTCTTATGTCAACATTTAATAATCATGATTTTGTAACTGTATAACTCACTACACCTTCACCCAAACTAGAACTTCATTCTCATTTTATACCTGAACTGGAAGACCAGAGCTTAGCCAATGTGCTTTCATAGCTCAATTCACATTCTTCTTGAAGCTGTCCTAAGGGGACCACTGCCAATCCTTTGACCTTGGTACTCTCATGGGTTTTATGGGTGGAAAAAGATCACATTGGAAAGGCTCTAGATCTAAAGCCCTCTGGTTCCCTCATCATTGGCCCCAACAAAGCAGACGAACTATAGAAACTCTGGAGCGCAGTTATTTTCCCTCTCAATGAAACTGATGGGAGGCAACATAAAGCTTGTATGGGGTGGGTGGGGGGAGAAACCTGGCAGGACTCAGTAAGTAGCAGTTCCTCCACCACAGACTCCCCTCCCACCCTGACCTCCATAGGATTGCTTAGTTAACATGCTTTCTTTTTAAAAGAAGAGTAGATCAATGTTACCACCACTGACTCTGGGGCAATGGATTACAGCATTTTGAACTAATCCTGTTGCTAGATAAATGGGGATTGACTCCCTAAGATAGTATTCAGAAGAACTATTTGTCTGATAATTATGAGTTTTTGTTGAGATCAAGAATCTAGGTATGTAGTTCCTTGGCCTCTTTTGTGGGTCCATTTATATATTCTGCTGCTATTGCGAGTGCTTTAAGGGACCTTGATACAGCAGGACATAAATCAATAGTCTGCTTGCTTTCAGAATACAGGAATACCCTTGCTTTAGAGAAGAACATAGGAAATAGTTCTTTATCTTCCTTACTTTTAAAAAATGGATTTTTCTTTTGTGTCTTCATTCCTGTACTGATGAAAAGCTGTTGTTGACAGTTATTGACCATCAATAGGAGGGCAATGTGTTTCTGATCATCTGTTATCAACAATAGCTGTCCATCAGTATATGAATGTATGCAGTGCGATCCTATGGATGTTTACTCAGAAGCAAACTCTATGGTTTACAATAGTGTGTTTAAGCTTGCAGCTTCAATGGGGCTTACTTCTGTGTAGATATATACAGGATTGCACTGCATGACTTTAAAATAAGATGAATCACATTCAATCTATAGAGATTATGGTAAAAAGATTGAAATTCTAGCCATCTATTAGCTTTCGCTTGTGACTCAAAATATATCCTACCGTCTTTGTTCTGGTTTCAATGCAATTATTCTTTTTTTAATTGTGATATTTACCTTAATTTTTAAAGTGGCAAGAGGTGGATATGTTGGAGGCGGAGAGGCAAGAAATTAATTAGGATTATTTTAAATCTAAGATTAAAACAGTGTGCCTGCATATAGATTTGCTTCAATGAGCTGGGTCCACTGAAGTGTTAAACATGACTGTACAAATTAGGGAAGGCAATAGATATGCCTGGGGAATAGTGGATGCCATTATTTTATATGCCTTCTTCCAACTATGGATAAGTCATGTTTCATTCTTTTTGTTGAAATGTGTGACCTCAAATTGGTTTAACATATCATTTCGCTAAAACTGGAAGGCAATAGCAAAACTTCATTTCAAGCCTTTGCTGGTTCTCATCAAGGGCTTGATCTAAGTTGCCACTTGTGATCTACCTGATTATAGGGTTGGTAGAGAGTTGTTGAGCTTTTGGGGGGCAAAGTTTTTTGGGCAATTTCCACCCGGGCACTGCTTCCAACTCCAGTATTCTGGATATATCTAGGAAATTCCAGAAGTATGGCAACCCTACCTTATTGCAACTTGGAAAGTACCATTGCCCTAGTATGATGTACTGTATGTGAACCATTTGTCCCCACCTCCAAAGCAATGCACCCCAGTTCCAAAATGAATGCGGGCTTTTTGCAGAAGCAAGTTAGTAACACCTGCTTTGCAGAAGCACTGCATATGTATTTGTCCTGCATTCCAATGCAAATAATTCTCTTATATAGTAACCAACACAGCTTATTATTATTATTATTATTATTATTATTATTATTACTACTACTACTACTATTATTATTCACTGAATTTATATACCGCCCTATACCCAGAGGTCTCAGGGCGTTACAAATAGCCCATTTTAATTTGCTCTCTGTGGCTAGCACCAACATGCTTTCTTGACCCCTATCAAATATCTTGCAAATGGTTGCATTGTTATAGAAATGACAGGCGCCAGATGTGTACTGTGATCTGCAATCAGAGATATATTGGTTATAAGAGCAAAATTACTGTTTCTGTTGCATTTCAGCTCCTCTCTTTGAAGTTTATGGTTTTTAAAGAAAACGCCCGCAAGTGAAGGCCTAATAAGATTCTGAAATGCAACAACTTACTGGGATATTATACAGCAGTTTTAGAACATCAGAGAAACTGGCATAAATAACTACACGGTGAAAAGCTCTTCAGCAGACAATGACAGAGATGATGACAGGGTGGCAAAGGAATACGTTTTCAATTCACGAGAGTTAACGGCGCTGCACTGCATTTTCTAAACAAAGGTTGCTGAACATTTCGTGAAGTACCCACTTAATATTCAATCGCAAGATTACAGATGCGATAAAGACAACTGATAAAATTCACAGCAGGACGTTCTACATGATGCAACATTTCCAGTAACATTTCCAGTTCACTGTTTTTCAGTACTGTACCTAATCTCCATATAAAATTAGTTCATCTTGTTTGATTTCAGAGTTTAATTATGCTGTTCATCTCTTTAGAAACTAATTGAGCTAGGGGTTTCATCATCAAAGTATAGCTTATCTTTTAAGATGTTGGACTAATCATGGTTGTCACCCCATTTGCAAGCAGCCTTCATTTCCTTTAGTCTCCAATGGCTCGCTTGCTCTCTCTCGCTCTCTATCAATCTATTACTTTTCTCTCTCTCTTACTGAGTCAGTCCATTGGGCCATCTAGCTCATAATTGTCTACACTGACTGGCAGCAGTTCTCAAGGTTTTCAGAAGGCATCTATTCAGGTATTGAACCAAGGAGCTTCTGTATGCAAAACAGACACTTTTCCATACTATTCTAGAAGGTTCCCCAACATTCCAGAACAGAAGGACGGAAGGGGAAGAGGTATTTGGAGGAAATGCATGAAGTTTTGCAGGCCGAGTTTATTTCCCACTACTAGTTGGCTACAATTTTGGGGGTGGTGCTGTGGGTTAAACCACAGAGTCTAGGACTTGCAGATCAGAAGGTCGGTTGTTCGAATCCCCGTGACAGGTTGAGCTCATGTTGCTCCTGCCAACCTAGCAGTTCAAAAGCACCTCAAAGTGCAAGTAGATAAATAGGTACTGCTCCAGCGGGAAGGTAAACGGCATTTCCGTGCGCTGCTCTGGTTCGCCAGAAGTGGCTTAGTCATGCTGGCCACATGACCTGGAAGCTGTACGCTGGCTCCCTCGGCCAATAAAGCAAGATGAGTGCCGCAACCCCAGAATCGTCCGCAACTGGACCTAATGGACAGGGGTCCCTTTACATTTACCTTACTCCCTGAAAGTTTAGGCACAACACGTATACCCCATGCACTCTCTCTCTCTCACACACACACATCATAGGATGTGTGAAGAAATTAAATGTAAACCTATCAAACTGTGGTGTTCAGTAAACAGTTGTTTGTTTAAATGCACTTAAACTAGTGGATGATTCAGTTGTTATGGGGATCATGTACATCTGAATTCCTTTATCTAAACTTGGGATTCCCATCACTGAACCAGTTTAAGTGTATTTTATGGTCACTAAAATATGAGAAGAGAAAGCCATTAATATAATCACCTTTCCTTTAAAATTTGGTGATGATTAGTTCACCTCTTCATCCATATAATTACAGTGATGCCGGGTTCCTACATATCCTGCAGTTTTCAAATGTTTCTTTATATATATCCAGACTATTTCCAGATGGTTTTCCCGAGCATTGTTAGAAGTTAAAAATGCAGCAGGCTGTGACTATCTTAATTGAGGCCTTTACCCCCTGGATGTTTCCAAAACCTGTAGCGGGGACAAAGTGCGTATCGTGAAGAGATGTTCCAGAGGAGGTTCTATAAATCTGCCACCATACTTGGTATATTTTTGTGTGTTCTCCCCCTAACCCAGCAATGACCCTTACAAGACACACACCATGCTAAGATTATTTATGCTCCTGGCAGGAATAATCTGCATTAGATGGCTGCATATGAGCTGGCTAGAATTCATGCAGCAATATGAAAGCTGGTTTTGCAACACTTCTGTGTGTTTATTTTGGAGACAATGGCTGACCAAGATTTTTTTATTATACTTGCTTCTTTTCTCCATTTTGCAAATGAATGAAGTTATCTTAGGGAAGTTCTCATTGAATTTCCCCTTTTTTCTGGCTCGCTCACAGCAGAACTGATAAATGGTCCACAAAATGTGAAATGCCAGAATGGATATGAAGAAGCTGAAGAAATGGGCATTAGTGTGGGAAAGATGAGCAATCAAAAAACAGGCTTCCCATGAATATTGTACTAAAATTACAGCTTGCGGTTACCCCGGAATGACAGTAACAGAGCCATACCATTGGCTAGTTTAAGAAAAGAAAGACTTTTCTGTGTTTCCTGCACCACTATTTATGCTCATGATACAAAGTATGGTTTGTTGCAACTAGTTAATGTCAATAACAAAGATCGCACAGGCATACATGAATTACACGAATAGTACACTAACATAAAAAAAGCCTGCTGGATTAGGCCAAGAGCCCATCTGCTCCAACATCCTGTTATCATAGTGGCAGGGGAATACAAGGTAGCACTGTGGTCTTGGGTTTACCAATCAGAAGGTCAGTGGTTTGAATCCTCTTGACAGGGATGAGCTCCCATCGCTCCGTCCCAGCGCCTGCCCACCTAGCAGTTCAAAAACACACTAGTGCAAGTAGATAAATAGGTACCACTGAGGCGGAAAGGTAAACAGCATTTCCTTGTGCTCTGGCACTCGTCATGGTGTTCGGTTGTGTCAGAAGTGGTTTAGTGATGATGGACACATGACCTGGAAAGCTGTCTGTGGACAAATGCTGGCTCCCTCAGCCTGAATCAAGATGAATGCCACACCCCTTGATCGCCTTTGACTGGACTTAACTGTCCAGGGGTCATTTACCTTTACCTTATCATAGTAGTCAACCAGATGTATGTGAAACCCAAAAGCAGGACCTGAGCACAACAGCACACTCCCCAGTGGTAATGAGACATGGGGCAAGATGCTACATTGTGGTGTTTTTAAAAAAGTCTCATACAAGTGGATTTGCATACAATTTTAGGCTGATTTCAGTAAATGTTAAGCATGTGTTTGAATATCCCATTAAAATGAGGCTTAGACATTAGACATGACCAATAATTTGTCCAAAACCAGAGGAATGTTGACATTTTGCCAACAGTTCTTAACCTGGCAATTCATATATGCAGATATTCTTTCATGGCCTCTATTGATATTTTAAAATATTGATTAGCCAGAAAAATAACAACTTTTTTAAAAACTGGAACTCAGAATAGTTATAAAATCTGGAGTTAATCAGACCAGTTTCAATTGTCTGAAAGTGTGGACCACTAAAACTCAGTTTTAAAGATACAAGGAGTGAATAATGAGCATTATTTTTATAAGTGCAAATAGAGTAGTTACTTGCTTGCTAGGGCTTTGAAAATGTGTTCATAAAAACAATTAAAACTATTCAGCAGTATGTCATCATAGTAATGATATATTTATGACCATCAGAATACTCTCTTGACAGTTTCCATTGCTTTCTAATATTCCATATCAAATGCTATCTGAAAATATAGCCAATCTATATTAAAACCTGAGACTTAAATGGATTTTTGTGACAGTTTCATAATGCAGAGGGGGCTTTATAAAATCAAGTCAAATACCTTGCATAGTCTCTGTCAAATGTTATGAGTGGTCTGGAAAATAAAAATTGAATTCCATTTTGTTATTCAATATATTTGCCGTTATTCTCTTTCTCTCTCAGATATATATATGTACAATATCACCAATCATGTTGATGGAAGCATGTTTTCCTGGTTGTGGATATTTTTCCCTAGCTGAACGGAGTTATGTTTGGAAAAAGATGTCCAACCTAATTCAACAACTAAGTTGTGTATGTACAGCCTAGTGCTATAAACTCATGATGAGTTTTCTGGGAGAAAGAGCAGAAGACTAGATTCAGTCCCACTGCTTCAGAATCTCCATCAAAAAGCTGATCAGCAGTTTCCACCAGATTTTTCTGGGCCGCACTCATGCAATCTCGGTTGCCAGGCATGATTTTTCAGACAGAGCCCAGTTTGTATATGTATATAAGAGTCTGGGAGATGTGTTGACACTTCCATATTATTCTGATTCAAAACAAGCAAAAAAGGGCCTCATCCTAAGATTGCCTGTACAAACCAATTAACAAATGTTTTGGAAATATATTGGTGATTAGCAACAAATCTATCAGAGCAGATAAAAGGTAAAGGTACCCCTGCCCGTACGGGCCAGTCGTGTCCGACTCTAGGGTTGCGCGCTCATCTCACTCAAGAGGCCGGGAGCCGGCGCCGTCCGAAGACACTTCCGGGTCACATGGCCAGCGTGACGAAGCTGCAGCTGGCGAGCCAGCACCAGCGCAGCACACGGAAACGCCGTTTACCTTCCCGCTATAAAGCGGTACCTATTTATCTATTTGCACTTAGGGGTGCTTTCGAACTGCTAGGTGGGCAGGAGCTGGGACCGAACGATGGGAGCTCACCCCGCCACGGGGATTCGAACCGCCGACCTTACGATCAGCAGGTCCTAGGCACTGAGGTTTTACCCACAGCGCCACCCGCGTCCCACATCAAATAGGTATCAGCATAAATATTTAGGATAAGGCTGCTCAGCACAGTACCTGAAAAGTCACCTGGATATAGTTAAATAATACACATTATTCACTTCAGATACACACAGAGTTCATGCAGATTGCTACGGTCTCCACCATGGAGAGGGAAGCTCTTTGGCAAACGTACCTTTCTGCAGAGTAGCTTCATCTATTGATATGCACTGGAGCGTTCGCATCTGGAAGAGATCACCAGCTCAAGTTGACAATGATTTATCTAAAATAATGTTTAATAATGGATAAGTAAGGTTTTATATTGTTGTGAGCTCCCTGCTTCCCTGAGTGATAAGAAACACTGCCTGGGTGGTTCCTTTGGAAGAGAAAGTGCTGTGGGGACTTTGGGCATTTTTGTAATGTTTGCTTTATTTTGCAAGTATACAAGGAGAACATAAAGGGAAACAAGCAGCAGATGCTTCTACCAGGCAGTATATCCGCATCATAGGAAAGCAAAGAATCTTAAACCTTGGCTGTGTACACACCATGCATTTAAATCACACACCCCTCCCTTGAAAAAAAGAATTTATGCCTCACAGAGGCTGCAATTCCCAAATCCTTAACAAACTAGAATTCCAAGGATTCTTGGTGGAGGGCAAGAGAGATAATAATAATAATAATTTATTCTTTATACCCCATCCATCTGGCTGAGTTTCCCCAGCCACTCTGGGCGGCTCCCAATCAAGTGTTAAAAACAGTACAGCATTAAATATTAAAAACCTCCCTGAACAGGGCTGCCTTCAGATGTCTTTTAAAGATAGGATAGCTGCTTATTTCCTTCACATCTGATGGGAGGGCATTCCACAGGGTGGGTGCCACTACCGAGAAGGCCCTCTGTCTGGTTCCCTGTAACCTCACTTCTCGCAATGAGGTAACTGCCAGAAGGCCCTCGGCGCTGGATCTCAGTGTCCGGGCTGAACGATGGGGGTGGAGATGTGCTTTAAATATGTGGTATGTATGAAGCCAGTATTGCCTACTCTGGCTGGCAACAGCTCTCAAGGAGTCTCAAGCAGAGGAACCTTTTCTATCCCCTTCTGCTTCAGCCGTGTTAACTGAAGATGCTGCAGATCAAACCTGGGATAAAGTTGCCTGCATAGCGACGGAGAGGTGGGTGATCAGTAATGGGACCACACCACGAGAGGCGGTTTAACCTTCCCTCCTCAGCGCATGCCTGATGAAAAAGCCGAACACTCCTTCTGCCCCAGCCACTAATTACCTCAGGGGAAGCATCAACTGGCAGTGCAATATCAAATAGCAGCACCAGCATGATTTGTTGTCGCAACTGGGGAAGATTAATTACCTTCCTTATGTGGGATGGCCCTGCTCTTGCAATTTGTTTATTTTTTTAAAAGCAGAGATGTGAAACGCATTAATGCATTCCCTGTAATCTCTAGCTTGCTTGTCATCATTTCCCTCCCTCTCTCTCTCCCTCCCTCCCTCCCTCTCTCTGTTCGAAAATCTGCCCCAACACTTGTTTCTTCCCACATACACATGCCACTTCCCTTACAGGTGAGATGTGTCACTCCCCCCACCACCCCAATTCTTACAGCTTTTCCATTCCAGAAATTCAAGAGAGATTTCTTTGTATGTTCCAGCCACTAGTTCCCATTGAAGAAACTATTAACCACCCATCCCAGGCAATAAACAAGGAATTTGCCTAACAAAGGAAGATTGGCCACTTATAATATTATTTTTAAAATACTGATTAGCTAGGGAAATAATGTTTCCCCTAACAGACTTTTTAAGCTACTGTGACCACACACAAAAAAACCCCACCCGCATTTTGCACTGGCACTGTAGAAATCAAGTGTGCATCATCTTCTAATGCAGTGTGAAAGTCGAGGAGAAATTCATCAGTAGAACGGCCGTGCTAACTCTATCAAACACAATATAATCCCGTCTTAAAATCTGAGGTTTGTGTTTTTTTCTTTCCATTCCGGGAATATTAAGGGTTGCAATTTCGAAGCTGGTGTTCCTGCACGAAAAATTGATTAGTTCAATTTCAAGGTGTCAAACTGGTGAACAGTTCAGTACACAGTAAAATTCAATTTTGGTGATTAACACTCACAATGACTATTTTTGTTATAACAGCCAAATTCTTATTTCCAAACCTGGTGTTCATTGTTCTGGTACACTTCTTTCCCCTGCAATCATCAGCTAGTTACTAGTTGGGAGAGATATTTGTAGAAGAGAGCTGAGTGCTAGCAATCTACTGTGCAAATGTTGTTCGCACTGCATCCATCACGACTGGTGGAAAAAAGAGACAGCAGGAAATGAGAAGGAAATAGTTATTATGTCAACATAAATAAAAAAAGAAGAAACACCAATCAATTCTATATTGTCTTGTAAAAAATGGGGGTGGGGGGGACTGATTGAAAACGTTCGCCTTGTAATAGCTTGTATATCCTGGATCTCTTATTGGAGGAAGCCACTAAAAACCACAGGGAAGAGAGCTTGTATCAGTACCAGAAATAATTAACTGAGAAGTTAATTAACAGTTTCATTGTCCGCCCACCTTTTGCGCCCATCGAGCCTTAGTTGTACATAGGTCTGCATGACTAGTTCGGACATACAGTGGTACCTTGGTTTACAAACTTAATCAGTTCAGAAAGTCCATTCTTAAACCAAAGCGTTCTTAAACCAAGGTGTGCTTTCCCATAGCAGCGGGAGACTCAATTTACAAATGGAACACACACAACAGGAAGCGAAACATGTTCTTATTCCAAGGCAAAGTCCACAAACCAAAACACCTACTTCCGGGTTGGCAGCGTTCTTAATCCAAGTTGTTCATAAACTAAGCTGTTCTAAAACCAAGGTACAACTGTAATGTGAATGGGGATGTGCATCCATTCTGATGTGCAGCCAAACACACATTCCTCCGAAGTGGGGATAGAAGTCATCTGTATTCAGCGGCACATCTGGATATGGACATTGTTCATCTGCACTGCTTTGGGATGAGGAGCTGGGTGTGCATCTACACCAGCATCCCCATCCTGCCCCAACACTGTAATACTACCCGTGTCTGCTTAGAAGTATGCCCCATGGGGGACTTACTCTCAGGTATGCGTACGTAGGGCTGCGGCCTAAGAATGACAGAACTGAGGCCAGGAGTGTGGACCTAGTTGCCCTTCCTGTGGGGCTTATGTGGGAGCAATGCTTAGCAGAGCACCAAAGGTAGATTTAGGGAGAACGACTGGTTCAGCTGCATTGGCCCTGGAGCCTTGGGGGTGCCACAACTATGAAGTAGACTGGAAGGTGAGAGGCGGCGGGTGCCAAATGTTGCAGTAACATGTTGCACAAGGCGCCACTGCAATTTAAGACCCCAAAGTCCGCCACTGAGAGCACTCCTGGTGACAGCTGAGATGGAAGGCTGCTGAAACTAGTTCTCAAAACTTGTGTGTACAACTATATCTTTCCCATTATTAACAGCTACTGGACAGTTTCACTGTATGGCAATTAACTTTCTTACCTCATTAATGACCAGTCAGTGGAAGACACACTAAAACATGTTAATGTTGTCACTTGATCACCAGACTATCAGCTGTTCAACAAGGGGAGAGGGAAAGATGCTCTGGGTTAATTTGTGATGCATGAGTTGTTAACTCATAATGAACCCCACTAGATTCCATCTTGTTATTGCAATCAAGTGGTTAAGACACTTCACTTGACTGCCTCGTTGCTGAAAGCTAAAAATGTGTGAGTCTGAAATCAGACAGCCAGCACAAGTCCACTCAGTTATAAGGAGCCTGATCTAATATGTCAGTCAGATCATTTCCTCACGAAGCTGGAAAAACAGTTCATGACAGACTGTCTTTGTTGTGGTGACTACCTGGCTCATACTTCTACTGTATTTTTCTGGCTCCGTAATAACATAAAGCTCTTTGTCCCCTCAAGGCTTCCTTTCTGTGAAATATGCCTTTTTCTAAGGAAATTACATTTGTGGAATCCAAGATGCACCAGGAGTGTAGCAGACTTTTCTTCCCGTGAGAGTAATGCGTAAATAAATCTTTATGGATAAGGCCACATGTGACTTGGATCCAGAAAAATAGAAACAGCAGATGCAAATTGACTTGCGTCATTCAGAAGTGCATCTTGGAACTGTGCTACTGTTTAAGAAGCTGTTTCAGTTCTTATTAGTTCGCTTCCCTGCTTAGTGTTGATTTCCATAGAAATATGCCCCCACAATAGTTTATGAGCCTGGGTGTTTTCTTCTTTCCTTTAAGGAATTTGTATTTTGTAGCACTACGTTGAATATTTCTTTCCTTGGCCGTTCTCCATCCATTTATGAGAAAAAAAATAGCATCCAAAAATTGTGAAATGGAAAAGAAAAATTTGGTGAAATAGGTTGGGTGCAGTTTTTTTTGTTATGCTTCTCTTTCAATGTGGCCAATGAGTGTGCCATTCATTTTACACACCATCTCTCTGTGGTCTGCACTCTGCAGCCTTCCTGTGGGCCTGTGTTTCTTGAAAACCTGGAAATGAGTGAATCTGCCAGTTTTGGTTTCTCCAAGTTTCTTATTTTTCTAGTCTTCAGTTCTCCACATTTCCACGAGATTTTATTTGAAGTGTCATTAAAATTCATCTTAATATACACATTTGTATTCAATTTTGCCTAATATAACACACTGCCATAAAGCAAAGTTTCCTAATGTAATGCATTTCTGTATTTTATTTCTGCTAATACATGCATTTATAAACACACTTTGCCCTATTATATGTAGTTTTGTATACATTAATTGGTTAGAGAACGTTACTGCAACAGTTGGAAACATGCAAATTCCAAAGGATGGCTGTTTCAGTTTGCATATTATTTTGGAAAGTGCCTAAATAAGTTCACCTTTAAATGATGAAATCAGATTTCTCCCCCAATACAATTCTGAAAACCCCATGGCATCCTCAGCTGTTTTTTCCTATAAGCCTAGGAAAGTGGAAAGGTTGTCTGCTGTACCCGATAGCTCTTTGAGGGTTGACCTCAGGACTCTTGATACCTCAAGGACCACCTTTTCCCACATGAATCAACCCAGAGCTTCTAGGCATACTAGCGCTAGAGTTTTCTTTGCTTGTTAATATACAGGGCGTCTTTTAAAAGAGGCCCCATGGAACATGTGTACTCTGTATCCACGGGGCCTCTTTTAAAGGACTCACCCTGTACATGGACCTGTTGAGACAGATATGGATATGGGCAAGTCTCAGTGTAGTAAAAGAGAGGTTGCCAACATGGTGCCCTCCAGATGTTGATGGACTACAACTACCAACATCCTTGGCCATTTGCCGTGCTGGCTAGGGCTGATGGGAACTGGAGTTCAACAGTATCTGGAGAGCCACAGGAAATCAAGTCTAGATCAGTGTTTCCCAAACTTAGGTCTGCAGTTATTTTTTGGACTACAACTCCCATCATCCCTGACCACTGGTCCTGCTACCTAGTGATGATGGGAGTTGTAGTCTCCCTGTTTTCAGAGACCCAAGTTTGGGAAACACTGAACTAGATGATTTCCAAGTACTTTCCCATGTGGCGAACTTTTAATAGCAAATATTTTCTTTGTTTAGTATACTCAGTGCTTTTTTTGTTAAAAAAAAATTCTACTCGTATTGAAATACTGCCCCTCAATGAGGCCAAACTTAGATTTACAAAATGTTTAGGGTTATGCGTACCCCTGCATCCCCCCAGAAAAAAAGCACTGAGTATAATGATATCATTTTTACATTTGTCTGGCTAAAAAAAAGGTATTCATTCTTCATCGAACTTTGATCCTCGTGGCTCTCACAGTAGTACATATTGACAGAGATTTTAATCTTAACAACTTTTCTATTACAACAACCACAGGATCAAAATTATAACAAGTTTATCTGAAATCCTCCATGACATCAGAAAGCTACTGCAAGCAAGAACATGATAAACTGTTCTGTTCTATTGTTAACAAAACACAAATATTTATATTGAGCCAGTCACTAATACTTAGAGCACTTGCTACGGTTAATTTACATAATGTTGCATACATGAAAGCTGCTCCTTTAGCTGCAGTGCAATGAGATAACAATCTCTCATTTTTTATTTTTTATTTTCTTTCATATTTCTCCAAGAGAATCCTGGGGCAGCATAAGAGCCTTTTAGGACAGGTGACAACCAAAAGAGGGGCCATTTAAGTGCTAACTGATTTGACTAATCTTACATTACATTAAGCCTCTCCTCCTGACGGAGGGGAGGTGTTGTGGGCTGGACGCGATTTCTGCGTCATGCAGGGGGCCCCACTCACCTGGCTGGCGCACCACGCCCAAAGGTAAGCGCCCAACCGGGCTGCTTGGAGGGGGCGTGGTGTGCGGTTTAAGATACTGCCGCGCCAGCCATTCCGCCTCACTTTTCACCTTCTCGCCGCGAGTCACCAACCCACCACTCCCTTAGGGCTTAGCTTTTCGCTTGACCTTGCTATGGACCTTTGGTTGGTCGCCCGGGTTGCCCAGGGGGCCTGGTAGGAATTTTTCCAACTGGCATTAGGCCTTTTGGTTTTTTCACCTACCTCATAGCAATCGTCACAACTTTCTTGGTATTTGGCAGTTAGGCATTGGAATGTGTTGTTGGTGTGTGGAAGGGCTAGGTGTGGCCATCGCCTACCCCTTCAAATTTGGGTATTCTGTTAAAGGAATCCAGCGGTCGTGGATCCTGTCCAATGCCTGTGTGGTGGGGGGCCATGGCACGACCCCTGGTGACATCAGGGGAGAGCTTATAGTTGTATTAGCATCAACAGGCTCCACCTACTGGTGAATAAACCCCCTTTAGGCTCACCCCTCTCCGAGTGGGTGGAGTCAATCTGTCGTGGTCCAATGCCTAAGCCAATACCTTCTCACTTGCTGCAATCAATTAAGTTGTGGCCTTTTCTTGCCCATTAACCTTATACACTGTGTCCGTTTGTATTCATTCCACAAAGCGCGGATCAGGTCCTCGAACCACAACATTACATTACGGGACGTGGGTGGTGCTGTGGTCTAAACCACAGAGCCTAGGGCTTGCCGACTGCAAGATCGGCAGTTCAAATCCCTGCAACGGGGTGAGCTCCCGTTGCTCAGTCCCATTGCTCGGTCCTAGCTCCTGCCAATTTAGCAGTTTGAAAGCACATCAAAGTGCAAGTAGATACCTTCCCGGTCCGGCGGGAAGGTAAACGGCGTTTCCATGTGCTGCTCTTGTTTTGCCAGAAGCAGCTTAGTCATGCTGGCCACATGACCCGGAAAAACTGTCTGCGGACAAACGTCAGCTCCCTCGGCCAGTAAAGCGAGATGAGCGCCACAACCCCAGAGTCGTTCGTGACTGGACTTAACTGTCAGGGGTCCTTTACCTTTACTTTTAATCTTATCTTACAGAGCCTGGGGTACTGATCCACATTTTAATGTTAGTTAACACCCACACTATGTAGTTAAAGCACATCTAAAATACAACTAAATCACACTGTCCCAGAGCTACAATTTCCAGCACCCTTAGCAAACTACAGTTTATAGGAAACTTTGGGAGGAAGCCATGTGCTTTAAATGTGTATTAAATGTGTTAAATAGTGGGTTGACATAGCAGCCGGCACAGCGATTTCTTCAAGTAGCTCTTTATTAAGATAAGCTGGAATAGAACTGACTGCGAACAGCTCAGCCGGCCTGTATTTATAGGCAGCCGGCTGTCAACATTGTAACCACAACAGCTCAGAGTTCCCGCCTAAACTAACTGCCGCGGACCTGAGTGAAAACTATCTACAGACCTGAGTGAAAACTATATACAGTATCCCCCTGTTGGCCCAGGGTGAAACTACACTACATAACACCCCTCCCCACCGAGATAAGGCGTTAGTTACAATCGTAATGGTTTCCTTATATACAGCACTACGCGTAATGGTTCAATTAGGCACAAAAGCATATCGGTTACATTTCCCATACTTAGACCAACAGTGATACCTGTCCAACAACGTAGTCCTTTAAATGAGTTGGGCGCTTGGAAACTCTGCCAGACCGCCGGGGACTGGTAGCCAAGTCCGGAGGGCCACACAGTTCTCGCTGAGGCTGTGGTGCGACCCTAGGTGGCGTTGGAACCAACTCCCCTGGATCCGCTGCTGTGGGTGGAGCCTCCGCAAGTGGAGTGGTCTGAGTCTGTTCTGAGACGGCTTGGTTCGGCTCCACGCTGGCAGTTTGCGAGGGAGGTGTAGGTGGGGCCTCGCCATCTGTACGTGTCTCTTCTGGAGCCGCAAGCGCAGTTGGGGGCACCTCGGTAGTGTCTAAGTCGCCAACCCTGCGCCTAAGCTGGTCTATGTGCCATCGCCACAAACGTCCGTCTTCGAGTGCCACCTGGTACGAGCGAGGTCCAGTGACTCCCACTACTGTGGCTGGCACCCAAGGAATGTCCCCCACATAGTTCCGGGCAAAGACCTGGTTTCCTGGGACAAATGACCGTGGTGCGTTGGCACAGCCTGGGGGTTCAGCCACGGCAAAGTCTGGGTGTAGCCGGTCGAGCGGTGACCTGAGGCGGCGGCCCATAAGCAGTTCAGCAGGACTCCTCCCTGTGGCCGCATGAGGAGTGATGTGCTGCACGAACAAGTATTCGGCGACCCGCTCATGCCAGTCTCCCCGGTCCAGGCGCGCCAGTGCCTCTTTTGTCGAGCGCACCATTCTTTCCGCTTGCCCGTTGCTGGATGGATGAAAAGGTGCCGTTAGGGCATGGCGGATGCCCAGTCCCAAAAGATACCGCTCAAACGTGCCTGACGTGAACTGCGGTCCGTTGTCAGAGACAAGGACATCAGGACACCCATGCGTTGCAAACAGGCCTCGCAGCACCCGGATGACAGCTTCGGTAGTGGTGGAGGGCATCAGGGCGACCTCCAGCCATTTGGAATAGGCGTCCACCACTACCATAAAGGTCCGGCCGTGAAAGGGGCCAGCCAGATCGATGTGCACCCTCGACCAGGGTGTCTTTGGCGTCTCCCAGGTGTGTCCCTTAGCTGCCGGTGGTGCAGGCCTCGACTCTTGGCACGCCTGACAGGCGGATACCCAGGCAGTGATGGCATCGTCCATATTAGGCCACCAGACGTAACACCGAGCCAACGCCTTCATTTTGACAATTCCCGGGTGGCCAACGTGCAGAGCCTCCAGGACGCGCTGACGGAGTCCCTGGGGAATCACGACGCGGTCTCCCCACAGCAGACAGCCGCGATGAGCTGAGAGTTCATGTTGTCTGGTTGCGAAGGGCTGGAACTCCGATGCAAAAGGCCCTTGTGGCCACCCCCTCCACACCCAGTTGAGCACCCGGCTGATGGTGCGATCCTGGGCAGACGCGGAGGCCACAGTGGCAGCCGATACAGGCGCTGCCGGAAGATCCTCAATCAGAAGGAGCGATGAAGCTGGAGCCGGGTCTTCCACAAATGCTGGAAGAGGGCAACGGCTGAGGGCGTCGGCATGGCCCATCGATTTCCCCGGACGATGGATGAGCCGGTAGTGGTAGGCAGCCAGGAAAACAGTCCATCGCAGCATGCGTGGTGAGAGGACCGGTGGAGTTGGACGATCACCGGCGAGGAGGCCCAGGAGTGGCTTGTGGTCAGTGATGAGGTCAAAAGTCCTGCCATAGAGGTATTCATGGAACCTCTTCACTCCAGCCACAAGTGCCAATGCCTCCTTGTCGAGCTGGCTGTAATTCCGTTCCGTCGGAGATAGTGTCCTGGAAAAGTAGGCGAGCGGTGCTTCTCTTCCATCTGGGAAACGGTGACTAAGGACAGCACCGATGCCAAAAGGTGAGGCGTCGCAGGCAAGGACCAGCGGCCTGGATTCACTGTACTGTACCAGCACACTGTCTGAAGAAAGGAGAGCCTTGACCGCGTTGAAGGCCGCCGTCTCTCGATGACCCCAGGTCCAAGGCGTCTTAGTGCTAAGGAGTCGGTGAAGAGGCTCAGCCACAGTGGCTTTGTGGGGCAGGAACATGTTATAAAAGTTCAGCAGCCCCAGGAATGCCTGCAACTCCGTTTTGTCCTTTGGGGTGGGGGCCTGCTGGATAGCGCGGATCTTGGATGTGGTTGGATGAAGGCCGGAGGCATCGATAAGATAGCCCAGGAACTCTACCTGTGGAACGGCAATCAGGCACTTCTCCCTCTTTACCTTGAGCCCGGCCTCCTGGAACCTGGTCAGCACGGCACGGAGGCTCTCGAACAGCTGCTGGTGTGATTCTGCAGACACCAAGACGTCATCAAAATATGGTACCACGCCCGGAAGCCCTTGCAGGAGACGCTCCATAAGGCTTTGGAAGATGCCAGGAGCCACACTCACCCCGAACTGCAACCGGCGGCAACGGAATGCCCCCCGGTGGGTGACGATCGTCTGGGCTTCAGCAGTGGCATCATCGACTGGCAGTTGTTGATAGGCTTGGGCAAGGTCCAGCTTAGCGAAGACCTTACCCTCACCCAGGGAATGCAGCAGGTGTTGGACAACAGGAACCGGATAAGCGTACTGCTGAAGTGCCTTGTTGATTGTGCACTTGTAGTCAGCGCAGATTCTCACCGACCCATCTGGCTTGACAGGCGTGACGATGGGGGTTTCCCACTTTGCGTGGTCAACGGGCTCCAAAACTCCTTGGGCGATCAGTTTGTCCAGTTGTTCGTCCACCTTAGCCTTGAGAGCAAAGGGAACCCGGCGTGGCTTGAGCTTGATGGGGGCGACTTGTGGATCAAGGCTAAAGGAGATGGGCGTACCAGTATATTGTCCCAAGGTGCCGTCAAAAACCTCGGCAAAGTCTTTGACCAGACCCTCAGTCTCTGCGTTAGAGATGCAGTTGATGCCGGTGACTTCCAGGCCGAGGGCATCAAACCAGTCTAGCCCTAGGAGGCTTGGCCGCTGACCTTCGACCACCACCAACCGGAGCAGGCCCGAAAAATCCTTGAAGGCGATCCGGAACCGGCCAACGCCTACCACAGGAATGTCGTTTCCCTGGTAGTCTCTCAGGTGTACGCGGTGAGAGTCGAGTTGCCTTTTGGATACTCTGGGTACCAGTCTTTTGATGGTGCTCCATGACACGACGGACAGGGCAGACCCGGTGTCGATCTCCATGTCACATGGAGCTCCTTCAATGAGCACCGTGACGTTCAGCTTGCGTCGCGTAGACGAGTCGGTTTGGCCAATCGTGGTTCCAGACGGGCAGCGGCAGTTGGTGAGAGCGAAACAACTTTCCTTGGCAGACTGGAGTGAAGACTTGAACTTGTGAGTCGATGAAGGGGGGGTGTCAGACGGAGCCGATCGGCAGACCTTAGCGATGTGGCCCCTTCTGGAACACCTCCTACAGATGGCGTCTCTGAATCGACACTTGGCACGGGAATGGTCGCCTCCGCAGCCAGCACATTCCGGTTGGCCCTTGGACTTCTGTTGGAGCTTCCTGCGCTCCCGCTTTGTCTGGTGCACGTCATCGTCTTCACTGGAGGATGCCTCATCACTGCTGGCCTCTTCATGATGTACCGGAACTGGCCCCCTAGCAAGACGCGGGCTGCTGGACTTGCGGATCTCCTGGGCGGAGCGTTCAGCAGCTTCTGAGGCCACAGCCTCCTCAATGGCTTTCTGTAGCGTGAGGTCTGGCTTGGCTAGGAGATGCCGTTGCAGATGGATGTCCCGGACCCCGCAGACGATTCGATCCATCAGGGCATCGTCTAAGTCTCGGAACTCACAGTGCATTGCAGCCTGTCGCAGGGCGGTGGCGTAGTTGTTGATTGACTCCCCCTCTGCCTGGTTCCGGTGGTAGAACGCATGGCGGGCAGCAATCTTGGACGGCTTTGGTGCGTAGTGGTTGCGGAGCTTCTCTTGGATCGTGTCCCATGGTGTTGCCTGGACTGCTTCAGGCGCAACCAATGCTCGGGCCGTCTCAAACACCTCAGGCCCACAGAGGCTGAGGAATAGGCCCCGCTTCCGATCCACTGATACTGCTGTCAGCTCGTTGGCTTGGAGGTAGCAGTCGAACCGAGCGAGGTAGGAGTCCCATGACTCAGAGGCTGGCGCAAACGGCGGTAGAGGCACAAATGAAGCCATGATTCCGATGCCGGCGTGAAGGGCGATGGATGGAACACAGTGCTCTAGCCAGAACAGTCAGCTCTGAATTGGTTCTGCCCAGTGATTTCGCTCAGTGATTTCGCTCAGTGATTTCGCTCTGTGATTCAGCTCAGTTCAGAGGCTGGCCGCATCTGGCTGTGCTCTGATGTCCATCCAATCCCACCTTCGTCGCCAGTGTTAAATAGTGGGTTGACATAGCAGCCGGCATAGCGATTTCTTCAAGTAGCTCTTTATTAAGATAAGCTGGAATAGAACTGACTGCGAACAGCTCAGCCGGCCTGTATTTATAGGCAGCCGGCTGTCAACATTGTAACCACAACAGCTCAGAGTTCCCGCCTAAACTAACTGCCGCGGACCTGAGTGAAAACTATCTACAGACCTGAGTGAAAACTATATACAGTATCCCCCTGTTGGCCCAGGGTGAAACTACACTACATAACAAAATGTGATTTAAATTCAGGGCTTTTTAAGGAGGAACTCACACGAACTCTGTTCTGACACCCCTCAGGTGAGTTCCGGCTCCTCTCAGGTGGCTGCCATTGCCATTTTAAGAGAATGAGGGAGGTGGTCATGGTGACTTCCGGCACCTCTTTTTCTAGAAAAACAGCACTGTTTAAATGAATGGTGTGAATGTGACCTGTTAGCCATTAGCTGTCTACTTGGATATAGTTAGTGCTGCTATATTTGTGGAGATAAAACATGGTCATAGGACACCACAATATATAGATTGCCATTTTCCCATTAAATATCTTTTTTAATGCTACAGTCAATCATATCAGTGAAATGTTACTATATATATCTCCATCCAGTCATCTATCTATTTATCCATCCTAGTGGCTACATTTGTAAGTTTTGTTTTTCATTTGCAGGTACAGGATGAAAAGCAGATTTTAATGCTGCCAAGTGAACCATGTGATAATGGTCAAGCAGAGGAACGCTTTAAGTATATGCATTCACTGACATGGGTAATGAACTGTGAGAGTCTCAGTACAGACAGTTCTGTAAACTGGTACCAACAAACACAGCTTTGGGTGGCTAATTCATCTTGAAATTCAGATTCACCTCCTCCAAAACACTTTCGAATGAGATGGGTCATGCAAATTCACAGCCCAGATGACTCCTTTTCTAACAATCTTTCCTATTTCCTTGCTGTGTAATGTAAGAAGCCTCCGCAAGTAGCTTGTGACACCTAAGCGGTTGTTAACACTGAATTCAGGGAGTGTAGAAATATGAAGTCGTGCAACACAGACTTGTGCTGCCTGCATCTGAAATCATAGATCATAGTACTCATAGATCATCAGTTTATTACACGAGTAACATTATTTAAAGTTAGTGGTGCTACTTATGAGATTGAGAACATCTGTGCAACCATTGCCAACTCAGCCCATGCTGATTTATCACTATACTAATCATCTTTATGATTAATTTCGGTCTTATTAAAGTATGATTGTGGTTACGTTTAGACAAAATCATCAAGCCACTTGCTCCTAAACTGTTTGTCCAGTGCCAAGGACTGTGAGTTTCACTGCCAACCTCACAGATGGAACAAAAGAATCTTACCCCAAATACACACAGTATTTTCTCTTCCCCCCTCCCTTTTTAATATCAATCTTTATTAACATGCACATCCCATTTTTACTGAGATGAATACTTAATGCTAGAAAAGAGAAAAATCATAGCTTAACGTAAACCAGTAAATGCAATAAATAATGAACACTGCTAACAGCTTAGCATCATAAGGAAACAGATGGAAAATCTTCCTCCAGAGATCATTGCATCTAGTATTAGAGAATGAGTTTCTGGACATGCACAGGGTGAACAGTTCAAGCTTGAATTACAATGAGGTTTATGACACTTTTTGTTATAAATGTAAGGATTTCATGTCTTCCTCTTAGGAAGCGCTTCCATTATACCATTCATCTGTTTCACCGAAGAGATGAAAAGCAAAATGCAAAACCTCAAGCTGTTAATGTGCGTCCAGAACTATCAAATGAAGATCTCACTCTGGGGGTGCCTTTGCAGAGTTTAGGAGTGTTGTAGCAGTGCTACAATGCCATCCTCTGTCTTGGAAAAGAAGCAGAAGCTGAGTTGCAACTTTGAGTCTACTAGAACCTTATTCTTACACACGTACTACACACAATAGCAGAAGATCAGCCAAAATATAGCATTACTATATCTATCTATCTATCTATCTATCTATCTATCTATCTATCTATCTGCAAACATCTTCACCAGCATAAGATGAAGCCATTTGGAAAAGTTATACACCGACAACTGGAAAACACTGGCCTGTGAGTGCTCCAGTTGGAGAACAGCCTTTACCAAAGTTGTCATGGACTTTGGAGACACTCAAACTCAGAACGCATGCTAAGAGGAAGGCATGCTTGGCAAATCCACACTGTGATCAACTCCCGCCCAGGAACCAATGTCCCCACTGTGGAAGGACGTATGGGTCCAGAATTGGCCTCCACGGTCACTTACGGACTCCTTGTTTATGGAAGACAATCTTACTCAGCTATGAGTGATCACCAAAGAAGAAGAAGAATGAAGCCAGTTCCATTAAACTTCATACATCTTGAATTATGGAGATAAAGGACACAATGATCCACAATTGCCCAAAAAAAGCTCAACAACTTTTCTGTTCAGCTTTTCACTATTTGAAATATGGCAACCCTACTGGTGCTCCCTTACAATTCTACAATTCTATGGTTTGAAGATTCAAATCATCCTTAATGCCCAGTGTCAATTTTCTTTTAGAAATTATCCATGGATCATTTAATTTCCCACCCCTATTCCAAGTTAATTTCCCCTCTGCCATAACTTGCTGGAAATGTACAGTATAACAAAGCCAAAGGGCAATTCCATTGACACATTTTTATGTGTCTGTGTGTGTTAATTTCCACTTGTAAAATAGGTAAAGGTAAAGGACCCCTGGACGATTAAGTCCAGTCAAAGGTGGCTATGGGGTTGCAGCACTCATCTCACTTTCAGGCTGAGGGAGCCAGTATTTGTCCACAGGGTCATGTGGCCAGCATGACTAAACTGCTTCTGGCACAACAGAACACCGTGACGAGTGCCAGAGGACACAGAAATGCTGTTTACTTTTCCCCCTCAGTGGTACCTATTTATCTACCCACGCTGGTGTGCTTTTCAACTGCTAGATTGGCAGAAGCTGGACAGAGCAGCAGCAGCAGCTCACCCCTTCACGGAAATTCGAACCGCCGACCTTCTGATCAGCAAGCCCAAGAGGCTCAGTGGTTTAGACCACAGCACCACCCACATCCCTTGTAAAATAACTTACGGTTGCAATGTAATGTAATATAAAACTGAAAGAACAAAAATTAATCACATTTTAAATTCATCTGAAATATGCTTCATCTTAATTCTTTCAACATGTGCTACCAGTTTAGGATCAACTCTTACAAGGATGTCTTTTTGTATTGTAATTTAAAAACAGAGGCACACTCACATTTACAATTAAGTTTTCTGCTAGGCAATGAATATGTTAAGAATGTCAGTTAGCCCTGCGGCCCAGAAAAACCACCAATCAGGTCACATACACCCATAACGTAGGGTACACTGACTTCCTTCCTGTTTCTCACCCAAGAGATAGTAGCAGGTCCCACCAACAGGCTCTCACCCTTGGACAGAAACCACTTCCTTTCTCCCACTGCAGCCAACCAGACACAAAAACATTACTGTCTCCAAAGACCTATTTCAGCAATGCAAGTATGCTGCAAAGTTTCAAGTGCTCTCACTTAGGCCTGTCTCCATATTAAGTGGTGCTGTGACTCTTTCAGATGCAGTCACAAGATGTATCAGGGCAAGTAAAGAGGCCAAGATAAACTTGGAGGCAGGTTTTGGTCCAATATTTTGCAGAGCTAGATTTTTTTGGGTGTGTGTGTGTGAGTGAAACTTAACAACTTACCTCCATCTTGCCTGCTTGACTGGAGGTCCTGGCAGTGATCCTATCCTCAGCATTATTTATTGTTCCATTGTTCGGACTATTACCATTCTCTCACATTACATTTCCCCCAAGAAGTATGCCTCAAGCACATCAGTGCCTTTTGAGCTCTAGGAGTTTCTCCGGACTACTGAATGACTCATTGCTGCAATAAGTTGAATTTGAATTCAGTCACTGGGCTTTTTATTTTGCAGTTCCTCCAATTGCTCTATTTTCTTTACAATGATTTCTCTTTCAAGGATTGTAGCTTTTTTAAAAAAATAAATAAATCTTGTGTTGCTTGACTAATCAGAACTCCCATATTAACTCGCTTCGAAGCCAGCTATTTAATTTCTTCTTTATTATGTCTCTTTTTCAATTTGTTCCAGATCAGATGCTTGCACTATCATCACGCCTGCTTGGGCCAAACTTCAAGGTCAACATATGTATGCATTATATGTGCTTTTTAGACTGCTAGATACCAGTAGATAATCTATTTGAGATAACTGCTTATTTTTAAACTGAGTTTTATGTGTAATCATACTAACTTGGACGCTGGTGCCTCTATACATCAAGAAGGCCAAAGAGCTACCGTATATGAATTCTGCCTTTTATAAAAATAAAAAATATATAAACACAAACTGCCATTTACAACAGTATTTAGGTTTCCTCCAGCAGTCTCTCTGCTTTGAAGAAATATTACATTAATGTAACAAATTTTGTAAGGAATAAAGCTTGACCAGAATTTGGAGCAGATTAAACCATTCATTTTCCATCCTGCCTTTAAAACTGTATCACTCACCTGGGTATTGTAGGCTATACTACTGAAACTTCTGCTTCTTCTTTTGGTTGTAAGTGTTCTTACTTACCTCGACTTTGATGTTCCAGGTGCTGTAAAATGTTCACCAAGCCAACTGGTCCTCAACTAATTTTTCAGGATTATACAGAAGTGTTTTTTGTAACAAAGAGATGTATTTCCTTCTTGTAATGTGGCTGCTATTCTTTTGCATGTTTCAGGATGATCACCCCTGTGAAATTAAAAAATAAGAAGTATAATTTAATTTAACAATAACCAAAGGAAAAAGTCTCCACATCAGGGTAAACTTCCACTACCATCAGCACCAACGAACATGGCCAATGGGCAGGGTTGATGGGAGTTGTAGTCCAACAACACGTGGAGGGCAGTTAATTGACTATCCTGCTTTCCATTCTAATAGTAAGTAACTTTGGGGAGGGGAATCAAAAGTCTTAACAGTAATTTGGCACTCAACAATTTTTAAAAGGGAAAAAAAGGGTTCACTATTTTTGAAGACTTCAGATTGTTACTTTACTACTACTTTAAAAAAAAACCTCAACAAATTGTCTGCAAAACCAAAAACAAGCTGAGTTCTTCACAAATCATGTTGGTATTATTGTAGTTCAAAAGTGGGTCAGAATATTTTCCAGGATAAACATCCTCCACTCTGTATTTAGAAGTATGTAGGTCAACACTGGCCTAAGCATTTAGAGTATCTTAAGAGGCAATAGTATCAAATGCCTTTATTTTCTTCTTCTGCTGACTTGTCAGCCTCTAAATAAATTAGGCAAACAATTATGATAATACAGCAAGGCAGCTATGGTTTTAAAGTGGGGAAAAGCAAAACCCCGAACTATGGAAAGCCAAAGCTTTTATTATAAAGAGCAGCAGGGCTACTTGTACCTAATTCTGGGACCTTGGACAAAGTGTTTGTTGCAAATTCATTCCTCTCCTGCTTCGCAGACAAACCACAAACACCCAATCTCATGCAATAGCCTTGACAGAGGGGACCATCAAAGCTCAAGGAAGGAGCCGGCCCAGCCATGAGACAAGCTGAGGTGACTGCCTCAGGTGGTAGCATCCTCAGAGGCAGCAGGTCCCAATGTAGATCTTTATTCCACCCCCCTTTGTTCCTGATGTAGATCTTCACTCACTTATACCAAGTCAGATCCATTGCAAAATCCACTGTTTCTTTCACGAGAGAACTACTACAAACCTGTCAAGCAGCATCACGGGATTGTTAAGGACATGGGATGGAGCTTCTACCAGTGTCAGAAACAAGACCAGCATCAAGGGTTAGGACGCCTGCATCTGCTGAAAGCCCACACCCCAGCACAGATAAACAGCACTTGGGACTTTCTCCTCCTCTTCAGCATTGCAAGCTGCTTGCTGATCCACCTCTCACTCTGGCCCAGATAATAGCTACGGTGAGAAGGAGCAGCTAATGCCGTTGCCTGCTGGCTCATTGGCTCTCTGCCTGGCAAGCAAGCAGGTAGAAACAATTAGGAGGAATGGAAGCAGCAGCAGCTGTGGATTAATGGCAGCGAGGAGGCAGGATGGGGGGGGGGGTTCCTGGCCCAAGGGCCCTCCAAAATCTGTAGCCATCACTGGTCGGAAATGACATCTGGAAATACCATGTGTTCCAGGTGTCACAAGCTGATCCTTTGCCTTTCCCAGAAATAAAAGATCTCATGCCACGCTTGGTTAATGGATGAAACAGCTAATGTGCCTTTGATTTCCAAAGCCATTTGGAACTGCCATTTGCTAACCTGTGGTGTTTGCCCACACCAAAATATACCTACATCTCGATCACTGGAATGTGTTGGAAGTAGGACACAGTAATGACAGAGGCAATAGTGTTTGTTGTCCTGACCGTGATCGTTTGGGTGCCCATTCCACACTGCAGCAGGCATCTTCCGGCTACCATAGCCCTGTGGCAGGATAAGTACAAAATTTAAAGCACAAGTAGAGACTTGTCACCCTTCTGCCCATAAAGTCAGCACCTACGGGACCACCTCTCTTGGTATGCCCCACAGAGGACCTTACAGTCTGTAAATAATAACATTTTGGAGGTCCCGAGCCTCAAGGAGATTAGACTGGCCGTGGCCCCGGCCTGGTGGAACACTCTGTCACAAGAGACTAGGGCCCTGCGTGATTTGACATCTTTCTGCAAGGCCTGCAAGTCGGAGCTGTTCCGACAGGCCTTTGATCGGGGTTCAGTCTGATTCCCACTCCTTTCTTAAGAACTTGCATGAAAGCGGCCTTCCAATTTTTCTCACAGGCCAATAAAAGTTCAACACAAACAGTTGGGCCTGGTGAGTAGTCATATCGCGGGTTACAAACGCTTCAGGTTGAGGTTTTTCGGGTTACGGACCGCCGAAACCTGGAAGTACTGCAACGGGTTACTTCCGGGTGTCGGCGGTCGCGCATGCGCAGAAGCGCCGAAGCGCAACCCGCGCGTGTGCAGATGCACAGCTGCGGGTTGCGAATGCTGTGGGTTGCAAACATGCATCCCACAGGGATCACATTCACAACCCGAGCATCCACTGTATTTAAGGTCCCCAACTCTAATCTGCTGGTTGCCATCTGATTGCACTTTATTCTGATCCTGATCTGATTTTAGGATGTACTTTAACTGATTGCCTGATTTTATGTTAATGTGGTATACATTTGATGTTAGCTGCTCTGAGCCCGGGTTTGGCTGGGGAGGGCAGGGTACAAATTATTATTATTATTATTATTATTATTATTATTATTATTATTATTATTATTATTATTACAGTCAGCATTATGTAGTGGTTGGAGTGCTGGAATAACTCTTGGAGGACCTAGGTTCAAATCCCTGCTCAGCAAACACGCTCAATGGGCGTTTGAAAACCTAACCTATCTTCTGAGGTTATTGTGAGGATAAACTGGAGGGGAGGACCATGAATACTATTTTGATCTCCTGGAAGAAAAGGCTTTTTAAAATGTTTTATTTATGTAATTTGTTGCTTGCTGATATACCAAAGAATATTTAGCAAGGTCCAATATAAAACTGAGCCAACTAGTTTCATACAATTTTAGGCTTAGCTGCCCCACCATAAACTGCTTATGCGGCTCCTAAAATATTTTCTGATATCCACATAATTCTGGTATCGGTTACACACCCCTATGTGTGTAGAGGATATAAGTCCATAAATTTCTTCGCTCTATTTTTTCCTATTATGTGTGAGAGCAGAAGGTTGAGGGAAAGAGTTACTTCAGTATCTCTATCTCTAGAGATGCAATAGTCTGGAAACTCAGTACTAATGACCATTACTGTAGAAGTCGTGTGAGGATTTAAATTGCGCTCTTCCTTGGTAGACTCATTATCATGCTTACTGAGCTAAGATGTCCAGGTTCACCTTAGCCACTGCATAGCATCATTTATTTCCTGAGTTACCAAAGTCTTTCTCAGGCAGAAAAGAAAGAAATTTTAAAAACAGCAAGGAAGGAGAAGACCAATTCAGCAGGGACATATATACCGTAGCTTGGTCTTCACAATTCTGACCTTGCTTGCTGTATTCTCACACGGAATAGGAATGAATTTCAAACAAATGGAAATTTCCTCAACTTCACTTTGCTATAAGACACCATGTTCAATATTGCCATCATGTTCTGCTTGTGGGCTTCCCATAGACACTGTGGGAAATAATATGTGGAACTAGATTCCTTCATTGCAGGGGTTGGACTAGATGACCCCTGGGTCCCTGCCAATTCTACAATTCTATGATTCCTGGCCTTTTGTCTAATACAGAAATACTCTTCTGTTCTTCATCAAACTCTTCTAAAAAGTCTGAAACCCTGCTATGCTATTGTCCCACATACAGATTTTCAAGTCTGGCAGCTAGCAATAACAACATTTAATTTATTTATAATGTATAATATTTGCCACCCGGTTTTCATTATAAAATGATCCCACAGCAGGTTACACTACGGATAAAACACATGCAAACTGTCAATCAATAGTAAAACAAGAAAACAGTTGAAAGCACATACGCAGTCAACTAGTGTTCTGTTCTGGGAGGTAGGCCATAAGCCACAGAATCCCATACACAGTTGGCAAACGATGGTAGGAGAAGATAAGCATGCCAAGTCAAAGATAAACCAGGACCAGGCACAAGAAACTAATCTGAGTCCAAAACATGATCTAGGAGCAACATTAGAAGGAAACAGTTGAGGGTTCAGCAACAGAGGAAATCCTATCTAGTCCAAGAGTCCTGTATCAGGGAGCTAGAAACACAGAAGGGGAACAATCAATAAAAGGGGATCAAATTGTAAAAAACAGATTATATTGTATTTGTTAAGTTGTGGGTGAAAATATCAGATGACACAGCGATTCTTCAAACAGCTCTTGTTTATTCACAGGCCAGAACAGAACAGAACTGAACTGAAGGGTTCAGCCAACCTGCTTATATAGAGCTCCACTACAACGCAACAGTAACAACTTTCTGTAACTATCCAATCATTGAATGTCACTTTCAATTCCTTATTTGCATATGTGGACCTGAGTGAAAACTATCTACAGTATCCCCTGCTAGCCCAGGGTGAGAACTTCAGTACATAACAGTATTATTATTTTAGTGCCATAGGGGTATTGTTTGTATTTTCTGTCTCAGGCAGAAGCAGTAGACCCCTGGGTTAAACTGAATTTCTATTTCTCCTTAAATGCCAGGTGTCCTAAGCTGATTGTTTTGCCCTCTTGTGCAAAACTTTCACCCACAAAAACTTGTCCTTCCTCTAGAACAAAAAGCCTCTAGAACAAAAAGCAACCAATTTACAACTGAAGTTCAACAATCGATAACCAAACACAAAATGGCCGAAAGTCCCATTCCTTCACAATTCCAGCTACAGACATTGTCCGGAGACAGTAAAATCCATAGTTCCTGGAAAGTGTCAGCAGAGATTCCCATCTGATTTATTCAGATCACCAACAACTCACTCCCTGCCTGTGAACCAAACATTAGCAGAAATATAAAGGACTCTTGCTGCGGACTGAACAATGCTCCTATGGCTTCACTTTTGAAAAGATAATGGCAGCATCATTGTTACACTGTGCAAACTGTGCCAAGTCAAGAAACCACCACCCAGGGGTGCTTAATTCCTGCACAGTTATCATTTAAAACTCTGCCCAGCAACCCTCATTTGACATGTAGGCATGTACGCTGCTCATTTTTTGTTACTCACCTCACTCTTCTTTTTTCTTTCCTACTATATATTTTGGAAAGTTGTTTGTCCATTTGCTGTGCATTTGGACACCTTTTAGAATACTGCAACCAAATCTTGTACGAAGGTTTCCTAAGATAAAAGGGCAGCTTTTCATCTATGTTTGGATACAATTGGATGCCATTTTGAATCAAGCTGGTGTGCCAAACCTATCAAAATGGTAGTTGTTTTAAGAAGGACTTTAAAAATGCACTGGGTATTTTGTGTTTTTGTTTGTTTGTTTGTTTCTTAAGCAGTGCTGGGGACAAAGGCTGCTAGCACGTTTATAAGAGTCAAAAGAAGCAGATCTTGGTAATTAAGGAGAAATGGGTAATGTTTATTATTTATTTAAACCATGCTTTCTCTACCAAAGCTGAGTGCAGAACAGTGGAAGACAAGGAAAGGAAAGGAACTGCCGAGAGAGCTTTGTGAATTTTAATGCAGTTTGTGAGACTGGATGGGAAGCAGAATGCCAAATGACTTCTGGCCTCTGTAGTACGTTGGGTATTTGGTAAGGCTATTTTAAGGCCAACTCTCAAAGTAAGAGTATCTGTAGTTTGTTGCCATAGCATGTTCTAAAGCCTCTTTCACAAATTATGTGCATCAAAAGCATGAAACGCTTTTAAAAAAAATCATTTACCTGCTCCTGCATCTATCTGTAATTACAGTGGTACCCCGCAAGACGAACGCCTCGCAAGACGGAAAACCCGCTAGACGAAAGGGTTTTCCGTTTTGGAGGCGCTTCGCAAAACGAATTTCCCTATGGGCTTGCTTCGCAAGACGAAAGCCCATAGGGAAATCTCCGGGGACCTCTTTTAAATGCTAGCGGTGGGGAGCAAAGCCTTTCCCCCCCCCTCCGGCCTTCAGAAGAGGTCCAGGAAGGCTGGCGGGGCCCGAAAGGCTTTGCTCCCCAGTGCCAGCATTTTAAAAGCAGTCCGGGATAGCAGGGAAGCGCTTCCCGCTATCCCGGACGGCTTTTGAAGGCAGGAGAGATCCGCGAAGCCTGGGCGCGCTGATGTCAGCGCGCGCAGGCTTCGGCATGCCGGCAAGTCTCCGCCAGCAGCGGCAGCGCTGCCGCTGCTGGGGAGAGGTCCACGAAGCCTGGGCGCGCTGCGCGCAGGCTTCGGCATGCCGGCAAGTCTCCGCCAGCAGCGGCAGCGCTGCCGCTGCTGGCGGAGAGGTCCGCGAAGCCTGGGCACACTGCGCGCAGGCTTCGGCATGCCGGCAAGTCTCCGCCAGCAGCGGCAGCGCTGCCGCTGCTGGCGGAGAGGTCCGCGAAGCCTGGGCGCACTGCGCACAGGCTTCGGCATGCCGGCAAGTCTCCGCCAGCAGCGGCAGCGCTGCCGCTGCTGGCGGAGAGGTCCGCGAAGCCTTGGCCGGACAGCTTTTGAAGGCAGGCGGGGGGAGCAAAGACTTTCGCCCCCGCCAGCCTTCAGAAGAGGTCCAGGACCTCTTCTGAAGGCTGGCGGGGGGCAAAAGTCTTTGTCCCCCCTGCCTGCCTTCCCAGGGGCTTTTAAATCGCCCCGACAGCGGAGAAGTCCTCCGCTGTCCCGGGGCGATTTTAAAATGCTGGGGGTGGGAAGAAAAGCCCTTGTCCCCCCCCCCAGCCTTCAGAAGAGGTCGGGGGACAGACTGTCCCCGGACCTGGTCTGAAGTCGGTTTCCCTAGGAACGCATTAATTGATTTTCAATGCATTCCTATGGGAAACCGTGCATCGCAAGACGAAAAACTCGCAAGAAGAAAAAACTTGCGGAACGAATTAATTTCGTCTTGCGAGGCACCACTGTACAGTGGTACCTCGGGTTAAGTACTTAATTCGTTCCGGAGGTCCGTTCTTAACCTGCAACTGTTCTTAACCTGAAGCACCACTTTAGCTAATGTGGCCTCCTGCTGCCACTGCGCCACTGGAGCACGATTTCTGTTCTCATCCTGAAGCAAAGTTCTTAACCTGAAGCACTATTTCTGGGTTAGGGGAGTCTGTAACCTGAAGCATATGTAACCTGAAGCGTATGTAACCCGAGGTACCACTGTATTTCTCTATTAGATTGCTTCCTATGAAGCATCTCAGAGCAATTTCACAAGGTGGCAAAAACACACACACATATATAACAATTGCATATATAAGAATAATTAAAACAACTGCATATTTTTTTAAAAAAAGCTGCTGCCTATACAAAAAGTTTAAACCATTGCAAATGTCACCGCAATTTCTAATACAATACAGATACCGATTGCATACATCACACATAGCAGTGTTTTCCAAACTTAGGTCTCCAGCTGTTTTTGGACTAGAACTCCCATCATCCCTAGCTAGCAGGACCAGTGGTCAGGGATCATGGGAACTGTAGTCCAAAAACAGCTGGAGACCCAAGTTTGGGAAACACTGATACAGAAGCAAAATGTGCTCTTTAAATTCCCTCTGATTTCCAGCTAGAGATATTAACCATAATCTAGTCTAGCAACCTAGTGGGCAACTGGTGCCTTTGAGAAGCAACCTCCCACAAGCAGGAACATGAGTGTGATAGTACAGTGGTGCCCCGCAAGACGAATGCCTCGCAAGACGGAAAACCTGCTAGACGAAAGGGTTTTCCGTTTTTGAGCTGCTTCGCAAGACGATTTTTCCTATGGGCTTGCTTTGCAAGACGAAAATGTCTTGTGAGTGTTCCGATTTTTCCCCGCTCCCCCCCCCTTTTTCTAAGCTGCTAAGCCGCTAATAGCCTTTTAGCCGCTAATCCGCTAAGCCTTTAATGGCCGCTAAGCCTTTAATAGCCGCTAAACCGCTAATAGCGCTAATCCGCTAAACCGCTAATATAGGGTTGCTTCGCAAGACGAAAAAACCGCTAGACGAAGAGACTCGCGGAACGGATTAATTTCGTCTTGCGAGGCACCACTCTCTTGCTTATGGTTCCCAGCAGTTGGTATTCAGAGCTCTACTTCCCCCGATTCTGGTATGGTAATATGGCCATAGTGATTAGTCGCCGCTGACCACCTTCTCCTCCATAATCTGCCAAATTTCCTTTCAAAACAGCTCAAGTTAGCAGCTATCACACCATTTTATTTTAGTAAATTCAGTAGGGCTCCAGTATAAGTTAAAGGTAAAGGGACCCCTGACCATTAGGTCCAGTCGTGGCCGACTCTGGGGTTGCGGCGCTCATCTCGCTTTATTGGCCGAGGGAGCCGGCGTACAGCTTCCGGGTCATGTGGCCAGCATGACTAAGCCACTTCTGGCGAACCAGAGCTGCATACGGAAACGCTGTTTACCTTCCCGTCGGAGCGGTAGCTATTTATCTACTTGCACTTTGACGTGCTTTTGAACTGCTAGGTGGGCAGGAGTAGGGACCAAGCAACGGGAGCTCACCCCGTCGTGGGGATTCGAACAGCAATCTTTTGATTGGCAAGCCCTAGGCTCTGTGGTTTAACCCACAGCGCCACCCGCATTCCTCTAGGGCTCCAGTATATTGCAGTGTAAATAAACTATGCAGACTCCTTCTGCAACTACTTAATTTGGACTTCACATTCAGGTACTCACTGTCAACCAGCTTGTTCTTATAGAGTTTCTATGATTCTAGGAGAATTTCTGGGATTACATATAAAATTTCCTTTTAGGTTAGAAGTCAATAGCTGAGCTAGGATGGGTTTAAACATAATTAATTTGTTGGTCTTTATGTTGCCACAAGACTAACAGGGCTATTCCTCTGGAAATTGTTTTTAAGGCACAGCTGTTCTACAGTCATTTTTACAACCCCTTTACCATATAACATGTCCCTAAATTCTGGAGAGATTTAGCAAGTTAGGATAAAATGTACTTGAATTTTCCTTCCTATTTGAAAATGGACAAGGGAGTGCTAAAAAAGTATCCACAAAGACAAATCCACCAAACATCCCACTGCTCAGTTGAGTCCTTGGGTTAATTTAGTGGATGGCTTCCATTTGTTGCAAACTAATTTACAATGAAATGCAATCCTTTGTCAATTGGGGAGGGAAATTAGCCATTGTAATTCTGAGGTTCATAGTGTATACTATTTTCAGAAACTTTGGTAAGGTGAACAATTTTAACATCTTCCAGAACATGCAAAGACACACTTTGCTATGCATGTACTTATCCAGAAAATAAAGAAAGATGAAGGATGTTTATGAATAGCACATGCTGCTGTTTACATCGGTTAGTGGAGTGCAACACAGTGGGACCAGATGTTCCTAACATAGACTGCCATCCTTTATTTTGAAAGATATTATTTGCATGCTATATAATCTAATGTGTCAATTAAAATATGCTCAAACATAATTTCTCTGCCTTTTTTTTGCTTTGAAATTTGCTGTGATACAAAGTCTGTGTCATGCCTGTCTGAAAGTTATCCCGTGGGCTGGTGTGATACATTCTTGGTTAAAGTTCATGGCTAGTGAGGAAAAGCCCCAGTTCAGGTGACTGACTAAGCCTACTACCTCAGCTCAGTGCAGCAGACAGCACCAATTTTAATTTTTATTATTTACACCCCACCCATCTGGGCAAACTAGGCCATAGAATGACTTCCTTGCAAACAGAAGAAGAAGAAGAAGAAGAAGAAGAAGAAGAAGAAGAAGAAGAAGAGTAGTAGTAGTAGTAGTAGTAGTAGTAGTAGTAGTTTGGATTTGATATCCCGCTTTATCACTACCCTAAGGAGTCTCAAAGCGGCTAACATTCTCCTTTCCCTTCCTCCCCCACAACAAACACTCTGTGAGGTGAGTGAGGCTGAGAGACTTCAGAGAAATGTGAGTAGCCCAAGGTCACCCAGCAGCTGCATGTGGAGGAGCGGAGACGCGAACCCGGTTCCCCAGATTACGAGTCCACCGCTCTTAACCACTACACCACACTGGCTCCCCAGAAAGACCAGCTCCTCAGGTCCTGCTCATCAGAAGGGCATAATATGTCATCCCAAGGAGAAGAGTAGTCATTGCTGTCATTGTCATAGTGTAGTGGTTAGAGTTTTGGACTAGGGCCAAGTTTCGTATCTCCACTCGGCTCCGAAGCTCATTGGGGGCCTCTTGGCCAGTCACTGTCTCTCAACCTAACATACCGTACTTTTCGCACCATAACACTCAGTTCCCCCCCCTAAAAGGTAAAGGGAAATGTGTCTGCACGTTATGGAGCGAATGCAGGCAGGAGGAGCCACTCTTGCTGGCTGTTCGGCAGCCTCTCTTCCTCCGCTTGGCTTGCTGAGAAGCAGGCAACAGCTGAGCAACATCTGAGTGTCGGGAGACAGCCTCTCTTCTTCCTGTCTGCCTGCTCTATGGCTTTTTGGCGAGGTGGGAGAAGGGAGGCAGCTTAGAAGCCGGCAAGAGCTGCACGCAGCGTGTAAAAGCCAAGGTGGGGAAAGGGAGACAGCCTCTCTTTCTCAGTGTCTGCCTGCTCTATGGCTCTCCCTTACACAAATGTAAGCGGCTCTTACTCTGCTTTCTTTACAATGAGCTGGAAGGAGGGACAAAGAGGACATCGCCTTCCGTCCCTCCCCCAGCACCTCACCGGTAAATTCAAACAAAGCGGCTTACAAGGCTCGTGTCCCTGAGTCTCCTCCTCCTCTTTTTGCTCTGGTTCGAGGCAAGGCAGCTGCACAAATGTGAGTTCCCCCTCTCTCTTCCTTCCTTCCTTCCCTCCCTCCCTCCCTCTTCCAACTTCAAAAAATATTGGGGGGACAGCCAGGTAAGCCCCACTGACATACCACAATGGGGGGGGTGGGGGATGACTCCCTCAAATATTTAATGGGGGGGTGAAGGCACCTAGGCCTATAGGAGTTGGCTGCTTTGCCTAGGACAAGTGTGAGCTCCCCCCTCCTCTTCCTTCATCACTGTATTGGAGATACCATACATTACTGACAGTTCCTTCATTCACGTGGTTACAAAGCATGGATCCACATGGATCCTCAGGATTTTTGCACTGGGTCACCCCAAATTCACCATCAGATCACATAGCATGTCCATGGCTACAGCTTGCACCAAAAAAATCACGCACCCACTGTTGCCTGGGGCTGCAGTGGTGCAAAAACGTGGTTACAAAGCACGGATCCACATAGATCCTCAGGATTTTTGCATTGGGCTACCCCAAACTCACCGTCAGATCACATGTCTGTGGCCACAGCATGAACCACAAAAATCATACATCCACTGTTTCGTTTTTTTCTTGTTTTCCTCCTCTAAAAACTATGTGCGTGTTATGGTTGGGAGCGTGTTATAGAGCGAAAAATACGGTATCTCACAGGGTCATTATGAGGATAAGATGGGGAGAAGGATATTAATGCACACCACCTTCAATTCCATGAAGGAAAGGTGAGACATAAATGCAAAAACCAACAAACAATTCTGTGTTCCCCTTAACAATACAAGGCAAAAGAGAAAAAGCTGCCTCTTAGATAATATTTTGACAAACAGTAGCCTTACTGAAATTTTTGCTTACTTACTGAACTTGCTGAGTGCCTTTGCTATTTTAGTACTGGTTTGTTGTTTGTTTGTGTAGACAACTTACACACTTTCAGCAAAAAATGAATTCACAAAGCAGTCTGATAATTGTGCAACAATTAAATTGTATAACAATTAAAACATTCTAAACTTGCACAGCGTCTTCTAAACTTTCCACTAGTTTCATATGCATCTTTGCTTGTGTCTTGTATAGGGCAGCCAGCTATGCTTTGCCAAGAAAGAGCATTTGCCTCACCAAAAAGATAAGCCAAAACAGGGAATTAATTTACATAATGTTTGCATACCACAATTTGCACATATAGGCACAAATTTAAAAGTAATTACTAGAATTTAAATAAAACTAGAATATATCTCACCCTATCACACTACAGTGGGGGAAGAAAACAGTGGTTGAATCCAACTGTTTCTGGGCAACTACAAGGCTACAGCTCTCCATTTTTATGGTTCCCCATCTTTAAATCAGACCTGAGCCACATTTGCACCATCTATTTAATGTCCTATGATAACACTTCAAGCAGCCATGGCTCCCCCCCCCCCCCAAGAATTCAGGGAGCTATAGTTTGTTAAATATGCTGAAAGTTGTGAAACAGGCCCCTATTCCCTTCACAAAGCTACAATTTCCAGAGTTTCCTGTAGAGACTGATTTTTAAACCACTCTGGTAATTGTAGCTCTTGGAGGAGAACAGGGAGAAATAGTCTATCAGTGCTTTTAATTGTACAACAGCACTGTAAAACACCTACCAGGCAGCAGGCTTCTTTACGTGATCAGGAAGGTTACTTGGTCTTGATCTGTTCACAGTTTTTCACACTCACCGCTACTCAGATAAGGGCTCACACAGAATGATTCCCTGCCTCAGTGGCTCATGGGGAATCTCGCGCTCATCTCTGCCTAGCACAGAGGACACCCCTTCTCTGGTTTGCATCATCTCTTACCCAGAAATCATGAGGAAAATGAAGAGTCACTGATCTCTCTCTCCTTCAACTCCTGCCATTCCCAGTGTTAAAAGTAGAAGAACCCCTTTAAAAAAAAAGTCCAGTTAGTTACCTTCTGCGTAAGAATTCTCACCTTAGCAAGCCAGCAGCAAAATAAAGATGCTAAAATATCTCCACAGATAACTGTGCATCTTTTTTGTTCCCTTCAGTAGGACTAGGATACTCTTGTGTATGTAGGCTACTCCAGTTAAGATGAAACAAAAGCTGGTTTTATTTCTTGGTTTCTGTTATATAGTTTTCAGTCTGGCACTCAAGAACACTAGTCCTCACTTCCAAATTCCCCCTGAAAAACACTACTGCCTTTGGGCCAGTAGGTGGTTACCATACAAGCCTATCACAGATGCTAGTTGACAAATGAGGCGGCCGTTGATCAAAATCCTTGGGACGTTTGGCACTGCAAACCTTGGAGATAAATTACTGATGATGATTATAAATGATTTGATGGACAATTACTGCACAGAATCCTGTGCTTGGGGGAAGGGGGTGCTTATACCTTGTCTGTCCTTTCTTGATTAATTAATAAAGCACTTAATTTAACAATGGATACTGAATTATTTCAAATGCTTGATAGGATTAGAAACAGATTGAAAGCTAATAAATTTTTTGCTTGGCCACACCCACTTCCGCACTTGGCCTGCAAAATGTTAGTCACTTCCTGGCCTAGAGGCAGCACCCACAGCCTGAATCACATGTTTACTCATTCCAATCCAAATACTTAAGTGTTTGGACAATGATAGAAAAATGTGAAATTGGCATATAGTTGAATTAGTACATGTAAATGAGCAATGCTACATTTTGGAAAGTGCATGTGGTTAATCCTGTTTAAACCATGATGGGAAATACTGTATATTACATTGCTAATCCTTGTCACTTACCTAACAGCATTGTTGCAGTGTTTAGCGATTTTAATGCTTGCAGAACTGAATTCACATTAAAAGCTGGTGTTGTCTGCAAGAACACTGTACACTTAAAGCTTATTTAAAGTGCATGGCTTCCCCCAAAGAATCGCGGGATGTGAAATGTAGCCATCACAGAACTACAATCCTCAGCATCCTTAAACTACGGCTCCCATGATTCTTTGGGGGATATGTTTTATTATAGCCCAGGCTAAAAATGTTGAAAATCCAGGCTCCTTTTACACCTATTAATCCATATTAAGCGTCTCCAACTTTTTCACGGCCAGGGGCACAATTGGAAATATAAAAAACTGCAATAGTCCTCACCAAATACCCATGGCATAGAAGAAAAAGGGGGGGTTCAAATGACACCCCCCCAAAAAAAACACACCCCAGACACACCTACCCCCTCTAAAACAAATAAAACAGCTAGAAATGTATCAACCCACCCCTCCAATCAAAAGAAACTCTCAGTTTTGTTTAAGATACCACAAGTCTTATTTTGTGGTACCTTATTGAATGTGTTCCTTCTGAGGGAAAGGGAGGACCAATTTTGAGAAATATACTAGGATCCCAAAACACATTAATCAAGACTTGATGGTATACATTACTTTCTTTTGATATTGGACGTTACTTTGGGTTACAGAGCACAGTCTGGTTTGCTATGGCCTCTTAAACATGCATTTTCTCAGCGGTAACCAGCTGGGCCACAGGGCTGGCCTTGTAAATCCTTTTAATTAAAATGTCTTCCTTCGCAAAGGTGATTGTATTGGGGGAGACAATGGCCTGCCTGAGCATGTTTTTACATACAAGACTTCTCGTGGCAAATTTAACAGTGCAAGAATCTTTATCTAGCAGTTCATCGCCACAGGATAGGTGAGGCCCAAGCTCCTGTTAAAGCAATTGATTTTGGAAAATGATTCTCTGTCACCCTTCTATTACAAAGAAAAAAACGTGATTCTGCAGCAGTAGGTTTAAATTGCACTCAAACCATTCCTAGTGATTGTAGTGACCTCTTGTGGCGCTTTTAGAATATTGTGTGTTGTTGTTTCATTTGGGGGCCTTCAAAATTAAGTTGGCATTTCCCAATATTTGGTTAACAGGTTTTCCCCTCCCCACCCTTTCCTGCATTTAAACTTCAGGCAAGTTTTATTCACGCTTAAAATGTTGTCCCCTTCCCTCAATCTGCTCCTAGAATGATGGGCAGACACCTTCCTTTGAACTCAAGGACAACTCAGTCAATATTGTTTTCTGACATCTCCTTTGCCTTGTCAGTCAAGGCTCACATATGGAATTGGGCTTTATGGGTAATGCTGATGGCTTGGGATAATGTTGATGACTGTATATTGATAGAAAGAAAAGGAAACTGTGCCAAAGGAGGCCCCATTGCTTTTCAGAAGCACAGAAAAATGGAGGCACATCCAGAAGGGCAGCTTTATTTTTCAAAGCACACAAGTATATCCCAGTCCACACAGTGGGAATTGTTGTTTTTCTGGACTCATTTGTGTATTTATTTCGTTTAAGTTCTCAATAGCTTCCTAAGCAACATATTTAAGTGTAGACAATTCTCAGCTATGTGGACCAGAGGTAGTTTCTAGGCCACCTTTCATCGCAAAGGAGCCCTGGGTGGCTAACAAAGCAGTTAAATTAAAATAAAACAGCAAAACAGTAGTAGTAGTAGTAGTAGTAGTAGTAGTAGTAGTAGTAGTAGTAGTAGTAGTAATAATAAATAATAATAATAATAAACATTTAAAAACTTCATACCTGAAAATGTGTTCAGCTATAACAGAATGCCTTCTAATAATGTCGGTTAGAACAGAATGCTTAACAAAATTTTAGAAAAAATATTAGTTAGATGACAAGGAAAAACATTGTAATTTGGGAAGCTGGTACCTAAGTGATGCTGCCTTTATATCCTGCAATCCTGAAAGACAGGACCCGTTTTTTGTTCATATACTTACTGTCCATTATCTATAATATGTGAGTAGACTTCAGCCTTTTTATTCAGCTAAGTTCTGAAGCAAATTACTGTGGCAAAAAAAGGATAGACTTGTTGACCTGTACTTGGTATGGCAAACCTTTTGAAACTGCGATGATCATTATATAGCACACTTCAAAGTACAAATTGCTTTTCAGTTCTTATCCTTTCCCCCCATTGTGATTTAAGGTAGGCTGAATGAGATCAAAATGACCAGAACATTTAACAAGTATCTTAAGAGGCATGAATCAGCAAGTGTGATATACTTGGATTTCCAGTCAGTTTTTCTTTTATTGTGTCATTTTTAAAACTTAAATCCTGCCCTTCAGCAGAAGACCTCAGCATGGATTACACACATGAAAAAATCACCAATAAAATTAAAGCACAATAAAACAATTAAATGCCATTAAATAAATATTACCCATCTGTAAATCCAAACTTTTGCATTCAAAGGCTTGCTGAAAGAAACAGATCATTTGCTGGTTCCTAAAATTGGTTGAAGTTGTATCTAGAGGAGCAGCCATCTTTTCGCCCCATGCAATTTCCAAAAAAAACCCCCTACACATTATGACCTACAGTCACTTCCTTCAGCTGAGGAGATAGCAGCTGCTTCACTTCTTCCTGGAGCACAGTTTGACTTAGTGTGTTGTCTGAACATAAGCATGGGGTTTAGTTCTCTCCTTGCTAACCATGAGCTATAGCAAAGAATTATCCCAAGGTTTTTAGCTGATTTTTGTGTGGGGGAGAGCTAAACCATTAGCTCAGGTTTGGATGGCATGCTAAGCCAAACCATGGATTACCAGTATCTCAGTGCAGCACTACAGCAAAATGCCCAAGTCTGGGGAATGGGCAGAGTCTTCCTTCTGAAGCCCACACATCATTCCTGCATTCTTGCAAAGCGATGGTTTGGCTTAGGGTGACATGATAAACATTCCATAGGGTGGCTTTTTCATTACTTCATGCAGAACTCCTGATAGAAAAAGGGTTATCCACTGGAATAACCTACTTTGCACTCAAAACAACACATGGATAATAATAATAATAATAATAATAATAATAATAATAATAATAATAATATTTCTACCCCACCCATCTGGCTGGGTTTCCTCGGCCACTCTGGACAGCTTTCAACAGAACATTAAAAACAAAATAAAACTTCAAACATTAAAAACTTCCCTAAACAGGGCTGCCTTCAGATGTCTTCTAAAAGTTGGATAGTTGTTTATTTCCTTGATATCTGATGGGAGGGCGTTCCACAGGGTGGGTGCCACTACTGAGATGGCCCTCTGCCTGGTTCCCTGTAACCTCACATCTCGCAATGAGGGAACTGCCAGAAGGCCCTTGGAGCTGGACCTCAGTGTCTGGGCTGAATGATGGGGGTGGAGACGCTCCTTCACGTATATTGGGCCAAGGCCGTTTAGAGCTTTCAAGGTCAGCACCAACACTTTGAATTGTGTTAGGTCTTTCAGGACCGGTGTTATATGGTTTTGGCAGCCACTCCCAGTCACCAGTCTAGATGCCACATTCTGGATTAATACATATTCATAGCAAGCAATCCCTTGCTCCGCAAATAGAATGGGACAGACAATCAGCCATGTCATGTCTCTTATGCTGAATGATATAAATCTGGAGCATGAAGGACTTAACTCTCATGCTCCACCAGCAGGTCTATATCACATTACCATTTCACGTGGAAAGGAAAACAAGTCCCCCTCCACACTTATAATGTATGGTACATTTTCTTTTCCTTTTCTTTTTTTAGAAGTTCATCAAATGGTGGTTCAAGAGATTTCACATGGCTTCTGATACTTTTTAAAAAACCTGCCTCTGTAACTAGAGGCTTCAAACAGCAGTTTGTTTCATACATGGTTAGTATAAGCAATTTTCATAATTTAAACCACAGAGTGAAATTGATAGATATATTTCAGCTTGGCTTCATGTGATCCAGGTCTTAGGATGGTACAGGGGTGCCAACTTGAGTAAAATGTTGGCGGGGGGAAGGTAAGAATAGCCCTACATAATTGATCACATGACACAGTGCACGCACACCATTTGAATGGCAATGCCCCTCAACTTGAGTGGGGGCAGCCCCCCCAAATATTTTATTGGGGGACCAAAGAGACCTTGGCCCCTAGGAGTTGGCTCCAATGGGGTGGTGTCTGAGAATAGCAGATGTGACCACGGAATGTTTTAAATGATGATGGTGGAAGAATAGGGCTTACAGTGGTAACTCAGGTTACAAACATCTTGGGTTACAAACACTTCAGGTTACAGACTCCGCTAACCCGGATGTAGTACCTCGGGTTAAGAACTTTGCCCCAGGATGAGAACAGAAATTGCACGGCGGCAGTGCAGCGGCAGCAGCGGGAGGCCCCATTAGGTAATGTGATACCTCAGGTTAAGAACGGTTTTAGGTTAAGAACGGACCTCTGGAATGAATTAAGTTCATAACCAGAGATACCACTGTATTTATTTTTGCTGGCAAGCTTTTCTAGCGTCTTATACAGTTCTGTGGAAAGGAGAAAATGTAGCAGGTGCATTTTCCTAGCTTGCAGACACAGTGATAGGGAAAACTTTACCAATTTCTACTTGTTGTGTAATTGCTAAAGAAGTAAGAGCAACCACAGAATTACAGCTGCAAGCGCTAACAGCCCAATCCCAGCTTTACCAATATGTAAATCCCACTGAGTGCAAAACTTGGTGTTATTTTAGCGACATCTGTGGTTTTTCTTTATTTACAGGAAGTGGGGAGATTTTCATTGGGAGCACAGAAAGCAGCGAAGAGAGGCTCCCACAACGAGCCAGAGAAATTCTCTTTCTGCCTGCCCCACCCTTGTGTTCCACCCGTGAGACCTAGAATAAAAGTGCTCAAAGGAGTAGGGGTCCAGGGCATCTATGTCCAGGGCAGCTGTTTACCAGCTCCATCTGGTACGTAGGCTGAGGCCCTATCTGCCCGCGGACTGCCTCGCCAAAGTGGTGCATGCTCTGGTTATCTCCCGCTTGGACTACTGCAATGTGCTCTACGTGGGGCTACCTTTGAAGGTGACCCAGAAACTACAACTAATCCAGAACGCGGCAGCTAGACTGGTAACTGGGAGCGGCCGCCGAGACCATATAACACCGGTCTTGAAAGACCTACATGGGCTCCTAGTACATTTCCGAGCACATTTCAAAGTGTTGGTGCTGATCTTTAAAGCCCTAAATGGCCTCGGTTCAGTATATCTGAAGGAGCGTCTCCACCCCCATCGTTCTACCCGGACACTGAGGTCCAGCACCGAGGGCCTTCTGGCGGTTCCCTCACTGCGAGAAGCCAAGTTACAGGGAACCAGGCAGAGGGCCTTCTCGGTAGTGGCGCCCTCCCTATGGAACGCCCTCCCACCAGATGTCAAAGAGAACAACAACTACCAGACTTTTAGAAGACATCTGAAGGCAGCCCTGTTTAGGGAAGCTTTTAATGCTTGATGTATTACAATATTTTAATATTTTTTTGGAAGCCGCCCAGAGTGGCTGGGGAAGCCCAGCCAGATGGGCAGTGTATAAATAAATTATTATTATTATTATTATTATTATTATTATTATTATTATTATTATTATTATTATTATTATTATTATTATTGAGTTGCACTGCCTGTGTCTGTCTTCTCCTGACACAGGTCATCCATAAGTGTAGCTTCTGTACTGGAACCAGACCTTCAGGCGGAATAAAGCATGGAACGGCCCAACTTCCACTTACTCAAGCCCCTTACCTAAGAAGAGGATATTTGCAACCTGCCAATAATTATTTGAATCCTTGGGTTCCAGGGGGTTCCTAGAAGCAGCCTTAGGCAAGCATCTCTTTCAAGGCAGATGGTATCAGATAGTGTCATTCTACTACTTAGTCACTAGATGGCACTAGACTTAGGCACCCATTTGCCCTATACATTTAAGCTTTTATTGTACCACTTTCAACAAGCCATGGTTTCCCTCAAATAAATCATGGAAGCTACAATTTGCTAAGGGTGATGCTAGCGGTTAGAAGACCCCTATTCCCCTCACAGAGCTACAATTATCAGTCCATTAACAGGGATGCGGGTGGCGCTGTGGGTAAAACCTCAGCGCCTAGGATTTGCCGATCGCATGGTCGGCGGTTCGAATCTCCGCGGCGGGGTGCGCTCCCGTCGTTCGGTCCCAGCTCCTGCCCACCTAGCAGTTCGAAAGCACCCTTAAGTGCAAGTAGATAAATAGGTACCGCTTTATAGCGGGAAGGTAAACGGCGTTTCCGTGTGCTGCGCTGGTGCTGGCTCGCCAGAGCAGCTTCGTTATGCTGGCCACGTGACCCGGAAGTGTCTCCGGACAGCGCTGGCCCCCGGCCTCTTAAGTGAGATGGGCGCACAACCCTAGAGTTGGACACGACTGGCCCATACGGGCAGGGGTACCTTTACCTTTAACAGTTAACTGGGGTGTATGGGGGTATTAGGGGAGGGGTAGCCCCTCTGGTGGGAGGGGCACGTCATGCTTCTTCTGAGGTAGCTTGTCCACCTTTGGTCCCCACCTTGCACTCAGCTCTCACCAGTGACTCACGGAAGCTGTCAGCATGAGACTGGGCCAACCCCCGGGGGAACAGCTTTGACTGTCCGGTTAAACCAGGTGAGGGTAGCCGATGTGTCTCAAACCCTCAGTGAGTTAGGGACTTCCTCTGCAAGCAAAGACAGGCTCTGGCAGGTTGAGAGGACGAGACCAATAGAGGGTTCAATGGCCAAGAAGGTGGTTTCTGGACAAGTTGTAGAGGAAAGTGAGGGGCAGGTGGGGTTTGTTAACTTGGGAAGGCAAGAAAGGTAAAACTCTGATGCTAATCCTGCCCTGCAAGATAACTCCGGGAGAAAAGACTAGGGAGTAAACCATTCATGGATTTGGAGTGGAGTGCTTAAGATGGCTGGATAGCACTTTGCACACCGCCTGCAGCCAAGCTGGTGCCAAACGTGTTGCTCTACTTTTGTTTGGGTCACAGCAGAAAGGCCGAGAGTGGGGTCTTGTCATCTGGGCAGCCCAGGACTTCCATACACAGTCAGGCTTGCGCCCCAGGGGAGTCACTTTGGTGCTGCAAACGTGATTTGACTTCCCCGTTATCACTTGAGGCAGACGGATGCCAACGACAAAAACAGTTAATCTTCCCGCGGAATTCTGAGAATTGTAACTCTCTGAGGGAAATAGGGGTCTCCTGACAACTCTCAGCACTCACAACAAACTACAGTTCCCAGGGTTCTTTGTGGAGAAGCCATGACACAAGTGGTGTAACACTGCTTTGAATTATAGTGCAGATGGAGACCTTAAACTGTGTGGCATCAGGAGTTTCTGCAATCTGTTCTGTTCTTGTTTAAGAGGGTCAATAAAGTTATTGTCTAGCTTCCTGACTGATGCCTTCTGGGATAGCTGGGGCTGCCCTCTCTCACAAGGAGAGGTTCATTACCACTCCCTGCCAGAGAAGCTGGTCAATCCCTCTCCATCCTGTTATCAGCCATGAAGGCCAAAGGTCAAGTGGGCATGGAGTTGGTAGGCAGGGAAATATAGTCCCCCCCAAGTAATGTGATAGGGCATGCATGAGTCAGAACCAACACCCCATGGCCTGTAGAAACCTTTCCAGTATGCTGAAGCTAAGTTGCACATGTGTCATTATTTAGATCCTTATTAGGCAAGCTTTTGTCAAAGCAAATACATGATTCATTGCAAAATATTCCAGAGACCTTGACAGAACTAAACAAGAGAAACTGCCATTAAAGGCTTACAGCACAGCTTGTGTAAATCACATATATAATTCTGATTTAGTAGTTATTATGTGAGCTTCTCCTTTTGTTTTGTTTTTTAAGGGAAGATGTATTTGAAAATGCTTCCTTTAAAATACAGTGCATCTGTGATGATTATGTGGTTTAGGAAATAATAATCTCCATCAATGATTCAATTATAGCAGCACTAACAATGGCAAAATTACAGTAAATACACAACCGTTTAAAGCCCTAAACGGCCTCAACCCAGTATACCTGAAGGAATGTCTCCACCCCCATCGTTCAGCATGGACACTGAGGTCCAGCGCCGAGGGCCTTCTGATGGTTCCCTCATTGTGAGAAGTGAGGCTACAGGGAACCAGGCAGAGGGCCTTCTTGGTGGTGGTGCCCGCCCTGTGGAACACCCTCCCTTCAGATGTCAAGGAAATAAACACCTACCTGACTTTTAGAAGACATCTGAAGGCAGCACTTAGGGAAGCTTTTAATGTTTAATGTTTTATTGTGTTTTTAATATTCTGCTGGGAGCCGCCCAGAGTGGCTGGGGAAATGCAGCCAGATGGGCGGAGCATAAATAAAAAATTATTCTTATTATTATTTCATCACTGGCTCTTGAGTTTTGATTCCCTTGCAACCTTTTTGGTTGCAAAAGTTCACCCAACACACACACACACACACCATGCTTCGTTGAGTTGCTGCAACATTTTGGAACCATTATTATTTCACCTCCTCAAGGTGAAGTTCAGAATAATAAAGCACTTGTTATCCACCATTTAACAGAAAGGTGAATGGGTGGAATAGGGTAACAACAAGGTTGAGGCTATGTGGGCATAGGGGTGGGAGCACCAGATGTTGACTCTGCTGTTATGCCTGTGCAGCCCTGACCTTGCTGCCACCCCACAAAGTGATAAGGGGCAGCCAAGCAGGTGTCAGAAGAGCAGCTCCACAGCACTGCTGCTCCTGAGCCGGATTACTGTGTCCATCCTCCCTGGCCAGTGACCATGCTGGCTGGGGTTGATGGAAGCTGGAGTCCAGCAACAGCTTGGGGGTGGTGGTTCCCCACCCTATAGCTAGCAGCCACTCAACTGTTTTCATCCATCCTTGTTTTCACATATTTGGGACTAGGTTTCCTAATTCAGTAATGGCGACAGTTGTTAAAATGCAGAGGACAGGACAAGACAAGCCAACACATGCCTGAATCCTATCTCGCCACCTGGTCACAAAAAACGAGGGTAGCATGTAGTCGTCATGCCCCACCCTCAGTACTCTTGCATATTCTACAGCTATAGGACAGCCAGAAATTAAACAGGTGTTATCTTTCCAGCTCACAGAATCTGTTATGGGGAAAGCCCTTACCTGTTGAATTCATGACTGATGCGCTTTCCTTTTTTTTTTAAAGGCCTAGACCCTTTTAAAACGTGCTTTTTTGTCAGGGAGGGGGCGATTGGGTTGTTGTTTTTATTTTTATTATGTATTTTGTGGTTTTATATCTTTATTTTATTCTGTAGACCGCCCTGAGACCCCAGGGTATAGGGCAGTATAATTAATTAATTAATTAATTAATTAATGCAAGCACTTGTGCCCTCAGAGGTAAATCTTCTCGAGTTCAGTGAGGCTTATTCCCAATGTAGATGACACAGGATTTGCAGCCTGAATCTGGTTTCCCTTTCGATTTGTGGACTCGTCAACTGGAGGAGATATTACCTCTGGCCACTAGCACACCTAAAATCCACAGCCTCGCACCTGCAGAGTCGGAGGTTGCCCTTCTTCAGACGTTTCCCCATAAGACGGGAGCTTTCTGGAATCGAAGCGCGCGCTTTGCTGCCTACCAGTTGTTTCCCCCAATTCCAGCGTGAGGTGATGGACACTTTTGTAGACATCGGACCGCGACTGAGAGACGGGGCGGGCGGGTTTGTGTGTGTGATCCTTCCTGGCAAACAAACGAAGCAAGGGAACAAGACGTCCTAAGCTAAACCCCCAGCGAGAAATCCTGTGTGTGTTTGTGTGTCTCCCTGCTTCGGCGGGGCCCCCCAGGTGGTGTTTTTGTTTTTTGCTTCTCTTACTTTCTGCCTGCCTTCTTCGCTGCGCGTCCGACGTGTGCGCGGCCAGCTCGTGTTCCCGGAACCTCTCCAACCCTTCCTACGTGAGGGAAAGCAGGCCGGCTCCCCCGGCGGGGACAAATGACTCATGCCATACAAGCAAAGCGAGGCGGCTCTTAAGCCCTTCACACCGGGCAAGCAGCCCCCGGGTAAAATGAACGCCTCTCCAGACCGACGTGGGCTCCAAACAGAGGCTGCAGAAGGAAACTCCGCCCCAAATTAAACTGGGAAGAAAACTTCTCCAGACTAGCGGCGTTTCTTAAGCGTTTGCGCCAGATCGCCAGCCTTGCGAGATGTTTCTTTCGCTGCAGCCTTCGCGCACGTCGAAAGTTCCTCCGCTTTGACGGTCGTGGCCTTGAGGCCGTTCTATAGCAAGTACTGTACAGTAAGTTTTGCACAGTAGCATGCATTCCAGCCACGCAAAGGTCAGGCGGCTTTTGGACCCAGCACATGCCGCCTCTCTCTAGCCAGGCAAGCAAGAGGCACGATCACAAGTTCCAAGCCAGGCCTCAGCTCTAATAAATCTTACAGCTTTGTGTGCGATGCATAGCTGTCAACGTTTTCCCCCCTTTTAAGGGAAATTACCTTGTTCCAAATAGGATTCCTCGCAAGAAAAGGGAAAAGTTCACACTGCCATGCCATTTTCCTCTTCGCACTCCATTATGTTTAGTTTGTTTTTTCCTGGTGATGATTGGTAGCCGTTACAAAAACTGTATGCATTTAAAACACATCCCCTCCCCTAAAAAAAAATAATCCTAAAAGCTGCAGTTTAGGCCTCATCATGCTACAATTCCCAGCACCCATAAAAGTACAGTCCCCAGGTTTCTTGTGGGGGGGGGGTGCTTTAAATGTACAAGCCTCGGCCACACAACCAGTACATATGACCTTTCCTCTATCTTATCCAGTGCAATTTTTCTAGAAAAAGAGGTGCCAGAACTCATAATTGAATGCCTCCCTTGTTTTCTTATAATGGCAATGGTGCCTACCTGAGGTGCCAGAACTGAGTTCTGGTGAGCTCCGGTTGGAAAAAAAGCCCTAATCTTATCAATACTCCCTGCTCTACAGTGGTACCTCGGGTTAAGAACTTAATTTGTTCTGGAGGTCTGTTCTTAACCTGAAACTGTTCTTAACCTGAAGCACCACTTTAGCTAATGGGGCCTCCTGCTGCCGCTGTGCCGCCGCTGCACGATTTCTGTTCTCATCCTGAAGCAAAGTTTTTAACCCGAGGTACTATTTCTGGGTTAGCGGAGTCTGTAACCTGAAGCGTCTGTAACCCGAGGTACCACTGTACCCCAGTTTTTTCACCTCCAATACTTTGACCACAAATCTGCAGTATAAAACTGTGTTGGTTTGTTGTGATGCAGCAGCATAGGGGAACATCTTTTTAAATAAACAGGTTTATTGTGGCATAAGCTTTCATGGACTTTAATCTGCAGTGACCAGCCCAGGTCCCTCCTGGGCTCACAGTTACACTTCAAGACCTACTTTTTACCTTGCGGTAATCCCTCGACATGGGAGTATGCAGAAAGAAAAGCCTGTTGCACTGCGTTTAACCTCTCACTTTTGTTACATCTGGCTAAACACAGGAGCTGAGGAGAGACCTTGGATTAAACTGCATGATTTCTAGTTTGCAGGAGGTATCACTATCCTCACTCACATAAACCTTTGCTGCACTGGTTGGTTAATATAGGTCAGCTACCTTAAATGCTAACCTTAGCAATTTGTTCTGAAAATACCTAGCATCTATATGGGCATGCTGCTGTTGCTGCTCTAAATACATTTCTGATTTGAAGAGGAGCAAATCTTCCTGCTTCAGTTTGCCATATTAGAGGCCAATAATGTGTCAAGTAGGAGAAAAAAAGTGGAGCCTTCTGACGTACACATGCCCTGAACCTTCGTCTTAGAACATTAGTCATTCCCGTTAAGAATGGGCAGATTGCCACTACAGTCATCCCAATCCCAAAAGTAGTTAATCCAGAAACACTGAACTAGACCAATTACATAGACATCCATTGACCATTTCAAAATAAATCAAGTTTTCTCAGATTAGGATTATGTGATTGCAGTTTATCTGTATGTACGCGCACCCAGCCTCCCAACCACGTGATGCTCAGATGCCGTGGACCAGGGGTCAGCAAACTTTTTCAGCCGTGGGCCAGTCCACCGTCCCTCAGACCAGGTGGTGGGCTGGACTATATTTTGAAAAAAATATATGAACAAATTCCTATGCCCCACAAATAACCCAGAGATGCATTTTAAATAAAAGGACACCTTCTACTCATTCTGCTGATTCCTGGACCGTCCGCGGGCCAGATTGAGAAGGCGATTGGGCTGCATCCGGCCCACAGGCCTTAGGTTGCCTACCCCTGCCGTGGACGCACCACAAGGAAGTAGCAAATGCGTCCCAGCACCTATTGACAGTGCTGAGTGTGTGATAATTAGAAGCCCAGTATGCATGGAACCTAATAGCCCCTGTTGCACGGTCATTAGTATCAGTTGTGCAGAGACACTTGAGAGGTGGGGGACCTCAGGTCCCATTCAAGAGGGATACACCATCTTTTCTACTTTTCCATGGCAATTTTCATCACAGGGACATTGCAATAGTGTGAATCATCTGTATTTTTCTAAACAGATGATCACTCATCAGATCCCAGCTCAGAATAGCAAAGTAAAACAAAGCATGCATGTGGCAGGAGATCCAAAGTTAATCTGAAACTATCAAAATAGAAGATCCAAGGTCATTCTGAAACAATGTGGAACAGATTCCAAAGGGAGGTCTATTCTTTTGTGCTGGTCCTTTGTTGCCATTTTAAAAAAGAACTCAGGGAGTATGCTTTGTCTTTTTTCAAGATGCAGAAAATGTCCCCAGAGTGTGAACACTACGCCAGTGTGGTGTAGTGGTTAAGAGCGGTAGTCTCGTAATCTGGTGAACCGGGTTCGCGTCTCCACTCCTCCACATGCAGCTGCTGGGTGACCTTGGGCTAGTCATATTTCTCTGAAGTCTCTCAGCCTCACTCACCTCACAGAGTGTTTGTTGTGGGGGAGGAAGGGAAAGGAGAATGTTAGCCGCTTTGAGACTCCTTAGGGTAGTGATAAAGCGGGATATCAAATCCAAACTCCTCCTCTTCTTTACAAAAGAAATAGAAAATGCCGGCACATAACAAAAACGGCGATAAGGAACAGAAGTAAAAACTACGCAGAACAGAGTAATAACAGCACTCCTAATTATTTTGCGCTCACCGAGTTTCCAGTGCTAAGTTTTTAATCCTTGCTCACATGACTTTATCCAAACCGCAGGTGTATCCTGTACTTTGTTGCAAAGTATGGCTTTTTGATGTGGTGTTTCTCAAACCAGCTTCACACTGACTGGAGTCCTTTTAAGCCTTTTCTAATTAGCTTCTAGCCAAGGTGTGAACATGTTTGCTAGGGTAAAGACATATTTGCCCTTCAACGCCCCCTGGTGTGTACAGAAACAGAAATGAATCTAAGCCATGCTGAAGTGAACATCTAAGGGTTGGGGAGAAGAACTGTAAAATGCACACAACTTCCCCTCCCCAAACCTTCATTGCACTCCAAGCGGTCAATGTGAACAAACTCTGTGTTTCGGTCTCATCTCATATTATTTCAGTTCTGAACCAACCATGGGTTTCATTCTTACATTGCACATACACACATTTTCAGTAGACACAAACAGGATGAAGATTAGGAGAAGGAACCTGTTTGATAAATCACCGCTGTAAATGCCAAGAATTCAGCAGCCATGGGAATTCTGACCCAAGAGTCAGAGCATGGACAAGCTTATGCTACAAAAAGGAGCATTTTCTCAAAACTGCATGTATAAAACATCCACCCTCCACCCCTCATTGTTCCTGCAAATGGTTCGCTCCGAGAATACTAGATAAGCACTTGTGTATGTGCCGGTTTTGTATATGCACAAAATTCAGGAAGTTAAGCATTAAATAGGCAAATATTTCCAACCTTTGTTTCTGCCTGCCTGCAGTTGATGTCTTCTGATGTTGCAACAGGTAAGCATCAGCCTGGCTAGGCAAAACAGTTGTAGGTGAAATGTTATCCAGGGATTTTACTGCTAGTTTGTGTGAGCAGAAATCAGTTGAGACATTGGGGGGGGGGTTGCTTTTGATGAAAACTGGTATTTGATGCTTAAAAGGAAGGGGAGAAGATTATAAGAGCAGAGCTGTAATTAACATCCCATAAGAGTCGAAACCGTAAAGCTACAAAACCACTGTACAAGGAACAGTTACAGAACTATTAGGCCTCCTCAGTTAAGTTGTCATGTGGAGAAGTTCCTGGACTTCAGTGACGTGACACATAAGCTGCATGTGTCAGCGCTTAGAGAAGACTTTAATCTGCAAATGCGGATTAACACTAAATACTCAAAAAGCTTCAGGAGAATTCAAACAACATGCAGGTTATTGAACATGCGTAACTGCCTTTAATGACTTCTTGTTATGCACAAACCAAATATAGAGTGGTCTGAAACAAAACTTTGGTTAATTAAATATGTCAGCTTCATAACCCACGGTTTGAAGATGGCGTTTTTTTAGAAACTAATAATTTTGTTTCAAACTGTAATCTGGGCCACGCATAACAAAAGGATTCTTTAAAAAGTGAAAACTAAGTGTCTCCCAGCCACAGAGGTGGTGGAGAGAGTGTGCGCATTCAAACCCAGGGCTTTGCTTGGGCTCCCTGCAGCTCATGTGTAGCACTAAACCACCTATTAGCATTTTCTGAAATGCATAACTTGAGGTACTGGTTTTCTCAATAAGGGATATAATACAACAGTTGACTCCTGATGAAAAATTAGCAAAAGGACAGATGACACTTTTGAACAGAATTTATTTATTCCAAATATCACATAAATACATTTCCCCATGAATATTCCAAATATACATGAAATGAACATTGCAGCAATTTTTTTTATTTTAATTTTAAAAAAAGGGGTTTGGCTTTTGTTTCATATAACAAGAAGTGCCAAACCTAGTTGTAACACACACCTGTCTTTCATCTTCTTTTTAACCAAGTACAAAAATGCGATTAATAATTTATATTTGTACATATATACACATACACCCACACTCACACACACACACGTAGACATACACACATTTCTTCAACTAGCTTCAAAACAGATAAGGATTTTGTTTCAAGTTTTATCTACATAAAATACGTTTTCTTTTTAAAAAAACAAAAAAAACTGGTCACAAGCTCCAGGATCTGGTTTTTGTGGGTGCTTTGTTGATACAATCATTCCAGAGCTGCAAAATTAAGGCGCTACCAAACACCAGGCCTTCAGCTATGTATGACACTGCATGACTTACGCATACAGCTTTCTGAACACCCTCTGCCATTGATTCTCTTTGAAATTAACTACAGCAACAAGCCAAAGGAGCAGAAATCTGCTGATTATCAGCTCACTGGAGTCACAAAGCAATCTCAGTGACTGAAAAGAAGAAAGGAGATTTCGAAAACAGTAGATAAAAGGCCACAAAAGCAAACAACTGGTATGATCCGTGAATTTTTTTAAAAAAGGATTTAATTTTACTTACAAAATCTATTTTTTTTAGACGGAAGCCTTACACAGCAGGCTTATAATGGAAAACAGGTTTTTGCATGTTTGTTTAGAGGGGAGAACGGAATGCCTTCTCCTCCTTATCATAATCAATAAACATGTCTGGAACATTTTTCTGCAAAGCTTTTCAGACCATAGATACCCTAAGCCCCACTTCTCTTAGGCTGCCAGACCAATCAGCCTAAGAGAAACTAAAAAAAAAAATAAAAAAAAATTAAAATGTTGGCTTTCGTCATGTTTTTCAATTAATGCGTCTGCTCACTTGACAGACGTTGATTATTAAAAGAGCAGACAACCTGACCTTTAATTTCAAGGGCTAAGTGTACCATGTTGAATTCTGCCAGAAAAGTCCTCCAACCAAAACAAAACACCAAATAAGAATATCAGCGGTGCTGTAGAGAACAGAATTTAAACATGGAAAGTGCTGAAAAAGTAAATCAGCAGAACAAAATAAGTTTCCTGTTTATGCTCAACTGCCGTGTAACTTCAGCTATTAACAGAAAACGAGACAAGGAGGGGAAATATATGAAACAACTTTTAAGCAAGCACAAAGGTACTGTGAAAAATCATGAAGTTTGTCGAAGTTCCCTGCCAAAAATTAACGAGGGCACATTTTGAAGGGATTTTTTGTTTTTGTTTTTTACTAGATACCTTGGAAGCTTCTAATGTTCAGGGGGTTTACAGGAAGACAGATGTGTTTCGGAGAGTATGTATGATAGCACCCAGGGAGCAGATCGAAGGGAAAATTCACCAAGACGGTCCATTCTCTAGCTTAATGCTAGCTCTCTTGAAGGAAATACAAGCACAGCTCTGGTAGAAGGTAGCAGAACTTGCAGGAAGGCTATGGTAGAGATTATTAGATCATTGGTTGCAAGTTATGCAGTTTACAATTAAAAGTGTAGTCACAGGTCGTTACTTTACTACAAAAGGCGAATTCAAGGTAGAGGCAACTACAGTACATTCAGGGTGTGTGTTAATCAGTTCCTAGGCAACTGCTACTGGCAACTTCTGACTAGATACTTCTGCCAATCATCTAACACCACTCGGACTACAATTACGGTACGGATAATGCAGTCAATCACCTTTTAGATGATATTGCTTCCTGAATTCACATGCAAGTGTTCACACCTTCGTCAAAAGAGAACACACTTTGTAATTTAAGGAGGAGGCACTTCTGAAATATTTTGGTATTGCCACTATTTTCACCTTCCTGTCTTATTTGCACGTGAACCTGTGTCTTCAATTCACACGGCATTCCGAGATTTGAACCGGTGTTATTTCTCCCAAGCTGTTAACACAATTGTTTTCTACAATTTGGAGAGTTCAGCAGTTTGCAACAGTGCTTTTGCAGCTTCACGTTCACTGCTAAAATTTCTTTCCAACAGGCTGACAGACCTCTTTTTTTAAAAAAATAATAATTAAAAAAGAAAATTATTAACAATACGTACTGAGACATCAAAATACAGCTATATTTACAGAACCAACAACTAATTGAAGGTTAACACCTGGTTTAAGCTTGCATTGAAATTTGCCTTTACAGATTTCAGTATGTGCCTCCTCTCAAAGTTGTCACTGAGGACCAAGACTCCAAGCACAGACAGTGGTCGGTACATAACGAGTAATAATATTAACGTTTTGGTTAAAAAAAAATGTGCTAAGAAACATTGTTCCAGTATAACAGGTTAGGCTGGCATGGCTGTTGAAAATATAGGTGGAAACTGGATCTTACCTGTTCTGAGTTATACTTACAGAATGAGCATGGAAGGGTAATTTGAAATGGCAATTCTATATCTCAGCGGCCTTTTGAGAGATTACCACAGAACTGCTTGAACCAAGTATATATGTACATATGCTAGAAATGCTGGCCATGATCCAGCAATGAAGCTCAGCATGCTCAAGTGGCTCCAATGGCAGCAAAAAAAAAAGCATCCCGCGCACACAGGGAATTCCATCCGGCACGGGAGGCTGCAGGATCCTCATGCGTACCGATATCTAAGTCACAACCACTGACAACAGGCTATCCATAAGTAACTTTTTTCCATATTGTAATGCGGGTCACCTGAGGTTATTCTTTTTTTCTATTTGTAGGAAGTGGGGGGGGGCGGTTTAGGGGAACCCGACCATCCTATACATATATCGAAACACTATTTCCCATTACACACAGCATGCAAGTTACAAAGACAGGGAGGGTTGATCAGCTGCAGTGCTGTCACCAGCTACTCTTTTGGTCAAACACTGTCTTGCAAGGCGAACGTCCAGGAAAACACATTTTGCTTCACAGATCAATCATTTTGTCAATATGCTACAGACGAAAAGACTGCCCCCTGTTCATTTAACACTTGTTATCTTGTGCATTCTTCCTCTGGAGGATATTTTGGGGGGTTTCCCTTCAACTGGCAACCTCTAAGAATTGTTTTTTCAAAGTCTCTTTTCAGTTTCTAATCCACTGTTTGTTCCGAGTTCTGCTGTGTAGAATTCAAAATGGCTGTTTGGGGCTTCAGGGGCATCTCAGGGCTTGTGACTCAGTTGTTCCCCCCGTGATAAAATGGACAGTTGGTTGCAAGTAGTGATTCCAAGTTGTTGCCTACAGCGATCGGCTAGGCTGCGATTGTGGCGCAACTTCTAAGAGGCTCAGATTTCTCCAGGACAAGAGGCACAGAATGCTTGGTTAACTACTGGGCAGAGTGTGTGCAAAAAATAAAAAATTGTGAGTGCTTAGATGAGCAAATCAGTTTCACTGAAAGGGAAGAGTGCGCAGTCTCTTGAGAATACTTAGGAGTATTCACAACCATTTGTTTTCAGTGTCTGTTCACAAATGAGGATGTGTCATCTAGGTCTTTTGCGTGTCACAAATATTAATACACGCCGTATAGCGATCAGACGATCTTTAAGTGAAGTCATGGCAAGAATGGCCAATTGGGCCCTGTTCTCCAGTGGCAATACTGCCAACAGCCACCAGTACCAAGCTGGACCACTTGGGTTGCTCTGCAAAGGGAACAACAAAACAAGACATCTTTAACGTGCTTAATATTTATAGAAAAATCTAAACAACAACCCTCTGCACATAAATGTCTTACTATTTATAGGGTGATCCGAAATACCGCATTCTGCAAAATCCTCAGGCGATCGAGAGTGAGAACAGACCCTCTATTCCTCTCACCAACCCATCTTTTGGAGAAAACAGTACTATAACAGGGAGTCGGCCCAAAACCAAAAGAGCACTCTCTTTTCTGAAACTATTTCTATTTCTAGCTTGATCTCTGCTGTCTAAGACAAAATTATACCTGGCTAAAAATAATTGGCACAGAATAGAAACAAACAAAGCTATAGTATGACAATAACCTTTGGCCTGTTGTAATACTGGTGTTTATCATGCTAGTTAGAGAGAAAGAGAGAGAGACAGAGAGAGAGAAAGAATGTGTATTTGTTTAAAGAGATTGAATATACATCTAAGTCATTCACTACCATGTTTAGTTTGTAAGCCCATGTGAAATCAGACAGTTGGCATTATAGGAATGGACATCTTGAAGCCATCCCACAATCTTTGATGAAATAGGAAGAATAACATGGGTGGAGATTTTTTTTTTTAATGAGAATTGCTTTTTCCATTCTGGCTTTAAGCAGTTTTGAGCACTAAAAGCTGAACTAGGAACAACACTGATCATTCATGCAGATTTGCTCCTTTCTAAAATTTCCAGAGAGTGTTTTCCACACACACACACCAACCACTCACTATGTGGTCTTTCAAGTGCAACCGTCAAAGGAAGATCTCTGTAACTGTTTCGATTGAACAGTCCCGTGTTACTGATAAGGCTGTACTTTCACCCTGTACTAGCACAAAATGATTGGTTTATAATCTCAGAAAAGGCTAATGCACAAAAACAGAGCAAGGAAACAAAGCTAAACTGAAGACCGTACAAAATTTGCCCCAATGTCTGTCTGTTAAAATGAGTTATCAGTCTATGTGAGCAAGTCCAAATGTAATTATGACACAAATGAGGATTTAACATCTTAATAGATTCTCCCTGGGGTGGTAATCCAAACGTGCAAGATTTATTGGTGGCAGAAATTTAACTAGATGTTTTTAAAGGTGGTGGTTGTTGTTTTACTCCCAGAAGCAAGTGAGCATAGACCACAGTTTAGTATAGCAACTAGCTACCAATATATGTATTTTTAGGGCAGAAGGACAGTCTCTCTCTCTCTCTCTCTCTCTCTCTCTCTCTCTCTCTTTATTTTGAAAAATCTAACAGTGGATTACCTGTAACACTTCCCCCAACTTGAACAACAGCATGAATTAGAGCCCTTCCCCCTCTAATATATCTTTTTTTTTGGCAGAAAAACAGTTTTGGGAGGAGGTATTTGGAGCAGAGAGAAGTAGCAGGTTTTCTCATCGTAACTGCCTCATAAATGTGTGCTGGAACCTTGTAGAGGGAAAAACAGTCAGGGAGCAATTTGGCAGCGGCAAGGGGTTGGCGGTGGGGGTTAAGCACTCCCCCTGCTGTCTCTACATTCCAAATTTCTTCTTCTCAAAGTTTAAAGAAAGGGGGTTGGTTCTAATACACATTTGCATATAATGCATACTTAGTCCCTGGTGAAAAATGTACTCTGCACGCTCCTATCTTTGACCCTTTCTCAATTTAGTAAATTGAACTTCTTACAAATTTCAGCTCTGAGAACTCTGCTGTTGTTCTAGGGACGGGGTGTGTATGTGTCGGTGTAAAATGGCATATTTTCTTCTACTCACACTGCAGTATCATCACTGGATGTCTATTAGGTTTATACTCCTTTGTTGGGGCCTAGGGATGTGGTTTGCATGGACCCTATCCCTATATTGCACATTTCCTGGGGCCTGCTGCTCCACACTTTCAAGCAGCAAGCTTTGGTCTGCAGGATTGGTCTCCAGAAATTTCCCCACCCTTTCAGAGGAAGGGTGAAGGGAACTTATGGTCCACCCCCCTGCAAAAGTTGATGGAAAGTATCCCCTACTCTGTGCCCTTAGACGTTCTGACCCACGAACATCTCTTCAAATGGAGACTTGAGGTATGTATAGCACTTACCTGTGGCTCAGGCTCCTTCCCTGGCATGGACCCAAAGTGGTTCAGAATTTGCGCTTTCATGTTGTCTTTAAGAGAAGTAAACCAGGCGACAGCTTGATCATAGACTGAATCATGAAGGCGGACAAGTTCTTCATACTCTGCCCCTTCAACCTACACAATGTGCAAAAAGGGATTCAAAGTCACGTTTCTCTCATTTGCAGTGTAACAAAAACAAGGCAGATAATATGAATTAGGGTTTATCTACACTTACTTTCCGGGGCACGGTCCGCGCTTTAAAGCTCTGTGTCTGAGTGCCCCCCCTTTTTTTGCTTCAGAACTTCCCCCGCAAAACCCCACTCTTTAAAGCTGAATTGGAGCAAAAGGCAACCCAGGGGAAATCTGAATAGCCATTTGCTCCGATTCAGCTTTAAAGAGTGGGTTTTAACTGGTAAAGATTGGGGTGGGGGGAAAGAGCACTTGGACACAGACCAGGAAAGTGTGGACCTGTGCCTGGAAAAAACGGAGCAAAGGGTAAGTGTGGTTAAGGCCTTAAAGTGCCGCCTAAACATTTAAGCCACTTTCAAAATGACTTGGGGCACAGTAACTTGATTTTTGCGCTAAAATGGGCACTGGGACAGAGGACAGTGTAGCCTAGAGAAGGTGTACTCCCTGAAAGCTCTACTCAGACCCATTCTGTCCCCTAAGCGTGTGGCAGAAACTGCAGTAAGTTTGTGTAAAAAACCCACCAACACTTGCTTTGCAATCACAAGGGCCACAAACTTTCTCCTTCAAAAGCAAAACAGAGATCCTTTGGGTGGTAAAGGTGTTCATCTCATTTGGGGTTTTTTATACTAACTGTTTTAGAGAACTTTTCGTCTGAATGTTGAATGTGTAAATGTATGTCTAGAGACAATGGATAAAGCGAACACCATCAGATGTACTGCTGGATAAGTGTTTAATGCTAATTGTATTTGTTTAAAGACCAATATAAATTGTTTTTAAAAACAATTTAAAACATAGGTTACAAATATATATGTATATTTTAAACGTTAGACAGGAACTCTTTCTATACTTTTTGAGAAGCCAGCTAAAACTTTTAATTCAGCAAACCTATCCAGACACAGATCACTATTATGTATGCATGTTTTTAAAATGTTGTTTTTTATCTGTGTATTATTGATCACCTTATATTAATTGATGTGTGTAGATTTTTCATTAAGGGTATACCGTATTTTTCGCCCTATAGGACGCACTTTTTCCCCTTCAAAAATGAAGGGGAAATGTGTGTGCGTCCTATGGGGCGAATGCAGGCTTTCGCTGAAGCCTGGAGAGCGAGAGGCGTCGGTGCGTACCGACCCCTCTCCCTCTCCAGGCTTCAGGAAGCCTGCAGTCCAAAGCACGGAGGACGCCCCGTGCTTCGTGCAGGTGTCCGCAAGGCTTGCAGGCAACAGCCTGTTCTGGGGGCTGGGGACGGGGGAAGCTTGGGCTCCCCCCCCCCCAGCCCCGCAATCAAGCTCCAGGAGCGATGGCAAGGTTACGCAACCTCGCTTTCTCTCCTGGACCCCCAGCCCCGAGGCTAAAAACGAAGCCAGGACAGCGAGCAGGATCCATCCCGCTCGCTGTCATGGCTTCTTTGCTCTTTGGGGCTCGGGGGAAAAATAATTACCCCCCCTTTATTCCCCCCCCAAACAAGTGCGTCCTATGGGCCGGTGTGTCCTATAGGGTGAAAAATACGGTATATTTTTTCCCAAAATGAATGAAACATTAAAAACAACTGTAAAAAAATAAGCCCCACCATACTTCAACAATAACAGTAAAACATATTCCAAATCAGATGATTAAAATCAATGCAATAAAACAAGCATCTGCAACCCCCCCCAAAAAAATAGATTAACAGCAAACCACGCAGCACAATACAATAAACTAAATATAATTCAAAAACCATCATAACAGAAGCATGACACCCACACCTTATAGAAGCAGTGATACAGAAGAAGCTTTCTGACTGAAATGAGTGGCTCCTCCACAATTATTCAAGGAAGAACATTACAGTGGTACCTCTAGTTACGGACTCGATCTGTTCCGGGGTGCCGTTCGCACCCCGAAAAGCCCGTAACTGGAGCACCGCTTCTGCGCATGTGCGAAGCACGCACAACGCTTCTGCGCATAGCATGCAGAACGCTTCTGTGCACACACATGCGGCAAAACCCAGAAGTATACACTTCTGGGTCTGCTGAGTTCACAAGCCGAAAAGACGCAACATGAACCTAATGCAACACAAGGTATGACTGTATTCCCCAAGGCCTGCTAGCATGGGGAAGCAATTTCTTTGTACTGGAAACTTGTGGCAGCCACCTAAAAAGTCAAAACTTCCATCTCTACCGCTGAGCAGAAGGGCCTAACTTGCTATCTCCCCTCATAGAGCCTTAAACTCAGTGACTGCTTCCAGCAGCGCAATGGGTCTGACAGCAGCAAGCTCTCCCATAGCCTTCATGCATTTGGGTGCTATTCTTAAGGCAGATCAAACCTCCTTGACTCAATGTGGCTTCTGCATTAAGAGGATTTCACTGTATTTAAAAGAGACAGTCATCCACAAGGACAACCTTCTTAGGGGAAGGATGGAAAGTGAAGAGCAGAGAGTTCAACAAAGTGCATGAAGCACAAGCGTACAATTTTACACACATCTGCTTTCACGTGGAAACTTCTCGAGCCACTGTTTTATGGCAAAGACATTCGCATGGGGATCAAAATGGCGTCCTTGATACAAAAGAAGGTTCTGCCATATTTTGAGGTAGCCGAACTAAAAAGTGGAATTCTACCAGATTCTGGGAGGGACCAACACCTTGTCACCTCAAGCATTTCCAATGCTTGGTATTCTCATGGTTTAGTGCTGCATTAGTGTCCTTCTGATACAGTGAATAATGTGTGTATGTGCTTTCAATTATTTACACAATCGTGTTGCAGATTAGTAGCCTCAGGTCTGGTAAGCTTCCAATCCTCCTTTTGAAGGATGGAAAGATGGCAATCAACAGCGAATGATTATATATATGCACGCTGTTTAAAAAGCCACTTGCTAAACAGTCATCTGTATTCTCCCCGATGTCCATGACTGATGTGGAGGATGTGAGTTAAGTCTCTTTGCAGAGTGGATATTAGGCAAATACACTTGTAAAAGACCCTTACGAGACAAGTTGTAATTTGAGTATATTTGAACAAATGATTTTTTTCTGCTGCCAACTCTTGCTCTGCATGTAATAAGAGATCTATTTCTAGTATTCTGTCCAAAACTCAACACAGTAGCTCAAGTTATTTTAACCTTCAAGATCAGAATGATATCCTGTTCTCTATGCCTTCATCTGTTCCTTCCATCTGAGAACAACTTTACGCTGCGCTGCTGGAGAAACCAGTTGCAGAAATTAACAGGATTAAGCGCCAGTGACCAAAGCATGCTTGAGCAATGCGTGATCCGATATAGAGCTTTCTAATGCCTTATCATCAATCTAAAGCAGAGCACCACTATTTAAGAGGCATGATACAAATTACAGGCAGATTATATATGCCAGTTCTTACATTTGTCCACTAAATACTCCTAGCAGTACCTATAACCACCAATTTTAGTGAAATTCCCATTTCTCATGTTGCTTGTTTCCCCAAACTGCTGCTGCTATAAACTCATGTTTTCTCACTCGGTATATTTTTCAGGCTGTGCAGGGCATGTACAACTAGGAATGCTACACAATAAAGTTATAAACATCTCCAGGAATATGCTTCCAGTCATTGTGAAGTTTGGTATGATGCTGTCTCTTCAAAACTTGTTGAGCATAGTGTTTCGATTCAAAGTAATATTAAATTTCCTAATGTTAGTGGACCAATATGCAGAGCAGGAGAGAGGAAGGAAATGGCTTAAGCTACTGGGGAAAGAAGGTTCTATGGTTAGTAGAGGAGGAGAAAATGGCAAGGGATGAAGAGAGGTTAGTATTAAGAGGTTTGGATAGGGTTGTCTAATGGGGGGACGGGGACCCAAAACCAACATAATTTATTTTGCAGTTAATTACATAAAAGGATGCATACTTGGAAGGCAAGTGTAGAAAAAAGTCTCACAAAACTATACAAGTTACCTTTTTATCTTCCATGTATTCAATGTTTGCAGTATTATACCCGTCTCTCTGACCATGGCTCAAGACCCTGAAACGCCGGACACCAACTGTGTCAACAACTGAACGTCCATCAGGGAAAAACTTCACATCCCTGATCTCTAACATGCAGCCGTAATCTGCAAACCTGAAGGGACAAAGAGAGCCATATTAGTCCTGTGTATTAAGTATACCTAAAAATTCTAAGCGTACTTAAGGAATGTGTCTCATTGATTCAATATGGAATCATCAGTTCCATGCATAAGCATGTCTAGAATCAAACTGTAAAAGGTTCTTGCATAAATTGTGCATATACGTGATCAGAGAGATGCAACGCATGTGGAACTAGGGTGCCTATTCTGTGACTGATGAAAGGCTGCAACATTGGTGTTAGAAGAATGCAGGGACTACGTTCAGATGGCTGGATTTTCTTAGTACTTTGCAGCTCCCCATGAGATTATTGAGGGTGAACAGTTAGGAGTTCTTTAACTCTTTAGATCAAGGTGTGTATGTGCTGCAGGATTTGCCGCCTGCTTGAATTGTCGTTTTGTCATCTGAGTCAGCATGTAATACACACAAGTCACTTTCAACACATGTAATAAAACAATCTTTCTTTATTCCTTTTGGGTGAGAACTTCTTGTCGGCACCAAGTTAAGGATAAACACATATTCATAACGAACACACATTGTAACTCTAGCCGTGGATCCTTAATAGTTCTTTAAAGTGTGTGTATGAATACACCTGAGTGCTGGACACACAGGTGGGTTCAGACACACACACTCTGTAACACCAGCACCTCTTTCGGGAATTTAGTATTTTCAAGTCTGCTTCCAAATCCTTTGCTTACCCTTTCAGTTCATCAGCTAAGCACATGCCAAACTGCTTGGTGCCAGTATCCATACATCTTCTTATCATTAGCCGATAGCGGGGTTCAAAGATGTGAAGAGGGCAAGGAATGGTAGGGAATGCCATGGTGCACACAAAGATGGGGACATCTTTATTCAGGCTGTAAGAGAACGAAGAGTCGTATTAAATCAGCACATGGAGCCGAAAGCTATTTTCTGAAACCTGCTGTCAGGGAACTGCCATCGGAAGGAAGGGAGGTGGAAGGGCTCACACAGGTTGGGAGAGACTCAGCAGCTGAAGAGGGAACCAGTAGGGGGAGAGGAGGTGAGCTGAGGGAAAGTGAGCAGGAGGGATGGCTCCGAGACACTTCCAGCGAGGGCAGTGGGGAGGTTTCAGGACCTCCCGTAGGGACACCTACTCCTCGCCGGAAACTGTCACGCAGAGAGTCCAGAAGACGTGTTTCCGTTAAGGAGCTTTTATGTTGGAAGCGATTCCGAAAGCAACCACTGTCGGAATCTGCCAGCGACTGAGGGAGCCATGTTTAAGGGGCTCCGTTACAGACAGAGGTTTGCAAACTTGATCAAACTCTGAGGGACTTGGATTTTACGCACAAGCAGCTCATCGTCCCATCACACCTGCCATGAAATAAGCTTGGCTGTGTTGACATTATTATTCCCTATTTCCTAGGCCTTCCGTCTATCAGTGACACACCCACATGCAACATTAATCCACAGTTTTAAAATCAACTGGAGCAGGCCTGCACGCCATGTTTGTTCTTGGCCTACTGCTTGTAGTGCGTTTAAAGGAAATAAATCATGAGCCAGCGCAATCGTGAGCAAGGCACACATCATAACAGAATTGTTTCCTTCGCCCCTGCCCTCCTCTCTTTCATAGGAAGGCTGCTTACTTTGACAATTCCTTCATTTCTTCTTCGTAAACTTTCTTCCTTTCAGACAACTCTTCTGGCAAGTAGCGAACTATTAATTCTTCAGTAAGGATGGTCTTCTTGTAAGTTCGGCCGGCCAAAAACTAAAAATGAAAGCATTCAAGAACTCAGTAACAAAGCTGGCTTAGGGGCAGAATCTAGTGGTGAAGTTAGTGTGGTTAGCCAAACCTTTCCATACCTCAAAAGCACTGGGGGGGGGGGGGCCTGCAGATGTTGTTGGATGGCAACTCCTACAATCCCTCATCATTAGACATGATGACAGGAGTCTGACTTCCAACATCATCTGTAGGCCCCAGGCTCTGCCATCCTTGCCTTAAAGTCTGAAGAGAAGAAAAGGTGTGTTCAAAATACACAAAGATGGCACAATCCTGTATAGTGCAGTGAAGGGTTAACCCTGGTTTTCAACAGCCAGGACAGATACACGGGATAGCAAAATAGTAGGGGGGGGGCACTCATTACTGTATCCGCAGAAGATGCCGTAAAAAGAAAGAAAGAACAGGACCCATTCTATTATTGTGGTAAAGCCGTACTGCAAAGAAATTTCCAATTACTTTCCTTTTTTTGTAGTCAAAAACGACCTTGGAGGAAATAATTCATGTTTAACTACTGCTATGCAGTATATTCATATCTTGCTAGCGAAGCTTCTTTGAGATGCCCAGCTATAAAATGAGGTTCACATTAACAGGTAGGGAGCCTGCCAAAAGAGGGTTGTTGTTGTTTTGCTCCTCTACTAATCCCTCCCCCGTGTTTCCTGGCTCTGTGGGCAACAGCTGGAGCCAGGAAGAGTCCAGCTCAGACATAGCAGGGCTGTGGCAGGTCCCTGCAGGCTCAGTGTTCATGAGGCCAGTTCCAAAAATATTCGACACTTTGTCTTGAGTTGGGTGTGTGGATCCAAGTCTCCAATAGCCCAATCCCTTCAGCAGTGTCTGGGCTAAAGAGTGTGTACATGAGCTTCCTCCCTTCCCTTTGCCATCATACCAAATGAAAAACCTCGTCATTCCCCCAAGAGGAAAGCCTCCTGGACCCTGCAATAACTTTGGGGAGGAAAGCATGCAGCTCGATCTCCTTTGGCCTCCAAATCCGCTCTGGGAGCTTAGGCTGAAGGGTAACACATAAAAAACACCTTGCTTCCTTTCAGCCTAACTTCTATTCACAACTGTTTAGAACCACACAACTTTTATAGAGTTGGAAGGGACCTCAAGGATCATCTAGTCCAACCCGTTGCACAATGCAGGAATGTCTTGCAAAACATGGAGCTCAAACCCACCACCCGGAGATTTAAGAGTCCCACACTCTTTGCATTACTTTGCATTTTATAATGATGCTTTAAAAACGTTGCGAGCAACCTTGATTCCCAAACTTGGGAGAAAAAGAAGGATATAAATATATTAAATAAATATAAATAAAACTGAGCTGAGCTGTGCAACTCTTGAGCATGCCTAGCCTTGTGTCCTGCTGCAATTTTGAGTGGAGGGTATTTCACCCACACCCAAAAGTTTCCCTGCATACCCTGAGGGCCTTTATCACTGGAACACACCTACTTCTGCATCACCAATTCCTTATTTTGCAAGCCAGCCCCCACCCCCCACCCCACGCCTGGTTTGCTAACAGTATTACCCAACCAAGAGGCTTCCATTCAAGCAGCCCATGGGAGATAGTGAATACTTACTTCAGACAGCTTTTCCTTACAAAGCGGACAGTATGGATTATGGTCCAGGCAACGTTCAAGGCATTTGAGGCAGAAAGTATGTCCACAGGGAGTAGCAACAGGTTCGTAGAATAACCTGAACAATCGTGAGCATTGAAAAAACAACTGGTTACTCCACACTTCCGTTCAAAGCACAACTCCATATTTTTCACATGCATTAATAAAGGCATATGTGATTTCATGAGGTACAAATAACAGCTCCCCAGTGTTAAGATACTCAGATATATAAGGTAGATGCCAAATTGCTCCTTAAACCAGGGTTGCAGGTGCCAAAACAGAAATTTTTCAATACGACTTTTGGGTTCCTGAAATTCATTCTGACTTTTCAGATAAAATATAATGGATAGAATTCTACAGGATGTGGTATTAGTGTGTGAAAGATCCAAGGACCCCCAGGCAGGCACCTCCAGATGGTGGAGACGTCAGGCGCCGTCCTGGCACCTGGGCATCTTCACTTGGTCGCAAGTGGCCAATGGGCAGGTGCAAAGCGCACCTGGCGCCTGATGAATTTTGAATGCTGCTGCTCCCAAAATGTCAGTGGTAGTAACTCACTCTCTGCTACATTCAACTGTACAACTTTTGTCAAGGCAAGTAATTTCGTAAGCTATATGACTGAGAGCTCGGTTTTTAAAAAAGAGTTTGAGCATAGCTATAGAGCACATATTCCACAGGAAATCAATGTGATGCCCTCCTGAAGTTTTTGTACTGCAACACCTAACTTCCATGACCACTGGCACGGCTGGCTAGGGCTGATGGGGAGCTGAGAGTCAAAAAACATCTGGAGGACCAGTGCTATTTTTCTAGAAAAAGAGGTGCCAGAACTCACTAGAAACACCTCCCTTGTTCACTTATAATGGCAAAGGTGCCCACGAAAGAGGTGCCTGCAAGGCCCTTTCAGCCGAGCTACACCCACCTGCCTGTCGCCCGATTTCATAGGACGTTCCTTTGGCACCGCACCTTGTTGTGCTGCTTTCGGCAGGGACTGAATACACTCAGGAGTTCCGGGTCACTTCCAAGCATACCTGATCCCTGCCAAAATTAGCACAGCAGGGCAAGGTGCCAGATACGAGCAGCACCCAAAGGTAAATCCCCTGTCGCAACAGGAGAACCTGCAGCACACTCCAGACGGATCCTTTATCTTTGGCACTGCTTGAATTTGGCACCTTACACCGTCATGCTGCTTTCAGTGGGTATAGGATGCAGTCAGGAGCTCTGGGTTTTTATGGCATCGGGTGACTGGCAGGTCGGCCATCCTGTCAATGCGGCCTGTGGAGGGTTGACCACTTTCAGATCCAGCCCTCCAGTTGAGAAGTGGTTCCTCACCTCCATGGGTAGATAGATAGATTGATAGATTATGAATTAAATAGCTTAGTGTGCATAAGACAGGATCTTTCCCTCTTTCCTCCACCTTTAAAATGCCACACAATATTTTCCAAACAACATTTAGTCCATTTATTGCTAATACCTCATGCAAAGGGAACACTCAAAATCAGATGCATCCACAAGGCTTGCGGGTCTCGCTGTTAAGGGAAGAGAGTTGGGATTTTCGCAAGAATTATCTCCATCTTAAAAAGAGAGAGAGAGAACACACACACACATTGAAAATCAGCAAGGTTTACTGAAGGGCCCTATTATTAATTTTAATTGTTCAAGGTCATCCTACATTAAGAGCTTTTTCACTAACTAAACCAAGATTTCACAAAGGATTTGCTGGAGTACTGAATTTAGAGTATTATAGAGAAGAGCAGGCTAAAGTAGACAGCGTAAGGCACCCATTTTCCTATCAGAAAAATCATGCGTTTACATCATTTGGAATTGCTATCTCCAGCTCCGGAGGAACAGATAATGAATTAATTTTTCACATCTGAAATTACTGAAAAACATCAAAAGCAAATGAAAGCTGCTGCAGAACAAAACCAATGAAGTTGGGTAACTTGTTGAATCAGATGAAGTAAATTCCAGTCCATGAAAGCTTATGTTACAACTAATGTGTTCATCTTTAATATGCCACACGTTCGTCACTTTTGCTGCAAAAGAACAATACTGTAAACTGGGAGTTGCATCAAAACTGCTCTCCAGAGAAGGAACACAGGTCTGGCTGTAAAATTTCACATGTTGCCCACTTTATTGTTTATTGTATATGACCTTGGTGGTTAGGAGTGAAACTCTCCCTCCAAAGAGTTGTATCTGGCATTTTCTTTAAACAAATTTCAGCAAATGCCGATGACACACTCTTTACCCTGGCTTCCGAGATGCATAATTTTACAACCGACCTTATTTATGTGATTGGGCTTTGTCTTAAAATTATTTTCAACATTGTGCTGTAATTGTTATAAGCTGCCCTTGGGGCCCTTAGGGTGAAAGAACAATGAATTACAGTGGTGCCCCGCAAGATGAATGCCTCGCAAGACAAAAAACCCGCTAGACGAAAGGGTTTTCCGTTTTTCGATGCGCTTCGCAAGACGAATTTCCCTATGGGCTTGCTTCGCAAGACGAAAACGTCTTGCGATTTTTTTCGCTTGCCACCCCTTTTTCTAAGCCGCTAAGCCGCTAATAGCCTTTTAGCCGCTAAGCCTTTAATAGCCGCTAAACCGCTAAAATCACTAATCCGCTAAGCCGCTAATAGGGTTGCTTTGCAAGACAAAAAAACCGCTAGACGAAGAGACTCGCGGAACAGATTATTTTCGTCTTGCGAGGCACCACTGTAAAATACTATTTCAACTAATAAAGTGTGTGTTTTTTTTAAAAAAAGAATCCTACAAATTTATCACCAAGTATCAAATTAAATTCAAAAGCTGTGACACAGGCATAGGCAAACTCGGCCCTCCAGATGTTTTGGGACTACAACTCCCATCATCCCTAGCTAACAGGACTAGTGGTCAGGGATGATGGGAAATGTAGTCCCAAAACAGCTGGAGGGCAGAGTTTGCCTATTCCTGCTGTGACACATCATGTCATCCCACAGACGCTGCCAACCTGGTGCCTGTGGGTAATGCCCCAATTCCCCAAATTCTTAAAAAAAAAAACACCTTCTACTATTTTAAGACCCTGATATATGAGATGAGGTGTAGCAACACCACTGTTCTCATTTTTCTGTGAAAAATTAGCCAGCTCTCCCCTATTCAGTGTTTCGCTTTGAGCCACACTCTAAGTTGATAAAAATTCCTGTAGATACCCGAGTGTGAGACAGGGAGAGATGAACACGTGTTGTGTGTGAGAGAGGTGTGTGTGTGTGTGTGTGTGTGTGTGTGTGTGTGAGAAACAGAGAGGCATGTATCCATGACCTGTATGTGGGCAGCAATTGTGTACATGTGCATGAGAGAGGGGTGTGTGTTGTGGCCACCTGCCGCGTTTCTTATGCTTCTGGAGAATGTTCCCTTTTATTTGACAACAACAGTATCCTTGCATGTGCGCACGAGAGAAAAATCAATATCGTGAGATTTTCAGAAACAGGCTCAGTAGGACATGGATGACTTCCAGAAATTGTCTGAGGCAGGAAGGGGCAGAGAAGCAAATTATTGTACTCTCTTTAATTATGCAACACCCCCACAGCAGCTATGTGCCATTGTGCCACATCTTCATGGCACAGGTGTGAATGATGCCCACAGCATTTCCTCAAAATTCAAAACTTCCCCGCTGATCCCAAAACATGGTTAGTGACCCTTTTTCTACAGCAAGAGCATTCTCTTATTACATTAAACAGTGTATATATTACAAACTTTTAACTTTTTAACTTACACTACTCATGGCAGAAATTGTCCAGGTGCTCTTAATGAAAAATAACCTACCAACCACAGAAGCAGAGTAGCGTGAATTTCCTTACAAAGCAAGGAAAAGGAGAGATCCTCATTCAAAAAACACACCTTTTCTAGGAATTTTGATAGGGACGCCCAAGCTCTGTAAATCCCCATCACTAGAAAACTTTCTTTTTAAGCTTGCGCCAGGCAGACTGGAGAGGACCGTTCCCAAAGTTTTTTTGTTGTCTTCAAAAGAGAAGTCCAGTATATGATGAGAAACAGAAGACTCTGTACTTCGATATGCATCAGTCTCTTGGGACAGGTTTTTAGTTAGCTTCAAGGTAGCCTCCTGAAACAGATAAAACAATAGCATCTTCAATTCAGGAACAGTTTCACAGACCGCTGTTGCATGACCTTTACAACTGCTGCTTATAAATCATCTCCTACCCCAGTTACATAAAAATGGACTAAGTGGATAATTATCCAAGTCAGTGGAACAGTGGCTCATGCAGGGCTCTATTTGCATAATTACTAGAACAAATGAGCTCTGGCTTGTATCTCAAGACCGCAAGTCTCCCCAGTATGCTTTAAATGGGACTCCTCAAATTTGCAAAACTTTACAGTTTCAGCTTTCGTGGGCAATTTCTTTCACTTTGTTTTCTTCCCATTAGCAAAACACTTCCTTTGTGAGCTGCCATGTTACTGACTTTACTGATCTAGGACCAAAGCTGAGAAACTTCTGTACACTGTGCTCCAAAGTGCTGGTGTAATCACTTTGCCGGTCTATTCTAAACCTCAGTAAATAGTCAGATAGGGAGGTGATATTCTGATCCCCAACTTTTTATTTTTGAAGCATACGTGTTGTAAGCCTTACCTTTGAGGTCTCTGCAGTTGACCCATCTTCTCCAGAAGACTGTGTGTTTATGCTACTTAGAAACACAGGTTTCAACCTTGTATACGAGGTCCGATTACAAAAAGGTGTTGTTAGATTATCGTGCACATTTTCAAATGCTGGGAAAAACATCTCACACATTATCTAAACAAAGAAAAAATGAGAGAGAAAAAGAAACAAGTTTTGAAATGCTCTTGCAGTTACTCAGGCTAGAGAGGTCTTGGGGCTGAAACAATCTCACCCTATTCTCAGGACTTTAATAGACTCACAGAATTTGTAGAGCTGGAAGGAACCCCAATCCTCTGCAATGCAGGAATCTCAGTTAAAGTATCCCTGAGAGATGGCCATCCAAACTCTGCTTTATAAACCTCCAAGGAAGGAGAGTGCACAACCTTCCGAGGGAGACGGTTCCACTGTCGAACAGCTCTTACTGTCAGAAAGTTTTTCCTGATGTTTAGTTGGAATCTCCTGGGTAAGAAACCCAGCTTGCAAATAACTTCTGGTTAGCAGTGCTGGTGCTGTGCCCAATGCCAGTGCTAATCAGGCTGCACATAGTTTTATCTGGTAAAGTGAATGATTAGAGGTCTTTGGCAGAACAGTATAATACACTAGAAATGAAGGAACTATAGGTTATGGGGGGGCTATAGAGATCAGCTGCAAAGCTGCAGCTGTAGTGGCGTATGTGAGACCTTCACTGGTTGGTAAGCTAGTTGGAGGACATCCACAGGTTAGATACGGTTTCAAAGGCTATTAGCTGCAAACCACGGTCTTCGTGATTATTTTAACCAGCAGGCAAATCCACAAGCAACAGTGGCTATTGTTTCATTGGAATGATCAAGCTACTCAAGCTATAAATCCCTCTGCTAATTATCACGAGCTGATTAACATGGCAGTGAGAACCACACCCATGACTAACAATCTCACTGTTAACAGCAGAACTGTGCATCAGAAGCCTTTAACAAAACACAAAACAAAATGCACATGTGCATATATTATTCCCTGCACTGACCACATGCAAAGTTGGTACAGTTATCCTACCTTCTGAGCTTCCATTTTCATTGAGCTCCATTCAGGATTTAAGGCAACACAATAAAGAAATTCCTTCAATGCTTCTTCAATCCTTCCTAATCCAGAAAGAGCTTGTGCTTTCACATAATGACCCTGTGTGAACATAACACACAGAAAAACCTCAATGTATCTCAGTTTCAAAAAAATTGTGGGAAACAGAACGGTTTCTTACATGCATTTTGTTATTTCATATTTGCTACCCATAGGCAAACAAAAACTTTTGCCACCTCCCCCATAGCAGCTTATGAACCTTGTACCTTAGGCCAATGGGGTTTATTTCGACAGAGTGCCTCTGCATCATAAAGAGCTTGTTGATAATTCTTCATAGCTGTACAAAGTTCTGCCCGCTGTGCTATTAACGAACATTTACAGGAAGCTGAAAAATAAGCAGCAGACGAGAAAATGTAAGGGAAACTTTTGTCTAGCATTATTAAATCTTGCTAGTTTTACACAGGCACAATCAAAACATAATCAGTTCCTGCAATCAGTTCTTCTCTCTCTCTTGTTTATAATAGCATTCATGCCTTTTTAAGAATATGATGGTTGAGACACACATCTCTGCTAAAAGGCTGCATATATAAAGCATTGTATTTTTAGAGCTACCTAGCTAATCGCCAGGCAGCTTTCAAAAGGGGTATATGTGGCAAGTTCGAGATCAGTGTGACACCAGGTTCTGTAAGGATTATAAAACATGAGAACACTTTGGCATGCCATTTCACTATGACCCTTGGGCTTAAGTTTCTAGTAGCTGGCAAGCTTACTAATTGGTAATATTAGCTCATGGTTCACAATTCCTGAAGACCAAACTCTTCCTCTGCAAAAACAAGAAGGCTTAGAAGCAACAGTATTTTTTTTTTAATCATTAAATTGATTATTGACCCTTCATCCAGATTGAGGCCATCAGTCTACTATTGTTTTTCATACATTATTATTTCTGAATTATATAATTTAAATTCCCAATGCATATATATTTAGGAGGAGGATTCTTTTGATAAAGGTTTTCTTTATATATATTAAAAAATCAGCATCAAAATCAACTGGAAAGTTTGGAACAGCAACTGCTTGGTTTGATGTTATATAGCCTTCCTTGCAAACAAATTAGGATGCTCAATAAGCAGCCAATATCATATAACCTGCCCACAAACCTTGTACCAAAGCTTGTCTGGAAGTGACCTCAATATAAGCAGAGACCCCCTCTGCTTCCCTTCAAAGATAGAGAAAAAACACTCAAGGCTTTATTGGCTTCCTTAATTAAGCAACAGAAGGTCACCGGTGAAAACCAGAGCTAAGTCTCTAAACCTACTTCAGCAAGACTCCACTCATGTGGTTAACATCTCTCTTAGATCTCTCTTTCAAGCCTACAGCTCCTCTTCGCCTCCCACGGGCTCAGTTCTCTTAGTCTGTCCTTAGAAACTGTACTCAAGTTTTGTGAACAAAGATGTTTTGAAAGGGAACTAATTAAGTAGGCATGTGACTAAACCGTTACAGTTCCTAATGAAAAGCTAGACCACAGGTACGAACAGATGGAGATGGAAGAGTGAATGATACCATTGATGGTCAAGTTATTGAATCGCCTGCTAGTCCTTTATGCTTCTAGCAGGTATTCATGCCTTATAACAAACAAGTCAGGTAGACACTCTGTAAAATACTCCGATGGTTCGATCCTATGCATTTGTACTCAAATCTAAGTCCCACTGAGTTCAACAAGTCTTACTGCCAGGTAAATATGTACAGCAAGGGCAGCTAACCAGTGACCCTACAGATGCTGTTGGACTACAAACCTCATTACAGTGGTGCCCCGCAAGACGAATGCCTCTCAAGACGAAAAACCCGCTAGACGAAAGGGTTTTCCGTTTTTCAATGCGCTTCGCAAGACGAATTTCCCTATGGGCTTGCTTTGCAAGACGAAAACGTCTTGCGATTTTTTTCGCTCCCCCCCTTTTTCTAATCCGCTAAGCCGCTAATAGCCTTTTAGCCGCTAATCCGCTAAGCCTTTAATAGCCGCTAAACCGCTAATAGCGCTAATCCGCTAATAGGGTTGCTTCGCAAGACGAAAAAACCACTAGACGAAGAGACTCGCGGAACGGATTATTTTCGTCTTGCGAGGCACCACTGTATCCCACTGGCCATGGTGGCTAGGGCCATCTGGAGGATCACATCTGGATTAACTACCCTGGTCGGTGTAAGATTTCAGGCTGAACTTTCCACATTCTGTATTGGCATTGTCCCCAATGCTCTGAACCACAGTTTTGCCGGCGTTTCTACATATGTTCTACATATGTTAGTGGATCTCTTAAGGTTTATGCTTTAAAAAGGGGGGGGCTCTTTTTTCCTCTGTGAAATCTATAGCAATGAAGGGTGAATCAGAAAAGAAATATTTGGCTAACTAGTTGGGGGAGTCTTAACCATTCTGGTTCAACAAGGATCGCTCTTAAGGAAGGTGTGGCATGTTTTCAACAAGTACTTTAACATCACCTACGGAAAACACACACAGTCTACCAAAGCTTACAAGGAACATGTGTTTTACCATGACTAACTACGTGATAGACATGGGCACTTAAGATATTTTTAAGCACAATTCAAAACATGTTTGTGCAAGCACAACGGAAGCGTTTTAAAACAGACTGAGACTGTGTATAATATGCAGTTACATCAGTCTTTCCCTAAATGTATTTTCTTCCCCCCACCCCCAAGCTTTAAAGAAGCCTTAGGTTTAGTAAGGGAACAAATGGGGGAGAATCTGCTTAACCCTTTCTCACCTAGGCATTTTTTCTCACTACAGGGGGGAAAACCACATGCTCATATATTTCTTCCTGTCTGGAACTACAGAGAGGAGATTTTGACCAGAAAGAACAGCTGGCAGGGGAAAGGTTAAGCAGAGCCTCTCAAAGCTCCTTTTGGACAAAAGATCCACACAACTTCGTGCCATGCGTTATTTTGGCCTCAATTAAATTATATATACAGTTTGTTATCTGATCTCCACATTATGCCACCATACTGGGATACAAGCTGTATGAGGCATATGAAATATACTCGGTCCGAGCATTCATCCTGATTTGTTTGCAGGGAGGTTGTATGAGGTTGTGTCATTCCAACCGTTATCCCACATTTTCCAGTGTATCTTCCCATCACTTTCCTTACTTAAAGAAAGGTTTTGGCTTTTGGAAGCGTGTTGGTCGTACAAGACTGCCGAATCCATTGAATTTGCAGGTGTGCAGCTGAATCCCACCCACAAAACTGCAGTGGTTGGGAGGTGGCCCACGTTGTTTGATACTAGATTGGATCCGGGCATAAATGGTACTAGGAAATTACACAATGCTGCAGAATGAGTTCAGTAAGTGGCAGCACTCTTATTTCTTATGTGTAGATTTTGAAGAACTTTTTTGGGGTGGAGGGGGTGGGGAGGGTTATATTGGAACAACATCCTTTTTGGTGATTTCACCATAATCATGAGTGCAGACCAGCAACTGCTGTCAAAGTTACAGGGGGAAACCTATTTGAGGCCAAGAGGTAGGTTTTCATTAACCAGACACATAAAGTAAACACTAATATGCCAGAGCTTCCGTGGGCTTGAACACTCATGCCATTACGATTCATGAAACTATTCAAGTACAGTGGTACCTCGGGTTAAGTACAGTGGTACCTCGCAAGACGAATGCCTCGCAAGACAAAAAACTCGCTAGACGAAAGGTTTTTCTGTTTTCAATTTGCCTCGCAAGACGAAATTTCCCTATGGGCTTGCTTCGCAAGACGAAAACGTCTCGCGGCTTTGTTTCCTTTGTCTAAAAACAAAGACATGTTTTGTTTATAAAGTTAATTTATTTTCCCTTCAATTTTTGAACTGCTCTTTACAGTATGTGTGACTTTAAAGAGCAGTTAATAAACTGTTGTTGTACCAAATTTGGCTTTGTTTCGACTTTTTTTGACCATAGGAACGCATTAATTGATTTTCAATGCATTCCTATGGGATTTCGTGCTTCGCAAGAGGAAAAATTCGCTAGACGACAAAAATTGCGGAACGAATTAATTTCGTCTTGCGGGGCACCACTGTACTTAATTCGTTCTGGAGGTCTGTTCTGAAGAACCTGAAACTGTTCTCAACCTGAAGCACCACTTTAGTTAATGGGGCCTCCTGCTGCCGCCGCGCCTCCAGAGCACGATTTCTGTTCTCATCCTGAAGCAAAGTTCTTAACCTGAAGCACTATTTCTGGGTTAGCGGAGTCTGTAACCTGAAGCATATGTAACCTGAGGTACCACTGTATGTCTGAAGCGAATCCTCACTTTATTCTGCACAGATCACGCTGACATCCTGCCCACTTCACAAAATGCTGTGCAGAGATTCTGCCCTGGGTGGGTCAGGATTGCTCCTAAACCCATTTGCTGGCAGAGCCCAATTCCAGGCTTGCAGGAAACAATCACACTGGAAGCAGCAAAAGGAGACTGCGCAAGCCCTTATAGCGCAAGGAGGGAAACTGGGCAAAGTTGTTAGTTTGTTGTTGTTGTTTGCAAGGGGCAGGGTGGCGGGCGAGTAGAAAACTCACATCTCTACATGCCAGTTCTAGGGTTGCCCCAACCAACAATGACAAAACTCTAGGTCTGCAAAAGGAGTAGTCCAAGTAAAAATGGAACACAGATTTCAGTTTATTTGAGGAGGGATCGTAGCTGAGTAGGAGAGCATCTGCTTTACATATGGAAGGTCCCAAGTTCAATTCCTGGCATCTCCAGTTAAAAGGGATCACATAACAGGTGCTGGAAGACCTCTGCATGTTCACAGAACGATGCAGCTATTATTGTGAGTTTGACTTCGCTTGCCGAAGAATTGATGCTTTTGAATTATGGTTCTGGAGGAGACTCTTGAGAGTCCCATCAACTGCAAGAAGATCAAACCTATCCATTCTTAAGGAAATCAGCCCTGAGTGCTCACTGGAAGGACAGATCCTGAAGCTGAGACTCCAATACTTTGGCCACCTCATGAGAAGAGAAGACTCCCTGGAAAAGACCCTGATGTTGGGAAAGATGGAGGGCACAAGGAGAAGGGGACGACAGAGGGCGAGATGGTTGGACAGTGTTCTCGAAGCTACCAGCATGAGTTTGACCAAACTGCGGGAGGCAGTGGAAGACAGGAGTGCCTGGCGTGCTCTGGTCCATGGGGTCACGAAGAGTCGGACACGACTAAACAACAACAAATTGGTTGACAGTTTTGTTCTCTCTTACTGGAATTAGTTCCAGTGTATAGGATATTACTGATGTAGAGGATACAGTGGATCTACTGGGATTCATGATTGCACTGTGACTTTCTAGAATAAGTAAGGAATGTTTTCACAACATTTCAAGGGCATCTTTAAATAGAACTCTATTTAATTCCCATTACTACAGCGCAAGAAGAAAACTAGATTTAAGAACCAATAAAACTGGTGCAAGGCTTATTCAGGGAATGGTATTACTAATTATTAATGCAGAACAGAGTGAAGTAAATTTAACATTTCATTTTTACTGCATTCAGCCTAAAAAAGTACTGCATTTATCCCTAAAATATTGCCAGTGTTGAATAATCTTCACCACCACTACAAATTTTCAGAGTTATAAAAGGGAGTTGCAAAAATATACCAGTTTATGCATCTGCAAGGTACATCTAAGTGCAACTAAAAATGAATGTTGTCTGTTATAGCAGGAATGCAAATAAAAAAACATTACTGCAGCTTACAGTGAAATAATTAAAAGTATAGGTGACATCATCGTAACACTTGGAATAGGGCAAAAATTCAAAGCAGGGGTGTTTAACCACGATAGACAGAATTAAGGTGAGCACAGCCTGCTGCAAGGAAACTTTCCCAACATGATTCTGTTTGCACCCTGCTCACCCAGGGGAATGCTAGGTGATGGAGGGCTCACTTTATGGTAGAAGTCCAAAATGTTAGGCTAGTGTCCTTTTCCTCCATGGAATCATAGGGGTTGAACTACAACTTCCCACTATTCCCAGCATAAAAAAGAAATTAGCAACATCCATGCCTTGCCATAGTCTTTCCCTCATACTAGAAAAAACACTGCAGACTTCTCTCAATTAAGGGATCCCTTCACTGGGCAGGCCATTATTAGCAGGATGGGAAAGAGGGAATCAAGTCCTTTGAAGGACCAGGAGTTCAATAAGTAACTTCCAAGGACATCATTTTTTAATTTTTTAAGGGAGAATTAGAACCAGCAAGAATAACTTTTATATGAGCTCAGCAACTTCTGATGGAAGTAGAGCTGCCACACTTCAAATCAGCTGGAGCTTGAAAACTAGTTCAAGGCTAGGTTGAAGAGCACTGCATTACAGCCCAGAGGTGTTGCTACCAGGGACATGCCAAACATCTAGTTGTGTAGTATCTAGGTCGATGTGATGCAGACAGCTGTGTGCTACTCAAAAGCTGGAAGAACACATTACTGGTCATGGCTGCCATTTGGGCATCATGAAACAGCTACAGGTTCCCAAGGTGCACATTTGTTCTTTATTTTTATTTTTTTGAATAACGAAGTTGAATTTATTCGGACATGTTACAGGACTACAGGAAATCAAGATTCGAGGAATCTGAGGACTCTGATTCTGAAGCCTCGTTCCACCGATATGTTTGTTCTTTATTTAATTGAAAGGAGACTCCCATTTAAGAAAAGGCCCGCCGCCCAGCATCAACAGGTCCATCTTATCTGACTGAACTTTAGTTTTCCCACTTTTATTCAGTTCATTATGAATCTTATTCATGGAAGGCCCTGCCAGCCTGGATATAGAAGGAAATCCCTAGAAGACTCCATGAAGCTGTCTCACTTGAGTGCACAGGCAGAACCTTGAGAAACGGCACAGGATTGTCTCCCACAAGAAATGGAAATACCACCTTCAGGAACTGCCCTGCAAGGTAGGTACAGAAACATTGCAACCGAGTGCCACCTCTTAGCAATCCTCAACATTCCAGAAAGACAATCACTGCCACTGATATCAAAAGCAGAGATCAAAAGTAATCAGCTTTCCCCCACTCAAGCAGGTAGTAGTAATCCACCTACGATAAAGGAGTAATAAAGGCTTGCTAACTCCAGATAATCCCATCTCACCCGATACAGAAAAATCCCATCCAGCGCAGCTTTGGCATCGCTCTGGGACCCTTTCTGGGGGCTGGGGTCGGGGGAAGCTCGGGCTTCACCCTCCCCCAGCCGCGCAAGCTCCCAGAGCATGCTTCACGCAGCTCTCGGCAAGCTGTGGGAGCCCGGCGCGACTTCACGCTGGGCTCCCACGGCTTGCGGAGAGCTGCCTGTTCTGGGGGCTGGGGTCGGGGGAAGCTCGGGCTTCCCCAGCCCTGCGCCTGGGGGGGAAAAATATTTTTCCCCCTTTATTTCCCCCCCCCCCAATCTAGGTGTGTCCTATGGGCCGGTGCGTCCTATAGGGCGAAAAATACGGTATATTGGGACAAAGCCCACACTTGTCATGGGGTTCCTGGGTTTGTTGAGACTCACCAGTTAAGGAGGTCTCAAATGGAGATAGAAGTCTCCCCATATCCACAACCTGGGACATATGCAGCAATGTTCTGTCAAGCTCCATCAGGGAGACCACGAGGCAATCAGTACACTGACTGGAAGGCCTATTCTGTCCCAAGCTTCCCCTCTAATGGAATGTCTTTTGTAACCAGAAAGAATAAATAGTTCAGTAATATATAATCAGGTGGCCAGTTGCATTTCCTTCACATGTAGTGTTTACTTGTGGTTAAAGCATCATTGGGAGTCCTTTAATTATATGTTGCACAACCAGCCTCTGCTGTTAACAGGAGAACAGTCATTCTAGAGCTGCTCTCTAAGTTCATTCTGTATAGTCCATTCCTGTCTGCCCTACATTAACCTTCTCCTGTCCCAGAAGCAAACATGTTTTTTCAGCAGTATTTATCAACTGCTAAAAATTCTGCTAAATGCTGGCTACAATCTTATAATAGCAAAACAAAGGGAAACATAAAATTAGAAGCACAGAACTCAGGAGCTGCAAACTAGAAAGCCAGCCATCAAACATGTTCTCTATCTGCCAAATGCTTCCACAAAGGCACATGTCTGTCCAGAAATAACAGCCTATCACTTAAGTCAGGATGGGAAGTACAGTAGGAAATGGCTAACCTTCTATGTGAGCAAGATAAAAGAAATTCACCTGGGGTGCATTGAAGTCATGTCAAGGCTTTGGGATATACTTCTCTTGGATTTCATAGAAACATTACCTAATTATTGTAGTAGATTCATCGAGTGTGGAATCTATTTCCCATTTAAATGAGTGGCAACATTCCTAGCTACCTTTAACAGATGACGGTTGAGCCATATGCGTACAATTTTATTTTATTTTAAACCAACATAAAAATGCAATACAGCTTCATAAAGATCAGAGCTACTGACAGTCTCTAGGTAACCACAACTCCCACTGCATGATATTTCTTCTGTGCACGTGTACTCAGTGGAAGAGCGGATTTCAGAGATGGCAAATGTGATGCTTTTGAAAAGGAGTGGGATGATCAATCCTTTTTCTAAAGGTTGCCTCAACCGCGTTTTAAAACACCAGACACATTTGTCTGCTTCTCGGTCACGTTGAGGCAGTATAACAAAACATTTTAAGATCTGATTATCACTTCTTTTTTATGTGAAATCTGGCAGGCTTATTATTATTATTATTATTATTATTATTATTATTATTATTATTATTATTATTTTGTGAGGCAGAGGAGGAATGAGCGAGAGGCAAACCCCCAATTGTCTACCTAAACCTACCTTGTATTAAAGCAGAAATTAAATATTTTGTTCAAAGTGGATTGCTCCAGCCAGTTGGACAAGCAGCGCTGAAGACAGCATCTGTAGGCCTGACCCTGAAAAGATTACGAAAGCCTGAACTAAGACCTAGGAAAAGACACAACATGCTTGCTGGCTCAGTGAATGCCTGTAGTCCAAAAGGCATGTGGGACATCTTTTCATTGCCACGTGAACCATGTTTGCATACACGTTATCAAGGGAAGCTAGGGAAAGAAAAACAAACTTACATAAGCACTTCCAGCTTCTGAGTTATATTTTAACCAATTATTTAAGGGAAAACCAAAAAAAACCCCCAAAACGCTCTTTCAGTTATCCTTGCTCTGTTTTGTTGTGAAAAAGAAAGAGGAAGGAGGAAAAGGGAGAGATGGCCAGATTAAAACGCTGTGAATATACAGTGGTACCTCGGGTTAAGTACTTATTTTGTTCCGGAGGTCCGTTCGTAACCTGAAACTATTCTTAACCTGAAGCACCACTTTACTTAATGGGGCCTCCTGCTGCTGCGCCGCCGGAGCACGATTTCTGTTCTTATCCTGAAGCAAAGTTCTTAACCTGAAGCACTATTTCTGGGTTAGCGGAGTCTGTAACCTGAAGCGTATGCAACCTGAGGTACCAGTGTAATATAATTTTCCATCCATGCCCCAATCGTGAAACAGCAGAAACCATTCACAACGATAGGGCAGTGGCACAGTGATTTGCTTTTTTCAACCCTCAGTTTTGAAGCGTGCCAACGAAGTTTCTGGCCCAACAACATGTGAGAACATATGGCGCAGGCTGTCTACTGGAAAAGAAGACTCCACACCATTAACTTCAGCTGGGAAGCTGCATAATTCCAGTCAAAGTATTTGTCTGTCGGTCTGACATTGTCTACTTGGACTACCAGCAGCTCTCCGCTGGCATAGGGAGAGGAGTGTTTCCTATCCCCTGCTCCCTGATTCCTTTAACTGGCGACAGCAGGGGCTGAACCTGGGACATTCTGCATGCAATACACATGCTCTACCCACTGAACTATGCTGCCTCCACCAATGGTTCCCGGGGCTTAGTTCTTGTACCTCGGCCCTATATACCTGAAGAAGCATCTCCATGTGCTGAGGCCCAGCTCCAAGGGCCTTCTGGTGGTTTCCCTCACTGTGAGGTTACAGGGAACCAGGCAGAGGGCCTTCTGGGTAGTGGCACCCGCCCTGTGGAACGCCCTCCCATCAGATGTCAAGGAAATAATCAACTATCTGACTTTTAGAAGACATCTGAAAGCAGCCCTGTATAGGGACTTTTTTAAAATGTGTAATGTTTTATTATGTTTTTGTATCTGTTGGAAGCTGCCCAGAGTGGCTGGGACAACCTGGTCAGATGGGTGGAATGCAAATAAAACAACAACAACAACAACAACAACAACAACAACAACAACAACAACAATAACGACACTGACTCATGGGCTTAAGGAACAAAATCCTAAGGGATCCCCATTTTGGAAAAAGCAGTATTTGTATTATGCGGTAGCTCTAGAGGGTTTTCTACCCCTAAACATTTTGTGAATCTTTGTACTTTTGTCCATTTACTGTATTTATTTTCCCCGATTTGAACTATAAAATGGTGATTCTCCTCTAAACATTTTTTTTTTGGTAGAAAAAAAGCACTGGGTAGAACAAATTGTTTTGAATCATACTTGCTTTGATGGCTTTGATACCTGCCATCACTGAAAATTACCAACCATTTATTTTAACACATTTATATCCCACCTTCCCATGACTAACAAATGATTGAAATAAAACCACACAAGGTCACATAAATCTCCCCATCACTCTAACCTAGGTAAAACACGTGTTCATATAATATTACAAAGATAGTCACCTTACGGACACACTGTTAAGACAATATTCATGGAAGACATTTTTCTCGACAACAAGTGATCACCAAAGAAGACAAAAATTAGACAATGTGGAAATGTAGCAGAACTTTTCCTGCTATCAGCAATAGTGATGGGCACATTATCTCTGGGACATGCCAGCTCTATCATGTATTTAACAATAAGTCTCTTTCCAATGGTAATTGAAACACTCTATTCCAAATGGCTTGACACGGAGTTTTGTTTTTGTATCTGTATTAATTACCAAACAGCTGCAATAAACCGTTTATTCAGCTGCACGTGATCTGCAGGAAGCTGGCAGCTTAGTGCAAACCAGCAATGGGCATATTAAAAGAGGTCACGAAGTTGCTGAGAGCTAACAAGAGCTGAAAGGAACAAAACCTTCAAGAAAACCAACATTACATTCCTTTATCCCATATACTTCTACCTCCAAGAAAGTGTGTGTAGGATTGCAGCTTTAGTGTGTTCCTAGCTTTAGAAGCAACATGTAGGAAGCGAACCAAGCAGTTAACACAAAAGAAGAAGAAAAAGACCATATTCAGGAAGAAGAGGAAGAGAGAGAAAAGGCGCAATAGTGGTTGACTTAAACTTAGGCACATAACACAATGCAACGCTGAGAAAATTGCATGGCATTAGCTGGTAGAGATAGCTTCTTCCCACTTCTGCATGTAGTCATAAAATCATAAGAGTTCAATACTGAATAAGCTAGGGTTATGACTTCCTTGCTATTAGTGCACAGAATTTAGATAGTGTTATTTCAACTGTTACACAGTCCTGCAAGGTAGGCTTGCTATTGCCATCCTGAAAGGGGCTGAGAGCGAAAGCTGCAATATTGCCACCTGGTGAATTCATTGCAGAGGTGAAATTTCAAGCAAGGACTTTCCAATTCACAAATTTAGCCATGAAGCTACAATAGCTCAACCTTCCAAAACATTTCAGCAATTCCCCCCCCCCCCCGCCGCTTTAAAAAAAACTGAACAGAGTTTTTCGAGCTCCAGAGATTGCACCGTACCACATGCTTGTGTTGGCCTTTTTATTTATTAAAAAAAGGTCATTATATGGGAAAAACATAGTAGCATCCATATGGGTACCACCGTGCTCGACTATGCAGGGAAATGTTTATTTATTACTGTCAGAAGGAAAATGAACTGACAGCTGAAATTGGAAAGTCACCTTATGCAGAACCACCACTCTGCACTGAACACCCAGCATCCAGCCAATTTTAGCTCAACCTTTAACATCTGAGCAAAATCGACAAGGCAATCCAGTGAAGAGTACATTGAGTTGAATGTCTCTTTGTTCACATTAAGAAAGAAACCAACCACTTGCTTGCACCTCTAATTTTCTCCTGTCTACCTCCACTACTATTTTTAGCAAGCGCTCCAAACAGAGCATAATCTACGCACACATTTCCCCAAAAACACACAGGAAGAGAGGAAAGGAAATGTCGCTTCTGAACTATATTACACATGCACCTTTAGTCCAATATATTTCAGAGCTTCCGGGTGGTATTAATTAAATTTGGCTTTGCATGTTCCTTAGCTACTCTTGGTGCTCTTCTTACCTCAAATAATGGTGTCAACAATATAAAAGCAAAGTTACAGTCAAAAGTCACCTCCTAAAGTAGTTCACACACTGAGACACTTAAACCAAACTGGGTTGCGGGGGGGTGGAATCTAAGAAAACAGAGTTATTTGCTACTGCGGCACAGGAATGCCTGCTGAGACACACAATGAAGGTCCAAGCTACAAAAAGCTATCTAGGAATATAATAGCAGGGGGCCTATTTATAGCAATTTAAGTTGGGCAAAAAAAATCTTTTTTAAAAAAAAAACACTCAGCAATTTCCCTTGTACTATCAGGCAATCCTAGTACATTTATCCATTCAAATAACTTCTGTGAATCATGCCAGTTACAATGCCAGGAGTGTCCCTGCAGAACTGGCATTATCTTATTTCAAATTCTAAAAGCAGGGCCTGTTCTTTTGTTGTCTAGCATTGTTGGGGGAGGAGGAGAGAAGCCTCATTATACTGCGCTTCAGTCCTTTTTTCCCTCTCATTACACCATTTCCCCACCCCCACCCTCTTTGATTTATTTTGGATTTTAAAACCCAGCATCTAAGAACTACCTTCAATCAGGTGTCATTTCTGTTCTCTTTTTCTAAAATAAAAATGGCTCTCTCTTTTTTTTTTTACTGCCCCACATTACTCAAAATTACATAAAGGTTAATACTGGAAGGAAATGCCATTTGGGAGGAGTTCTACAAAAAAAAATATATCACTGTACAATAGTAGCCTGTCACAAATTACACAGGAAAAGAAACAGAAAGACAGAAAAGAACAGAAAGACAGAAAAAGAAAGAAAGAACTGCTGGTGCTTCTGGGACAATCTAGAACAGGGGTAGGCAACTTAAGGCCCGGAAGCCGGATGCGGTCCAATTCTCAATCCGGCCCGCGTTTTTTACATGAGTAGAATGTGTGCTTTTATTTAAAACACATCTCTGGGTTATTTGTGGGGCATAGGAATTCGTTCATGTTCCCCCCCCCAAAAAAATATAGTCCGGCCCACCACATGGTCTGAGGGACGGTGGACTAGCCCACGGCTGAAAAGGTTGCTGACCCCTGATCTAGAATTACTAAGTCACCCTACTAAATCCCACTTAAGAACTCGTTCAAACATTGGTAAACAGTATGCAACTAGTTGCTGAAGCTCTCTCTACTTGCCAGTCATTTAGGGATGCCTCAACTTAGATAATCTCTGTTGCTATGAGGATTTTTCTCTTTCTATAGTTTTTGCACCAAGATCATCTTCAGGATGCTGGCCTTTAATTTCCAGCAATCCCTACCTGGATTTCTTTTACAACCTCCACTTTCTCATTTGCTCATTCCAACCCTCTTGTTTCCTTTCTCACCTTGGTGTTTCCTGTCATACATGGAACTGAATTCCAGTTATTCCATCAGTCTAATGCTTCCCACTACAAATCCCCCTTCCCTGCAAAACAGAGCATGTTTAGGATCAGTGCAACCAAATCATCACCCCAATATTCATTCGTACTCCTTTCCCTATCGTTTTGTGAAGCCCTGTCCTTATTTCCAGGACTGGATCTCTCCACCTTGATGGTCCAAACAGCACCAAATAGGATGCAAGAGCTTAAGAACTAAAATACTGTAGTACAGAACAGCACGACACTTGCATGATTTCCCCTAACATCTCTTTATGTTTTTCTCTTTGAATGCAGAACCCTGGGAATGGGCTTTCATAACCTCATTGGTTTCTATTAAGATGAAGATTTGAGCAGAACAGAACTCTTACAAGGAGTATGGCTTAGAAGAACCCCCCCCCCCGAAAGGAGGAGAAACTATCCTTGGAGGTAAACATCCTCTTATCACCAGCTGTATTTAAATCTTTTTGCAACAGAAAGACCTTATGGTGCTTGTACAGGCATGTACAATGCTAATAAAAATGGCCTTACGCAGGGTGCATATAACCCCAAAGTAAGCTTGCATTTTCCTGCCAAGTGCTGGGAAAACTTTTATTCCACACTTCTGTGCCTGTTCTGAAATCCAAAGGTAGAAGTGGAAGGCTTCTGCTCCCCACTTCACAAAGAAATGCAAACCAAGAGCTTGCCACACACCTAGCGATAAACTGCCACTTGGTTGGTTGGTAAAGGGCTGTCACCACTGGTTTTCTCAGACTTCAATTTTTCCAATTCCCCACAAAATGCTTAATTGTGTTACCACAAAAGCAATGCCACATCGCTTGCAAGGAGTGCTGACCCAACTCCTTAAGTGAATTTTGAAGCAGGCCAGAAACTGGACTATTCTTCAACTAAAGAGGCCTCCCTGTGTTCTGAGCTTGCAAAGAAGAAGGATTAAGAATGACACCACTTCTGCGCACTGATACAGTTTTCATTTTGGGTCCTTTTCCAGGTGCTACATTGCATTTCTAGATATATTCCTAATGTGTTTAAGTGTGCACCTAAATTTGTAATGGGGTGGGTGGCAGGCAACATAACAGATGTATCTCTGCAAACACAGAGGTGTTGTGCAGGTACACGTGTTAAGCAAGCTGAGACCAATTGCCACCCCCTGTTGAGTGTACACTTGATGACACACTCCACTTCGCTTGTGCACAATGTGTGGAACCCCGATCTAGCCACCAGCATACAGTCTGACATAAAGCTCCCCCGCCCCTCAAAACGAAGGGGGGGGGGAAAGCAATGTATGATTCTTGTTAGCTTATCCAAGCTGTCTGAAGCTTGTTCCATATTGCGATTTGTTGCCCACAAGCCAGCAAAGGTTGGCAGCTTTGATTTAAACCACTGCAAGTTATTTTAGTGATCAAGCCACCATTTTGCCATGCAGAAATGTGAAGGAATGGTTCTAATGTGCCTCTGACTGCCTATTGTCTCAGAGTAGAAACATCAACACATTTTACATAAGGCTCTTTTCGTCACAGACCAGGGAAAAGGCTTTTCTAGAAATGCTGCAGGATGAGTCATAAACTGCAAGGCAGTAAAGCATTTCACTGTTGATAACTTGATGCAGTGTGATTAAGCCAGGCTTTGTTTTCCTTTTTGTTCCATTTACCAGGCTGCTATCTCGCCCATTTTAAAGTATAGGCTTGTCTGAGATGCAGCTAGGCTATGTATGTGTAGTAGGAAGTTGTTTATGTATGTCACTGACCTTCTGTACACAAGATAGCTCTAATCTTATGATAGTCAATGCTGTGTAAGACACACAGAGAGAGAGCTTATTCACCTTGTCTAACTGACCTATGTTTAGGAAAGGCGTAACTTCAGTTAGAGGTCAAAATCTCACCAGCTTCCCTGAAATCCATCTTTCCCCACTGGAGTTCCAGTGACTAACTTCCTGTTTTACCCTCTTTACCCTTTGCAAATACTTATTTACAGCTTGTTCAACATACTCGCAGAAGAGAACTCGACTACTGGAAGGCAACTGCAATTTTGTGGTCGTTCCTACTGATGATGGTCTCTGCAGAGCCATAGCTAGGGGTGGGGTGGGGTGTCTAGCCAGGGTTTAAACCTCTGGGTGAAGCTGCCAGAGGGGTGCCATTGAGGCTCCCAGCATGTCTGGGCTTCAGCCAGACAGGAAGATGAAAAAGTGATGGCAGCCTTCCTTCCCCTTTACCCATGAAGCTGATTAATTAATTAATTAATTAATTAATTAATTAATTAATTAAGATAATTTATTATTTATACCCCACCCATCTGGCTGAGTTTCCCCAGCCACTCTGGGTGGCTCCCAATCAAGTGTTAAAAACAATACAGAATTAAATATAAAAAACTTCCTTAAACAGGGCTGCCTTCAGATGTCTTTTAAAGAGAAGATAGCTGCTTATTTCCTTCACATCTGAAGGGAGGGTGTTCCACAGGGCGGGCGCCACTACCGAGGAGGCCCTCTGTCTGGTTCCCTGTAACCTCACTTCTCGCAATGAGGGAAACCGCCAGAAGGCCCTCGGCGCTGGACCTCAGTGTCCGGGCTGAAGGATGGGGGTGGAGACGCTCCTTCAGGTATACAGGACCGAGGCCGTTTAGGGCTTTAAAGGTCAGCACCAACACTTTGAATTGTGCTTGGAAACGTAGAAGGCTCATTTACAACACACTGCAGGGAAAGGGAGAGTTGGAAAATCTGAAGAGGCTGTGTGGCTCTCCCCAGTGAAGCAGAAGATAGGATCCCGTGTGGGTTTGCTCAGGTTTGAGAAAGAAATTCTGGAGGGAGGGGCAGGAAGCTGAGGAAGAGAATCAGATGGAATAGATGAACCTTGGGGTCCCTTCCAGCTCTACATTTATATAATTTTATGATCTCTTCCGAACTTTGAATGTGTTGAGTCATTTTACAGTTGAGTCATTTTACAGACTATACATGATCTACACACAGGAAAATAAGGGGTGTGTGAGCATTTTCCCTGCCAGAGCCAGTTCCCTGGCAAGCTCTGGTATCTTCCTCACTTTTACAAACACTTCTAGCAAAAAAGCTGTTATGGCTCCATACTTCTAGCGCAGCCTCAAACTACAGTAAGAACTACTAAAATAACCAAAGCATTTTCGTAGTTCCAGAATCAAACTCTCAGCTGCATTTATGTGCTGAACACGCCACTCAATATTAAAAATACAGATCCAAGTAGCCTTAGGTGTGTTATCAATCCTCTGGCAAAACAATATTTTAATTTTTTTAATATTAATATTTTAAACATTAAGTATTAATATTTTAAAACCCTTTAACAACCCATTGTGCATTATGACTGCAAGTATTTAGGTACTGTTTCACTGTCCATATAAGCACTGGGAGAGTGAGAATACGAGTTTTTAAAAATCTCCCTAAACCTGAGCTAAATGCTTTCCAGTTTGAGATGGGCCCAAGAAGGACCACAGAAATCAAGCTTTCCCAGGGGAAATTCTATTTGGGGGATAATGATCTGTGTTAGGTTTTAACCAAGTACTTTTCAAAAATTCATCCCAAAAGTTTTATTCTTAAAAAAAACAACCCCACAACTCATTACAAAACTGAAAAATGCAGCATTGCTTTAACGCTTGCGAGAGAAAGAACTTCTCCATGGTTAAGTTGACAATGACAAAGGAGGCACAGCTAGGTAAATCAATTCCACTGATTTGTTTTACTGGGTTAAAAAGAGGGCACTTTGGTATCACAATAAAGAGATAATTCAAGATGCAGAAACGTACAATTACAGAAACTTTCCTCATATCAGGATGTGTTTTCCAATGAAACAATGAGGCATGAAACAAATGTAGTTTTGCTGCTTGACATGACAAAAGGAAGACAATTTCAGCTCCAATGGTTCTCTCTATTATTACAGGTATGGGAAGCCTCTGGCCGTCCAAATGTTGCTGAACTACAACACCCATTGGTCCCAGTAAGCACAGCCAATGGTCAAGAATGATGGGAGCTGCAGAGGTCAGCAACATCTGCAGAGCCGAAGGTTGCCAACACCTGCTCTACTTGGGAAGGTTTTCGTTTGTTATGTCTAAACAGTTGCATGTAACGATAGCAAAATAACGACTGAAAAAGGAAGGAAAAACATATTTCCCTATATACAAGCTCAGTTCCCAGCCCATTGAAGTCACCAAGAAAGGCCCAGCTCCAAAAACTTTGAAACAGCCTATCAGAAGAGAACCAACAGTACGCCTCCCTACTGGCATTTCAAAAGGTCAGGATGACCTGTGAAAATTTACACTACATCAAGCATACACAGCCAAACCTGGAACTATAGCATTCCAGAGTGTTCCAGACCCTCTGATTCATGTAATAATTCACACACACCCATATTTCTGAAATTTTAACAACAACCAGCAACAGTGAAACTTTCACTCTGCCTGTCCAAATGCACCTATTTGATGTTTCTGGAGACATGGCTTCCTTTTCTTAGTCACATAGATAGCAAAAAGGTTTTGAAATCCATCTATATTATGCAATCAGTTCTGGTGGTCTCACAGTAAGCATGTCAACATCTTAGGTATAAGGTTCCGAATGTGTTTAGAGAAGTCACACTCTCTTACACTGTGTTGTAATGATGAGTATTCAGGGAAACAATATTATGCAATTCTGCTGTTGCTCCCAGCAAATACACAGAATCTATTCCCAAATTCTCGCTAATTTGTAGATGAAAATGGAACGTTGTAAATTCTTTGTTTTTTTAAAAAATAAGTCCTCCATCTCCCACCATGAACAAATGAACAACACACAGATAATCTGCAGGGTGCCCAACTGCGTATCCATAAGTTCTGTGGATACAGTAGCTGCTGCAAGTTTTGCTTTGAATTGTAAGGAAGTCCCTGAGGTAAGAAAAGTCATTTATTAATTTCCCAAGGTTTGGGTAAAGACAATTGGCAATGACCTTAACCCACACTGCACATGTTTTAGAGATTCTGCCAAGCAGGAAGTGTCATCTTATATATTCCCAGCTATTTTGTGGCTAGTCAAAAGGCTGGCAGTGAAAATAGTATGTACCTACTGGGTACTGGCAGGGCAGTAGATGAAGATGTATTGCTGCATTAGAAAAGGTATGTGACAAGGAAGGATTTGCTCGTATCTTCAGGTGCACACCTTACACCCTTTCTGAGTTTCCAAGATGCTCAAAGCCCCACAAACCTCTGTGTTGACAATGTCACAAAGCATTGTCACGCCTAGGCTACAATTACGTTTCAACTTTCACTATTATACAATTTAAAAACTCTCTAGAATTATTTCCCATAAAGCTGTTTTCTTACTGGTGCCTGACCCGTCAAATGGAAGTCAGAAACCAATACAAAATAAGTGGCTTTAGTTGTGCCAGAGAACAGGAAAGCTAATTTGAAGCTCTTGAGCAGAAATCTGAGCCACAAGGCACCAGGATTGAGAAAACCATGTGGGGTATGAACTTTTCTAACTCCCAGATGAAAATCTCGATTTCTCGCAGTTGCAAAGGCCCTTAACATTCTCCACAAAGCAATGCACAGAAGATACAATATGTGTTCTGAGGTCGACTATTCTCAGTATTTGCTCTCACCCCTGCCCTGGCATCAGCTGGGAAGCATCCTGGGGCTGTAACTGCCAGCCCTCAAGAGCACACCATACCTCATTCTAATAAACCCCATGGCTGCTTCTGGTCAATGTTAACAAAAACCCAGTTTTTTTTTACTGAATGGGCAAGGCAGCTGGAACCCACCTAAACAGAATTCATTTCCCACATAACTTGAGAAGTCAAATTAACCCTTTACCCAAACTCCACAGCCTATTGCCCCAATACACATGCCTTCCAAGCACCGAAACACAACTGTGCCTATGTCGCAGACCCTTCTGACCCCTAGAAATCATTTCACCATTGGGCTGTCACACAGCCCAAGCACGATCACATAGCAGTTTGTAAGAACTGAACAGATTCCTGTTCTCCTTCACAAACTGCAACAGTTGGGAGGGGGGCGCCTCCCAACAGAATATTGGGATCCCCAATTGCACAGTGCCAGGAAGCACAAGCTTAGTGGGGGGGGGGTTCTTTTTTTAGAAAGTGACACACTTCCTCCTACTTTCTACACTTCACATATAGTTTGCAAAAAACACCAGGCAGAGCAGAAAGCGCCACAACGCACTTTCCACCCAGGTGTTGAGAAGGGGCCCCTTATTGTCGAATTCCTTCTCATCCATGTATCAGGCAAGGCCTGGCTGCCCAGCGTTGGCAGGAACACCCACTCCTGGAAATGGCCCCCATTACACTGCGCTTTCTCCCCGTCGGGAAATCCCTAATCCGCTTCCCACATAAGGAAGGGAGCTCAGGAACGCGACTGGGCCTGTTTCTCCCCTTGTGAGCCAAAGCAACACAGGTCGGGGTTGTGGCGCAGCGCCCCCGAGCATATTGACAAGGTGTTTGCCCTTGCTGCTTCCGAAGGCGACAGGGAAGCTTTCTTCTGTGGGGAGGAGTCGGGCATGTGCGCCACGGCGAGCACTCACCGAGGTCCAGGGCCTGGTTGTACTTCTCCAGGGCGGGCGCCAGCTCCTGCCTCTCCTTCAGCGCGTCCCCTTCGGCGCCCAGCCGGCGCGCTTTGCTCTCGGCCGGGAACCACTTCTCCAGCAGGCTGCCCAAGACCACGTTGACGCGGAGACCGGCGGGGGGCTGCGCGGCCGGGGCAGAGGCTGGGCGCCGGGCGGCGCAGCGGGCGCACTCGCCTCCGCCGCTCTGGGCGCAGCGCTTGCAGTGGGTGTGCCCGCAGTGCAGAGTCACCGGCTCGCAGAGCAGACGACGGCACATCGGGCAGCCCAGCGGCTCCGGGGGTCGGCAGCAAGGCGGGTCCGCCAGCGGGTCGTCTCCCTCCGGAGCTGCGCCGCCGCCGCCAGGCCCCCGCCACGGCGGCAGGCGCAGCTCTTTGTCGCGGAGGCTGAGCGCGAAGCTCTCGGCCAGTTCGCGCAGCTCCTCGGGCCTCAGGCGGGCCAGCCTGGCGGCGGCACTGTAAGCATCCAAAGCCTCGGCCATGCGCCCCGCGCGGGCCAGCGCGTCCCCTTGGCGGAGGCAAAGGCCCCGCTCGGGCTGCGCCAGCTCGGCCAGCTGCGAGCTCAGGATCTCCGCCGCCAGGGCGAACTGCCCGCCTCGGAAAGCCTCCTCGGCCACTTGCAACATCTCCGCGCAGGGACCGCCGCCGCCTCCTCCTCCTCCTCCTGCCGCCGACGGGGCCTGCTGGTGGTGGGCGCGCTGCTGCGCCTGCTGCCCGAGCGCGGCCCCCAGCTCCATTTTCGCCGGGTTGGCTGACTGGGTGGGTGTGGTGGTGGCGGCGAGCGCTCCTGCTATGGCTTCATCGTCGAGCTCAGCGCCTCATCGAGGAGCAGAAAAGCGGGGAGGCGGCCCCTCGCAGCCGCCGCGCCTTGCTCAAGGAGCCTGGTGGCCGCCAGGGCTGGGACGGACGCCGTTATGAAAGGGGGGGGAGGCGCGCCGCCAGCTCCGTCTGGGGCGTCCCCCGAGGAGAGCGAGCGCGTCGGGGTCAAGGGGAGGAGAGCAGGGCGGCGCTGGCCCCACTCCCGGAGCGCGCCAGCAGGCAGCTGAGACTATTCCGGGCTCAGGCGCTTATGCAACGCCGAGCGGTTGTATAACTCCTTCTCCCCGGCTGAGGGCAGCACCGCCCCGCCGAGCGCCCGCCCCAGTCCCCGGCCTGGTGAGCCGAGCGCACATGCCCTCCGACAGCCGCTCCGCCCGCAGCGCACGTGTGTGTGACGGGGGAGAGGCCGGCCAGCGCCTCGCAGGCTTCCGGGAAGCGGCGGCGCGGCTGGTTTTCTGTTCCTCTCCAAACTGGCTGCGTCTCCGCCTTGCTTCAGCCACAGTTCTGCGTGGAGAGGGGCGGCTTTCAGTTCTCCACAAAGGAGAACTAGGGCGAACCGTGTGGCCGTGACTCTCATTTTTAAGCCGGCAGCTCCGCATTTGCGATGCTCCCTTTTGTAAAGTTTCACAGACCGCTGTGTGTAATTTTGGCCGTTTTTGTGTTTTTTCAGCGCAGTTTCACGTGCAAGGAGAGGCCAGCAGAAATCTAAAGAGGGTTAAGAGACGGGAAGCGCGTATATTTATATAATAACCCATCCTCCACGCCTCTCAACTGTCTGGTTGTAAGTCATACGGCTTCTTGGTATGACTGGACAAAGTCTCATCATCCATCATTCACTGTGAACCTATCACAGTGCAATCCTATGCATGTCAGATCAGAAGGAGGCATCCAGTGGGGCTTACACCAAGGGAACCTTGAACCGAAGCCTTGTTCCTATTTCCATATCAGGTGAGACAGGCTTAGCTCATCTCCACACCCAGATAACTTCCCTTGTTATCCACAGTATGGCTAGAATCACTTTTTTTAAAACCCACGCTAAATGCCATCTGTTTGAATCGGTTATTTAGAAATCAAGAACTCTGCGATGGATCTGACGTTTGCCTGACACAATAAAATGGCACCTGTTCTACTGGGCTGCTGCTTCTCTCCCTCCATAACTTATGGGAAATGATCACCTGAAGCTGCTCCCTCACGTTTAAGTCACTTGGGCCAAGTGAAGCCCTGGTCAAAACAGGTAACCTTCAAGTTCTGTTTCCAGATGGTCCTGGGGTTACTGAAGTTCTGTTGGAATTCCCATCAACCCCAGCCAGCATGGGCCATGTTGGCTGGCTTGGGGCTGCTGGGAGTTATAGTCCAAAACAGCTGGAAGATTTCAGGCTGGCAAAGCTGTTTTTTGGAGTGCACCATCCATAGTAATGCAGGATGAGCAAATATTGCAAATGAAGCTGTAGTGGAACGGGGGCAGACAAAAACCAGAAGCTAGGAGCTGCAGGCAACACCACACCCATTTAAATAGCCTGCTTCTGTCAAACGTGAAAAAGGATTAACTTTGCAGTTACACTGGTAGATTTTGCATTAAATTGTTCTACAGGAGAACAGTTTGGACTCTTGTGTAAATCTCCAGCAAATCTGCACACTCGGAGCTGTAAAACAACACAGGAAACCTGTGTTTTAGTATCTTAATAGTATCTTATGTGAGATTAGGTGGCGTTTTAGTATGAATTAGATTTGTAGCACACTCCTGTGGCTGTTTTAAGCCCCACTGAATTCAGCAGGACTTGCTCCCTCCCAGGCAAGTGTATTTATGTAGTCTTAACAGAAGCAAGCTCCACTGCTAACAAAGAGATCTGAGCCTCAATTCGCCATGCGAAATATACCCTTTGCCTTTGCTATTAGTTATAAAAGTGGGATAGGATAATAAATACAGTGCGGTCCATTCCTGAAGCAGCAAAAGTGGACCTTTGATTCCAGAGGTAGCTGGTGCGCAGGGGACACCAGGGAGACCAACAATAGGGGAAGCCAGAGCCCATGGCAGGCAGAACCAACAAATTCTGATTTTGTCTCCCATCTTCCTCCCTGTTGAGTTCTAAAAGGGCAAACGCTCAAGACTAAGGAGTAGGAGGAAGATGGCAAGCAAGGAGATAAGCAGGTGGAGGCTGGCTAAGGGCAAACTGAGCCTGGATGGACCAGCCTTCATTGGAATTGGGGAAGTGATGGATGAGTGCCGGCCACCTCATTTCCTGGTGTGCTGCAGGGCATAAAATTCCATAGCATAACTATATAATTGCCCTTAAGCACTGCCTGAATCACTCATCGACTACAATAATAAACACCCTTACGAAAGTGTAAACCCAAAACAACAATGTGCAAAACTGAATGCCGTGGGACAACAACTGAGTAAATGTGCAATTGCATAAAGCTCTGACAAACCTGAATACAGGAAGTTCCTTTCAAGTCCAATTCATTTACACACAAATGAAGAGTTACAGAGTTAAGAGTGGGGGACTACATGTCCTAATTTTAAACAATGCCTTTGCACATGGAAAACTTGACGTATCAAGGAAGTTGGACAAGGAGTCTTGTCGCCGAAAAGCTAACTTTTCATACACAGGAATATTTTGATTTCAAGAAATATATGTGATAACTCCCACCTGCTGTCTGAAATGGTACAGTCCCAGGAATTTTCTTGCCACATTATTGAACTGGACGAGATACAGACATTAAGCCTTTGCTATGGTGTGAAACAGCAGAAGCATAGTTTATGCCTCGCTCGCTTTCATATACTTTTACTCGAATCATTGAATTGTAGAGTTGGAAGGGACCTGAGGGTCATTAAGTTAAGGTTACCAGATTTTCTTCAATGAATCCGGGGTCACTTTTCAACTTCAATGGATTTTGTATGGAGACTGATTTGTAAATCCAGGGACTGTCCCCGGGAAACGGGGACATCTGGTAACCTTAATCTAAGTCCAACACACACACACACACACACACACACACACACACACACACGGCCATGCAGGAATCTCAACAACTTGACTGTTGAACTTCATAGGCTTCAGCTTAGCACATATTCATGTGCTTGTGGTTGTTACCATAGTCATTGGCAGTCCGGCAACATAACAGTTTTTGACTAATACTGTACTATATATCTATGCATGGGTCATGCTCTCAGTGACTGAAACAATGGTCCACTGGGCTGATTTTAATTGGGTTGGGACGACTTCAGAGATCCTGTAATTCCCTCCCTATCATCTGCTGTTACACCACCAGTCAGTATTGATTATATACACCAAGATGCACCAATATTGTCTGGAAGACTTTTATAACAGAGATTTGGCAGACATCCTTGCTTTTTCCCCACTGTCAATAATATTTCTTTTTTTTATGCTGAAGAGCCTATGCCTCTGTTTGAAGCTTTTTTGGCTGGCCAGTCATTTTAATGATTGCTTCTTGCTGTTTTTAATTAAGCACCCTCATATTGCAGTATGTACTTTTATAAATAAAATACTTGCAGTGGTTACAGTTATTAAGGTGCATGACAAATCATTATCAATGACAGTAGTTGCTCATATGTTACCTGTAGTAAGATACACTATAAAATCACGTACAGTGGTACCTCGGGTTACATACGCTTCAGGTTACATGCGCTTCAGGTTACAGACTCCGCTAACCCAGAAATAGTACTTCGGGTTAAGAACTTTGCTTCAGGATGAGAACAGAAATCGTGCTCCGTCGGCGCGGTGGCAGCAGGAGGCCCCATTAGCTAAAGTGGTGCTTCAGGTTAAGAACGGACCTCCGGAACGAATTAAGTACTTTACCCGAGGTACCACTGTACTGTATTTTGCCTCATAAGCACTAAATTAATATGTGACTGTAAAAAGAATTGGCTAGGTCTGGAGCTGTTTTAAGAGTTGTTTACTGGGGACATCTAGTGGTGGATCAAAATAGCTCTCACTTCTTTGTTGACCTGGAAAAAAGACTTGTCAATTCAGAATGTAAATCTTGAAAAAGGTTACTCTAGCTGGTTACAGAACAAGAGTGATGGCATAATCATAATTTGTACCCAACAATAGCACAAATATGGATAATTGAAGATGACGAGTCCAGGAAGCCAAAAATGTTTTAACATAATTTATTCTTTCAGCATATTCTTACAGATCTGGGGTAACAAAAGTCTGGGAGTGAAAGGTCACCTGTAACTGCTAGAATTAGGAAATGTTAGAAATTAATAAATGACAGAATTTAGATAATATTTGCAGTATTGAAGGGAAGATGCCAGATGTTAAGATTAACAAGCAGACTAAACCAGGAAGTCACCTGGGGAGAATGCCCATCAAGGTGTCATTAAGGACAATGGCCAGTCACTGACCTTCTGCCTGAGCTCTGGGTAAATAGCAGAGTTGGGAGAGGGATGTTACAGGAGGTGTGATGTCACACAGGAAAAATGTGTCCTCTTGAAATTTAGAGGTTGGGGAACAAGGGGGAGAGCTGCACATTTCTTGGCGAGAGCCTGAAGGGAGGTTGGAGATAAGCACAGAAATGTCTGGGAATCCAATGAAGCATAGCTCCTCTTGAGATTTGAGTGCTATGAAATCTCTCTCCATGGAAAGCTTCCCAGATCCTGAAGTTTAACCATAAACCCCAGCTGCCAATGCACCAAGATTTGGCTCCCTACTTTTCTCCCAATTGTCTGAATACCAAAGCCCCAAATACACATAACCATCCTAATGACCAATTAGCATAACACAGGGCCTTGCAAACTCTCAGCACAATACCCATAATCACTCTCTGGGTTGATTAACTTAACACAGGATTTTTACTAAATCCTGACATTTCCAAGGCTCCACAGTGAGTCCATGGTCAAGGTGGTAATTAAAGGCAAGCTTTCAAGATCCATGTCCGGTTCTCTAGGCACTAGACCGCAGGATCAGAAAAGAGGTACCAAATGTTACAATCCTTTGCAGTGAAAGCAAAAAGGGCATCATAAAATTACCTGCAGCAAAGCAACTGCCAAATGCATTTTAGTTTTGGGACCTGTAAGCAAGATGTTATCCTTTTTGACTCCTTGCCAGCCCTTGGGTTTTATATTTGCCATCACTAACTTAGATTGCATGCCTGATTCTGTCCTTACAGATACAATCAAACATCTGAAGGCAGCCCTGTTTTAGGGAAGTTTTTATTGTATTTGTAACATTTTGTTGGAAGCCACTCAGAGTGGCTGGGGAAAACCAGCCGGGTGGGCAAGATATAAAAAAAAAATTAAAAAGTTATTTTATAAACAAGAAAATCATCCTGATTATTACTACAGATACATGATGGAATCATGTTCAGGAGCAAATGCTGTGTGATGCATTGAGTATTGCATCTCAGTCTGGATAGCTCAGTCGGTTAAAGCATGGTGCTGATAATGCCAAGGTTGTAGGTTCAATCCCCGTAAGGGTCACTTGCATATTCCTGTAATGGGGGTTGGACTAGAGGACCCTCGGGGTCCCTTTTAACTCCACAATTCTATTATAGTCCTCTTTCATCATCATCATCATCATCATCAGATAAATATCCGAAAGAAATTATGGGGAGTTGAGCCTAAAATATACAGAGGCAAGTTAGCGTCCAGGGTTAAAATCCACCAACTTAAAACATAATGACTGTGAGCCGGCACCTTTTCTAAAACACCCTCTGCCCCACAAACTGTCTCAAACCTTGCAGGTTTTTTCACACAGCTCGATGTGCAAGTGAGTGGTGAGCCTGGTGCAACCAAGGCGTCTGCCAAGGACATGGAGCCAGGAATGCAAACATCTTTTCTGCCCACACACAACCAGACAAGAATGCCTGTATCTGTAAAAGCATTCTCTTTCAAATATTCAGTTCAGGGGGTGCCAACTAATTTTATCTATTCCCCCCCCCCTTATCTACATGGCTTCCACTGCCTATTTGCTTCGAACCCTCTTGAAGCATGACTCATATGAAGAAGCTGAGCAAAAGAAGCAGCCTTATTTAGCATGACCCTGTCATTTAGAATTTCCTTTTCACTTCCTTTAAACACAAAACGTGATCTCTCACTCACACACAGAGCTCTCCGATCTAGGAGGCAGTAATTTGGATGTGACTCACAGGGGTGGAATGTAAGCAGCCATTTCACTTGTCCAAGAAATCCTACAGACATGGCAGCTAATTTGGGTGAATCACCCAACACTCAGCCATTGCCCAGTGAGGGGGCCAAGCTAGCACTGAGCTACGGGCACTAGGCAGATTTGAGATTTCACAGCCTTGCTGATTTGTTGGAATGCTTTTTCGAGCTGTTAAGCTCCTTACACCACTATGAGAAACAAAAATGGATGCCAACAATGGAGGTTAACTAAATAGTTCTTTTGGCTGCTAAAAGGAAAGTGTAAATTAGTCATTATTTTGTCATTCCTCCCAACACCGAGAGCACTGCCCAGTATTGTGTTATATTTGCTATTGCTGAGGTGATAGAAATCCACATTTCGTTTACCGAAAAACAGTGTAACGTTAAACATCTTTGAAATTTAAGCAGTGCCCCGAATCGTTCAGACCAGCGTGATGCTTTGCTTGAGAGATTTTAAAATATGCTCCTCTACTTGAAAAGATACTAGTAGAAAAATCACTGTATAAAGTCTTCACTGTAGCTAAATTTTCATAGTGCCTCACATACATTGCCACAGGCATTCTTACAGAAACCCTGTAAAGTAGGCTGATGTTCGTATGACATTGGTGGTGTAGTGGTTAAGAGTGGTGGACTAAGATTTGACAGAGCAGGGTTCAAATCCCCACTTGACCATGAAGCTCACTGTGTGACCTCAGGCCAGTCACCGTCTCTTAGCCCAACCTACCGCACAGGTTTGTTGTGAGGATAAAATGGGGAGGAGAAATATGTATGCCACATTGGGTTCCTTGGAGGAAAGTTTGGATATAAATGTAAGAATTTAAATAAAATAAAAATTATGGGAAGTTGAGGTAACCGGCAATACCATCTGTGAATTAAAAGATTCCACCGTGCCCAGGGCCCCCATAAACCTGGCAGCTCTCTGAGAGAAAAACTTACTTTATGGGACTAATGCAAGGCACCATCCAATAAAATAAAAGAACAGGATTAAAATTGCATTTGTTGTCACCAAACAAACTGGATTTTGATGCTCTGTAGTACAGTACTTCTATTAATGTTCTATTAATAGAACATTAATATTAATTAATAATTAATTAATTATTAATATTAAACATTAATATTAATAGTCTTCTATTAATGTTTTGGCCACTAGAGGGCCCTCCTGTGATTGTCCAAAACAGCGCAATGGAGGGCATGGATGTCATATACTGTACTTGGAATCAGCAATCCTGAATTTATTCAGAGGATGCTGCAAGCCTGGACATTCTACAAAAAGCAAAGTTGCTAAACAGGAAAAGAAATACTGAACAACTATTGTGTAGCTTGGATCTAAAATCAGTCGACAGGGTTGTACTGGGCTATACTTTTCAGTCTCGTAGACTGAAAAAAAAGACATGAAATTTACCACAATTGCACACGGGCAACAGAATTCACCATCATCTTCCTTTTTGAAAATCTGTTTTTTGTGCTCGTCTTTCATGCCAACAATAAATGCTTTTGATATTTTGATGCAAGGCATCAGAAGGGCAAGGAAGGCAGTCTGCTAGGCCTTCCGTACGAGAACCAGAAATTGCTGCCATAAGCAGTGCTCAGCTAGGGCAGGAGTTTTAAAAGCAGCAAAACATTTAAGAGAATGAAAATTGTCAAGGTATCGAAAGAACCATGCACTATTTAATGGGGGCTCTTGCAGAAAGAACTTTGAAATCCATTAATGAGTTACCGTAATTAGCTCCTCCTCTCCCAGTTCCGTCTCCTGCTACTTTGTGACATAATGTAACACCACAAAAAAAGAGTGATGTCTAAATTTGCTTATTTACCTCTTCCCTACTTAGTGGCGCCATCGGGACAGGAATTTGTGACGAAAGCCTAGGGCTGGGTGATATATATCACTATATCATCAAAAATCCTGTTGATATCCATATTGTGATAGCGGTTTCATAATTTTTGACCTGGAAATATATTGTGAATCATGATATATGTGTGTGAGGTATGCAAAAAATCAGTGTGGGGAAAACCATGAAGCCAGCCAATGCCTCCAAGTAGCTCCATCCTTATTTCAGACATTGTGATATTTATATATATCATATATATACAATGTTGAAAACCAGATATCGCCCAGTCCTACAGTAGACTAGGGCAGAATGAGCAGGAGGACCCTCAAAGACAGCAAAACGGGCTTAACATATTTTGAAGAAAGTGAAAAAAGTGAAATAATATACATGATAACTGTAGTGGTTTGGAGTTACTCGTGCGTAAACTGTCCCCTTTTGGAGCTTGGCTGCCTGGGTTAAACCGTCCTGACTGCACAGCCCATCTCGGTGTGGCTGCCTCAGTCGCTCGCAGAGTCTGTCTGTGGGCGTTTCTTAAACCGTTGCCAGCATAAGAGTTGTTTGACTCCCAATCGTCTCCGCCTCTCATTGCGCGGGAGTCTCCTGCGCAAGGAGGGCGTGGGTAGTGGAGAACCAGGGCTCTCCTCACTGACTTCCAAGGAAGAATCCCGGAGCCCTTCCACCTCTTCTCCCATCTGCTCTCCTGGCTCCTTGGTGTTACGCTGATTTCCTTCCCCCTCCATTAAGCTGCGTCTCCCCCTAGTGCTTGTTCCTTCCCCTGCAGAATCAGAGAGCCTCTCCTTCGCCTGTTGCTCTGATGTCAGTTTCCTGACAATAACATAAGACTGTTCCCCACCCCCTTGTGAGACCATTATGTCCAGAGTTTAATGTTACTCAAATCAGCATTCTTCCATCTTGGGTGCCAAGATATCATTGGACTACAACTCCCATTAGCTAAGCTACATGTGGATGATGGGAGTTGTAGTCCAATATCATTTGTGGGCCCAAAGGCCCACTGACCTACCTGAACCACTGTTCTTTTTGTATCATGCACCTCAGTCATGACTGTCAGTTGTATGCCATTTTCCTTCTGAAGGACTATGCACTTTAACAATGGACACCAAATAAATACCTAAAACAAAAACTCCAAACATAGGATGGATGGATGGATAAATAAATAAATGTTTAAGTATATAAAAAGCTAAGAAATTCATAAGAGCAAACATAACTGCAAACTAGAAGAAAATAACCACAATCAGACACCAAAATTACTTTATGAAACCAGAATCTATTCAAGTTTAGCCTATCACTACATGGGAATCTATCAAAAGATACACAGAGTTTATTAGAGAAAGAAGCACCAGCAAAAGGGGAAAAAATATATTTACCATGGAATTTGCAATGCACCTGGATTCTATACGAAGATTGCACAAGGACACACCAATAATATGGGCAATCAGATCACAGAGAGAATGAGGGAAAATAGACTTCATCTTCGGGGTTTTTTATTAGAATTAGCTTTAAGGCCTTATTTTGCTATACATTTCTCACATTGTTACATTTTAATTCAGCAGAAAGGTAACTTGATCAGCTCATTAATCCTGAATTGCAATTTATTTTCTAACACGTATAAAAATAACTGAGCTGTTACATCTTTTAAACATCAGTTAAGACCTATTGTATACTGAAGATCTTGTAAATGTGCCCCCCCACCCCACTCCCACCCCCCCAAAAATGACAAGAGCGCTTCAAGCTTTGCCATCTTGGACATATCTCTTGTTATCAACGGTAACTAAGGGCAGCTTCACATGCAATTATTTCCTGGCATGGATATTACTTCTGCGTAGGAAAGCTGCATGTACGTACAAACATGGCAATATAGATGTACATCCCCACTGCGCACACAAACGTGCATATGGTTTTCCTACACAGGCGAGAGATCTCTGTGGGAGAAATTTCCATGTCAGAAAGAGCCCTTAATTCTCCTCCAATAAACTGGAGCCATTCTACACATTACAACAGAGGGAACTAACATGGCAGCCCCCAGATGTCGTGGACTCCAATTCCCATCAAACCCAGCCAGCTATCGGCTATAGAAAACTATCACCAGGAAGAAGTGAAACTAAACCATCCCCTGGCTCCAAACGTGCTCCCTTCAGGGAGTATTATTATTATTATACAAGGGCGCAAAGAAAAATATAGCTATTCCCAACCTAATGTCTGAAGTGGTATATAGTGTAGAACTCTGTCATCTCAATCATTGTGCAATATATAGAACGGCTCTCAAGTCTTTAAAAGATTCCCACTGGCAACAGAATATACAGGAAGCAGCAATTTTGGCACTGATTTTTTTCCTTCAAGTTTACAAAGCACATCTTACGAGAAGACGTGGAGGTTTTTCCTCAATTTTCTCACCATTCTGACTACTCCTGGCCAATCAAGTTAAGACATTACTATAGCAGGATTTCAACATTTATGTCAAGTGTCCAAATTGTGTTGACCAAAATCAGCTCTTGACCCACTGAAAACTAAAATGCAACTATTCCTTTCTTCTGGCATCACAGTGGAGCAAAGCTGATCAACAGGAGTTTTTTCTTATTATTATTGCTGGTGAACCTAAAAATAAAATGAAAAAGTTGCCTCTTGTGAACAATGACAACACAAGCACAAATCAGAAGTATTATTGTTGTTCTGGACATTTAAAATTTGCTATTAAACTTCAGTACATGTATATTACACAGACAGACCATCTCTTTATATTCCCGGTGAATTTTGCCAGTTACTCATATGGAAGTGGGTGGGGGGGTGTTACCCTAAAGTATATTAAAAAACAGACAGGGCTCTTTTGTGGAAAGATTAGGAATTTGGGTTCTCTCCTCTAATGCAACAAATCTGCCTGCTGAAAGGGTCAATTTACACATTCTGGAAATATCATGCTTGCACCTGGGCAGTAGCAAAACTGCATGCTCTGGAACCGGGGGCGGAGAGCAGGTGGAGGCATGATTGGTGCGCACCCCAGGGGCGTGGCAAGTGGCCCGCAGGGGTGTGGAGCGCTGCCTGCGAAGGCGTGGCAGCGCATGGTGGGGGGGTGCGCAGCGCATGTCCAGGGGGGGCGGCCGCGATGGTACCCCCCTCCTCGATGGTGCCAGGGGCAGTGCACTCCCCTCACCAGTGGACCTGGGCAGCCCCTCTGTGTATATAACTCAGTGTGACGAAATATGCACACGTTCATCAACATCCATTGCTGAGTCTTACCATCCTTTTTTAAAATAATATAAGGATCATGAATATCGGACATTAAGTCTTGCAATAATATGTTAGCGTTGCACATGCAGTGGAGATCTTAAGGGAGTTCCACTGCCCCATTGCATGCACGGGTATTTCCAAGATTAAGAATTGGTCCCAGGAGATACCTGGTTTGAACGGAATATTGATCCAGTTTACTTTGGCAGCACTCTTATAAGTTTCACAGCTTGTGCGATCATTAGGCTAGCCAGCACCATTTAAAAATATATAAAATTAAGAATGGCAAAATGCACGTTTACCAAACCTTGCAAATGCACATTAGGTATCTTTTACCAAGGTGTTCAGCCTCACTTTTGACTCCTTCAGCTTTGCTCTACAAATGATTATACAAAGTGTACACTAGCTCCCCTCCCTAACACAACTTAGGCTCCATCTCATTACCATGGGAAACAAGGGCCCAGAATAGTTACAAATGCCTCATTCTGGCTGGACACAGCCAAGGCAGGCATGCAGCTCAATTTGGCTGTTCATTAGCCCAAGGTGGGAACTAAAGTGCAATTCCAAGAAGTACTGTCCATGCTGCATTTCTTAAGACAGGGGTCCATCGCCTTGGTTTAGCATTTTTGCAACCAGTACTTTCAAACTTGGCATTCAATCTTACACACACCTCTACGTTTACCCCTAATTGCCCTGAGGAGTGGAGGGAACAGACTTAAAAGCATCCTGCCTCTTCTCATTTCATGCAAATACACCTTGTTTTGGAAACATATCCGTCTTTCAGCCAGATTTGCAATCTTCCCATTTGATTCAGGTAACCCCGCACCCACAAGAAACAGAACCTTTTAAGTTCTTGTCCCCAAGTGGACACACAGTTCAATTGGTTCAGATTCCAATGGGTTGCTGGCTTCCCTGCCTCCTCCACCCTGTTCCCTTGCCTCTCCTCAATTTTTGTCATCGTCTTCATATCTAGTCAGGATAGCCATTTTGGGAAGGTTCCAGAAGAACCCAAATTGCTTGCTTGAGTACTGCACCATTTGGGACTCAACACACCCTACAAAGGCCTTTCGTCTTTGGTCCCCCATCATAGTCTTTTTCCTGCTTGCTTGCATGTTATCTCAGAGCCAGGGTGTCAATCATCCCAACAACCTTGGCATCCATCTAGAACCCCAAACTCTCTACTCACTGTGAATCACAGGAAATTACTCTTTCCCCTGGCTTTGTAACAGGTAATTATTAATGCTTCAACACTGCAGCTTCTCTGCTGTTTTCCCTGATCTTGCTGTTCTCTCTATCCAAATGCAACCTCTGCTTTCATCCAAAGAGGGACTCTGTGCATCTACATACTGCTATTTCCCCTTTGTGGCCAAAGTACAAGGCACTGTCTCCACGGCACACTGTGACTTTGGCTCAAGTTGTTGAATAATTTCACGTCTGAGGTGCTTGCTTGTGTGCTCACACGGAACATGTGGTCAGGGACACATGTAGGCTTGGTAGCAGTAATGGTACCCAAGTCACTCAAGCGTATACAAGAAATATCAAGTTTTTAATTTCCCCACATTTTTAACAATAGGGATCTGTAGCTTCACTTGCAGAAGATTTCTGATCTCCTATGACCTCAAAGGTTGTCAGTGAAAAATACACGACTGTTTGACTTGAATGGTTAGTCACTGCTATCATAAGGCAGTGACCTCTGCAAAGGAACCCAAGAAAAAAGACCTCGTCTTTTCCTCGTCTATAAAATGCTTTCCAATGTTTGGTCCCATGTTGACATCCAAGTTTCATATTCAGGTCCTTAGCTCATGAACTCTAGAGAAAGCTGCCTCCCTCTCTAAATGTTCTTTATAAATGCAATCACTTTCAAGTTCATTTATAGATTACTGGTCCATCCTCTGTTGGTTAAGGGAAAGAGGAACGTTTGACATTTTCTATCTTAACAAGTTTTGCTTTTAACATATTGCAGTGCCATGTATTAAAAAACTATTTTCAGTAGCTAGCAATTTGCAATCCCTAGTTGCTCCTACATAGCAAATCTTCCAACAGATATAAGGAACAAGTTTCTGAAACCTACAAAAGATACAGTACCATCTCAGTTACGCAGAATATTATTTTGTACACTTTAATCAACTATACTCATTCATCCACAGTTCCTAGGTGTCAGTTGAGTAGGAAATCTGGCTCTGGGTAGCCAAAAAGATTAAAATCACCTTCAAAACGGGCATAAAGGCGGCGGATGTCTCTCTTGCTAACTCCCGAGAAATAGCGTTCCACCTTAGTTTTGTTATACAGTGTTATCCCCGGCGGAATAGTAGGATAAGACACCAGATGGTCTATTCCAGCTTCCTTCAAGATGTATGGTGCATCCTCTTCCAAGCTTTCATGATGTCCAATTACACTGTATGTTATTTCACAGGGGGCACAAAGTTCCACATAGGTCACCCAATGAATGATGCGGTCTCCAAATTGTATATCTAGCCACCGATGATTTGGATCACCCAAGTAGCGCACGAAGTCCTCAAACTGCAGCCCCCTGGTCTCAGTGCGATTCTTTCTATATTTTCGAATGATGCCGGGAGCAATTTCATGCCTATACCAAGGTTCAAAACGAGGATTGCGGACAAACTTGTCTTTGAATGCAGAAATAAGCCTCTCGAACGGATCTCTTACGATAAGGAACTTGAAGTATAATTTCAGCCTGAAATAGGTAAGAAAAAGAGGAAACAAGTTGTATGTGGCAATTTTAAGAATTTGTTATCTGCTGGAAATTCACAAAGCTAAATAAAATAAGCAATGGTCCACACATGCATGTTCCTCACTTGATGGCTGCAGCAGCAAATGGTAACTTGCATGTGTGAATGCAACAGCAGACCCCTGGACGGTTAAGTCCAGTTGAATTCGACTATGGGGTGCGGTGCTCATCTCTGCTTTCAGGCTGAGGGAACTGGTATTTTTCTACAGACAGCTTTCCGGGTCATGTAGCCAGCATGACAAAACCATTCCTGGTGCAACAGGACACCGTGACGGAAGCCAGGTCACACAGAAACATTGTCTACCTTCCCGCCGCAGCGGTACCTATTTATCTACTCACACTGGTATTCTTTAGAACTGCTAAGTTGACAGGAGCTGGGACAAAGCAACAGGAGCTCACCCCATTGCACGGATTCAAACTGCAAACCTTACGATCGGCAAGCTCAAGAGCCTCAGTGGTTTAGACCGCAGTGCCATCCATGTCCCGAATGCAACAGCATAGCGGTAGTAGCCATACGCACCGAAAGTCTGTCCATGCATTCTTCAAGTTACCAAGCAATGAGAAAACAACTGATGTACAGGTGTGAATGAACCAGCCCTGAGACTCAGAACATTTGGCTCTTATGTTTTACCTAAATGAAATGTTTAGCCTACAAACAGAGAAAGGTTTTTGTTTTTTTGTATTTCCAGAGATGTAGAATCAGCCAGCACCAACAGCCACCCACACTTCTTCAAGATGAATCCTTGCTGCTCTACAAAACTGTCATTTTAAGAACACTAGGGTATGGATGAATCCCAAGCCGGAATTAAGATTGCCGGAAGAAATATTAACAACCTCAGAAACAACCTTGATGGCAGAAAGTGAGGAGGAATTAAAGAACCTTTTAATGAGGGTGAAAGAGGAGAGTGCAAATTATGGTCTGAAGCTCAACATCAAAAAAAGAAGATCATGGCCACTGGGCCCATCACCTCCTGGCAAATAGAAGGGGAAGAAATGGAGGCAGTGAGAGATTTTACTTTCTTGGCCTCCATGATCACTGCAGATGGTAACAGCAGTCATGAAATTAAAAGATGCCTGCTTCTTGGGAAAAGAGCAATGACAAACCTAGACAGCATCTTAAAAAGCAGAGACATCACCTTCCAACAAAGGTCCGTATAGTTAAAGCTATGGTTTTCCCAGTAGTGATGTATGGAAGTGAGAGCTGGACCATAAAGAAGGCCAATCACCAAAGAATTGATGCTCTTGAATTATGGTGCTGGAGGAGACTCTTGAGAGTCCCATGGACTGCAAGAAGATCAAACCTATCCATTCTTAAGGAAATCAGCCCCGAGTGCTCACTGGAAGGACAGATCCTGAAGCTGAGGCTCCAATACTTTGGCCACCTCATGAGAAGAGAAGACTCCCTGGAAAAGACCCCTGATGTTGGGAAAGATTGAGGGCACAAGGAGAAGGGGACAACAGAGGACAAGATGGTTGACCAAACTGCGGGAGGCAGTGGAAGACAGAAGTGCCTGGCATGCTCTGGTGCATGGGGTCACGAAGAGTCGCACATGACTAAACCACTAAACAACAACAACAGGGTATGGTTGATGACAACTTTATAAGCTCATCAAGGGGCTCAATGAACTTGGAACTATCATCCAAAACCGGTTTGAAGACCATTTTGTGATACTGGTTTCAGAATTTTTGACCTGGCAATATGTCATGAATCATTGGGGGGGGGGGGCGAGCACACAAAAATGCAAAAATCACAATGTGGAAAAAACCATGAAGCCAGCCAATGCTTCTCTCAATATCTGCAGCCCCTGTAAACTATGCTGGCTCAGCTCTCCCCAGCCTCCTGCAGTGAATCACAAGAGCAGGCACCAGCAAAATCCTGATGCAGGGAAAACTGTGAAGCCACAGCCAATGCCTCTACATAGCTCCATCCTTCTTTCAGACATCGCGATATACTGGTATGCCGCGATGTCTAGCTGGTGATATATCACGATGTTGAAAACCAGATATTACCCAGCCCTACAGCCTAATAACTTTCTGGATCACTCAAAAGCGTGTGCACTATCATGTGACATTTGGGTTAGCATAAAAAAGGTTCTGCCTTAGGTCAACATGGGTTACCTTTCCTTTCAGCATGCTTACTTTTCATACACGCCACTTAATTTGGTTAAGTGTGGCTTTTCAAAACAAAACAGCTGTTTGGTTCAGACACCAAGTTAAGCTAAAGTTTATCACCTACCGCTCTTGAATTTCTGAGTCACTGAAGGAAGATAAGCGTGGCAAACCATTCTTCTCGTGGTCATGCACAATGTTCTCTGGGATCTCCTCAATGGAAGAAAAAGCTCCTGGGGAATAGTTAAGTTAGTACATATTTTTAGAAAGCTACCTTTCTTTAAAAAAAGAAAGAAAATTATTGTACTTTTCCATGTATAAGATGCCCCCTATTTTGGGGGACTCAAATTTAAGAAAATGGGGGGGAATGCCCAGAGTTGTAGAGCTTTTGTGGGGGGAGGAATGCAGAAATTCACTAATCCGAATGCAAACGCTCATAAAAGATCACGTCGCAAAAGGAGTTTGGATTTGATATCCCGCTTTATCACTACCCGAAGGAGTCTCAAAGCAGCTAACATTCTCCTTTCCCTTCCTCCCCCACAACAAACACTCTGTGAGATGAGTGAGGCTGAGAGACTTCAGAGAAGTATGACTAGCCCAAGGTCACCCAGCAGCTGCATGTGGAGGAGCGGAGACGCAAACCCAGTTCACCAGATTACGAGTCCACCGCTCTTAACCACTACACCACACAAGCGTCTGCCTGCTCGTCTACAGCAGCCGGCAATTGAACGCCCAATTGCCACAGCGACAGCCAATCCACAGCAGCCCTTGCCGCAGCAAACAATCACCCACCAAATCGCTGCTGACAAGCTGCAGCTGGCAGCTGCAACCAATCACCCGGCCCAACAATACAATGCCTGTGTATAAGACGAGCCCCATTTTTTAACATTATTTTTGAGTAAAAAAACCTAGTCTTATACACGGAAAAGTACGGTATTAGCTTTATAACTATGTCATAGCTGTCAACTGTCCCTTATTTGGCGGGAAAGTCCCTTATCCCAGCGCCGTGTCCCGCTGCTGTCCCTTATTGATGATGTCCCTTAAATTTTTCGGGTTTCAAAGGAAGCAGGTCCTCTCCCTCCCTCCCTCCCTGCCGGCCAGGGAGGAGGGAGGCTCCAACTGAGTTGCTTGGCTGCGTTGCTCACCCAATAAGGAGTCTAAGAACGATTGGGGGGTGGAGCTTGCATGCCTTGTGCCGATCAAATCGGCCGCGTTGTCTGGGGACTCGCCTTTGCTCAGCACTTCCCAGTGGAGAGGTGACAGTGATTTTCCTTGCTGTATCCCCTTTGCCGGGTTGCTGCGCTGTGGGAACCACCGCTTGAGGCTTCGTTTGGCTGCTGGCTGGGCTATCTGCCTTTGGCTCGGAGGGGCTCAGAAGTTGAACATACCTGTGCCTGGAAAATCCCTTATTTTGGCTGCTGGTCCCTTATTTTTGAGGCTGCTGGTCCCTTATTTTCAAATCTGTAAGTTGACAGCTATGAACTATGTAACTTTATTCTAACCTAGGAATGCCTATGGACTATATATTTTTTTAAATGAAATGAAGTCAAACTGAAATGCTAATTTGACATTGCAGTAAACTTTAGTTAAAACTTTGGGGGAATGGTATCTTATGTTTGGAATAGTTTGATTCTGTTGCTTAAGCTGTACTGGGCACAGAAGTAGATTTAATTTTAAAGCTCAGGTTGCAATTAGCTCCCAATAACCATAGCAGTGCACCAACCATATTGCCATGGTTTTGGCACAGGTTATGTAGGTGGCGCAAAGGTGAGTACCGGAAGACTTCAGGATTTTTATTTTTGAATGAAGTGTTTAAAAAAAGTGTTTAAAAGAAGAGGGAGTGAAATGCTGGAATAAAAAATAAATAAATCAGTGGACAGAAACAACCTATTTTTATACTATGCTAGTTAATTTTTTTCTCTAACCAACCAAGCACACATGTCAGGGGCTTTAAGAAGTAAACAGATACCATTTAAAACAATCAAGACTTTCTTCCACTGAGTATTGCCAACTTTTGGAGTTTGACAGAAGAGGATCTTGTGCTTGTCACATACAAATATCCGATCCAAAACAAATTTTGAAACAGTAGTGTGAGTGAGGTTTTTCAGCGATGCATCTTGGCACACATTCCTGAGTAGCTCAAGCCTTTCCATATGGACCAGAGGTTGATGTATAATGTCTTCAGATAGACCTCTACCTATTGTCTTGGTATAAAATGGGAGAAGAGAAGGGAGGGGGAGAGGGAGGGGGGAAGGAGAGCATAAGGAAGAATTTTATTTTCCAGTTCACATTTTAAAGGAACATGAAATTAGGCATATACAGCACAATTACTCTGGACTGGTCTCATGCAGAAAACCCATTTGTGGCATCCTTTGCTTCTACTATGGGACAGGGGTGGTGCTGTGGGTTAAACCACAGAGCCTAGGATTTGCCGATCAGAAGGTCGGCGGTTCGAATCCCTGTGACGGGGTGAGCTCCCGTTGCTCGGTCCCTGCTCCTGCCAACCTAGCAGTTCGAAAACACATCAAAGTGCAAGTAGATAAATAGGTACCGCTCCGGTGGGAAGGTAAACGGAGTTTCCGTGTGCTGCTCTGGTTCACTAGAAGTGGCTTAGTCATACTGGCCACATGTCCCAGAAGCTGTATACCGGCTCCCTTGGCCAATAAAGCGAGATGAGCGCCGCAACCCCAAAGTCGGTCACGACTGAACCTAATGGTCAAGGGTCCCTTTACCTTTACGTTTCTACTGGGTGTGTGTGTGTGACACAATTTGCACAGCTGAAGTTGCTCATTTTCTGAGTGACTGTGATTATGCAAGCCTCTGTGAAAACTCAGTATTGGCCCCAAGTACAGGATTTCCACTAACCATGCAGCGCACTTTCCAGTTTGCCTTCATCAGAAGAACAAATCAATACCTTTCCATGTGTTGGTTGCCAGGCTATATACATACTGCAGTGGTGGGGAAAGCCTTCTCCCACCCCCTGCCCTCATGCTGAAATTATGACACACTAAGCACTGGAACACAACTTTTTATAGAAAAATTATCCCACCTTCTCGTCTTCCTTGAATTTATGCACATTATTTCCACAATATAATTGCACAATGGATTTCAGAATTATAATAGTTAGTGTATGCCTATGGTTACATTGGGCTCCTAAATTTCCATTCCGTGGATGCGGGAGGAAATTAAGAATATTTAGGACATATATTCTGTCCTAAATATTCCTACCGGAATAAAGAGAAAGGTTGGAACAGGCCTAATGATTAATCCTTTGTAAGATAAAGCTGTTTGGGTTTTAGAATCCAGCAAACAAGCTGCTACAGGTTGTGCTGAAAAGCAGTATACCTTATAGCTTCTCTGCAGTACCATATAGACAAGGAGAAAATTGGGATTGTATTAAAATAAAATAAAGTCATATACCTGGCACAGAAAATACAAAGTTCTTTTTCAGACAATGTGTAACTGATATACAGAATTCACTACAACAAGTTGTGGTGATGGCTTTCAATTCCATATTAAGAACGATTAAAAATATAGGATGTTTCTGCATGTGTGTATTGTATTGTTCAGCTCATATCCCTCAGGGATGGGGTAAGTCTAGCATCTCTGAGGGGAATTCTACAAATGCCTCAAGAGAGGTCCTATCTTTTCCTTCCTACCAACCAAGCTTATTTGGGTAGAATACAACTTTTACTCTGTGTTAGCAGCACATACCTGAATCTCTCCAGAAAACCTTTTCGCTTTCATCACTTGAATTTTCTCTTCTTTAGTTATAGCTGTCAATGTTAACGGCTCTTGCTTGACACCATACACTAGGTAAGAAGAAAACAGAATAATATATATATATATATATATATATATATATATATATATATATATATATATATATATAATTACCAATTTCTGGTATCATTTATCACGTGCTTTGAGGGTGGGCAGCTGCACTTGCTCAATAAGAGAGGCACTCTGCATGCACTCTAAAACACTTTTGGCATATTCCATGTCTAGAAGGAAAAATAGCTGACTACCAAGCCCAGCTATGGTCTGAGAACCTTGTTCATGAATCTGCTTAGGGTAAGGGTTAATACTTTACATGCCATACAACCATTGTGTCTGAAGTCACTGCATGAATCTGTGTATTCATCACCATGAATATTCAGAAACAAATGGCTACTTCCAACTTTACTGTAAAATATGCAATTTTGCCTTGAGTCATATTTGATAGAATTAAATTATTTTAGCTTTGTTTCCTTGTGTGTATGTGTATGTATATATAAGTGTGTAAGCGTGTGTAAGATAGATAGATAGATAGATAGATAGATAGATAGATGACTAGGAACTTCTGATGTAGATTTTATTTTTGTATTTTTTTTATTTGTTCGTCACTTTATCTCGCCCAAGTCAACCCAACGTGACTTACAGACAAAACAGACCAAAAAACCCCCACAGAGATGCATTAAAACCAGGAGGAAAATGAATGTTTGTGGAAACAGCAGAACTTCAGAGTAAGACCCTGTTGAAACAAATGCATCGTAGGTTATATTATTATTATTATTTAAATTTGTATGCCCGCAGGTCTCAGTTTGCATTTGTATGTCACTTTTCACTAACTACCTTAAAAACTGGATGGAAGTGAACACTGTGTGCTGAGGGTATGGAAAATGTGTAGCTCCCCTCAACAATAATTCTATCTTAAGTGAAGACGACTGAAGTGTATGCAGCAAAGTCACGCAAGGAGTCTCATAGTTTGCTGGCACTAATCTTCCTCTTTCAGCCACTGCAGTACATAATACTTCCTTTATCAATTTGATCACCACTAAATGGCCTATTATGGGAAAATGCAGAAATTGCCACCGTGACATATCCACACACAAAAAGCACTATGTCCCCTGCCAATGGAAGACTTTATCAGAGAGAGAGAGAGAGAGGGAGAGAGAGAGAGAGAGAGAACGAACAACAAGACAGTGCCATCAAATGGATTTAAACTCATTAACAGTTTAATACCATCTGGGCTACTTAAGATAAGCAAAAGACTAGCTGTTATTTTTCAACTAAGCAGCCGAGGACAGAAATCAATAAGAAGCAATACAGGGCCAATTTGGGATAAAGCACCAAAAAATACCTTACAAACACGCCCCTGAAAAGCAAGCATTTAAATCACTACTCAGGATTAACATGTAAATGCTGTATGTAGTAGAGAACAACACTATTTGTACTTTTCCATATAAATTTTCATGTTGCACACAAAATCTTTTGCATCTAACTCTCATTATCACACGTATTGTTTCATGTCTTACTGTGTTTTAATTTATTGGAAGATGCCCAGAGTGGCTGGGGAAACCCAGTCAGATGGGCGGCATAAAATTATTTATTTTTATTTTTATTATTTCAGAAAAAAGGGGTCCACTTCTCACCACCTGGAACCTTCAACCCAAGATCACATGGCCCAGTGTTAGCAAATGGGAGCAAGGAAGAGTCAAAGTGTTCATTCTGTAGCAACTTGCCAAATGACAACTTTTTTAGATATGGCAATTTCTAAAGGTATATATTGGTTGCCAGCTAGACAAGTTCTTTCTTTTTGCAGATATACAGTTGCATTGAAGATGTATACTGCTTTATACCTATCTTTCATGTAGACAAGCTGTTACTTGTTCTAAAATCAACAAACACAATGAAAAAAAGCAGGCAGGGGGAAAGGAATGGAAATTCGGGAGATTTGTATTATTTCTTTCAACTTTTTCTAAGCTGCACAAACCTCAATTGCTGCACAGCATATTTGATTCGTTTACCTTAAGGAAAGCAAGTCATGGAAAAATATGCATCTTCAACAAGCGCAATTCAGGTAATTTTTCCAACATGTGATTTATAGGTGGGAAAGCACATTGTTAAAGGGAAAGCATTTTCATTTACTAATTATTTATACTGCACATTGTAGTATTCTGTAATGTTTGTAGAAAAGACAAGCAGCAGCATATAAAAATAATTCTCTGGACGTTAACACTGCCATTTTTTTTTGTTCCAGAATGTGCATCAGTAAAAAGAAAAAGATATATGAACTTACCATCAGGATTTTTGAAGGTCAATGTGATGAACTTGCTAGCAACCATGAACATGAATACAACCCAAAAGCATGCAGCTAACAGCAGCCACTGGCGGTGCATGATGTTTCAGATATGATCCATATAACGTCCGTTGGTTCCTGCTGCTCTTCCAAAACAAAACAAAAATGAAAAATAAAATGTTCTTATGAGTTTCTATGCTGCCTGTCTATCTGTAACAGATCCAAAGCAGCTGTAAAACAAGAAATAAAACATTTAAATGCATCGTAAACAAGCAAGTATCAATTTTCACATGTACTTTTTTTGTTTTCCGAGAAGTAGTCTCTTCTATAACTAAAGAAGCATCTCCTTCCATTGCAGTCTACTCCAGTAAGAGGATTAACAGTACAGCCCTTGAACTACCCTCAGCTATAGAATTACTAGAATTCATTATTTTACACAGCTATCTTCAAAAAGAGATTGCCTCCCACATGCTAATTCCGGTACAAATACATACACACTAAAGGTGAAATGTTGAAATTAAGAGAGGTGGCTGGCGGATCCAGACCTCCAAGCTATAGGAAGTGGCCTGCCGGCTCCGGCCAGCTTTATCTTCTGATCCAACGCTAAAACTCTTTGTCTGTTCTGTAGATGGAGATCTCTAAAGAGCAGAGAGAGCACTTTATCTACCAAATCAGGAGATAAAGAGATTCCTCCAGCTGCCATTGAGCGGAGGATTTCTAAAGAGCAGCCAGAAGGGTCTTTTTCTATGTACCATCAGCAAATTATCTGTGCAAAGCAAAAGGCAGCATTTTGAGGCGCCCCACTGCTGGAGTGGGAATGCTGACTGTAATTGTGTGTGTGCCTGTGTGCAAGAGTGTTATATTTAAATGCTTGCTTGCACGTTGTTCGGCAGTGTATGTGCGGTGACTCTGTGTGCGCTGCATGTGGGCAATGCACATGTGTAGTGAGCGTGCATGCATGTGCGCGTACACGCATGGTCCACATCCGTTGTTGGCATACGGTCCTCAGAGGGGTAGCTGTCAATGTGGCCGTAGGGCTGGAAAATGTTAGCCACCCATGCATTAAAATAACAAGAAAACTATGCAGAAACGGATGGAACTGTAAAAGACAATAGCCCAGTCTGCACATCATTAAACCATAGTTAAATGTTTAACTATAGTTTCCCATGAACCAATAGCATGCTTCTGCGCACTGCTCAGGATTCCCCACTGCTCAATGCCACGCCTCACCAGAAGCAGCAAACCACAAGCCAAGAAACCCACAAGCTTTGTTCCCTTTTGTTTCGAGAAACTAAGGCCAACCTGAAAGCTATTACCAAGTTACCCCAGTTAACATTACTGACTTCAGTTGATGCAGCCTGAAGTATAAAGTACAAAGAATGGATCAGCCACTTTTCACTGGTTGCGCATGCAGAGATGGCCTCAGCCTGGGAAACAATGGAAAGAATTTCTTTAAACAGGAGGTACAGACAGGTGTAGCAAATTGCCCACCTGGGAAAGTTAACCCATGTTATGAAGGTGTCTAGTGGACCAAAGGAAATATGACAAATATGGCTTGGCACGAGCACAAATCAAAGAGAACACGGGTATCCGGGTATATAAAGCTTTTACTGTCCCAAAATAAGACTTGTCACTATTTCTGACATTTTGGTTGCTCCCAATAAAGGCTGCACAATTGTGGATTTTGGAGCAATTAAGCAACGAGTCTCAAAATCATTTCAACAGATTACAAAGGGTAAATATAAAATGGACTATACGCTGTGGTTTTTTTGTTGTTTTTTTTAAATGAGCTTGCAGACTTTTTAGAGGAATGTACCCTTGTTCAGAATGGATAGATTTGTCAGTGTAAAATAAAAGTTTAGTAGAGGAACCGTGCTAATCTGCAGTACCAAGAGGACAAATGGAACGAAGATGGAGATTAACCTGTTTGTTGTGAATACTGTGTATTTTTGTAACATTTGATTCAGCTGTGCAAGTCTTTCCCCTTTCTATGCAAAGGCCTGTAAAAGCTGCCTTAAACATCTTATGAAGTGGGCAGTAGCCTATGAAAGCTCAGCCGTGCCACAATAAGCCAGTTATTCTCCAAGATGCCACAGCACTTTTTGTACAAGCTTTTAAGAATCACGCTTGAGCACATTTGCGGAAGCCATGAACAAGACAGCGTCACAGAAGTCTGGACCCGAGTTCTCTTTCAAGCTTCTGAAATGCTCTTGCCAGTCTTAAATTGGTGCCAGTCTAAGACAGAACAAACAATTGCGTCCCCTGCATACATAAAATTCTAACAAAACAAACCATTCACAGAAGTTCTACTAAATATATCTACACCACAAAAAGTGGATTTTATGTAATTTTAAAAAAAATAAAAATCTTCGGAATTGTACTGAGCCTACAAAGCAATTCATTGTTCTCAATGCTGCCGCAACTCAACACGTTTGGGAAAGCATGCTGCAGGTACACAATTCTGCACTGTAGAATATACATATATGCATGCATGCACATATATTTAAACCCCAAGTACGCACATCTGATGACTCTGGGCCAGAGCCAGATGTAGACAGACATATCCCTCCACCTATCACGTGTGTGCTGGAAGAAACACCAGTGTAAAATCTGTACACACGTGCATCAGCTGTGTGACGTATGGAGCTGCCTTCAACTCTTCCTAGTTTAAGACAGGAATCCTGATGTCTTTCATTAAATTTCTGGCCAAGTTTGCCCGTACTTCCTGCCACGCTCAATAGGATGATCTGAATGCAGACAAGAGTAAGGAACCCAGAAACTAACATATTGCTTTTATTTGCTGGGTCTCAAAAAATACCGTACTGTACATTAAACCATGACCTAGATTACACATCTCCCTTCGTGCAATATTTTCTTTAAAATAACAGGGTCCAGCAAGACAGACTGCTTTCTTTCCCCTGAGCTCATTCTTATAGGATTGTGGAATCATAGACAGAGAAATATTTGACCCACTTAAACTTTTCAGCATCTGCAATTATAAAAATACACTTGGTTGGGCACCATGATATCACATATACACCTAGGTTCTCCTCTCCATTTTATCTTCACAACAACTCTGCGAGGTAGGCCAGACAGGGAAAGTGACTGGCCCAAAGTCACCCAGTGAGCTTCATAACTGAGTGGGGGCATGAATTGCTGCCCCCCAAGTCCTAGTTCAAAACTCTAATCATTATACCACACTGAAGAAACTCTGGGTCTAACTCCGAGTTGGGTAACTTTTTCAGCCTATGAGGGAGGCAAATTCCCTCATAGGCAAATTTATGGGAACCACATACCGTATTTTTCGCCCCATAAGACGCACTTTTTCCCCTCCAAAAATGAAGGGGAAATCGGGGTGCGTCTTATGGGGCGAATGCCTGCAAGCCTCGCGCGCCCGGCAGGAGGTCCGACCGGGTGCGCGAGGCTTGGGGCGGCAGCCTGTCGCCCGAAGCACGGGGAGCCCTCTGGAGGGCTCCCCCTGCTTCGGGCAAGTGTCTGCAAGCCTCGCGCACCCGGCAGGAGGTCCCACCGGGTGCGGGAGGCTTGGGGCGGCAGCGGACTGCTTGCGCGCACCGAGAAGCTTGGGGCGGGCTGAGCTCAGCTGGCCCCAAGCTTCTCGGTGCGCGCAAGCAGTCCGCTGCCGCCCCAAGCCTCCCGCACCCGGCAGGAGGTCCCACCGGGTGCGCGAGGCTTGGGGCGGCAGCGGACTGCTTGCTGGCATGCAGAAGCTTGGGGCGTGCTGAGCTCAGCACGCCCCAAGCTTCTAGGTGCGCGCAAGCAGTCCGCTGCCGCCCCAAGCCTCGCGCACCCGGCGGGACCTCCTGCCGGGTGCGGGAGGCTTGGGGCGGCAGCGGACTGCTTGCCGGCATGCAGAAGCTTGGGGCGTGCTGAGCTCAGCACGCCCCAAGCTTCTAGGTGCGCGCAAGCAGTCCGCTGCCGCCCCAAGCCTTGCGCACCCAGCGGGACCTCCTGCCGGGTGCGGGAGGCTTAGGGCGGCAGCGGACTGCTTGCCGGCACGCAGAAGCTTGGGGCGCGCTGACCTCAGCTTGCCCCAAGCTTCTGGATTAGCGCAGCGCACCTGGGGGGGAAATAATTTTTTCCCCCTTTATTTCCCCCCCTAAAATCTAGGTGCGTCTTATGGGCCGGTGCGTCTTATGGGGCGAAAAATACGGTAGTTTGGGGGGGTATTGTTCGGCATTTTTGTGTTTTTATACTGTAAAAACTGTGATCCTTGGATGAAGGGCAGTATATAAATTTAATTAATAAATAACAGCTGTGAGTGTACAAGAGGGGAAAGTCTTGCTCATGGTTTGCATGAGACAAACCATGATCCTGGGTTTGCACATAATGCTGAAACAAACCATGGCTTAGCTTTATGGCACAGTAACAGCAGGGCTGATGAAAGAAAGAAGAAGCCATGATTTTCATTCCAGGGTTCTGCACATTTGGCTGTTCTCTCCAGCTCAGTGTTAACATGTCAACAAGGCCTTTTAGCAGTCTGACCCTTAGTAAGCATGGCTCATGGTTCCTTCCCGTCAAACTAAGCTAGTGCAAGGAAGAACTCTTTCTTTCTGCGAGTACTCACAATCCCAAAGCAGCCCAGCATCACACTTTGAGAAAGCAGCTGCTACAGATAAGTGTGGATTGCTCCTGACTTATTAAATGATGAAGGGATCCTAAAGGATTTAGATGCATCGACCTCAGATGAAAAGTTGAAATCTGACACTTGCCTAGTCCACTGCATCTCTAATTACAAAGTGAAATATGAAAATGGGAATCCCCAACCCACTCAAAACACAGGATACAAAGGCCGTCTCACAAAAACGGCAGCAGATAACCTAGTTTTGGGATTCTGTAGCAGAGAATAAGCTAAGGCAAAAATGAAGTTGAATTCTTAACAATGGGGGGGGGGGGAGTGGCGGAAGATGGCAGTAGCAGCCAAGAACATGAATTTAAAAAGTCATATACATGTGAGATTTCACCATTTGTACACTGTAACAATTGTCAGATTGTAATGAAGTTGTATGGCATCTATGAACGCTACACTTGTAGACTGCAAGTTGCATTTTATAATATAATCATGCTCATAAAACTAATAACAAGTCATACAAATGGGCAAGGTTACCGGTAAGTAAGGAAACAGAGTGTAGCTATAAAACTGCAATACTGCATTCTGCAAAAGTAGGTGTTTAGGGCTTCCCACCCCCAGCATAAAATCTGCACCATATGTCCATTTTTTTCAATTCTACAATTGGTATAAGACGCATACCAATTTAATGCAATTTGCACACATTGATATGGAGTATGAATCTCCATTAAATGTGTTCCCATTAATTGGTGTTCTAGACCAAGTAGAGAACTGAAGTTGTGGGTCTATGGTGAAGAGATCATAGTGTGAACTCAGCAAGTTCTTTCTACATACACAAACATGTAAATAAAACATTCAGAAATCCTAGTTATTGCAAATAGCATTTTTTATTTCACTCTATTCCACTGAATCCTCAGTGCTCACCTCTCTGTGGTTTGACATCTTCCTAATATATTCAAGGAGGTTGCTTTGTTTACAGGGCACTGGGTCTTACTCCTATAGCATTATAGGATTGCACACTTTGGCAGCAATCTTAACCTCACTTACCCGGAAGTAATTGCCACTGATTTCATTGGGAGATGTATCCATTACAAGCAGCACACAAGGGTAAAAACCATTCCCAAGCCCTCCATCAGCCCCACCAGGCATGACCAATTGTCAGGGATGATAGAAGCCGTAGCCCAACACCTGGATATTCATAGGTTCCCCATTCCTGCTCTTATTTGTCCCAAACACCTGGCACTGACAGGTCCCTTAACATGGAAAGTTGTTGATAGATAGCAGACACCAATTTATCTTTTTTCTATGACTTTGTCGAATATTTTAGATGGTAATCGCTACATCTGGACTCCAGATTGCCTTTTAAGCAGGGGGCAGTCAAACAAAAAACCACAGGCAGATGTTTGCTTCTCATCAACATCAGACCTAGCACCCCTGATAACCAGCTCATAAACTTCATTTTTTAATTGGCCTCTCTGCTCCAAAATTCCTTCCCTATACATAGTGAATTTCAGCTTCAAACCTATTCTATCACCTTCCCTGGCAGGTACTCATTGCTCACCATCGAGACCCAGGCTGAGAATAAACTAAGGTTAAGAGCAGCTGCTATCTCTTCATTTTATACATTAAAAAAGCAAACCTATAAAGATAACAACCTGTATAAAACTAGGCAGATCACATTTCTGAGCTCTCATAAATGTTATTTGTTTGTTCAAGATGGTCATATTCTACCTATCTGTAAGTGAAATGCAAGCAAAGGGTAAACAAATGTCATAAAATAATTAAATTTTACTGCAGCGTTGTCTTACGTTTTCCAAAGCTGTGGTCCTGTGCACATTTATCTGGGGGTAAACCCCACTGAACAGGAAATGGGACTTACTTCTGAGTAAACATGCATAGGTTTGCACCGTCTCCAAGCCTGCATTAGCAAATGGCCTTTAGGTTTCTTTCTGAAAAACAACTGAGAGGTGTGTTCTTTTACCTTCTCCAGTTCATGTCAAGTGCTTGGGCACACAGCTGAAAGAACCTAGATCCTTAACGGCCACAATCCCCATCTCATCAGACGAAATCATGCTCAAAAACTCCCTAGCCAAAAGTTCTTAACAGGTGAAGGGCCTTTAGGCCAGTTCAGATATCACTTGTACAACTGATGCTAGGGGTTACCTGATCCTGAAAGGTAGCAGTCTGGCACCTGCACATGGCTCACCACTGCATCCAATTAATTTCTGTGTCTTATCATGCATTATGTCAAGATGCTTCCATTCAACCGCTTTAAACTGTCTGCCGGTCAGTTTCATTGGATGAGGCGCCAAGTTCCAGAACTGTAGAAGAGGAAAATGTCCACCTAGATATCCTGCACACGCCACTCACGCCTTAACGTTTGTTTTGCCTCACTAAGAAAGATAACCCTCCTCTAACCCGCTGACCATTTCAAGTGACAGTCCTAAACATACTTACGAGGCAGAATGCCCCACTGAAAAACCATGTGACCTTTCTATAGGATTCAGCTACTCATTGCTCTTTTCAGTCGGGTTGACAAAATTGCTCACAGTGGCTGTGCTAAACATATTTAGATAAAATGACAATACGACGCTAACAGTTTTATTTCCAAATCCCTTCCTAACAATTGCCTGAATCTTTATTTATTTATTTATTTATTTATTTATACATACTACTGCAGCAGCAAACTGGGGAGGCAAAAGCAGTGCACCTTCCACCAAGACATCAAGATCTCTTTCCTGAAATTGTCGCCCCTCACCTCCAAGGAATCCACCCTCTGTTCTCTTGCCCAGTCAACCAAGTTGGAGGGGGGAGGAATCCTTCTGCACATACAGGAAAATACACCAGTGCTCCATCTTCTACCTCACAATTTTAGACCGTATATACGGATTAAAGACACCTAATCAAAAGTACCTTCCTTGTGGGGGATTTTGTGAAAACACTGACTAGGGTCTCACTACACCTAGGGGGCTGTGGCTCAGGGATGCTTCGCAAGGTTCAATCCGTGGCGTCTCCAGAGGGGACTGGGAGCCTGGGAATGTCCCCTTCCTGAATGGACCACCGCTCTGACAGCTGCCCATACCCTGGATGAAAACAAACAGACCCGCCCCCCTGTTAACAAACGCGGCTTGAAAAGCCAGGTACTTACTCCGGAGGGGGGGGAGGGCCCGGGGCTACTCGTCGAAACAGCCAGCCCCTCTCGGGGTGGGGCAGAGTCCTTCGCTCCCTCCCGGGGAAGAGGGCCAAGGGCCGGGGCTCCTGTGATGGAAGATGCGTCCTTCCTTGCAAAAGCCGGTGCTCACCCTTTTGCAGCCCAGCTGAGGCCACTGCTGCAAGCAAGCGGCCGGCCGGCCGGGCGCGCCGTCTCCACCGCCGCCCTCTTCTCCCCAAAGGGAAAGGCGGCTCTCCCCCCCCCCCCTGGGGGGGCCTGAGTCGCTCAGCGACTCGCCGCCGCGTTCCTCTCATGCATTGCCCGCCTACAGCTCCGCTCCTCCCACAGACCCGCCACCAGGCCCTGCTGGTGCAGCAGCAGCGCGAGCCGGGGAAAGCGCCTCCCCTCAGCAGGCGACGCAGATGCGCAGCCCGGGCTGCAGCTGCGTCGCCTTCTTTGCTTGCTGCTCCCCCCGCTCTGATATATAGATATAGATATATTATTGCCTCCGCAGCTGCAAACAGCAGTAGGACCGTGTATTCTCCTCAGCTTCCGCTGCCCGGTCCTGCTGCTCCTGCAGCAGCAGCAGCCTCCGCAGCCTCTTCCTCCATGTTTGCGCGCCGCCTCGGAGGTGGCGCCGTCGCGGCGCGCAAGCTGCGCTGCCTTCCCTAAGCAGGCGGGCAACAGAGGAGGCGGGGGGAAAGGGGGAAAGGAGGTGGGGAGAGGCGTGAGGGCCCGGGGTGAAGGAAGAGCACCTCCTGGGCACGACGCTGACTCAGCCCCCCCCCCGAGGGGGCGGCCGAGGGAGGATGCAAAGGAAGCCTCGCCCGCCACGGCGAACAGGCCAATTGCATGTGAGTCTTACACGTATGGTGAGCCGCGCAAGAAGCAATCTTCTGTACGCGGTGAATGGTAGAAGGGAATCTCGTATGAAACTTCAGAATGATTAAAATCTATGCAGGCTTCAGCAGTCAAAACGGCCGTAACAACAAAGCTAGTCACGCTTCAGGGACAGCGTGGTTGAAAAGGAATGTTTTTAGCAGAAAATATATTGCATTTTCTGGGTAATTAAGTGAGCTTTGGGTAAGGAGTGCTTATGCACAGGGCAGTCCTGTGCATGGCTACTCAAAAGTAGGTCCCATTGAGTTCAATGAGACTTCCAGGTAAATGGATGTAGGACCTACCGCAGAACAAATACAGATAAAGGGCATTTGTGCGTTTCTCCTGTGAAGCGCCACACCTAACAGCAAACTCTAGTATGCAAAAGTACATCCCCCGAGAATTATTTTAAGGTGCCAAAATACTTTTGGTTAGGTTGCAAGACTAGGTGAGACACTGGCCTAATCCAGCAACCAGGTTCTTAAGGAGATCTGTTGTGATAGCAGAGCATCAGTGCCTAGGAGCAGTCTACCTCTGAATACAAGATGATCGGAAACAACAGCTAGAAAGTGCTGTTGCACTCATGTCCTGCTTGTGGGCTACGCCTCCATTATGGGCTGAGTGCCATCTATTTGGCCCCGGTCCCTTGCCCCAGAGGACTTCAGTGGGCCCTGCAGCCTACTAGGCAGAGATGGAAGGGAGAGGGCACTTTGGGAGCCCCTTGGGGCTATGAAGTGCAACGTAAATATTCCAAAGAAATGAATAAATAAAACTGAGGTTCATATGGGTAGCTCAGAGACCCTCCTAGCATAGGCCAACAGGAAGTGGAAGCTGCTGTTTGCCTGCTGTCTCTCCTACCAATTTTCCATGACAGGTTCTGTGGGAGAACAGAGCATCTTAGAATCAGGGGGCTGGTCAAGTCAAAGAGGTAGGCCACTGCCACCCACAATCAAAAAGAGATCCCTTCCTTGTTCTCCTTAGCTTTTCCAAATGGGCCATGTCCTCCTGCCAGGTGGTCCAGCCCCAAATCTAAGCTCTGCCTCAGAGACTCTCCTCTAACTTCTCTGCCTTTGCTGACTCCTTGTCTTCTCCCTGCAAAGCTGTCCTCAGGTCAGGGGCATCTTACCCATAGAGGCTAGTGGTGCGGGGCGCCGGGGTGCCAAGTTCTGGAGGGCACCAGGGAAAAGGTGGACGCTGGACACGGCACCTCCCGGCATCAGCTCGCTGCCCTCACCCGCCTCCGCCATGCCACACCGAAGCAGTGCCACGCCTGGAGCCTCCGTCTGCCATGGCCACCGCGGCACGAAGCAGCCAGCTGAGCCGGGAGGCGCCGTGTCCAACCTCTGCCTCATCCCCGCCATAAGAGCCGCCCTCCAGCTACTGCCCGCCTCCTCCAGCCCCACCGGCAGTGCCGTCCTCCCTAAAAAACCCTGGGAGAAGGGGGGTGGCGCTGGAGGGAGCTTTGTACCATGGCACTGGATATGCTTAAGACAGCCCTGCCTCAGATAAAACAGTCAATCATCAGGAGCAGAGTAGGGTTCCTCACATTTGGGGCGGGCCTCACTGAGGAGGCCCCCAAACAGCAAATTCAGATGCTCCTCTAAGTCCTGTTTTCATCCAAGTGGGTCCATGGAGAGCTGTGGATATGACTAAAGGTAAAGGGACCCCTGACCATTAGGTCCAGTTGTGACCGACACTGGGGTTGCGGCGCTCATCTCGCTTTATTGGCCGAGGGAGCTGGCGTACAGCTTCCGGGTCATGTGGCCAGCATGACTAAGCCGCTTTTGGCAAACCAGAGCAGTGCATGGAAACGCCGTTTACCTTCCTGCTGAAGCGATACCTATTTATCTACTTGCACTGTGTTGCTTTCAAACTGCTAGGTTGGCAGGAGCAGGCACCGAGCAACGGGAGCTCACCCCGTCGCAGGGATTCGAACCGCTGACCTTCTGATCAGCAAGTCCTAGGCTCTGTGGTTTAACCCACAGTGCCACCCGCGTCCCTTTGTAGATATGGCTAGGTGTGTGTTAATCTGGGCCCTGCTAGGCCTACATATCCATTGCACTCAGCAATTGTTTTATGTTTTATGTACGCGGTAGAGCAGCCATGATAGATTAAAATGGATGTCACTACGCCCTGCCTGTCTCTGTCCCTTTGTGCACATTATTCTTCTTGTTGTTGTTGCTTTAGGTAATGGAGACATTTTGCCAGTTCTTCACTCCAGCCAGGCAAAAGCACATGAGGAGGGTACATAGCAGTGCCAGCGAGGGGTTTGGCCTGGGGAGAGCCTGAGGGCCTGATAGCAAGACCTGGAGGGCCATATTCACACAGTGCTCTATTGAATGGCAGATATACCAAGCAATCAAAATTGGATGCAACCCTGCTTGATTTGGGGCTATTGTTTTGGTGTTTTTCTGAGGTACACGTTTGCATGATTGAGATCAAGAAGGGCAGACATACTGTACTAGAAGCTAAGCCCTTGAACCGTCAGCCATGGCCTTTGGGAGTCTGGTGTGTGGTCTGAAAGGCTGGCAGCCTCCACCTATTCTCATTTTGCTTCATTCTAAGTTGGGCTAAACGTAATTGTTTAACAGACAGAAAATTTCATTTTTTTTTACTAAAGCTGACATCTGAGATATGCCAACATCTGTGCAATTGCATTAGGTTCTCTGCATGCATGCACATATCATTTTAGCTCTCCATATGCAGTCAAGTGGAAGTTCCCGGCCTCTTCAAATCTTCCTAGCTGGAAGGTTTGGCCACTGGCCTGGATGGAAGACAGAAGACAAAGAACAATTTGTGACAGTTTTTCTCACTATCACCACCACTCTTTGGTAGTATCGCTTTGTGGCTGTAAGTGGTTCCCGAAAGATTATCTAGCCATACACTTTAGTGTTTACTTGTTAATGCAATTAATTAAGCAAATTTCTTGAATCCTAAATCAGGACATATATGCCTTTTGACTTTTGTTACTGTGTGGACTTTGTGCACAGGGTTATTTTTTGTAACTAGGCAATACTCGGGTTCACCCATAGGTGGACGTTACGCAGAACTTGCATCATGTGTATGTGCATATTTTCTGAACTTGTTTATGTGTATATTGCATATTTTCTGTTTGGTTAATGTCAGAAATCCCAGCTCTGATGTTCTGTTGATTCCAAACTAGTACAACAAACTGATAAATATCCAGTGAAAGATCTGGCCAAGGTAAATTAATTGCACTAAAATCATTGATTTAAACCTATTTGCTTTCCTTAGCCCAGATCAGACTTGATTAACTTAGAGGAATGGAAGATAATCTTCTGTTGACAGAAGGCACCAAGATCCAACAGACACTCCCTGCTGGGTGGATGGAAGGGAGGTGATTTTTGCTGATTGCCCCTTGCCACTGGGCTGCTTTGAAGGTTCCCCCAGTTCTCCCTGGCAGATCTGTAGGGGGCACAGAGTGCTGAAGCCAGACAGGAGGGGGGAAATCAGTAAAAATCACCTTCCTTCCTTCTCTTTTGTGCAAGGAGAATTCTGCTGAGTACAAGTGCAGATCTAGCAACCCATTGCAAAAGAAATCAAACGCAATCACTGAAGTACTAGCCCAGGGCACATCGAAAGCTCAGTTACAAGTTAAAACAAGCAAGCAAAAACCCAGACAAACCACATTTCCTTTTTCTACACTTTCCATTTTGAAGTGCAATATTGAAAGTAAGCATTCCAAGTCTGCATCTCAAATAGCTTGTAGATATTTTAATTGTTTTATCATTTGAATGCTTGCCGCACAGGCTCCTTTGGAAGGAAGGACAGGATATAAATTAAATAATAATAACAAATGAAGCCAAACTCTCATGGAAAACCTATGTTCTGAATCATGTTCCACTGGATTAAATCTCCAGCAATAAATTGGATATGTTCAAGGACACTGTGGCCAATTTCTTGCCATCTTCATCTGTCAGCCTATCTATTTCCCACTGTTCCAAGTAATAACTAGCCTCTGTTTCTGCTCAGTGCCTTGCTGCTAGCCTGGAATTGAAAACTTCATTACCAAGGCAGGCTATTTTCAGGCAATTCTTCTGGTTGCTGCTTTTATACAACCCAATGCACATTACATATTTTTGCCTAGGCAGTAAGGTTTAATTAAAGTATATGAATTGACATAATAGAAATGATAGGAAATTTAGTAACTTGTTTACAAGTAAACCACTTGATATTTTAAATGTATCTAAGTAGTGTAATACAACACACACACACAAAACAAAAATACAACCTAAAGCCAAGCTTTTAAGAGTAATATAAGCATATAAAAACAAATAAATTCAACATATCAAACAAGGTCAAATATTTTGAGTCAGTGAAAGCCTGGGGGAAAAGATAATTTTTTACAAGATGTCTGAAGCAACATGATGGTTGCTGCTTCATGTAAAGGTAAAGGGTAAAGGGACCCCTGACCGTTAGGTCCAGTTGCAGACGACTCTGGGGTTGCGGTGCTCATCTCGCTTTACTGGCTGAGGGAGCTTCCGGGTCATGTGGCCAGCATGACTCAGCTGCTTCTGGTGAACCAGAGCAGCGCATGGAAACGCCGTTTACCTTCCTGCCGGAGCGGTATCTATTTATCTACTTGCACTTTTTCATGCTTGGGTTGGCAGGAGCAGGGACTGAGCAACAGGAGATCACCCCATTGCAGGGATTCGAACCGCCAACCTTCTGATTGGCAAGCCCTAGGCTCTGTGGTTTAGACCACAGCACCACCCGCGTCCCATATGTATGGTAAAGCAAATGTAACCATGACATTACTGATAGTAACTCCAGCATATCCTTTCTTGGAAGCATTTTACACAGTAGAAACCTAGGCTTGCTCACTCAAAACAGGGAACCACAACCAGTCTCAGGTAATTCCACCTTTATAATGCATAGGTTTTCCAATGTTTATTTGCTCTGTGACAAGCAGCTGGTAGAGACTGCTGCATCATATATCTGTTGAACATCCATATCCCAGTGAGAATGAAATCTCTTGCTAGGTGGCAGGAGCCTCTGTTCATGTCAGTGGAAAAGAGGGGCAGAGCAATGGGGCAGGGAGGGGTCAGCAAAGGGGACTATGTCACAGTGTACATTATAGCTTACACCATGCCCTGACCGCTTGAGATGGACCAGGGTTCTCGTGTCATGGGCTGACCTCACTTCACTTCCACTTTACATTTCTTAAGTGTACACAGATAAAATTGAACAACCTGACCCTATGTACAGTTTCTACTATGCTCCTAGTCCTTACAGGTGAGATAGGAATGCACCGTTAGGTATAAATCTAAAAATATATATCATGTGGCCCATAGTATTTTCTTTCATAACATTTTTGTCCACTCTTCTTCCAAGGTGCTCGGCTCCCTGCAATTTTATCTTTACAACTGGTCTGTGAAGAAGGTTAACCTGATGAGCAAAGACTTGAGCCTAAGTCTTCTCAATAGAACTTCAATTCTTTAACCACCACACCACTTGGGCCAACAAGTTGAGACCTGAGTCAGACAATCAGAGACTCTGATGGTCAATGGACCATCTAGGATTGGGAGCACAGCCTGTTCTGGATGAGGTTGTACTCCCTCTGAAGGAGCAGGTCTGAGGCTTGGAAGTATGCCTGGTGCCAGCATTGCTCCCTGATGTTCCCTTGGCTGCTGGAGTCAGTAGTGCTTTTGCATCATTTGTCTCCCTTCTCATAGGAAAGAGAGATTGGCTGCAGAAGCACATGCCTACTATGCATAGCTGTTAACCTTCCCCTTTTTTTGCGGGAAATTCCCTTATTCCAGCACCGTTTCCTGCTGCTTCCCGCTGCTATCCTGGAATCTTAGATATCCTGTAGACTGTCTCCAGGACAGGTGAGGCTGCTGATCCCTTATTTTCAAATCTGAAAGTTGACAGCTATGCTACTATGCACCTTGACTTCTGGATAAGCTTCATTTGCTGCCTCACCTTTCTCTAGCCCCAAAACCATTGCGAATCACATGACTGGAAAACTCTGTGATGCATATGCTAACCTTTTTGCTGAATTGTCTTGAGGATCGGCCTTTGCTTCTGCCTCCATTTCAAAATGGTTCCTATGTCTAATCAGATACTGTAATCAGAGTTGAGGTAGCAGGGAGGAAAGTTTATATGAAGTCTACCAAGGGTGATAATGGTTGCCCCTTTTTCTATTCCATCTAATCTCTTCACTTTTGCAAGTTGCATGTGGCTGAGGGCAACAGAATTACCAACCTGATTTCCAGCATCATGTTCTCCACAGGGAAAGTACAGGAAGTGCAAGACCTCCTCAAGGCATTATTTCATTTGCAGAGCAAATGCAGCTCATTAAAACTGATGTGGTGCTGGTGAGGCCATTGACAATACTGAACTCTCAGCACACACCTTTGAAATGGAATAAGTGAGGAAAAGAACCTATTCTGATTAAAGGAAACAGTTTAAATGTCTTATCTGTTTAAATTGTGGTTTTATAAATTCCAAGAACCATAAGCTAATTTTTAATGGATGTTCAGCAAGATCAAAAACAAAAGCGTCAGTTTCAAAGCAGTATTTTGCATCCACAAAATGCCCCAGGAATGATTCCTCTTGAGTGTATGCACATTAAATTATGTCTGAAATGAGGCACCCTATCAGGGGTTTCAAAATGATCACGATTTTCCTCTAGAATCAGGTCCCACAAAGTATGAAAGCAGAAGTAAAGTGGGTTGCTACATCCGGTTGTTAATAAAATCCAGATAGGCAGATAGCAAAAGGCAAGGCACCCACAGAGGACCTTCGTTATGTAGTTTGCATCACATACTGAAGACACATCTCATTACTCTGACCTTAGACACTTAAGATATAGATATTTTAGGACCCACTCTGTTATTTTGATGCCTGGGACCAGATGTAATCAGATCAGCTTACACAGCACCTTCAGGTAGCAAAGGCTGCTGTAGAGAAGAACTGTGTTCTACGAGTTCCATTCAAGTGGTCTATATGGAAAGGTTAATCTGTATTTGAATGACGAAACTGACTTATTCCCCCCCACCCAAATAATGGAGATTAAGGGCAGCAGCACTGGATTTTCCAAGCAAGCTAACAAGACCCTGGCATAAGGCCTATGATTTACATAATATGTGTGGTGGTCTATTTCTTCTCCACTACAAATTTTTCAGTTTAAGGACCCTTTTCAGCATCTTTCCCTTAGGGCTTTTGGTTTTCATAATACAACGCTTTTTTTTTAATGATAATGCTGGTGATGAAGAAAACAAAAAGTTCAGGTGGTCTGCCAAGACCTCCAGAAATTTTCATGTGGTGGTCTACCAAAAGATAAAATAAATTTGAGAACTACTACTGTAGAATTATTCTATATTCCATGACCCTAGAGCACGTAATCACATTACAATTGATGTCACTGATCCAACATCACCAAGTGGACTTCATGGCTGAATGGAGATTTGAACCTGATCTCCCAGATTGTAATCCAGCACTCTAAGTACTACACCACGGTGACTCTCTTACACAGCACTTTGATTCATCTTGTGTCTAGCAAAAAAAAGGGGGGTAGGACTTTAACAGATCATAAACTGCTACAATTATATATTCAGTTTCTCCCTCATAATCCTCATCGGTATCTTGCAAGATGCCAGCACAACTTGTATGTACATTGTGCATTCTGTTCTTCGGCAATCTAAATAGTGACCTGTGATTCACTCTGATCTTCTGGTAGATCCTGACCTGCTAGTTGGTAATCCCTGGATTTAAACCATAAAAGCATTATGTAAAATTGCCTTTCCATTCATTGATAGCTTGTTTGATCTACAACCAATATGGAATTATTGCATTTAGGTAACTCAGTTGTACCAAGTTGACATATGCCAGCTTAGGTAATGTCCAGCATATTAAAAAATGTTATGGTATCAATACAGGCACCACTTATTGAGGGCTCGATCACTCAGTGTCCCAATTTACGTAAGAAGGAATGGTTTATTGGTACAACCTTGACTGAAGAAAGATTTAGGTATATTTTGTATATTATTTATTTAAAAGATGTCTAGTCCACCTTTCAGCAGGACTCTGAGTGGTTTATAACAACAAGATGAAATACAAAGTAAAATATAATAACAAGTTAAGAAAGAAAACTAGATGAAAACAATACATGAAAATGCTTGGGAGACCCAAAAGTATTTGCCTGGTACTGAAATTAAAACAGTGTTGGTGCCAGGTAGACCTCTCTAGGGAGGGAATTTCACATAAAGAACATTCTCTCACTGATCACCACCCACCATAACCTCTGTTCCTGGTCAGGTTGGTGTAGGATCAAGCATTCCTTCCGGGAAGTGGATCCTAAGCTGTACAGCCGAGTTTGAGGAATTTTTGACCTGCCAGATATTGATGATCTACAACTCCCATCTGCCCTAGCAAGCATGGCCAATGGCCATGGATTATTACGGAAAATGTAGCTCAACAACAGCTGGAGAACCAATGGGTCCCCACTCCTGCTGCATAAAATGGATGAACAGATTTTTCAAGTAAGTTTCTTACTGTATCTGAGATTATACTGTAAATTCTACAGTATTGGTGTAGAAAACAGAAGTGTTGCTTAAAGTATCGGGTACAGTGTAGAGGGTGTGGAAGAAGCGAGGTTGAATTGTACAAAAATCACACACCTTCCCATTCATCTCTGAACCGCCTCTTTTGAATAATTTAAAATGATTTGCTTCCTGTTGTTTTATATATTTTAAAAAATAAAATAAGTTTTAAAAAGTGACTTCAACAATCAATAATTATGTACCAGCTTTGAATGATCACTGGTGGCATTTTTGTTATCCGGCACACATTTTACTGTTAATATTCTTTATTGAATTTCAATTGAGTACTGATATTACACAGAGACTGGTTTTTATGTCCAGCGCATTTTATTTAAAGTAGAGATGTGTCTGAAAGGGCTGCATATTGATTTATAGCACTGGCGTGTTGCATATTGCAACGCTTTCGAGTATAAAGGACTTTTAAAAATTCTGCATGGCAGAATTTATGGGACTTTGCAATAGAATGGTGAATATATATACAACTGTTACCTTGCTTTCTTTAGGGACATTTTCCTTCCGCCTTTAGTCGTCCATCCCCAAGATCTTTCAGAAACGTTCGTTCTGTATATTCTTCTTCTCGGAAACTTGGCTAATGCGTAGTTGAAATCGTTGTGCGCCAAGCGCCGAGCAGGGAGCAATTACTTCCTGAATGAAAGCGCAGCGTGGCGCTTAATGAGACAAACGAGGAGCCTGCGAGGTGCTGATTGGCTCTTCTTCCGAGGGGAAGTTTGTTACAAATAAAGATGCTTCTCGAGTTCGGGAGAGTCAGACAAAGGCCGGGCAGCAACGCGGCTGCCTCGTGGGCTTGGACTGAAGATGCAGAAACTGTGTCAGAGAAAGCCCAGCCTGTCTCGGCCGCTGAAAATGAAACGGCACGCGCCTCCCTTCCCCTTGATCTTCGTTATCTACTGCGTTTGCACCGCACGATTCACCTCAGGTAGGAGCCGCGTTCCCCACATTGCGCATTATTTCAGATACTGAAGACTTTTTATACAGCGTCCTTCATTATGTCTATGGATGGACGATCTGGAAAGTTTACAGCAGGACTGGGGGGGAAAGGAAGAAATGCTTCGCAGGTTTCCTGTCCGTCTAACGAGAGGTTTCTTGGTTGTAAGCCAAGCTTACTTCTAAGAGGAAACTTGCCCAGGAATCTTGTGCATGAGCGAGTCAGAATCTACTGCTGTAGCAAGTAAACAAAAAAAAAGGGGGGCTTCCTTTAACTTTTACTAATCTGGCTCAGTCTTTAAGAAATGAGCAATAGCTTCCCCACGCGCACAACTCAACGAGGGTTTTTGCGTGAAGTGGAAGAATCCTCGCCTGTGGAGGGGAGAGCATTTGGGAAGTTTTCGTAATCTAGTAGTAATCTAAGAGTAAAAAGGCTACGAGCTTTTGCCACAGTGGATTAGGGTTTCCACCGGGGTCTTTCTCCTGAAAGAGGAGGAAAGTTGTAAATGGAAGAGCGGCCAATCACTTAAATAGGAGAAGCAGAAGTAGAGCCTGCAAAATTCCTCTCTAGAATGAAGCTCAACGTGGTCAAGGGGGTTTGTTTTTAATAGTACAGTTAAAAGGATCCGGAGACGGTTCAGAAGCTGCAGCACCTGCGATGCTCTCCAAGGTGCTGAAACGAGGATGACCGTCTCGTCTCTTTATAAAACGTGTTGTATTTAGCACAAAGCCTGAGAAAACGTAGGTATCGGGACACAGATTTAAAACAAAACTTAAGCGTGTGTGAATTGTGAGAAGGGTGGTAATAAATAGATGTTAAGTTGGTGTGTGTGTGTCTGTTTTCTCTGTGAGGAAACTATGTCCAGTTTCATCATCATCTATTTATCCCACTCTGATCTACGGACTATTTAAAAAAAAACTAATCAAAAGAGGCTAATTATCACTATACTGTATAATACGTTTTTTTAAATGTGCACATACACACTCAAAGAGTCAACCGAAGACAGTACTACAATTCTCTTAAGTGCCTTCTGTTGGACTTGCCCTGTCTTTCTTTAGATCTTTATGCAATTAAGGTCTGTTAATTAAACCCATGCTGTAGTGTATCTAATGCTTTCTTACTGTTTCACTTTAACAGGATTTCCACAGCCCTTTGATGACTATCTAAGCGAATCAGACATTCCTAAAAGCAAGGTATGCAAACTTTTAAATAAATTTCCATGCCTGTGCTTGGAACACTTATCCCAAAAGTGTGTGAGATCCCATGGGAACAGTGAATTCTACTGCTATTATAGAGGGAAGACAGCCTGGTATATGCCTGATGCATGTAACAAAAGCAATTGGTTGCTGCATCCCCATGTTCACTGTAGGAACAAAATCTGTTAATCTAGTGTATATATAAGCTAAAGAAAATCTTCAAGAATGTTGCCAGTATAATAAACTTCCCGAAATATTTGAGGTGAATTTGGGAGAGTCAAAATGGCTTCAGGATTGCTCTCCTGTACTGTTTCAGACACTATACAGTGGTACCTCGGGTTACATACACTTCAGGTTACATACGCTTCAGGTTACAGACTCCACTAACCCAGAAATAGTACCTTGGGTTAAGAACTTTGCTTCAGGATGAGAACAGAAATTGCGCAGCAGCAGCGCAGCAGCAGCGGGAGGCCCCATTGGCTAAAGTGGTGCTTCAGGTTAAGAACAGTTTCAGGTTAAGAACGGACCTCCGGAATGAATTAAGTACTAAACCCGAGGTACCACTGTATATATATTTTTCTTCAAAAATGTTGCCAATATAATAAACTTTCCAATTTCTCTACCCCACTCCCTCCACTTCTGATTTAGAGGCTAGCATGGTGTTTCTGTCAGTAGATGGAACTGTCTGATCAACCCCATGTAAAAATAAGTTGTAATAAATTTTTAGTGCCATAAATTAGGGGTTTTCGAAGTTTCTATCCCCGGGGCAGACATGAAAGGGTTCAAGGCCCACCAGTCACAAAATGGAGGTGTTGTGAGCAGTGGATGGAAGCAGAGTTTGACATAAACACGACTGACATAATTTTATTCTGATACCTTATCACTCTTTGCCACAGCAATCTCTTTGTGGTGGCAGGGAGTTTCATAGTTCACCATTACTCAAACTAAATAAAGACTCTGGACTGTGATCCTGTCAGCACATTGTGTCTCTGCTCAAACATTCGCACTGGCCACTGATTTGTTACCAGGCCAAATTCAAAGTGTTGTTATTAGTCTATAAAAGCTTCATTAGCTTGGAACCAGTTTACTTGAAAAAACCCCACCTTATCCTTTATGGGCCCACTAGACCACCTTGATCTGTTAGAAGTTGCACTTTTAATGTTTTGTTTGACTCTCGCGGCAGCATTCTAAATTAAATAAAAATTAATTTTACGGCCACAATCAGACATGGTGATTTTATATCAAAACAACTGCAAAATATGTAATGCTTGACTAACTATGTTTGAAAATAATGTATATTAGAATAATTTTTTAAATTGATGTTTGTATAATTACCTCTATTTTTTATTATTTGCTTCAAACACATCAATATTTAGTTTAAGCTCTTTTTGTCTTCTAGATCTGCCGTTCTGTTATGGATCTTTGTAACTCCATGTTTAATGGCATGCAGATAGATGAGGTATGATCCGATTCTTTCTTTTCTCTGAAAACTCTGTTACAGTATTTATGTAGTTACGTAATCATCAATCCTCATGTAATCTAATATGCTTCTCCTCACTAGGAAAATAATCAGGAAATATATAAAAGAGTAAGTATTTACCTTTCTTTATAATATGCATAATACCTGTTTTTCTTTAAATAATGCAACATACTAAAATAGCTCTTTCTGTGCAGTTTTTATTTCACTACTCCAGAGCTCAAGATCCAACATATCCACTTAAAACCGGGGTTAGTATTTTAACATAAGCATATTTTATATTTTATACATTACAACATACAAAATACTATAGAACAATATATAAAATCACTCAAGTGCCTTGAGTGTGTTTATTAGCAATGCAAACCTATGCATGTCTGCTTGGAATTAAGACCCATTGAAACCAATGGCACTTATTACAAAGGACTCGTGCATAGGATTGCAACTCAAGTTCACAAAGGGCGGGCTGAACCTTAAGCCAGGCAAATAACGTCAAATAAGATTTATCTCACATCTGGACCATACAGTTAAAGCACTCTCATACCTCTTCAACAGTCCAGGCTTTCCCCAAAGAATCATGGGAACTGTAGCTGTGTGAGGGGTGTCTTTACAACTCTCAGGACTCTTACAGTTCCCAGTAATCTTTGAGGGAAGTCATGATGGTCAAAGTGGTATAAGTGCTTTAAATGTACAGTGAGGAAGTTACCAGGATCTGAAAAAATCTTGCAACTAGATTCATAAGAGCCCAGTAGGGTTTTAGACAGCCACCAACGGCACACACTCCCTTCAGTGTAACATGGGAACCATCTATCAAAGAGGGATGAAAATCCATTAGCCTAATACAACCCTCTCTTTTGAACAGTTAGTGAATGACTTTACCCACAAAAAGCCTTAGCAACGACTTTATGAATTATTATTATTATTATTAGCATATCTGTGTGTATACATATATAATTAGTAATGGTTATTCACTTCATTAAAACAATGGCAAGAAGTGTCCTGAACCACATTATGACCCAATGCATGTTTGCCCTGAACAGACCCCACTTAGTTCCATGGAGCTTTATGCCTAGCAAGTGCATTTAGGATTACAGCATGAGGGATCTGCTCCTAATTACCCAGCACCTCTGCACTGCTCTACAATCCTGGCAAAGCCCCCAAGAGATGGTTTTCTGGCTGCATCTGAAACTTCTTGATAAACTTATTTTGGGACTTCATATTTTGAATAAGCCAGTTCCTTATAAAGTCATCTATGTTGAGATGATGTTACTGGTAGATTAGGAATGTCGCTCTGCCAGTGAACCATATAGCTGTCATCTAGGCTTTACACATTTATTTTTCTAATTTTTGTCTTTGCATAAAATTGGTGTTCATGATCTCTCTTTGTTACAGTCTTTCCCTGTGCATCCTTTAATGAGCCTTGCTCCAAAGCTCTCGGAGAGGAGAATGAAAAGATTCCTTGATCCTGTATGCACTCGCTTCATCCATAGTATTTTGTGGCACAAACACTTCATTTTGACTTTTTCCTTTTCTTTTAAAAAGCCATTGTACTGGTGGTGAAATTGCGTGCATTTGTCTACTCTCATTTCCTCCTTATCTCCCTTTCTTTTTCTTAAAACATTCTATCATCCCCCCCCAATGAATTTCCTTATTGTACCCCATTTTTAAAGTTTATTCAAAGTAAGTCACAACCATCATTGTCGATGTGACTATTCCTGTTAGTTAATTCTTCTAGTGTTTGTGAACTGCTAGGCACATACACTATCCCTACCCAAAGGATGGTCAAAATCTCCAGTATCACTCCTGTATTGGTGCTGAATGCTGAAGCAACTTTGCAAAGGGCTTTTACATGCAGGAACATACTGCACTGTAATATCCTTAACTGGTAGAATAATTCATTCCCATTGCAGTCAATTGCAACCTTTTGTTGACTGACATCTGTAGGAGACTGGGTGTAGCAGATACAAAAAAACCCCAAAAACTCTGTAGCAATGTAAACTACCAGCTGCATCATTTGACTAGTTTAACATTCAGTGAAAATGTAGAGAATGGTACTAGGAACAATTTTACAGAATAAATAATAGCACTTTCAAAAATAAGTACTAAGATCTAACTTTCCATTTGAGCTTTGGTGTTGTGCTCAAGAGCATGATCACGCCATTTCCATTTAAGAGACAGAAGCATGCGCTATACCCGTTGCTTGGCCAAAGAAAAACCTCAGATGAATTCAAGGTGTTTAGCATTCTCTTTCTGTTTCCAACATTGCCTGTGGTTTTGTGTTTCGAATGCTTTAGCCTAATGTCATGTACTGGAGCAGTCTGCTAGCTTCTGCTGAAACGCATCAACCTATCAGCATTAGGAGATGATGAAATTAACATGCACTATCACCTTGCAGGAATCTCAGCTTGCAGCAGAATTCGGGAAGAAGGTAGGCTTAAAATGCTGGCATTATTGTGCATATGTGTTACAAACAGCTCCCAATGCTCAGTTAGTTTGTTTTGCCACCCTGTGAGCTGTCTGGGTCAGCATATCAAAGAGACAGAAGGCAAGGAATGGCAGGGGTGATGCCAGCAACACAGTAAATGTTTAAATGCTCTGCCCTTTGCTTCTCCTACCTTGTGAGTGAGCACAGGGTAGACTCTTTATACATTCAAAGCAAACATAGCTATGATGGTTCATAAGAAAAATAGGAAGGGGGGGAATCACCCCAAACCAGGCAAAGATTTGCTCAATTTGGGGCAATTTTGTCCTCCCTTAGCAGCCCTCGGAATGCCATCTAAAATTGTTCAGGGGGCATCTCTAACCTTCTTAATATGCTTAATGGGGGCCACAGTGTCATCTCTGTCTTCCTCTTCTCCTTGTTCCTATTTCTCTGTTGGTGGTTGCTATACTAAGGCTGCAGTCCTAACTTATCCACCACCACCCAGCTGGTGGGGCTTTTTTGGAATGGCAGGGCCACCAATGCATCTGAAGCCCTGCTGTTCAGAAAGTCTGTGGTGGAAGAAGGAGTGCCAACTTGATTAAATTATTGGGGGGGGGTAAACCCTGCCCCACATAATCGACCACGTGATGCGGTGCAGGGCAAGATTTGAATGGCAACGCCCATCAACTTTGGGGAGCCTGGCCCCCTCAACTGTTTTATTGGGGGGGGAGGGACCTTGGCCTCCTAGGAGTTGGCTCCTATGTGCGGAAAGCAGAGGAAAGGATGATGCGCCCAGATCCATGCTCCTGGCTAGTGCACCAACTGGACCTGACCCTGTCACACAACAGCAGTGAGATCAGAGCTCAGGATCCAATGGATCATGGACCAGCCTCTTCCTTGCCCCAGAACACCTCGTTGTGGTGTTTTCCTGGCTACCACCCATCCAGACATTCAGCAGGTGGAAGCGGGAGGTTAGAGCCAAGGGAATGATTCTTGTGTCACTTCCCTTGGTAATGGGTGGCAGGAGCCAGCTTAGTCAGGAGAGCTGGGTGGAGGGATAAGTCTACTCATTCCAACTACCCTCCCCAGTCTAGTTTAAATGGGGGGGGGAGTTGGATTGCTTTGACCAGCTGCCTTCCTATGCATATTTACCGAGGAGCGATCCCCATTTTGAGTAGACATGCATAAGATTGCACTTGATCCCCCTATATTGCTGGGAGGAAAGTTTTGGCTCTGCTGGCTGCAGGATCTCATTGGGCCCCACTACACTGCAGTATTTCAGAACTCCTGACCTATGTCAAAGTGCACAATAGGTTTAGAAACATTTTGCCAAGTCTGCTTTATTTCTTTCCTTTTACAGGACAGCTTGGATACCTTGGGCCGACCCTTTTTTCTCTTCAGGGTATCTAATTTTATTTGTTCATTATCAGAAAAATAAAATTGAACCATACATAGTTTCCCCTCTTGGTATAAAAAAATGAAAACAGCATTTATAAGGCCTCCCGCCCAAAACACACACCATTATATCAGAGCTTTCCAAACTGTGTGTTGCAGCACGTTAGTGTGTCGGCTGCAGTGTGTAGGTGTGTTGTGCGAACGCTGTCCGCCTTCCTCCCGGGGATGGAAAGGGGTTAGTTTAACCTTCAGTTTGCTAGTAAAACTGAATTCTGTGTCATGAAATGATGCACGTCTGAAAAGTGTGTCACCAACATGAAAAGTTTGGAATGCTCTGCATTATGTGATACTAGCATGTGTTAAAATCTACAGTTCACCCTACATTGTGGTCTCACTGTAAATTGCATCAGGCTTCCTTACCACAATACAATATATTTAGTGGTGCTATCAAGGCAGCAATTGGGGCAGGAGTCCAGTGGCCCACTCAACAGAATGAGCTGCAGCTGTCCCTCACTCCACAAATGCAACAGGACTGGGGAATAATACGTATTGACTATAAACAGAGTCATTCCCCATTGTAAGATCATTCGGTCCAAAATCTAAAACTACCGTATTTTTCGCTCTATAAGACGCACCAGACCACAAGACGCACCTAGTTTTTGGAGGAGGAAAACAAGAAAAAATATATTCTGAATCTCAGAAGCCAGAACAGCAAGAGGGATCGCTACGCAGTGAAAGCAGCAATCCCTCTTGCTGTTCTGGCTTCTGGGATAGCTGCGCAGCCTGTATTCGCTCCATAAGACGCACACAGATTTCCCCATACGGTACTTAAGTGTATCACTGCATCTGTTTCTTATCCTAAATATCTAGAGAATTTAACTAATTAAAAAGCCAGAGGAGCTACACAAATACATTATTGTAATTGTTTTTTAGAATGTTTCAATTGTTTTAGAATGTTGTTGCTTCTGTGCAAGGACTTTCACTTGTACAGCAGGGCTTCTCTTCCTCTCCTCCCCTTACATCCCCTCAAATTGGCTTGTAAGGTTTCTGACGAACCCACAAAACAGCACACAGCAGAAGGAAATTGTTCTGCCTGGAAAGCTGGAGTGCTTGCACAAATGGGACCTTCATAAGAATACAAATGCTTAATTCCACCCCAAATGTCTGGCAAAGAATTGCCCCCACCCACCCTTGCCATGGCTTCAGTGCAACTTATATGCTGCTTATATGGAGGAGTGCAAGCAGTAGAGGGCATCTGCTCACAGACCAGCATATATGAATGGGAGGCATGGAACGATAAGCACATGCCTGCATGCTGACAAAACATTCTGACAGCCAATCGGAATGCAGCGCAGTTGTTCTAGTCAGCAAAGTGATGCTCTTTTGCAAACTCTCACCTTTGAATGACCTTGAGCTGGAGAAGCACCTGGTGTGCCGACAAAGTCAACTCTGCACCTCTTATTTTCTGCTGTTCACTTTGTGGCAAAGCTGGAGATTATGCTTCTCAATGTTATTTCATGAGTAACACTGCAGTGTGTTTAATTTATTTTTCTTTACGTGTTAAATTTTCAGCCAAGGAATGGAAGGACAGTGGATAATGGAGGTGAATAGGCCAGTCAAAAGGTCGTGTATTTATTTATTTATTTACAACATTCATATTTGTTTGTGGCGGTAATGATGATATCTCAATGGGGTGCATGTATCCTCTCCTATAATAATGAGCATGGAATGACATGGATATAGCTGGGGGGGGGAGAATATTTTTATAAGCATGTTGACACCAGTGAAATAGTTCACATGTATAGTACTACTTCACATGTTGTTGTTTAGTCGTTTAGTCGTGTCTGACTCTTCGTGACCCCATGGACCAGAGCACGCCAGGCACTTCTGTCTTCCACTGCCTCCCACAGTTTGGTCAAACTCATGCTGGTAGCTTCGAGAACACTGTCCAACCATCTCGTCCTCTGTCATCCCCTTCTCCTTATGCCCTCCATCTTTCCCAACATCAGGGTCTTTTCCAGGGAGTCTTTTCTTCTGTATCTAACTGTATCAGCTGCTTCAGGTTCACCTGAAGGCAAAGTCTGTATTGTTCTGAGAAGGGGGGAAATGATGCCATTCAAAATGAGTTTTAAGCTTCGAGTTTCAAGATTCAAAACGAACTGGACAAGCTGAAACAAGAGGCCAAAACCAACAAACTATAGCCAACCCTGCCAACCCCTCCAATTTTCTATATACCTCACCTAAACCTCCATCCCCTCACAGAACTTTCAAGCCAGCTGGATAGCTTAGTTGGTTACAGTGTGGTGCTGATTATGCCAAGGTCGCAGGTTCGATTCCCATATGAAACAGCTGCATCTTTCAGCATTGCAGGGGGTTGGACTAGATGATTCTCCAGGTCCCTTCCAACTCTACAATTCGATTATTCTAAGCCCCACATCCTTGCAGCTCCTCTGTGTTCTCCATCCCTGTTTTATTCAAACCTCTGCAGTTGTGTAAACCCGACCTTCTCTTTTGCTCCTGTCCAGATTTCTCCATGCAAATGCAGAAATGTGTTGTTGTTGTTTAGTCGATAATCGTGTCTGATTCTTCGTGACCCCATGGACCAGAGCACGCCAGGCACTTCTGCCTTCCACTGCCTCCTGCAGTTTGGTCAAACTCATGCTGGTAGCTTCGAGAACACTGTCCAACCATCTCATCCTCTGTCATCCCCTTCTCCTTATGCCCTCCATCTTTCCCAACATCAGGGTCTTTTCCAGGGAGTCTTTTCTTCTCATGAGGTGGCCAAAGTATTGGAGCCTCAGCTTCAGGATCTGTCCTTCCAGTGAGCACTCAGGGCTGATTTCCTTAAGAATGGATAGGTTTGATCTTCTTGCAGTTGATGGGACTCTCAAGAGTCTCCTCCAGAACCATAATTCAAAAGCATCAATTCTTCGGCGATCAGCCTTCTTTATGGTCCAGCTCTCACTTCCATACATCACTACTGGGAAAACCATAGCTTTTACTATATGGACCTTTGTTGGCAAGGTGATGTCTCTGCTTTTTAAGATGCTGTCTAGATTTGTCATTGCTTTTCTCCCAAGAAGCAGGCGTCTTTTAATTTCGTGGCTGCTGTCACCATCTGCAGTGATCATGGAGCCCAAGAAAGTAAAATCTCTCACTGCCTCCATTTCTTCCCCTTCTATTTGCCAGGAGGTGATGGGACCAGTGGCCATGATCTTCATTTTTTTGATGTTGAGCTTCAGACCATATTTTGCGCTCTCCTCTTTCACCCTCAATAAAAGGTTATTTAATTCCTCCTCACTTTCTGCCATCAAGGTTGTGTCATCTGCATATCTTAGGTTGTTGATATTTCTTCCAGCAATCTTAATTCCAGCTAGGGATTCATCCAGCCCAGCCTTTCGCATGATGAATTCTGCATATAAGTTAAATAAGCAGGGAGACAATATACTACTTCACATACTCAGGCACAGTTGCTCCCCAATACATGGTCTATGTCACTGGCATTAGCAGTGCCACTAGGGGCAGGTGATGCTGGGTTTCATCCCCTTCTTCAGTCATGTGATCACCATCATCAAAAGTTGACTGGAGCTGCACATGGGTCTCGTGCTACGTGATCTGGAACACCATTGCAGCTACAGCACACAGATTTATGCTCACAGCACCCCTGCAGAGCACATCTGTCAGGAGAGGGAGTCAGGAACAGGTTGGCAATAGATCAGCGAAGTTTATTCTTTATTCAAAGGAACATGGTTGGCTCAGGAGACCAGGCCTAGTGAGCACAGCAACTCGTCCCAGTAGATCTTGCCTCTATGAGGCAGTTGTGGGGACTGAAGGTCCTCACCGTCCCACAGTTCCCTAAGTCTTCTCCTCCCCTGGGTCATTCCCAAGCCATCTGAGACTATATCGCCACAACTGTCTTTACTCTACTCTCTTCACGCTTCTTTTGGTTCTGGGAGACCAGGAGGAAGGGGAACTGGTCACAGCAGGAAGGGAAGACACCTTGGTTTCTTCACTAACCGTACTCATCTCTTCCTCTTGGCCCTCTCTCATCTCCAGTCTCTGCTTCTGTACTGTTCTCTACCACAGACTCCCCCTGCTCACTAAGCCCTGTTACTGTCTCAGCTTCCAACACTTTTTCCCAGTGTGCTCATCTTACCACCACCAGTCCCCTAGCTCTTAGCCTTCTTCCCTTGGGGGTTCTCTAGTTGGTGCCTCCCACTATTCCTCTGCATCCAGCCAGTCCATGACACCATTTCACAATCCATTACCTTTTGCATGAATCAAGACATCTTTGTAGAAACAGAATAGAACTTGTGTCCAAATGGCTGGGAAGAGTTGGGATTAAAGGACTGTTTTTGTCATGAAGGTGTTTGGACAGATAACTTTGTTTTTTAAATGGTTTCAATATCTGAGATTGCTAATAAGATCCCTGCTGTGTTTTAAAATAATTTGGTGTTACTGCCAACTAGCAGTTTCCAGGTAGGAACAAGAAAGGAGCTCTAGCTTTTAGAAGCAGACTCATTATGCCATAAACTGCTATGCATGCCAACTTCCTCATAAGGAGTGCACTGACTGGAACTTCTACGCATCTGTGCTCTGCCTAGCAATGTGATGCATCTCCTGTTTGTAATTTTCTGCCAATGACCAAGAAAAACAACAATCTTTTTTCTACCAAAAAGCTTATTGCTAACTACATGTTTTAGCCTTTTTGAATCCAAGTGAATATTTTTTTTATTTTAACTACCAGCCAGTTCAGCTGAAGTACTGGAACTCATAGCTGCTACATACAGATCATATTATTTTGTTGTACTTAAAGCTTTCAGAATTGACACAACTGCCCTAAAAATGAAGGGTCCAATCCAGTAGAATCATAGAATTGTAGAGTTGGAAGGGACCACAAGTGTCATCTAGCCCCAAGACCCTGCAATCTTTTGCCCAATGTGGGGCTAAAACCCACAACCCCGAGATTAAGAGTTCTGCTCTACCAACTGAGCTATCCCAGTACCAAGCCTTTCTGGATCAGACCAAAGGCTTGACTAGTCCAGCATTCTCTATTCACAGTAGCCAACCAGATGTCCATGGCATGCCTGCAAGGAGGCTGGACTGCAACAGTGTTCTTGCAACTTGCATTGTCCAGCAACTGGCATCTAGAGGCATACTGCAGTAGTTATGTGCAGCCTTCTTGCAAGAGCATCTTTGCATGGAGGACATCATCTCCATTAGGGGACGGAGAGGGAAGGCTTCAACAGTTGATTGGTGAATGCCTTAAGTACTTAGATTCCTTCAAAGACTAACTGCAGTATTTTTCTTTCAGACTTCAAGGAAAGAGAAAACCCAAGGGTCACTTGACTTCCTCGCTCTATCACTTTAAACTCTGAAAATAAACATTTGGACTACTAGTCCGCTGTTCAGAGACATGCTCTTGAAGCCTGTGAAGTTATATGTAATAAATTTGCAGCCATAAATTATACCTGTATGGTTTCTCTGTGTGTTCATGCCCTCCCTTTATACCCCCAATCCCCATATGTACCCAGCTGAATATTCATTTAGGTTTGCCATGTCCTCATTTAGCAGAAACCCAAATGTGTTCTTTGTTAAAAAGAAATAATTACGATTCAGTGAATAGTTACTCAGATGTGTCTGCTTTATTTGTGGCATAAGTCATGATAAAGGGACAAGTTGTTGGGATGTGAATAGCTGCTCGGGGAGGATATATTTATTAGATATTATCCTTCCTTCCTTACGTTTGTGAGTTCAGCAGCTTAAAAGGGAAGCTGTCCCCATCAGTACAACATAGAGGCAGCCATTTTGTTGTACATGCAATGGCCCTCAGCACATAGAAGTACACATGAAGTAGCATGGTTCCTGCACCATTTTAAAAAGCACTTTATCAGGCATGGCAGAAGTGCTGTGCTTTCAAGCTGCTCCAGGCCTCAGCTTTAAACTGCTTAAAGCAGCAGAAGTGGAGATACAGAATTGCCCTTGGTACAACTCATATGGACTCCTCACTTATTTTTTTAATTACTGTTTTTATCTCCAGATTTTTTAAGATTTTCCTGGAATCATCCTAAAAATCTCCCTGGGACATGATTTAAGATGTACGTGAACGAAATCAGAACAAGAAGAACTAATATGGATTCTGTCTGCCTCTGGGATAGATTCTGTCCATCAAGTGATTGACAGATTAATGGCCCCACAAACCTGTCAGAAATGACCCAGAGAGAGAGTGGGCCAGTTCTGTATTTGGCCCACCATTACACAATAATCCAAGAGTAGAGTAGGGTGAACTATTTTGATATAGGTCAAAAAGTCTTTAAAAATGTAAGAAAATTCAAACTTTGAAAGATATCAATCTATCTGGACACCTAAAAGTAAACAGGTGTGGCACATTATTCCTACATAATTGTTTCAGAATTACCCACATTGTAGAACATGGAAGCACTTCCTGCACCACAGGAAATGGTAGAAGTGACTATACAATTCTAGAGATTGGAAAGTGTCAGACCCTTGGTTCCAGAAGGAACATAATAAATATGTTGTTGCACCTCACCACAATCTCCAAGCAGTGCAAGATTCCAGGGATTCCAGTTGCTTCCAGGGTTGAGTTTCCTCAGAATGAGGGAGAGAGGAAGCTGATATATGGTTTATTTATACACATACATGTATATGAATCTCATTTCGAGTTTGACTGGATCCAAGAATTAGAACAGGGTTCTGGCATATAGCCTATGCCCACCCAAACTCACAACAGTATTTTCAACACACAGTAGACTTTAGTGGCAGAAGCCTCTTGCACACACGAGGTACGTATTAATTAAAACGACAGCTTTCAATTCAACTTCAACTATGGGCAAATCCTCCTGTTCATTCCTGGGGAAGTGAATCACAGCCCAGTCGCTAAAGGGAACAGAACAAAGGATGACAACACTTTTTTAAAAAAAGGAGAAACAAAGCTCTCTAATGGTCAAGCCCTGTTCCTTAATTGTCAAAGACTGGTGGAAGCCATCCTATGGTTTTTCAGTTAACTTGGCGAGCAAAACACAATTTCATCTCCATCACGGGGCCACATGAAACTGAACTAGTAATGTATATTAAAACCTTGCAGGAGGTTCCCAAACACCATCTTGGTTTTATCTCATAGGGATCTAAAAGGTATTTGAAGTTGTACATTTCAAACTCACATGCAGAAAACTTGAGACGTAAACACTTCGGTATGTTAATTTCAACATATCTTTCTTCTAATGAAAGCATTTCACATCAAATTAGAGGGTTGAAGGTATGGGTGGTGAAGCTGCAAACCGAAACATATCACCTCCATCTGCCTCAGCCATTACCGTGCGAATTGTACACATTAAGGTTGTGGTCCTAAGTGTGCTTATTTGAAAGCAAATCAACTGCTGTCAGCAAGAACGACTTGCAAGCAAATCTGGCTAGGATTGCATTCTGCAAGAACTGATTCACATTGGCGCACACTCCTAACTGTGATATTACTTGGATGCTTCCAAAGCTAGCTCAAGACATTTCTGGTAAAATGATTGGAAAGCTTGTTACAATCAAGCAGCAGATAATTTTGGTCAACTAAAACAAATTTTGAAACCTGAAGTGAAAGACAAGACGCTGCCCGGCCTGCTCCATTCTACATACCAAAATCTAGCAGGGTGGCATTTTAATCTTACCTCAGTACTGATGAGATAGTACTCTCCACCTTGCCTGAGGGCAGCCAGCTAGCTTAGGGGGCACAGAGCAGGCTGCATGGAAAACACAAACAGCTCTGTACCCCAAGGTGGCTGTCTTTGTCTGATGCTAGGGGCCACCACCTCTAGCTACTCCACCATTATCAAGCATATCTGGGGCTTATTAGATAACAGAGCACACAATACCTGCTGGATGAGATCAGTCACCGCCCAAGGTCATTACAAGAATTGCGCTACTGCAGGGTCAAGAAGGTGGTGAAGCAAGCAATCAAGCTGGCCAAGTTCATAGGTCAGTGGCTGGGAACCCATAGGTCTTAAAAATAGCAGCTTAATTGCTTCACACAACAACTTGTGTGGGTCTGTAATGGAAAGTCATACAAGTAGGAAAGATATTGTAGCTAGTTCACAGGTCATTAGACACAACCGGTAAGGCTAATTAAAAGCATACAACATTTCTCTGTACATTATAGAATTTGCCTTTATTTTAACATTTAATAAACATTTAAAGTTTTTTTTTGTTTTTGTTTTGTTTTTTACAACAGACCATACTAATGATGAATGCCCCAAAGAACAAAAGCTAAGCTTCTGGCAATACAACCTTTCTGGCAGAGTCTGTTCTTGCAAGATACTGAAGTGCTGAAAGTTTTATAATTCCTGGGATTCGGGGTGTCCTGTGGCTTCCTTACGCTGCAGAGTCTTCTTGGGAATAAGCTGGGTATGGATGTTGGGGAGAACTCCACCTTCCGCAATGGTCACATGTGCAAACAGCTTGTTCAGCTCATCATCGCTTCTGATCGCCAACTGGATGTGGCGTGGCCCAATTCGTTGCTTCTTGTTTTCATGAGCAGCATTTCCCGCCAGCTCCAGTAGCTCTGCAGTCAGATATTCCAACACGGCAGCCATGTACACCGAGGCACCAACACCCACTCTTTCTGCATACCGACCCCGTCTCAAAAGACGTCCAATGCGGCCCACTGGGAACTGCAAGCCTGCTCTTGCACTTTTGCTTTTTTTTACCTTGATTGCAGGCTTTGCCGGCTTCTTGCCGCGCCCAGACATCTTGGATCCTACAAACAAGAGAGGAGAGCCCACCTCCATTACACAATGCAAATGGCTTTGTGAGGTGTCCAAAGCCTAGTTGACCTTCCTGCAATCTGGAAGGAAGAGTATTTGGAGAACCGAACGCCTAAGAATTTTCTGTAATAATGACCTAGGATGTGGCGTTAAGATTTACATTCTTCCAAGCAGACTGGTTTTCTGCCAAATCAAGTTCAGTCATTTTAGGACCAGGTCAGCCAAAGAGGAGCTCTACACCAGTTGCTGGACTCCAGTTCCCATCAGCCACAGCAGCTACAATCCAGGCTGAAGGATTGTAGGCCAACATCATCTGCATACCATCCAACATTTCTCCGATGAACATAAGGACGTCTCATTCCATAATGATGATTTTACTATTTATACTCCATGCTTCTAATAGATATAAAAAATATAATAAACCCTTAACGTTCCCTATACAGGATTAACTTCAGATGGCTTGGGGGTTGGATAGCTCAGTACCTTCCAACATTTCTCCAATTAAAATAGGGACATTCTAAGGAAAAATGGGACATTCCAGGATTAAGTAAGAAACTGGGATGCTTTTCTAAATTGGGAACGTCCCTGGAACACAATAGAAACACAATAGAAATAGAAGGCCTGCATCCAAAAGGGCACCATGTTTGCTATCCCTGTTTAAAACAATGCTACCACCCCATAGTAAGGTAAGGAAAGCTAGGAAGATGGAATTTTTGCCACTGATAGCACAAAGTTTGTTCAGTCAGTAGCAAAAAGTGCTAGGACAAAAAGCTGCTGGAGAATTCTGCTTCATCAAAAAAAGATGTCAGTGTCATATACCCACTTAGTAATTCTTTTAAAAATTATATAATTTTTATTCTCTAAAATACAGCTACATGGTGTTAAGTCAATGCAGGAGCTATGCCTCTTTACTAGGAATGCTATTGTACACGTCCAATGGTGGCTTGCTCCTCAGACCTTAGAAGGCCTTATGTCTCACCATACAAATAAAAATTTCATCTGCTATATTTCTTAAAAAACATTAAAGGCCAAGCAGGGTTTCCCACCCCCCTAAAAAGCTTTTAAAAATTAAAAAGGAAAGGAAAATCTAACAGCAATCAGTAGTACACATAATATACGTGTGCCAATATATGGTATATTATTGTTAAGCATAATGTATTTATTATTCATAACATATTATCTTTAAGCATAACATAGGTAATACTTATATGTATTACTCTTATATCATAAACTAATTAAACCACTTGCATATTTTTTTTCATTTCAAAAAAGCCACTCACCTTCTTATTACTGCAGACAACTATAAAGACAAGAGTTTTCTCCTCCTTTGACATAACCCTCTTTTTAAACCAATTTGTTCAGAACAGCTGCATCCAATTTGTCAGTATTTCTGATTTTAATAGATACCAATCCTTTTAATTTAAAGAAGTCCCATTCCGATCAATAGGGTTTGAGAAGGTATTTTACCACAATTATGACACTTTCAGAAAGCTAATTTTAATTCTCAAGGGAAGTAATAGAACCGTTCTATTCTGCCTTGGTTAGACCACATTCAATATGTTTTCCACCTACCAAGGAAACTCCACTGAGAGATGAAGAAGAAGAAGAAGAAGAGTTTGGATTTGATATCCCGCCTTTCACTCCCCTTCAGGAGTCTCAAAGCGGCTAACATTCTCCTTTCCCTTCCTCCCCCACAACAAACACTCTGTGAGGTGAGTGGGGCTGAGAGACTTCACAGAAGTGTGACTGGCCCAAGGTCACCCAGCAGCTGCATGTGGAGGAGCGGAGACGCGAACCCAGTTCCCCAGATTACGAGACTACCGCTCTTAACCACTACACCACACTGGCTCTGCAGATGGAAATAGAGATATGGAGGATAAACTATGGTATGTTTATTTTACCCCCTACAGTCCCAATGACAACCTGAAACCTGCACAGAACCTGGTGGAGCCTAATTTGAACATCTGCTATCTCCTCTCATGGCCCGTTTTAAGATTATGGGCTCCTCCATACTTATATTGAGCATTTATTATGATTGGTTTTAATGTTATGACAGCCATATCATATCAAAGCAGAGCAAACAGAAATGGACCTTGGTTTTAGAAGTTATCTTAAGAGCACTACACACTTTCTCTCTTTCAAGTATCCCCCACCCAGACTTTTTGGGGTCTCTCTTTGTCTCTCCTCAACTGTAGCAAGCTGATTAGCAATTTCATTTCAGCTCAAGTTACCTCAGTAACTTGAGCCAATCTCCCTCCCTAAAAGGTAAAGGGACCCCTGACCATTAGGTCCAGTCATGACCGACTCTGGGGTTGCGGCGCTCATCTCGCTTTATTGGCCAGGGGAGCCAGCGTACAGCTTCCGGGTCATGTGGCCAGCATGACTAAGCCGCTTCTGGCAAACCAGAGCAGCACACGGAAACGCTGTTTACCTTCCCATCGGAGCGGTACCTATTTATCTCTGGTTTGCCAGAAGCGGCTTAGTCATGCTGGCCACGTGACCCGGAAGGTGTATGCCAGCTCCCTCGGCCAATAAAGCGAGATGAGTGCCGCAACCTCAGAGTCGGTCATGACTTGACCTAATGGTCAGAGGTCCCTTTACCTTTACCTTTATTTCTCTGCATGGAGGAAGGAAATGGGAAAAGCTTTCCAGTTGTCTTGGACTGTAGGGGCTCCCCTTGCAAAATTTGTCTGGCAAGTATCTGTTAAGCTGCACAAACTATCAATATGTGTAAGAGATTCAGGAACTAAAGTATTTACCATCACAAAAGAATGGCCCAGGTTGAGCAATGATTGAACATTATTGGGTATCCTGACAGACAGGTTTTCCGCTGTAGACTGCCCCCCTGTGATGTATGTATGATGTTTTAGTAGATGGTCTTGAGCTACAGGGGAGGCAATTCCAAAAGTCTATATAAGAGCTTGCACACCATTGTTCAGGGTTCCTCTCCTCCCTCCCTGCGTGGGGGGAGCGGGGGACCCTGTTGCAACAGTTTAATAAAGATCATGCTTACTAGCTGCTTTGCTTCTCAATATTCTCTGGCTGGCCTCTGTTATTTTCTCCTACCAACAGAAAACCTACATAAGGACTCTATATGGGCTCTTTGATACCCCATAAGGGAAAGGGGGCAGTTTTTTCTTATAACAGGATTGTTATCTGGTGCTTGCTTTGAAATGATGCATCAGTAGGTAGCAACAAAGCGCAGAGCGGAAGCTTGCGTATCTAATATTATTAATAATAATAATAATAATAATAATAATAATAATAATAATAATAATTGCATTATTTATACCCTGCCCATCTGGCTGGGTTTCCCCAGCCACTCTGGGCGGCTCCCAACAGAGGACTAAAAACAGAATAAAACTTCAAACATTAAAAACTTCTCTAAAAATAGATTACAGCTAAAGTGACAAAGAATCTCGTGGCACTTGGAAGGCCTCAGTAAATCTGTTAGTCTTTTAATAGTGCCACAAAGTTTGGTTTAGCCACGAACTGATACAATGCAGCAGAAGCAGCTGACTTGTAAGCTTGTGCCATAATGGTGAGGTATGTCCTACCGTGGAAGGACGTGTGGATCCAGGATTGGCCTCCACAGTCACACACACACACACACACACACACACGGTTAAGACCATATTCATGGAAGACAATCTTACTCGGCTATGAGTGATCACCAAAGAAGAAGACGATGTCAATGGTGAAGGCTTTAAAGTGCCACAAAACTCCCAGAAGCTTTCCCTAAGTAAAACCAGCCCTCCCATTGGGTAGAGTGAGGCTATGGCCTCAGGCAGTTCATTTTTGGGGTGTCATAAAATGGCAGCAAATGGTAATGTATTCAGTATGCTAAACAGCAGGACCAAATAAAGTGATGTAGAAGTGTGGCAGCTGGTATTTTAGTTCTCTATAGCTCTTCAGATTCAGGGGGGGAGTACAAAAAAAAAGTTGTAACCGTGAGATGAGCTTGTTGACATCAGCCTATTATTTTTTTAATCCCCATTTACCTCATCCCCTGCTTTGTGCAACATTGTGTATGAAGAAAAAATGCAAATAATTAAATGATATTAATCTTGTATTTTTATATTATTGTAACTCTCCTTGGAAACATACAGTAAAGTTTGGAACAAAGAAATAAATGAAGAGCTATGAGATCAGCTTATAGACATCAGCCTAATTTATGTACTGTACTGTACTGTACTGTACTGTACTTTTGTTTTGTTTTGTTTTTACCTTCTTCCTTCTATCCACTTGCTTTGTGGAACATCTTCCCAGATGAAGAGTTCTGGAGAAAAATAGTTGCCACTCTTCTGTGACATTTTGGTTGGTGCCAGTAAAGGTAGTGCCCAATGGTGGATTTTGGAATGGTCCTGACAGCATTTGTTAAAAGCCTAAATCCTGAGAGTAAGCCTCATTTAAATCAATGGGGCTTGGTAGTAAATAAGGCAAGGGGAAGTAAAAAACAAACAAACCACACATCCAACTGGCTGAGTCTGCATTTAGTCACAAGGTGCTTCCAAATTATAGGAGGCATTCAAGCGCATAACAGAAATTTAGGTTTGTGCAATTTAAGTGGATTAAAATACTCCACTGCCATAACACAACATATCCCCTCATGGACTTTTTGCACTTTGGAAAGTGACAGGAAATGAACTGAAAAATGTGAGAGGAATGAGTAATTAACAAGACATGTAAACACACAAGTAAATCAGGAGGAATAGTTTATCCTCCATTTATTTAAAGATATGAAAAGGTGGCTCTTAGCCATGTTTGTTTCCATCTTTAAGTAAAAACCAAAGTTTCCTTGGTACCTATAAAATATATTTAGTGTTAATCATGCTATACCCTCCTTCAGAATTGAAATTAGCTTTCTGAAAGTGTGATCATCATTCTGTTGAACAACCGACTGATCACAAGGGAACTTCTCTAAAGTAAGAGAATTGAGTTCTGCCACCAAAATAGCCCAGTTGAAACCAATTCAGTCAGAATTACTGGGAAAGTGGATACAGCTGAGGGAACTTTCATTCAAACACAGCTGATCAAACTCCCACATTAGCACCATCAGAGGAGTTTAAAATGAGAGCCATGTTCAAAAAGGAGAAAATTCTTTCGTTAACTGGAGAAGAGTCATAACTCAAGTGTTTCACTGAAGGAGGTGAGTGGTTTTATTTTTAAAAACATGCTGGTGGTTTAATTATAAGGTAAGGTTAATAATAAATATTAGGTTTAAAGAGCTAGCTATGTATGCTGCTGAGGGCTACTGGAATTCCATCCCTCCCTTGACTTGCATAAGCCTTTTAGAAAAATGTGATGTATAAAGCCAAAAATGCTCATATTGGCCTGCCAACAGTAGATTAATCAGTAGTATGAGTTTTAGAAATCCAGTAGATCAGACATCCCCAACCTGCGGCCCTCCAGATGTTATGGCTTACAACTCCCATGATCCCTAGCAAGACCAGTGGCCAGGGATGATGGGAATTGTAGTCCAAAACATATGGAGGGCCGAAGGTTGGGGATTCCTGCAGTAGATGAAGCTTTTCATTGTATGGTGAGCCATTAGGGTCTCTAATGTCTTGAGAACAAGCCACATGATAATATTCCTAATAGGGAGGCATGGCTCTTGCATTGGTTTAACACAATGTAGCTGTGTGTTATCAGGGGCAAAACTCTTCGATTTCCCTAGCTTTCTATCACTTACCATGGAGTAGTGGGATTGTTTGGAAACAGGGAGAGCCCAACTGGTCCCTTTGGATGTTTTCGGCCTGCAGCCCACTTCATCCTTCAGCCTGGGTCATAGTTGCTGTGGCTGATGGGAATTGGAGTCCAGCAACTGCTGTGGGGCTTCCTTTTGGCTGACCTGGTTCTAACATGACTGAACTAGCAGGAAATAGGTCTGTTTATCTTGAGGCCACATTCTAGGTCATTATTACAGCAAATTCTTAGGCGTTTGGTTCTCTGATTACTCTTCCTTCCATATTGTTAGCAATATGACAAAACCATTTGCATTGTGTAATGAAGGTGGGCTCTCCTCTCTTACTTGTAGGATCCAGGATGTCTGGGCGCGGCAAGAAGCCTGCAAAGCCTGCAACCAAGGAACAAAAAAACAAGAGTGCAAGAGCTGGCTTGCAGTTCCCAGTGGGCCGCATTGGACGTCTTTTGAGACGGGGTCGGTATGCAGAAAGAGTGGGTGTTGGCGCCTCGGTGTACATGGCTGCCGTGTTGGAATATCTGACTGCAGAGCTACTGGAGCTGGCGGGAAATGCTGCTCATGAAAACAAGAGGCAACGAATTGGGCCACGTCACATCCAGTTGGCGATCAGAAGCGATGATGAGTTGAACAAGCTGTTTGCACATGTGACCATTGCAGAAGGTGGAGTTCTCCCCCACATCAATGCTCTGCTTCTTCCAAAGAAAACAGCACCGTCCACTGTTCCCCAGGAGGAGACCTGACCTCGTGTGACTTTTCTGTCTCTTTACTGTCTGAAAAAGCTCCTCGTCCTTTTCATGTAGCACTTTTCGCTAGGAAGAACTCTATATTTGTGTGTTTTAATAATATTTTTGTAATAATAAATTGTGCAATATAAAGCTTGGGCATGGTTTCTTTGTGAGCAAAGAATGGATTCAAAACTTTTTTAAAAAGAAAGACTGGGATGGGAGCTTGTTGTGCAACCAGAGGCCTTTTGCAGGCCCCATAGTATGGTATGTGGAATGAAGCTGTACTCTTCACCCATTATTCAAGGCCTGCTAGTGGAATTAGATGCCATAATTGGGCTACGTGATGTTGGGAATAAACTCAGGTTATGGTCTATTGTCATCTTAATGAACCTTTCTGGGAGGACATTAGTTACAAGCTTGCGACAACTACCTCTGAACAGCAAGTGATTTGTTTCCACATACCTAAGGTGTGCAAATGCTGTGCGATGATGTGCATTCAGTGCTTGTTGCTGGCACCATTTTGGTCAGCCCCATGTTCACCCTTTCCCACACTGTTAATTTAACACGCATTCTGACAAGAGTGCACTACGAGAACAGGATGCTGGTTAGATGAGCCTTGGATCTGACCCAGCAGGGCACACCGAAATATCCTGCACCTTTGTGCCCCTGTACTGAAAGCGGTACCTATTTATCTACTTGCACTTTGACGTGCTTTCGAACTGCTAGGTTGGCAGGAGCAGGGACCGAGCAATGGGAGCTCACCCCGTCGCGGGGATTCGAACCGCCGACCTTCTGATCAGCAAGTCCTAGGCTCTGTGTTGTTTTTTTTTAAGATATTTATTGAGAATTTTAAAATTACAAAAAAGAAAGAAACAAGAAGAAAGAAAACAAAGAGAAAAAGAAGGGAAAAATAAAAAGAAACAAATAACAATTCGATAAAAGTCAAAATCAAAAAGCAGAAACAAAACACATATCACATCAAAATCAAAAAGCAAAAGTAAACCACAAAGATTTAAAAACATATCCCATAATCCCAAATCCTTAACTGTCATTACCTTATTTCATTGACCTCCTCACACCTCCCTTTCTTGTATTCTAGTTATTGATTATCACAGCAAATCCTTTCCATTTTTCATAATATTCTGTCATTAAATTATCTTAATCTATTTTAACCTTATCTTACCATAAAACACCCTAAAACTTAAAACTTAAATCTTATTTATACCAATTTCTCATAACCATAACATATTCTTACATAGTTCTTTTTAACATTTCCGCTAAAGCCAAATAATTTCGTTCCAACATTTTTCTAATACTCATTAATTTTAGAAAACATTCCTAAATAAAATTTTTAAAACTTTTTTCCAATCTTCATCCAACGTCTCTTCCTCCTGGTCTCGGGTTTTGTCAGTCCTTTCTATCCCATCCATCTAGTTCATTAACCTGGTAACCTTATGTCTGAGGCCCTTAAGTCTCTTCCATGTCCCTTCCGCAGATCTTCATATTTATACCTGTACTTTACTTTGTCTTCTGCTCCTTTCACTCGTGGAGACTCCAGCTTAACAATATTTTTGTCCCTTCTCGACAGATCAGCCCCTTTTCCATAGTCCACACTGAACTCCAAATGGTATTTAAAAGCATGTTTCAAAGTCCATCCAAAGTTGAGGACCCCCACAACTCCAAACTCCTCCCGGCCCAACGCCAGACTTGAAAGGTCAAAGCATCCCTGCATAGGGGGGTCTATCCAGCCCCCCATCTCCAAGCCAAACAAGACTCCATCTCTCCAAATCTGGCTTTTTCCAGGTTCATTCGTCAGATCCAACAACTCATGTTCCTGCTGGGCCACAGTTCCCTCCATCTCTGCCTCCTGGGGTCCAGCCACAACCTCCTCCCTCATCTGATCTGTCAGAGCATACTCCTGAATTAATTCCTGAGTGGGTTCTATATAGATACCCACTGCCTGTCCAAAATTTCTGATCGCAACAGTCATCAAATCCGTCTTCTCATGTAACTGTTCCAATAGAGCACTTGTCTTGCAGAAAGCACGCACCAGAGCCTCCGAGTACATTGTTGTGCAAGGTCAAAGTCTTCCCACGATCTTAATCTTTTGCAGCCGCAAAGCTCCCCAGTACAGATTTAATAACAGTTTCACAAGCTCCCTCTAGGGGAAAAACTTCTATTTGTATCCATCTCTCTCTTTTTTTTCTTTTTAAAGCAGATCTAACAACAAAGTTTCCTTTTTCAGATATTTTGTCAATATTTTGTTCCTTTTAACTGTGAAGGATAACAATGGAATCACTATGTTTCTCTTCTTTTAACTATTGTCTATAGTCAATGAACTCCGAAAATGTCTGTCCTGACACCCCGCTCCCAGAAGACCATCAACAACACAACGGACTGCATACACGAGTGGATTCAACACGGACTATAACAAAAGAACAGTGATTGGATTCCCCCTCAGGGGGCAGGAAACTGCGACTACCTTTTGTCTTCTGAAAATGACTCATGGGGAGGGGGAGAAGGGAACCAGCCAGGTGACAGGACACTCAGGTTACCACCACCACCCCTCCCTCAACCCCTCCTTTCTGTGATGTATGTATGATGTTTCTGGGGGTGGTCTTGATCTACAGGGTGGGAATTTCAAAAGTTTTTATAAGGCCTTGCACACCATTTTTCTGTGTCTTTCCTCTCTCCTGCAAGTGAGGGGAGCACCCTGTTGCAACAGTTCAATAAAGGCCAAGCCTACAGGCTGCTGTTTTGCTCCAAGTTATCCTGGTTGGTGTCTTTGTTTTTGTCCAAGGGAGCCCTCGGATTTTTCCGTTAACATGCTTCAGGATAAGAACAGAAATCGGGCTCCAGCAGCACGGCGGCAGCAGGAGGCCCCATTAGCTAAAGTGGTGCTTCATGTTAAGAACAGTTTCAGGTTAAGAACGGACCTCCAGAACGAATTAAGTACTTAACCCGAGGTACCACTGTACTTATGCATGTGTGTTTGCCTTGTACATTTATGAACATTTATTCGATATATATATGTACATATAAGACCTTAGAATTCCTATAACAACCCTATTCAAATGCCCATGGTGATTCTATTATAACAGATCTCCTTTTTTAAAAACGCACACACATATTATTATTATTACATGCGCAACCAGCAAATGTGGTGACAAAAACAACACCACGTGCTGAGTTTCCAGAGCCCAGGGAAACGTGGGCGGTCCCTTGCTACTGATTTCCTTCCCGTCACCCACCCTTCTCGGCACCCCGCCTCCTCCGAGAGCCTTTCGCTGCTCCCTCCTCCGACCAGCAGGAGAAAGTGCCCGGATCAGTCCTAATACGGGCAACTCGGGAAGGGGGCAGGCGCGTCAGCTGGGCGTGTAGCGCGAGCTTGTGCGCTCTTGGAGGCGGCCGGCTCAGCGACCCCCGGGATCTACGTGGAGCACCTAAGAGGACCTGCCTCAATCAGCAACAGCAGTAAAGTTGGGACACCCCGCTCCCCAAACATGCAGGTGAGCTGCTCTGAGCTGGATCCTCCCTTCGGGAGGCGAAGGGAACGCACGCAGGCGCGCACCTGCCGGGAGACCCCTTTGCGTAATGGGATCGCTTTATCTGGAGAAGGGGAAACGGGGCTGGGGACGGGAGTGGGACATAGCGCGGTCTGGGCAGGCCCGCGAAGGATCCCTGCCCACGGTAGCTGAAACCCGGAAGATCAGCTCGCTTTCTGCTTCCCGTGTGTTGGGTTGCAAAGATGACACGCGGTGGTTCTTCCTGTCGGGGAAGGAAAGGCCTCCGTGTTTCCCTTCCACCCGTCGGCTTTCTTCTTTTCGCGAGCATGCGCTCCAGGCTGCGTTGCATTTGCTGGTTGCAGGAGAAGAAACGGAGGCGATCGGGGGGGGGGGTGTTCTTTCAAACACAGGAGGTGGGGAAGCTGGAATTGTTTCTGAGTTCTTGAAAAAGTCATTCTCCGCAAATGACTTCCTGCACTTAGCACTGAAGAAATGAACTGTCATTTTGTATGGGATAGGGGAGAGTAAAGTTGGCAGGCTGCTACTGTGACTGCTAATTGAGCCTGAGTGATGTGTAGCAGCCTTGCTTTCCAATGGTAGGAGAACTGTGACATCACTTACGCGTTCTTTGTGAATGGTCACTGTTAATACAATGGTCACAGTTAGTACATTTCATTTCCCTCTGTCCTCACTGTTTACAAGACACACCAATCCATGTCTATTTATACAAGCAACTCAGGATATTTCTTCATGTGCCTGATGATGTCGATTTTAGTCCACAAACTGCTTATGCCATAATAGTTTTTTTTTAAAATGGCATCTTGCTCTATGTTCTTTTCTGTTTTTGTTTCAACAGACTAATCCCGCTACCCTCTGGACACTAGTTTAATGTAGTCCTGTGTACGTGTATGAAATCCAAAACTTAACTTGCTTTTTCCAGTATGTATTTGCTTTATTTAAGCAGCTTGGGCCTGTTTTTCTACTGGAAAGTGGAATTGAGATGAATCATAAATTTTTACTCGGAAAAAAGTCCACTGATTTCAGTGATACTTCTTCCCACATAAATATGCATTGGATTGAAGCCTGCATACTTATGTAGAATACGTTTTGTATAGTGTTTGTTGGAATCCTAAAAGAAAAAAAGCCACAGTGACCAGCATGGCTCCAGATGTTGTGGACTATAACTCCCTACCATTGGCCATGCTGGCTAGGACTGGTGAGAGTTGCAGTCCAGAACAACTGCAGGGTTAAGTTTGTTAAGTGCCAAACTTGGGTTTTGATAGTCAAGGTGCTGGGGGGTATGAATGACAGTTGTAAGCAGTGCTTTTGGGGGGAGGTAAAGAATGAGGGGCTGGCACTCATATCTTGATAAAACAATTGTGGATACCAACACAAAATGGCTGCCACGGGCAGCAAAAAAAGGATGTGACAATTCTCCAAACTGGTTGGTAGGTAGGCCTGGCCAATATCTGGTTTTCAACATCGCGATAGATTACCAGCTAAACATTGTGATATACTGATTGTTAAGTTGTGGGTGAACATATCAGACAACACAGCGATTCTTCAAACAGCTCTTGTTTATTCACAGGCCAGAACAGAAATGAACTATAGGGTTCAGCCAGCCTGCTTATATAGAGCTCCACTAGAACACAACAGTAACCACTTTCTGTAACTATCCAATCACTGAACGTCATTTTCAATCCCTTATTTGCATATGTGGACCTGAGTGAAAACTATCTACAGTATCCCCCTGCTGGCCCAGGGTGAGAACTTCAGTACATAACACTGATATATCACAATATCTGAAATAAGAATAATGTCTGAAATAAGGATGGCTGTGTAGGGGCTGTCTTCACGTTGGCTTTCCCATATTGTGATTTTCTCATAGCTCGCGCACGCACACTCCCCCCCATTCAAATTATATTGCCAGGTCTAAAACTATGAAACCAATATCACAATATGGACTTCCAACCAGTTTGGGGTAATATATTGATATATTGCTCAGCCCTACTGGTGGGTACCATCACAAAAAACCCGCACTGGTTGTAAGTTTGGGCTCTGACAATTCTATGTGCTTTAGGATCCTAATGCGGACACAGAGTGGAATGACATCTTACGTAAAAAAGGCATTCTTCCTCCAAAAGAAAAGCTGAAGGAGCAAGAACAAGCTGAAGAGGAAAGGGAGCAGCAGATAATCCAGCAAAAATGTGTTGGTAAGCCCTTCAGTTGATTGAATGTGATGCTTCTGTAATCTATCTTGCCTTGTTGCCAGAATGTATCAACGTATACAGGGCAGACCAAGACCTTATTGTGCATTCATTGCATTTGGAGGTATGGATAGCCTTCGAGAAAGGAGTTTGGTACTTCAACGCCCCTTCAGTGACCTTGAAAAATATTGAGATTAGTCCTTACAGAGCATCATATTGAGCTATGAGGACACTCAAAGAGACATATAGAACTTCCAGGGCTTCTGGGAAATCATGAGGCTTGCTTTGGGGGACTCCCAGGTGAAATCCTTACAACCTGGGTGGGCATTAGGGTTTTAATCCCACAGGGAAGGACAACTGATGAAACAGAGTCTGGATCCAGATTTCTTGTTCAGTGAATAGACTATGAACCTAGCAGAGGTATAAAGTGAATTGTTCTTGCGCTTTTTGTTGCACTTTTGTATCATTGTAAATCAGTTTAAATTATTGTAAATTACAGCTTTTTATTTTTCAGTGCAGTCAGCAGTATATTTTTCTGCAGGACCCCCCAATGCTCACTGTAGGATGCAACTTGTGCATACTGGGATAGAATCTTGAACAGATACTTTAAAATATAGGTGGATAAATTTCTCTTGACAACTCTAATGGGGTGATCTAAAACCGTGGACCTGTGTTGCAACGCTTCCCCTCACATCAGGGGCACAGAACCTCAGGCCTAGGGGGCAAATGTAAACCTTCATATCTCTGTGCCCAGCCTTTCAGAATCTCCTTCAAGCCCTGCCTCCTCAGGCCATGCTCTCTCTTCCCAGGCCACAACCCTCATTGGATCTGATGCACCCCCTCCTCTAGTGCTTTTGTTATGAGTCCTTGAACTGCCTAGATGTATATGGAGGGGGAATGTAGAAACTGCATGGCTGGGATGTATTCTACTGCTCACCTACGTTTGTTGATGATGATTTGATGATTTTATTATTTATACCCCACCCATCTGGCTGGGTTTCCATATTCCTCTGATCCCACTCTTTTTGCCTCTGGCTCCTACACACCAGTGGGATGCAGCCCTCACAATGCTGTTCTCTAAGGAATGCAACCGCCTCATTCTCAGGAAGGTCTGCCCCCCAACTCACTACCTGCTTTACATCATCTTATGCACCTGCAGGTCTTTTTGTGGGAATTAGCGTGATGGCTCCGAAGTGCCTTGGTAAAGAAAATGCTTCTCTTTGGAGAGGTTTCTATGACCTTGTGGGGTGCTCTTTTGATCATTAGAAAATATTTTATTGGACAAGAGTGCATCCCTTGGTTTGGACTAATTGCCTTCCATATTTCACATCATTTAGAAAGTGAACTGATGATAGCTGCTTAAAATAAGAGCTTACTCAGCAGGAGCTGCAGCCTTGTAGCAAATGATAACTCCCAGAATGTAAGTTACGGAAGCAGAGTTGCTGAGATAGTGTGGTGCCTGGAATCCTGGATTTTGTGAGGACCTGGATTTAAGATGGAATTCACTTCTCTTTTGTAACATCTATCAGATTTGTGTCTTGGTTTTATTGATCAGAATGTTTATTTCGGCAAACATGAGGTAGATACTCTTTGCTGTATAATACTTTAATTGTATAATACTTGGTAATTGGTAATTACCAAGATCTCTCGTTTGGAAATTAATTATTTGCATGATGAAAGAGATTCTGTTGTTGTTATTTATTAAATTTATATTGCCCAGGGCAGCAAACACAGTGATAAAGTAATTAAACAACTAAAACATATAAAAACATTTCTAAGACTGTTATCAACCTTGTGTACCCATTCAGAGCTCCAATAATGGTTGGCTTTTATTCTGTGCCATACTGATGACCTTGCATTTCTTACAAACAGTGAAAACATATGAAGACATGACCCTGGAAGAGCTTGAAGAAAATGAAGATGAATTCAGTGAGGAAGATGAACGTGCTATGGAAATGTACAGGTTAGAGCACTCTGTCCAAGACCCACAAACGTGCTTGCCAGTTAAGCACTGGTGTGTAATTTTTTTGTTCCAGTGAGAGCAGGTAGTTAGGGAGAACCCCAAGCCTGGAGCCGTAGGAGGACTCTCCCTGATGCCATGTTGACTTGAGAAGAATAGGAGAAAGGCAAGGGCTCTCCTTGACACTGCATTGAACTTCTAAGACACTTGAAAAGCCATGTGACATTTTGCTGTTTTCTTAGGATCCATGGCTTAGCAAAATGGGAGGGAGGCTCCATCTCTCTCCCTGCAATGGCTCATCCTCCTCCCCAGTTGGAGAAGATGGGCAAAAACAGGTTGAGCTGGCCAGGAAGGCCAGCTAGGATTTATTGACCCCTGCAATAGATAAGAGAATTAATGAAATCTTCAAGACCCACCCCCTGATTTTCCTCCAGTTTTAGCCAAATCACGCTGCCTCTTGGTAGCCCTCTAAAAAACAGTAGCTGAAAGGGCTATCACAAAAAATAAGAGGACGCAAATTCTTCCTGGAGGATCAAAGGTTAAAAGTTTAGACAGCATATTCGCAGTGGCAGTAGGATTCATTTAATAACTTCTCATCTCTCTGTATTTAGGGTTATCTTAGAACTCAGGTTATTAGTGTTTACTGTGTTAAATGCAGCTTCTAAAATGAATTATTTAAAACATCTGACCTTGCAAATTACAGTTCAGTTCTAAAGATCGTTACGTACACCTCTAGCAATCAACATCTGCAAAACGAATATTGTGCTTAGAAATGATAAGTGCCCAGTTTTTAGCAACCGCTCAGTACTGCAGGTTTGTCAATACTGTTGTGGTTTATCTTCTCTCACCTTTTTCAATCTGTGAATCAATAGAACAGTGTGATATTGACATTCACCTATGATCCCACTAATTCCACTAATCCTTCCTGTATTCACCAGGAGCTTGGAAACTGGATTTCATAATTTGCAACTGAGATGTGATCCTTTATGGGGGGGGGGGGGGAAGGATTGGCACTGCAGTCCTATGCTTCATTGGATGCAAGTATCATTCAGTGGGGTTTGCTTTACAAGTCAGTGTTATTAAGACAGCAGCCAGGCAGGTGAATTCCTAAATCTTTTGGCTGCACCAGCATAGATTCGAGCCTGGGCAAAGGTTGCAATGCTATGTATACTTAACTTTGGAGTCTGTTCCATTGAACAAGAGGTATTAACACTGCTCAAGGACACATGTCAACCAGAATATAAAAGAACACAACAAAACCTCAAACATTAAAATCAGGGGTGTCTTTAGAAGTTTATGGAAGGCCATATAATTGTTTAACTCTTTGACATCTGATGGGAGGGCTTTCCACAGGGCAGGTGCCACTACTGAGAAGGCCCTCTGCTCGTTCCCTGTAACCTCACTTCTCTCAATGAGGGAACAGCCAGAAGGCCCTTGGAGCGCGATATCAGTGTCTGGGCTGAATGATGGGGATGGAGATGCTCCTTCAGGTATATAGGGCCAAAGCCATTTAGGGCTTTAAATGTCAGCACCGACACTTTGAATTGTGCTTGGAAACATACTGGGAGCCAGTGTAGGTCTTTTAGGACTGGGGAGAGTCTTGAGGGCCAGATACAGGTGCCTGGAGGGCTACATGTAGCCCAAGAGTATGAAGTTCCCCGCTCCTAGAGTAGACAGTGCTGAGTTAATATGGTACAGCGCCACTTCCTGTGCTCTTACATTTACAGCAATGGCTTTCCAAACAGCTGTGGTCTCTGGGTTGCTGGGGATCAGAATTGGTGACAGCGTGGATGTAGTTACAGTGTAATCCTAGGTTAGTGTGTGAAAGAGAGACAGCTGCATGGGAACTGGGAGATTTTTGTTGCATCTCCAGCACAAAACTGCCGGTTGGGTTTTCCACCTCAACCCTTTTGAAGGTTCATTTTTCACCAATTGCAACTGTCCTTGTAACTTACATTTTGGCTCATTTCAAAACCAGCCATCAAGCCCTTTTTTGTCTCAACGTCTCGCCTCCTTCCATTTTGATGGGGGTGGCGGTGGGGAACCTCACACAGCATAGTGGTTGTGGTGAGACATGAGTTGTGAAACTAGGACCTGATCCTGCTTCTGTCTTCCCTAATGCAGGAGCTGTGCAGGAAGCCTTCAGCATTCCTTTATCTTGTGTGGGATAGGGGAGGATAAAAGTAAACCATAGTTTACTAAGATAACAAATGTGAAGGGCCTTAAATACTCAATGTTTTATCTCTGGTCTCAAATCCATCTGTATGTTTCCTTTTCTAATTCTTTTCCCATGGTGTAGGCAGCAAAGGCTAGCTGAATTGAAAGCCTTGCAAGCAAAGAATAAATTTGGACACGTTTTAGAGATCTCGGGACAGGATTACATCCAAGAAATTACCAAAGCTGGCAAGGATATATGGGTGATACTACACCTGTACAAGCAAGGGTAAGCAAGCATTTCAAGATGACTGCTGTTTGCACACAGTTTTTTTCTGTAGCAGGTTTGGTCTTGTGAAACTGTCCCCAAACTGGTGATCTTGCATTTTGTGTTTGAGCTAACTAAACATGCTTCGGCAGATGAGCCTTCCTTGCGCTTTCAGAACCCTGACGTTGGTATCTGTTGTGCAAATGAAAGGAATTTTTAAAACACAAAGTCACCCAACTACAGCTCAGTGACATCATCAGGAATTGGTTTGCTTCTTGTTCTAGCTATTTAACCAGGAAGAAGGGTAGTTGTGTACAGGCAACAACCATTTTGCAAGTGTTCAAAACACGTGCCCATTGCTGCAAACCAAGAAGTGGCCGGAAAAGGGAGCATTGCAGGGCAGGGCCATAATGAACTTAAATATTTTCCGCTATCACGTGTGATGACCCGGAACGCAACCACCAAGCAAATTGGGGGTGCCTGTATTGGAATGGGAAAACATTTTAAAGGTTGTGGGAAATCTCTCTTCTTTGCAATGGTAGGCATAGATCTGAGAACCAGTGTGGTGTAGTGATTGGAGAACCAAGGAGACCTGACTTGAAATCCCCACTCAGCCAAGAAGATCACTAGGTGACCTTGGGTCAGTAGCTCTCTCTCTTAACATAACCTACCACTCTGGGTTGTGGTGGTGATAAACTCGGAGAGTGAAAAGCGTGTGTACAAACCTGACTTCCTTGGAGAAACAATGACATAAAAATACAATAATAATGTATGTGTCACAGCAGCCTCCGTTTTAAAAGATGCATTCGCCCCTTTGTGTGAGAGAACACATTTGAAAGGTTAAATATGTTCCTATCAGGTTACCTATTCTAGAAATGGGCATTTTGTTTTGTTTTTTGTAGAGCATATCTTTTGCAGAGACACGTGGAAAACATGGAATTTTATTATTTTATTATCTTGTAATTTCATTCTCCCTATTCTTATGGCTGTTTTTATTAATAAGAAAACAAAGAAAAGGGAAAAATGGCTCTTTAATAGATTTCTTCCCCTTTTCCTTTTTAAAAAATAAAGCATTCCTCTTTGTGCCTTGATAAATCAACACTTAAACGGACTTGCAAGGAAGTTCCCTGATGTCAAGTTTGTCAAAGCCATTTCGACAACCTGCATACCCAACTATCCAGATAGAAACCTCCCCACAATCTTCGTCTACCTTGAAGGGGACATCAAGGCCCAATTTATTGGACCCCTGGTGTTTGGAGGCATGAACCTGACAAGTGATGGTAAGTAGCTGCCACTTAGACCTTGACAAATGGCCCAAATGGACACAACCCATGTAACTGTCTCCCTGTGCCCTGTTTGCATTGATTGGCGGCTGATTCCTTTTATGTGTTTAAAACATGAATAGGTTGCTTTTTGGTACTAAACTGATAGTCAAAGCACTTTGCAAAGTACGTAGAAACTCTTAAAAATGCAAAGGCAGCAAAGACGACTCATAAGATAAAGAGTCATCCTATGTACCGAGCTATAATTGTAACCTGCCCAGGGGCCTTATGGTACAAGTGGGTAAGAAATCCTATAAAGAAATACAATAAAAACATACCTGATTGAAACACCGCTGAACATTGTCCACTTAATTTGGTTCTATCTCCACCTCACATCCAAGCTCTGCAAGCCACAGTCTCTGTGGATTTTTGTCCCTGTCTCTGTGGAACAAGTCAACTTGCGTAACAGAATCACATTAATTTCCTCCCCACCCCCCTTCCTTTTTGTTCTTTCTGCCTAACATAATTGAGGCTGGCTGGTTAGATTGCCATCACAGTTAACAGTGAGACATCTGATTAACTTGAAGTATTGACTTTCTTCCAACTTCTGGGGTGTAAGCCAATTTGAGCCCATGTAATAAAGACCTGCTGCTAGGTGGGAAGTGTTTCTGGGTTGGGGCAGTAAAGAAAGAAGCAGGAAGTAATGGGGAGCAGTGTGTACGCATTCTTGCTTTTTGTTTCTCAAATCTCCCTTTAAAACAGCAGATGAAACATTAACAGCTGCTTCTGCCTCTCCTGACAACAGTTATAAAGATGACCTTGCTTTTGTCTGTCTGAGAACATGCTGGAGTTTTGAGGCAATTAACCGTATTTCCATTTTCTTCAAAGAGCTTGTGTGGAACTTAGCATTGTAGTAAAAGCAAATTTGAAAACAGCAGATGGGAAGCGCACGTCCCGAAGAGCAGGAACACAGAGATGCTTTTCTTTGTTCCAGCTTGTAAGTCACTGCCGTGTGTCATTCTTCTCTCTTGCGTTTTAGAATTGGAGTGGAAGATTTCTGAGTCGGGCGCCATCAAGACAGACCTGGAGGAGAACCCAAGGAAGCAGATCCAGGACCAGCTGATGACTTCCATCAGGTGCTCTGTCCCAGCAAGGAGGGAGGAAAGTGACCCAGAAGATGACTAAGGCCTCGTGTGAAGCTCAGCTCTATGCCTGATTACTCTGAAGTTAGTCTGACTGCATTCAGTGGGACTTGACTTCCATGTAAAGAGTGTGTGTGATTGCAGCCCCATAAATACCACTGATGGGTTTTTGCTTTTGCTTTTAGATTTTACTAAAGAAGTCGTGGTTATGTGGAGGCTTGCAGAGCAGTAAATTGGAGGAAATTGGAAAGGCTTCCTGATGAATCAGGCGCTTGTTGTGGACATTCCCTACAGTGGACATAACTACCAACAGCACATTCACCCTCTGGGTGTTTTGCTTGTTCTCTTTCCTCTGTTGGGTGACAACTCTCTCCTCTGTACCAGAGTCATTTTAAGCACAGAGAGTGCTTGGTCATTTCTATGCTTTTGACAAAGGCCAACAACTTCATTATGGTTGGGAAAAGGCTATAATGCAATTCTTGATTCTCAAATAAAAATACATGATTAATTTTTAAAGGGTTGTGTGGAACATTGTGTATATTTTATTGGGCAGATCCAACTGTAGAAGGCTAATATTGCTTCCAAGGTCTCAGAATTAAAGTGAGAATACAGTATTTATATATTTACTTAAAATCTTGAAAACTCTGAATTTTTTTTTACTGTCTCGTGGAGATGCAGTGTGTTTTATTCTATTCTTGAAATGTAACAGAAGGATATTTTTAAACAGTTAAATTTGTCCTACACCACATGTTCTCGATTTTGGTAAAACTAGTGCAATTGCATACAGCGGTACCTCAGGTTAAGTACTTAATCCATTCTGGAGGTCCGTTCTTAACCTGAAACTGTTCTTAACCTGAAGCACCACTTTAGCTAATGGGGCCTCCTGCTGCTGCCACGCCACCAGAGCACGATTTCTGTTCTCATCCTGAAGCAAAGTTCTTAACCTGAAGCACTATTTCTGGGTTAGCGGAGTCTGTAACCTGAAGTTTATGTAACCCGAGGTACCACTATATATGTTTTCTCAGAGGCAAGTCCCCCCTCCATGCTCAGTAGAACTTACTCCCAAGTAAACATGTACAGTATATACTGCAGCTTTAGTGGCTGAGCATCTTTCTCCTGCCCCCTTGCCCCCCATGAAGAAGTGCTATTTAGTCTTGTATTGAAAGTAGGTAAATTATGAGCGCTACAAATATTTTTTGTTGCCCATAAAAGCTGTAAAAAAAAATGCAGTAGAATGCAGTCAATCTTCAGGCTTCTGGATATTTTATTGAGTAAATATAATTGCCAATCCAAATATGCAGAAAGACCATTTGGACTGTGCCATTTTAGACTGGAAGTGAGGAATCAGCATAGAATCATACAGTTTTAGAGATTGCAGAGGACTCTGGAGATCATCTGGTCCAACTTGATTCATATTGCAAAATTGCTTCACATATAAAACAAGAAACTGCTCATAGAAAGATAAAACACCCTCTTTCCTGACATGCTAGCTTTCCATGTGAGGAAAGGTTTTCTCATGTGAGGGAGTATTCACTTATAGCCTGACATACTATAATACTATACTATACTATACTATACTATACTATACTATACTATACTACTACTCTACTCTAATAAAGAGCTCTGCAAAAAGTTATGTCAAATTATTTGAGCCTTCCTCAACTCTATAAGAGTGACTTTTCACATAACATTTTGAAACTGGATATATACACACTGCCATAGGTACATACTGAAATAGCTAGTTTTTATCTGCAACTATGTATAGAAGGATTGAGCCCTCATGTCATAGAACCATTTGGTTGGAGGAAGTCTTGTAGACCCTGCAGGAAACTTTGAGCATCCTTATCAGATGGTTCTGTGCTTGAAGAGGCCCAGGAAGGTAGTTGGTTCCATTGTTCAACTGTTCTCCCTATCAAGAAATTCTTATGCTCAACCAGATTTTTTTCTTTCTGTAATTTAAGCCCATTGGATCCTGACCTCTGACTGTTGGAGGGGGTGTTGGGGGCGCATTACAGTGACCATTTAAATTCATGTGCACTTTTCAACAAGTGGTACCATTTCTACTGTATTCTATGCGATTGTGTATAACTTAAATTTGGGCCTTCGCATAATTATTTTGCATGTGCAAGTATTTTACATCACTGGAGAAGGCATTTTTAAAATTGATTTCCTGTCTCAGATGAACTTAATATTTCTTAACAGTACTGTATTAAACACTGCCCAATAACAGTGTTCTCCGGGTGGCTTATAATAAAAACATAATCATAATCATCATAATCATCATAATAATCATCAATCATAAGGATATAACATGACTGTGTAGAACAAAGATGAAATATTTGGTTTAAGAAGCTTAGGAGAGGTTGCATTCTGAAAGGAGCCTATGTGAGAAGCCATAGAAATGGGCAGTTAGAGAAGACTGCAATATATCTCTTCTCCCTGCTTCTTCACTCCTACACCTGTGCAAGAACAATTTCCTGTTTTGTGTGCCATTTCTCTCAAGCTAATCAAAGGCTTTTAGTAAAAATGAGATATCTGCAGGACATGGCTAATGAGAGATCATTTTAACGTCACGGCACAGTGGAAGCTTCAGAAGGGCACAGAGGAAAAACTTGCTTGTTGGGTTTGTGTGTGTGTTTTAATGAGTCCTTGCAAATCAATATGGTTTACATTTGTTACCAGGGGAAATGTCTTATAGCAAAAGTGGGGAACCTTTTGCATTCCCTTCTGGGAAACCTCCTAGGGGCCACATGGTGGTGGCAGACTGGGCTAGAACTGAGCAGAGCAACTAATGTAAATTTTAGCTTTGTGCTGTAGAGTAGTTTCTATACATAACACCAATCCAGACAAGCAGGAGGTATCATCAGAGTTTGAGGACACATTCCAGCCGGGCAAAAAGACTCAAGAGGATGGGTGCAAAGTACAGCCTGTAATAGCTGTGTCCTGGGGAGTGTCTGGAGGGCCAGTAGAGAAGCCTAGAGGGCCGCATTTTGCCCCCAGGCTTGAGGCTCCCCATCACTATCCTGTAATGTGAATCTACCACAAGCTTACCTTTACAGTGATGCAGTGCAATATGGGTGCCGGTGAGAGCCGTATTTTATGGGACGTTCTGAGGGAAATACTTCACACAATGCCTAGTTAATTTTTGTAATTCACTGTCACAAAATTGCAGTGATGGCAGGGATTAAGGCAAATCCATGAAGAAGAGTCCCCTCAATGGCTTGGTTATGATTAGCAAAATGTTCAGAGCCTCAGTATAGCTCCTGAATACCAGATTGGGGGCACAGCAGGGTTACTCCTTTCATGTCCTTTTTTTGATGTTCGGGAAGCCGCTGACTAGCCTTTGCATGAAGCAGGGTGCTGACTAGATGGACCTTTATGTCTGAAGTAGAAGGGCTGTTTTTAATGCTGGGTGCCTGAGATAATTGGGTCACGAAACCCACATTAAGGTTTTTTGAGAGTCCTGATATTAATGAAGACAGGTGAATAATAGGCTTATACCATCTTCCACTGAAAAGGATGGAATCAGTGCTATTTTTCTGGAAAAAAGAGATGCTGGAGCTCACCATGAACTTCTCCCTTGTTCTCTTAGAATGGCAATGGCACCTACCTGAGAGGTGTCGGAGCTGAGCTCAAAAAAAAGCCCTGGATGGAACTTAACTTTGATTCAAAGTTACATTGCCTGAGTCAATGGGTTCAAAATGAAAAGAGGGGATTTTGATTGAACACCTTTGTCAGCCTGAGCTGTTTAACAGTGGAACAGTCTGCCTCAGAAGTTGGTGAACTCTCCTTCATTGGAGGCGTTTAACCAGAGGTTGGTTAGCTATCTGCCAGGGCTGCCAGTGTAGTTTATTTCCTGCAGTGGGTTGAACTGTGTGACCTTTACGGTCCTGACCAACTCCCATGGCTCCATCTGCAACTAAAGCAGTATTATACCACTTTAAACAGTCATGGCTCCCTGCAAAGCATTGTGGGAACTGCTGAGAGTTGTTAGGAGGGCTCCATTTCCCTCACAGAGCTACAATTCCCAGAGTTCCCTGGGAACTAAAACCACTCCTGACAACTCTCAGCACCCTTAACAAACCACAGATTCCAGAATACTTTGTGGGATGAATCCTGATACTGCCTTAAATGTACAGTACATTTTTTTTTTTTGGGGGGGCTATGATTCTACTTAAAAGGCTCACTGCTTATGAACATCATGTAAACAAGGGGGTGAAGACATCATCCTGCCGCCAAAAATCAAGATGAAAAACAAATCAGTAAATATTTCAGGACAAATGGTGAGTTAACTGTAATTGACAACACCGATAATCTCTTTTTTATATTAATTTAAAAACTCCTTGGAGATCTAGGCAGGTTAAAACAATGAAGCCATTTTGAAATCCCTCACAGTATGTTTAGGTGCAAATACCACCGGACAAAGGAAAGCATCTTGCAATATGATATTGTGGTGGTAAAAAGCAGCATATGCTATGAGCATATGCTACTTTTAACTGCTGATTAATGCAGGGAATTCACTGCAACAAGATGACCACATAAAAAAAGAATGAATACTGTATATTCATGGAAGAGGATTCTGTCAGTTTCTATTTTCCTTCATTTGTTCAGGCAGGGCAATTTTGTAAAGGTGGAACCACAAATTACCTCAGCAAATGGCATGTTTCAAAACCTGAGTTCACAGGCTTCCCAAATGCAAAGCCAGAGGAGGAAGAGGACATTTTTAAGCCTGAGGTGGAATAGAAAATGGCATTCCTTTCTTCAACTCAAGGCTTAATACCTCAGGCTGTAAAATGTATTAGGCCAGCCCTGGGGCAAGTGTTTGGGGCCCACATAAGGGAAGGCTAAATTGTTTTTTTTGTTTGTTTTTTTAATATAAATGTTATTAGTATTTTCCACACAGCAACAACACGAAGGCTAAAGTTTTAATTCCAGTACCCAAAATGAATTGTGAGAGCTTTCTAGAATTTCAGTTTGTTAACATGTGTCTTCAATCTATGTGAACATAGCTACTTAATTAGAGTTGCTTTGTAGATACCATTTTTGTAAACTTATTTGAGATTTTATCCAGTCGAGGTACTGTATATAAATTTTATGAAATAATGAATAGCTTTAAAACAAAACAAAACACCACCACAACAATGCCTCTTGCAGTGTAAGTATGCCATCTTCTGGTTGGTTTGTTTTTAAAATATATGTAGTCCTTATACACCTGTGTTCCCCCTTAGAGATTTTTTTTATATCAAGTGATATATACATTTTATAAATCAGTCAGTTGAAGAATGCGGGTTGAAGTATTATTATTACTGTTATTATTTAAATCTGTATACTGCCCTTCATCCGACGTTCACAGCATAAAAATACAAAAACACAAAATACATAATAAAAACAAGAACAAGAACAAACCAAACCAATAACACCCCCCCACTTCTACAAACACATTTAAAAGGACATGTGCCTATATTTGTTATAAAAGCATAATTTAAATGCTAATTGCGTCAGGTTTATTATTTGCTGCATGTAAGTTCAAAAAATCACAAGGATAAAAAGCAGTCATTGACAGTGCAGGCTCAAGACATTTTGCTGTATGAAGCAGAGCTCAAATGGTTGCCCATCACTGACAGCACTGTTCTTGTTCTAGTTTCTGATTCTAGAAACTAGATTCTAGTTTCTGGCTTCATCTAGCCTCCCCTCATGGTACTGCCTAAAAATTGTAGTTACACCTTGTTGTGTGGCTGGGGAAGGATATGGATTTTAAAACAGATAAACTGGATTCCTCTTTCTTTGTTTAAGTTTTATTATTATTATTAAAAAAATTAAATCTCAGCAGCCAGGTGCCCAAGAAATTAATCTTAACTTTTGGGGGTGTATCTGGAGCTCCCAAGTTGCTAACCATTTATTTATTTTAAAACATTTATATACCACTTTATAACTTTGTATTAAAGAGCAGTATACAAAATAGAAACATACAGCCCTCCCCAATAAACCAATATAAAACAATAAAACAGCAATATATAAATCATGTTATCTATTTCCTTATTAATGAGCAAGTGCGAAGTTACTTGCTGGTCTCATTTAAATGCTGTTTACATTTTAACAACTTAATTTACCCTCAAAACCAGTTTCCGTTTCATAATGGGAAAATGCCCAGGCAGCTTTTCCTTAAAATTGTGTGTATTTGTGAAAAGACACATTAAATTTTTCTCCTATCTTGCATGAGCATTGCTATGAACATTGTACGTATGTGGCTCAGTGTCTCATTCAACACACAAACACAGCAGAGTTTAGTTATACCCAGAAGATGTCACTGTTGTCCACAGAGCCCACTGTTATTACTGGATGTTTACATCTGTGCAATATGAGTTATCTTAAGCTGTGTGTCTGGCTTTCCAGTTGTTGCTTCTTCAGTGAAGAAGATGGTGGAGTGGGAACAATTTTGTCTCCTTCATGGTGTACAGTTGTAGTTGTTGGGGCTTTAGAGAACACTGATAATTGTCATGACATTGACCCTTGCAGTGTCAGCAAACTAGATATGTTCGTGGATTTCCAAGGTAGACAGCTTGCGTCTCAGTATTTGAATGGCAAATCAATGGGGGGAATATTGCTGCAACATTTCAGACAGTTGCAGCAGCAAGGTACTTTTAAATTATCAGGGCTTCAGCATCATAGGCATAATATAGTAGCTAAGCAACAGCTAAGAGCCAAAAGGATCCCAGTTCAAGTGTTACCCTTCCTAGGCCCTGAAGCTGTTACTAGCTTTGGTGGAGCGAGGAGACGCAGTCATAGAAGCTGTACTACCAGCACCCAGCTAATAGCAGCTTCAGGATTTACCGGTACATCTGGGAAGGGCAGTGGAGGACAGGCTTAAGCACTTGTTCCAGAACACCCAGCTCAGCCCCAGTGGACTCCTAATTAGCAAAACAAAAGCCATAGCCGATCCTAATCACAAATCTCACACATCACATCTAGCTTGGCTTGGAATATAGGTCAGAAAGCAGGATCTGAGTGGCACTGGAAATCAAAGGTCATGCTATATAACAGGATAATGTTTAGGGTCCATGTATCCTTCAAACCTAAGCCCTTTAACTGTCAAAGTTTTTTGGTCCCCGAGAACTTACTGGGGGATTACAGATCATAAATAATTATGAGTTGATCTCAAATGTTTCAGTTTCAAGGGTTAGTTGAGGGAAGTCATGATAGTGGAACTGGCTTGAATAGCATAGATGGTTTTCATATATGACATTTTATAAGTGCTCTTAAGGTGCCTTTCTTGTGCAATTTGTGCTGTTTTTAGAATGCTTGAAAATGTTTCATTATTTTATTTATCATTTCATTTAATGAAATGTATATGTCACGTGATTGTAGAAAAACATCAAAGTGGCTTACAAAAAAGATAAAACTATCTTATTATCACTTTAAAATGGCAGCTGTAATTTAAAAGATACAGAATGATGTTTAGTATAGATATGTTTGCCACCATGGGCCCCTTTCGGAGGAAGGGTGGGACACCAAAATTTAATAAATAATAAACCATAATAATAATAATTTGTGCACTGTGTGCTTTTGTTGATGTGGGGCAGGGTCCAAATGATATATATTCTTATCAAGTGCATTGGCTGCATTTAAATTATAGATCCTGGGAATTAAATGGCCCATCTTTGGTGAAAAGGCACTCTGAGATACACATGCTGTTCACCAGGGGAATTGCTCATTTAGGTCTTGACAATGTGGACTTACTATATTGTGCTCCTTACAGTGTATTGCAGAGCTTCCCTTTATATTTTCTTAGTCAGCATTTGCACTGATGGATAAACTTAAAAACAAAAATTTCTGGCAATTCTATTTTGATTCTACGGCAAATGTGGTTAAGTGTCTTAAGTGTTGGACTTAAAAGTGTGGAAATGTGGATACAGATTCTCATTTGGACAGTAACAAGGTTGACTTTGATAAGTAATTCTCTGTCAGCCAACTTACTTTGCAAGGTTCGTAAAGTTGTTGTGAAGACAACGGGAGGGGCAGCCATTTATGCCACTTTCGATTCCTTGGTGGAAGGACAGGTTGTTTTTTTAAGTATAAATAAATACGTTTCAACCATTTTCATAAGAGTCGGACATGACTAAACGACTAAACAACATGTATGATACATGCATAGGCTAATCAGGCACAAGAGACAGGGTGTCTAAGCTGCTCCAAGCCTGTCTTTCTCAGCTATGCCTGCGATGGCTGCTTCCAAGTCCTCTGAGAAGAATTAGAAACCATCTTTAAAAGGCTGGTGGGAGCTTAAGAACCCCTGGAGTATAGCAGTTTAAGGAACATAGGCTTGCAGGAATGTGGTGAAATGTAACCTACATGAGAGGTGGCCCTTGTCGCGTTCCCTGCTTAGATGCAAGGTGTACAGCACCATAACCTACTTGCATAAAAGACATCTTCAGTGTGACGTTTCGAGATAAGGATGCTGATAGCTTACTGGTATATGAAGTGTAGGTTGTGTGCAAGCACTAACCTCAATAGCAAACATTAAGTACTAGTGATAAAAAGGATGCCCAAGCTTTAATAGCTCCAGGATCAAAATTATATAGCAACCCCCACACTGTATGTTTCATTACTAAAATGCCATTGAAATCTTCAGTATGTGACACGGTAGCCTAGCCTTCAAATAATTCTGCACTTCCTTTTTCAATGATCTTACTCATACTCTTTGAACTTCAAGGTAGAAAAATCAAAGGCAGCGACAATGTCTCCCTGGAGTTCCTGACCTACTTTGTAGAAATCTGTTCTTGTCTTCAGCAGAAATGTGGAAACTATGTCAGAAGGATTTACTCAATATGTTGTTAAGAATTTATTTCTCCTTTGAACATCGTGCATTCCAAGAGAAGTAATTTAACAGACATTCACACACACACTGAACAAAAAGTGAAGAGGAAGAAGAAGAAACTTTGCTTGAAGAATAGTACCTGTATGAAATGAAGAAGCTGTCAAATGCTCTGTGAACTCTGGAATGAAGGCAGCTGAACAGAACAGTTCACAAAATGAATCTTGTCAGTTATGCTAACGGATAAATGTTGCAATTTGCTTACCTAACCTCTAAAGGAATGGTTCCCAAACTTCTTGCCTCACAGACCGCTCTAAAATTGATGAGGATCTGGGTGGACCACAAGGATGCTTCTACCTGTAATCTGTGATGCTAGGTGCTGTATATGAGTTTGTATTTTTAAAGATGTGCCATGGAGCACTTGAATTAAGCTCATGGAGCACTGAGGGACAGGCAGGAGACCGAAGGGTAGGCAGAGGAGGCAGTGGGGCAGGCAGGGTGCCATGCAACGTTTGAGGAAGGGTAAGATGAAGAGTCTTAGCAGTCAGCGACTTGAGAGGAGGAGGTGGGGAAAGAGTTGCAGGAAGGTGCAGAGGTGGATGAGTCAATCCCAGAGAGAGCTGGGCCATTAGAATTGCCTCAGTCCCTTCTCCCAGTGCCCCCAAGAACAATAAGGGATTTAAAGGGATAGGAGCAGCTGGAAATGCAACACAGGAGAAACTCCGGTTGCTTGTGTGCATTACATTAGAAGAGGGGCTTAAATGTGCTGATGGAGGCATGGATGCACTGCTGCTCAAACTGTCCAGTTTGGAGCACAAGTCTGAAGAAAGAGATGTCTAGCTATGTAGCTAGTTAGTAGGCGCAGTAAACCTGGAAGCTTTTGCATGGTGCTCTTCTGCAAACCATGAAGCATGACCATATTGGCTTGTGCTCACCTGACATTCTTACCTGCCTGAAAGCTATGTGAGTGTTGGGCACAGAAGTTGTCAAAAGATTGATGCTGCACTACCATTGAGGACGTACTTTGTTTATTGATTATTGAATTTATTCCCAGCCTTTTTTGCATGGAACTCAAGACTGTGTACATTCCAGCTACCTATAGCAACTTCTTATATTAAATGGCAACTGCCCACATCACTCTGATATTTTATGCAATGGGGAAACCCAGTGGTTACTTCCTATACTCATCGTGTCAACCCCGGGGAAATGGCATTGCTGGCATAGGAAGCAGTTGCTTCATAAGCTCCTCTCACATGTAACAATTCCCAGTGTAGCAGTCATGTTTGACCACCACCACAGCAAAAACATGCATCTGATGAAGTGGAACTTTGCCCACAAAGCCTTAGGCCCTAGTATATTTGTTAGCCTTTAAGGTGCCACAATACTTTTTTTGTCCGTCCGTCCCCTCCATGGTATTCCAATTACATATGGTACCAGAGCGGACTAGAAAACAGCTGTGCCAAAACACCACCCACGTCATTGCTGAGGTAATGAAATAACCTGATCTCATGATCGTATGAAAGAAGCAGAGAAGGAATGTCTTGATTCTACCTTCCATTTTCTGAGTTCTTTCAACACGGATGCTTCAGTCTGAATTCTTAGGTGCATGCAGTCATGCATAGCTCTGTAAATGTTCTTTTATGGCCACTTTGTTCTAATGTTGCACTAAACTATAATTGACTATGTTCTGACTTCCTTCTTTTTTAGTATCCAAGGAACAGTAAACTAATTTACACCTCATATTATCTGCACTGACATATTTCACTAGACAGGCAGATGGTGTCTCAGTTTTCACATGCCTCATAAACTTTTAGAAAGTTCCTTTATAATCTTCTTGTACTGACTTTACTATGTTTATATATCATAGAAGGGGCCAAGAGGGCCATCTTGTCCAAAACCTTGCAGTGCAGGATTCCCCCCCCCAAAAAAAGGGCTTGAACCCATGACCCTGGGGTTAAGAGTCTCATGCTGATCTGACTGAGCTATACTGCTATGCTGGAACTCTCAGGGCAGAAGCAGGCTGTATTCAATGAAGTTATTGCATGAGTGCAACAGGACGTCTAGTCTGTCTCCTTCCCTGTGCGCCCCACCAAATCTGCTCTGGGGATTCTCCCAACCCTCCATTTGTTGCAATTAGGTTCCAGACTTATAGCAAAGCATCCAGAGAAGTGGCTGAAAAATAAAAAAACTTTTGAAATTAATCTCCTGTAATTATAAAACCAGTTTGATTTTACCTTTGTTTTTTTCCTTCAGCAAAAACTCAATTATTTTTTAGAGTTACATGAGCAGGCCCAGGCCACTCCCAGCTTTTGAGGCCAGTTGGTGCCCACTAGGGCTACTAGATCATGGGGTGAGGTGGCAGCCAATTTTTAGTGTGGGTTTCATGCGACGATAACCATAAATTACTCAGAATTAAGTTCCACGGGGATTGTTCCCTGATAAGCTGGTACAGGACTGTAGCTGAATTGGTTAGCTTTGAAGGTGCCACAGAAGACTGCTAGCAAGGAACATCATAAACCTCCAGACCTACGAGTCAGATTGTAAGACATGGATAACATTGTAAGAAAAACAACTAATTGGGGAAAGGAGAGGAAACATGAGCACTGAAAATGCAATCTCACTCTTTGCCATCACTGTAGAAACAGGATTGCTTTATATCTTTCTTTCAGTGGGCTCTGAGGGTAAGCAATTTGCGCCCTAAGGAATGAACACATTATCTAGGTGCGTGTTTATTTCAGTGGGAGTTCTCTCTCCTTGACATGTAGCTTAATTTATTTCAAATGTCGTTGAGAAGCCAGTCACAGATGTTTCCTTGTTAGAAGAAACAAAAGTACAAAACAGATTCTTTCTGTGCTGGGAAGCATCTTGTACACTACAGATATCTGAGAACTATAATGAGCCTTAAATTCAACTTTCCCCCTTGGTTTTATGCCCAGAATTGAGTGGTTTGCATTTACTTTGGTCTGATGATTGATTTGGAAGAGAGGGAATTGTTACATGCCACCACCCCAATCTCCACAGCAGTGCGAAATTCCAGGGGTTACAGGTGCTTACCCCAGGATTTGTGTTTCCTTTTGGAAATAAGGCACAGCGGAGACTGTGGTGTCTTTTTGATTTATGATTTATTTACACATATATACAACCTGAGTCTACAGTGGAGAGGGTCCCTGCATTATGCGCCAAGAGAGTCTCTTGCTTCTCCCATAGACCCAATGGCCTTAGATCCAAAACATAAACCAGCCTTGTTCTCTGCCTCCTTTTTCCAGCCTGTCACAGTTTTGCTAGCACATCACTGCCAACTGTCCCCCTAAAAAACTAACACTGGCTTTTTGTCTTGCTAACTGAAAACCAGGGTCTGGGGTAGGGTTTCCCCCATCATTTGGGTGTTTGGCACTGAATCTCCCAGTGTCTCATCTGCCTACCTTTTGTTAGATCAACAGCTCAGCCATTATCAAGTGATTATCTCATGAGGAAGCTGGCCTGTGTTATTTCTTGCTAGATCCAAGGATTTGGGGGTTTCCTTAAATTCTAACGCTTTACTGAATCCAGAGATTTTGGGGGATCTTGAGTCCCTCCCAATCTCATAACAGCACGTTTAAGATGCTACCGGCAAAGTGCTCATTAAGGCCACGACTAGATACAAATGCATCTTCGTATTTAACAAGTGGCTACAGGGATGGTAGCAAGTGGAGAGAGGATATCGCTCTCCTCTCCTTTCCTGTGGTCCGAAGGAAGGTCCTGACTCTGAATTTGCTATTTGCTTTGGGCGGAAATATGCCACTGGGACCAGTTTGATCCTCATTTGGATGGGCCTGGCCTGGCAATATATTGCTCTGTTTTTCTTCTGCATAAACACACACAGAGAGAAAGGCTAGCTGTGCTGGGGAAACTGGGCTACACAAGGGGGTGGGTGGCTGAAGAGGCATTGACCTTCCTCCAACTTGGTTCAAGGAAGATGGGGGCCAGACTGTGCTATGCTTGAAGGAGAAGACAAACGCTTTCTCCTGGCATGGCCCATGTACATATGGCTTTCTTCTGAGGAGGCATGAAGGAAACAGGTTCAATAGGAGTTAGAAACTTTCCAATTATACATCTCTGACCTTTGTTTGACCTAGACCCTCAACTTGACTTGCTGCTTTCCACCCCCTAGAGGCAAAAGTGTATATTCCTGTCATTCCTTAACCTTTGTTTCACCCAGACCCCAGCCTGCCTACCTTCCTGGGGGACAAGAGTGTGTCTTGCTATGATTGCTTGACCTTTGTTTTACCTCTGCCTTATCTGTCAACTCAGGTAACTGCCATTGTCTCGGATTTGAGAGGCACCTCTGCGTAATATAAATGTCATGCAGTTTTAGGTGTTCATGCACAAGCTCCACATCCAGTGCCTTGATGCATGCCCTCCCCACACAGCCACTCCCTGATCTTTCTGTGTTATACAGGAAAGAGCTGTAGTCTACTTGTGATATAGCATGGAGGATTCTTGCTATATCCTTTTAAGAGTTAGCAGCAGCTACACTGATTCCTTTGTATTTTTGGTGTTTTCCATTGAATTGGCATAAGATTTTCCAACATGGACTAGCTAAGTACAGTGGTACCTCGGGTTAAGTACTTAATTCGTTCTGGAGGTCCGTACTTAACCTGAAACTGTTCTTAACCTGAAGCACCACTTTAGCTAATGGGGCCTCCTACTGCCGCCGCGCCACTGCTGCCCGATTTCTGTTCTCATCCTGAAGCAAAGTTCTTAACCTGAAGCATTATTTCTGGGTTAGCGGAGTCTGTAACCTGAAGCATATGTAACCTGAAGGGTATGTAACCCGAGGTACCACTGTATTGGAGAAGATGAGATTGGGAGTCCCTGTTATATAAGCAACTTTAAAAGCTGTACAGACACAGCCCAACAGCTATCTAAATTAAATAAATATTTCCAGTCTGTCCATTTCACTGCCGAGCCTCTCTTCCCCAGAGCCAGTGTGGTGTAGTGGTTAAGAGCGGTAGTCTCGTAATCTGGGGAACCGGGTTCGCGTCTCCGCTCCTCCACATGCAGCTGCTGGGTGACCTTGGGCCAGTCACACTTCTCTGAAGTCTCTCAGCCCCACTCACCTCACAGAGTGTTTGTTGTTCTTCCCCTTCCTTGTGACCTGTCTATACACTGTATTTCAGATTATATATCACATGCAGAATTGTGCCTCCAGTGCAAAGTAACTGAAAAAGAATTAAAACTAATGGGAGAAATAAAACACATATGATTTAATTCATTTTTCTTTTCTGTATATTTTCAATATAAACAACAGATGACATCAAAGTTTTGTTAAAAAACAAAAACAAATTACATTCCTATCTTGTGCTTTCACTGCAACAGTTGTCAGGATTGGGACAACCACACACCCCGAGACACATGGTACATTTTAGTTATGGACAGCCACTTACTTGCAACCAGAAAGTGCTTTCAGAAGGCGTTTAATCAATTGTCAGTCTTTATGTAGAAATTCAGAAAGGAAGAATGACTTTTGCAGATGTCGTCAGCTGTTCTTTTGTACATATTCTGGCTCTTTAAATACTTGGTTTTTCATGTGATTGGCTCGCTCTGCTTCTTATGTAGGTAAACTCTGATTTCTAAAGATCTCCTGCAACGTAACTTTGAGGGAGAAGAATTAAGTCTTCAGTCAGCTCCCATTGCTATGGATGTATAAATATATTCTGCAGCTGTGACATTTACAGCACTTCGAAAACATTGTTTGTTCCGTAGGTCGTTCTCAAACTCCTGCCCGCCCCCTTCTCTAGCCAACAGTTTCAACAGCTCTGTAGCATGGATGATTTAAGACAAGGGGAAGATTGCTCTCCCTCACTGATCCATTATGTCTGCTTTCCCCTTACTCCCAGCATGTGTCTGACAGTGAAGCAAGGCTTCCACCTCCATCATATTTCTCACTTCAGGCTGATGGAAAGCAATCTTACCCAGACTGCAGTAACATAAAAGCTGAGAGTTGCGATGGACAACACTTTGGCAATTAAATAGGAATATACTTAGAGCACCAACCGCTACAGTTGATTCCCCCCTCCAACAAAATGCCATTCTCCTAATGCTTCCTGTCACTAAATCTAAATGTAACCAATCCATGGATGAAATGAAATCTCAATTTTTCAGGGAAACTGACTAGTAGCGGTCAGCTCCCGAAAAGTAGGTCAGTAGGTCACTAACATAAACCTGAAGTGAAAGAGCATTCCTGACCTGCTGTATTGGGCAGGGGGTGGGAAGGAAGATGGATATTCAGAGCGCTCTTAAAATACAGTATGCGCTTTGAAATTCCATGGCATTTTTATCTCAAAGTGTAAGTAATAAAAGATAAAAAAAAACAATTCCTGAGTAGAATATTTTACGGGCTGAAATATCTTTACTTAACAGTCATGAGGGAAAACTTACTTCCGAATTGATTTCATGCTACTGTGGTTACCATAGCAGCAGAAAGCATTTAATTAAAAAAAAGGGGGGGGGATTTCACTGCCAAAATGTTACAGAAGTTCCTAGGCCCTCTTGCCTTTCTGTACAATCAAGAGTATAATTACCTCCATTTTTTTCTTATTTAATGGATGCAGTTCCCATTTTCACAGCATGGACTCACACATATATGGGTACCTATCATGCCTTTCTCCCGGAGAATTTGGAGGATTTTGTTTTTGTTTTGTTTTGTTGTTTTACATTTGCAGTGTACCTATTTTTATGTTCTTGGTGTACATTTGGTTTTAGTATACATGTGGCCTGTTGTTTATACTGAAACTGACCTGATTAATCTAGCTGATTCAAGTCTATCCAAAGCGTTTAATATCTTAAATCACAAGTGGTCAGCAGATGCCATGGTAGTCTCTTCCATAATTCCAGATTGCTTCATGTGTTATTGGCTGCAGTCCTATGCATACTTACTTTCAAGTGTCTGATTGAGCACGTCTGTTAAACGAAACAAATGTCAGAGGCTAGTAGCTAGTTCCGGTTTTCCTTTTCCCAACATTTTATTTAATTTTTGTGACATACAAAAACAGGGAGAAACACTGAAAAAAACAGATAAGTATCAAGTAAATTTTTGTTGGTTCAGATTAAACCTTGATTATATTCTTACTCAAGAACTGGATTTTGCAACTTTGCAACTTTGCTTGCATCCTAAAACTCTTAAAATGGATCTTGTGACTCGGTGCAATAATTAGGCCCAAATCAGTGTCATTGTGCTTTGCCCATTTTTCAAGGTTCTACAATATCTCCTATCTTGATGCAAAACCATGCAAAACCAGGGCAAATTCAAGTTCATAGCTAGCAATGTGTTGTGGGCATACCTAGAACATTTATTGTAGTGTTGCTATGAAGAGACGGTAGAGAAATTAAGCCTCTACTTCTGGTGCTTCTCTTTAAAATAATACAGTTATAAAGATTTCCTTGGTTATTATTAACATAGTTCATTTTTCTTAATAAACGTATCTAATTATTTCTAGCTTGGCATGGAGTATTCTAGCAAATACAAGCCAACAAGCCAACACAATCTATTTATACATTACAGTGGATGACAGAAACAGGAGATTATCATCATTTAATAGTTATTTTCTTGGTGATTCTTAATGCACACTAGAGAAGGGACTTTCAGCATTCACTAGTCTATGTCAACAATACTTAATTGTTTATAATTACACTAATATAATAGCTCTAGACAGATCATTCATTCATCGATTTAGGGTAAGCAATCCAACTTCTAACTTTGTTTCTTGATTCTAGGTTTCCCACCGTGTAAATTATAGCTTAAACTAACTGCAGTTCTAGGTTCACACATTAATTCTCCCCTCATCACCACCATTAGCATTGTGTCCAAGCCCAGCCATACAGAACTCAATGCAGAGGCTCACTTGCTAACACTCAGAACATGATCCCAAACCACCGAACACTTTTAGCTTCGCTCAGTCTGGAATGAGCAGGTGTTCTTGCAAATACAACAGGGGACGTAAGCACTGGTTCACACTCAGAACCCCCCATGGGATTCAGAGGAGTACAGGCTCTGGGTGTACGTTAATGCCTAATTATGGGCCTCTACCATTTGCTAGGACGCGAGTGGCACTGTGGGTTAAACCACAGAGCCTAGGACTTGCCAATCAGAAGGTTGGCGGTTCGAATCCCTGTGACGGGGTGAGCTCCCGTTGCTCGGTCCCTGCTCCTGCCAACCTAGCAGTTCGAAAGCACGTCAAAGTGCAAGTAGATAAATAGGTACTGCTCTGGCGGGAAGGTAAATGGCGTCTCCGTGCGCTGCTCTGGTTTGCCAGAAGCGACTTAGTCATGCTGGCCACATGACCCGGAAGCTGTACGCCGGCTGGCTCGGACAATAAAGCGAGATGAGTGCCGCAACCCCAGAGTCGGTCACGACTGGACCTAATGGTCAGGGGTCCCTTTACCTTTACCTTAACATTTGCTAGTGTTAATACAAGCATATGCCTCTATTTAGTCATTCATTAGACCTGGCATGTACAAAGACGTCTTAATCAACTTGCCATTTGAATTTACTGGGAATAAACCACCTCTTTCAGCTGCCTCAGGAAATCCATCAGACTGCTCAACCAGACCTGCATTGTTCTACTTGTCATGACTCAGTACCTATTCCTACTGTCATTCAATGTCTCTTCCTTCTGGCTTTATCCTCCATGCAATCCTCCTTTGTATGGAGTGCCTCTGAGAAACCATTTTGTTCAGCCTATTGAATTGTTTTCCAGGAGGCTGCTTGATGCTTCTCTTAGGTCTGCTAAACCTCAATCGATGCCCATGGCAGTGGACCTCTCCAAACGTAGCTAGCTTGCCTTCCTTGCTTCTTCTTGCCTATTATTTTGCATCTTAGCCATGTTTGTTGTTTCCCGCTGAATAACCATGAGGCGTAAGTTGTGTCTGTTCTGTTAAGGAGAAGGGTTTTCTTCTGTTTTTGAACCATATGAGGAGAGTTCTAAGGAATCCAGGTTGTTGCTTGTTGCAACGCACATGATTGCAGGACTTGAGGGTAACCTATAAAGGTGTACAGTGATACCTCGGGTTAAGTACTTAATTCGTTCCAGAGGTCCATTCTTAACCTGAAACGGTTCTTAACCTGAAGCACCACTTTAGCTAATGGGGCCTCCTGCTGCTGCCACACCCCCGGAGCACGATTTCTGCTCTCATCCTGAAGCAAAGTTCTTAAGCTGAGGTACTATTTCTGGGTTAGCGGAGTCTGTAACCTGAAGCGTATGTAACCTGAGGTACCACTGTACCAATCTTCAGCCACCTCATCATGGCCTTTCTGTTGGATGTTTATAGGCACATCACTATCGGACATTAAGGGAGACTGCCCTCCAAAGGATTCAAGCCCATCCAGGGACGGTTGTGGGTAGGCTTCCTGCATCGCAGGGGGTTGGACTAGATGACCCTCGGGGTCCCTTCCAACTTTATGGTTCTATGAGTTACCTGTGTATAAGCTTGCATTAGCTGGCTCTCTTGTTATTGCATAACATCTCATTTCGTGCTTGAAGTGGCAAAGCCATTTTACTTGCTGACAACCATTTTGGCACTGCGAACAAACAAGCAAACAATAAATATTATATTTAATGCTAATTCAAGTAGCTGTGTATAGGTACAGTACGAGAGCTGCTGTGGTGTGCAATTATATCCTGATTAAAAATGCCCCACAAATCCATGTTTCTGTGGGGTTATGAGCACGTGTAAACAGGGATACAGGCAGATCTGTTAATATCCCTCACTTCTATTTAGGGACACTTGGTTTAGTGTACATAGAGCCTGATGGAATGCACGGCATGGAATCGTTTTTTTTTGGATTAGAATTATAAAACAATATATTTAACATATGAAAGGCTAGAAATCTGAAATGAAGGTTTTGCCATGTGGGGCATTGATTTTTAAGTCGGCAGTGACAGCTTTCATCCTACAGAAACATTCTTTTAAAAAAAATTCTAATCCCATGAAAAGTTGAAAATAGCTTCATACAATACTTGTGTGCGTCTCGCTAAGATGGAGCTTTTCATCCTTGACCTACTTCTGCTTCCTGCACAATATACCTAATGAGTAATAATGACTTCAGAAAGGGCAGCTCTAGAGAAAAAGCTGAAGTAATGCCTTAAGATGGTGCCTATGAAAACATCAAACAGCATATTTTAAGTGAGCCAAATAAAAGAATCTGGTTGGCTTTTTTTAAAAAGGTTTAATATTACGAAAGCACTGGAGTGCTAACATCGAAACTTCAGTTTGCAATAGCTAATGGAAGCTGCTGTTACCATTTGTGTTAGATGCTAGGGAAATTGCCAGTTTCTTATTAATTTTGGATTGGATTGTGTTGCTGTCCCACCTTTTCCTCCAAGGAACTCAATGGTGATGTACATTTGACTCCCACCACAACCCTGCAAGGTGGGTTAGGCTGAGGGACACCCAGTGAGCTTCATGGCCGAGTAGAGATTTGAACCCTAGTCCAACACCCCAACCATGACTACCTCACACTGGCTCTCAAATGAAGAACTGTTTTATTTATTTGATACATTTATATCCTTCCTTTCTTTAACAGACTTCAGGGTAACATAGGGGTCCAGGAAGTCTCCCATCTGGGCACTGACCAGCTTAGCTCCCTCTCTCTCATTTTAACCCTTCCCTTCTCACCCTTTATTGCAGTTCATCCACCTTATTACATTTTGCTCTTGAGCTCCTCTTCCCATGAAGATCTTCTATGCGGTGATTATGGATAAGAATAGGGATACTCCTCACCCAGTTCTCCTTTCTTACATTTTGATCTCTTCCTTCCATTCCAGAGAGAAGGAAAGAAGAGGAACAAATGTATTGGGAAGAGAGAATGGTGATTTTCCCGATTCCTTTGAAACAGTAAGTTTTAATCCCCCCCAAAAAACGTTTCTAAGGAGAAATAATCACCTCAGAAGACATTTGAAGTATGCACAACATGCTTCCATTATTTCATGCGCAAGGGTTGTTGTTTTAAAACATGTGAAGGTCCTCACTAGATGCTTGCAAGAAAACATGTTTCCTCATTACATTTAAATGTGTTGCTATTTAAGGGGGAGGGAGAATTAATGAGCAACACAGGAATAATTGACAAAATCCTGCATAGAAATGGAGCTTTCCTGAATCTCCAGAATGCATGCCTGCACCTTTCATAGATGTCTAATCTCTTAATTACAGAAAGCCAACCTAGTATTTCATGTGCATACAATAGTTCTGACTCACATATCCAAGAATAAAAGTAACACCCATGCCTGTTGTTCAAAAGACATCATGATTATTAATAAACCATCCTTTCTATGGCAACTGTAACTGTACCTCATCATTTGAAAAAGAGGGCTCATTAAAAGTCATATAGAGCTAGAGCAGGAGGAGTAGCCAGTGTGGTGCCCTCCTCCAGATATTGCTGGACTCCAGCTCCCATAAGCCCTAGATAGTATAGTCAATGATCAGGGATGATGGGAGCTGTAGGACCCAGCTACATTGGCAAAGAAAAAGAAGTTTATATGCTTTGTATATGCAGTATAACACTGTGGCACTAGGTGGCGCTGTGGAGCTCTGTTTTTGCCAACCCGATTTCTCACGCAACGTTTATAATGCGTTTAACTGAAACGCTTCTTTGATGTGTCTAGATCCAGCTTCATAGACTAACCTTCACCCCAGGGTCCCAGCATGCAAATACATAAAATTAGAACCAAAACTGAACAAGAATATTAAATCAAGCCAATGTGCATTCCACGTAGAAGTTTCTTAGATTAGAATCCATCTGCTTTATTTATGTGACTGGCTTGGCGGGAAGTTGTGATCTTAAACCCATACCCTCTGAATTGTGACCAAACTGAGGCATTCTCAGTACTTTCTGAAAATTCATTTATTTTCTGAGGTCTCTGCTGGCTGTTTTTACCAGTTGGCTTGTTTTTAACTGTTGATCTAGCAGCTGCAGTTTTATCCTGAATTATAAGGTTGTTGTGCTTATGTTGTTGTGCACCGTCTTGTTGCTGTGCTTGAAAGGCAGCACAGAACTATTTTTAATTAGCCTGCAAATTTTGCAGCAAAGCCCAGGCTAGAATTTTCTCAGTTCGGTTCCCTTTCTATAGAACCAGCTTTCCTTGCAGCTGGCTTGGAAACGCTTTAATCTGTGCAGAGTTAAAATTGTCAAAGATGACTACGTGCATCACACAGTACAACAAAGTAAGGCAGCGCTGCAAGGGAACTTGCCTCTAGGCTGTGTCTCCAGAAGGCACGGAGACAATAGGGTGGAAATAAATTCCCTGAACCGAATACAGTATTAAAAGAGATGCATTTACACTGGGGACACCTTTCAAACTGAGAGCCACAGACAAATTTCCAAGCACATAGACGAGACTCTGCAAAGCCAGTTCTAAGTATCTAGACATCTGGAAAAAGAGCAGGAATCAATGCCCCTGCTAATGTCTGGGCCTGCCATTTAGTGCTACCTGTACCATGTATTAAGGCACTCTTCTTCCAAAGCAAAGGAAGCAATCTGCAGCAGCACATTCACGTCAGAGGATATAAGCATTAAAAGCAAGATTAATCTTTTTTTCAGGATCAAGCAGAGGAGAATGCTAGTGATATTTCTTCTTTATGACAAATATATCTTCTGTAATAGCCCAGGGAATACTTCTAAGCTGCTGGCAAAATAAATTGCTTCTCATCTAAAGTTTCCTTTCATTTAATATATCTCAGTGTGAAAATCCCTTTGATTCCAATTGGCATCACTTGGGGTGAGCTGTAGAGAGAATGGAGCCCTTTCAGAATTAATAAGAGCAGGGCTTTTGACTTCTGTTAACAAACAGGAGTTGATTATTTTGTTCAGGATCTTGTGTTGCTGAGGTGCTGCCAATCAGAGCAGTAAAGGTAAAGGGTAAAGGGACCCCCTGGCCATTAAATCCAGTCGCGAACGACTCTAGGGTTGTGGTGCTCATCTCGCTTTATTGGCCGAGGGAGCTGGCATACAGCGTCTGGGTCATGTGGCTAGAATGACTAAGCTGCTTCTGGCAAACCCGAGCAGTGCACGGAAACACTGTTTACCTTCCCGCCAGAGCGGTACCTATTTATCTACTTGCACTTCGTGCTTTCGAACTGCTAGGTTGGCAGGAGCAGGGACCGAGCAACGGGAGCTCACCCCGTCGTGGGGATTCGAAACGCTGACCTTCTGATTGGCAAGCCCTAGACTCTGTGGTTTAACCCACAGCGCCACCTGCGTCCCAGAGCGGTAAACGACATGTATGTATTTGTTTAGAAAGCTTTATGGGCTGCTGAATTGGAAGACTGGCTAATAGAACTATCAATATGACACAGATAAAATCAACAGAACTGAAAAAAAAACGTATACATAAAATGATTATCAGTAAAACTCAGTAAAACTTTTTGAAACACTTATGGATAACAAAATTACATGTCTGGGTTGGGTTTGTGAAATAAAAATGGTATCTAAAACATTATAGGCTCCGTCCTCGTTTTCCTGGGTTCCAAATCCTCATGGCAGGTAGAACATGCAAGGTATCCCATTCTTACCCAACAGGTAACCCACAGAAGGAAGTGTGAGGCTACACATCTCCCACTTAGAAGCTTGTCCACGTTTCCACTTGTCCCACCACTTTCTCCTAGGGAAACCTGCTCTTTACTGCTGAAACGATCCATTGGGTTTTCTGCAGATTTGACATTTGCTCCGATTCAGTAGTACAGCATTGGAGTCTATGGCATCCTGTATCCCAGCTCTGTGCCTTGCTAAGAGGGTTCTGCCTGGAGTTCTGGCTCCACTCTTCTGCTTCCCAAAGACCCTTACTGGAAAAATCCAAGCCTTGCAGGGCAGGAAAACAGCCTGCCCCCTCCACTGTTTTCCTATGGATTTCCTGCTGAAATCCTAAGCCTCCCCTGCCACCGCCAATGGTAACCATGGGAACTCCCCGTTTGGTCCACTGAAAGAGATTCTCTTGCCCTGATGATGTTTTTTATTGATAGGTTAATGACTTGCTTCCAGCAACTTTTGCCATTATTTACAACTTCTGGCCTGGCATCTTCCCTTCTTCAATACTCCAAATATTATCTAAATTCTACAGTTTATTCATTTCTAACATTCACTAACTCTAGCAGTTATACGTGCCCTTGCACCCCCAAACTCAATTATCCAAGATATGTAACATTATATTCATAATATTCATGGACATCTCCTAATTCAGCATATCCTATTTACTGTAATTCACGAAGAGGGAGACAATTAGCTGAGTTCCATGCACTACTGGACCACAAGAAGCTAATTTCTATAATCTGTGCATACCGTGGGCATGCTTTGCGTAAAATTTGCAAGGAAGCAGACTGCAGAAAACAGTAGTCTGTGGGTTCTTACTGTTTTAATGCAAATTTGCTTTTATATGAAAAGAAGTCGGCATGTGTTACAATAAATAAAATAAAGTCGAATACAAGTATTCATGGGTTAAAATAAGTAATGCTGTGGGATTGTGACTTCTGCTCAGTTACATTCTGTGAATTTGCAACCCCCTTAAACAAGGAAGATCCCTTCTGAAGCCACAGTGCACATGAACAAATTATATGAATTAAGACTGTGCTCCTAAACACTTCCTGTAGGGGGTAAGCTGAACTGGACGCAAAGCTGCACTGAACTCATTAATGTACGTGCACAGGAATGTGCTCCCAAATGCTTTTGTTCTCAAGTTAATTTAAACCAAGGCTGATTGCTTCCAACGTTACATGTGTGGAGCAAATAGCATAGTATGATTTTAGTCCACCCCACTAAAAGAGCATAAGAAATACTTTGGGGCAGTCTGTTGAGTATGTATAGCATTGCATCTGACAAGTGGGTTAATTGAAATGAAGGCAAATGTGACCCTCCTCTACAATTGGTCCTTCGGGCATCAAGTTTAATGTTACTATTACTGTGTTCAGAAACGTTCTGTGGGAAAGCATAGTGACGAGCTAAACTTAGTTCTTCACCGCAGAAACACAGAATGATGTGGATTAAACATGACTCAAACTCGCCGCGAGAAATCTCTGCTCGGAAATTCTTGTAGCTCTTGCAAATATTTCTGAAGGATTATAACAACATAAACTTTCCGGCATAGAGAAACGTGAAAGTACCACAACACAACACTTCAATGTGCACAATCAAATCACATGCATTAGGGTCAACCTGCCACTAGTGTTGCCGTAGGGCAGAATCTTGCAGACCATATTTTATGTTGCAGAGCGAATTCTGCAGACGCTTTACGGTGCAGATTCTAGAGCTGATTGTCAGCGGTTGCAAAGCGCAGCTACGTCTCTACCAGTCAGTCCCACGCTTGATGCGCAACATCAGGTGTGGGGCAGGTGAGCGTGGCTTGGTTTGGCCAAAGCTGCCTTAAGGACTTAATGGAGAGATCCGGTACAGAACCAAGGCAGGGATTGCTATGTTCTACCTTCATTGCCAGAGGCAGCATGCCTCTCAGTACCAGTTGGAAGTGGACAGGTGCACTTATGTCCTGTTCGAAGGCTTCCTAGAAGCGTTCAGTTGGCTACTGTGAGAAGAGGATGCTGAATTAGATTGGCCATTGTACTCATGCAGCAGGGCTCTTATTTCTTAGGAAAACTTGAAGCATCTGATCTTTCTGCACTGATCCATGCCTCCCAGACTGTGTGAATTTTATATAGAGCAACCGTGTCACAAAAAGCAAGAAAAAAAGGAAATCTGGCGATCAGACCTGATCAGAGTCCTGTAGTTTAGTTGTTGCTACTACTCCACTTTGCCTCTGAAATATCCTCTAGATCAGTGTTTCCCAACCTTTTTTGGGCAAAGGCACACTTGTTTCATGAAAAAAATCTCGAGGCACACCACCATTACAGCCCCGTGACGTCAGCGCGCAGCGTCACGCCGGGAGGGACATGAATTGCTAGCAAATTACATAATCACCTCCTTGAGGGCTGGCTCATCTTCTCCGAAGGCAGAACCCCATTAATTAACAGCACAGACTCACACCATAGCCAAGACGAGGGGGGAAAACCTCAGTCATGCACAGTCATGCACATGTGGGGGCTAAATGAGGACGAAGACTGGGCAGAGAGCAGGGTTCAAATCACCCCACCTGGCCAGGACAATCCCTGGGTGCTCCCTTGGGCCACTCGCCTGACCCACCTCGCAGGGCTGTTGTTGTGAGGATAACACGGGGAGAACCACGCGCGCCCCCGGGAGCTCCTTGGAGGAGAAAGCGGGCGATGAATGCAATGCACAAAATATATGAGAGGCGACCAGGTTTTGCAGGTGAGGGGCCCCCGCCAGCCTCTGCTTCCAACACCCAGCGCAATGACGCCGAAGTTTCCCCCCGGGCTCGGCTCGGGGAGCAGCGCTGCTACCCCCCGGCTCCCCTTCGCCCTCCCGGCTCTCTCTGCCGCCCACTGGGGACCCCCCTCACCTGCCAAGTCCGGAGCGCCGGTGGAAGTTGCATGCATGCATGCAGGGCGCCGCGTTGCCATTGCATTGCACTGCACTCCATGCAACGCCTGCACGCATGCATTGCCTTGCACGCCCGCCAAGGGGTCTCCCCGCGGTCCGATGCATCCCCTCCGGCGCGGATGCAGCATTGCAAAAATAAAAAACCCCGACGCAGCCCTACCTGGGGGGCAGCCTCCGCCGCCGCTCCGCCTCCACGGGGATCCCCGGGCTCCATCCTGCCGCCCGATCTCCGCGGGGGCGCAGGCAGGCTGCGCGGGGTCTGCGCGGAAGAGCCCCTGCCCGCCCGCCCGCCCGCCGCTGCTGCCCGCCCGGCCGCCGCCGCTGCGCTCATTCCATGGCCGGGAGAAGAGCGCTTCAAACAAAACGCCCGGCCCGCCAGGCCACGCTGGGAAACATAGTTTGTGCACCCCGCGTGGGCGCGGAGCCCAAGGGCGAGGGGACTACGGATCCCGGCAGCCCCCGCGCCGGGGACGGAGGGGGAGAGGCCGGGTGCAGGGATGGAGGGACGGGTGGGCGAGCGAGTGAGTGAGTGGCAGCCGCCAAGCCTTGGCCGAGAGCCAGGAAGGGCCTCCCCAGAGGAGGAGGAGGAGGGAGGCGCAGAGCGGGAGGGAGGGAGGGAACCCCAGGGGTCATCTAGTGACGGCGCCCCAATCGAAAATTTGACTTTAAAAAAAAAAACTTTCGAATTTTTTAATTTTTCCCGCGGCACACCAGGCAACATCTCGCGGCACACTAGTGTGCCACGGAACAGTGGTTGGGAAACACTGCTCTAGATTACATGCTCAGCAGGCATGAGTCACTGCCTGTAACACTCAAGCTAAAAACTAGCTGCAATAATGACTTAATCCAGTCATAAAAGACAGTAAATGCTCTGTGCCCTAGCAAAGAACTACTGAATGCCTTAAAAGAAATGCCTCCCCCCCCAACTTATTCTTTGCAGTTCTACATCACAGCAGTTGTACCAAGTGAGCTAAGCTGATACAGTCTCTTGGAATTAAATCAGCTGGTCAGAGTATGCTCTCTTCATTTTCATGGATGGAAACACATTTGAGTTCTGCTATGGATGGAAAAGCTGTAGTGCGGTACTTCCTTCCTTCTGGAATTCATAATAGGAAAGGTCAGATGAGAAGTACTGTGTAAAATGCACTTTAAAAGGTAAAGGGACCCATGACCATTAGGTCCAGTCACGGACGACTCTGGGGTTGCGGCGCTCATCTCGCTTTACTGGCCAAGGGAGACGGCGTACAGCTTCCGGGTCATGTGGCCAGAATGACTAAGCCGCTTCTGGCGAACCAGAGCAGCGCACAGAAACACCGTTTACCTTCCCCCTGGAGCGGTATCTACTTGCACTTTGACATGCTTTCGAACTGCTAGGTGGGCAGGAGCTGGGACTGAACAATGGGAGCTCATCCCGTTGTGGGGATTCGAACCACCGGCCTTCCAATTGGCAAGCCCTAGGCTCAGTGGTTTAGACCACAGCGCCACCCGCGTAATGTAATGTAATGTAATGCAATGTAATGCACTTACATTAGTTTTAAAACATACACTCCACATTTATTTATTTATTTAAAAAAAGATCTCAAGGAATCTTGCAAGAGTAAAATGCTCAAATAACCTCTTTGAGGTTTCAGTGATTAAACCAGCAGTAAATAAAATAAAATAAAATAAATAAAATAAAATAAAATAAAATAAAATGTATCTCACAACGTTTTGAGGCATTTTACAACAATAAAACAGCCAAATTAGCTGCTTAGGTGTTGTTGTTTTTGATTAAGCAGTTTACAAAACCTGTTAAATAAATACAACCAAATAAAAAAAACATAAATCAGTAACAAAAAGCATAACTTACTAAGATATAAAACATAAAACAGCATCATGAAAAACAGCAGTTAACGTGTGCAGAAATAAATAACAGTTTTGTTTTTTTAAAAAAACCAGTCATTCAGAAAGTGATGATCTAACTATTACTATGATTCTCACTTCCTGGATGCTGTTCTGCTGAGCTATAGCTCTTACCCTAATAAATAACTGCATGCTTTGATTATATTAGCTGCCTATTCTTGTCATACTAGAAATGCTGTTGATGATTCCTGGATCAGCCAGCTTGTTGATACCAAGAGAGTGGGCACATTTTCGATTTTTATTTTAAGGTTGATGCATATGTAATACAAACGTATATGCTGCACCTGCGTATGAAGCAAGTTGTGGTTGTTTCCATAGAAACCATACAACTAAGTCATACTGGGGAGAAAGTATTATAGACCCTATAATATAGACACTGGAAGAACACATCTATACCCAAAGCACTATTCTCATTAGAGGCCTTTCTGTACATTTTTTTCTCCTGCCCAATAAATACTCTGGTCAAATTACTGGGGAAGCAACTCTCAATAAACAGCCAGTGTGTCTGACAATGCTATATGCAACATGTTCTCCCAAAAGATTATTGGCTTTAAGAAAAATAAATTTGATCTGGACTTTCTTGATCTATTCAAGTGCACATGTCAAAATACTAGGCCTATTTGGAACAATGTGACCCTTTATTGGATAAATAAAATCTGAGTCTAGTGGCTTGGTATTCATGTAATCATGGTGTCTTTGCCAGCAAGTTTTTTCTATAGATGGAATATGTTATAACAACTGAATGGGTTCTGCATTATGATAAAGTAGGTCAAGCAGCAGTGGATTTGGTTTTTTACCATGCTAAGGTTAACAAGTCGCATGTAACATTTGCCTCAGGAGGACAATAGCATGGCCTTGGTGTACATGATACCACAGCGGGATATCAATAGCTTCGGGTTCCAGTTAAATGGCATCATGGTGTGCTCTTTCAGGCAAAAAATTTATATCTACAATTGTTTGACGATGATCTCCCTAGCGTACGCGATGGAACCTGACAGTTTAAGGAGTCCCACGCATATATTGATGGAAGCCTTTGCAACCTTGTCCCACCCACCGATCATTTTTTTAAGCATAAAGCAAAGAGCAAGTAGAGGTAACAGCAGCAACTGAAACTAATAGCTCTGATGGCTTCTCATCCTCTGAACAGAACCATATCTACCTTTACACTTCAGCTCTTTAAAAAAGCAATTACCCCAATAGATCCCGAAAGTCAATGATAGAGAATTCTGAAAATTTCAGACCCCATTTTAAGAGGAATGGACACTATTCCACAAGTAAAATAAACAATACTTAATCAAAGGCAAATGGTCGTTAGCATGTTCCATTGAATAGTGTCACTTTTTGCTATTATTTCAGCAAACTTTGCTGTACAAATTAAAAAGCAAGAAGTATATTTTTTTCAATAAGAACACCCGATTTCCAGGTATTGGATTTTCTGTATTGAAAAGGGAGGGCAGGGGTCAAGACTGTACCTTTTCAACTCCGTGATTCTAATTCCCCTTGCTCCCACCCATTACAAAATTTACCATCCTGCTTCCAGGAATATGAAGTCTATTTGCTGTTCTAGCTATATGTTCTCCAAGTCTTTGACTATTTATTCCTCATCCCAGAGCAACAGCTCAATTAGAAAGAACCATATGTAGCACTTGAAGACTGCAATTGCTATCACAGAATCATAGAATAGTTGAGTTGGAAGGGACCCCAGGTTTAATCTAGTCATGCAATGCATAAATCTCAAATAAAAGCATCCATGACAGATTACCATCCAACCTCTGCTTAAAACCGCCAAGGAATGAGAATCTACCACCTCCCTTGGCAGTCCTTTCCACTGTCAAGCAGCTATTACTGTCAGAAGTACTTCCTGATCTTAAGTCAGAATCTCCTTTCTTGTAACCTGAAGTCATTGGTTTGAGCCCTATCCTCCAGAGGAGAAGAAAACAAACTTGCTCTACCTTCCATGTGGCAGCCTTTTAGATATTTGAAGATGGCTATCATATCTCCTCCCAGTCTTCTCTTTTCCAGGCTAAACATACTCAGTTCCCTCAACTGTTCCAGGTTTTGTTTCCAGACCCTTGATCATCTTGGTTGCCTTGCTCTGCACACATTCCAGCTTGTCAGCATCCTTCTTAAATTGTGGTGCCCAGAACTGGACACAGTACTCCAGGTGTGGTCTGACTGGCAGAATTGAGTGGTACTATTGCTTCCCTTGACCTGAACACTAGACTTCTGTTGATGCAGTCTAAAATAGCAGTAGCTTTCTTTTTTGCTGCTGCATCACACTGTTAAGCTAGGGACGCGGGTGGCGCTGTGGGTAAAAGCCTCAGCGCCTAGGGCTTGCTGATCGAAAGGTTGGCGGTTCAAATCCCCGTGGCGGGGTACGCTCCCGTTGCTCGGTCCCAGCGCTTGCCAACCTAGCAGTTCGAAAGCACCCCCGGGTACAAGTAGATAAATAGGGACCGCTTACTGGCGGGAAGGTAAACAGCGTTTCCGTGTGCGGCTCTGGCTCGCCAGATGCAGCTTTGTCACGTTGGCCACGTGACCCGGAAGTGTCTCTGGACAGCGCTGGCCCCCAGCCTCTTGAGTGAGATGGGCGCACAACCCTAGAATCTGTCAAGACTGGTCTGTACGGGCAGGGGTACCTTTACCTTTTTATTGCTTCCCTTGACCTGAACACTAGACTTCTGTTGATGCAGTCTAAAATAGCAGTAGCTTTCTTTTTTGCTGCTGCATCACACTGTTAAGCTAGTGGTCCACTATGACCTCTAGATCCATTCCACATGTACTGCTAGTAAGCCAGGTGGCCCCCATTTTGTATTTGTGCATCTGGTTCTTCCTGCCTAAGTGCAGAACATTTGTCTCTATTGAAGTTCATATTGTTTGTTTGGGCCCAGTTCTCCAGTCTGTTAATTTCATTTTGAATCCCAATTGTGTCTTCTGTGGCATTAGTTTCTCCTCCCAGTTTAATGCCATCTGCAAAAATTCCTTCATCCAAGTCATTTATGAAAACGTTGAACCACAACAGGTCCAGGACAGAACCTTGTGGCACCTCATGCCTTCACTTTTTTTCAAGTTGACGAGGAACCAATAATGTACACTCTTTGGGTTCCATCAGGCAATCAGCTACAAATTCACCTAATAGTTACCTTGTCCAGCCCATATTTTACCAGTTTCCTCACAGTAATATATTGGGGGACTTTCAGCTTTACTGAAATCAAGATAACCTATGTCTACAGCATTCCCCTGATCCACCAAACTTGTAACTCTATTAAAAAAGAAGAAATTAGATTCTTCTCACATGGCTTGTTTTTGAGAAACCCATGTAATCACAGCATCTTTTTTTAAGTGCTCAGGGACCGACCATTTAATTACCTGTTCTAGGACCTTTCCTGGTATTGATGTCAAGCTCACCAGTTGGTAGTTACCTGGGTCTTCTTTTTTCCCTTTTTTGAAGATGGGGACAACAATTGCCTGCCTCCTGTCTGCAGGGACCTGACCTGTTGCCTACAAATTCTCAAAGGTAGAGGCTCTGCAGTTACATCTGCAAGCTCCTCTAGTATCCTTGGGTGCAGCTCATCAGGCCCTGGAGATTTGAATTGATTTAAAGTAGCTAAGTGTTCCCTTGCTTCCAATACATACTGTCATTTACTAATTATATACTACTCTGGGCAGGGAACTGAGTCATTGAATGAGGCAGCCGATCTGGTCTGTATCACTGAGACCTGGGTGGGTGAGCAGGGTGGAGTTGGTCTTACCCAGCTGTGCCCACTTGTGTACTTGGTGCAGCATCAGGGCAGACTTGAGGGTGGAGGAGGGGGAGTTGCAGTGGTCTGTGGAGATTCTCTCTCTCTCTCTCTCTCTCTCTCTCTCTCTCTCTCTCCAGGCTCTCTGTCCAGTTGTGGGGGTATCTCGAGTGTATGTTTGGCATTGGGCAGTTGGGACAGATTAGATTTTCTGCTGGTTTACCACCTTGCTGTCCAGCAGTCTCCCTGCCTGAGCTAATAGATCTGGTCTCAGAGGTGGTGTTGAGGACTTCCAGGCTGCTGGTTTTGGGGGAGTTCAACATCCATGCCAAGGCAACTGGCTCTGGGGTGGCTCAGGAATTCATGGCTGCCATGACGGCTGTGGGGCTCTCCCAACATGTCACTGCTCCAAAGCATGTGTCAGGCCACACCAGGCACCCCCAATCTGTGGCCCTCCAGATGTTTTGGCCTACAACTCCCATGATCCCTAGCTAACAGGACCAATGGTCAGGGATGATGGGAACTGTAGTCCAAAACATCTGGAGGGCCAAAGGTTGGGGATGCCTGGGCCACACTCTGGACCTTGTTGTCTCAAGGTGAAATGTACTAATGAGGGAGAAAGTATTCTTTGATTCAGTTCAGACTGAATGCTCATTTAGTAGCCAATGGTGATCTCCAATATCCCTGCAAACAAATGAAGATAAATGCTCAATGTATTAAAGTGCAATCCTGATTCCACTGAGGCTATTATTTATTATTATTATTTAAATTTGTTACTCACATTATCTTCCCCAAAGCCACCCAAAGCAGCTTATAAACAAACAAAAACATAGATAAATTAAAACCAATGGGGTGGGGTTTACATTTGAAACATTCGACCTACTAATAGCTAATGTTAGTTGTGGATATAAGTTTTTTTTACTCCTCTCATCAGATTGGATGCATTTGATTTCCTCACTGCTGCAGCTTGGCTGCAATACTGGCATCATGTCATGTCAGCTGCATCCTTTATTTCAAGTACTTAAGAACTGCTTTCCTAGTGTCCAGCAGCTGGCATTAGTCAGAGTGGCGAGGGGTTAAACTGTCTCCCAAATAATTTTGGGTGCAATCAAATCATTCCTGGATTTTACAAACTTAATTCTTTCTGTACTGGCCTTTTAAAGACTATACAGATTAAGACTATTTCAGCCTTTCCAGCTGTTCCCCTGAGCCCGGAGTTAGTTATTTATATAAATATATCAAGTAAAGCACTAAATAGATCCAGGGCAACACTTTGTTTTAAAAGAGCACAGGATGTAGGCATCATGTGTACACATTTATCTTATTTCCAAAATCAAAGCTGGTCTGAACAAAAGACTGGTAGAAGACAGAGTTGGCCTAGAGTCAGAATTTGAACAGTTTCATACATCCTGTCTTCATTTTCATCATAGATTAAATCCAATCAGATTCCAACAACAACAGTGAATTTGTACGTCATACTAATTATATAGAAACACTATTGCAAGCATTTGCTACTAATTTCTGAAACATCTCAGAGCAGGGTGCCATCTTGGGAGAGCAAACAAGACACATTGTGACTCATAAGACTGATCCCTTGGCTCCATTGCAAATGACTATTTAACTCTGGATCCGAATGCAGTTACTATTGTGCATCTATATTATATCACTAATCATGTGGCTGGCTTTGTTATGGTGTCCTTTCTTGCTTGGGTATCTCTGGATTGAAACCCGGAAGTAATGCAAATATATATTATAGCAGCCTTAGGTGATAACATTTGTGGCAGTGGCACTGAAGTTTCTGTTAACGATTGGCTGATGTAAGAAAGGAGGAGCAGAAGAATCTAGGACTGCTCTGGGCTTAAGGGCCTCTGGCTGCCATTGACCAAATTCCTCTTATCCAAGAGAGCACAGGACTTGAAAAGTAGGAGATGGAAAGGCCCAGTAAAACAGGGGCTTGGGGAAGTTACAAGTCAAAGAAGGGGAGGAATTTTTGGAAACTGGACTTGGGGTTTGGGAGAGGGAACCATCCAGAGGAATGAGGGGAAGGAGGGAAATGGCCAGAAGTCAAATCCAAGAAGAAAAAGAAAATGGGCTAAGGAAAGAGCCAAGAGACAATTACAGAAATAAGAAATCACAACTGTATTCAAAGAACTAACTAAATATTTGGCTGTAAGGCTAAAGTATGAAGAAATACAATCCTGGTGTGAGTAAGGAAAAGAACACTGGGATGTTGTTTTTTTGTGTGGGTGTGTGGGGATAATTAATTGAAGAGGATCTGGAGAGGAATGAATGTTGTGGGAGATCTGAGGAGGGAAGTAATTGGGAGGAATCTGGGGCAACCAGAACCCAATGAAAACTCAATGCAAGACATAAATGTTAAAAAACTAAATCATAAGCTAAAAAAAAGTGTGCCTACTTGCTGAAGAAACCCCATCAGTCTTTTTTTTTCTTACAAAGTCAGAAAAATGAATTGTTCAGAATAGAAACAAAGACATTGCGATGAGGAGGAATAGAAAGTAAGTGGTTTGGTTTTCCAGATTGTTGTTGAACTTAATAGGGCCTTTTCAGGTTGTCACTGTTGTTCTAAGGGCAGCTGCAAATAGGTAATAAACAAATGAAACCCTGCATGCCTGTATGACAATCAACGCAGGCAAATTAGCAAAGGCTTTTCTGAGATCCTCTTGGAACAAACTCCTGTGATGTGCCCCTCATAATGTTAGAATGCATGCCTTTGCTTTTCACGGTCCTATGAACGCTGACTAAGTCCAATACACTTTCACAAGCTCCTTGTTGGTGGGCGACAATGGATATGTTCTGCTTAATGCCATTTCACACATTACACAGTGGTGGTGATGATGATGATGATGATGATAAGGCAAACCTGTGTTGCCACTGAGTATATACTCAACAATATATTCTCAACAAGGAGCTGATGCACTTGATAGAGGAGCTCATACACAGTTCAGCTCCTTGTGCATTCACTGAGTGCGTGAGAGAAGAGTATGGTCATGCGCGCTGGCCATATCCCTGATTCTGATGTGCCACTGGCCATGCCCCTGGTACCACCCTACATTAGAAAGAAAGGTTCGCTGTGCAGCCCTCCATACTTCTGGAAATGAAACCATAATTTCTTGCAAAAAACAAATCCCGATTGCCCTGCACACATAGCATCCTTTTCTTCTTAATGCTCAATGTGTAGCTGGTGAGGGCGGGGCTGGACAGCCTGGCCTGTGACTTCAATCCCATAGTGCTCCCATGGCTATAAAAAGGCGAATGATGAGAGCCCACTGAATATATATCCTTTGGGCCTCTCTGAGAAGTACACCTGTATTATACATGTTTCCAGTTCCATGTTGGCTGTGTGTTACCTGAAATGTTTTCAGTGTAGACCTGTGACGTTTACCATATACCTAAAAACGTGGCATGTGACCGTCAGACTAAGATCTGTGTGTCCTGTCCAGCTATGTAGCAGAAACTTAGGGCTTGTCTTTACTCTGTGTGTGTGTGTGCACGTGTGTGTGCATTGCAGTCAGATTGATTGTAAATAGCATACGTACATAAAATATTTGTTTTTTCAAATGTGAAGGGTGGATCCACCAAAATGTCACATGGCCCTTAGTGGCAGAGCATCTGTTTTGCAAGGGGAAGGGTTGGGTTCAATCCCCAGCAGGGTAGGGTTGGGAATGTCTTGTCAGGGAGAGGCAAACGGGAAAAGATGAAAGGACAGAAACCAGCAGTTATAGAGAGCCTAAAGAGATTATCAGCAGCTTGTCGTCTGACAGTGGGTCTGACGTAGAGGGGGAGGAGGATGAGCCTGGAACAAGTCATTCTGTACACAGAGGAAGTCAGGGGAGGAGTTTTCGCAGACTTGCATGCTGGGTGCGGAAAAGGAAGAAGAAAGTTTAGAGGCGGCATCTGCGCAACAAGGGGAAGGACGCTAATTGAAACGCTGGAGATGTACGTTTGAACTTTGCCAAATAAATCAAATAGTTTGGAACAGGCTGGGAGCCCGGAGTCTTATCTATGCCAGCTAGACAGCATTAAGCCTCTGACATGTCTCCAGCCAGAAAATATGGAGAGCTGCTGCCAGTCAGTGTAATAATAATAATAATAATAATAATAATAATAATAATAATAATAATAAATTATTATTTCATAAAATTTATACACGACTTGATGGGGTGGGACTTCAAAAAACCCTACAGAGTTATATGGATCAATGGTGTGACTCAGTGTAAGACAGGTCCCTATGCTTCCATTTTGGGATGTGGGTGGTGCTATGGTCTAAACCACTGAGCCTCTTGGGCTTGCTGATCGGAACATCGGTGGTTCGAATCCCTGCGACGGGGTGAGCTCCCGTTGCTCTATCCCAGCTCCTGCCCACCTAGCAGTTTGAAAGCATGCCAGTGCAAGTAGATAAATAGGTACTGTCGCGGCGGGAAGGTAAATAGCATTTCCATGTGCTCTGGCACTCGTCACGGTCCTCCATGCGCCAGTAGTGGTTTAGTCATGCTGGCTACATGGCCCAGAAAACTGTCTGTGGACAAACGGCAGCTCCCTCGACCTGAAGCGAGATGAGCGCCGCAACCCCATAGTCGCCTTTGACTGGACTTAACTGTCCAGGCGTCCTTTACCTTTTGCCTGTGCTTCCATTTCCTTAGATTCCAGTACTGTGCTATTCCTGACATCACAAGGAGGAACAAACGTGTTCTAATCTTGTTTACAGCCAATCACAGCAGCAGATGTTAATGGCAACACCTTTCCTAAAAGCTTCCTGCATTTTTGGGGTGGCGGCAAGGAAATGAAAGGCTTCTGCACTCCATCCTGTGCCTCGTAACTCACCCGAGGCAATACATTAGACCTTCGGTAAAGTGCAGCTTGTCACATCTTGTTGTCTTATTGCTTGTTATAAATAAACATGTTCCTAATAACAGTGATCTGTCTCCTTCATGACCTGACTCACTGGAGTTGTTTGGGATTAGGAACAAGCATTTCAAAGGAAGGAATTTCAGTGGTAGCAGAAATGAAACGTGAAAAGGGCACTGTGAGGGTTAGGGCAAGCTGCATCAGACTCTGTTAGCTGCAATGCCCACATTTTTTAATGGACTTCTTTCACTACATATTCAGTTGTATTTGACAGAAAAGGAGGTGACTAATCGTTCTGCCTCTCTCTCTGCATTGTAGAGTGTGCAATTACAAATTAATTTGACACTGACTCACGCTTTGGCATCAAAAAACATTTACTGATGTTTTCAGAGGGGAGAGGGCTGGGAAGGTGCCAAAATGCCAAGAAATCACCACGATCGAAGAACTTTTGTGAAAATGGAGTGAGGCACCCACACCAGCCTTACACTTCCCCAGTCTGCTGCTCAAATGAGCAGGACAATTGCCGAAAAACACCATGAAACCACTGAATTGCAATATACCAAGAAGTTCAGTGCTATCACTTGTGGAATGAACGGACTCCATGAATTTATCACACTATACTTACTCAACGGCTTATCATGGTAGGATGTCTGCAATACCAGCACAAATGTTTGTTGTGAACAACAGCTGTTAATTACATAAACACCATGGCTGTAGTTTTCTGCATCTCATTGCCCTCTGACCTCTTTGTCAGTTTACTTGAAGGATTGCCTCACATCACATGTGCCGTCTGGACTACTTAAATCTGTAGTAGAACCAGAATTTTTAGAAGTGCCATGTTTGAACTTTTCAAGAAATTTATCCTTTGGTGAGGCAACACTTACACTGCCCATTGATACCAGGCAGGCTCCTGTATATGTGGCCACAAACTCTCCTCAGCCACATCCCTCACTGACCCTTCTTCACATCCTCCTTGAACAGATTTGCCTTGGAGAAATGTCTCCTCAAGCTCTGATAATATCTCTTGCTTGTCTGAATGGAGGTTGGAGAGCGGTGTTTGTGCAGAAACTAGCTTATTATACAAGGGTCAGATTTACATTTGTTGTCCTGCTCACATTTGCCTCTGGCTCTGTCCATGACTGGTTGCCCAGGAGGAAATGTGACATTAGGTTCCCCACCCCTTTACACACACACACACACACACACACACACACACACACACACACCTGCCAATTGAGGACAGCACTTCACACATCTGACAAAGTAGGTTGACAAAGTAGCTGAAGCCTAAAGTTATTTACTGAGCTTTCAGAATAGCCAACAAACACTAGAATAGTTGCTCTATCACTTGTCTTGTCATCAAAGATAATCTTCATAGCCTTAGTACCACATTCTGGCAATGTGCTCTAGAAATATCAACAGCTGACAGAAACAGGAAAGGAGCTATGGGGAGGTGGAGAGAGAACACCGTTTACCCCATCATTATTCCGAAACAGCTGATGTCATCCAATGCCCCTTCAAAATGTATTTGGGGGTGTGCGTTATTGGGTTGCTTTTGTTTTTATTTTGATTATGCATTTTGTGTTTTTATATTGTGATTTTATCCTGTGAACTGCCCTGAGACCTGCGGGTATAGGTTGGTATACAACTTTTATTAATAATAATAATAATAATAATAATAATAATAATAATAATAATAATGCCAAATACCTAATAGAGATGTGCAATGCAGCCAAAACTATTTCACTGAAATCTGCCTGCCCTGCAATTTATCTTTAAATGCTGTGACACAATACAGAAGGCTTCAGCACAGTACAACTCTGACAGAGGATTATACAAATTCATGTAGGATAGTGTTATCAATGGCTATGTTCTACCCCCAGTGCCAGAAGCAGTATGACTCTGTGTGCCAGTTGCTGGAAGTCACAAGTGAAGAAAATACTATTGCCTTCAGGACCTGCTTGCAAATATCCCCTAGGCATCTGGTGGGCCACTGAGAACAGGATGCTAGACCAGGTGGGACCTTTGTCGTGATCAGGCAGGGCATTTCTTAGTGTCTTCTGACAATCCAAGTTCAATGCCATCTGCACTCTATGGGAGGAAGGCAAGCAATGGGAAGCAACTACTTGCAAACTTGGAACTCCTCTTCAGGGAAGATTCATTCACGTAGCTTGTGCCCCAGAGATCTCCAAAGACTTATGCTTTGTTAAGTGTGTGGAATTGGCAACCACATTTTGTAAACTCCGTGATTTTAAGGATTCCCACACAATGGAATTTTTTCTAAAGTGAACACTTATCAACAGTAAGTCCTTTTTGTTATGTTTTTGCTGTTTTGTTGTGTTGCTGTTCTGTATACTGTGATCTACTCCTCTGTTTGCCACAGCTGTAAGAATCCCTTAGTATGCTTTTTTGGGTGTACACTCCCCTTTCAAGTGTACACTTGTTACTGTATAATGCGGGAAACAGACAAGAGTTTGCTAATGGAACAGTGAGCTGTAGAGGCTGAGCTGACCCTGAAAATCAGTTCAATTGCCATTATTAGTCTCAGCCTGAACCCAAAGCACAAGGACCCACAGATGTTCTGAGGTTGATGCTGCAGTTGTGCATACATGCTATTTCAATTGTTCCTAGTTTACTAAATAGTTGCTAGTTTTTGAGAAGATACAGGTGGGCCAACTGTCTGTTTTACTGATTGACCTGTTGTGCCTGCTTGTTCCCACTAGTGATTCAGACTGCAACAATATACATCAGATCAGGATGTCAAGTACTGATAGAGCCCAGTTCTGAACATTGCATCTGAAATTGTGTCCAAATGGTATTTGTGGATCTTCATGAACAGATGGAGACACAGGCAGAAGTAGAACATTGACAGAATTTTTATATCGAATAAATAAATAGATAAATGGAACACTTTTACAGAATACGTGCTAAAATTAAGCTGCTGGTCAGACAGATATATGTGTTAGCATAGTGGAAATAACTCATCTTATGCACAGTCTCTGAATAGCAGTAACAGATGGAGATTATAGTGCTGCTCCAAAAGGTTTTCTTTTTCTTTTTCCTTACAAGCATTTCTAAGGGCAAGCCAGACGTGGTGTTAAATGTATCTTTGCATCCAGTGTGCTGGCGTGCTGTTGTTGTTTTAAATGCAAATAGCATTCATTGGGGCAGTTGACAATAATCAGGGCCACAGCAGATGGAGAGTTCAACCCTTTCCACACCTGTTGTGGTCCTTATGAAAACCACCCCTTTGAAATGTTAACAGAGGAGGCTCTTTCCAAAGCAAATTAGGAATTGACCTCAGAAGAGCAATAGTCCTTAGGGCTGCAGCATGGGAGGAAATAGTTAAATTGCCTCTCCATGCCTTCTGTGTCCTTCATAAATACAGTGGTACCTTGGGTTAAGAACTTAATTCATTCTGGAGGTCTGTTCTTAACCTGAAACTGTTCTTAACCTGAAGCACCACTTTAGCTAATGGGGCCTCCTGCTGCCGGCGCGCTGCTGCTGCGCGATTTCTGTTCTCATCCTGAAGCAACGTTATTAACCCAAGGTAATATTTCTGGGTTAGTGGAGTCTGTAACCTGAAGCGTATGTAACCCGAGGTACACTGTATCCTTCTTGCTGATGCTGTCTGCACATACATGAAAACTTCAATGCCAAGACACATTTAATGACACATCTAGACACGATAATCATAGAATTGTAGAGCTGCAAGGGACCCCAAGGTTAAACTAGTCCAACCCCCCAGCAAAAAGAGCTGTTTTTACAATGGAAACCCACATCCCATCAGCAGAATGTGCAATCTCCAGTGCAATGTTCTGCCCACTTTTGTCTCTGGCATGCATGCAGCCCTCTGGCTGAAAAAAGTTCACTACCCCTAATCTAAGCATGCATTCATTGGAATAAAACTTCAGCTCAGCATGCCTTTTCTTCACAGTCTTCTTTGCATCTTAAAGAAAAAAACCTCATTCTGAGACCTTACCTAATCTGCAGGAAGACCTGCTACTGTGTGGTGCAGTGTCTGATCAAAGCTGTATAAGATTTAGGGGAATTCACAATGGGTAGAGATCCTCACTGCACCACCTGTTTGAAGTTCTGTCTTTTGTTACTTGTTGAAGACACAGCATCTCTTCCAGGAACAAAGAGATGGCGAGCCTACATTATGCTCAGCACCTGACAAATGTAGATTTCAATGGAGCTTCCTTTGAAATGGTAATAGCAGCTTCAGAAAGTGGGGTCAGGAGCACTGGCAGGGAGAGAAAAAAACAGAAACGTTTATTTTTCAATCCCATCCCATGGTTCTGAGGCTTTTGCACAGTTGCTTTTTACGTACTCAGAAACATGCATGCTCCTTGCATCATAGACAGTTTGGGCCCTCTCCTCCAGTGAAGCTTTCTCTCAACAAGCAAGCCCTGGACATTTGCCAGATTTCAAAATCTAGTGAATATTTTGTACACTTCTGTCACATTTGTGGTTAAACATTTGCACGAACTCGAGCATGAACAGGAACACAGCAGTGTGAGCTGTACCTGCCTTCCTCCTCCTCGTGTAGTGTATCATTCAAGAATCAGAACACACAACAGTTCTGTGCTGAAAACACACTGTACCCTGCAGTTCAAGTGCTTGAGATGTCCTTTTGTTTAAAAAGCAATTGAACACTTGCTATACATAGATCCGGATGATTGCTTGGGCCATTCAAACCTTGAATGTCAAGTGGCAATATTGGGGAAGATAGATCCCTTGTCCTATGAAAAACTAAAAACCAAAATGTATACTGTGAATCTCTTGATGCCTGTAAGAGCAGGGCTGTTTCATATTAATTTACTTAACAAATGCTTTGTTCTACACGCCATAATTAAGAGTTACAAATTCACAAAGGAGCCAAGGCTGAATTCAAGGGGAAAGCACTTCCACTAATCTTTTCAGAGCTAAAAAACAGGGTAGTCGTCGTCCCCCCACAGCTGAATCTTCTCTCTATATAAGGTTTTTTGAGTGCAGCACAGAAGGTTATGTTAACTGATTTGCCCACTAAAGAAGGGGCTCAATGTACATATTGTAACATTTAGATTTAAATTGAAATCAGGTGGTATATAAGTGGTGTGAAATATATATATATTAGTGTTACTTATGGGGAGGCTCTAGAAAAGTGGTGGATCATCTGTGCGCCTCCAGACATTGCTGACTGCAACTGCCATTATCCCTGACCACTGGCTGGGACTTATGGTAGTTGAAATCCAATGTATGAAGGGCTACAAGTTAGTCACCCATGATGGGTGGCGTTGTGATCTGAACCCATTGAGCTTCTTGGGCTTGCCGATTGTAAGGTCGGCAGTTCTAATCCGCACGGCGGGGTGAGCTTCCAGTTGCTCTGTTCCAGTTTCTGCCCACCTAGCAGTTTGAAAGCATACCAGTGCGAGTAGATAAATAGGTGTGACAGGAAGGTAAATGGCATTCCTGTGCGCTCTGGTTTCCGTCACGGTGTTCCGTTGCACCAGAAGCGGTTTAGTCAGGCTGGCGACATGACCCAGAAAGCTGCGGACAAACGCTGGCTCCCTCAGCCTAAAAAGCGAGATGAGTGCCACACCCCACAGTCACGTTTGACTGAACTTAACCGTCCAGGAGTTCTTTACCTTTATCTAGATAAGAGCCTCCCAATGGTAAGTGTTCCATGGCAACTTAAATGCATTACAGATGTTACAGCCATGCCCATCCCACACAGCAAGCACAATTGGCTACTGGGATGGAATGATTATCTTGTTTTAAGCAGGCTTGATTGTGCTGATTCAGCGATATGTGAGTTGCTACACAGAGCATTCCTTTTATCTATGGGGGGGCGATATATCAGTCAAAACACATATTCTGCCACCTCCTCCCTACCATCCAACTGTTGAACAGGGAAGACAAAGTTCTGCTCTTTCAGATTTTATATATCTGAATTGGGGAGAACGGAAAATCATATACCCTAGTATATGATATCTAAAATAGCATAATGGCTTAAAAGACTGAACTTTCAGCAAGAAAGTCCCTAGCATGCATCAATGCCCCCTAGTGCCCTCCATCACTTTCTGAACTTCAAGAAGCTTTTGTACTGCTGTTTCCTTAAAAAGTGGATTTTTATTTTATTTTTTATTTTGGCAACAAAGCTCTTTAATCCACATGAATTGCGTAAACCTATATTTCCAGTATGCGACTGAATCCCTCCCACAAAACACAAGCAGTCTGGGGGCAGCCCAAGTTAAACAAAGGTGTGGCATTTCACAAGTGTAGCTTTATATTGTCAAGTATATGAAGCCTTATTCTAGAAGCCAGGGACAACAATGCAGAGACTCTTTCATTATGAGTATTTGATCTCCCCAAATGAGACTAGAATTACCAGTTAGGTAGGTTAACTTGTTCTTGATTTGAATGGCAGGGTGCCCTAGGCTGTGTTGAGCATGCAACGATGAGCATCTACTGTACCAGCCAACTTTGGAAAAGAAAAAAGATTCGTTCTAATATAGGTTCTTCCCACTGATAATGGAGTGCTTGATCTCTGATTTCAGAAAAGCTAATAACAACATGGCACCTTTTGTGTATTTATATCATGTTGCTAAACGTAAGGTAAAAGATGCGTTATAATGCCATTATTATAACAGAATCCCCCTTTTAGCTTGTAATTTATTTTCTGATTAATTAACTGGGAAACAATGAGTAAGTTGATCGTGTTAAAAACACATTATCTCAAGCTTAAAGGGAGAGAATGCTTCCTCTAACATTAAAAAACAAACAAAAAAAGACACCTTCTTATTTTTTTAAACTGGTAACTCCACTGGCCTTCATAAAGTAGGCTGCCTCAACATAACTCATCTCCCTGGAGGCAAATCTGTGCCTTGTTTTTGACAGCCTCACTAGTGCTTTTTGTGCTTGCAAAACAGACTTAGCATAGCTGAAAAGGCATTTGAGCTTTTGTTTGTCTCTAGCCCAGCAAATTACCTAGACATCTCAGGTTCTGTCAGATTGTTCTCATTTGTCTACAGTGCTATCCTGGTAGAGAAAACCCTGGTTGTGTAGCTGTTTGCTGTTGTGATGAGCTGTGCCAGCTCAGATCCCAAGTCACTATATCATCTGTGCATCTGTGTTCATACACAGGCCCAGGTTTAGGAATACAGCTTAATTTCCAATTGAGTCCCGGCAGAACTGGGGTGAGGGGCTTATGCCCCAAGTATATCTCCAGTTCAGTTGGGGTGAACGATTTATGCCGGTGTAGCCTTGGCTAAGTCAGGAAAGCCAAAAATCAGACAAATCCAAACTCTCTTATTCCAGTGGGTTTGGATTACTCTGTTATCTGTTGATCTGCCCATTTCTGCCTCTGCCCATTTCTGGCTAGTTTTGCCTGTGAATAGTACTCCATGCACTTTTGGGGCCATACTTGACACAATAGGAATAAATTACATTTTATTTGTTGTGCAACACTTGGAAAATTTCATCAGGCACCACACAAAAAGTTTTATTCCACTCCTGTTTAACCTCATGCTTTATACCCTCAGGCATTTATTTTAGTGTGCCAAAGGATAATTTAATCATTGTTTGTAATTTCCAACAAAGGGAAAAAAAAGTTGAGCCACAGCCAAATGAAGAAAGGAGATTTGTGTTTGTGTTTTGTGGGTTTAATCTGATTCTGATTACAGTCAGCATTCTAAAGCAAGGGTAAAAAAACCAACCCCACTTCACAGTGGTGAACAGCAACCTTTGAACTGGTAAAAGAAATAATTAAACATCATTAACTAAATAATGTGTACAAAACAACCCGCCCACTCAGGTTGTAAACCTAAAATGATACAGCTTCTACTAAATTTATTTGTATCATATATTAGTTTCCAAAAGGAGTGTTGGACACAATAATGCAGGTGAGAAATATATCAACTGCCCTATTTGCACCACAAAATAGGTCTGGGAGTGTGGCATCATATAACCTTATGCTTTGAATAGCACCAAGTCGTTTTCTGCCTTGTCATGGCTCCTACTGGAATAAACAGCAACACCCCATCCATTAACTTCAGTTGAGGCATGTTTCGAAAAGGAGGCTCCATTTCTGAACAAATGGCTTCTTGAATTGTGTCAGTAATCCTATACACACTTACTTGGGAGAAAGTCCCATTGGAATAAGTCCCTGCAGGACATGGACCTGGTCTAGTTTGCCACTATGCCCTTCCCCGTGGAGCCATATATATGGTGGCGATGGTATTATAGCTGCAGATATGTTAACAAGAGCCTGCTGTTCAGAGTAATTGCAAAATGAACACCACAACATTAGTGCCACCTGTTTGCATGTCCAGATTTCCTTTCATGTCAGGAGTGCGTGCAGGAGCCAGGCCCTGTGACCAGTAAGGCTTTGCAGGACTGGGGCCTTCCTAAGTTTGTTCTGGAGAGGCAAGGCACGGCTGCATAGGTGAGGCCGCTTGGTAACTCACTGCACCTGGTGGCAAGAGCCGGGAAGGGATATAAGGTCAGCATTTCCCTTTGGCTCTTTGCCACAGCAACACGTTTCCTGCCTTGCTGCCTTTGGCTTCTTGCTTCCTGATCCTGGGACCTTGGCTTCTTGACTCCCTGCTTCCTGACCCTTGGACCCCCGGCTTCTGGACTCTTGTTCCTGCTCCCACCCCGCCATCTTGCCCCTGGTCCTGACATCCTCAGCTGGGACTTCGATTGCCTGTAGACCAGACCGTAACATTTCATTGTCTGCCTGTATGTTTCTCAAGTATCTAATAAAAATAAGAACAATCAGAACTGAACTGGGTTTGTGGCTACAGGTGATATGGGTAAACATCAGTCTGCCTACTAATTATAGTTCACACTAATCCATGGGCTTGGGCTTGCAGATAACACCTCCAGCTGGATAGATGCTACACCTGGTGGAACTCTTATCTCATATACTAGAACTTGTCCTATTATAGTTCTATTGTGGTGAAATATAGGGCAGAATTATATTAATTTTTTATTTAGCCTTCAGATTTTCATCTCTTAATTTGAAGACACAGGGTGGAATTCAGTGTCAAGCTATGTTGATTGTTCCGTCAAGGCAAGCTTCTCAGATGGAACTTTCCTTGCCTCTGTCTATACGCTGTTCTGGGGCTTCTCCCAACCGCTGCTCTGAATCAATTTGTGGGGTGCAAGGGGAGAGAAAGGGGAAAGCCCCATTGCACAAATGGAACTCCCTGTGCAGGGTTTCCACTGACAAGACTTGTGAGTTGAATCTCCCTCATAGGGTTGTATTCAACTAACTTTTACTCAGTCTACCCCTATAGAGACTAATGGCTCTATGACTAGCTTAGGTCCATTGAAGACAACCCATATAACTATCTATGTGAGGGAGGTTACATCATGTCTCATTCAAGCTCCCTTAATAGCTAAATATCTTACTGTCCAATATTGGAAGGCCTGACGCCAGCACTTATCAAAACTTGGTCAACGGACCTTCAGGACCTGCAAGTCAAAGATCAAATCCTGCAATACTGAATGGGTGTGATGCCCCCACTGAATCCAATGGGTCATGCTGAGACTAGACTCATTGGACTTAAGTCCATTGATGGTCTGAGCATGACTAAGACTTGATGCAATCTACAATGAACAAATCTTTTCCCATAAGGAAAAAGAAGCAGACATATTGCTTGTGTGCTTTGGGGGGGATATTTGCCATCTAAAATCAGATAAATATAGTGCAGCTTGAGGTTTTTGTCACTTACGTTAGAGAATTGATGCACAGGGACTTATTAAAATATAAATCAATCAAAACTTAAACCACAAATTTGAAATATGAGTTTGGGAATCCTTTGATTATTATTTTTTTAAATGCATGAACATTCAAAATCTAAAACAGAAGCATCCACTTGGGCATACTGACATTTATGAATCCAAGTATGTTTCATTTAAACCTGCATTGGCAGGTTCAGGTGTGTCCAGGGTTGTACTAGCCATTCATAGGCTTTCCTGAAAAAAAGCTTATACAGTCTTTCAGCAAGTGTTCACTTCAGATATCTAAACGCATTTAAGCAATCTCCTGAAACAGATGTTATGGCATCAGGTGGCAATGGCTTGTTGCAGAACACCCAAACAGCAGAAGTGAGAAAGCACGTACTGTGCAGCACACGGCCACGATTAAGAATGCCTTATGCAATGGCCAGTATACTTATCTGATCCTCAATATGCGCGTCGTGCAGTCAGTCTATTTAACTATATAGAGAGGAGGAGATATATGCTACACACACGCGCAAGTTCTAGTTTGTTATAGAAACGACAACCTACCTTCCCTCCGATCTCACACTAAGGGCCAAATTCTTTTTTCCTTTTAGGTCCTCCCATGTCTCCTCCTCTTCCTCCCAGATTCGGGTGGGGGTGGGGGCAGGTCACGTATAATGTTTGCTAAAATATGTAGGTCAGTGGAACATTTCCTGCACTTGTGCAAAAACAAGAGGAGGGAGCGCTTTCTCTCTCCCCCCCCTTCGCCCCAGCTTTCACACTCTCTCTTTCCCTACCCCCTCCAAAAATCTAAGCCCACCCACTTTTTCCGAAAGTGGGGGAGGAAGGCTGGGTGCGAGGACGGGAGGCGGCGATCCGAGAGTCCCATTCCACCTCCCTGACCCATTTCGCAGCTTGGCTCGGAGCTGCTGCTGCTCACCGGCGACTCCCGCTCTCCTTTTGCTAAAGAGCCTGGTTTATTTCTCTCTCTCCAACAGCAGCAGCAGCAGGGACCTCCCCTGCTCCCCGCCCTACTAAATCGGGAAGCACACGCTTCCTACTCTCACTGGAGGCGCCGGCGAGGGAGCGCGAGCAGGGCTCCCCCGATGGTCTGAGGGGCGCCGGAAGCCGCCGAGCGGCACCCCAGCGACTCGCTCCCCCTCTCGGCTGAGAGCGGGCGCGGATGAGGCGCTGCTGGGGAGGATGCCCCGCTCTTGCCCCCGGGGCAGCAACTTCCCGCCTAGGGAGCCCTTGCTGGAGCCGGCGCGCTCGCAACTTCATGCCCCGAGAGAAGCCCGCGCTAGCAGCAGCTACCCAGGCGCCCTCAGTCTGCGTCTCCCTCCTCTGGAGGCTCCCGGCCGCTTTCGCGCCTTTGCCGAGCCGCTTTCCCCGCCAGTCTCGAGGCTGGGCCGGCGCTGAGGGGGAAGCGGGAGCCCGGCATGCGGAGTCTCCCCTCACACCATGAGATACAGCCGGCGGAGGTGCCACAACAGCAGAGACACCGCCGCTAGCAGCAGCAGCAGCCCCGGTCGAGAAGCGGAGCCGCAGCCGCCTTCTCCCGCCGCTTTGGCGTGCGCCACGGAGACTTGGTCCGGAGACCTCTGGCACGAGTGGAAGAGCAGCAGCGGCGACGGCCCCGGGGAAAGTGGCCGCCGTAGCAAGCTCTGCAGCGGCGCCCAGGTCGCCACCGCGGACAGCAGCAGCAGCTGCAGCAGCAGCAGCAGCATCTGGCGCGTGCTGGCGGCGCGCCCCCACCTCTCCCAGTACAGGCACTTCAGGTAAGCCCAAGCAGGTGGCGCCTGACACAGTGACACAGATAAACAGCAAGAGCAGCGGGTCACTCCGGCCGCCTCTTCGCGCGGCGAGCGTTGGGGGGCGCCCTCGCTTTCTTTGAGGGGGGGGGCGCGCGCGCACAGGTGGCGGCAGCTCAAGTTAGGTGCAAGGGCGAGGGAGGAGCTGGCCTGGCAACTTGGCTCCTCCGCCGCGCGCCGAAATCGAGGGTCGTGCATGAGAAAGACACACATACACAGAGAACAGCACCTTAAAGCTGATAAAGATGCTTCGCCAAGTCAATGGTACAGGCAAATTGATGATGATAATTCTTGAGGGGTGCTGAGTCAGGCTAATTTTCACCAGAGGCTGTGAATTTGGTTGTGGTTTTTTCCTGGCAGCTGCAGTTCAGATGTAATTCCCATGTTGGCCAGAACACACTTTGTATTAAATACAACTCTTTTTTAAAAAAAATAAAAATACCGTAAATTGTATGAATAGCATTCAGATGGGTACACTGCGCTAGATGATCCTCATGGTCCCTCCCAATTCTACAGATCTATGTTCCACAAACAACGCAGTGAGGCTGAGAGGTGATTTTAAAATGCAGTTGTGAAAATGGCCTGAGGCTGTGAGGGTTAATTTTGTGCGTGATGGTCTTTTAAAAATAACACCTCAGTGTAAGTTTTTAAGAAAGATCATCATAATACATACATACAGTGGTACCTCGGGTTACATACGCTTCAGGTTACATACGTTTCAGGTTACAGACTCCGCTAACCCAGAAATATTACCTCAGGTTAAGAACTTTGCTTCAGGATGAGAACAGAAATTGTGCTCCGGCGGCACAGCAGCAGCAGGAGGGCCCATTAGCTAAAGTGGTGCTTTAGGTTAAGAACAGTTTCAGGTTAAGAACGGACCTCCAGAACGAATTAAGTACGTAACCAGAGGTACCACTGCATGTATATATCTTTTTGTGTTTCCCATATATTATCTCGGCAGTCCTAACAGCAGTACTGGAAGGTAGGCCAATATTGGTGTATCATGTTGTCAGTGGAAGCCTGAGACATGACCTCTCAGTGATGCCACTCAGTGAGTCTGTGGCAGAGATTACAGTTGAGGGAAAGACTTCTTGGTTCCTAATTCTTAGCTCTCATCGTACATTGACTCCTTGGAAGCTAAATAGTGCTTGGATCGTGGGTGGTGCTGTGGTCTAAACCACTGAGCCTCTTGGGCTTGCTGATCAGAAGGTTAGCGGTTCAAATCGGGGTGAGCTCCCGTTTCTCTGTCCCAGCTCCTGCCAACCTAGCAGTTCGAAAGCACACCAGTGAGAGCAGATAAATAGATACCACTGTGTTGGGAAGGTAAACGGCATTTCTGTGAGCTCTGGTTTCCATTATGGTGTTCCGTTGCACCAGTAGCAGTTTAGTCAGGCTGGCCACATGACCCAGAAAGCTGTCTACGGACAAACACCGGCTTCCTTGGACTGAAAGCGACATGAGTGCCCAAACCCATAGTCGCCTTTGACTGGACTTAACTGTTCAGGGGTCTTTTACCTTTACCTTAGTGCTTGGATCTATGACTGGCTCTGGAAATGGTGTGTTCTAAATAAAGGCTGTCCATTTCATTTTGGCCTAGGCCTGTGTAATTCTTCTGGAAGAATATATGTTAACATTGTTTCAGGGGGTTCATATTAAGGAATAAGGATTAATCCTTTCCAAAAGCAAATGGATCTCTGTTACTAAGAGACAATCCTGCATCGCAGCAATGGATTTGGCCGAATTATGTTATTGTCCCATTGTGTTTCTTTGTATGATGATCAGCTCAGGCATTTTCAGATATGTGTGGTAAAACCATCTCCAACCATACCTTATAGAGGACACCTAAAACATCCAGCTGTTGGGGATGGGGCTTGAAATGTGAGTTGCATTGACTTTGCATTACATTTACCAATGACAGTTTATTTGATATTCTAGAAATGCATTTTGGGTGTTGTAGATACTGAGAATTCTTTATTTCCAAAAACAACATTTCTGAAAAGACGGTGCACATGCAATCTCTAGTTACTTGCTTATACTATGACAGTATGCAACTTTGCATTTTGTTGCATTTGCCTCTAACAGGGAAGGCTTTTTTTATAAGCACACCTGTCAATAAAATGATTCAGTTTATCAGTTACTCCGCCATTAAAGCAAAAACAAAACCATCTTCATGTATTTTCAGCTTACGGTTGCTATAGCTTCTGGGCTACTTTGGTTATGCTTGAATAGCCAACAGGTGAAGTGCTTACATTCTCCTCACTTCAGAAGCTTTTATATAAATTGCTGTCATCAAGCAGAAACTGTGGGTCAGAGACAGAGGCTGTAGTCACAGAGAGGTTAAATACTCAGGCAGGGCAAGGCTGGGTGGGTGTGAGGCAACGATTGTAAAAACATCTTACAATATACTTTACAGTACTGTAAAGTATGTTATATGATATTTGTATAAGATAATGCTTAATAAGTTTTCCTTTAAAATTCATGAATTCATGCTGATATTTATTATATTGTTACATTGTAGGTAAGTCTACAGATATTGCTAGTTTTTATTACAGTGTTAGATTGTCTTGTCTATACGTATCTACATCCTTAGTGGCCCAAGAAAAACAAACAAATGTTTCTAAAGGTTCCCATATGGAGGTGGGAAATAGCTGCAGACCATGAATAATTGAAAATAAATCCTGTCTATGTTTGGGATCACTGTGCCAAAGTTAAAGAAGCATTACAGTATTTCAGTGGTCTGGAGTTTTCTGTATGTTTTGTCGAAAAGGGGGAAAATATAACAGTTTTTTTGCAGTTCTCATATGTGTGACGTGCCTTTGAAAGGTGCACATATTTGGGTTTTAAAAGAAGTTCAGTTTGATAGAGCAATTGCAAAAGTCCTCTGTAACAGCTCGGTCTGAAAATATGCAGGATGCTTATTATTTACACTGTGAACAGCCGTCAAATCCTTTTTTGTGAGCTTTAAAGAAAATCATGTCCTCCTTCATATAATGTGTGTGGAAGACAAAGCGTAGCATGAACAGTTCTGTCTGCGATGCTTAAATCAATTCAGGCTCTGAAATTATTATTTTTAAACATTTTGTAACAAGAGGAGTTAGACTCTAGATGTGTATTTTGCTGCATGAAGAGGGAAATAATTTAAATGACTTTTAAAAAGATAGTTAGAAATGTCTTCTATGCGCTAGCTCATTGTAAATAGAACAGGTAGGAAAAAAATTCTGCCTTCAGCACATATTCTGTGTAATATAACACTTGTTTGTACTCTCACGTTTATTAAGGGCAGAGTTTACAGAGAGATCTGTGGTTCTTTGAAGTTCTGTGCCACTCTAGATAGAATAATTATGCTTTAAAATGTATTTTATACACTGTTAGGCTCTATACACATGTAAGCTTCAAAATGTTCAGGGGTCATCTTTACATAGTGTGCTTTTGTAAATAGCAGTTTGCAGTTGTTTATACCTTCACGCAGTAAGAGGCAACTACTATCTATGCAAAGGGTATTCTCTATTCCTCTCTCAACAATTAGTGTTCCCACAGGTCTTCCCCCCACAAAAAAATATAAAAAAAATTATCACCATCTTTAGAAAAAAAGAGTCTGGAAACCTATGTGCTGAGTGATATACTGATGTACTTATGTATTGGTATATAGAAGTGACAAAGTTACTACTGTACTGCTTCCCATTTTTAACTATTTCATTCATAAACAAGTTAAGTATGGCGAAGGAAAGTGGCACAGTGCTGCAACATCTGTAGAACTACCTCAATTGGAGGTGATTGGAGAAAGCGCTCTCTGTGTATGCAGAGCTTGGGCTTGGGTTTAGCTGGCTTAGCTGAAACCAGTTCAGCCAAGACCAGGGTGTTCCAGGGATCTGGTGGGATGGGACAGTGGGACACTTGCCACTACTCTGTGTTCAGCTCAGTCACATAATCTAGCGGCCCTATTTTAAAGGCTTGTTTCCCCCCTGCCAGGCTCAGGTCAGCTCAGTTGGCAGTAGCCCTGTTGCTGAACAGAGTTTAGGGATAGGGCTAGATTATACTGGCATAATTTAACCCCAGTGTAACTTGTGCTGGCTTCCTGTAGTTTGAAATGCTCTGCCAATCTGTTCCTTTCCTTACATCTAGTTGCACCTTGGTCAGGGTTGGGAAACCTGCGGTCCTGTAGAAGGTGTTGGACTATAGATCCCATCCAGTGATCAAGGATGATGGGATATGTAGTACAACACTCCTGGTCTTGGTGCAGTTTTATTTTGATACATAGTTTTGCATTGTTTGCTATGTCGTTTTACCCCCATAGTTTTTATTTATTTAAAGGAAATCGATCTGAATAGCAATGTTGTATTTTTATTGTTTTTCTGTATAAACTACCTAGAGATTTTTAAATTATTATATAAAGAAGTACAGTGGTACCTCGGGTTACATACGTTTCGGGTTACATATGCTTCAGGTTACAGACTCCGCTAACCCAGAAATAGTGCTTCAGGTTAAGAACTTTGCTTCAGGATGAGAACAGAAATCGTGCTCCGGCAGCGCAGCAGCAGCAGGAGGCCCCATTGGCTAAAGTGGTGCTTCAGGTTAAGAACAGTTTCAGGTTAGGTACAGACCTCTGGAACGAATTGAGTACTTAACCCGAGGTACCACTATATAATGTTTTATTAAAATAAATAATAAATATTGTTTGCTTTTGCTCTTTGCTTGCAGTACACAATTTGACCATCAGGGTCTAAATTCAGCAGACGTTATGGGCAGAAACAAACTTGGTGAGAGTGCCTTAGAAGAACATGATTGCTTGTCTAATGTTACTGTTTTGGAAGAGCTAAGAGTTTCAAGTTGAGAATAACGAGCTAGCCAGTGACCTTGAGGTTCCTTGCTGCATCACACAATGACCTGGTTTGCACGCCTGCGTTTGGATTACATGACACGCCAGATTCCGGCTTAATTCCTGGAATGAGTGGGGAAGGAATGGAATAAGGGCTTTCCAAGTAGCATGCACCAGTATGATGCATGTTCACTTTAAACCACAGATTGCTTTTTAAGTATGGCTTAATGTGGCATGTGAACAAAGCTGGTTAGATTTCCTGGCGTTTCCCTATTTGCTAAAAACATTATTTTACTTAAAACTACGTTGAAGTTAGTTGAAATTTCCTGCTAAAGAGCTGGGAATATTTGGAATTATTTACTCAGCCAAGAGAGTTTTGTTTAGTGAGCAGAAACCTGAACAAGAAGGCTAGTTAACATTTTGTGAAGTAAGTGCAGCAGCTGCAACGTATGTCGGTTCATTGTTGTCATGGTAATACATTCAGTGGCATAGGAAGGGGGGTGCAGTGGTTATGGACCGCCCCGGGGTCATTACTGGGGTGGTGGTGACAAAATGGCAAAAATATGTGTTGGGGTTTTTTTAATAAAAGAATTGGGCTCACAACACTTTTTTGAAAAAATAACTCCAGCACCCCCCTTCCTATGCCACTGGAAGCTAGGTGAGGCGGAGGGCACTGGGCACGCGTCTCTCCTGAGGGGGAGGCTGTGGGCGGACTGTCTGCAAGCTCCGCGCTGCTTTTTTGAGCAGCATGGGGCTTCCGTCGGCCCACTGCCTCAGCGTGCCCTGGCTTGGCTCACCCCGCCCCCATGGGCAGCTTGCCCCGCCCCTGGCAGCAGGACGCATGCGCCGCCCCAGGCACCCGAGCGGCTAGCTACGCTGCTGAATACAGTGGTACCTTGGGTTACAGACGCTTCAGGTTACAGACGCTTCAGGTTACAGACTCCACTAACCCAGAAATAGTACCTCGGGTTAAGAACTTTGCTTCAGGATGAGAACAGAAATCATGCTCCGGCAGCACGGCAGCAGCAGGAGGCCCCATTAGCTAAAGTGGTGCTTGAGGTTAAGAACAGTTTCAGGTTAAGAGTGGACCTCCGGAACAAATTAAGTACTTAACCCGAGGTACCACCATACATTGGTAAAAAATCTGAAGGGGGCAAGAATCTCCCTGTTTCCCTGTTCTTTGTAAAAGGAAAAGTTTTACCTTGGATCTAAAACGGAATAACAGATACGTACTTAGTTCGTTTTGTGTCTGCATAGAAACACACTTGAGCTGTTCATTTTTAAGCTGCTTTAAGTATTATATAAATAAATATGCAAATGAAGGGCCAGTTTCTGTGTAATGCTGAGTCATGTTTCTTTTGTGATGTATTACAAAAAGCATCTGCACAGGCTGCTTGGAAGGATCTGTATTTCGTTGGGAGTAGGTGGGGATTTTTTAATAGGACTGAGCTAAAAAGTAAACTTTTTTTAGTTCAGAAGAAGGGGGTGGGCTTTTGTGGGAGACTGCAAGATTTTACAAAAGGCCATCGCTCTGCTCACCTTTTTGTTTATGATCTTAGCAATGGAATTGACCTTGCTGCACACTGCTGCTTGACTAGTCTGATGGGTTTAATTCTTCCATATCCATTTCCATTTAGAAATAAATATATTATAGATCACATTCCCACTTATGTATATACAATTATATGATGAGTAATTTAAATTAAGAAAAGTAGATATATTTTATAATTGGACCTTTTATATCCTTAGAGGTTAATAGTAGTTGCTCCTCGAATAGGAGTGCGTTTCTATAGAGTAGCATTAACAATATTTCTTCCTTGAAAGTGTTGAAGTTACAGAGGTCTAATGCTTTCCGTTTTCATAATTACTTCTTTAACAAATTCACGTCAGTCTTATGAAAATTCATAGTGTAGAGTTCATGGATAAGCTGCAATGATATATCTCAATAATGTTCATCCGAAAACCATCAAGATAATAATTTCCACTCGCAGAATAAAGAGCTCATAACCCAGCTCCTCTCAGCAGCCAGAAGCATCCTAGCTAGACAATGGAGAGACTTGTCAGGAGTAAACATGGACCACTGGTATCAAATTGTGTGTGAAACAACCTTACTGGAAAAGCTAACCTATAGACTGAAGCTGGAATGGGAACAAATAGAAGAGGACACCTTCACTCCAATATGGCTCCCCTTTTATCACATACACAGCCCAACAAGACAACAAGAATCCACCCACAGCATACAAATCAATATGGCTAACTTGACTCCCTCCCCAATCTCACTGCAGCCAACTAAAGACAACCAACCATGCCCTAGACCCCCAACCTCTCTCATTACCAAGGAAATATAACAAGCGAATAGAAAGAGAACCTACCCAAGTGATGCTGACACAAAACCCCACACATACACTAAAAGAACATAAGTTTTACCACTCTACACCCCTCTTTTCTTCCCCAACCTTATAGATAGTACAGTGGTACCTTGGGTTACATACGCTTCAGGTTACAGACTCCACTAACCCAGAAATATTACCTCGGGTTAAGAACTTTGCTTCAGGATGAGAACAGAAATCGTGCGGCGGTGGCACAGCAGCAGCGGGAGGCCCCATTAGCTAAAGTGGTGCTTCAGGTTAAGAACAGTTTCAGGTTAAGAACGGACCTCCAGAACGAATTAAGTTCTTAACTTGAGGTACCACTGTATGTCTCACAACAAATGTAATTGCTCTGTAGAAAACACAATCTGAAAAAAGAGGCAATGCATAAATGGGAATGTGATCTATAATATATATTCAGTGGTACTTCGGGTTAAGTACTTAATTCGTTCCGGAGGTCCGTTCTTAACCTGAAACTGTTCTTAACCTGAAGCACCACTTTAACTAATGGGGCCTCCCAGTGCTGCTGCGGCACAATTTCTGTTCTTATCCTGAAGCAAAGTTCTTAACCCGAGGTAATATTTCTGGGTTAGCAGAGTCTGTAACCTGAAGCGTATGTAACCCAAGGTACCACTGTATATAAAACTATGTGCTAGTTTAAAACTAAAAGACATTCCCAGTTACAATCTTTTACCTACTTACCTGGGAGTATGCCCCATTGAGCTCAGTGGGAATTAGTTATGAGTAGACATGTACGTACTGTAAAAGTTAAAGTACAATGACAAATGTGTGTCCCTATACAGGATATTATTTAGCTTGCCCTTATAATATTTATTAGAGTGCAAACTGTGAAAAGAAAAACCCTATTCTTACTGTTCACCCTAGAGAGCATTTATTTGAACCGCTTGGTGATAGCTGTGGATTTTGCTGCATATTAATAAATAAAGCGGCAGAAAACCTGGGCAATTTTTCTTTGCTGGATAAATTTTATTACTTTTTCAAGGCAATTGTAACCTGAGGTGGTGGTTCCGTGGTCGATCTGTTAGCAAACCCTAAGCCCTGTTTTCTGCCGGAGCGTTTTCCCCTTCCATGGTTTCCCCTGGCTAGGAATCAACAACACCAGCTCTAGGGCTGGTATAATTCAGGGTCATTGGAGGAACATGTCTGGGCAACGAGGTGGCAGATCCATAGCCTTCCTCTGACACGCCTCCAGCATGCTGAATCCCAGTGGGTGGGTGACCAGTCTGCACATGCTTTTAACACAAGATATGATTGTTCAGAATCCCCTGCCATGTGCTTTGCAAGCCATTTGTAAAATTCGTTTGTAGCTGTCTTTCTGTCAAGAAAAATGCTGTCAACAAAAGTTCACTCTCTGATGGTTTGAGATTTGAGCTGCAATCCAATACCCCAGCCGGGCAGCAGTGGGACCACCGTGGCCTCATCCAGAGTCCTCCTGCTCATGCTGGCTAGAGCACAAGGCGGAAAGCAGGGAAATTGCTGTGCCAGCCTGGAGTTAGTCTGCTAATTGGGCCTGATCTTGTTGCATGAGAGCAGTGGGGCTGTCCTGGCATCCAGTGGATTCTGGGCTGGCTCAGCCCCTCCTGACCCCAGAATGCCATGTTTGAAAGCTTACTGTGGGCTGCCACCAACAGGGACCCTCGCCAGCAGCATTTTATACGTAGGTAGTATGGGGGGTGCGAATATTAGGTCAGAATACATAGTCTTTCTGAAGGCTGCCAGATATGGATACCATATTCATGATTGCCACCTGTTGTGAGACTCATGGTTCTTTTCTGTAAACTCAATCCTGCAAGTAGATTAAGTATTTGGATATAAACATGTCCCGTGTATTTTTCTGTACCTGGGATAATAACTTCAGAGCAAATCAGTCTGTAATTCTGACAGTAATTCTGAGGATAATAGGGAAGCATCCCAAAGGAGAAGAACACACCATAGGAATTCCCGATATGATTTTTAAGGAACCTTAATTACTGTCTGTTGTTATCTTGACAGATGATCTCTTTGTAGTAATAAAAATACTTCTGAGTTGTAGGGAAAACCACTTCTTCCATTGAACCTGACGTTTTTCTACAGAAATATTAGTTTTGGCAAAGCCTCTGCACTATTTCATACTTTATTCGGGGCTCTCTGCTTTGGGACATAGACCTGAGATATTTCAAACTAAAAATAGGGTGGTTAAAAGGGTGGTTTATAATAATAAAAGAACCTTCCAAACATCCAAAATCTTATTAATCTACAAAACAATAGTTGGGTCTCAATTTTTGTTCATCTGGAGTTTGGCCCAATTATGAAGTTGAAAATTAATTAGATATTTCACAAGTGAACACAGAGCAAAACCCAGAGATTTGTATAGCTATATAAAGCCAATTTTATGGTAGACACAATAACCTTTTCCTGCACAGTGATGACACCAACCCGTCTCTGAGAAAACAAATGCTTCCTTATGCTGCTGTATGCAACCCAGTCGGATGGGTATGGTACAAATAAATAATAATAATAATTAGTAGTAAGTGAGATAAGTTTGACAGAATAGGGAAACATTGCAGGTCTGATAGAACGGCTCTTACAAATTCATTTTCTGCTGCTGTTTACAGACGAATAAGGAATAAATATACTATACTTAAGAGTCTCATCATCCCATTTGATCCTGGCAGATAATGTGGTTCCACTAAAGCAGGTCACTGCACATTCTCACTCGCAGTTACTTTGGGACAATACAAACTTACTGTTGCATGAAAAAGTGCATTGCTGAATATGGCATCTAGAAGATGATATATGTCATTGTGGCAACTTTTATTATGCCTACTTTAGTACACAGCTTTATTTGTTTGTTTTAAAGGCACTTACGTGGAACCGTAAGGCGTTGCCTTGATGGCCTTAGTTCACACATTTCAGCAGTTTGTGAGAGAATATCTAGGGCAGGACTTTCGTGTTATTTTTCTAGGTGTAGACAAGGTTGAACCTATCACCCTGAATGAGCCAGTACTGCTGTTATTCATGTGCCCCCCTCTTCTTATCTGCCTTTTGCAGAAGAGTTTTGCGAAGAATTAGGGTGATATCCAGTTCAGTCACACTCAGAGCAGACCAACTGAAATTAATGGACTTCAGCCAGTTATGCCCGTTGCTTTCCATGGGTCTACTCCTGAGTATACTTTTTGTCTTGTGTCTTTTACACTTTAAGCCTGTGGACATGAACTGTCTTGCTTTTAATCTGTGTACAGCATTTAGTAATTGTTAGTGCTGGATAAAATCCTAATGTCTAATAATTTAGATTAGAATTAGGGATAGAGGAATCTGCAAATTTCGGTCTCTCTCTCGAACTTCTCATTTGTCTAATCTTGAGTTCGGTTCCTACATCAGTTTGCACTTTGAAAAAAGTCCTCATGAAAATTAGTCAGCAGTTTCATATTCTTCTTCCCGTAATGTACAAGTTTTTGTTTGAAATTCTGCTTAAGATACACATTTTTGCATGCATTTCCCCCCAACCTGAACTTTTGTATATTATTTTCATTAATACATGCATTGGTTTTCCTGTGCTATATGCATTCTGGTTGGAAAACCATATGGAAACATTTGTAGAAGTGTGACTTTTGAGACAGCTACATTTTGGTTTTTGTATTCTTACAAGCGTTGAAACAATTTTCTTCCCATTCCTACTTGAAATCAGTACAGTGATTAAAAATATTTACAAGTTTAAGAAGGGTCTAATGTGAGACATAGTTGCCAAATATTTGTTTCATCATAAACTGAGGCTGTGTGTGTGAGTTTTTAAATTTGCAACCTCAGGATTACTCTTTTGTCTTCAACCTTTGTGGGACTACATGATAACATGACTCACCTTCTTTGGCCTTCCACACAGCCACAAAACTTACACGCCTCAGTTTTTATTTCTCATTTGGTCACATAAACACCATCAGCACTATGTTGCAATTCCAAACAAGCCATTGGTATGCTTGGTTGCAGAGGGATGATATTTCTGTAGACAGAGCTCAGTAGACAAATTACTTAATGAATGACGGGAGAACTGGAACAGCTACTAAACCACCTGTACACACTCTTTCTAGGAGAAGAGAAATCTTTCTCATTCTATCAGCAAAAAACATGGAATGATATGCACATTCCATGACATTACTGGCATGTCTACAAAGACAGGTCATTTCCTTTCTGCAGTGTTTGTTTATAGACTCATAATGACTATCCCAAAATAAAAAAATTCCTTCCAGTAGCACCTTAAAGACCAACTAAGTTAGTTCTTGGTATGAGCTTTCGTGTGCATGCACACTTCTTCAGATACACAGCTTTCGTGTGCATGCACACGAAAGCTCATACCAAGAACTAACTTAGTTGGTCTTTAAGGTGCTACTGGAAGGAATTTTTTTATTTTGACTATGGCAGACCAACACGGCTACCTATCTGCAAATGACTATCCCAGTTATCTATCAAATGAAATGCATGTCACAACATATCTTGTGTTACCTTGAGATAATCAGTATCTCCAGCTGTGTCAGGAGTTTGATGGCAAGCTTACAATATGCAAGTGTGAAGTGCTTTGCTACCAAAAGTTACAGGTATGCGCTTTCAGAAATTACATGTTTTTAATACTTACTTTAATGCTTGTATGTTATTGTATTGCAGTTTGCATTTCATAGAATTCAAATTGTAATGCAATATAAATCATGAAATAAGCAACTGAAATGCGGTTAAAAATAAATCCACAAGAGACGCCATGAACAGTGTTTGAAATTCCCCAGGCACATTTTGCTACTGGCGCGGGTCCAATTGTGACCACGGTGAGATTTCTTGGTGCCAAGGTTGGCAACCACAGTTTAAAAAACTCTGCCTTTAGTCCATAATGAATACCATTTCCACTGTGTGTGTTTCTCCTTCTTGCATACTGGGACAAATGAATTGTTGTAAGAGCAAGTTGCAGACAAGCAATGTAGCCTAAGTCAGCCCTGTACAGGACTCAGTTTGGCCCACAAGACAGTTTTCTGCAAACCATGCCCACTTGCCCACCTGTCCTCACATGTGACTTAAGGAATTTATGAGGGTGGAACATGAATATAACAGGAAATGGGATCAATAGGTAGATGTTATACTCTACTGGCTTGTTTGACATTAGAAATATACAGAGAAGAGACAATGAGATCACTTATATCAGCCTGAAAGGAGAGAAGAAGGAGTGATACAGCAAAAAGTTTGAAGTAACTCATAGGCACTGTTATGTACTGAGTTGAATAGGATCCAAACTGCAGCAGTCTGATTGGTCCTAGAACAATAGGATCCAAAATGCAGCAGTCTGATTGGTCCTAGAACAATAGGATTCAGAATGCAGCAGTCTGATTGGTCCTAGAACAATGCAGCAGTATGATTGGTTGGCAGGAACCACCCAATCCTGCTTCAGATAGAAGTGAATCCACAACCTGATTGGCTTACAGTAGAATTCCGGAATTAGCCAATCATGTGCAGCCCATTGTGTAAATAATGTATATAAAGCAGATACTGTGAGGGGACTTTCATTCATTCCTCCTCACCACTATGAGCTGAATAAAGAGCATGAAATCACTTTGCGACTCTGAGTATATTTCAGGCACCTTCATCATGTGAGAGAAATGCAGGCTAGGGTTTTGCCTTCTGGAATATAGCTATTTTGTATGCAGTCAAGACTTCCATTGTCCTCACTCATAGTTTGTGTTATCAGTTCAGTTCATTACAACTGCATCATCAATAAACTCTTTCTTAGTTTTCCACAATTGCTTCCCACCCTCCGTGTTTTGTAGCCATTGGATGGGATCAACTAGTCAATATTGGGAGTTCCCCTGGTTCCTTCTAGAAGTGATGATCAGATTGGTAGAGGCCTGGGTGGAGCTTGCTTTTGTCTCAGATCAAGAAGGGTCAGAGGGCAGATGCCTAAAGAGAGGGTGAGTGTTGGTTTGTGGGTGGGGAGGAGGGCCAGTCTAACTCTCGGGTAGTAGATCAGGGGTCAACTAAATCAGGGTTAGCCCTCCAGGTGTTGTTTGACCACAGATCTCATAATCCCTGACCATTGACTACGCTGGATAGGGCTGATGGAGTTGATCCAAATAACCGTTCCACGTCACTGATACTTCTCCAGGTATTATTACTACTCCCAGTGTTTTCACCTGATGGAGATATGGCAGTTGTTTACTAGTGCAAGGTGCTTTTTGGTAGTGGCATCTAGTTATCCATTGCCCTCTGAAGAAAACTGCCTGCTGACTGCTCAGATGTTCTTTCGGTGCCAGGCAAGCACGTTTTTATTTCCCCAGGCATTTCAACTCTTCCTGAACCCTTACGAAACCTGCTTTTGCTCGTATGCTTCCCCAGTCTTTGATCTGGAGCTTAATTTTAAGCATGTATCACATTGTATTATATTATTCATTTTACTGTTTTCATCCTCTAAGCCTTCCTGAGAACAACTATAACAGTTATAGGGTGGCACATAAATAAATCTCTCTTCTCTTTTCTTCTCCTTTTCATAATCCAAACTTCATATTCGCTTTTCTTTTTGCCGTATAGTCAGACCTTACGTTGCATCTACAGAACTACAGAACTAGCTCCCACAGTCTGTATTATATCTACAAATCATCACTACTGTACTGATGATTCAGAAAGTGTACAGAAATCTACAGGGCAGTTGTGGGAGTTATTCATGTCATGTCAACTGCTTTCAGCTTCAAGCAGTTATTTTAAGACGGGTGCCCTTTGTATGTACAAAGTGCCACATTATAATTTTATTAACCTAGCAACAGAAGTTAATATCAATCCACAACCCACTGGCAATGTCTCTTGCATTGTTATGCACCAGAGTTAATTGAAACAAAAGCACCTAACTGTGCCTTTTCATATTTTTGTACAGTTTTTAAGAGGACTCTAAAAATCACTTCCCGTTTTTATTCTGCTGCTCGCTACCAAATTGCCAGCCACCATTTTCCAGTACATGAAATGCATTACTGTTGGGTGTAAACTTTCAGCCAAACCCCTCTTGGGCGATTTACAGTGTGGCATTTGTTCTAGAAACCAAGAACCCAGCAGCACCCAATTATGAAACTCAAACAGGGATAAGATAGGGCAAAGACAGATGTAATATTAAGGAGAGAGAGCTCACAGCAGTTTCTTCAGCGTAACCACCTTCTGCTCCATTTCACAATTAAAATGGGAGGCATACCTATCAGTGAACCTAGTGCTGTTATAGCTATCAGCCATGCCCTTCTCCCATGCTTCAAGTGGGTTACTGCTTTTTTGTATTTTTTTTTAAGCACCGCAAGTACTTTTATTTATTCATTTGTAGATATCTTTTTTTAGGGAAATGGGAAACCTTTTTTAAAAAAATATGCAAAACTATTCTGGGGATTTATGATGAGTTATTTTGGTGAAATCATGGCTGCTAGCCAATTAGCTCCATCCCCAGCCAGCTCCTGCTGCAAACTTGAAGAACCATTTAAAATTTACTTTATTTGAGGAAAGGTTTATTTTTTAATTGAGCACAATGAGTTCATTTCCAAATTGGCTCTACTGCTCTCAAAATGTTGTGACTGTTTGTGCATGAATAGGTGGCAAAACGAAGGTTTTGTCAATGTATTGGAGATTGTTTGAATCTATTATACTTGGGCTCAGTAGCGTAAATTACCTGACTAATCCAGATGGTCTTGCCTAGGGCTGCAGAATAGTTTAGTTCAGGTATCTGAGTCCCCATTTTTATTTAACTAAATAATGGTGGCTTCCAGCATGGGGATGTTCCTCTTTGGCTCTGCATCCAGTGTGTTTCCACTACTGGTTTGGGAAGCGGTGTACATACAACATTAGTCACAATCCATACCTATTCTGTTTCTATGCTGTAGTTTGATAGGAAATACTGTGTTTTGATACAAACACCCCCCCAAACCAGTTTCAAACTGAACAGAGAAAAATAAAAATCTAGCTGTGTTTTAAGCAGGTAATGTGTAGACAGCCTTGGAAAATAGCCATGTATTAAGCAGGGTTGTTCTCTTGAATTTGGTCATGGTTATTCCGTCATGCCCAGAAAATGCTGTAATCCTAACACGTGGTTGATCCCATGCCCACGATTCAGTTTATTTGGGTTTGCTTCTTTCATAAGGTAGGGCAGAATGAAAGGATATGCACTGTTTTGCCAACAAGTGGAGCTCCAGAAGACAACCAGGAACCAGCAGGACCCACATTATGAACATGGAAAGTCCTCCCATTTCTCAACCTTTTACCAAACTTTGCCCGTAAAATTTCCTCAGCGGTTATGTAGCACATGCTTGTTTTTATTTGTTTATTTTAAATCAGAACACCAGGTGCCACTTGAATTACAAGCTCATGAATGTATGGAGCGCATGCAACCTTTATCAAACCTTCTATGACATATCTTTGTATGGTCCTTCAGTTAACTGCAGTCAGCTGAGAAAGAGAGAGATGACTGTGAGCAGACCATTACAATCGCATCATCAATTTATCACATGGAACAGTGTTGCCGAAGTGACCTACTTTTTCCTGTTTTGCGTTCAGAAGGCTAATCCTGTTTACCATTGCTGGGAGGAGGGAACGGGCACACACCAAAGAGTTCTTTTGAGTTGTGCAGATGGCAGTCTTCACCGATGAATGTTCGTTTAAATTTGTTCTCTCTTTTCTCCCTATACCGTATGTAAAGTTTAGCGCAGAGGGTTATCTTGGACGGCTGAAGCAACCCATTTGTACAGGGCTTGTTTGCAACAGAAGTATCCGTTCATAGATTTAGCACTATAACTTTATTTGAGAGAGAGTTCCCAAAACTATTGGGCAGGAAGGTGTAAGTAAGCAGACAATCAGACTTCTTCTTCTTGTTGTTCTTGTTCTCCTTCTCCTTCTCCTTCTCCTTCTCCTTCTCCTTCTCCTTCTTCTCCTTCTTCTTCTAACTCAGGGCTTAATTTTGCATCACTGATAAGGGATAGGCAGTAGCTTGATTTGCTACTGAAAAATATTCAGGGAGAGTACAGTGGTCATTTAATAGCTCAAAACAATAGCAGTTATGGTGGATGTATTTATCGTGTTTTAAATATTCTTTTGGGAGCCGCCCAGAGTGGCTGGAGAAACCCAGCCAGATGGGTGGGGTTATTATTAATATTACTAATAATAATAATAATAATAATAATAATAATAATAATAATAATTCTAGGCTGGTATGAAACACTGTTTCTGGCTTGTCTTAGGGCTTATCCACACTTCCACTGCTTCCCCCACTCTGCTTTTAGTGCTCAATTGGAGCAAACAGCAATTCTGGTTTTCTCCCAGATTGCCATTTATTCTGATTTAACGCTAAAGAGCAGCTTTTCCCGGGGAAATGAGCGGACCAAAGGGGAAACTTCTTAGAGCATTGCCTAGATGGTGCAGGTAAATCAGAAAACCGCTCAATCACGTTCGTGGTTTCTGGACACGGGGCGAGCGGAAGTGTCGACAAGTCATTAGTTGTACTTGGGAGAGATTTGAACAGTTTTTCTTTAATTAGATAAGCTTGTTTCAAGCACACTGGAGTCTTTCACTGCCAGTTTTGGGAAGCCAAGGCTCCCCAGCATCTCACCTTAAGTTAACCAGGAGCTTGTTCTTCCCTGGTGCCCAGGTGGCCTTACTGCTGCTGTGTTGCAAGCAGCTTTTGTGTTGGGACCCTTGAGAACAAGCCAGCTGTTGGGAATGCTTCAAGATGCCGATGTGGAGTCCCTCCACACCCTGTTCGCTTGCAGAGGAATGCAGTCCAAATGTTGGCCAAAACAAGCAGAGAGAATGATGAATCATAGAGCCACTGGCTTAAAATACATTTAGGTGTCGTGATGAATTAAGTGAAGCAACAATGATTCTGTTTGAAACCTAACCTTTCTAGAAATCTAGTGGAAACATGTGCTAAAGCTACCCTGAATTCTTTCAACAGGAAAAGCTGCTTAGACAATCTAATGGATGAGGATGAAAAAGACAGGGCAAAGAGGTGAGTACCCTCTCCCCTCTTCATCTCCTTTTCCTTCAATACTGGGAATTGTCAGCTTCATGAGAGCCTAATTTTAATGCATAACAAAGCTATTTTACTCTCTCTCCCTCTCTCTCTCTTGTTTGACCAAGCTAAGGAGACAATAAAACCTGGCGCAACATGAAAAACAGCTGAATCACAAAACACGCGAGTTTTCTTGCCGTTCTTTAAAAGCAAAGGGCCATGGGAAGCCCTTCCCGTGTCAAATGCTGCACTTGGTTCCCTTAAGAGAGACTAGAATCTGAAGTGAAACAGAGACACCCGCGGGCAATGTTCGTGCTTCACATGAAACACATCTTTCTAGTACTTTAAAAGCACCTACAAGAACCAACAAAGGAAAATGTTAAAAGGCAGGTTATCTGTGTCTTAATTACCTGAAAAACAGTACAGGGTAAATGGGATGCAGATTAAACTATTTCCCCTGAAGTAAACTATGTCAGGCACTGTAGAATCGAGAAAGCAATCCTGGCTGTGAACAGCGGACAGGAACAGAGCTGTGGACCCACCACTGTATCTTAAATCCCCACTGCTTGTGCCTGGCCAGGATGGACGCTGGCTGGGTGGCCCTTATTTTCCACTTTTTTTGCTGGCCCGACTCCTCAGGATCCTTTCCAGCAGATCCTTTGCTGGCCCTGCTCTGTGCCTGCCACTGTGATGCCCCATTTCAGGGCCTTGTGGTGGCTACTGTGGCAGGAACACCACCAGCAGTAGCCTTTGCTCTGTGGCACTCTTGGCAGGTGCAGTGGGGGAGACACTCCCGGTGGCAGAGCCTGGTGAAGGAAGGGGCACCTCCGCTTCTTCCTAACCCCCTTCAACAGTACAGATATAAGTGGTTAGGAGTGTTCTGCAGTACCAATCCAAATAACTTCCAGTGGCCATGACTTATCTGAATCAAAAATAAATACCGGTACACGTAAAGGTATGTCACGCCACAGATAATAGTCTCTATTTAGATCTTTGTGTCTCCCTTACAGTTCAATGCTATTTTGTCCAAGATCTTCTTTCTGTTCTTTTTGGCCACCAGAGCAAAAAGGGTGGCTTTGTGAGTCGCTGAAGCGTTTACATTTCTAAGAAGCCAGATGTCAGGGACTGGGCAGAGGAGGAATGGTAGAGACCGCCTCCCCAGCTTGACTCTTCCAGGGAGGAGGAAGAGGGAGACAGTTTAGATTTGCAACAGGGGTTTGAGGGAGGTCACAGCTCAGAGGCAGATGAGGCGAAAAGCTGGGAAATAATGGGAGAGGAGAAGGAGGAGGAAGCACCAGGGCGGCGACATCTGACAGAGTGTGCCTTTAGAAAGCATTACAGACCCCCACTGTCTCAGAACCCGGAGAGCCTTGAAAGTAGGAGAGCAAAGAGCTCAAAGACAGAGGGCACTTATCAGCACCTGTAGGAGAGATGATGCGATTGACAAATGAGGAAGTGGGAAAGACGGGGGGCGGGGTAGAGATTTACTCAGGACAACGCCGTTATCCAAGGGGCTGGGTTCTATAGCCTCTCTCTGTAACTACTGAATAAAAAACGGACGGTAAGAAACATTTCCTTGTCTTTGTACATTCCTGGGCAACTGGCCAGGAGTTGCTGGCAGCAGTCTGACACCATAGGGCCTTATCTGCTGCAGTGAGACATCTTTCCTGTATGGGCGGTAGGGTGAGAAATCGCCTCCTGGGCCCAGTGTATATAGTAAATAGTGCAAGATGTCTTAGGATTGTTCTGGGGGAAAAAGGAGCAGTAAAACAATCAATCATCTTCATACAGCATCGTCATACGTAACATTTGTATAGCACTTTCGGGGCCGGGGGGGTTAATACACTGCACATGCATTATATAGATGCAGTCCTTTCAACCCTCCTGTTATGTAAGTCCGCATTATTGCCTCCTATATTGCAGATGTGACTGAATCCCACCTGCAAAATAGCGAAAGTCTGGATGTGCCCTTAGTCTTTCCTCCATTCTTTCCAATAGGTAGAGACAAAACTTTGTAGGAGGGCATCTAATATTTTAATGGGGATTGAGTTCTAAGCCCTAGGTGGGAGACGGGACAAGGCTGGGGCTGCTCTAGCATTAAGGTTTTCAGAAAGTTGCTTACAGCAACAATATACAACAGCCAAGACAAACGTAATAAACAAGTATTGTTTAAGAGGTGATTCATCTCTTATGGGGAGAAAACTTAGGTGAGCTCTTCTGTACTGAAGGAAGATGCATTAGAATGCTATACTAGGTAAAATAACTATGTTCTGGTCAGGGACAGACCAGAGGGGGGAAATTAAAAGCTAGGGACACAGAAAATGCTCTCTGTATCAGGGGGACATTACATATTTTATATTATGCCTGAAACTGGCACAAGTATTACATGCTGGTACAACAACAACACTGATAAATCCACACAAAGGAGATTGCTATCATCTCATTTGGGGTGCCCGAGGAAGTGTAAAAGATTGTTGAAATGAAAGGCTGTAATAACTTTCAGATCTGACTGGCATCTGGAGTTTCACAGCAGCTGTTTGCTAGTAGTTTTCTCTCTCTTCCTGGATACTTTCTCATTTTTGTGAAAACAGGAGATTAATTGGCTTATACAGCGCCTTAGATTGCATCTGGTTTAGTTTTCACCATGATGCTTTTCTTTAATGAAAGAATTTCTAGTCTGGCCACTATTTGATTTAGCAACATCTCTTTTTTAGTTTCTTTGTACCCTGCAGCTTTCCTCTACTAATATAGGTCATGCTATTCTGCTGCTTAGATCAACTGTCTTTTTTTCTAATCTATGTGTTTTCAAGACGCAGAAGCCCACTATTCCATATGAAAACAAGAGTGTGCTAGATAATGTGCCGAATATGGGGTGAATAAGTGCATTCCCTTAGAGTTGACAAGCAAGATTGGGCATAAATGATACAACTAGATACAGGAACTTGAATTCAGCTTTCTTTATTAATGCTTATTATTAACACATGGACCTGAGCCTTTTCTTTTCTCTTGTAGTAATCAAATAAACAAGAAACACCCATTTACCATTCTTTCTTACTGGAAATACTTCTTGTGCATGACAGCACATCCTATCTTGTTGAATCCTGACAAGACAGGAGTACCGTTTTGGGGGGACCGTTGGCGGGCGGGTGAAGTACAGACCTCACCTAACACTCCCAAGTTTAAAAAGTGGTATGAGGTTTGGTTGTGTTAGCCCATGGGTAGGCAAACTAAGGCCCAGGGGCTGGATCCTGCCCAATCGCCTTCTAAATCCGGCCCGCGGATGGTCCAGGAATCAGTGTGTTTTTACATGAGTAGAATGTGTCCTTTTATTTAAAATGCATCTCTGGGTTATTTGTGGGGCATAGGAATTCATTCATTTCCCCCTCCCCAATATAGTCTGTCCCCCCACAAGGTCTGAGGGACAGTGCACCGTCCCCCTGCTGAAAACGTTTGCTGACCCCTGTGATTGCCACTGAATGTGGTGATCGAGCAACTTTGGCAATAATATTATTCAGCGTCAATCTAGTGTAGCGTCCAAATTTGTAGAGCAATCCAAACTATAGGAAGCCAGTATAATTTATGCTGGGGTAAATTATGCCAGTGTAATTCATTCTTTCTGAGCTCTGTTCAGGAGTGGGGCTACCAACGGTGGAGCTAGCCTGAGCCTGGCAGACAGAAAACAGGTCTTTAAAATAGAGTTTGACTTGTGCCACTCTTTTTGCCAGTGGGTTGCTATGTCATGTAACAGCTGAACAGAGTTTGGAACAGGAACAGGAACAGGTCTCCTCCTGCCACCCCTCTTTTTCAGAACTTGCTTCAAGTTGAGCTGGCTGAGGATGGAGAACCTAGACCAATGTACCTGTGGTTGAGATGGGGTAAGGAACCTAGGGTCAGCCAAAGATCCACTTATTCCAAACCTCCCTCATCCTTGTGGTTCTTGGGTTTGGGCTGCTCCCCAAGTTTATCTTTTCCTTGTAGTACACTTCCTTTTGTGATCCCTGAGAAAAGACAGCATAGCTTTAGAAAATCTTATTTGTTGTAAAAATGAATATAAAATTACACGAAGAACTCTTGTTTTATGTCAGCTTCCTTTGCTTTTCTTAGTGATGCACCATAATGAGAAATAATTTTGAATAACCATGGTGTGTGTGTGTGTGTGTGTGTCTATTGACAGTTTTCTCTTGTTTGTAGGGCTTCACGTAACAAATCTGAGAAGAAGAGACGTGACCAGTTCAATATTCTTATCAAGGAGCTCAGCTCAATGCTTCCAGGAAACACCCGCAAAATGGACAAAACTACAGTACTTGAAAAAGTCATTGGCTTTCTTCAGAAACACAATGGTAAGTAACACAGCCATGCCCACTTATTCATCCAATTACAGTGGTACCTCGGGTTACATACTCTTCAGGTTACATACGCTTCAGGTTACAGACTCCGCTAACCCAGAAATAGTACCTCAGGTTAAGAACTTTGCTTCAGGATGAGAACAGAAATCGTGCTCCGGCGGCGCGGCAGCAGTAGGAGGCCCCCATTAGCTAAAGTGGTGCTTCAGGTTAAGAACAGTTTCAGGTTAAGTACGGACCTCCGGAACGAATTAAGTACTTAACCCAAGGTACCACTGTACTGTCCTGGGTAATGCTGAGGCTTCTTAAAACAGTCAAAATTTCATGGTTGAAGTTTTCCAAGATAGATGACTGTCCGTTTCCGAAATTATATAGTTCCTCCAGTGGGTCTTTCCACAGACTTACAACCATCTAGAACTATTAACAGAAGTTGTGTTCTTTTTTTTTTTTTTTTTGCCTAAGAAAGTTCCAGTCCCCCCCCCCCCTTGCCGGTTGGATAACGTATTGGTAGATATATAACAGAAATGTTTTCATTTGTTTAGAATTCTCGACACAAACAGAGATTTGTAACACTCAGCAGGAATGGAAGCCTTCCTTTCTCAGCAACGAAGAATTCACCCAGCTGATGTTAGAGGTGAAAAACTCAATTTTTGCAAAGTTGTGAATGTGTGTGTTCTTCCAATGTAAACTGTGGCTACATGCCCATGCCCATTGCTTGATTGCCTTCCTGGCTTTCATATTAGGCAAGCAAACGCAAGCTGGCTGTTTCAAAATTATTGTTTTTTAATAGTTAAAATTTTGTTTTAATGTTGTGTGCATACAACTCTGAACCAACCTGGGATCTTCTGGTGAAGGATGGATAATGATAATAATAGGCAACCCCACTAACTGGAAAGTAAGTGTAGGGAAAAATTCAAGGAGCTCACCTGGTGAAGTGTTGCGATGTCGCTGCTGCTTAATAAGAAGGAGAAGTTGAGGTACAAGGATGTAGAGAGGTCAGTGTACCAAAGGAAGCACTACTCTGACCTCCCTGCTGCCTTGCCCCTTTCCTTCCCGGTAAGCAACAGTGACCTCACTACCTCATCTGATGTAATTTAATGTTGAAAATAAAAATTCAAAGCTTGGAACGCTATACCGCATGCTTACTGGCATTCAGTGTACTTTATATTTTCATACGAGGAAGAGGAGCATTTTCAATGTAGCACGCACGCAACAAGTTTGTGTTCCAAAATGCCTTACACATTAGACTAGTCGTCTTATAATCGACATTCCGTTAATAAATTGAGGTGGTGGGTTCTGTTACAGATTCACATAGATCCCACATTTTCAACGGGTCCAGTCTAAGCATGGCTATCTGGACACAACCCAGTAGCGTTTTAATATCAACATGTCTGAAGGCCTATTGTTAGATACAGAGTAGATGTTCAGAGAATGTCTTTTCCAAGCCTGAGATGCCTCAGGGAAAATCCTGCAATACTATTTATTTGCTTGCTTGTTTAATTTCTATACTCTCTTTATCCGAGAATCACAGGGCAGTTTACAATAACACAAAACACAAAAATAACAAATAAAAGCAATATCTCCCCACCCGGTATAAAAGGCCATAGATGGATCAATTAGCCAAAGGCCTGGTTGAAGAGGAATGTTTTTGCCTGGTGCCTAAAGATATGTAACAAAGATATGAGCCTCCCTGGGCATTCCACAAGCGGGGAGCTACCGCAGAAGAGGCCCGTTCTCGTGTTGCTGCCCTCCAAACCTCTTTCGGAGGAAGCACATGAAGAAGGGCCTCAGCTGACAATCATAGGGTCTAGGTCAGTTCATATGGGGAGAGGCGGTTCTTGAGATACTGCAGTCCTGAGCCAGTCTTTGTTGTGTGGTCTACATATGAAACACAAGTGAAATTATAAAACAGAATGTTCCATCCTGGGGTATGAGTGTATTGATAGCAGTGAACTGAATTGCCTTGAATTCTCTTACGATGATATTATTAGTTGCTAACGTTTTCTGGAATTGCTCTTCTGTGTTTAAGCAAATTTTCTCCATCACTATGTTTGTTTGGCAAAAAAAGGCTTCACCTGCTGAAGTTCTGCTTGGCTCACAGCTTGGCTCACAGCTGTAACCGGCTTGCTTTTGTACAAACGAGGCAGTTTCAGCAGAGTTTTTGCAGAAAAGTGGCCCATCCTTCTGTTGCACGAACTGTTTGCAAACAAAGAAGTAAAAATAGTGTCATGTTTGGATACATTGATCAGATTCTTCCATAAAATCCTAATGAGAACCCATCTGCAAAATGTATAATGTATTAAAGATAAATAAACCATTTACTCAAACAAATCTCCACTGTAACGAGCTCAAGACAGCTATCTCTGGAGGATTCTTTCTTCTCAAGATTTAAGTATTTCAAGAGTAGAAAATTGTGTTCTAGCCAAATGTGGACCATGAGCTTAATTAATGTAGCTGTCAAAGGCATCTCACCTTCAGTTCTCGGAGAAGTGAGCATTTACGGCTGCAAAAACAAAACAAAACAACTAACTTGGAAAAAAGTGATACAAAAGAAGAAAGGTGTTGACTGTCCTGCTGGGTGGTTGAGGAAGGAGCCCTAAATTGTTACATAGATTTTTTTGGTTATAGTGAATTAGGGAATGAGTAAATGATGTAATGAGACACTCTTTAGCTGTAATGAGGAGCTCTACAAATACTTTACAAATACAGGCAGTAAGTGTCCAGAGGCTGCATTAAATTAATTTCTTGGGCCACTTTTGTGCATCCCACAGATTCTGACTGGAATGTTTTCTTTATATATTTTTTTTAAGTTAAGGGTTTAGTTGTGGCAGTGGCAGAAGCAGTTTAAAAATGCAAAAAAATAAATAAATTTGGAACACAGAGGTAAGGAAAAAAGAGGAGGGGAGAACGATAAAGCTACCAGTGATAAAATTTCAATTGGTTCTTAGTATGAATAGCACCCTTTCCCTTAACTTTTCTTCAACGTATTTCTTTTCTTTTCTTGAGAGTCAAGCGTGTAGCTGTGCGACCAGACAGACCAGCTCCATTTGCAACAGCTTCAAGTGCTGAAGGGCAATTAAACCCAGGCTCTTAGGAGACAAAACAAATCCTGTCTGATCTCCGAGAGCTTCTGTGGAGCTACAAAGTTGAAATAAGGAAATATTCTGTGTAAAAGGATTCAGCTGAAAGGTTTGAACCCCCAGTTTTCACCTAACAATACTCCCACCCATTCTATTTCTTTCTTCTTCTTTCTATCAGGCATTAGATGGATTTGTAATAGCTGTTACAACAGATGGAAGCATTGTGTATGTTTCTGACAGTATCACACCTCTTCTTGGACATTTACCCGTGAGTAGCTCTTGTGGTTCCATATTGAGGATCTCTCAATGAGGGTTCCTCGCACGCAACAAAGGGGTCTGGCTGTGAGTACAGCTAATGTAAAATCCTGGAACTGCATGCCTAACATAACATTTGAAAATTAAGAATGCAGACTTATTATACTTACGGTACCTACTCAGAAAGGAGCTCTCCTGAGTTCCATGGGATTTTCAGGCCAAAATGCACTGCATGGTTTTTGTAGATTTGCTTTTTTTATTATTTATTTATTTATTTATTTATTTATTTAGTGATGGCAAAGAATAGGAATACCATATTTTGTTCATTTCTGTAATGGACACTTTTGTTACTTGCAGTCTGACGTGATGGATCAGAACCTGTTGAATTTCCTCCCAGAGCAAGAACATTCAGACATTTATAAAATATTATCATCTCACATGCTATTGATGGATACTGTCTCATCAGAGTACTTAAAATGTGAGTATTACTTCTACTGCATTCATGGGACAAAAATTAACAGGGCAGTAATAGTATCCAGGGACGTGGGTGGTGCTGTGGGTTAAACCACAGAGCCTAGGACTTGCTGATCAGAAGGTCGGCGGTTCGAATCCCCGCGATGGAGTGAGCTCCCGTTGCTCGGTCCCTGTTCCTGCCTACCTAGCAGTTCGAAAGCATGTCAAAGTGCAAGTAGATAAATAGATACCGCTCCAGCGGGAAGGTAAACAGCGTTTCCGTGCGCTGCTCTGGTTTGTCAGAAGCGGCTTAGTCATGCTGGCCACATGACCAAGAAGCTGTACGCCAGCTCCCCCAGCCAATAAAGCGAGATGAGCGCTGAAACCCCAGAGCTGGCTACGACTGGACCTAATAGTCAGGGGTCCCTTTACCTTTAATAGTATCCAGCTAATAGGTTTAGTCAGTGCAAGGATTTATGCTAGTGCAACAGAACTTTCCCCACCTCCTCCCTCCCCAGTGTGTGCCCCTCACCCTGCTCAGATCTGCTGTGGATTGTTGCAGGAATCACTAGAACAGATTTAGGGGGTGCACGAGGAGAGGAGGGGAAGTTCTGCTGCAGAAGGATAAATCCTTGCCCTGACATATTAGTTGGATCCCACCCATCGGCTCTAAGATTTATTTATCTCTTAAGGGTCTGTACAGTACACTTGAAAGAATGCTTTGCTGGCCATGACATTACATATGTTTTTGGGAAAGGATAGTTCATGTATTATATTTTTCATTTTGAAGCTAAGGGAACCAGTCTATAGAGAATTATTCTTCTATGCAATGTAAAATCTATAATAATCACGCTTATTGTACTAAAAAATGGGACTGTTCGCAGCTATGTTAATAATACATTGTTGAATCTTAAGGAAAAGTGTTATTTTAGTTGGATATACATATAAGGAGACTTTAATCAGATCCTGTTGTAGTCATCTGTTCATAAATTATTATTTTTATTATTACACATGAGAACTTGTAGAATTTTTTACATATTGATTTTAAAATCACAGTGCTTTGAACTATTAAAAGGGCAAGCATGGGAGAAGGATCCGGGATTACTAGTTAATAAGACAGATTCATTTTAATCAATTCTATCTATGGTTAACCTGTTTTAAAAACTAGCAAAATTATAATGGTATAAGCTGCCATAGTCTACAACCTACATCATCAGATGCATGGTGCCACAAGATACTCTTCTCCTTTTTTGCAGTGTAAGAAACTGTTTTAATTAAAAAAGATTTTTCCCCCCAGAATAAATAAATAAAGAATAATTTTGTTATGCAGGAAAAGGAAAAGAGATGACAATAAAAATTGCAATGTGAAGTTGATTTTTTGCATTGGATTGCTGGCAATCACATATACGTATATTAAGCTTGCATGATTTATTTCATGGAATGGTACTGAAAAATGGGATTAAGAGTTAAACTCAATCCCTGGCTTTAAGTATGCATGAGAAATACCTATTTATAGTTCTGAGCAGCCTAGGTTTATGCAAAGATTCATCCAGCAGACTGTGGGCCTTTGTGACTACAGACAGCATTCTTGAATTCATTGTGGTTCTTCCATTTGCCTCATTATGTGAATATCATTGTGTTTAGTTTACAAATAATATTTATTTTGACTTTTTGACATGTGTTTTTTAAAAATTCCAGCTGACGAAGATTTGGAATTTTGCTGTCATCTTCTGAGGGGAAGTCTGAACCCAAAGGAATTTCCAACATACGAATATATAAAATTTGTAGGAAACTTTCTGTCTTACAGTCATGGTAAGTCTCAGCTATTCTGTAACTATAACCAGTGACTAAATAAATGTATATAGGGGGTTGAGCATTCTCTGTGTGGGTGCATGTGCATTTCCAACATTAACAGAGCAATTTCAGACAGAATGACAACAACCAGTTGCTTAGACCACAATACCAAGCATTGAACTAGGTGGGATTTACTTATGAGTAAATGTGGTTATGACTAGACTGCAAAGCTGAAGTTCGAAGCAAACCCAGAGCACTTGATCCATTTTCTTGTGTAAAGAATGTGACAGAGATCCACCTCTGTTGCAAGTTCGTAACATTTCCGTGGAATATACAGTGGTGCCTCGCAAGACGAAATTAATTCGTTCCGCAAGTTTTTTCTTCTTGCGAGTTTTTCATCTTGCGATGCACGGTTTCCCATAGGAATGCATTGAAAATCAATTAATGCGTTCCTAGGGAAACCGCCTTCAGACCAGGTCCGGGGACAGTATGTCCCCCGACCTCTTCTGAAGGCTGGGGGGGGGGGGACAAGGGCTTTTCTTCCCACCCCCAGGATTTTAAAAAACCCCGGGACAGCGGAGGACTTCTCCGCTGTCCGGGGCGATCTTAAAATGCTGGCGGGCGGCATTTTAAAATCGCCCGGGACAGCGGAGGACTTCTCCGCTGTCCGGGGCGATGTAAAAGCCCCTGGGAAGGCAGGCAGGGGGGACAAAGACTTTCGCCCCCCGCCCGCCTTCAGAAGAGGTCCTGGACCTCTTCTGAAGGCGGGCGGGGGGCTAAAGTCTTTGCTCCCCCCTGCCTGCCTTCCCGGACGGCTTTTGAAGGCAGGTGGGGGGGGGCAAAGACTTTCGTCCTGGACCTCTTCTGAAGGCGGCGGGGGGGGGCGAAAGTCTTTGCCCCCCCCGCCTGCCTTCAAAAGCCATCCGGGAAGGCAGGCAGGGGGGAGCAAAGACTTTAGCCCCCCGCCCACCTTCAGAAGAGGTCCTGGACCTCTTCTGAAGGCGGGCGGGGGGCGAAAGTCTTTGCCCCCCCCGCCTGCCTTCAAAAGCCGTCCGGGAAGGCAGGCAGGGGGGAGCAAAGACTTTAGCCCCCCGCCCGCCTTCAGAAGAGGTCCTGGACCTCTTCTGAAGGCGGGCGGGGGGCGAAAGTCTTTGCTCCCCCCCGCCTGCCTTCAAAAGCTGTCCGCGATAGCGGGAAGCTCTTCCCTGCTATCCCGGACTGCTTTTAAAATGCTGGCGGTGGGGAGCAAAGCCTTTCAGCCCCCGCCGGCCTTCCTGGACCTCTTCTGAAGGCCGGAGGGGGGGAAAGGCTTTGCTCCCCACCACCAGCATTTAAAAGAGGTCCCCGGAGATTTCCCTATGGGCTTTCGTCTTGCGAAGCAAGCCCATAGGGAAATTCGTCTTGCGAAGCACCTCCAAAACAGAAAACCCTTTCGTCTTGCGGGTTTTCCGTCTTGCGAGGCATTCGTCTTGCGGGGTACCACCGTAGTCGTAACATTTTCATTCTAGTAAAACGAAGTAGTCCTTCCACATAGCACATTAATTGCTAGTGTGTTGTGCGTAGTAATATGGTTGCACAGGTGTCAGAGGCATTTCTTATTTCCTGTGTTATAACTAGTGGTGAGCAACACAATTCCCCCAACCTGCGCCTGGGCCATTTTGGTGGTTGTTGTTTAATTTTAAAATCTCTTGGTACTGCATGTTCACATGTAGCCGCTGTGCAGGAGCACTTATCCAAAGATTTATTTTCTTTCACCAAACAGCAGCAAAGTTGATCATCCACTGCAGACGTAGCCAACACGGTGCCCTCCAGATGTTGCGGGAGTCCAAGTCCTATCAGCCCCAGCCAGCATGTTCTGTGCTCAGGGATGATGAGAGATGAACTCAACATCTGGAGGACACTATATTGGTTACTGCAGAACCACAGCAGTGCTCAGCCATTTTATTTAGCTTTATTTGGGGTTCTTTTTAATGGTCTGGAAATTATTCATTCCCCTTATCTTAAGCTGGAGCATGCAGCTAGCCACATTTTTAAAAGCCAGCAATAGCATATCTTTCTTCCCCACAGCCAGTCTTTCCTTTCCACACTTGAATGCGCACTCCATTGCACGAGATATTTCTCTAATGTCGCTGAAAATGAATGTTAGCACAAAGTCTAAGGTGAGGCTTAGCATTCTCTAGAAAGGCCCATTGAGAGAATTTAAAATGTTGCTGCATTCAGCTAGGAATGGTTTCAGCTCCTCTGTCAATGGGCATCATAGAAACATAGAATTGCAGTGTTGGAAGTTCTATACTATGCAGGATTCGGTCCCTTGCCTTGGTCAGTTATAGTTTACGTAGCAAGTAAAAAATTCCATCCTATCAAAGTATTCTTTACTGCAAGCTAGATTAACTTTGCAAAAATTCCTTATTAACCTGCACTTTAGGATAGTTTATAGTGATTTCCCTCTCTTTAGCGTAATGTTTGCATAGCCATAAGAAGCTGGTGCTATAAAGGTAGGGAATTGCAGCCTAGCAGGGCATGGTACTATTAGGATGATCTGTCCCTGTTGCTCACTTTCATGCATTTTCTTCTTCTTCTTGCCTATTGTCTCTGTACAATTCTTCACAATCCAGCTGTAGTATTGAGCAACTGGTAACACCTTGTGACCCAGAGGCACCCTTATTCCCATGCCAGTTCAGTAGGTATTGGATGAGCTTCAGAATGGAGATGTGTGTTGGCACCAGCATCACTCATTGGCAAGACCTATGGAAAGCTCCTTATACACACACACACAGAGGGAGAGGGAGACATCTCTCTGTCTGGATCCAAATAATTCTTTCTTCTTTCTAGTGCTTAGCAGTTTGCATCCACCAATTACTGAGAGTATATTTTAAAATTAAGGAAGGAAAGTTACAGGTATGCATATATGGTCTGGGACATCCCAGTTGCTTCAGAAAAATATAAAAGAGGTAGGTATGTAGACAGCATTAAAAAGAAAACACATGCCAAGTAATTTGCAAATAACCAGAGGCAACTGTTTTGTAAACCAGAACCAATTCACAGTGATCCTTGGCATACTGAGGAGCTGTGATTTATTAAAATGGACTGTTATAGGGTTAGAGTGGAAGTGGCGTAAATATCCCTGCCCCACTTCCCCAGAACTGTGTGTTCATACAGTAGAATATTCTTACTGAATGGAAAACAGCTTTGTATTTCTAGTATGCACTAAAAGGCTGCTTTGTGGCAATATAATAACGAAAGTAATAATTTGTTTAATTACTTCCAACTATTTCTTGGATTTCACTTCAGTTGTTTGCCTGAATTCATTCTAGGAGTAATGTTTAAAAAGTTGGTGATATTAGCTCAAATGGTCATATCGTATTTACACTGTGCTTGTCAGAACTCACAATTCCACAGTCTGCAAGACTGTATAAACCCTGCATAACTGGTTGGTGCCAGACCATATAACTAACAGCATTTTTTAAAAAAAAATGTGGTGAAGCATTCTTTTTTCTTAGTTTCATATGACTCTGAATTTACCAATATAAAAGGACCATCTTATCAGACGCACACCAGTGCAGAAACCCCTTTTAGCCATTACATAAATGTTTAAAAGCATCTTTGTGATGCACAAGTGAAAATGGGCACAGTGGTGATGCAACAGCAAATACACAACTGCGTTTTTTATGCAGATGCATTTCTGCATGAGAAGCGATATCTGTTTGGCTGTGTGTCTCTGTGAATTGAGCCTTTTTTCTTCAGTCATGGCAAAATGAATTAAGATGTGAAATAATAGACAGGTACTGTTATTTGATGAAATAGATGTGGAATTCAGCGCGGAAACAAATGGAATATAATTTCGACATGAAAACAAGTGTTTTAAAAACTATATCCTCTAGGGTTTTTTTTTTATATAACCTTTTGGTTTCAGGCTAGCAGCCAGAATCTCATGCTGTGCTTTTTCCAGAATTGCACAACTCAGAGCGTAGGTAGCAGATTGCATATTTCAATACTCATGGGCAGGGCAGAAAATATATCTGCACACAACTAGCCTGTAATAAAGGAGGTCAATATCAGCCAGAATTGGATAGACCAGGAAAAACAGAATCATATTCCACAGCACTGAAAGTGACACATTTCGCTAATAGGGAAGTGGAAGCTTCTCCGAGAGTGGAATGAGACGTCATGGTCACACATTTCAAATCTGTGCTGTGCTGAAAACCTGTAAAGCTAGGAGAGATTTTCCGGGGGGGGGGGGACTGAGTTTGAGGGGAATAGTGATCTTTATCTCTTCTTGCTACTTCTATCTATCCCAACCCCTCCCATCTATCTTGAGGGGGGGTTCAGCATCTCCTCCCACCTATTGCTTCTCACTTGACATTGTTCTCCAACCCATCTGCTATACTGCTGTTCAGCAATGACAGGGAGGGGGTAGTCAACTAAGGTTCACTCAAGAGTAGACTGAATGAATGAATGAAGACTATACGTTCGGGCCATTAATTTCAGAAAGCCTACACTGAGTAAAGCTTAGTGTTGAATACCCTCCAGCTTACTTTCTGGCTTGACTTTAAGTTGTGACTTCATTTTTTTTATTATTCAGCTAATTCCTTAAAAATAATACATACATATACACATACATAACCTTAAAAGCACTGCCCAGACACATACCTCTCTGAGTGATACCTAGTATCGGCGCATTTCTATATGTATAAAATAGTGGGAGCTAAATACACTAAAAGGCACAACTCTTTGTCTCGCACTTTTCTTATCCAGTGCCTATATCTGCTTGTAATGGCTTTGATGGTGCTGTTCCAAGAGGTTACAGAACACCACTAGGAAAACAAGTCTGCTTTGTCGCTACTGTTCGACTGGCAACACCTCAGTTTCTAAAGGCAAGTGTGTATGTCTTAGAGTCTGTTAAAAGTCTTTGTAGTCGTATCAGCCCTTTCAGTCCCTTATCTTCCCACTCGGGAGTGTGTACAAGGCGTTAGGGATAGGCGGAGCTTCCTCTCTCCGTATATGGTGGCTCCTCCCAAAGCCATGGCTTGCAGAGCAGGGACATACATTGTACCTTGGCATAACGGAATGGCCGTCGGTAAGGTGTTCAATATTTCTGAAGGTAAATCGGTACAAAAAGCAGCAGGGGAGCACCTTGAGGCTCCGTGAGGCAATGCATGCAACTTTTCAAGTCAACTGCCAGCAGGCATCTTGCTGAAGCTAAAATCAGGTATTGTTGGGCCGGAGCCCGGAAAGGGAGGATATAAATGTTCTAAGTAAATAAGTTGTTAGAAATACCTCTCTGAGATTGCCACCACCACCCCATCCCTCTGCTGCTGGTAAGTCAGCTGATAATCTGAGCCTGGTCAATTTGATACTTATCCAAAACATCTGCCCGTGTATGCGGAACTAGGGATGGAATGCAGTTGTTCTCTCATGTCCGCAAAAGCAATCTGAGGGGCTTTCTTTGTGGAACAGAATGGGCCAATGCACATGTTACATTGCTTCAAGAGCAAGCCTCCCTGTGGAGAGTGATCTCTGCCTCAGGAGTGCTTATCATAGGATTTGTCATCCTTGTGTTCAGTCTCCAAATATGCATGCCAAAAACTGCTGGATCTAGGGACTCTCAACAAGACTCTGTGTTAAGTAAGTTTTTATTTTATTTTAGCTGGAGTGGACTCCACTCAACAGAAAGAGGTCGTCTTCATCAGTATCCATCTAGCTGTAAATTTTTCCAAAACAATTAATAGAATAATAGAAATGTAGCCTTGGAAGGGACCCTGAGGATCAACTAGTCCAACTCCCTGCAACACACGAATATACAGCTGTCCCATACAGGGATCAAACCTACAACCTTGGTGTTATCAGCACCATGTTCTTACTAACTGAGCTATCCAGGCTGAACTATATTAGGAATGAAAACATTTAATCTGTTTTGTCATTAGGTCCAGAATAAGTAGCCCAGCACCAGTTAAAACTAATAAACTGGGTGGAGTTGCTATTTAGCTATTAGACAGAGATATTAATTTTTTCTTTTCTATTCCTTTCACATGTTGTTCACTAACATTTAAGAAAAAAAAGCAAATTAAATGGCAATAAAAGTACTACAGTCACTCAGAATTTTATTCTAATACAGGAAATGTGCATCGCTGAAGAACCTTTAGAGGAATTCACTTCAAGACACAGTTTGGAATGGAAATTTTTGTTTCTGGATCACAGGTTGGTTAAAAAAAGAAGACGACTATACTTTATGTTTTCTTAGACAATTTACTACTGTTTATTTATCGTATTTATTTGAAGTTACTTAATTGTCCATCAGAGGATTACGGGGCAGTGTTCAAAAGTGTGAGAATGATTCACACACAATATATTTATGCAATGGGTGACCTATGACAACATCTGCCTGATTGCACTGTGTGGCTTCAGATTTCTTTTCTGCACCATCCAGCCTTCTGTGTGCCCCCCAAAATGTGTTCCACATAGTTGTGATGGATCTCTCCCAATAATATAGTTAAACTAACAGACTTGACAAGCAACAAAATCCAGACCAGGCAAAAAAACAACAACCCCATAATACTAAAGGAAAATAATACTGTCATCTTCTATCTTCATGTTTTCATTTTTAATGTGCAGTACCATGCATCTTGCTGTCCATACATCTGAGGTAAACGTGGTTAGTTTCACCTATTTTTTCATGTACCCTTTCCCCCCTGTTATTACTTACAATTATGAAGAGTTATCTTGCTTTAATGGGTTTTAAGGTAGAAACAAGGGACGTGGGGGGCGCTGTGGTCTAAACCACTGAGCCTCTTGGGCTTGCCGATCAAAAGGTTGGTGGTTCGAATCCCTGTGACGGGGTGAGTTCCCATTGCTCGGTCCCTGCTCCTGCCAACCTAGCAGTTTGAAAGCACGCCAAAAAGTGCAAGTAGATAAATAGGTACTGCTCTGGTGGGAAGGAAAACAGTGCTTTCGTGCGCTGCTCTGGTTCGCCAGAAGCGATTTAGTCATGCTGGCCACATGACCCAGAAAAACTGTCTGCGGACAAACGCCAGCTCCATTGGCCTGTAAAGTGAGATGAGCACCGCAACCCCAGAGTCGCCTTTGACTGGACTTAACCGTCCAGGGGTCTTTTACCTTTTGCCTTTTTAAGGTAGAAACACTTTAAAAACTCATTGCAACATTTTCCCGAAGCACTATAGCAGCACTTGGAAGTTTTTATTGCTTCATGACATCTCAATCTAAACCAGTGACTTAAAAAACAACAACAACCTGGACGATGTTTGTTCCCATCGCTGAGAGACATATTTGGAGGCCTGTCAACATACTGTGCACAGTTGTGAATTACCCAGTCCTGTCGCTCTACAGAGTGAACTTGTGTAAACCTTCCTGCTTTATTTCTACCTTTCGTTCTACCTTTCTGCTTTCCTTCATTTATTTTAAGCACTTTATTTAAAAAAATGGTGAGTTGTGCACAAGAGGTTTTCCCTCCCTGCTGAGTTCCAGTAATACGAAGCAGTCTCAAATAGTCTGTTGCCCTGCTTATTGTTTTAGTGCGTAAGTGGAGTAACTTTCAGAGTTTTTGGGGTGGGAAGAGAGAATAAGCGTTGAGCACTGCTGATGATATTTTTAATGGTTTAATAAAATCATTTGCATTTTACCGTGATACAGAGCACCACCGATTATAGGATATTTGCCCTTTGAAGTGCTGGGAACTTCTGGATATGATTACTATCATATAGATGACCTTCAGCTCTTGGCACGGTGCCACGAACACTGTGAGTATGACATTACCTACAGTAAGGGGAATTCAGTTTGTTTCCGTGTGATAGCAAAGATAGAAATGAAAATCTGAAGACATTGGGTTGCATCCAGCTCAACTAAACCATTGGTTTTAGCAATGGAGTGCCCCACTCCTTCTCCACACACACACACACAGAGCCTGCTGGTGATACTAGTAAACCTGTTAGTGATTTATATTCATTTTTGTTTAAGATTTACAGTAGATGGGTAAGATGTGGACTTCCAGATCTTGGTGGACTACCCAGCATCTGCCATATTTGATGACTGGCTAGGGCTGATGCGGGTTGGAATCCAACAATATCTGGAGGGCCCTAACCTCTACCTTTAATTTAACACTTAAATGTCCATATTCTAGAGTTCAGAGAGTATTATGAGTCCCTGTCAGGGAAAAAGGCAGGATATAAATAAATACATAATACTAATACAGTATTATTATAAATAATAAGTAGTCATTTGAGGCTAGCCATTTGTGTAATGCAAACTGATTTGTCTACATTTTATTCTTCATGTGGATTGACTTGCTTAGCTCCTCATTGGATATGAAATCTTGGGAGGTGGAGTTGTCAAAATAGTACATATATCCAATAATACTCAACAACTGCTAATTAGGCGAAGCTGAAGCATTAAATTAAAACCTCGAACGACTCAACACAAATCAAATCTAATATTGCTTGCCATGTCTGTTGTTTGTCTGTAAGTGTCCTGCTACTCACATGAATGGCACTCTTCAAAATTAATTTTCAGCTTTCTGGTGCAGAATACAAAGTTAAGTTCATCTGTCAGATCATGACTGATTGGTGTAAAATGAGATTAATCTGGCAGTATATCTTGAATACATTTGATCACAAACATGGTGCCGATGAGAGTCCAGCTAAATTAATTTAAGCTACGCTGTCATAGAAAGTTCAAAGTTTTTAAATATTAAATCATGTTCTTTTGTTAACTTCTTCTATTAATAAGACACTTCGGTCCTGTCTGAATAAACCACCAGTGGTGTCTGATGCCCATTGGGACATGTAGGGCAAAAGGCAGAGTGGCCATCATTGACAAGAGGGGCCAAAGCCAATGGCAGATGGAGCCTACTTAATCTTCATTTGTCCCCATCCTCTTCTCTGCTGAGTTCTACAACTATAAGGAGACTAAGAAGGGTGAAGCTGACAGCCAGGACCATCCCATGGACTGGTTATAAGTATAAAGGCAAGCGGGGGACTGGGGGCTGGCTAAAGGCAGACAAAAATTTGTCACCATAATGGACCAGCCTCCTCCATCATGTTGCTGCAACCTTTGTATCTCTCACTTAGGTTGTGACAAGACATTATTATTACTATTATTTTATTTGTAGTAATAGCATTAGTTATTAATCCTAAATTTGCTTAGGCACTGTGTAAAACTTAAGAAATAACACCATGCTTTTTCTCAGTCATACAGTAATAAAACATGGAACATTTCACAGGAGAAAGAAAGAAGAGTAAAATCAGCTGGGCTGAACCAATGTGAATTGCTGCCCAGTGTATAAAACACCCCATAGAGAGCAGCTATCCATTGATGGGTTTCCTTGAGGGGAGAAACTGGGTTTCCTGGATGGGAGATGTGCCACAGTGAAGAAAAGGGTTCTGGCACTTTCCCAATTCATATTTGTTCAACATCCTTGGGTTGACCCAGGTCTGTGTTGTCTCTGCCTGAACGGATCCATGTCAGCTGGAGAGTAAACAATGCTAAACATAACAGGTGTATTGGGAAGCTGTCGTGTATAACCCGTTTCTCCTTCTCCCCATATTTGATGGGCTATCACATAGGTGATGGACCCAATTTGTTTACTGTTGCTCCATAGCCTAGGACCCAAACCAACGGCTTCAGATTTCAAGAGAAGTGTTTCATCTAAGGATTAAGAACTTCTTGATGGCACATGCCATTTGACAATCCAACAAACATGCCTCAGAGGTTTTTAAGTGGAGGCTGGAGAGGCAGTTATCAGGAATACTGTGTAGTGGATCTCCTGCATCTGCAAAAGTTGGACCTTTGAGATACCTTCAAACACTGTGATTCCATACGTGCTCTGTTTGTCCATCTTAGCACCTCATTGCACCTACTCTGGTGATCAGCAGTAGCAAGCAAAATATAAATCATTTTAACTAGTACATTTTATATGTATTTTGTTTGTTTGTTTCTCTCTCATTGTTACTGTACAAGAATGGAATTTCCACTGCAGAAGTACTAAAATGCCTTAATTCCTTTAACTCTTTCTTAAGCGAATTATCAGTTGTACAGGATTTCAAATTCTCTTTTCTTTTTATTTCTTCAAAGATCCTTCAGTATTCTCAGTTAATATACCTATGAATAATTTAGGAATGAATCCATTTTATAGAGTTTGTGGCAAAATTCTGTTCTCAGATCAGCATCTTGGAGGATTTAATCACACACCCTAAATGGTACATTTTTTTTAGCAACTAGTGTAATTCTAACCAATAGAAAACATGCTCCCACATGCATTCTTGCTGCTGTGTCCTGTACCAAACTGAAGTTTCCGAAGCCCCTCTTAAGAAAACTGCATGTAGATCAGCTAAAATCATTTTTTTGAAAGGATGTTTTTCAGATCTTGAAATCTTTGATGCCATGTGCATTTTGTGTGTGTCCACAAACAGTAATGCAGTTTGGCAAAGGGAAGTCTTGCTGCTACCGGTTTCTGACCAAAGGACAGCAGTGGATCTGGCTGCAAACACATTATTATATCACCTATCACCAGTGGAACTCCAAACCAGAATTCATCGTATGCACCCACACGGTAGTAAGGTATGGAGAAATTGAGTAACGTTGCTGTTGTGCCGATCGGTAGAGTACTCATTGCAGGACAAGAGCAAATAAAAGCTTGGTTAAGAGACGCACATAGGACAACCACGGCTACTTATTTTCCTGTCACATTGAAAAGGAACGTCCAATATGTTATGAGCTAGGGGGAATTTCTTACTGAGCTTAGGGCAAGAATAAACTCATTCTTTCTATCATACTAGTTGTAAATGCCACATACGAAGACATTTGTGAGGTGACTCCATATATAACACAACCTTGCTACAGCAAAGGCAGTGTGAAGCTGACCAGTGTGTCGATTGGCCAACTCTCTAGCATTCCACCCTCGTCTTTTTCTTAGTCTGCAAAGATGAACATTGCCAGTGCCGCCTCGCGAGATAATGTCGCACAAATGTCTTGCTCCACGGAGAAATCTGCATACGGTTGCATTACAAGCAGCCACCACAACATTTATTGCATGTGCTAATGTAGTCTTTGAGGAAATGTATAATTCATCAGGGCCCTAGTTTGGTTCTGTGGTAGTTAATCCAACTTTTAAGGGCAGTCTTAGAGAGTTTGAGCATGCTGGGTGCAATGGAATAAAACCACTCATGGGTCACAGGGAGTACAGTGGTACCTTGGTAGTTGAACAACTTGGTTCCCGAACAAATCGGTTCCCCAACATGTGGGTGTTCGGTTTGCGAACGTTTTTTGGAAGCTGAACGTCCGACGCGGCTTCCACAGCTTCTGATTGAGTACAGGAAGCTCCTGCAGCCAATCAGAAGTCTTGGTTTTTGAACCATTTCGGAATATATTAAATTTGAGAACCAAGGTACCACTGTAGTTAGACTAGGGCCATCTTGCTGAGGTACTTGCTTCATTGATAGTCTCTTGTCTGGAAATAAGGCATATGCTTTACCATACAATCAATTGTTATCCAGCCAAATTGTACCTTTCATGCAAGGACTTCTGCTTGAAAATTGGATTTTCTCTCCCGCCCCCCGCCCCCCCGTGTACCCTCCAAATCTGTTCCAAGGATGGACGCGGGAAATGGAGACAGGGGGGAAGTTCAGTTGTGCAAGCAGAAGACTTTGTATAGACAAAATGACTTTGTTGGAAAGATCCCAATATTTTGTTACAAACATTAATTCTGTATTGGCATGCTAATTGGACTCTAAAGAAATACTCTGATTACAATCATATACCTGCTGGTTTGGGAGGTAGAACAATTTCATGCATTATACATAAGCCTTTCTGCAATTGCTAACCTGTACTTGGGGTGTGGTAGGGACAAGGCTAATCATGAGTACATGTACCAAAATTGTATACAAGGTTGCAAATACGTGTTTACACGTGAACTTTTTCCAAGTATGTATGAAGAGCATCATGTGTAAAGCCATGGAACCTAGCCTCAAGTAATTATATGATTACAGATAATGTTTTCTTTTTGTTTTGAAAACCGGGTAAAAATGGGCAGAAGTTAAACGTAAAATGTAATCCATTACATTATTATACACATTTGGATTATATGACCTGTGGATTTTAACTGCAAATAATTTATGGAGTTAATCATGTAATAAACTGCCAGTTGCCTTTAATAGTGCTTTCAGAATAGTGGAATGGAAGGTAGATCTCCACAGAAAATAATAATGTTCAGTTATGCAGATGTTCGAGTGGAAAGGCGACGGAATATGATTTTGGAAAATGCACCTTCAGAGATAATCTCTTCAGTACTAAAGGTATGCTAAAATGGCTGTTTTCAGAGGGTTTTCTTTGTTTTCTATTTTATGCAGCTCATATGTCAGTAATCACCAACCTTGCGTATCATTATTTAAGTGCTATAAGTCTCTATGTGAACTTAACTTAATGGAGTAAGACATGGCTGGGAATACATTCCCATTCTATTTTCCAGAATACAATTGCAGAAATGAGGGAATGGTAGCTTGCAAAATAAGAGATACCCATTATGACCTTTGGGACAATCATGGGCCTTGAAAGGGAATGACTTTTTAAATGTAAAGGGTAAGACACATAGGGTGACTTTAGCTACTGTGTTCAGATGGTAATAATGTGTATTGATTTGATCACTAATATTGTCCCATATAGATGGACCTGAGGTTTTCTTTATGTCTTCCATTGCCTGTTCCTCACTATGGTCACTGCCTGCTAGGTTCACTGTCCCTTAGTTTATAAGGCGATGAGTAATCTCAGATAAGCCTACTTTCCACCTGATTTGTGTTGAGGGTGTTCTTGATTGGTTGTGTGTGGTGTTCTTATGCATTTTTTTTCAATCCCTGTGTCAATACAAAGGCCACTGCAGTTGTACAAATGCATACCTCTTTTGATTTTTGAAGGACCAATCACGGGAGGTGACAGACAAGCAAACCCCCTGCCCACATAATCTCATGGTTGAGTATAAAATTGAAAGAATATGCGAATTTGATACTAGAGCATATAGGAAGAAGCAGGCAATGAAAGGCAGATGCATTATAAGCCAAGAATTAAGAATCATTTCTTTTGAAGTTCTCTGGGGATTGGCCTGGGCTCATAGCTTCCTACCTATTAAAGCAGATTATACAGTAGCTGCATCTAAGGACTGAGTTCTTGTGATTTTCACTGATTAATGAAGTTAATAACTGAGTCTTTTATGAGTATTTTACAGAAAACTACTTGAAGCTTCTGTTGCTCAGAAACGTGGATACAAAAGGCCAGGCTAGATGTGACGTTAAACGCTGTATTGCATACTGAAGACAGTAAAAAATGGGTGCACTTTAACCATTTGATACATGGAGTTAAAACTGCAATTCTAGACACACATTATTGTTATTGCTATTATTGTTGTTGTTAATTCAATTTATGAATCACTTCATGTGAAACAATCTCAAATCAATTAACAATGAAGACATAAAATCCTAAAAGATACACTAAAAACAGTTTCAAATCTAGTACTTGGATAAGCAGCTCCACACAAAAGGCTTGTGGGGAAAGGAAGGTCTTCAGTAGGCTCTGAAAAGACAATAGACAAGACATGTGGGTGATATGTAACAGCAGGGAGTTCCAAAGGCCAGGTGCTGCCACATTAAAGGCATGATTCAGACATTGTGTGGAACACACCGCCTGATGAAATTGTATCTATGCAATGCTGTCCTGCACAGGTTGAGGCAATCTTTTATGTATCCTTGTTCCGAGCTGCATAGGGCATTGTACACCAGTAACAGCACCTTCAATTTAGCCTGGTAGCTAGTTGGCAGCCAGTGCTATTCTTTGAGAAGCAGAGAAACATGGTTGCAGTATTCTGTCCCAATGAATAGTTGAGCTCACTGGGAATTTCTAGGGAGCTGTTCCCATCGAACACAAAGGTGCTTACTTCTGAGTAAATGTGTATATAGGGTTGTGCTGATACCGAAAAAAGACCTCTCCCTCAATAAACCCAGATGATTTATAACCAAATTCATTTGTAAGTTCGAAACTTTCAAAAACGTTTAGGATGTTTGCTTTGTTTTTTAAGGACAGTGGATCAGAACTGGATCCTCAACAGCACTTTAACGCTCTTGAATTAGGCACGTCAATCCTCGACACCAATCAGACTCTTTCTGTATCCTCTCAGGGCTCACACAAATCTTTGCCTACATCCTTGCCTGACATAGCATGTAAGTTGTTGTTATTATTTATTAAATTTGTATACCACCCTTCAGATGTGGTCTCTATGCAGATGCTACTTTGAAACTGATAATTTTATACTGTTATACTGCCAGTATAAGCCGGAATGGTGTGGAAAGAGTAACGCAGGCCTGCACGCATGGAGCATGACCAACAGAAAGGATAATTCTAACACAACAGGGCATTGTCTTATTTGAAACATTTACTACCTGCTAGTTATTGGAGTGCAATTTCAGAGTGGGTTACAACATCAACTCCCTTCTGCTCCAGCCAGAGCTGTAGTCCAGAACTAGAGGGTGCAGGTTGACAAAAGCTGGTGGTTTTGTTCTATAGTCAACTTCCTTTATTGCCATTCCAGTGATCCAGTCTTTTTGTATACATTAATAGAAACTTTTAACAACTCTGTTCTAAATGGTAAATGTTATTTTATAGCCACAGGAGCAAAGCTCATCCCATACTCTCCCTCCCTGCAAAGAAGTCCCACTATGCAGGAGGACTTGCAGAGATCTAGCCAACCTGCCGCTTCTCAGGTAAGGTGGGAAAAAAATTTCAAGTGAACAGAAACATTAAAAGAACTTCCATGAAATAGATACACAGGTGTGTACCAAACTGATGGAGGACAGGAGCTTTTAATAGGTTTTAAGTTAGTGAGAGTAAAATGATTTTTTTGTTTTCACTTAATTGAATTGGGAGGCATAGCAAACTAAAACTTTTCCATTCATACTGGCATGCCATGACCCTCTTGAGCATGCTCAGGAGTGTCTAGATGAATCAAGGGCTTTTCTTTTCTATGTCTAGGAAGTCCTCTCTGCCACTGGTTCCCCTGAAGTTAGAGACAATAAAATATAATTGGCAAGACACTTGTATGGAGGGGAAGGTACACACACACAAACTGGAGTTATCATGATCAGAGATAGGTGCTCTAACTCTTCTGCCCAGGCTCTTTTTTCTAGCTATCAAGGAATATTTGCTGAAGCCGCCTCCTTTCACACTCTTGTATTATTTTGACCACAGGTGGTCTGCACTTGTGGTCAAAGAGATATTAGTGCTGTAACACCAGTAATCAGTATGTGCTTATCTTTCGAATGATGGGAATTGTTAAGAGAAGGTATTAATTATATTTAATCCTCCAGGTACCCCCATGTGTGGGTTAAAAGGAAAAGAAAAATGGCTGGTGCCTGTTTTTAAAAACATGGGGCTAGCACATAGAGAGCCCCAGTAGCAGAGTATTAAACCCAGTCATTATGCATATTAATGAAGCATAGGAATAGGTTATTAAACCTTCTTTAACTCCATTCAGCTGCGTGAAGCAGCTGACCCCCATTTTGCCACTTTTTCAGTGAAACCCTACAGACTGCAAAGTAAGTTTAAAATGCTTTACTTACAGCTTCTAGGTCTCAGACATGCATCGTTCCTTATGCAAGAGCAGTAGTATAATGCAGGTAACAATATTCTTAGAAATACAGCAAAGCAGCCTCCTGGAACAAAAGTTACTGTACTTACTAGAAAAGTAACATTGCTCTTTGTTTTCTTGTTTCAGCTCTCATCCCAGTTTAACATGTTCCAAACTATCAAAGACCAGCTTGAGCAGAGGACTCGAATACTGCAAGCCAATATTCAGTGGCAGCAGGAAGAGCTGCAGAAAATCCAGGAACAGCTGTGCATCGTGCAGGATTCCAACATACAGGTTAGCGGGAGAACGTATTTTTCAGACAAATTACTCTTGATTCAGTGAGTAGCAGAATTCTTGAGCAGAACTTTATTTCCACGCTCAAATCATCTTGATGCACCATAGGCCACCACACAGAGGAGGGTTTTAGGCATGCAGCAGTCCATTTCAGTATATTTAAGGCAGAGAGGACTAAATAAGTGTCAAATAAAATATGCTGATCCATACTGAAGTGGGACAGAAAATTCAGCAGAGACTTCAAGAGTGAAAGAAATGAAAGGATTGGATAGAGCAGGTAGATCGTGATCTATTGGTAGATCACTGGAAGTCTGTGGTAGATCACCGGTAGATCAGTGGCTCCCAGGAAAGAAGCTAAAAAACTTTGGCCTTCCCTAAAAAAACCTTCAACATCTTTGGCCTGCACTTTGGCCTGCACCCCTAAAATGACCCGAACCACCAAAAACAGGACTTTCCTTCCTAAAAAAAGCTCAACAACTTTGGGCTGAACCCCACAAAGTGGGTAGATAACTGCTAGTTTTTAACTCTGTGAGCAGATTGCAGTCTCTTGGAAGTTGGCCACCCCTGGGATAGACTTATGGTCATTATTCCTTAATAGTACCTTGTAGAGAGAGAAATATAGAATGAAACACAAGAGCTCAATTTTAACCCGTGCTACAGCACTGTAGCTGTAGCTACAGATGCGGGTGGCGCTGTGGTCTATACCACAGAGCCCAGGGCTTGCCGATCAGAAGGTCGGCGGTTCGAATCCCCGCAACGGAGTGAGCTCCCGTTGCTCGGTCCCTGCTCCTGCCAACCTAGCAGTTCGAAAGCACATCAAAGTGCAAGTAGATAAATAGATACCGCTCCAGCGGGAAGGTAAACGGCGTTTCCGTGTGCTGCTCTGGTTTGTCAGAAGCGGCTTAGTCATGCTGGCCACATGACCTGGAAGCTGTACGCCGGCTTCCTCGGCCAATAAAGCGAGATGAGCGCTGCAACCCCAGAGTCTCTACCTTGTAGAGAGAGAAATATAGAATGAAACACAAGAGCTCAATTTTAACCCGTGCTACAGCACTGTAGCTGTAGCTACAGACACGGGTGGCGCTGTGGTCTATACCACAGAGCCTAGGGCTTGCCGATCGGGAGGTCGGTGGTTCGAATCCCTGCGACGGGGTGAGCTCCCGTTGTTCAGTTCCAGCTCCTGCCCACCTAGCAGTTCTAAAGCACGTCAAAGTGCAAGTAGATAAATAGGTACCACTCCGGCAGGAAGGTAAACGGCATTTCCGTACGCTGCTCTGGTTTCACCAGAAGTGGCTTAGTTATGCTGGCCACATGACCTGGAAAAACTTTCTGTGGACAAATGTCGGATCCCTCAGCCAGTAAACCGAGATGAGCACCCCAATCCCAGAGTCGTTCGCGACTGGACTTAACTGTCAGGGGTCCTTTACCTTTATCTTTTTACAGCACTGTTAGGGATATCTTCTTCTTTGGCGATTGCTCATAGCCGAGTAAGATTGTCTTCCATAAACACGGTTTTAACAATGAGTCCGTTGGTCATGGGGCTACATGGAATGTATGCAATTTATTAATGCAATTTGAAGAGACTTGCTGGGACCACAAAAAGAGAATTAAGGGGCTATATTTGGCATGTAGCAGAAAAGCAGCCCGGCAATATTGTTGAAAGGAAATAATATGGGTAGAACCAAGCCTTACAGGGAAAATGTCACCTTCAGCAGTTTGTTAGAAACGGTATCTTTGAAATAAATGTCTCATAGCTATAAATTTGGCGTGGCATCCTTGCTTCTGATACATTGTAAAAATAATTGCTGTTGATAAGAGCTTCCTGGTTCGATCAACGCAGATGGTTAAAATGTCTGGTTTCCATAGAACAGCTTTCTTCCGTTGTCTTCCTAATATGATGCTGTCTGTTTCTAGATGCAAGAGGTGTTGTGCTTTCATGTCTTTTGCTTCTTTCATGAGAATACTAATGAGACTGCCAATTAGAAGAGATTAGTAATACTCTTCTCATGTCTTGACACCCTGAAAAAGTAGTTGTGAGATTCTGCAGTGGCATTATCTACTTAGACTTGTTTACGATGTTGAAGGGGGTGGGGTGAGGAATCCTTTCTTTTCAGTGGCATTTCAGTTCTTCTTTAGTGGTCCAGTCATGACAGGATGGTAAGAATCTTGGGCAAAGCCGCTGTGAATGAAATACCGGTACTTTCTGTGTTGGCACTTTGGTGTTGCTCCCAGTACGTTTCTGAGCACAATTCAAAGTGTTGGTGCTGACCTTTAAAGCCCTAAACAGCCTCGGTCCAGTATACCTGAAGGAGCGTCTCCACCTCCATCGTTCTACCCGGACACTGAGGTCCAGCACCGAGGGCCTTCTGGCGGTTCCCTCACTGCGAGAAGCGAGGTTACAGGGAACCAGGCAGAGGGCCTTCTCGGTAGTGGTGCCCTCCCTGTGGAACGCCCTCCCACCAGATGTCAAAGAGAACAACAACTACCAGACTTTTAGAAGACATCTGAAGGCAGCCCTGTTTAGGAAAGCATTTAATGTTTTAATATTAATAATTTTAATTAAAATTAAAATTAATTTTAATTAAAATTAATTAAAATTAATAATTTTAATATTCTTTTGGAAGCCGCCCAGAGTGGCTGGGGAAACCTAGCCAGATGGGCGGGGTATAAATAATAAATTGTTGTTGTTGTTGTTGTTGTTGTTGTTGTTGTTGTTGTTGTTGTTGTTGTCCTTTTCTGAGGAGAAAGGTTTTGACACTAACACTCTTGAGGTGCCTGACTGTCAGTATTTTGCACGAGAGGTTCCAAGTGCATTTAAAGGTAAAGGTAAAGGTACCCCTGCCCGTATGGGCCAGTCTTGACAGACTCTAGGGTTGTGCGCTCATCTCACTCTATAGGCCGGGAGCCAGCACTGTCCGCAGACACTTCCGGGTCACGTGGCCAGCGTGACAAGCTGCATCTGGCGAGCCAGCGCAGCACACAGAACGCCGTTTACCTTCCCGCTGGTAAGCGGTCCCTATTTATCTACTTGCACCCGGGGGTGCTTTCGAACCGCTAGGTTGGCAGGCGCTGGGACCGAACGACGGGAGGGCACCCTGCCGCGGGGATTTGAACCGCCGACCATGCGATCGGCAAGTCCTAGGCGCTGAGGTTTTACCCACAGCGCCACCCGCGTCCCGTATCCAAGTGCATTTAGTCCTGCACAATAGAAGTGGGTTAGTGCAACAAGAGCAACAAGTGCACTTAAAGAAAACAACAGACTGTTTGCTGCACAATAGAAGTGGGTTAGTGCAACAAGTGCAACAAGTGCACTTAAAGAAAACAACAGACTGTTTGCTGTTAGGAGAGTGACAGGGAAATGCATTGAAAAGTGTGGAGTGAATGAATGAGAATAATGGGAAGGTTTATAAACACCCCACAAGCAAATCACGATGAAAGCTCATTATCATATGATTGGTTGGAGGCAATCTGTCACAGTACAGCAATTAAACAGCATGACTCCTATTACAGTGGAACCTTGGTTTTCAAATGTAATCTGTTCAGGAACACCGTTCAGCTTCTGAAACGTCCGAATACTGAAAGCGGCAGCCTCAATACAACAGGGAAACTCAAAACGGAAGCTGCGTGGCACGTTCAGCTTCTGAAAATTGTTCGAAAACCAAAGCAGTTACTTCTGGGTTTTCGGCATTTGAAAGCTGAAACGTTCGATTTCTGAGACACTCGAAAACCGAGGCTCCACTGTATTTGTTCGTACTACGTTCATAGCTCATGGGATCATGTATATGTACTGAGGCAACAATCTCAAACTTAGTTTTAGGATCTTTGCACACACATGTTCTCTCTCTCTTGTGCTCCATTTCAATGGCTTCTCATCTTCTGTATTTCCGTTTGTTTTGCAACATTTTTGTGTTGCTAGATAGCTAGAATTCCTTAAGTTGAAGCCTCATGCTTTATATTTTTCTTGTTCTATTATCTTGAAGTTTTTTCTGGACGGAGGCACAATCCACCCTGTTTTCATAGCCGGCAAAAGGAAGTTGTCCTTTCAGAAAAAAAGTATAGGGATATGATTGTTGGAGGCTGTCTTCTTCTTCTTCTTCTTCTTTGGCAATCACTTGTAGCCGAGTAAAATTGTCTTCCATAAACAACCAAGCTACTTATTGGACAGGAACACATTTGCTAAAATTCCAGTGGAAGCTTTTTCTATCTTGGGGTGAGATGGGGATAATGTCAGCAGAAAAGCGTGTGTGCTTAACCCCCTTTCCTGATAACTACTTTTCTCCCCTGTGGGGTTGCACACACATTTCCCCATCTGGAATCCCATGAAGAGGGAAGTAGAAGAAAACAATTTGAAGCAGAAAAACTGGGGACAGGGAAGAGTTTACCACCACCAGCCATCACTTCTCTGCTCTTATTTGCTCCCTCCAAAAGCTCATTTCCCATAAACCAAGTGTTAGTTGCAATTTAGTAACATGTGTTTGCTTGTAACATCTAGTTTGACCTTCAAATATTTGCAAGAATTATGTATGTCAGAAAGTATTTGCAAGAATTATGTATGTCAGAGGTTTCTGAGTGAATAGGATGACAAATGTATTCTGTTCCTGAATAGTGGATTTGGTTTTCTAAACAGTGTCAGTCCTTCCACAGCTGGTTTAAGGTGCATTGCACATGTAATATTTGAGCAATTCTTATCCAATGCTTGATTTGGAAAGAGGTGACATGCAACTTTCCCTGTAGAAACTTCTCTGACAGCCCCAGATGTGTGACAGGTGGCTGTGCTTATGCAATTGTGTGGGAAATGGACTTTCTGTGTACTCACAAGCAACTTCACACAGTCTTCTAGCATTAAAAGCATTTTCAGCAACTGAGGCCTGGATCAAGTTGAGCTCCCTAACGATACCCATTTATAAGCGTTAAGTTATGACAACTTGAAATTGGAACTGTGAATGTATTTCTTCCATTGATTTGCCTAACAAGGAAATCGAAAAAGTAACCACCTTTCTCTTCCAGATGTTTTTACAGCAGCCAACAGCATCTCTGAATTTCAGCGGCATGCCGCAGCCAGAACCTCAGGAGAAGCCAGCGGTTGAGTCTCAGCAGCAAGTTGTGCCGAGGCCTTCGAGGCCTTGTCTCCAAGAGCAGATTGCGGCTCCTCAAGCAACAGACCATCAAATGTTAGGAGAAGAAAATGTGTTATCAAACCAGGTAAGCAGACCTGCAGTGGTCTTACAGCAATCTTTTTGTGGAAAAAATGTTCTCTTCTTTAAACATTACTTTAAGTCTTAGGTTCATCTTCAATCCTACCTCTTTTGATTCTTTATTTAGTTCTTACAGCATTTCCTGTACTGTAGTTCTTGTTTGCCTTTAGGTATTACGGCAATATCGCCTGCCCTTTCGCTCTTTCCACTAAGGTTTGTGTGAATCTGTGTGTTTGTTCTAGCTATCCATAATCACCATTCTTGGGGGGGGGGGGGATCTTTCAAAAGGGTAAATGACCAGACCTACATTCAATGAATATGAATTTATTTCCCTACTTTACATAATTACACCTTTATGAGAGGCTGGAATAAACTAAATTTGGATCTGGTAATTTGGCAAAAAAATATTCACAACTTAATTCTATGTGTTTTTACAATATACCCAAAGCTTTTGGTTATTGTTTCTGTGGGTGCTGTTGTTTTTAACTGTTCTAGGATCAAAAATCAGCAAGAGCCTCACAAGGAATGCAGGATAGCTGTCAATCTTCCAGAAGCTTAACCTCACAGTTTAGCAATGCCTCTGTGCTCCCACAGTCTTTGAGCAGAGCTCCACCTGATGCCATTCTACAGGATAACAGCCACCAGCAGAGCACTCCAGATTTCAGTAATGATCGACAACTGAGGTAAAATAATTGAAGTAACCTACTTTTTTTAAAAAAAAAGTTGAAGAATTAAATACTATTTTTTACAATGGCACTATATAAATTTGAGTGTTTAGTTTATTACTATATAACAGGTAAATACTGCACTTTGAACATTAAGAAAATACTCCATTTTATCAAGTTACAGCACTAGATTATTAGTAAGTTTGAAAGAAAAAAAGAGGAACGTGGTGCTATTATTGTTTATTCAATTTCATACCTATCCTATACCACAGGGTTCCAGGGTTGGGTTACAGAAATGAAAAATTGAATATTAAAAACAGTATCAGAATGGGGATGGAACAAACAGACTTGTGGGTTACAGGTAGGTAGCCATGTTGGTCTGCCATAGTCGAAACAAAACAAAATAAATAAAATAAAATTTAAAAAATTAAAAATTTCCTTCCAGTAACACCTTAGAGACCAACTAAGTTAGTTATTGGTATGAGCTTTCGTCTGCATGCACACTTCTTCAGATACAGACTTGTGGGTTGTTGTTTTTTCTAAATGATGTTAGCACTATGTATTTGCCTTAAAAAGAGAAAGAAAAGATACTGTTTACTTCTTTGTTCTGTTTTGAAAAAGTTTTTAAACTGATGACTGGAAAGAAAATACAAGGAACAATAAGTAGCTTGAAATAGAAAACATGTCCCTGTAGGAAACATAATGTGAATGGGGGGAGGGGGAGAGAGGACCTTACATCTCCACACTAACTGCGTCATGCAGTTAGCTGCCGTTTCAAACTACCTGGGGCAGAAGAAAGCATATAAAGCCTACTTTATGTTCTGGACTGGCAAACTGAATGGGAGCTCTAATAACCAACTTAAAAATCTGATAGCCCAATGCTCACTAGATTTCATCAGAATGCAGGACTGTCATAGAAGATGGCTGTTACTTGAGGCAGGAACAGCCACCACATCACAGGTTGAGAGCATGAAAACGTTACAGTCAAACACTGTGGCAGATAATTTGCCACAGGGAATTTCAGCGATCTTTGTTTACCAACCACAATATGTAGATCCACTCCTAAGAAGAATGAAACTCCTTGTACTCCTTGTCATACCTCGGGTTAAATGTGCTTCAGGTTAAGCATTTCCAGGTTACGCTCCACGGCGACCCGGAAGTAACGGAGTGCGTTACTTCTGGGTTTCGCCGCTCATGCATGCACAGTCAAAATGCCATCACGCGCATGTGCGGAAGCGGCGAATCGCAACCCGCAGACGCAGGTTGCATTTGTTTCAGGATGTGAACGGGGCTACGGAACGGATCACGTTCGCATCTAGAGGTACCACTGTATAAGAATGGCCACATTTGATAATAAATCCTGAGCTACCATTTTTTTACTACGACTAATTACACTCTATCCCTGAGCCTACTGCAGATTTAACTCTATTGACTTCTGAGCATGCAACTACCTCACATGGAAAAAATCCTTCCGACCCTTTCAGTATCTGCAGGTTAGTGTCATTCTTCACTGACATTATTTAATTTCCTGTTTCCTAGACTGTTACTCAGTCAGCCTATTCAGCCAATGATGCCTGGTTCCTGCCATGCGAGGCAGACAACAGATGTTGATGTGACTGGACATGAAGCTAAGTATGTAGCATGTTACTGGGGGCAGGGGTAGGAAGGAAAAGTTTGAAACTATACTGAGAAATGCCACTTAGATGGAGGTGGTAGAATGGCAACTCGTGCAGAGGTAGTACTTGGGTTAAGCAGTCTATGTCAGAGATGGAATTAAGGGTGGCTGCATATTTTGAAAATCCAGATGTTGTCCTGCCATATCTTATCTGCCCCACTGCCAAGCTCCCGCAATTGCACGGTTTTTCAGATCCCAGTTGCCCCAGTACATTGTTTCTCTCATGCATCATGCAATGCTATTTTTCTAGGAAAAGAGGTGCCAGAACTCACCATGAACAGCACCCTTGTTCTCTTAGAATGGCAATGGCGCCTACCTGAGAGGTGCCGGAACAGAGTTCCAACGAGTTCTGGCTGGAAAAATGCCCTGCCATCATGTACTGGGGTTGTCATGCCAACTGGAGAATGAAAGGGACCAGGTTTGGTGAAAGTGTTGCAATCAAGGAAATCTGGAGCCTGCTACTTAGAACATTATCTTGCTGATATTGTATCAGAAATTTCTAATATACCTCCTATAGCTGGTTCTTTGCTTTTAACCCATAAACTCACCATTTCTAAAGATGTGTCCACATATTCTCAACCCTCTGGGCTACCCCAGTAAAAAGGTAAAGGGACCCCTGACCATTAGGTCCAGTTGTGACTGACTCTGGGGTTGCGGCGCTCATCTCGCTTTATTGGCCGAGGGAGCCGGCGTACAGCTTCCGGGCCATGTCGCCAGAATGACTAAGCCGCTTCTGGCGAACCAGAGCAGCGCACGGAAATGCCATTTACCTTCCTGCTGGAGCGGTACCTATTTATGTACTTGCACTTTGATGTGCTTTCGAACTGCTAGGTTGGCAGGAGCAGGGACCGAGCAACGGGAGCTCACTCCGTTGCGGGGATTCGAACCGCTGACCTTCTGATCGGCGAGTCCTAGGCTCTGTGGTTTAGCCCACAGCGCTACCCGCGTCCCATGGCTACCCCAGTAACAGCAACTAAAACAAAAATGCTTAGTTGCATCACCCTCTGATCAGCTTCTTCCTTTTCCCACACTGCCCCATTCCAGGTCAGCCTTCTCCACTTCCAAGATGCCACTAGGTATGCACAATATATATGCCCAGGAGTTATGTGTAGTAATGAATGTGCCTGGCTTTTTCAATTTTTCCCAACAATCGGCATATCTGCATAGTCCCCGAGTCAGCAGCAGCACCTGCTATTTCTCCCAACCGTTGTCCATAATACATTGCAGTATGACACCAGTGTTTTAGTCGCAAATTCTTGGCTGAAAAACTTAGGACTGTTTCTTTGAACAGATACTTTCAAAGCCTACAAGCGTTCCAAAGTTTGGAAGAGCAAACCTCTGGAAGCAGTACAGCTATAGTGCTGATGGGACAAGCAGTGTTGCCCCCTGGGTTCTCTGCAGCACAGCCATCTCAGCCTTCAACTTTGCAACCTATGCATCAGCACCATCAGCAAGGCTACCTTCAGGTGGGCTGCAACAGAACTGACGGTACCTAAATGGGTAAGCTGCCCTGAAAGTATTTTTTTCAGCTGAAGGGGCGGCATACAGGGTTTTTTGTTTTAATTTTTTTTTAATTAAATTGGGTAGTTATTCATAAAGTAATAAAGACCCTCACATTATTTTAAGAATGGCAGAAGAAATATGACATGGTTGTTTATAAACCCTTTTTTATTAGGAATGCTAAAAAAATAATAAAACAAGAACTCACAATGAAAATGCAGGAAGTACATAAACAACTAAAATATTTCTTCAGTTGTTATTTATATCAGATGTCCAACTGATTTATTAATGTTCTCAAGTGACAGCTAGCACTTCTAGATGTACATTTTTGGGGGTGTAGTGCAGTTCTAATATCATATGAACGGAGTCCACAGTGTCAAACATTTTGTTTTCTTTATTTCTTTAAATACCCTCTGTAAATTAGTCCATAGTTGTCTCTGTTGCAGTCTAATGTTAGGTCTCATATTCCCAAATAAAGTAACCATAGGCAGGAATAGGAGCACAGGAATCTAGTTGCCTTCGGTTAGACTATTGGTCCATCTCGCTCAGTATATTCTGCAACTCTTCAAGATTTCAGATGGCAGGGATAATCTGCACGCAGAGCAGGTGCTGAACCTAGACCACTGAACCTTGACAAATGGAGTCTCGTAACCAATAATCACTATACAAAACTCTTAGTGACTTAGTGCACACCGACCCCTCTCGCTCTCCAGGCTTCAGGAAGCTATCTGCAAGCCTTGGGAGCCCGCGGGAGTTCCTGCCGGGCTCCCACGGCTTGCGCAGTGCTGCCTCTTATCCCGAAGCCCGGCGCGCTGAGCGGTCGTGCCGGGGCTTCGAGTAGCTCTGCGCAAGCCGCAGGAGGGCTCCCCCGGCTTGCGGAGAGCAGCCTGTTCTCACGCCTTGGGGGGGGGGAATATATTTTTTTTCTTTATTTCCCCCCAAAAAAACTAGGTGCGCCTTATGGGCCGGTGCGCCCTGTGGGGCGAAAAATACGGTATATATAAAAGTTTATATAATTCTATGTGCCTTTTAAATATGATGGAGGAACTCAGACTCCCAGTCAATGATATCCTCCGCTCTGGATACAATTCCCAATTGACTGTGCTCCTCATTTGGAATATCACTGAGGAAGTGAGGTTTCAGGAGATTGTGGCTTCTGTGTATTGGAAACATCTGCTCACATTTTATGCACGTCAATATGTGATCTGGAGCAGACACATTTGATTCTGCTGGAAACTTTGCATTGGGACACCAGCTTCTAAATCTAACTTCAGCACAATGTGAGTGTCTGGTGTATTTCCTTTTGTTTTATGGATCCTGCTAATTTCCTTGTTCCTTTTGTTTTTTCCTTTTGCAACACAAAAGCTCCCTGAATAATTATTGTATTGTCATTGACTGCTTTTGGCTTTATAGCCAGTAACTTCCCTTTTAAAAAACAAACAGTCATCATTCCTCCCACTAAAATGGTAAGCATGAAGTGTGGCAATAAGATAAAATGGAGTCCCATAGGGGGGAAAGGCGGGGTATAAATGAATAGATAAATAATTGCACAAGCCCAAATATACCCACTATAGGAATACAAAACATGCCCACAACAGAAGGTTCTTGACAGTAAGAGGCCATCAGCCAAAGGCAGTTTATATAACAAATTTGAATACTACAGTCCTAATTTTTTTTTACTATGAATTAAGTTAAGCCCCATTGAACTTAGTGGGACATATTTCTGAATAAACATACCTAGGATTGTGCTGCAAGTATTTTCATATGTGCCCATGACAAACATGATTGTGATGAAACCATTGAAAGAGAAAGTGGAATTAATGAGCATTGCCAATGGAGGACAGAAAAGGAAGCCCAATTATTGGACGAAATGAGTAGGGAAAATCCACTTGCATTTTGTGATTGACTAAATTTCTGACAACTAGAGCTTATCAAAAAGTTCTCGTTCACATAAATCATGGGCCACCAACCTTTTCATACCAGTGGTTGTTGTTGTTTAGTCGTTTAGTTGTGTCCGACTCTTCGTGACCCCATGGACCAGAGCACGCCAGGCACTCCTGTCTTCCACTGCCTCCCTGGCACACAACAACTGCTATGGGAGTGCAGTATAACACAACATGGCAGCCATGGAGGCATGGCATGGTGCAAAACTAGAGAGAGTACAGTCATTGCTGTTTCCCATCCTCCCTCCACAGACTACCTTTTATTTGCTACAGGAAGTCACCTATGTTCTCCTGGTCCTGATTGCGGAGATCACACAATACTGATGTTCCACAAACATAAGAGTGCTGTTGCTCATGACAACAGGGAGAATTCTGCAGTACAAGGGGGGGGGGGAATATACAAAGGGGCCAATCACATTCACTCTTTCTCACACAGACACACACACACACCACTTGACCATTGCCATTTCCCAAGAATTGTTTTTTTCTAACAATATAAAATCCCAAAAATATACAAGGGCCGCCAACCTTGCAATCCTTGGCATAAATGGTGCCAAGCTTCATTCATTGACTTAGCTAACCACATTTTAAGTGTTCTGCAAACTTGATCCTAGTCCAACAGCAACAGTTCCGTAGCAAAGTTTTTCCATATAAGCAGAGGGCACATCTCAGTAGTGGCGCCCACCCTGTGGAATGCCCTCCCATCAGATGTTAAGGAGATAAGTAATTATGAAACATTTAGGAAACATCTGAAGGCAGTCCTATATAGGGAAGATGTTTTAAGGTAAAAATTTTTACTGTGTTTTTATATATCCTGGAAGCTGCCCAGAGTGGCAGATGGGTGGGGTACAAATAAATTATTATTATTATTATTATTATTATTATTATTATTATTATTATTAAATTAACAGAACTACTGTTTTTGATCTGCTAAACCATTATTTGACGGTGTCAGGGGTTTAGGTGCAGAGGCACGGGCAAGGGAGGAAACAGAGAGCGAAGGGGAGGAGACAGAGGAAAGGATGAGTGATGACGACGACCCGAGATCTCCCAGTCTTTCCAGTGAATCAGAGGATTCACAGAAAGGAGCACCAGTGGCCAGGGCAAGGGGGGAGTCTAGGGAGGCACCCCAGGAAGATAGAGCCAGAGGAGACTCAGGGGGGAGCAGCTGGAGATCGGGACCAGCGTCACCGCCAGGAAGCAGGGAAGAGGAAAGGAGCCAGGAGGGAAGCGCTGGCAGCTCACCACAGGAGGGAGGGCAGGAGTCAGGAGTGGCCACACCTCCATCGGGGAGCGAGGAAACGGTTAAGAGGAAAGTGGAAGGTTGGGCGCGCGCGCCAAGTTCAAATGCAGAGGAAGGCGGCGCAGTGAGCAGCCCCGAAAGGGAACCGGGTCCTAAAGCCCGGCGCAAGGAGGCAGAAGGGTCCGGGTCAGCGTCAGAAGAATCCCGGAAGGAAGAAGCCCCGGGGGGTAGAGGGACCCAGAGGAGGACAGTCAGGAGGAAAAGGTGGAGCAAGGCTAGGATATTAAGTTGGTGCGCACGGGGCGGAGACTCAGACGGAGCCTCGCCGATCTAGCTAGTAGACGTAGAGTTGCAGACAGCAGCGTGAGAATGGAAACTGTAATTCAATAAAGACTTTTACTTAATGACCGCTGGCTAGCGTGATCCTCTGTGAGCTAGGATCTTGAAGCAGCTCTGACAGTAGGCTCCGTCTCCACATTGTGGGCATCTGCAGCCTCGAGGAGAGGAGAATACAGGCGCCCACTAGCGAGCTCACGAACGGCAGGAGACATGACGGCTGAGCAGCAGATAGAGGACCTCAGAAAAGCAGTGGCACAACTGAACGCCGAGGTTCTCGCATCCAGGAAGAGAGAGGACGAGGCAGCTGCCGCCTGCAGGGATCTCCAGGTCAGGTTAGACGTACTGGCAAAGCAACCACCCCGGCAGGAGGGAATTGGGTTGGCGAGACGGACAGGCGGGCTGCTCTCTCACTTCGATGGGAACCTGCAACAGTATCCCAACTTTAGAGCCGACGTACTGTGCGCACTGCAACTGTTGCATAAAGACTTTAGAGATGAACAGGAGAGAGTGGGGTTCATCATGTCCCATCTGCATGGGGAGGCGAAAGCATGGTTGCGCAATTTATGGAGAGATAACGATCCGGCGCTCCAGAATGCGGATGCCTTTATTAAAGCGATGGATGGGTGTTTCTTATCAAGTATTGACATTGATCTTGCACGGAAGGAGGTGCATGGGCTGAGACAAGGGAGGGCCAGCGTCAGACAGTATCATGCACGCTTTTTCGCCTTGGTCAGCGCCCTGGAATGGGACAGAGATTCGGCTCCTGTAAGAGACCTCTTTTGGGAGGGACTGCACAACTCGATTAAAGATGAGATAGCGAGGGGGGAGAGACCCCGAACCACCCAGGAGGTCGTTCAGAGGGCACTGGCCGTGGGGGTGAGGCTGGAAGGACGTCCGTGGAGCAAGGACGAAGGACGTGGAGGGCGCGAACCAGCCGGGGGCCCCTCCTTCTTTCCCAGAGAAGCAGCACGAACGCAATCCACGCCTCCGCCAGGAGGAGGAGCCGAACCTATGGAGGTTGGAGGTGCAAGGGCTCAGTCAGCAACCAGAGCCCTAGCACCGGCAGCAGTGAAGGCGAAGCCTCCTAGAGGGACCAGGAAGTGTTACGTCTGTGAGCAGCCAGGGCATATGGCGAAAGAGTGTCCCCAGAGGCCCCACAAGCTTACTGCAGCCTCAGCAATGGTGACTGCAGCAACGCAGCAGGGAGGACCACAGCAGGGAAACGACAATGTCTGGCTGGAGGAAGAGGCACTGGGGCCCAGCCAGACGTGTTAGTGACGCAGTCCCCAGAAATTTTACAGCCAGTGAACCCCCTCCCGCCCAAACCAGTAGTGAGGCTCACAGCATCTCTCCAGCTGCCCAATGGAATCACCATGGACGTGCCAATCACCATCGACTCCGGCAGCAACGCGGACTTTATAGGGCAGGAATTTGTCGACAGGCACGCTGTGCAGTTGCTGCCGGCCACACTGCCCCTGCAGGTTGTCACGGTGGATGGCAGGGAGCTGCTAGGGGGGCAAGTGGTGAAGCAGACGCCACCAATGGTGATGCGACTTGGGAATCACAGGGAAGTCATCAGCTTCAACGTCACTCAACTGTCTGACACGCCCATTGTATTGGGTATGAGTTGGCTGGACAAGCACAGCCCAACGATGGCTTGGTTCCAGAGGCAGCTGGTCTTCGGCTCTTCCTTTTGTGCTGAACACTGCATCGTACCCAGGCAGGAAGGAGAGGAAGAGGAGTCACAGCTGCTGCTAGGCACACTGCAAGCGATTCCCCACAAGTACGCAGAATTTCTGGAAGTTTTCTGCGAGAAGGAGGCGGACAGGCTACCCCCTCACAGACCATATGACTGCAAAATTGACCTGCTGCCGGGGGCGGCGCTGCCTAAAGGGAAGCTGTATTCCATGTCTGAGGACGAACTGCAGGAACTCAAAGACTTCATCGATCTTAATTTGGAGCGCGGTTTCATCCGGGAGTCTAAGGCAGTGGGGGGCAGTCCTGTATTCTTTGTTAAGAAGCGAGACACGCCCCAAAAAAGACTCGTAGTGGATTACAGGATTTTGAACAGTGTGACCAAGCCGTCGGACTTCCCCATGCCCCGCATCGACGACCTCCTGGCGAAGGTACGGAAGGGAAAGGTGTTCACCAAGTTGGACCTGCGGGGGGCGTACAACCTCATTCGCATGCGGGAAGGTGATGAGTGGAAGACAGCCATGTTCACGCCACTGGGTACCTACGAATACAGAGTTATGCCTTTTGGACTGCAAAATGGCGCTCACGTTTTTCAAGCATTTATGCATCACGTGTTGGCGGGACTTCTCTACAAGACGTGCGTCTGTTTCTTGGATGACATCCTGATCTTTTCGGAGTCGCAGCAAGAACATGACAAGCACGTCAAGGAAGTGCTGGGCAGGCTAAAGCAACACAGGCTCTACGCCAAGCTGGAGAAGTGCCAATTTGACGTGCCGGAGGTGGATTTTCTGGGCTACAAGTTGTCTGACAAGGGGCTCGCCATGGACAGCGCCAAGGTTCGAGCGGTGTTGGATTGGAAGAGCCCACGCAACCGGAAGGAGGTCCAACGGTTTGTCGGCTTTGCGAACTTCTATCGCAAGTTTATCAAGGGCTTCGCGATGCAGACGGCGGCCATCACTGACACCCTTAGCTCCAAGAAGAAGAAGTTCATCTGGACAGAGCAGGCGGAGCAGTCCTTTCAGGCCCTCAAGCGTCTCTTCGCGTCGGAAGAGCAGCTGCTTCATGTCAACCCCAGCATGCCGATGAGGGTGGAGACAGACGCTTCGGACAGAGCCGTGGGGGCGGTCCTGCTGCAGAAGGACCCGCAGGGCGTGTGGCGGCCGGGAGCGTTTTACTCCAGGAAGCTCAGCAAGTCCGAGCAGAACTACACCATATGGGACAGGGAGTTGCTGGCCATTCATGCAGCGTTCAAGGCGTGGAGGCACTTTCTGATCGGCGCCAAGCACACGGTGCAGGTTTGCACGGACCACAAGAATCTGGAACACTGGCGCACGGCACAGTTCCTGAACCAGAGGCAGATACGTTGGGCTGAGTTCTTTGCGGACTTCGACTTCCGAATAGAGTATGTCCCGGGGGACACCAACATCATGGCCGACGCTCTCTCCCGCAAGCCACAGTATCTGGAGGACGCAACACCAGCGGCCGCCATGCACATCTTTGCACCGACAGTGTGGGCGTGCGCCGCGGTGACCGTGGACCTAGAGGCGGTGCGGCGAGCGTTGCAGGGGGACTCCTTCGCACGAACGAAGATGGCAGAGGTGCGAGGGGGCAAGGCAGCGGCCGACGGTTTCCAGCTACGAGATGGCTTGCTCATCCGTAAAGGGGCCATCTACGTGCCGGGTGACGAACTTCGAGCCAAGGTGCTACAGCAGCTGCACGACGCACCCACGGCCGGGCACTTTGGCAAGGAGAAGACGGTGGAATTAGTAGCCAGGGATTTCTGGTGGCCTGGAATGAGAGGGGAGGTCGCAGACTACGTAGCGAGGTGTGACACCTGCCAGAGGGCAAAGCCGGTGCACAAACCGCCGGCTGGACTGTTGGAGCCGCTGCAAACTCCGGTCGAACCTTGGGAAAGGGTGGCTCTGGACTTTGTCACGGATCTGCCCAGCTCAAGGGGCAAGACGGCAGTGTTGGTGGTGGTGGACCTGTTCTCCAAGATGGCGCATTTCATTCCGTGTGCTAAGGTGGCCACGGCGGAGCAAACCGCCAAACTGTTCATAGACCACGTGTTCAAGGTTCACGGTCTGCCACGGTCTATTCTGTCCGACCGCGGGCGGCAGTTCATCTCGAACTTCTGGCAGAAACTGATGGGCTTCCTAAACGTCAAGATCAATCTGGCGTCGGCGAGACACCCGCAGACCAACGGGCAAGCGGAGCGAGCCAATGCCATCATGCAGCAGTACCTGAGATGTTATGCAAACCAACAGCCTGCGACGTGGGTAGATTACCTGCCGCTTGCAGAGTTTGCCTACAACAACACGAAGCACGTTTCCACGGGCGTCACGCCGTTCTTCGCCAACAACGGGCGGCACCCTAGAACCTTTCCGGGACTGGAATGCAGGGGAGAAGGGGAGCCGCAGTCAGCAGATGCGTTCGCGTCGGAGCTGCAGGAAGTCCACGATCAGCTGCGGCGCCACCTGGAACTGGCTAAACACGCATACAAGGTACAAGCGGACAAACACAGAAGGGTTGGTGAAGAGCTCCACGTGGGAGACTGGGTCTGGTTAGCAGCCCACGCAGTGCCGGCCAGGTCGTTGGCCAAGAAGAAACTAGGGCATAAACAACTGGGGCCCTACCAAGTCGAAGAACAGGTCAACCCGGTGGCTTTCAAGCTGGCGCTCCCGGAGGGTTCCAGAATGCATCCGGTGTTCCACAGATCGGTGCTCACTCCCTACAAGGCACCGCACAGGTTCCAGGAACCCGGAACGGCGCCGAGTCCGCTCAGAGAAGGAACGGGGCACGCGGGAGTGGCACAGGAGGAGCGCATCAACGAAGTCACGGAGATTTTGGACTCCAGATGGGGGGAAGAGGGAGTAGAATACTTTCTCGCCAGGGAGGGCACCCCGGCCAGTGCGAACAGCTGGGTGCCGGGCTACGCTTTAGACGAACCTCTGCTCAAAGACGAGTTTCATGCCCTCTTCCCACATAGACCTATGCCAGCAGACTTTTTCGACGACTGGCTTTTCACGCCCACGCTTTCGGACAGCACGTTCAGGGGGTTCGACTCGGACGAGGAACCGACACGAGACGTCCGTTCCCCGGAGGGGTCACCCTCGGGATCGGTCTCAGAACCCTCGTATTGGTGGGACGATAGGCCGGAGGAGCAGTTCCGCAGGAAGTGGCTGGACTGTTCCGGCAGAGCAACGCCGCCTGGAGGAAGTGCGGGAGAGACGGACATGGACATTTTCGGGGACGACCCTGGTTTCGAGCACGGCGGCACAGAGATGGAAGAGGAGGTGACTGTCGTCAACGAGAGCAGAGAGGAAGAACTGGAAGAGTTCCGCTGGAGGCCTGCCACGGGAAGCGACCGATATCCGACGTTCGTCCCTTTGCAACAGCAGCCCCCAGTTCCAGCACCGGAAGGAGGGGAGGGGGGACTGGGGGGCTTCGAGGGGGGGATGGATGTCAGGGGTTTAGGTGCAGAGGCACGGGCAAGGGAGGAAACAGAGAGCGAAGGGGAGGAGACAGAGGAAAGGATGAGTGATGACGACGACCCGAGATCTCCCAGTCTTTCCAGTGAATCAGAGGATTCACAGAAAGGAGCACCAGTGGCCAGGGCAAGGGGGGAGTCTAGGGAGGCACCCCAGGAAGATAGAGCCAGAGGAGACTCAGGGGGGAGCAGCTGGAGATCGGGACCAGCGTCACCGCCAGGAAGCAGGGAAGAGGAAAGGAGCCAGGAGGGAAGCGCTGGCAGCTCACCACAGGAGGGAGGGCAGGAGTCAGGAGTGGCCACACCTCCATCGGGGAGCGAGGAAACGGTTAAGAGGAAAGTGGAAGGTTGGGCGCGCGCGCCAAGTTCAAATGCAGAGGAAGGCGGCGCAGTGAGCAGCCCCGAAAGGGAACCGGGTCCTAAAGCCCGGCGCAAGGAGGCAGAAGGGTCCGGGTCAGCGTCAGAAGAATCCCGGAAGGAAGAAGCCCCGGGGGGTAGAGGGACCCAGAGGAGGACAGTCAGGAGGAAAAGGTGGAGCAAGGCTAGGATATTAAGTTGGTGCGCACGGGGCGGAGACTCAGACGGAGCCTCGCCGATCTAGCTAGTAGACGTAGAGTTGCAGACAGCAGCGTGAGAATGGAAACTGTAATTCAATAAAGACTTTTACTTAATGACCGCTGGCTAGCGTGATCCTCTGTGAGCTAGGATCTTGAAGCAGCTCTGACAGACGGCATCCAATTTTGTTTCACATATAGGTAGAGTCTGCAGGCCCTTTGCACAGTGAGCAGGCAGATTCTTTGCTCTTGCCTTCCTACCCTCGACAGGAAGAAAGCGTAGAGTACCATCATATGCAGTCACAGCAACAGCAGCCAGAACTTGCTGCCAGGAGGACTGTCGGTTTGCCTGAATCCTCAAACATGGAACAACATCTGCAGTAGACTCTGCTGTAACAATCAGTACACATTTAGCTTTATTGAATGGTGGGTGGCTGGGCAGGAGGGAAGCCAGCCTTTGCATATGTGTTCATTTCAGAGTTTTGTGATGTAAAGAGATTGCCAAGCGCAGACCTTGGTGGATAGTGCAATAGGAAAGGAACGGGAATTATTTTGCAGATGTTTGCACTATTTTGTGAGTACATTATGTATATTAATACTAATACATACCATCATGTGCAAACTGGTATGTGTTAGTAGACGATTCTTCTGACTATTTTGACCAGAAAGTATTCTGGCTATTCCAAAAAAAAAAGGGGGGGGGAATACGAGTTACTTGGCCTTCACTATTTTGATCTTTTGAATATGAAAAGCACTGGTTCAGAGAAAATCTATTGAGAGAATGAGAGATTATTTTTATTAATATTATTATTATTTTGCACAACTGCACAAAAGGCATAACCTAGCACTTTCGGTGAATAAAAGTTTGTTCTGGTGGCCAGATAAGCACTTCCAGTGAGAGAGAGAACATGTTGTCCTTTATTTAAATAAAAAGCACCCTGCAGTTTATAGACCTTGGACTCATAACCTGAAAGTATTAACTTGTTACCTCTCCCTCTTGCTATTTCTAATGTTTCAAAGAAATTACACTGGACATTTTCCTATTTACTTAGTGAACTACAATTGTAAACAGTGAACCGAAGCACAATCATGCAGCTATTATTCCAATGTACTAGTCATGCTCTTTAAACACTTTGAAGAGAATCTTTTCTACTAACTGAACAGTCCCCTCACAACTGTTCATAGAACAAACACCTGAAGAATATGCACTGTGTTACAGCCCATTAAGTGGAAAAATGCTGCAACTATATTACATATCTTTCATTACTTACGTTTAGGTTTGACTTTTCCTCCAAAGCGTTGCACTTTTGTATGCTTTATGTTGATGTTTCTAAAAAAAGATTTTATGTAATTATTCAATAAGTAGCGTATAAAAAAAGTTGTTGTAAACAAAACAAAACCCCAACCTTGACCTATTTCTATATAAAATAAAATTATATGGGATTATGTGAACATTATTTTGTTTATGAAAGACCAGCTCATTTCACAAGTGAAAAGCGTTTTTTCTCTCCATGCTTTTTAAAGAATTAATAGTTTGTAAAAAACAAACTGAAATATAGAACTACAGCTTCAGGCCTTTAGCTTGGACATACGGGTGCCTGCAGAGAGCTGTTAATACAGCACCCTTTGCACCAGGCTTATATGAAACAAATGACTAGCCTGATGTGGGCTTTTTGCTAACCCTTTTCATTTTTCATTGTTTTACAGTCTGTTGACATGTTGATAATTGATGGGTAGGGTCTGTTGCAGTGCTTATTATGAAGTATTGAGCATGTAGTATGGTGTTTGGTGGGTAGAAGTATCTTGTTACTACGGGGAACATACTGCAGCATACATACCGCTATGGGATGTGGCTGGCGCTGTGGTCTAAACCACTGCCAGTCGGAAGGTCCCCTGTTCAAATCCACTTGATGGGGGTGAGTTCCTGTTGCTCTGTCTCATCTTCTGTCAACCTAGTAGTCCAAAAGCACACCAGTGCAAGTAGGTAAATAGGTATCGCTGTGGCGGGAAGGTAAACGGCATTTCCGGGCACTCTGGCTTCAGTCACAGTGTTCCATTGCGCCAGAAGCGGTTTAAGTCATGCTGGTCACATGACCCGGAAAGTTGTCTGTGGACGAACACCAGGTCCCTAGGCCTGAAGTGAGATGAGCACCGCACCCCATAGTTGCCTTTGACTGGACTTTTAACCATCCAGGGGTCCTTTACCCGTTTATTTTTATTTACATACCACTTTTGTCCATACCCTCTTCCCATGCAGTGAGAATTTTACTACACCTCTGGCTACTGCAAATGGTACATGAGGCTGTATGCAATGCATTCTGCAGTAAAACACTCTTTTGTAAAAAATTAGTTACCATATATTTAGTTACTTTTACTAGTTTATGCTTTGTTGGGGCTGGTGGATCAATCAGTTTTGCCGCTAAGTATAGGTAAGTATAGTTATAGTATAGATATACTATAGTATAGGGATGCAGGTGGCGCTGTGGGTTAAACCACAGAGCCTGGGACTTGCCGATCAGAAGGTCGGTGGTTCGAATCCCTGTGACGGGATGAGCTCCTGTTGCTTGGTCCCTGCTCCTGCCAACCTAGCAGTTCGAAAGCACTAATGGTCATGGGTCCCTTTACCTTTACCTTTATAGATTATTTTGAATTGCATTGCCTGATCACAGCCTTTCCAGCTAGGTTGTAACAAACTCACCAGCCCCAACGCAACGCACAACAAAGGTTTGCGCAGTGTAGAGATTGTGCATGCCATTTGTGCATGCCATTTCAAACCAGGTTGATAGGGTCTGGAGGAGCATCACAATTTCATGTTTTCTGTTTCATGTTCATTTCTGTTTCTATCAGTCCCTTGAGAAAAATATGACTGCAGGCACACACCTGGGAGGGAAGAATTGTATTCCTGCTTTAAACAATCCTCTAGGAATAACAAGCAATTGTCCCTAGCAAAGGATGAAGAGTTGATGTCTACACCTTTAATCTAGAATTTGGCTCCCTCTCAAACAAGCTTTTTATAGGGCTGAAAAGCAGTTATCACACACTGGAACCTTGATAACAAAGTCTCAAGACATCTAAAAGTCAAACAAATGTATTGAGGTCAGAGCCAATTTCTGATGTAGGATTGTTGTTCTTGCTTCCAGAGATCTTGGCTGCAGCTCCAAACATGCTTAATAAGAGCAAAGATTCCCAAGTTGTGTGTTAGGTTAGAGAGGGGGCATAAGTGTACCTTTAAAAAGTAAGCCTCTTGGGTTCTACTACCTTCTAGTGGGGTGACTAATTACCTGTGGTCTTCCAAATATTGCTGGACTACAACTCCCACAATTCTTGGCTATTGACAATGCTGACTGGAGCGGATGCAAATTGTGAGTCCATCAACATTTGGAGGACTACCCTTTAGCCACCCCTGGTTTACTTAGAAGCATACATGCAGACATAATTTGAAGGGAACGATTTCAGCCCAGGCTACAGCTGACAAGCATGTGGGGGAGTCCCAGATGCATAACTGTTCTGAAATCAGAGTCCCATTTTTCAGTCCTGACTTCAGTAAAGAGGAGATTGGCAATATACTGGACTGCCAATCCAATTGCAAGGAAGCTGCCTAACCGCTGTTACAAGAGTCGGAAAAGAAAGTGGACTGGGAGATGGGATACTGGTGTGGAGACAGGATAAGCAGGTGTTTCCATCCTCTGTCATGAAACCAGAATCAGTGTGTCTATGATTTTAAAGACGGGAGATTCAGGACAGACCAAACTTGGTTCTTCACAAGGCACAACCACTAGGGCAGCTTTTAAAGGTTAGATCATGATGATTCCTCCAGTGTATGCCTCTGAATATCAGTGATTGGGCTTTACAGTATAAAAACAGGAGTTGGGGGCCTGTTCCGCTCATATCTTGGTATGGGATTCCCATAGGTACCTGATTGCACCACAAAAATGCACACACACCAAAATATTGGACCGCAGTGTGGGCATAACGGCAGCCGACTGCAATTGCATACACTGCAAAGTTGGCTTGAGTCGCTCTCTGCCCTAGTTTGCAATTTGGGGGTGTTCATGATAACCACAGTAATCACGCAAAACAAAAAAAGTTTTTAAAATCACATTTATCACAGGCAGTAGAGATCCTTTATGATTTTGCATCACCGCCGCCACCAAACCATTAAGTCTCCATTAAGCAGCTGCCACCTCTAAGGAAAAGGTGCGCGGGCGGGGAGGGGAAACCACTTTTTAAAGCGTCACTAGCTCCTCCTCCAACGTGCCCGCCATAGAGACGGCCCAACCTCCCGCCGCTATTCCCCTCTGGGAGCGCCGCTTAGCAACTGGTGATTCCTGACCCGGAAGCGCTCCTCGTATTTCCCTTCGCCGTCTCTATGGCTGTTCCGGGTTCCTTGGTTTCCTCCCATAAGCCCCCGCGCCTTCCTTTCTGGTCTGGTCCTGAGCAGGGTAAGTAGCTGCTTTGGGAGCGGTTCTTGTTATCCGAAGCCATCCGCTTCTGTGGGCCTCGCAATGGCGAGAGCCCGGGTTGGGTGGCTGGCTGGCGCGAGGAGGAGTATCGGGGGACGGGTATTTCTGGGCCTGGCCTTGAAGTCTCGCCTGGCGGGATTGAGATTCCGCCACCCCCACCCCCCCGCCGATGCCGCCGTGGTTCCAGCCTGGCCTAGGCCTGATATTACCTGAAAAGGCAGTGAGGACTAAAGACACAGGACTTGGAGGGAAGTGAAGCTGTCTAGAAGGACTGTTCTTTGAGCACGCGCGTCGTAAAGGACATGGGGACGTGGGTTTGCAGCCTCAAAAGCCAACTGAAACAAAATCCGGCAATTCCATTCATATTAGTGAAAATTGGGGACAGGAGTTTTCGTCTTTAGTGTTAATTAACATTTTGTGCGAGGAAGCAATAGTTTGGTACCGTTTGCACGTTGTGCGTATGTCGCTGAATCATGTTTCAGTGCTGTATTTTTACAACTTGCAGTACTATATTCTTACAAAGGTGGGGGGTCTTCAACAGAATATTAGTTTGTATCTTCTGGCAGAGTTTGAGCCGGGCCTCCCTTCACGAAACTCAAGGTGTAAGGAGCTCAAACCGGGCTTTCTACTCCAAGACTGTTGTGTGGCATAAGATAACTTAAAGTTGCTGCTGTGCTATAAATTCTCTGTCTATGTATGTATGTATATACAGACACACACACACACACACACACATATATATATATACACACACACACACACCCCAGTTTTATGTCCCGCCCCCTCCCCCAAAGTGCTACAGCTGCAACAGCTATTACACTCTGGTTCTGTTTGTGGTCTTCACATAAACCACCTGCTTGGCCACTATGAGAGCAGCATGTTGATCTATATGGGCCTTTGGCCTGATCCAGCAGAGCTCATCTTGGCATTCTAGCTGACACTCAGCATTCTTGGATTACTGGTTGTGCTTTTCCCTCTTTTTTTTGGGGGGGGGGGTGATTTTGTCCCTAAATCACACCATTGCAACTCTAATCTTGTTGGCACTTTCCTTCTGTTAGTGGAACTAGAGCATATAGAGGAGAGCAAAGGCAGGGAGATCGCACAAAGGAAGAATCTTTCCATTCACAATGCTGGAGTTGCAAGCGTACTTTCAGATTGTGGCACAAGTTTGAAAGTATATCTGCCTTTTTCTGTTTTTTTCTTAATGTCCACATTAGATGCTCAGATCCTGATTGCAGATTTTCCACAGGCATCTAGTCAGAACAGGATATTGTACTAGATGGGCTATTGGCATGATCTGACAGGGCTGTTCTCCTGTTAAAAAAAACATTTTTGAGATTCAGCAGAGTCAGCTGCTTGTTGTGTAGTTAAGTAATTTTAGCAACTGTGGACTCTCAACATGACAGGAGGCTGGTAGAAAGTAAGACACTGGCATTAATAAACTGGAAGCTTTAGGGGATTTGCGCAGTGATGGTGAAGAGTGTGAGCCATGCTAAGGTAAGCCACTATTTCTGAATCCTCCCACAGTTGAAATATGATAATATGCACCTGGCTCACAAAGTTTATGTTAGCATTAATGGGATAGTCTGTGTGAAGTGCTTTGACATGCTACAAGCATTGCGGATAAATGGTAGGTATTAGCAGAGCTGGTTTCACTTCTGTGAGGTATTTGTTACCTGTGCAGGTACTGTGTTCTTGCACATGAATGGTCAGAGACAAGAGTCATGGATGAGAGGGACTCCTTTATATGATTAGGATCACAGAAACATAAAAATATATAACAGTAGCAATTGAAAACAATAATTCCCCAACAGTTTTAAAGGCCATGGAGTGTTCAATTAGCCAGAGGCCTGGAAGAATAATAATGTATTTGCCTGGTGTCTAAATATTAATAGCATGTCAGAGATCACAAGGAGAGACTGCGACCAGGCTTTTCAAAGTCTTTTTAGAATTTTAGTCAACAACTAAAATTGTGGCTTTACATACTGGATGGCCTAAAATCTAGGCCATCTATTCCAGAAGGAGGAAATGCTGAACTCAGAGCCTCTGCATTTGGCAGATGTCTGTTTCTGTCATTTTTGCTCTTATCATTGCTTTGTGGAGCTACTATTTAAGAAACAATGATGATGATAGTATGTCATATTGTGCTGTGTAAAACAAGGCTTTTTGTGTTTTGACATGTGCAGATGGCTCCTGCAAAGAAAGGTGGTGAAAAGAAGAAAGGACGATCAGCCATCAATGAGGTGGTTACTCGGGAATATACTATAAACATTCACAAACGGATCCATGGCGTGTAAGTGGCAGTCCTTATTTTTTGTTCTTTCATTTTTTGAAAATGTGTTACACTGTTACTCAGTGCAGAAATTGGTCCAAGCGACTGTATCATCAAACATTACTTTGGAGTTAAAAGCTTTGTTAAAAGCTTAGGAGTACCATACTGATTGTTGCCTTGTAAAGAATCATTTGCACTACAGAATATCTCAAGTTCTGTTGTAAGCCAAAAGGGTTACAGGTGGTCCTGAAGGCCCTTTTATATTCATGTGCAAAGGAAAATTTAGCTGTACCAGATTTTAAGTTAAACAACCAAAAGTGTACTGATTTGAGTTAGAAATAGTTACCTAATATTATAGTTTACAGGAATTGTATTCACAGGTTTTAAAGAAAGCATTTGATTGTGAAAATAAATATGAATACTTATTTGCTGAAAAACGGCAAAACCTACACACACACACACACACACTGGTACCTCAGGTTACAAACTCTGCTAACCTTGAAAAGTTACCTCGAGTTGAGAACTTTGCCCCAGGATGAGAACGGAAATCGTGTGCTAGCTGCGCAGCAGCAGCAAGAGGCCCCATTAGCGAAAGCATGCCTCTAGTTAAGAACAGTTTCAGGTTAAGAACGGACCTCCAGAATGAATTAAGTTTGTAACTAGAGGTACCACTCTGTGGGTGGGTGGGTTGGGCCTCCCTTCAGTGTTCCAAGATGTGTGATTGGGGACGGGCAGACAAGTAAAAAGCCTGGTAGAAAACAGCTTGAACCAATTAGTAAATGCTTATAATGAGGCGTTGCAAATGCTTGGCTAAATAACATAAATATGTTGACACTGCTATTGTAATTAAACTCACTGGTATCCTGGCTTTGGGTTTAGGATGCAAGGTCACTGTTAAATTCAAGAGACATTGGGTAACTTGTGTAATGTTGGCACTATGATTGAGGGGGGAAATAGTCTCTTGGGTGTACTGTTGATGTACAATGGAACAGGTTTAGCGTTCTTCCTGTTTATAATGGGAGGTATTCGGAGTTCATGCTCTAGTCACAAATCTGAACAGGAAAAAACAGTAGCTTAATTTCTGTACATCCATGAGTTGTGGTGAAGCTGATTGAATCTTTCTGTGCTTTCATCTCATCTCTGGCTGAGCTGGCTTACTTTGTGTTTGAAGTATAGTTAATGGAGTGTGGAAAAGCAAATTTTTTGCAAAAGTCAGTTCTTAGCTTTGACTTTTCTGAAAAATCTTCCCTACAGCAGGCCCAGAATGAGCTGGGTATTAGAAGGCAAATAAGGAGATTCCAAAATTTATTATTCATCAGAAACTCAAATTTTGCCTTTGTAAGCCCAATTATCATAGCTGAACCTCCTCAAATTACTTCTAGGCCTTTTCCTAAAAAGTAATAAATAGCATAAAAAAGAAAAAAGCCTAGCTTTCTCCACCAGCCCATCTTGGTAACTAGTGGCTTTATGCAGGTTTTATATACTGGAGGTGCGGATGAGGAATTTTCTTCACAAGGGACCCCATTCCCTTCTAGGAGCTGCATGCTGATAGTGGCGAGACCAAAGTCAGAAGTGGGCAGAGCAAGAGATGCAACTTGCCTTTGAAGGGCAGGGAACATTCCAGCCACACAAAACTCAGGCTGTTGTATATGTGCACACATCCACCCTACTCCTCCCACAGGGTTAAGACTCATTTCTAGTCAGGCGAAAGCACCTGAGGAGCAAGAAAGATAGGGGAGTATGGCTTGAGGAGAGTCCTGAGTCCATAGAGAGGCTTGGATGGCCACATTTGGCCCCTGTTCCTGAGGCTCCTCATCCCTAGGGTATGCTATTCAGATGCTGAAGTCTAGGCACAAACAGGGGTTCCTGAGGTTTAGGAGTAGTGTGTGTTTGTTTTTTCATTTCGCCTACTGGATATTTTCTGTATTCTCAGGGGCTTCAAGAAGCGGGCTCCTCGTGCTCTCAAGGAGATCCGTAAATTTGCAATGAAGGAGATGGGGACTCCTGATGTACGCATTGACACCCGCTTGAACAAGGCTGTCTGGGCAAAAGGAGTAAGGTATCGTGACAAACTTTTTTTTAGTACAGAGGGACACTCTAATGTTACTGCACTAGTACACATGTGCTTAGGATATGGTGTTACACTGTATATTGGTGCAGTATTTCAAAAACATACCATTTACCAGTCATTTTAGTGGTGGTTCAGATACATCTAGGCACTGCTTCTATTTCTATTTAATATCCACTTTGGCATTGTGATGTATGACAGAAGTTACTGGGGGGATTGGCAGCTGCATTTCTATGCTGAGTACAGAAGGGAGAATTATTACCCTTCTCTGTCATGCATGGGGTTTCTATCCATCTATTGGTACCAGGCCAAAGCTTAAATAAAAGGCTGGTATCATAGTACTACAATTAATGGGAATAATGTTATGGTTCTCAAATCCCTTGAAGAAACAGCTAGTATTTGAACTGTGGTTCTAAGTATGTTATCTGGGCTGAGCATTCTGTATTTTCCTGGAGAATTGCTTCACACTGGAGCAATCTTCATTCTTAAATGGATTATGGAACTAATGCTGCTTTTAGAATACACTGCTTCGTGTTAACTTATAAAAATAAAAAATGGCTAAAATGGCTTTTCTTGCCCCTTGGACATGACGAACAGGCTTGAAGGGAAAAATTTTAAATGTTAGGATTGCAGAACTGGAAATAGGTGGAGTGGAACTTCCGTAAATGTTGGTGTTGAAATATGCAAACACACCCACCCATGATTTAATTGTATCGCAATCATACTTTTACCCTTTTTATAGGAATGTCCCTTACCGTATCCGTGTGCGTTTATCCAGAAAACGCAATGAAGATGAGGATTCGCCTAATAAACTGTATACACTGGTCACATATGTGCCAGTTACCACTTTCAAAAGTAAGTTGTCCCCCCCCCCCCCCCAATTGTAGAATAACGAGGAGGGTTGCTGCCCTGGACTGTATTTCTCACAATGTCAGAGATATTTTGTGTGTGGCTGGTCGCCATTTGTTGTCCCTACCCTGGTGAACAGTATCTATCTGCAGAACAGGGAGGGGAGGCAATTTGTAGCATTTCCTCTCTCAAAATCTCCAGAGAGTTAGGGACCTCTGGACTTTTGGGAATCTGCAGGAAGGGAAATTGCCTTCCTTCCCCATTCCACACTATAATCTAAAATTAATGCATGCTGAATATGGATTGTGTATTCAACTTTAACTAACGCAACTTCCTCCTTTTTTACAGGCCTACAGACTGTTAATGTGGATGAAAACTAATCTTTCATTACAATAAAAATGTTATGACATTACTTTACTCAAGTCTTTTTTAAAGTCTAGTTATGAGGCGATTCAGGTTGCTTTGGCTCCCAAACTGGCTGGCTAAATATTTCTTGAAATTAAATCTTTGGTCTTCTGTTGACTGCAACTCCTGTCAGCCGCAGCCAGCACTGATATTCCTTTGATGGTCCAGGAGCAACAGATCAATTTTAAGACAGCAATATGGAAATGTGGAAGAGTGGAAGAGTGAATGACTGCAGATTCATTTTGAAGGTGAAGGTGCTATTTGAAAAGCAAAAGTTACAAAGGCATTTTTATTGAAATGTGCACACACAGAGACATGAAAAGCACAGTCCATGTACACTGAACATTCAGCAAGACATACAAATCTTGATGTCTTGATTTGTATATATTAATATATATTAATGGTTTCAATTACCAGCATTGAAACAAGTATTCGGTATTAGTGCAAAAAAAGGCAACTGTACATAAAACCTGCAGTCAGACAACACTTTCAAACCAGGAGTTCAGCTTTTTGTCTTTGAAATATTAACACATCTGCAGCAGTATTCAAAGGGAAGATGGCCTTTTCTTCCTAAATTACATTCAAGAAAACAAATGCCAAAACCACATTAAATGTGTTTTGGTTTTAAAGCTCTTCAACTGAAAATGTATCAAAATAGTCCAAAAAACTTAATGTTGCAAGATGCGCTTTGGTGTAACATGAACTGCCTGGGAGATTTGCTATGGTACACTTAAAGGTTCGGTCTCACCTCGTGATGATTGGCTGGTGCCATTTGTTTTGAAGGTATATTGAGCTACCCTTGCATTCTCCAGTTTTAATTTGAGGTCTAAGGATTTTTCAAAGAAGTTGACGAGTGACTGTTCAGTTAATAGTGAAGCCAAGATGTGTTCAAATGAAACAATCCAATCCCCATCAGTTATTGGTAAAGACTCTGCATTCTTTGGGGTCTTCACAGTGTCAGTAAAAACCACATCTTGATCAGAGGTAGATGCCTCAGTCTGGAAGTCCTCAGTAAAGTCGTCTGAGCCTGAACTGCTGCTTCTCTGACCCACTTCTCCAATCTGGAGTAACAAAGTAGTCACTGTGGCAATGGCTTGATACAACTCGTTCTCCTCTGGGTCTTCATGAAACATGCTGTACAAGGTCTTGCAGAACTGGATGAACTCTCGCTGAAAAACATGACATGCATTTTTTTGTTTGTTGCCTGCAGCCTTAAAAATGGAAAGACTATAATAGATAACTGATACTACCTGCCTGCAAGGGAAAGGAATTAGCATGCACATTTATAATCCTCAAAAGCAATTACACAAACTTTGCTTATATGGTTCACAAACAGGCAGTTTAACTGTTAATCAGCTCCCTAGCAGTTTGTTGGGAACCAAGATGGAGCAAGTACTAGAATGTCACTTCCTCGGAAATCCCTGTTTAATGTTTCTGGGAGTAACTGTTGAAACAGGCACACAGTGGTAACTCCCAGAGTAAACTCCATTGCTAATGCTATGCAGAGTGCTCCAAGATACATGGCAAACACAATGATTGGCACTTTTCAGGAATCCTCACAAGTCTAGCTAAGACATTTCTTATACAGGCAGCAACCATTTTGTGTGGGGTTCCATTCCTGGCGTGCCCTGCTCCCATTCTGCCCTATTCTAGGTCCAAAAGGACCTGTGTATCAATTGGACATACATAAAATGGTAAGGCAACAGAAGTGATTCAATTTATCCGCAGCCCCAAGAAGATACTTCGTTAGCCCACTTAATATGTTAAAGTGAAGGAGGGCTATACAGCTGGGGGGAGGGTGACATTGTGTATCTGCCGAAATTGAACATGGGACAGTGGGGAAAGGGAAGCCTAGATGCGTAGGTTTCTGTGGAATCAAATTGGACTGCACTAGGACCAGAGTGTGCAAGCCTCCAAGGAAAGGCTTCTCTTCAGACATCCATTCTTGCTCTATGTTGGGTCAGGGAGCGGCCTGCATTACTGCAGTTGGTTCCAGTTTTGATATGGTGACATCTAGTTTTAACTGGCCAGTGGGAGAGAAGAACCACTGTCTCCACACACACCCCACCACTGCCAGATGTTTGTCAACAGGTTTCCCGTCCCTGAACATAGATTTTGTCCAAATAAGCCAACTTCCATTGAGCATTTTCATGAGTATAATGAGTTGCAAGAAGCTGTTTACTCCACACACAAAGATAGGTGACCAAATGCAGAAGTGGCTTAGGCAGACCGATAGATGCTTACGTTGTCAGAACCCTGAGAACTGCATCTTAACATCTCATGTCTTACCTGGCACATTTTTGGTAGCTCTTTTTCAGCCTTGGCATCTTTTTCTTTGGCTAAGTCCTTCAGCATCTGCTTCAATTGTTTCTGATAATCTATGGTGTCACCTGGAAAGCAGGATATAAATGACATTGCAATTCATTTCAACAAAGGAGGAAGGAAAATGTAAATAAAATGAATTTAGGAGCTCTGGTGAATCGGACCAAAGTCTAGTCTAACATCCTGTTTCCTACAGTGGCTAGCCAGATTCCTCTTGTGAAGCTCAAACTCAGGACGTGGGGGAAATAGGTTCTCTAGGAGCAAGCTCAGTGGCTTACTGCCTCTGAACCTGCAGGTATGTGTAGGATATAGCCACCGGTCACTGACAGTTTGCTTTTGTTTTAAGCCCTTTAAAAAATCATCCAAGGTGGTGGTCATTAACACAGGCAATGAATTGCATATGCTAAGTTGGGGCAGGGTAGGGGGAAGCAGATACCCATTTGCAAACCAGATCACTTACCATTTGATTTTCCAAGTACTAGCGGCCTTGAAGTTGACAACAAAGGATTCTTCAGTGGTGATTGGCTGTCCCTGTCTTTTTTTGTGAGGGCTACAAAAAAGACCATTGATGATCACAAAATGTTAATTTTAGGCCTAACAGTTCCTTGTGGGTTCCTACATTTCCCCTTGTTTTCACTTGTGGCCCCTGGGTCTGAGGGAGAGGCTCAAAGGCCTCAGTGCTCTTGCCAACTTCATACAAACATTTTGGACCCACCATGAACGGCCTGTTAGAGGAGGAATGTTACTGGCTCATATAAAGGGAGGGCAAGTGGTGCTTCAGGAAGAAACTGCAGGATATCAAAGCTGAGTCACTACGTATACAACTGCACTTTAAACACACTGGATTTCCATAATATAACAAAAAAAGGATGATCCAAGCAGTACGAAAAGGGAGGGGGATCCTGTAAGATTCTTACCAGGAGGAATGTGCAGCTTGTACAACAGTTTTATCTTTTCATTCATTTCTCCATTGTACATAATATCTGTGTGAGGAAGAAAGTGTATCAGAGGCTTGACCTTCACACTTGAAGCACGAAGGAATAAAACTATGTGAGAAACCATCATAGTATCTGCAGACAATCTGGTTTAGAACCTAATCTACACGCTTGACCCTTGTGTAAATATCAAAAGTCATATAACTGAACTGTGGGCTGGAAGGCACTTGATTAAGAATGCCTATTGTCCCCAAGACTTTCAGATAGAAATAAGGCCTCATGCTGAAAAACAAAACACTTGCAGATTTTAAAAATGAATCTAAGCCACCTGTAAGGGAAGCTATTTCCTATCCTTTGGCCAGGCTAAGATTTTAATGGCTCCACAAGCACTAAGGGATTAAAAAGGGACTGTTAAATTAATGTAAGTCTTGTGGAAAAGCATATTTGAAGCTTCCACTGTTTCTTTGTACACAACAGCATAAAATCTCAGGACCCATTGCAAGGGTGTCACAAAAAGTTTTGTGACCTGGAAGAATCCTAAAAGACAAATTACCAGGAAAATGCACACCACGTTATATTCTGTCATCCTGACTGGTGTACACCTGCACACCCTCTTCTGATAAGTTCCCAATAGCTGTTGCATCTTTAGAGGTGTATTTACCTAAGCAGCCAGCGAAAGCTTTGAATTCAATGAGATGGTCCATGTTTTCATCCAAAAGCCGGAATGTCCTTTCTGCTAGAACTTCAGTATGTTCACCACATGTCCAGGGTGAAACAAGTTTATACAGGTTAGTGAACTGCCGAGAGTCAATTCTGTATTGCTCTGCATAAGGTCTGCTTGGATTGTGGCGCTGAATTACAACTGCACTATTCCATTCCCAGTAGCAGCTCATTAGATGTTCTTTCTAAGGAGAATTTTAAAAAAATAATGAAACATTGGAGGGGGAAAGACCCAGATACAATTACAAAATCTAGACATGAAACAATGAACCTGCAGGCACTCCTGAATATGGCTCTTGCCTTTGCACAGTAACTACATTCCAGTATGTTTTCTACATGCAGCCCTCGCAATCCAGCCAAGCAGGAGACATTTTCACCACCCTAGAACACATTCCATCCACACAAAAGCAGCCAAGAAGGGGGCAGAGCAGGCTATGGCCTGCTGAAAGTCGCTAAAGAGGAGGGCTGCATATGGCACTCTGGGCCTGTGTTCTCCATCCAACTTACCCTATACCTTTTTTTAAAAAAAGACATTGACAGGGAAAAGGAGCAGTTTAGAACAGGAGCAGGGAATCTGACCCACCCAGTTGCTGTTGAACTATTATCCCTGACAATTGACCATGGGGGTTTGGGGTCCAACAACATCTGAAAGCATGCAGGTTCTACACACACACACACACACACACACACACACACACACACACACACACACTTTTTACATCCTTGAAAAAGCTACCAAGGATAAAACGGAAATAGCAAAACTAATAGTAAGCAAGACAGGATTGTCTGGTTGATTTCTAAGATTGCTGTCCATAAGCTTAGATATAGACCTATAGATAGACCTGAGTATGGCTAACACAGGATATAACCTTTCTTTTCTGGGATTACATGCATTTTTTCAGTGTTTTGCATACCTTAAACAAGCCATACAGTTCTTCCAAGTCTTCAGGAGCGATGGAGACATCCGGGATGACAACTCTAAGCTTAAGAGGAAACAGGAGTGAGCCTAGTGGTAACCTGGCATAGCTGCTGGCAATATCACTTCTCACAGCAACTTAGTATGGTTAAAATCTGGAATGCTTAGGTATTCCACCTTTCTTGTGTGTTACCTTCTTGTATTGTTTTAGAATTGTAACCCTGACACCTGTTTTATCAAGTCATGTCCTGTCTATCTCTTGCCCACCCAACACTAAGTATCAACAACTTTCTCCTACATGGCAGAAAAACAGGGAATGAGAGATAATCTATTGCTGTACTCCAGTGCCAAGATCCCTAGCCCTTTCAGTTTACGGCAAGGTGTCTGCCGCTTGCTGGACTAATTTGCCCACAACCAGAGCTACCACGTTCACCTGCCAAGATTTTGTCCCCTTGCCCTAGTTGTGAGGCAGAGAAGCACTTTCCCATTTGGACAAGAAAGAGAAATAACAAATAGCAGACTTCCGGGTTGGTGCCTCCGGAAATGGCGGAGTTCCTCTGATCGGGAGGAACTTGCCCCGTGGGAATTTGGGTCTGTACCGCTGCGGTGAAGGTGGAGACCCGTAAAAATCACAGGCGGGAGAAGCCTGTGAACGTGGGATTCGGCGGGCACCTTCTGCGCCTCCCCTACTCATGGGGGAACCCGATTTCGGGGACCCGGAGCGACGTGGGGTGAGTGGCGCGGTGCTTCGAATCGTCTGCTTCTTCCACGGAGCGAAGCCGCATAGCTGTTGTCGGAGAGCACTGACTTTTTCCTGTGGACGTTTTGACTCCAAAGTAATTACCCGTGAGTAGAGCTGATACGGGAGAATCAGATTTTAAACGTTTAATTTGGCATCGAAACAGGGAGGTTCAAAACAGGAAGTCCACCTTCCCTATTTGTAAATAGACTGAGGCAAGGAGTCAGTAAGCTGAAGTCTTGGAAAGCCTTTTGTAAAAGATTAAAGTTCCATTGGTAAAGAGTATAAAATCCCCCTTGGAGGCAGGAGAAGAGGGGGGGAAGCTGTGGACTGAGTATGCCTGCAGGAGAGAGTAAAGAGAGTTGAAATACTGCCGCTCTGACCCTGGAAACGGGCTGCTAGTGGGCAGACGTTTTGGAATGTCCATTGACAGCACTTAGAATGTTCCTTGACAGCTAACAGAATAAGAGAGATATATTGTTTCTACTGTTTTCGGCTGCTTCTAAAAAGGAGTAATAAAGTAACTGAAAACTGAAACTAACTTTGGATTGTACGAGTTGCGCTTAAAGGTGACATTTTTTACTATTATAAATAGAAACTGTTTCCCCCTAGTGGAAGTTTCTGAAATTGGTTACTTTATAAGAGCTGGGCTAGGGGAGTTTCCAGCTGCAAGATAAAAACTATGGGATTGACCTTGAATCTCTTAAGTGTTATGGCGAATGGAAAGGAAAGAACAGATGAAATATCAACAGAAGAGGCCTTAGTGGTCGCATTATTGAAAATAAATGACTCGCTGGAACAGGTTCACAAGAAAACAAAAGTGATGAATGTGAAAGCGGACGCTGCAAATAATAAAATTGATTTAATTGTAGAAAGTTTAAATAATCTGGGACAAAAGGTGAACACCAACCCAGAAACCACCCAGAAATTGACACAGGAATCTACTTTAATACGGCAAATTGTGGATGAGGTCAGGGAGAAAACCTTTGCTGCTGAATGTAAAACAACACAATTGGAGTGTGAGAGAGCCCCATACATTCAAAAGCAACTTGACGAATATAAGCTGACATTTGCTATGATGGAGCTTAAAGAAAAACAGATGAATTTGAGGATCAGAACCCCACCAGAACTGGAAAGTTTGACAGAGCTTCAGGAGGAGACAGGATCAACATTGGCTGAGAAAGAGAGATTTTGGGGGGTCAGTAGGACCGCCAAAAATGTGAATTTACCTAAGGGTAACCGTGAAGGACGTTGGATTGAAGAGAAAGGGGGATTGGGAAATATGGACAAATTTGAAGTTGTTATGGTTGGGCCGAGCTGTTGTGGTGGGGATGAGGGTTGCTGTGTTGCCGGGGATGTTGCTTTTGTGTCAAAAAGTGCAAGTTTTGGATGGGAGGGATTGTTTCAGGAGGTGGCAGAGGGATGTTCCTGGATTGGTTTGGCAGGGCAGGAAGCCTCGAGTAAAACTTAAGATATTGACGGATGCTAAAGAAGGAGGTGGACCTGCCCTGCCAGACACCTAAACTTTGTTGTGAATCATCTGCTCTTTGCTGGCTGAGAGAATAGCTGTCTTTTAAAAGCACTGAAGTGTTGGATAATGGCAGATGAAGTTGATGGACTAGACGGAATTGGCGGAAAAGACTGGCAAGATCCGAGACCAGGGAGAAGAGTCGGTGGAAGAAGACTGGGAAAAGTTTAAAGACTATTTATAGAAATATTGTAAAATTAATGAATGTTAGAAGAATGTTGGAATGAAATTATATGGCTTCAGTAGAAATGTTATAAGGAATTAAGTATAAATAGATTAATAGAGTATTAAAGGAAAATAAGGTTAAAAGGTGTTAAGATAATTATAGGATAGAAAACAGGGGAAGATCGTAAGGAATTGCTGAAATAATTAACAGAAGTGGAATACAAAAAGGGAGGTGTGAGGAGGCCATGGAAATATGGGAAAGAAAGATAAGATATTGCAAGTTTTTTCTTTTTTCTTTTTTTTGATGTGTTTTTAAAGTGTTTTTGTTTTGTTCTGTTAATTTTTATGTAGTGTTTTTGTATTACAATGTATTTTTTCTTTGTTTTTTCTTTTGTGTTTAAATTGTTGTAAAAGTAATAAATATTATTTTTAAAAAAGAAAGAAACAGAAATAACAAATCTCAAGTGGCTTAACTCCTCTCCTTCCGCAGCTTTAAAGCAGAGACATTTCATATGGATTGTGCCATTCACAATACTGAAGAGCTCTGTATTTTTTGGTGTCACATTTTGCTCCTTTTAAAAATCAAAATTAATCGTTAGGTAGATTTTCATATGTTTTAATCTATGAGCACTGTAGAAAACCCTGCCTATGGCATGTGCCTAGCACAATTTTAAAATAAATGAAACATTCTAACTTTTGAGCATTCTCACCACGTTCTGTTTAGTGGTTTCTTCGTGGCTTTGCAGAACACGGATCCTGTGTTTGTAGCGCATGTGCTCAATCTGCTCCACAGAATGGTCTCCAAATTTCTAAAATGCAAGAATCGATTTTTGCTTCAGCCTGCATCTCAGTGTACATTTTTAAATATATAATATAGTCAGTATGCTTAAACCGGAACATGTACCATATTCACCACAGTTGTGCTATCTGTATTTTGACTCAAGTTAACATAAAACTGATATATAAACACTTAGTGAGTTTCCAACCAGAACTTCCAACCACCATTTCACTGTTACCTCATAAGAATCCCGAATTAGGTCTGCTATTTCTGTTGTAGGACAGGGCTCTATATCATCACTGAAAAAGGCATGCTGGTTGCCAATCAGGGGCAAAGGGCTTTCCTCATTCTTAACATGATCTAAGAACCTGAAATAAATAAAGAAAAAACATTTAAATCCACTTTTTGTTAATGCACTCTATTACACTCAGTGTAAAGCAGTCCTAGATTTCACTTCTCATTTTTTAAATAAGCACCTTACTGAACCAGATCAGGCTTGTTATCTGCCTAGAAGCCGTTCCCAGGTGATCATATGCCTTTATGAAGCCAAGAACTGCAATTTTTTTGCTTTAGGGAAGAAATTAAAAGTAGCAACGACTTATCAAGTTTCTGGAATATGTGGTTCTTTTCTTTGAAAACAGCTACTAAAAAGCATAGTGGGGAGGCAAGCGTTGTCATTAAATGTTCGGAACAAGTTTCTCTGTATCATTTTATTACTGTTAAATAAACTTTTTTTTTAAAAAAAGGCAGCAGTGTTAGTGTTGCAGCTCTGAAACATAGTAGTCAGAACAATACCTGCTCAGAATCATCAAGGCATGACCATCATCTTTGCTGTTGCACAGTTCTACAGCATTGGCTTCAAGGATAGCCAAGCCAAACTGGAAAATGGCTTTGATCCCATCAAAGAAGAAACAGTCGACAACATTAACAGCACTTTCTAGGGGCATGATACTGAGAAAGAGAGTGAGGAACCACGACAGGGAAACGGAAGCCAGTGTGGAAAGGTCTTTCATATGTTCAGCCAGTTCAGGCAGCCGCTCCTTGATTAGCTCTTCGAATATAGACTGATCCACCTGAGCACCTGGAAATCACGGCAGATAACGTCAGCCAAGGTTGAAATAAACAATTCTTTTAGCTTTATAATTTAATACAATTATTTTATGGATTCAAGCCTCGTTCCTCCTCTTAACAGATCGCAATACTGAGTTATTGAATGGTTTCAAAGCTTTTTAAAAGGGAGGGTGGGGAAAGCATCTGTAACACCCTTTGGGGAGCATCTATGAAATAATAAGATGGCAGAACTTAACACTTCAGTATAAAAAGTGCAATAAAATGTAAGTACTACCTGAAATGACTGTCAAAAGAAAGTGGCAACAGGGGATTGATGCAATTAAAATAGAGCACAGTATTTCCCTCCGCTACACATACAATACGCAACCTAATCTCAACTATGAAAAATAAGCCATGGAGCCGTTTTTTATACTGTTCAATATAAGGAATCCAATGCCCATATAAAAACTTCAAGAGAGGAAAGTGTTTAATATAGAGCAGAGTTTATGTCACCAAATTGAGTTAATAGAAAATCGACAGGAGGGGTGGGGAACCTGTCCAGGTTTTGTTGCTGGACAAAATCTCCAATTATCCCTAAGCACTGGCTATGGGGACTGGAGTCCAACAACACCTAGAGAACCAACGTTTCCCAAGCCCCGATATACAGCGTGTTGACTGTTTTATTTCCCTAGGAATCAGTAAAGAGAGTAAGAAGCGAACAGGAGACTCTCACCTATCACCCGGTGATTAAAGTAATCTGGAAGCATCCTCTCGCACACAGCGACGAGCAACCAAAATGCTTCTTCCTCTTTGGCATACAGCAACAAAACGGAGGCTAAGATATTCATGGACTGTTAGAAAGTCAAAGAAGACAATTTTAGTTGCCGCGACACCTTTTTAAAACATGCAATGAGTTTAAAAAATAAATAATCAGAGCTGAGGTTAAATAACCCATGTAAAGGTTATGTACAGACATTTACCCATTCAATTTGAAACCATACGGACCCTGGTCAGCTTTGGAAAGGTGCTAGCAGCTTTATTGCTGCACCACTAGAAGCACAAAACTTTTGGATATAGCTTTCAACCCACATAGCGAGAGACTTCTGTTAATTTAGCGTTTGGATAACAATGTGGGCGTAACGAAATAGACAACAAAAGCTTGCTCCAGAACTGAGTTCTCACTCTTTCACTATAAGCTTCTGAAAGTGACAAAAATATGGGGGGGGGGTCCTCCCCAACTGTAACCCAAGACAAAATATCTCCTCAAGGCGAGGGGTGTTAGAGTTCAGCAGCAGCACAGCTACTTTCTAGCATCTCCATTTAACTGATCTCAGGACACAGAGCTGAGAAAAACCTTTGCTCAAAGTCACCTACAAACAGAGCTCACAGAAGCCGAGAGGCATTTCACAGGTAGTTTCCCTAATGGCCACACTGCAAATGAAGAGAAGAAATAAATGAAGCACAGCACAGTGGAACCATCTTAACTTGCACAGAGAGCAAGCTGGCCAACTGCACTTCACATAGAATGTGATACTAGGGAAAGGGCGAGACAGAAGCTGTCGCCTTTTCTACTGACCATCCCCCTGCCTTAGTGCATCTCCCTTAACATGCTGAAGCCTGTCATTTTTGAAGGAGTTCATCTGGAAATTGGTGGCGTAACGGATCTTTCTTTACCTGGCAGTACCCAATTTTGGGGTTTCTGTGTGCGTAAGCTGTCAAAACTCTCCTCAATGCAGCTATGCCTGTTTCACTCTGGAAGGCAGGGTGCTCAGGTAGCGAGCGATGCAAGTCACGTTCTATTTCCTCTGTTGCTATGCAACACATGCCCATGGACACCTCCACTAAGTTTTCATAGTAACCAGGGTGGGTATACAAATCTGTTGCAGCATCTGAAGAAAAGGAAAAGCAAGAACTGAAGATTAGTTATGAATCCAAATATAAAGATATGCTATTTGTCAAAGGAACAACTATGTGAAACTAGATTCTGAATATCTAACATATTCCTAAATCAAAATTATTCCGGAACACACAACTACATTTTTGTAATATGAAACACTGTGCAGAAGAAGGAATGTGAGTTTGAAAATAATACTTCAATAACCTAACTTGCTATATATGGTAAAACTTGCTAATTTACATAAATATGGGGCCAGCAGTATAGGATCCTCTGTCTTAAATCCCATTTCAAATAGAAGGATTTAATCGTGCAAGTGTTGCATATCTGAATCACAAACACTGTATCAGAGATTGTTATCTTATTCCAACAGTCCTGCTTTTAGCTTGTAGCAAAGGAAATGGCAGAGGAAGTCTTAAGCTTCTCATTTCAGTTTTTTGTGCCAAGTATAACATCTCAGCAATGTCTGCTGATATAAAGGCTATTATTTTGGTATAAAGACCTTATTACTTACCATTTGTATGAAACAAATGGGTATAATTTAATTATCTATAGCCCTAAACAGCTAGCAGCGAAACATTTCTCTCTCTATGGGCTGCACCCAAATCACCTGGTTCTTTTCCATTACTAGAAAATTAAATGGGGCCATCAATCTAATCCATTTCCCTTTCTCGCTTGCTTCTTTCCATGGTGAAATACCTGGTCAGGTTTCTTGGAAAAGTCACACTGCAGAATTCTCACCTGAGAAAAAGAGCCACAGTTTGCCTCGTAAAGATTCTGGAATTCCCATAGCAACCAGTTTCCTGATTTTTTCTGTTCGGAACATACAGACAGTTCTGCCATACTCATCAAAGTGATCATTCCACAGGCTCTCTTTGATTTGCTCCCTAGACTGAAAGCCAAGAGAGGAATATTAAAGCCATCATATTTATACAAGCCATGATGCAATGGAATAGCCTCTCGTTCAGAGAAAGCTATTTGTTTGTAGTGATGGACAACGCAACAAAAAATAGACTACAGAATGCTGTTACAGTCCTGTATATTGGTCAATATTTATGCAGCTCTAAAGCAGCAGGAAGACAGCTACAAATATGAATATTATCTGGAAAGCCTGTATGCAAGCCATTAGCCAGTTATGAAACAGGGAAAGCAGAAAATTAGGAAATGTCTAATTTCCTTTAATCCTTATATCCTGCTTTTTTCCTTCTAGCAAGAAGTCTAGAACAGCTGGCAAAAAGTGCTAAATCATCAATTTTAAATATCAAAATTACAATCAATATAGGCAAATCCTAGAATTGTAGAGTTGGAAGAGTTCACAAGGCTCATCTATAGTCCAACCCCCTGCAATGTGGGAATCATTTGCCCAAAATGGGGCTTGAACTCATGACCCTGAGATTAAGAGTCTCACGCTCTACTGACTGAGCTATCATTCTAAACAATAAAAAACAGTTCAGTACAATAGCACAGGGAAAGTGAATATGCAGATGCTCATGAAGTCCAACCACAACTGGAGGACCACAAGTTCTCCATCCCAGCCATACCAGATTCACAATGACAAACTAACATATTACTATTACTATTATTTATTATTATTATCAATAGCCAGGCAGAGGGCCTTCTCGGTAGTGGTGCCTGCCCTGTGGAACGCCCTCCCATCAGATGTCAAGGAAATAAGCAACTATCTTACTTTTAAAAGACATCTGGAGGCAGCCCTGTTTAGGGAAGTTTTTAATGTTTAATGCTGTATTGTGTTTTTGATATTCAGTTGGGAGCCACCCAGAATGGCTGGGGAAATCCAGCCAGATGGGTGGAGTATTATTATTATTATTATTATTATTATTATTATTATTATTATTATTATTATTATTATTATCCCGCCCTTCATCACAAGATTTCAGGGCAGTTCACAGGATACAAATACAAGGTAAAACTGCCTTACTAAAGCACAAGTAAAACAAAAAACAATAACCACCCCTCCCACAAACACATTTAAAAGGCTGCAGAATATTACAAATACAAAATACAGTTAACATATAACACTTAAGAACAATTTATATAAAACACAGCAGTAACATATCAATATTTAACTAACTAAACATCTCATGTAATCCAATAAGAATTGTACAATTGTAGATATTGTTTTATTGCTTTTTAAGCTCACTGAGTCATTTGCATTATATCTTATTTTTATCTTATTATACACCACTTTAGCAGCTTCCGACTGTGAAACAGTTTATATGCAATCACAAACCATCATAGACAATGATGATGAAATGCACCAGAAGAAAAGTCAGAGCATTACACAGTCTCTTGGGACTATTTCCTACATTACATTTTAAAGACGCTATAATGAGAAGCTTTTGTAACAACTCATTATCATATTCTCAACGTAACCTGCATCTGTTTTGAGGAGGTATTAAATCATTCCTATGGCACAACTTGCAAAACCGTTTCTACAACTTCGATTTCAAAATGAAGAAATGGTCCTTGCTCAGATACAGACGGTATTTGCTCCAACCTATAGCATTTCCTATGTACTATAGGAAGTATATACTATATATGCTACAAACAAAGGAATGGGCTAAGGAGAATAGATTGCAGAAGGAAAGGAAAGAAGTCATTAATGTAAACAAAGGAAGGAAGGCCTCAGTCCTATAGTTTAGACAGATGTTTCTCTCTGAAGAATTTCAGAATGCCACCTCCCCCCCCAAAATCATTAAAATGCAAGGTTCATCATCATTATTAACAACAACAACAACAACAACAACAACAATTAGATTTCTATACTGCCCTTCATCTGAGGATCACAATATGAACCCACAAAAATATAACATAGTAGCAAACAGAAGCAATAACCCACCCCATTTAAAAGGCCATGGATTGTTTAATTAGCCAAAGGCTTGGGGGAAGAGGAAGGTTTTGCCTGGTACCTAAAATATATGTAATATTAATAGCATGTCAGATAATGCAAGGAGAGACTGTGAACAAGCTTTTCAAAAGTCCCCAATAACTAAAATTGTGGTTTTACATACCATTCTAAAATCCAGACCATCTATTCCAGAAGGATGAAATGCTGAACTCAGGGCCTCTGCATTCAGCAGATGTCTACTGCTGCTGTCATTTTCACTCCCGTTATTGCTTTGTGAAGCTACTATCCCCAAGTTCCCAATTTCATAATCGGCATGTGTTGAATGAGAATTTTGCTGCACAAGTAAAGGGGGGGGGGGAAACAAACAGAATCCGTTTCAAAGCTTTATTGTGTAGATCCAATAACAACAACTAAACATCTACTAAACTTGTTTATCGACTGACTTTATTTTCTCTGCTTTGGAATAAGAAGCACCTGAAGCCAGCTGAAAGCACATTAATAAAAAATCCCATGAACTGCCTCTAATCCATACACAAAATCCATAGCAAGTAAAAGGAATGTAATTCTCTAGTACACGCAAGCCTGTCATGCCATCTCTTTAGATATATATTTCAACTATGCTCACTACACTTTTTTGCTCTTCTACACTATTTGGCAAATTAGATGTGAAACTAATTATGTAGATGATGAAAATATAAACTAAGGAGCGTTACAGCTATAAATTTACATAGCACTATAGTGAGTAAGTGCACACACAGGACTAAGTAGATGTCATGAGCTCAACCACCAACTCTTCTTCCCTATATCTTCAAAATATATCATCCTCTTTCCTCTAGCTAGAAGTGGGTTACAAATTGGGGTGATCCTCCAGCTTTTTCCCTACTAGACCTGCATTTCTTATCTCTGCAGCCACATCGGGAAAGAGAGCATGTTTAAATTATTGTTTGTCACATCTTATCTTTAAAAAATGAACCCATTTATAATACCAGTAGTATTCTTCTAGTTTTAAAGGTACTAGCAAAATATACTGAGCATACAGCTGAAAGAGGTTAGACGTTTAATACCATATCTTTGCTTTTCAAATTTCTATGGAGCGATGCGTTGCTAGCCTTCACTTTCTTTAATCTTAGAAGCAGATTCTCCACCAGGGTATCTCTGTCCTTTAGCTCAATGAACTGAAAGGCCGTCTTGCTTTTTATGCTAATAATGATGGGATTGGGAAGAAGGCTAGTGTCCTCCATCTTCTCAATACTAGCTACCTATTAAAAAAAAATGAACACAATATATATATTCACATCAGAGATCTGCCCCAATGCCAATAAAATAGAAAACCTAGTATAAGGTACAGAAGAAACAGCAAATAAGTCTCTGCTCTTTGTTAATGGGCCGGGGAATGTAGGGGTGGAAACAAGAAAAACCTGTCTGAGGTAACTATTTTTTTATTTTGAAAATCCTGTGCTGTACATTCTTCCCATGTCAAGAACCCCTCTAACTCAATATGCTTTTTATTTCTGAAGTAAACCAGACAAGATCTGGTTGCCTTTAACATCACCAGTGCGAGAGTCAGTGTGGCGTAGTGGCTAGAGTTACTAGACCTAGGCCACGGGAGACCAGGGCTTGTATCATCACTCGGTCATAAGGTTCACTGGGTCAACCTTGGGCCAGTCACAGTTGCTTTACCTGACAGGGTTGTTGTGAGGATAAAATGGAGAGTGGGGGAAAGTTGTATACACCACCTTGGGCTCTTTGGAGAAAAGGTGGGATATAAATAGAATAAACAAATAATGTACATACTTGAACGTCTATGCTTTTCTTCAGGTAAAGGTAAAGGTACCCCTGCCCGTACGGGCCAGTCTTGACAGACTCTAGGGTTGTGCGCTCATCTCACTCTAGAGGCCGGGAGCCAGCGCTGTCCGCAGACACTTCCGGGTCACGTGGCCAGCGTGACGAAGCTGCTCCAGCGAACTGGCACCAGAACAACTGTTTACCTTCCCGCTATAAAGTGGTACCTATTTATCTACTTGCACTTAAGGGTGCTTTCGAACTGCTAGGTGGGCAGGAGCTGGGACCGAACGACGGGAGCTCACCCCGCCGCGGGGATTCGAACCGCCGACCATGTGATCGGCAAGTCCTAGGCGCTGAGGTTTTACCCACAGCGCCACCCGCGTCCCTTTTCTTCAGGTAGTTTGTGATAAACTTTATGATGGGGAACACCAAGGTCTGCATCCAAAGGACCATCATACTGGTTCCATTGCCCAAGAGATCCTTAGACATAACAGCAAACCCTTTTTTTAAAACCCAGAAAAGTATGACAAATAATTTGATTCTGCACAAGGCTCTGCCTCTCAAAGGTCAAAAGAACCCACTTGCCTAAGTACTCAGGAGTGCCTGAAATAGCTCTTTATGTGTGTCAGGATCTAAGCAAGATCGCCTACCAGACTCCAAAGGTGCAAACCAGAAGAACTCCCTACCTTCATCCCTGCAAGCAGATTTTAGAAATCCCACTTCAACACATAAGCATGCATGGAAAGGGGAGGGAAAATTCATTGTGAGCATAGCAGACTGGCTAAAGATTGTTAGAGTGTTAACTGGTTTGAATTAAGAATTTCTACAGCGTTTTCACATTAGCTGGTGGCAAAGTTTCTTGTGAACACATTTTATAGAGCTGCACATCCATGATTAATATTGCTCAGTGGAGAGAAGCCAATTACTTTTTAATTGGCAACCCTGGACTGATTGTTAAGTACCACATAACTGCTCAACATTACCTGAAGCATACGCGCAATGAGTTGTTATACAGCTTAGGATAAACAAATAGATAGAACTGTTCTCACATTTAAGTATCTTTTTAAGCAGAAAGGTGGTTCATTAGAAGAATTATGGATTTTCAAAGTGGCAAAAGACTAACCTCTACAAGTGGAATTAGAACATTACAGCAGCCATCTTCTTTGCTAGCAAAACAGATATAGCTATCGGAGGCAAACATCTTTCCAACTGTGTGACAGCGGCTAAAGGGAGTCCACAGGGAACAATCTGCAACTTCGTGCAGCTTTTCCTTCTTTGGTAACCGGAAGAAAGCTCTGAAGTACTCATTCCGTGCTCTGAACTCAAGATCTCTTTTGAAAGAAGCAACAGAACAAAAGGTTTTTCAAAGGCTGAAACTTAAAGCAACTTGATTTGCTTTCTTATTTAACAAAATAAAACTGCAGTAGGCCAATTCACATGTCATGGTAAGCAATAGGCTCAACAACAGATTCCTCACCATGAGCAAGAAAGCAGGCCGATAACCATGGCTCAAATCTCACTCCCCCCCCCCGCCCTTCTCCCCGCGATGTACCCAGAGGAAGCAAACCAGAGGCTTAACGCTACATATGAACCAGCACTCATGGTTTGTTCCTACCAAAGAATGAATCTTTGCTTCCTTTCGTGGTTGGTTTGGCGAGAGATAAACCAAGAGCACTGGTTGGCACTTAACACCACCCTAGTGTTCTGGGAGGAGAGGCGTGGCACAATTTGAGCAGCATGTATTAGCACACTTGCTCATTCACTGCAAGCTGTTGTTTGTTGAGTCTTATGTCCTGAGTAAAAGCGTTTTTTAAAAAATCGTTTCCATTAAGCTCCAGCTTCAACAGGCTAATGGCATTTTGCCCGCCTTTGGAAGATTCTCACTGGCATATTTACTGCAGTGGCAAATGAGATCCATTTCAATTAGCCAGGATTTGAATAACCTCAGGTTGTATTCAACGCTGCAAGTGGGGCGTTCCACTCACGAAACTAGAGTTCCCCTTCACCGCCTCTCCCCATACACCTGCAAAATCTGCCTCAAGGGTTCCCAAGTGATTAAGCAGGCACATATGCGTATGCACACAAACCCCTTACCCTATATAAGCAACACAAGTATGGTATGGGTGCCTATGAATATACCAGTTTATCACTTAAGTTCTACAGTTCTCTTCATAGCACATTACTTTCCCCCTCAAAACAGTTCGCTTTAAGGAAGAAATAGTTTCCCTCTCTGTTTCAGTAAAAGAATGCAAAGTGTGGGCTAAAGAATCTAAGGAGTGCCTTCTGGCATCTGTGCTTCATTTGACAACAGAAATCCATCAACTCCCCCTGCTCAAGTAGTTTTAAGAATTTAGAATGCCTTTTTCATTTGTGACAGCAGTGTAATAAAACAGCTTGGTGGGCCATTTTGCTTAGTACAGAGGACAGTTTTGCAGCCATTTCAAAATCCAGAACAGATAGGGTTGCCATATTTTAAACAGTGAAAATCCACAGATTGATTGATTTGCCAAAGTTGTTTAGTTTTGGGGGCAAAAGCAAAAAAATTGCTGTTTTTAGCTCCCTTTATGGAAAAACAGCAAAAACGGCACTGCCGACATGGGCTGTGGTATGTCCGGATTTTCCCGGACATTTCCCCAATTTCTGCCTGGACACTGCTGCCAACTGTGGTATTCCAGATATGTCTGGGAAAATTTGGATGTATGGCAACCCTAGAACAGACTAGCTGGGCTTCTGAAGCAAGTCAGAAAGTTTTTATTTTGTTTAAAGACAAACAACAGAAAACTGTACTCAAAGGAAGAAAAGATTGTGTTTACAGTCAAAGTTTCCTCACAAGAAAAAATAATAATCACCTGACAAAGTCAACTAACAATCTGCTAGTATGACTAAGTGTTGCATTGGCTCAGCACAAAAATATTTTTCCATTCTGACCAAAACAGAGTTGAATCAGTGACAACATCTCCAGTTCATTTTGTAGAAGCCTCTTTGCCAGTATCTATATGAAGGGTGGGTGAACTACTCTCCCACGAAAATAGTTTCTAAAACGCTTGTTCTTGGAAAGACAACAGATATCACAGTATACTTTGTACAATCACTGCATATATTAAGCTTTAAATATGTGTATAAAATACACCTATATAGTACTTCTTAAATTTAGGGCTTTTTAGCAGAGTTGAGCTGTTAGATACCACTCATGCTCAGTGTAAATGAAGAGATTTTGTTACACTTTATGGGAGAGTTGTGATGACTTCCCATTTTTTAAATTCTATTCCGTGCATTGAAATACAGCATTAGCAGTACGCATTGAATAAAGGGGAAATACAGAGAATAGTTGACTAAAACATTTAATATCATTGACTGCTGAGTTTCTAAAGTGTAGCACAAACTAAAGTGTAGCACAACACAAACTAGAGCCTTGCACTGGGGCGGCATTTCCAAAGGGCTCTCAGTATTTCAGAAACACATGGGCCCTACATCTGTTGCGAGGGCCATCCCTCCATTTGCGCTGAGCTGTGTAGGTGTGCATAGCACTTCTGAAGTGCAGCATGGCTGCAGTGATTCTCTCTCTCTTGCTCTTCAAGTCAAACGATGGTGATGGAACTTGTAGTGCGCCTTGGAATGAGGTGTAAGGGGCTTTGGTGGGAAGGGGAAATCAGCAAAAATCAGACTTCTTCTTGCATAAGCGGAAGTGCCTTCAACTCACACAAGGAGTGAACATCTCTGTATTTAAGGCATTCCTTTTAAAAAGACTTCACGTGGTTCAGTATGAGAGAGACCTGCTCTATTATAAGGAATGTGCTTATTTTTGTACTCTTTGAAAAAGCTGCAGCAGCTGGAAATGAAGTAATCCTTTATAGCAACTTTACTTAATTCCATAATTCTTCGTCCACTCTGTAAACCTTTGCTTGAAATTTCCTTCTAATCAAAAAATCAATTTGAAAGCTTTAAGTATGGTCCCACACAATAGCTATAAAGAAAGAAAATGTGTTGGACTGCAAAGAGCAAACAAAACAGAATAATAATCCTCAGTACTAAAATATTTAAGAACCACAGGTATGTGACATAAATAGTGTAACATATAAAGAATTCTGAAGTTTAAGATGGCACTTTGTTTCATACCATATAAACAAAGGAATTCATGCTGCAGATTTGCAAAACAATTCTAACTTATTCTGAACACAGAATTTCAAGGGGGAAAGGTAGACCTTGGAGAAAGTCCAACTGTGCCCCCAAACTGCTGCTTTTAATACAGGACTCCTTAGAGTGTATTTGCCTACTGCACTAATTATACACACTAAGAAAATCCAGGCAAGATTATAAGAAAGCAGCTGCTCAATCATGCAATTCAAACCAGAAAATGTTCATTATAAGTTGCAATATCACATAATGTAGCAAAATAAAATGCACAAGCAATATCACGTATGTAGCAAAATATAATACACAACGTTTTTGTGCTTTCCACATTCTTGGCAAACAGTCACACAGAGTCCATTAATAAGAGGACGTTTTAAAACACTCATATTAAGACGATCTTATGTCTGGGTACCGCTGAAAGCATTTCGGGGCATTTAAATTAAAGAGCTTTTGTGGTTATGTAATACTTCAATCTCTCTTTGCTTTTGGGAGCAAATGCTGGTTAATTCTTCTGTAATTCACTGCCTGAGCATTATTCTTTATTAACCTAGGGGTGGGGAACCTGTGGCCCTCCAGATTTTGATCGACCACAACTCCCATCATCCTTGTCCATTGGTCATGCTGGCTGCAGGTGATGGGCATTTGGAGTTCAGCGATCTCTGGAGGGTTGCAGGTTCTCCATCTCTGCTTTAGCGAAAGTTGGCTGGAAATCCCATCTCTTCCCAAATGATGAACTACAGGGAAAAACACAACTGGAATAGATCCAGACATATCCCACTGCAAATGGAACCGCTGTTTCCATTCGTGGATGGGACCCTGATTCAGTGGAGGTTGTTGCAGATGGAAGTGGGAGGAGGCATTTTCTAGCACCCTCCTTCCCCCTCCAAATCCATGTGCCATTTATCCACTTTGTTCTGAAGGGTCTTCCAACCATCCAAAGCAGATCTGGGGAGGCATCTGGGGTTGGGGGAAGGAAGAGCTGCTGAAAATTGTCTCCCCACTCTTCTGTCCCAGGGTGCATGGAATCAGCAGAGTTCTGCCAAATCAAGCCTGGATTCAACTCAATATATTTCTTTCTTTCTTTTTAAAGGAAAATGTACCGGCAAGGCAAGATATTATACTACATAATGGGGAAAATGTGTTTGCTTTGGCGGAAGGTGACTCGGAAACTACAACTAATGCAGAATGCAGCTGGGAGTGGCTGCCGGGACCATATAACACAAGGCCTAAAGGATCTACACTGGCTCCCAGTACATTTACAAGCACAATTCAAAGTGTGGGTGACCCTTAAAGCCCTTAACGGCTTTGGACCTGCATACCTGAAGGAGCGTCTCCACTCCCATCATTCAGCCCAGACACTGAGGTCCAGCTCCGAGGGTCTTCTGCTGGTTCCCTCACTGCGAGAAGTGAGGTTACAGGGAACCAGGCAGAATGCCTTCTCGGTAGTGGCATCTGCCCTGTGGAACGCCCTCCCATCAGATATCAAGGAATTAAAAAACTATCTGACTTTTAGAAGACATTTGAAGGCAGCCCTGTACAGAAGTTTTTTTAATGGTTGATGTTTTGCTGTGTTTTAATGTGTTGGAAAGTGCCCAGAGTGCCTGGGGCAACCCAGTGAGATGGGCAGAATATAAAAAAATTATTACTATTATTATTGTTTAAAAAAAATGCAGTGTGAAGTTGTACAACAAGGCATTATTCAGCGCAGATCTTGCACAAATTAAGACTCCCTTTTAATCCAATAATGCTGGCATGTGGCCTCCAGGAGATTGCCCACAACAGAATGTGACCATTGGGCCGAAAAAGCTTGTGTGTCTTCCTGCATTACAGAGAAATGCTAAAGATGTGACTGGTTCTGAATAATACCACAAGGGTCACAGGACTTACTTGATTGAAGTTATTTTTGTATTTTGTTCCCTGCCCTTTCCCAGATAGATTTGCTCTTTATTTAGACTTCATGACACAAAGGTAGTAGTGGGGGGGGGGCAGGGGCGGGATATTACTTAAAATATGAGACCCCTTCAACAAAACGATGTCACTATTTACCTCTTGGTGATCAGAGTAGGATCTTGCAAACCTGGATCCAGTTCAAAGACCTCATTATCCAGTAGCCTGCGGAGAGTTACATCTGCCAACTGTTCCATTATCCTGAATGCTTCATCAATATTAAGGAACATAGAGAAATCGCGTTCTTTACTTTGAGTGGTGATGCGGATAATGTCAGTCATCAAGATATTGGAGGTTCTTTCCAACTTCTGGACATCAACCCAGGGAATGATAAGTTTTACTGCCACCATGGAAACACAAAAATATCTATTGAAGTAAACATCAGAATCCAGCAATCTATGTCTCCCACACATACATATACACACACAGTTTCTCCACAAATCTTCTTTGAAGTAAATTCATGCTAGATTCAGTGATACTTCGTTCCAAGTAAGTATATATAAGATTGCAGCAATAATAACAAGAATTTTATTATTCATACCCTGGCCATCTGGCTGGGTTTCCCCAGCCACTCTGGGTGGCTTACAACATATCTAAAAACATAATAAAAACATCAATCCTTAAAAACATCCCTAAACCTAAAGGAAGTAAAAATTCATGTTGGGTATTTTCTCCTCACTTTCTTTTATTCTAAACAGTCAGTAAAACAGTATTAACCCAAGCAGGCCATATGCAGATAACTCCATGCGAGGACTGGCACACTTACGATGTGGCAGTCACCTCAGGCACCAGATCAAGGCCTGACTAGTATGCCGCTCTGCAGCCGTGCCACAATCTCCCCCAACCACTGTGTGCCACTCCACCATGCCAGGGCTTCCCTGGGCTGCCTCCAAGCAGCAACAGTGGAAAAGGAGGAGGCAGCAGGTGGTGGGGAGCTGATGAAGCTACTGACAACACACCAGGGGCTTTTGCTTCAAGCGGCAAGATGTCCTGAGCTAGCCCTGCTCCATGGCAATTAAATCTGCAGCCCCTGTAGGCATAATTTTAGGTAACTTTATACAATGTAGTTAAAAAGCTAAAATGGGCCATGGGTGCGGACAGAAGGGTGTTGCAATGCACAAAAATCCATTCTGTTTCTGGTGAACCCATGTTAAGAGTAGGCTTAGAATATGAAAGGCTGCTTTGGTAAATGAGGAGAAATGATAAAATAACATAAACATCTGCAAGGAATAACTGTACTTCTGTCAAAAACCATGCATGCACTGATTTATCTTTCAGGAGATTTAATGAGCAGTAATGCAAATGGCATGATTCCTTATAGACACAAGGCTTCTGTATGATACAAAGTTATGTTCTTCAGCCTAATAAGGATAATGAATCCTTTGTGGCAAGTCTGTGCAAAGCTGCCGTAAGATAAAACAAGGGACGTCTATCATACAAATTTGGCTACATTCACCATCAGCTTTTTAAATGTATGCAGTAATGTTTCTTACCTTAAAAACTTAGGCGATACAGTTAAATGAGTTTTACAAACAGTTTAGAACTAGAAAAGAATGAGCAAGCCCCAGGTCACTTCATGTAAACCCAGAAATTCTATGTCTCAGGCTTGGAAGATGATCCCATCCCCTTACCACCAGTCCTACTCCTTGTCCTAAAATCAACATACTGATTTTAGACACCAAATTTAGAGTGAGTTTCCCCCCTTATCTATATTTACTTGAGAAGGAGAAATTACAGCTGATCATATATAATATTGACTTCTGGGGTCATTCTTTAAATTTATTTTGATAGTAACAGACACTACTTTTTCTGGGGGGACACGGGGGACACATACCCCTAAACATTTAAGTTTGGCCTCATTGAGGGACAGTATTTCAATATGAGTAGGAAAATGAGAGTACCCCTAAACATTTTTTTTAAGAAAAAAGCACTAGTAACAGATACAAAATGTATTCACATATTTTTAGTCCCCCCCCCCCCAAGTCTTTAAATGTAGGACATTTTAAACTACAAAACAACAACTGGAAATTAAGAATATAATGTTTCTAACCATGAACTGTAACCAAGGTTTCTTCTTGGTTTACACAGCTTGTGGTTTGCCTGGATTCAAACAAACCACAAACCCATATTCAGACAACACACTAAGCCGTAGCTCACTGCAGTGCAGCAGCAGAAGAGCAAAACAGTCACAATTTCCTTCCCAGGAACCCACAGCTTGTGTCTTCATGAGAAGCCATAGTTTGGTCTAGTGACACATGCAACCTGAGCCTTAATTTACAAGGATGAGCAGAAAGTTCCCTGGTGGTTTGCTGTGTGTGTATACATGTGTGCATGTAGACAGAAACACGTGCCCAAGTGTGTGTACATCCCAGTACAAAGAAATGCTCCTCTTTGATTCACAAGCATTCTTTTTTGCTTTAATCATGTTATAATGACTTTACAAATATGTTTGCTTGATATTTCTAAAAACAGGATCAGAAAAATGCATGGAGGCTACTAGCCGTGACAGATATTTTCTATCTTCACTGCCAGAGGCAGTATGCTTTTGAATACCAGTTGCTAGGAATTGCAAGTGGCTTATGCGGGTTCCCATAAGCATCTGGTTAACCAGCGTGAGAACATAATGCTGGACTGGTTGGGCCTTTGGTCTGATCCAGCACAGCTACTTTTATATTCTTGTCCTGAACTCCTAAAGTTAGAGCAGGTTACAAATCCAAATAAATGGTCTCTTATGAAAATGTGCCTACTTAAAATAAAGCCGGTCATCTCTGATTTAGCCAAAGGATGAAATAACTACACTTTTAACTTCTTCCTTAGGGAAACCAATTCGGCAGTTTGAAAAGCAAGCGTACAAATCAGTGAGATGCGTTATTGCAGGCTCATACTTACGTTCCTTGCCGAGAAAGAAGGAATAGAAACAGAGGTGATTGATGCTGAGATAAAGCCATCCCTGCCGAGGAACTTTGCCCTTCCAGCAGCAGCATGAGTAAAAGGTTATCAGTTTCTCTGCCTCGGGGAAGTTAAATCTGGTCTCAAATTTCACTAGTGCTTCTCTGAACTTCTCAGGCTCCTCTTCCTGCTCAGCTAGCTTACTGCTGGTTTCTTCTGCTATTAATGCCTAAGTCAATGGCAAATTAATGCATTAGAGGAGAAACTGAAGTGACCACATGCAACTTAATACTTACAAGCAACCAAATGATTTACAAGATTTGCTGTTCAACTTAATAGCTTACATTACATATTTAATAGCAACTAATAAATTAAAACTTGGTATTTGTATAGTGCTTTAAAGCAGGGGTGGTTAATTTTTGGCCACCCCACTGTTGGTGGACTTCAACTCCCATCATCCCTGAGTACTGGCTGGGCATGATGGGAGAAGGAGTACAACAACATGCAAGGACAAGTTCCCCATCCTTTAGAAGAGGGTTTCCCAAACTTGGGTCTCCAGCTGTTTGGGGACTACAACTCTCATCACCCCCATCTACTAGGACCAATGGTCAGGGATGATGGGAATTGTAGTACCAAAACAGCTGGAGACCCAAGTTTGGGAAACCCTGTTTGGGAAACTTTCAAGGTGCAATTTCAACCATCCTGAAATTAAGTTGGTATTATTATCATAATAATCAAGACTGCAAAGCCACAATTCCTTAAGAGTAGAGTCTGATCATATACCAAATGGCTAATATGTTTCTGCTCCAAGAAATACCCTAGGGCAGGGGTAGACAGCCTAAGGCCCATGGGCCACAAGCAGCCCACGGGGGTAATTTAATCAGCCCACAAGCCGCCCCCAAACTGCACTGCCTGCTCGGCAAGTCCCCACCCACTGCACTAAACCAGTGCAGTGTGGCACAGGGACTTGCTTCCGCGGTGTCGGAAATCACATCTGTGCATGCTCAGATGCTGAAAATTGCAGATGCAGATGCTGGAAATCGTGGCCACGTGCGCTCATGATCCGTCCCAAGGAGGGATCTCTGCTGGAGTGAACCAGCCCAGGCCAAGTAAACCTTGCCAACCCCTGCCCTATGGGAATAGATGTCTCTGCTCCTCAATACTGTTTTGCCCCTTACAAAACAAGTGGAAAGAATGAAGGCCTACCTTTATTTTACCTCTGACAAAGCTAACAATATCTTCTTTATTATCAAATACAGACAAGGTGTGGAGTAGGTTTTGTTCCAGCCACTCCCAGTGATGATTTATTTCCTCAGTTGTGGCACCTGACATAAGGAAAGGAAGAGAGAGGAGAACTGAGCAAGACACCAAATGTGGCGAGGAAAGTTTTCAAATTGAAAAGAAAAAATAACACAAAAGTATATTAAAAGTGAGTGTTGTACAAACAAATTCAGACCAATCCAAGAATCTGCAGTAACATACAAACTTCAGTAACAAACTGGCCATGACTTTTTCTGTTTTAGTATCTCTAGTTTAATGCCTGCTTCAATAGCCCTTTGTAGATGCATACCACTATTTAATGCAATTGGGGCAGCAGAACCTGTTATTTCACTTTTGAAGGTAGTCTCTGTTATGGTGAATTACTGTGGTATTTCTTCGGTTATTGTGACCTTTCATTACTGCGGTATTTTTTAAGCAGCAATATTAAAGCACTGAAATATTTACCTGACTACCCAATCCATCAGGTAGACATAATTAAGGGATGGCTTCCTCATAAGGACATTTTGAAGATGAAGCAACTTGGGTTATCTGACACCTGCCAAATCAGACCAAAGGCCTATCCTACTCCAGCATCCTGTTCCCCACTGTGTCCAGCCAGATGCCTCTGGGAATCTCACAAGCAAGACATGAAGGCAACAGCCCTTTCCTGGTGCTGCTCCCCAGCAACCGTCCGAGCAAAACACTTGAGGTATTGCTGGGGCACTATCTGCTGAGTTGACTCCAGACTCTTATTTACTGAAGTCTGGTCTCTGGCTATGGCAGACTAAAGGGAAGAACAGACATATAATATTATGCTGCAAAAAGGAACGGGCACTGAATACATTTTGAGTGCTTGCCACATGATAACTGGAACGCCACATGAAGCCTCCCCACAAGTAAATGCAGAACAAAACTAACACGTTAGGAAGCAATGTTATAGCCTGGGCCACTTTGTGTTGTGCTCATTTTCTACTTGCAAGGATATTTTCACGTAGGGGAGCATTCTGCAATGGTACAGTCCACTCTACCACCACATTCTGCTATATGGGTAGGAAAGCCTTCCTACTCAATACGGCAAGTAAAAAATGAGCACAACATGAAGTGACCCAGACAGAGACAGGGAGCAATAGAAAATGAATGCAAGAGCAAGATTGCTACAAAGCAAACAACCATCCACCTACTTGCAGAGAATAAGTAAGGCTACAATCCTGTAGACATGGCAATAGATCCCACTAAATACAAACACCTAAAGTACTGTGTTGTGAGTTAGCTGGATTACAGGAAGAGGAGGAAGTAACAGTCACCCTTTCCAGACCATTACCCCAAGTGACAGAGGAAAAAGAGAACATCTGAGGATGGTAGGGGGACAGGTAAACATAATCAGACCCAAGTACTGCAACCATTAAAGATACTGCACGTTGCCGCACATCGCAGAGATGATAAATATAGTTAAATATTTTTCCACTTTCCTCTGGTAGGTTTCCCACAGAGAATGCCAATTGCAAGGGAAACTTTCCAAGAGTTAACTTCCTCAACAGGAAGACCTCGTGATGGCTCTTGATAAACACTATTAATCAAGATAACTCCTGCTCAAACACATGCACACACACAAAAACATTAGTATTAAAAATGGCATTTGATAGCTTGATTTTTTTTGTTTGTTTTTTACAAAAGCTTGCATAGCATTGTTAGAAGCTGTGGAGCTATATCTGACCAATGTTGAACTCAGTAACAAAACAAACAGAACTGCTGCCTCTTACAACACCTTTATATGGAAGAGAAGAGATGGAAGCAGAAAGCTTTCCCACGGAAGTATTTATACATGTATTGATTATGCTTTTATTCCTTAGTATGGGGAAGAATAAGGGGAAGGTAGTAAGGCCCTTATACAAAATGGGGAACAGGCAAGAAGGGTTTGTTTCTTGATCATCCTTAAACTCAATACACAGCAGGGCAAATGTTTAATGCTAATGGATGGTTGATATTTTAGCAACTAATATGTTTTGTATTACTAGCAGCTTTAAATTCTGTTGATCTTTTGCTTTATGACTGCAATCTGCTTTAAGTGACTTTCCAGCAAACAATAGTGACATATGGGCTAAGTTGTGTAAATTGACTGATAGATTATAGTTCTATGCTTAATTTTACAACCAATTGTTTTGAAATTGTTTCGTTTGTTGGTTTCATGTTTCTGTATGTTGTAACTTGCCCCAAGATTGATTTATGATGAAAGGAGGGACATTAATTTTATAAATAAACAACATCTGCATGCTACCACAGCCAGAGTCAAGTCTCTTTTCGCTTTCATTATGAGCTAAATTTCAACCACTTCTCTTTGTCCAGATTTTCACTCTGTTCCTCTTTCAATTCCATATGTAGTTATTAAATCAAACAGCTGAATTAATCATTTTGGAATCCCCCACCACCACCCTCCTATCTCACTATACAAGATAAGGAGAGGGGGGGAAAGATTCATTTCTACCTGCAACATAGCATTCAAGATCACAAGCTGGAAATTGCAATTATTTTGGCATTACAATCATTGTGGCATTCCACAGTAGGTTTGCAGAAACAGAGGTTGAGAATAATTAAACAGTTCCAGGATGTACAAAATTCAGACTTTTCTATTTCGGCTGTATCTAAAGTTGTGTGGCAAATCTCATTACACTAACAATAGCAGCGTTGTTAGAAACAAGAACTATGAGAGGGCAAAAAAGGAAGATACATAACTGTATCTAGCATCATTACATTGGTCCAAGGAGGAGGAAAGAATGAAGAAGCAGTACAAGTAAGCAGGGGGTGGGGGGTAACTGACATCTACATAATTATTTACAGGCCTGACCTCATCTTGCCTCTTACAGTACATTCTGAAGTAAAGCAAAGATACCAGAATGCAAGATACACATGTATTATGTCAGGTATAAAAACATCACGTGTAACTAACTCATCATGTAACCCTTAAAAATACTTGAAATAAGAGGCATGGATTATTTCTGGCTTACCACTTATATTTTAAAGGAAAAGCGCTTTCTGCACATGTGTACCCTTCATTACCAACACAGTGACATATCTAAACCAAGCACAAAAAAATCTAGTCACTTGCAGTGAACGCAAGAGACAATCTCGGTGCTTTTGCCCTTCACTTTCTGCAAGAAGGTCAAAGAAGCAGTATGCAAAAATCGATCCTCCTGGCTGAGAGAGAAAGAGTCCACCTGTTGTTTTCCTGACTGCTATTGTCAAGCCTAGAAACGCTGTTTCAATGCTGCTGGTGGCAGCATGCAATGGCAAGCAAATTTAAATAATTTATGATCCAACTCCACACTATCTCACGAACCTCTATGTGGCCATAAAATTGCTTCAGCTGCACACTTATGATCGATACAACATTGATCCTATAACTATCAATTAGTATCCCACTAGCTATATAAATTAACTTATCATAATCTTCTGCAGTGAAAAGGCCTTGATTTTCAAGCTCTAGTGAGGAGAAAGAAAGGACAGGAGACTGATTCAAAGAGGGTGCAGCATAGGAAGCTACACACTTTAGGGAGAGGGGACACAAGTATACAAACTGTGGCTGTTTACATGGCACTGTAAACCAGCCAGGGTTGCTGGTTTACTGTGCAGGAGCTGCCTAATTGCTCCCACTTTACTCCTACTCTGTTGCAAGCTGTGGGAACTGGAAAGTGGTAACTGAGCCTGGATTTCAATTGCGTCTGTGTCTGGGATTCTAGTTCTAAACCATGATAAGCCAGAAGTCCTTGTCTATAGTGATGTGAACAACATCCTTGAACAACAGACAAGGGAACCAAAAATTATTAACGTTGCTTTCAAGTAAGAAACTGAATCATGCTAGTAGCAAATATGGCAAGGCAAGGAATCCTTTTAAACCCAAAGAAAGCAGTAAAATTCCCTACAGCCTTAAAATGCATTCTGCTAATCAAAGGGCTTGAGTAGCTTTAAGAGAAGGAAAATCAGAGTATACTAAACTCACTTTCTCCGTTTTAACATACAGTCATACCTCGGGTTGAAGTAGCTTCGGGTTGAATGTTTTCAGGTTATGCTCCACGGCGACCCGGAAGTAACGGAACACGTTACTTCCGGGTTTCGCCGCTCGCGCATGCGCTCAAAATGACGTCACGAGCATGCGTGGAAGCTGCGAATTGCGACCCACGCACGCGCAGATGTGGGGTGTGTTCGCTTCAGGATGTGAATGGGCTCCAGAACGGATCCCGTTCGCATCCAGAGGTACCACTGTAATAACAAATAACAAGAATGGGTTGTATTCTATGCTGTTGATTCACTTGCACGACAGATTTTCATTTCCCCTGCAGCCCCCTACACACCCTCAAAATCTGCTCCAGAGCATTGGGGGACCCTACAGAGTAGCTTCTGTGGGTGCATAGGGAAAGAATAGGGAGAGGAAGTCCTGTGGTGCAAATGGAACTAACTCCATGTGTGCAGTGTAAGATGCAACCCAATGCCTTCTGAGCATATATTACTTATGTCAAACTTAAAACTGCTACTCTGAAAACCAAGAACATTTGCACCACTTCCAAAAGAATCCTAAGAATAGGCTCTGTGTGAAAGGTGATGTGGGTTCTACCAAAATCCAATATGTAGCCCAGGCTTAGGCAAACTTTGCCCTCCAGATCTTTTGGGACTACAATTCCCATCATCCCTGACCACTGGTCCTGTTAGCTAGGGATCATGGGAGTTGTAGTCCCAAAACACCTGGAGGGCTGAGTTTGCCTATGCCTGATGTAGCCCTTTCTGCTTGGATCTGATTAGCCTTCAAGAAGTACCAATGACTTATGGACATAAAGGGATTTCCAGAATACTTTCAAGGCCAGAGATAATCTATTTTACAATAATAACACTCATTCAGAAAATATATAAAGCACGATACACTAAAGCAGCCAATTTACTATAGAAGCCCCATGTAATGCATCTGTTGCTAGGCTGTACCATTTCAGATTGTAGGGAGGGTCTGAATGTTTAAATACTATCAACATAAACTATTCCCTGCCCATGTACAGAAACTTACCATATCAGGGAGAAGATTATAAAGCTTCCCCCCACCCCTTTAACTGTTTCAGCAGTTCCCAGGATACAGAAATGTGTGTGCTCCAGTATGAAAAGCCACACCGCTTCCCACAACTGAAAGCTTTGGGCACTTCTAATGTTGTGTCAACAAGCATTTAAATTACCCGTACATGGAAGTTACAAATTATATGTTGATTGTTAAATAAGCACTTATGCACACTGCTGTGTTATTAATTTGAGTTACCTTCAGCTTCTTTGACATGCAAACCACAGCATGCTCAGACTTTAGTTTTTGTCTGGTATGCAACTCACCAATGGCTATGGCCCAGTAAACTTCTGATCCATTCAATAACTCACCACAAGCTATGGCAGAGTAAATAGGTGATCCCGGAACTTGAAGCAAAATTCGAAATGGAGCTACGCGGGCATTAGAATCGAGCACAGCATCCAAAGCACCTACCAGACGACCTAAACAAATACACAGAGGAGAGGAAAACATGTTTTAAAAACAGAATATTCATTATCAATCTAACCTTTTAAAATGAAAATTGCATACTGCTCCTTCAAAATTGACTGACCTAAGAGAAATATGGGCAGAAAGAGTAATAAAAGAAAGCAAAACAACAAAACCCCAGGTGTACTAAGTTTACAAGGTAACATCTGATTTAAAAATTTGATCAAAGTTTGATAAATTCTGAAATTCACAGTACTCTTAGTCAGAACACTTAAACCTTGATTATTTTTTAAAAAGTTCTCATTGAAGCTAACAATTGGCTCTTGAGATGCATTAGTTCCAAGACATCACTACTACTGTCAAGTCCGAAACTCCAATTCTCTCTATATGTCCAGGACTGGGTCTCATTGCCATATGCGCACACTAGGTATTTTTGTTGGGATTCAGACGTGCTAGTCAATACATTTGATGCTTACAAGCCATTGTACTGATCCCCACTGGCTCACACCGCAAACCAAAGTATCTCATCATGAGCAGAACAGAGGAGTGTTTCAAACTCTCATGTGACATGTTGCCTCTGCCCCCTAGTCCACCCACTGAGACTATGCCTTATGCTTCTGGTTTGATAGTAAACCACCAGACAGGTCTTTAATTTCAGTGGGAATTACTTTCAAGCAAATGTCTGGAAGACTACAACCAGAGATGTGACAAAAATGACAAATCATATCAAAACACCTGTACTAGCATGGGATGGGGAACTAAAACCTACCTCACTGCAGAATGCGCACACAGTGGTACCTCGGGTTAAGAACCTAATTCATTCTGGAGGTCTGTTCTTAACCTGAAACTGTTCTTAACCTGAAGCACCACTTTAGCTAATGGGGCCTCCTGCTGCTGCCGCCGCGCCACCGGAGCACGATTTCTGTTCTCATCCTGAAGCAAAGCAAATATTACCTGAGGTAATATTTCTGGGTTAGCGGAGTCTGTAACCTGAAGCGTATGTAACCCGAGGTACCACTGTATACTTAAACTCAGCTAAAAGGATGAACTGTGGTTTTATTTTTTTATTACAATAATTAGAAACCACTTAATTGTCAAAAGTAGTATTCTTTGCACCCCTCAAAGCATTATAGCATCCTGTTGTTGGAAATCAAATGCCAGGCAGGCAGCCACTGTCAATCGACATGCAGCACAGGCACAAGTACCTCATCCTATATGATCTTAAAACTCAGACACAAGGATGCAGGCTTGGCAAGTATCAAAACTGAATTCATCATGGAAAGTCACACATCTACCTACACTTCTCTTTTTTTATTGCATTTAATTCCTCTTCCTCCTACGGAATGACTGGACTCAGCAGCCAGTTCCTCGTTTTATTTTACTTCAAACTAACCTTTCCATCTCCGGTTAAAACACATGAAACCTTCTGTGTAAAATGAATTCTACAGTCAACAGAATCTGTGTTTCTGCATACTTGTTTTATTTTTTCCATTTCCCATTGTACAAATTTTACAAATTGAGAATGATTTTGACATGGTGGCACTTCCCCAAAACCTTCCACCACATTAAATCTAAGGTGTAAAGAATCGTATGGACAGGATAGTAATAATATATTTTGCTGGAAGCTGCCCAGAGATGGGCAGGGTATAATAATAATAATAATGTCAGAAAAAAATATTTTTCAATTGTCCCTTTACCCAAAAAATTGTGCTTGTAGGACATGCAGCACAATCATATACATGTATACTCAGAGGTAAGTGAGAGTCCAGTGAGGCATACTCCCAAATATGTATGCATACGATTGCAGTCTTATGGTTGCAACTAATGAAGCATTCACAGAAGGACAACTTCCTCCCTACTGTAGCCCTCAGAAGGGGCCTGTAAAGTGAGACAGAAAGAAGGGCTGGATAATTTCCCTTGCCTGATCATCACTGCAGAACCACTACAACGGATAATGCACTTCATACATTTACAGCCTAATCCTACACAATACCCGTTTACTTAGAAGCCCTACGGGAGTGTTTCTCAAAGACTGGGCTTGGGACCAGCAGTGGGCCACTTTCAGGTGGGCACCAGTGCCACAAACCACCCACTGCCTGCTCATTTTCTCACCCCATTTGCTGGCCGTGCCATAATCTTCTGGTTGGATTGACTGCCCACATGCTGAATAAAAGTGGCCGAAAGACAAGAGAAGCTCGGTTGGAGGGAAAAGAGCCAAATCAGATGCTGAAGGAAATTAGATAGAGGCTAACAACAACAATGTAGGAATAGAAAGGAAGGACAGAAGAAAGAAAGCTGTTATGGTGGAGTAAAGGTAAAGGGACCCCTGACCATTAGGTCCAGTTGTGGGGTTGCCCGAGGGAGCCGGCGTACAGCTTCCGGGTCATGTGGCCAGCATGACTAAGCCGCTTCTGGCAAACCAGAGCAGCGCACGGAAACGCCGTTTACCTTCCCACCAGAGCGGTACCTATTTATCTACTTGCACTGTGACGTGCTTTCAAATTGCTAGGTTGGCAGGAGCAGGGACCGAGCAACGGGAGCTCACCCCGTCGTGGGGATTCGAACCGCCGACCTTCTGATCAGCAAGTCCTAGGCTCTGTGGTTTAACCCGCAGCGCCACCCATGTCCCTATGGTGGAGTAAGAGACTGTAAAAAGAATAAAAAAATTCCTTCCAGTAGCACCTTAAAGACCAACTAAGTTAGTTCTTGGTATGAGCTTTCGTGTGCATGCACACTTCTTCAGATACACCTGTATACACGTTCTTCAGATACACCTATACACGTGTATCTGAAGAAGTGTGCATGCACACGAAAGCTCATACCAAGAACTAACTTAGTTGGTCTTTAAGGTGCTACTGGAAGGAATTTTTTTATTTTGACTATGGCAGACCAACACGGCTACCTATCTACTACTGTAAAAAGAATGATTTTGTTTTGTGGTACGTATATGAAACAAATTAAGTATGAAAGGTTAAGGGGAGAAGAAGTGACAGGAGATGAGTAAAAATACTTTAAGAGGCATGTGGGCAGAGGGAAAATATAAAATTAAATGCCTTTTTCACTTAAAGTCTCTGGATTTTCAAATTCTGCCTAAAATGGAGAGGTTGAATCATGATACCTACACAACCAATGTCTGTGGCTTGCCTGAAGAAAACTGAACTATGAAATTCTATCCCCTTGCCACAAGGAAATCGCAATTGTTAAGGAGAGATTAGATATCAGTGATGCCAGCAATTACCAGCTGATCAGGAAAAACTCAGCTTCCATCCACCACCATTTTGTTATTGGCACCACCCCAGCCTTCTACTTCATGAATTTGTCTAATCCTTTTTTTAAAGCCATCTAAGTTGGTGGCCATCACTACTTCTTGTGTAAGAGAATTACATACTTAAACTGTGTGCTGTGTTAAAGTCTTGTTCCTGGTCAGTCACCACCAGTTCATATATGAGCATGAGCATATATGCGAAATTTAGATATATATTTTTGCCCCCCAACTGCAATATTTTATACTTGTTTACACTGAGTTGCATTTGCCATTTTAATGCCCATTCACAGTCCCTTTTAAAAAATCACCCATAACATTTTGATCACATCAGCAAACTTGGCTACCTCACTGCTCACCCCTTTACAGTCTAAACCATTTAGGAACAAGTTAAAAAGCAATGGTTTTGGGGACTCCGCCTTCAACATTCCTCCATTTGGAGAACTGGCCATTTATTCTGGATCTCTGCTTCCTTTTTTCTTAAAAGTAAAGGGACCCCTGACCATTAGGTCCAGTCGCGGACGACTCTGGGGTTGCGGCACTCATCTCGCCTTATTGGCTGAGGGAGCCGGCGTTTCTGGGGCATGTGACCAGCATGACTAAGCTGCTTCTGGCAAACCAGAGCAGTGCACGGAAACACTGTTTACCTTCCCGCTGGAGTGGTACCTATTTATCTACTTGCACTTTGATGTGCTTTCAAACTGCTACGTTGGCAGGAGCTGGGACCGAGCAACGGGAGCTCACTCCTTCTGATCGGCAAGCCCTAAGCTCTCTGGTTTAACCCACAAAGCCACCCACGTTTTCTTTTTTCTTAACCAGTTACTAATCCACAAGAGGACCTCTCCCCTTTTCCCACGCCTGCTAAAGCTTACTCAGGAGACCTCAAGTACAATGAGACATATTCACAACTAACTGCACATAGGATTTGTCTTGTTTCATTAAACTGTACTTTAAAGTTCGTACTGGCTTGGAGTCTAAAAGGCAACAGAAAATCTAGAAATCTCAGTCTCACACTATTTTACACAAGACACCTGGTCGATGTATTGTGATGTTTAAAGTATTGCCAAACCACCAAGGATTTGGACACCTTAGTAACAATGTTGGGAAATATCTATTTGGTTACTCCATCTGCACAATTCCAGTAATGTCTTTCCAGTTACTCAGCAGCAGCAGCTCTGGGACTTCACATGCACCTGTTGAAAATACTTGATCTACTTAATTGTCCTCATTTACATCTGGAATATTAATGGAAATTGAAAATACAAGAAATCCTCTAAAGCAAGACAGACACAAGTTTTTCTCCTTAGATATCCTGTATTTCCAAACCTTAAAAAAATACTAATATTTGAAGCAGCAACATCTGTACACATTTTGCACTATCAAAGTCCTGCAAACCATACTGTGTGTGCCCATTAAGTATCTATACATAAACCTGCAGGCAAGAGAAGGCTATTTACAGACCTTCAACCGCACAGACAGTCCCTGCTTTACAAGGAGCTGCATGTAATCTGATATGCTACATAACTGCCTGATTAGGTCTGCTTACATTTTTTTATAGCTTCTGTGCTAGGAAGCTGTGGCTGCAAGCAGAGGGTGGGGAGCAGACATGAAGCCAAAGGGACTATAGAAAAGACTTTACAACCTGGAAAAAGGAGACAATGCGTGTACTTTTGTAAACCAAGAAAATCTTTAATTTTTTGCTTTTTTGTTTTAAGAGACTAAAGAACAGCTGAAGAAATCTTTGAAGTTTGAGCTGATGCAATAAAGAGACTGAGCTACCAATAAGGAAGTCCCACGTTCAATTTGTGCTTCTGTTTCCTTAGGTGGCATTGGGCAGGTTACTCTCTCACACCCTCTGCCCCCCATTTGCCTTATGGGGGATAATAATACTTATTAGACTTCCAGGGTTATTGCAAGGCAAGGGTTGCAGGTAGATAATGTAGTTTTCAAATAACCAAATTGCCAAGCTTTATTATTATTATTTCTACTTCACCCACACACTCTGCTGAACAGACAAAGGTCTTATGTGTGTCTGTTTAAGTAACATGATTCTTCAGCTATGTGAAGCAGCAGGGACTTCAAAGACATTGAAATACCATGTACACTTATTCCCATAAACACGATCTTCTAAGAATTCAGCCATTAAAGTTCTGGTGGAAAATATGGCTTTAACTTATCTCTTCCGAGGAAAAAAAAGTGATGAGAACACTTGACATTTTATTTGAAAAAATTCTGGAAGCTTCCAGTCCTCCAGTAATTAAATTGTCCTCTTCAAACAGCTACCCCACCTCATATTAGCTAACCACATTTAATCCACAAAACCTTACTTTGTCAAATTCTCCATAGGCAGTATCAAGTATGCTTTACTATTTTAATGCCAGAATTATTTTAAAGGAAAAGCAGCTCAAATTGTGTGATTTCTCTATATACAGGAGATCATTAACAAACTTTCTTTCTTCCGCTGCGGACAACAACTACCTACCTTTGAACCATGGTCAAGGTAGCTGCACCACTCACATATTCTTAAATTTTGACGTGGTGCTCACTTTAGCCAGGGTTTCAACATATTCATGATAAAGCAGTCATGGGGACATTTTATCTTGAAACTAAAAACTAAAACATCCACCCAATAGCCTTTTGAAAATAGCAGCTAAAGACAACAAATTAAACACCCACCTGTTAGCCAAAGGGGATCAAGAATCCAATGCAGGTAAATGAGTGAGCTGGTGAAAGAGAAACAGATCACTTCATTTCATCTGGCAGTTCAGTTGGCTTCTTTGGCAATGGCAGAGGAAGAAAAGCCCCTTCCCTTTGTAGCCAACACAGAAATGCAGTGAGCTGGTGGAGGAGAATGGATCTCTCATCCCAGTCCTCTTGGGAAAAGGCAATGGGGGGGGGGGGAATCAGCCCACCAACCAGCTGCGGCTAAGAGGGCTTTTCCTCCTCTGCAGCCAGTATGGAAATGGGCTGAGAGCCTCTTAGCATGCTATCAAATTTCTTTTGGAGGATAGTAACTTTTGTGGCAGGGGACGCGGGTGGCGCTGTGGGTTAAACCACTGTGTTGCTTGGGCTTGCCAATCGAAAGGTTGGCGGTTCGAATCCCCGCGACGGGGTGAGCTCCCGTTGTTCGGTCCCAGCTCCTGCCAACCCAGCAGTTCAAAAGCACGTAGTGCAAGTAGATAAATAGGTACCACTCTGGTGGGAAGGTAAATGGCGTTTCCGTGAACTGCTCTGGTTTCGCCAGAAGCGGCTTAGTCATGCTGACCACATGACCCGGAAAAACTGTCGGCCTGTAAAGCGAGATGAGTGCCGCAACCCCAGAGTCATTCATGACTGGACTTAATTATCAGGGGGCCCTTTACTCCACCATAACAGCTTTCTTTCTTCTATCCTTCCCTTCTATTCCCACATTGTTGTTGTTAGCCTCTAATTTCCTTCAGCATCTGAATTGGTCCTTTCCCCTGATTATATTATTGCTCACCATAAGCAAATTGCATGTTCAATCCAATAGCAAGCAGTCTCACCCCAAGCAGTGGTGAAAACCAGTGGTGGTACAGTAGTTAACAGTGTCAGATTAGGACTTGGGAGACCAGCGTTCAATTCCCCACTCGGCCATGAAGCTCACTGGGTGAACTTGGGCCAGTCATCGCCTCTCAGGCTAACCTACCTCACAGGACTGTTGTGAAGATTAAATGAGGAGTGAGGGAACAGTGAAAACACCTTGAGCTCCATGGAGAAAAGGGGAGGATATAAATGCAAAAAATAATTAAAATAAGTAACATGAAAGGCAGTCCAACTCTGATCTCAGTTTCAACTAGAAGACATCTGAATAGTTTACACAAAAGATATCACAAAATCATAGAACTGTAGAGTTGGAAGGGACCTCAGGGGTCATCTAGTCACCCCCTGCAATGCAGGAATTTTGGCTAAAGCATCCATGAAAGATGGCCATCCAACCTCTACTTAAAACCCTCCATTCCACTATCAAACAGCTCTTACTGTCAGAAAACTCTTCCTGATGTTTAGTCAGAATCTCCTTTTCTTGTAACTTGAAGTCATTGTTCCGAATCCTACCCTCCAGACCAGGGGTCTGCAACCCGCGGCTCCGGAGCCGCATGTGGCTCTTTTACATCTTTGCTGCGGCTCCGGGGCGGATACTAGCGAGGGGAGGAGGCGCATTGTGCGCCCCGACACTCCTCACTGTGGCGGGCGCTGTACTGGCTGTGACGTCGCATGGGGGCGGTGCGTGCGTTAGTCACGCACCGCCCCGACGTCACCTTCCCGCCCGCTGTCAGATCGTGGCTCCGGAGATATATTTGTTTTAAATGTCGCAATGGTTTTGTGGCTCCCAGTTGTTGTTTTTTCTTCAGAAACGGGTCCAAGTGGCTCTTTTTGTCTTAAAGGTTGCAGACCCCTGCTCCAGACCAAGAGAAAACAAGCTTGTTCCCTCTCCCATATGACAGCCCTTGAGATATTTGAAGATGGCTATCATATCTCCTATCAGTCTCCTCTTTTCCAGGCTAAACCAATATCCTGCTATTGGTTTCGTAATAACTGTATTTGTGCCTTACTTCTCCTACCTTGGCATATCCATGCATTTTGAAAGCAAGTTCATTTTTTAAATGATATTAAAGATAAGCAACTATATGAAAGTCATAACTGAGAGAGAAAAATGAGAGCAAGTAACTAAAGAGGTTTCAGGGTTACAAAATCTTGCAGTCTTCGGGCCCCATCTTTCCAATGCCACACAGTGAATTCAGAAAACCTGTTTAACCAGTTTCCTTAGTCTTTACCTTACAAAAGACAATACCCTGAACAGCCTGGACCAAGGGGTGTGTGTTGGGGGGTGGGGAGCAACTATGACAAAAGTTTTAATAGGATCTAGGACTTACAGATATTTTTAAAGTCCTCACAACACTTTTTCTAAGAACCAATAATAGCACTGTTTTCAATTTAAGTTTATGCTGTCAGACTTGGATCTCCTAAGGTAAAAAGCTGAAGATAGAAGTTATAGCCCCAATATTTCCAGGCTAAATGTGAAAAAGGGCTCATATGTAGAGAATCACAGCTAATAATAATAATAATAATAATAATAATAATAATAATAATAATATTGTATTCATATCCCACCCATCTGGCTGGGTTTCCCCAGCCACTCTGGGTGGCTCCCAACAGGACTAAAAACAGAAAAAACATCAAACATTAAAAACTTCCCTAAACAGGGCTGCCTTTAGATGTCTTCTAAAAGTCAGATAGTTGTTTATTTCCTTGACATCTGATGGGAGGGCAGGATTTAAGTCAATTTATATCCACTAACTTCACATGGACTAACTAACATGTTGATCAGCATCATAGAATCAAGGCTGCTTCTTGACTGGTGGCTCCTAGCTCTACTCACTACCAAATTATTGCTCTTCCACTGTAGGCTGCAAGTGGAAGTGCAGTTTACTTTCCAAGCTGGCATCACACCTAACCCCTGTGACAGGTACATCACCCCAATTTTTAAATCAGTATTTTAATGAGACCTAAAATACTTTTATGCCTATTTCATTTTATGAAAGAAAGGTACATACCACCATAATGGTTATGAACTTCTCATCTTTCCTCCCATGGGTTCCCCTGAAAGCAGTATCTCTGTCTGGAATTTTCCAGTTTTGCATATTCTCATCTCACAACACTTTTTAATGTGTTTGGTATCAAAATACCTTTCCTTTGCTGGCAGCAATATTGCTTCTAATAGCACAATCCTACACATGTCTACTTGGAAATGTGCACCATTGGGTTCAATGGAGTTTATATTATATTATAAAATTGCAGCCTAACTGTTCTGGATACAGAGAAATGTCCCTAAGGATCTTATTTCTGCTGGGGGGGGGGGTGACTTCTTATGCTTCTTATCTATTTAATTAGACAGAACAATTGTTTGGGAGTGGACTATAGACCATTTGTCAAATTCTTCTCTTTAAAATGAAATTTAAAAATTCGTTCCAGTAGCACCTTAGAGACCAACTAAGTTTGTTATTGGTATGAGTTTTCGTGTACATGCACACTTCTTCAGATACTTCTTCAGACAGACAGAGAGAGAGAGAGATGCAAAGGACAAAGTTCTTTGACCTTTAATACCTTTGCAGAAGGTATTTTGGTAGGCGTGGCTTTTTACAACTGCATAGCAGGCTCATCCAGCAAAAAACCCTCCTGTTGTGCTACTATTAAAACCATAGAAGCCCCATCTTCTTTTACATATTGTCACCCTAAAGAGATGTGAAAACCAGGCATATGGTAAAAAAGTGAAGTGGAATTAAATGTGGGTCTTGGATCTGAGAAGTTGAAGACTATAAGGCTAAATTACTATTTATAATCAACAGTTTGGGTGTGGAGAATCTTGACATTGTGTAATGATCAGTATTAGATGTTATCTGTGGAACTGTTTCCATTGCTAAGGACATGTCTATGATAATAAAAAAGGAAATAAATTCCCTAAAGGATCAGTTGAAATAAAAGGCACATGCTATAAATAGACATTTTTACACAAGAAAAGTTTATAAACCTAAACAAAACTAGAAACATTAGCCATTAAGGAAGTATAAGAAGACTATCAAAAGATTTGGGCTGAATTACTAAATCACCAACTTATGGAGAGATCAGGTGACAAGATCCCCCCGAGACTGCAAAACTAATGAGTTCATAAACAAAATTTAAAACAGTGGGGGGGACTTTCATTATTTATTTATAGCTGGGATTCATGTTAACCTTTTATTAATTTCTAGTATTGATGATTAAAAATACTGTTTTTGTTCTATTTATCTATATCCTCACAGTCAAATTTAGATTTAAGCAGCACAAGTGGGACGTACTTCTGAGTAAATACACATAACTGTGCTGCTAATTACTCAAACTTCTGTATTAAAAAAATGCCATTAAATTAATATTATGTACTCTTTTCCACAATGAACGCCAAAGATGGAAAGTATTTTTGTTCTAGAACACTACCATTGTTTTGTTCATTTGACTCTTATTTTGAGAGTGTTTTCTTTCTGGGACAGAAAACAAACGGAGAATAAAAGGGCAATTTGATAAGACAAAGCTAAAACCCACTTGGACTGCCTAAGGCAAACCATATAGTAGCTTCCATAAAAACCCCCAAAAGTATGATCTACCAAAGCAACTTTATTTTTCAACTTCACACCCTTAGGCTCAGTGGCACAGTCATAATGTTTGTCAGCTGTTAAGATACTTCAGGCATTGGTCCGGGCCTAACTCTAGCAGCTGAGAGACTATTTTTAGATCTGAAAATTAATCTCTCTTAACACAGCAATTAAAAGGGGCAAATGGAAAAGAGAGAACAAAAAACCAATTCCATGTATATTCCATGGGAGAGCAAAAGAACATGGTGATATACGGAGACCAGTAGAAACATCCCAGACAGGTTAAGCAAAGGCATAGCTTTGAAAGTGACATACTGGGAGCACCGGTAGTTAAAAGTTCAATAGTAAAGTTCAACAAGTCAAAAAGGTCCACATCAAGTCTGACTCATGCATGCCTTATGAGACTTCTAATGTCAAACACCATTTCATCAAAAATGTGTCTCAAAATTCTACAAATGTGTTATGCTTTACCCATTTCAATGCATGTGGACTGTTGTTTCTTGTTTCCACATTACGTTTCCTTTGTTTCTACGTTTCATTTTTTCTCTAACACAGCAAGTAAACCCAATATAATGGTATCAAAACCAGAGTGCCGTATACTTTTTATTATGAAACACATACAGTGGTACCTCGCAAGACGAATGCCTCGCAAGACAAAAAACTCGCTAGACGAAAGGTTTTTCTGTTTTCGATTTGCCTCGCAAGACGAAATTTCCCTATGGGCTTGCTTCGCAAGACGAAAACGTCTCGCGGCTTTCTTTCCTTTGTCTAAAAACAAAGACATGTTTTGTTTATAAAGTTAATTTATTTTCCCTTCAATTTTTGAACTGCTCTTTACAGTATGTGTGACTTTAAAGAGCAGTTAATAAACTGTTGTTGTACCAAATTTGGCTTCGTTTCGACTTTTTTTGACCATAGGAACGCATTAATTGATTTTCAATGCATTCCTATGGGATTTCGTGCTTCGCAAGACGAAAAATTCGCTAGACGACAAAAATTGTGGAACGAATTAATTTCGTCTTGCGGGGCACCACTGTACACATCATGTTGAGTGCCTCTGGAAAACCAGTTTTGATGCTTAAATTCTAACAACTCAAAATTAAGGGCTCAAGTCAAAGATAAAAATTGTTAAGCACAACACAGTTCAGACCACACCTAAGTAACAGATTGGAGACTCTCATCATCCCTGAACATTAGCCAAGCCAGCTGATGCTGATAAAAGCTGGGGCCCAAAAACACCTGAAAGGGCCAAAGCTTCCCCAACCCCAATTTAAGTACACCCAACCATCCTAATATGCACACTATTCTTGTTGTTTTTTTACGGTATAAAAAAGCAAGGAGTAGGAGATCTGGAGCTCCTAGGCTGCCTCCTTATAACACCATTGGGAGAAAATAGTGGTTAGTGGTGGTAGGGATGGTCTTTTGGGATTTTCTTTAGGGGAGGGGGAAAAGAGTAATGAGAAGATTTGCTGGAAAAGGAAATACAGTATTTAGCTCTGGGAAGGAAACAGATTTAGAGTGGAATCTGGCCAACCAGATGTCTCTGGAAGCTCACAAGTAAGAGCAGGCAAAGAAACTTCCCTTTTGATTGTCTCTAGTATTCAGATGTATACTGCCTTTGGAGAGAGATTCCATTTAGCTATCACAGGTAATAAGCATTGATAACTTATTTTCCAATAACATCTCATTCATTTTGTAAAGCCTTCTTAGGTTGTGGACATTACCATACCCTGAGGCAGTGAATTCCATCAGTTCAATTATGTGTGGAGTGCAGCTTAATTTCATGTATCTGATGGAGCAGATTGTGGTCCAGGAGCAATTCAGAGCATGGCACTGCAGTAAATGTTGGGTTGGGAGTGTAACATTATGTTTAGGGGTTTGGTACTCAGACCCCAACTATGGGCGGTATTTAACTAAGTTTCATTCAGAATAGATATATTGAAATCAATGGACTTAATTGAGTCAGGTTCATTAATTTCAATGGGTCCACTCCGAGTAAAAATTAGTTGAATGCCACCCTATCTTCTGTAGTCAGTTTATGCTTAAGAGGCTTGTCTCTCAGGCTTGACTGCTTGCCTTCTGTAAGTGTGTTGTTTTGTTAGTCTGAACAGCAAATGTGAGGTCATTTAGGCATTTAGGGCCCAGGCAGTATGTTCTATTCTATTTTGTAGCGTTAGGTAAGGCACTTGCCTTCATCTTGTTCAACATTCTAGACTGACTCAGACCACTGGAGCATCTATTTTGGTATTATCTACCTCCCAGACTGTGATTCGTGGACCACCACTGGTCTGCAGCATATCCATATTGATTTCTACATTTTTATTGTTTCTTTTTAAATATTGCATTTTATCGCATTACAATTTGAGTTCTATGGAATGTCAATGTCAATGCAATAAATTACAATATGTAAGATATAAAAGCAGCAATAAAAATACTATTTAAAATAATCTAGTGCAGCACATTACAACTGCTGCAAAAGACAGAAAAATCATCAAGTGGTCTACTGAGACCATCAGTAATTTTCAAGAGGTCTCTGGGAGGAAAATAATAAAATCCTAGAATTGTAGAGTTGGAAAAGTGTGGAAACCACTAGTCTATGCCAGTAGTCTTCAATATTTCAGACCTGGCACTCACCTTTAACCCAAACATGCATTTGGAGCCCATTTCTCAATTTTTTTACCATGTATCTGTATGCTGGAAGTGCTGTACTGCAGCCCATCTGAGATCAGACTGCAAGCCAGTAGTGCACCCTAACCCACCAAGTGGACACCAATAGTCTGACTGGCAGCGGCTCTCTGGGGTTCAGATAGGGCTCATTCCCCAATTCTACCGTGCAGATGCTGGGGATTGAAGCTGCAACTTTCTGCATGCAAAGCAGATACTCTACCACTGAGCTATAGGCCCAGACGTTGTAGGACAGATTGGACTTCTAGCATTCCCACATTTTGAAAGCCCTAGCTTACCCTGCTGCATGTTCAGTGTGGTTTAATTGCATTACAGGCTGGACCTGCACAGGGCCATAAAAGTTATGCTGTTGCTTAAAAACTGTTGCTTAAAAAAAATAACAAAACGATCTGCACTGCTTATTATTACAAGTACAGTGGTACCTCGGTTTAAGAACAACCCTGTTTACGAACTATTTGGTTTACAAACTCCGCAAAACTGGAAGTAGTGTCCCGGTTTGTGAACTTTACCTCGGTCTAAGAACTGAATCCGAACAGTGGAAGGGCACTGGCAGTGGGAGGTCTCGTTAAAGAAAGTGTGCCTTGGTTTAAGAACGGTTTCGGTTTAAGAACGGACTTCCGGAACGGATTAAGTTCGTAAACCGAGGTACCACTGTACTCAAATGTGAAGAAAGTCCCAGAAGTGTAATTGCTTGGTCTCCTGAAAAAGTTGTACTGGCACTTCAAGGTTAGAAATACTTATCTAGCCTGATTGCTACACAGGCATTCTGTACTGGAATTGTGCCTGTGGTTACCCAATAGAGGAAAATCTAAGGGACTTTCAGAAGGAAAGCCAGTAGGCCATTATCTTCCAAAGCACCAATATATTAACAGAAATGTCAACATAATTAAACATGCCAGCAGTTTATATTATTAGCCTACATAATTGTACAGCAGAAATGTACTGCTGAATGAATTCACCAGAAGTTTTATGAGTGTCTTACAGTGCAATCCAATGTTTGTCTGCTCAGAAGTAAGTTCCGCTGGGATAAAGGGAACTTATTCACTTGAAAATGGGCAGGACTGCAGCCTTACTGTTTATCAACACCTGTGGCCCTCCAAATTCTGTTGGACTTGCAACTCTCATCAAGCCCTAGGCAACTCTGCCTAGGTCAGGTATGCCAGGAGCTGTAGACCCACAATGTCTAGTTGAGTCTAGAGGGTCATGGCTTCCCCATCCCTGATTTACACACTCAAGGTGCTTATTCTAAGCAATAATTAGGACTTTGGGGGCACTCAATTCACTCTCCAACTTACAAGTCCTCCCCTCCTTTTCCCAAATAATCTGTTCCATATGGAAAAATGTCCTTCATATTTTGTTTTTACTACAGTATTCGCCTTTTCTATTATGCCACCATTAAATTAGCTCCAATAAAACAATGCTTATTAGCTTATTTATGGGCATCATTGCGTTCTAAATACCAAATTAAGCCCTGCTTTAAAACCTTATACACTATACAGCCCTGCGCATGCTGTTCCATATGGAGAGTACTAAATGCAGAGCTCTTTTCAAAATCTCACGTATTTTTGTTTCAAGCCACAGTCTATCTTAAATATAGCCTTCCATTGCCTTCTTATTCTACATGTCTTATCTTGGCAAACTGGTAAAATCCAGCATCTCATGGGCTCTGGCTAAGCTCTTCCAAGTTTTCCCTCTCTATCGGATTTCCTCCCATTAACAACAGCTGCTGCAGGCACCTGAACAAAAAACTCGAGTTAAATCCCACTCTGAAAACAATGGGGTTGTTCAGAGGACAGAAACCTTTTATCATACGCCAAGAGACTTAGTAAAAAAAAACAAAATATGGGCAAGGGGAGCTTCTATCTGCACGCAGGTTACAGCTCCTTCCTTTACTCCACAGTGACTTTTTCCAACTATAAGGTGTGGGGGAAAGTGACTACTTGCAATGCACAACCGGGGGGGGGGGGGAGCAGAGGTAAGAATTCAGGTTGTCCCTGAACAAAGAGCCTGGTTTCTCCCCCCGCGTCCATCTCCTTTCCCCCACCTCAGGGTGCAGGGCAGCAGCAAAATCCCCTCCACCCAGTCCATCAAGGCAGGGGGTGCCTCCTCACACTATGGGAGTTACTTCCTCCTCTTCCTCAGTCCCGACCATGGAGTCAAAAGACGGCAGAAGTATAAAAGAAAAGCAACAAAGAGAGAGAGAGAGTCCCCAGTTTCGCGTCTGGAGCGGAATCCTCCTAGAGGCTAATAATATCGCGGCCACGACAGACCCACTCCTTTCCCTCCGGAGGGGTTGGGAAGGCGAAGGGCGGCTCGCACTTCCACGCCTGCCGACCTGTAGACGAGATTTCCCGGCGGGGGTGGCGGCCCGCTTCCAGCTCTGATTATGGGGTCGCCCCGGCCAAGCCCCTCTCCCGCCGTTTACCGGTGAAGCGCCCGCCGCCGCCTCCGTGGCCCCGCCGCCGCTGCAGCACGAAGTAGCCGCTGCTCTTCTGCGTGACCCACAGCTTCAGGGCGTTTTTCAGCAGCACCTCCTCGGGCTTCAGCCACATCTTGACGCCGGCCAAGCCCCTCCGCCGCCAGGGGTCACATCGCCCGCTCCGCCGCCGCGGGACCCCGCCGCCCGTCCACTCGCCGGCGGCAAGGCGAAGGGGGCGCCCTCCGCCAACGCCCGCCCCGCGGGGAGGAGCTCGCCGCTGGGCCCGAGAGCCTGCTCCTCCTCCCGGGGGAGCGGCTGCTGCTGCTGCTGCGGTTGCCTGAAGCGAAGGGCGCCCTCGTCGTCCTCCTCCTGCCGCCTCAGAGGAGTTTCTCCTCAGAAACGAGAGAGGGAGAAGAAACCTGGCATGGCGTTTCCAGGACGGGGAGGGGGGGGAATGGCAGCGGGAGGAGCCGAAAGAGGAAATCCCCTGCCTCGTTTCCACACACCGCCCGGCCTTGGCTTCTTCGTCCCGGCCGACCTAGAGCAGGCCCGCCCTGCAGTAGCTGAGGGAAGGAGGAGGGAACGCCGCCGCCGATGGCGGGGACGTTTTCCTGGCGTATAGGACTAATTGCCTCCTTAAATCCCAGAGGCGTGGAGGTTGAAACGCCCACGGGGCAAGAGCACGTGCAGAATGCGCGGTTACTGGGTGGGTTATGTTGTGCGTGCGTGTAACTAGGGCACTGCTTCCAAGGCAGAGAGAGAAGAGGGTAGGTGGCTTTCAAACCTTGGCACACCTCTCTCTCTCTTTCTTTTTTCTTTGGAAAAGAGCCCGTGGGAATGGGACTTCTGCGAGAATGCTGAGACGACAAATCCGTCGAGGGAATTTTGAGAAGTTACTGTAAACGCACTTTTTGTGAATGTAAACTGTTCTGAATGTAAAGCTTCTTTCTGCCAGCCAGAATGTTTATTTGACGTTTTAAATGGCTCTCTTCCGTTTTCTAACATTCCCAAATAGCTAGAGGGAGGCTCCGGTATGGTTTTACTTTAATGTCCAAAGATGCACATTATATCACCCTTCCACCACACTGATGAAAAGAGAAAGGTGATGATCCATCACAACCATGGGAAAGGGAAGAACTGCATGGTGCGAAACATGTCCAGTGCCCATGGGGTTCAGCAATGTTCCATCAGGACCTCTTTCTGAGACTTGTTCATTAGGAAGAACCAGAATCGCAACAGAGCAATATGCCCCCATCCTATCTCATCCTGGTGGCTCAGAAGGACTTCATAGTTGATCATTTTGAAAACTGTTGAGAAGTCAAGCAAAACTGTCCAGGACAAGGGTTGCCAGTGCAGGGTGTGTGGCACTACTTTGCCCACAGAATATTCCCTGGCACTCACAGGGTCCCCTTCCCCTGCTGAAATCTAGTTTGAAAGATGCATTCTATTGCAACCATTAAAATTGGATGTGGTGTCTGCTTGGTTGTAGTGTGTCTGTGATTTGACTTATTGTATTTCTCAGGTTTGCACAGAGAGTTCTGGAGTTGGAAGAGACCCCAAGGATCATTTGTCCAACCCCCTGCAATGCACCCACAAGCCAGAAGAGGCTGACATTTGCCCCCTACCCTAGAGTGACCAAGGTTGCCTCCGTCCTAAAACTGAGTTGAAAATGGATCTAGATAATCAGTATTATCCAAAAATACCTGACACTGGACCACCACACACTTAAGCATCTTGCCCCAAAACCACATGAAATGACATGGTAACAATCCAGAACTCCAGGATCTAAAGGAGGCTTATTTGACAAAGCTCTTGCCATACATGCCTTCATTTAAGGTAGCAAGTCTCATAGTCATCATCTAAACTTTTCTGTTCTGTCTTTCATTAAACATCCCATTGCGGTTTACAACAATATTGAACAAACTCAATTAAGCACATTAAGCAATAAATACAACAAGCAACTGCCAGAAAAATCACAAGAAGCTAGGTTGGTAATGGCCACAGCAAATGCTTGGGCACACAGCTGTATTTAAGAGAGCACCAAAAATGCATCACAACTGGCTTTTATTGTAGAGGGAATCTTACTTTGAGTGCCACAACAAAATAGGCCTTTACCATGGAGGGCTACTGCGAGATGGACTGTGCCACAGACAGAAGGGCATCATCTGAACAGATTGATTACTGCACCTTCTTTCAAGGAAGCATTCTCTTTGCAACCCAACCAGTCAGTCTGATTCTGGCAGCTAATTAGCAAAAGGAGCAAGGAGCAAGCCTTAGGCTGCATATCTAAAAGGTATCCATAGTAACAGAACAAGCAGAAGCCAAAGTCCTGTTATCCTTCCCTCTAGTGTTATTTTCCTGTGTAAACATGAAAGGAGGGGTAATGGATTTCAGCACACTACAGTAGTTTCACCACCACTTGTCACCCTCCATGACTTGGAGAGTGAACTTTTGAAGTGGGTAGCCTCTCCTCATGGAAGCAATGTGCAAGGAATCTCCATGAGCAAAAGCCTCTCCAGTTCAGAAGTTCGCCCTCCAACTTGTGGAGGGTGTCCAGGGGTGGCGCTAGAACATTCATCCACATGCCTCCTCTCACTTGTTTATTTAACTTGTGTGAATGCTTGAAGAGGATTTATGAGTGGCTGTTGCTTTATTTGTGTTATGGCGCCACATATAATAGTGATGAGTCTCGGTCAGAGTGGGGGCCATTGTAGGATCAGGCTGAAAAATTATTGCTCTCTGAATCTTAACGCAAGTGGGAAGCAAACTGAACTGTTTCATAACATCAGTGGTTTTAGTTGACTTATTTTTCTCCTAAGGCCATATATTATTTCTGTGAGACCATTATCCTGCCAAAATGTTGCTTATTTGGCTAAGATCACTCAACAGGATTTTGAAATTAAAAAGGAACTTGTTGCCTCAGAGATTAAATAGGTACAATGTTACCCTGCTCAAGATATTATATATCTTCTCATGCAGATCTGTGATAATGTTCTAATCTACAATATCCTTCATAATTCTTGCACTGAAATATAGCAGATTTCCCTTCCCTCTTTTTTAGCATGATGGAAAAAAATAGGCATGAATATGGTGCTCATGTATCCTCACAATAACACATTTTCTTTACTTTATATCCCATTATGACTATTTGGCAGCTGTGCAGCAAACAGTCTCTAAACGGCACTTACACAATAAGAGCACACATCAAGTTTCAAGGCCATGCTCAAAATCTGAACAATGTCAGAATTCATCTGGTTTGTATCAATGTTATTACTGACCACAGCAATATGGAAAATGTATGCCTTGCCCTGCAATCCTGCTACACCAAGACATTTCCTATTACATTTCTAACATGCCACCTGGGGATTTCAAAATTGCAACAGTAGAAAGCAGCTGCACAGGGCAGAAACATGGAATAAACATATTCTGTTATCTTGCCAGATGCATTGTGTGTCTCAGTAACTTTATCCATTGGTTTTCTTTAATATTATTGGCCAATGATAATATCACCAAAAGGAAAATGCCCATAACCAAGAGATGCAGAGGAACACCACATTCCTTCCCTAAATTTCCATCATTCATTAAGATACATACACACTTTTAGTTCCTTTGTTTACAAACATTAGAAAAAATATGCAGACAATGGCTGCATGGCTGGATTATAATGGTGCAATTGGAGTAATTGCACCAGGGTCCTTTACTGCAAGGGCTCCCAGACTCTGACCTTTCATTTAAAAACATGGTATGTATGTAGCCATCATAGAAGAAAAGTTAAAAAGCAAAATGTGCAGGCAACCAATTCTGTGAGATGAGCCAGCTCCTGCATGTCAGTATTTTTAGCCAGACTTCAGTGAAGTCATAATTTTGACAAGTAAGTTGCTTGAACACCAAGCTATAGGAATCACTCACTGGGCACCTGCTCCCTTTTAGTGCACTTTATTTCTTGCTTCAGTCTCATTTCTAGTCCTTGGAATCTCGTTTGCATTTCCTTCCTTTCTTGCAACCAGTATATCTTTCCTGTAGAGGATTCAACCAAAACCAAGTACTCCCTATACATTAGTTTCTGCACATCTACTACACAGCAAGTGTAGTTACCCTTTTAATAACCACACTATACGTAGTTACCCATTAGTAACGATATTCAAACACTTTATTCAAACACTTTTTCCAGACTCCCATTGGTCCACTTCAGTGAAGCCTCACCAGCTGACTATAATTGAGGTCTTTTGTTGAATTCCCATGATTCAGCCCCTAGTAAAGTGTAGGTCTGTTTCTGCTGTCCTGTCCTGGAATCTTCCTCTGGTTCTCCTACCAGACAGACACTATAGCCTAGCACTCCAAAGTGTCCCTTCCTTCTCCTCAGTGCCGTAGACAGGTGCTCTTCTCATCTCTTCAGTCTGAGCCAAGTGATTCAGCTACCCCAGGCAAGTCATCGGTCACCAATACACTCTGCCTTCCTTTCAGATGTTCTTTTTTCTTCTGCAATCTTCTTCCTCTGCTGTCTTCATCTTCTGGTTGAACACCATGAACACCAAGCACCAATCAGCATGGAGTAACCAACTAACCCTCCTGCTGACCACCACATGGTCATATATACATTACTACCAGTCAACTGCACCGATTAACTAATAATTCTAAATCTGCAATAACCAATCTGAATATACAAGTCTTCTATTATTTTTTTGCATACTGAGAGTTCTATTTCCTCCTTGCTGTCAGTTGAGATCTCCCAGTGACAGTTAAACCAACTTCCACATAACCGGAGGATTCCCCCATCAAACACATTACAATACAAATGGCAGAATATATTACACAATATCCATTAAAACACAATTAAAATAGATAGGATTTCTTCACAAGTGCCAATGAAAAGATGTCATTGCCTCAGTAAGTTGTGTTTCCTTAGATTTGTAGTTTAAATTAATAATAAAAAAGCATTTCCAAGTGGATAACCCTCTCTGACTGTTGATCCTGGTGTTGTCACACTGTACCAAAAGCATTATTACCATGTGGGTTTGTTCCATGGTGACTTCCTTCCGGACTGAGATCATTATACATATTAATCTAGTTTTAGAATCTTCTTTGAAATTCACTGATATATATTCAGTTTTGAATTACATCCCGGCACTGCGGGAACTATCAGATGGACAACATAAATAGGTCCCAAGGGCTTTCGTGGCAACAAAAAGATGTATTCTCCAGCACTGGAAAGATAAATCCCCACCTGCAATTGTACAATGGACAGAGGACATTAATGTACTTTCCGCATTTGGACATGCAGTTTTTAACAGACAACAGATTTCAGACTCCAAGGGGGCATTTGGATGGCAGATAATGATATTAATGCTTAGACAGTCTGTTAATGGACTTTTATGAAGCACTCTTATTTCTTTATATAGTTGTTACCAACAATTATTTATCTGCAATTTTTTCTAATACCAACCCATTACCTTCTCCTTTCCTTCTTTCCTCTTATTTTGAGCTATATGTTGGGGGGGGGGGATTGTACTGCAAGTATAAATATTAAAAATAAGCCACTTAGGTTGGCTTGTTTTAAACTAACCATAGTTAATGTTAGGCAGTTTACTGATTCAGACAGGATGACTAACAGCAGTTAGCAAAACCTTTTACTGCCTCCTTGTCCTGGCTAGATGGGAGGAGGAAGGGACCGCACGAGGCCAGGAGGGGGCTTCATTCAAATGCAGTAACCACTGTATACACACCTTCCAACATTATCCTTCCTCAAGTCATCAGCCTGCAATTGGTCCCATATCTACCATTAGCTATCTACATAGCTCTTAGCCTTGCTTGCTTATCACACTTCTACATTTTGACTTTTTAAAAGTAAAAAAGTAAAGGTAAACGTAAAGGACCCCTGACCATTAGGTCCAGTTGTGGACGACTCTGGGGTTGCGGCGCTCATCTCGCTTTATTGGCTGAGGGAGCCAGCCTACAGCTTCTGGGTCATGTGGCCAGCATGACTAAGCCGCTTCTGGCGAAACCAGAGCAGTGCATGGAAACGCCGTTTAGCTTCCCGCCAGAGCGGTACCTATTTATCTACTTGCACTGGCATGCTTTCGAACTGCTAGGTGGGCAGGAGCTGGGACCGAACAACGGGAGCTCACCCCATCACGGGGATTCGAACCGCCAAATCGGCAAGCCCTAGGCTCTGTGGTTTAGACCACAGCACCACCCGCATCCCTTATGTAAGGACTACTAAATGTGACTTCTGTTTATTAGGAGGACTCATTCAGTACCTGAGAATGGTCACTTGATACAGAGGAAAGAGCTAAGTATAATTTGGGCCAACATGTCCTCCTAAACGCATATTTGGTGACATAATGGGGACACAGAGGGGCACTTATTGGGAGAAGTAACAGTAGGCAGGAAGGCTGCTCAACCCTTCCCACACTTGCCATTGCCACACTCTTCATGCCACTGTTTCTTCATTGGCTTTTTATAAGGGGCTGCTCACTGCTCAGAAATAACAGTCAATGTTGCTATAATGAAGATACCAAAACACACCCTCTTTAATGGCTCACTTAAATTAGTCCCCTTCCCACAAGTAAAAATACTTTTTTCTACTAACTTTCCGCTCTGTTTTAAATATGAACACTCACTGCAGTGTTCAAATAGCCGGGCTGCTGAAGAAAATCAATAGTTTTCTATTACATGCATTATACCACTGCAATATATCGTACAAATATGTGTAATGACTTTCAGCATTAAGGTAAGATGGAAAAAGCATAGATACACTAAAACTACATCACACTTCAAAAACACCAAAGAACTGACTGTGGAAATATGGCATGTTTCCAATGTTAGTCTTACTCAAAGTAGATCCATTGAACTTAATGGTTTATGATTAACTTGGGCCAGTGGTTTTCAAACAGGGTGTCGTGGCACCCTGGGGTGCCTTGAATGACAGTCAGGGGTGCTGTGGGCAACACTGGCCTCTGTCCCTCTTTCCTTCCCTCCCTCCTCTGATGCCCTCTTGCATCTCTGCCTCCCAAAGGTTTGCACAGCTGTTTGTTGCAGCAGCCCTGCTACAAGGTACCCAGGCAAATGTTGCCTCTGGGGCTGGCCAGGAAGTGCTTCCCAGGCCTCTGTGAGGCAGTGTGAGGAGGCATCTCTCTTTGGGGTAGGGGGTGGTACCTCAGAGACCAGGGGTGGCAGCTGTGGCTGTCCAGAGGACTCCCAAGGAGAGAGAGGAGAGGAGGCTGAGGGAAGAGTCCACAAGGGAGGGTGTTTGAAAAAAGGGTGAGGGACTGCCAGCTCTGCAGGCAAGGGGTGACATAACTGGGCTCCTGAGCCCCACAGGGGTGCCACAGAAAGAATGCTGTTGGTCAAGGGAGCCATGGACTCAAAAAGGTTGAAAACCTCTGACTTAGGCCCATCTGAACTGTTATTGAACTATTTGTATGTAATTTAATGCAGAATAAAAAACAAATAAATTGGTTTAAACTGAGGACAGATGTAGGTGACATATTCAGATTTGACATGCATGGAAGCTACGACCACAGCCTGATCCTAAACCATGTTTAATCAAAAATAATCATGCTGCAAAACTGATGCTGCAATCCTATAACTATTTACCCCAGAGTAAGCCACTGGAACTTGAAGAGACTCACTTTGAAGTATGCATTACAGTGGAACCTCAGTTTTCAAATGCAATCTGTTCCGGAAGTCCAGTTGACTTCCAAAACGTTCAAAAACCGAGGATCAAAGGGCTGTCAGCAATGTCAATGGGGAAAATTGAAAATCTGTCTCAGAAGCCGTTCGACTTCCAAGGCGCATTAAAAAACAGAAGCATTCACTTCCAGGTTTTGGCTTCGGCTTCTGAAACCTTTGGTTCGAAAACTGAAGTTTGACTATAAGATTAACTGAGAGGCTCAAATTCTAGCAAACTCATCTGGGGGGTAAGACCTGTTGAACTTAGGTTGTGTACACACAGGGGCTGCATATCCCATGAGGTTAGTGGATGTCTGCTTCACCTCGCCTCATGGGTGGGCCGGCTTGCGTACACACTCCTGTCTTCTATATCATGTGCACTCCCTCGGCTGCTTTGTGAAGCCCTCTATATAGGATGCTAGTCACAATCCACATCTAAACCCTGTGTTTTGATGCATTTCCTCCCAAAGCAGCTTTGAAACATAAGCCATATGAAGCCAGAATCTCCACCCTCTCTCCACCCACCAGTGTGGACTGACAACGGGCAACTTGGAAACACATCCAACTGCAGGCGCAAATGTGATTTGAAACACAGAAGGATCAAAGTTGGAAGGGACCCCCAGGGTCATCTAGTGGGACTCCAACCCACAACCTTGAGATTAAGGGTCTCCAATGAGCTATCCCTCAAGACCTCGCTGCATCTTAAGCCGGCAGTGCACCTTATTTCGGAGTAAAGCTGCGAGTCAAGAATCACTGCATAACCCACTGAAATCGGAATGGGCTGCACTTCTCACGCGCAAAGACACTCTCAAGGCCTCAGCTCTGTACATTAAAGTTGCATTGGTTCAGTTACCTTTCTTCTTAAAAAAAAGAAAAATCCTGCTTGGAAATCAGACTACAAACATCGAAGCAACACATTACTCAACAGTCCCGGCAAAGCGCTCCACCTCAAAGGAGGAAACAGCCAATCCCGTTCCTCTCCCTTGAAGTTTTAGGTCTCCGAGCGGCCAATCCCGCTTCTCATTCCTGTATCTGGGTTCGGAAGAGCCCAATCCCTTTCGCCGAGGGGGAGCCACGGAGCTCAGTTCCCAACCACTGGAGGATCGCCGCTCGCTTCCGCTACCCCCCCCCCGCGCCGCCTCCCTTTGGTTGCCCGGGTTTCACCGCTCCTCCCCGCTATATAAGCTTTGCGACAATGTTGGAAAGCGGGGCCCGCTATCCGGCGGCGAGCGACTTTACGGTAGAGCCCGCTCGTGCGGAGCGATAGTCGCGATGTCTAGATAGAGCGTGGGCGGCAGAACGTTGCGGGAAACATGCGCGCGCACGGGGGGGGGGAATGAATAATGACAGGAGTAGCTGGTAGGTAGGTAGGCGGGCGAGGTAGCGCGCGCAGGCGAGGCGAGACAGAAGGAAGGGGGCGGAGCTGGATGCCGGCGGGTGGGGCCAGCGTTAGTCCCCCAGCCCGGTTGCGCTACGGAGGCCGCGGGTTCGATACCCGGTGGGGGTTGTAGTAGTAGTAACAATAGTGGTAGTAATAATAGCAATAGTAATAACAGCAGCACCGAGGCGGAGTTCTCTCCTCCTCCGCCGCCTCGTGGAGAGATGAGCCTTTCCCCGAAGGAGCTGTCGAGCCTGCTGAGCATCGTGTCGGAGGAGGCCGGCGGTGGCACCTTCGAAGGCCTCTCCACCGCCTTCCACCACTACTTCGGCAAGGCCGAGCACTTCCGCGTGGGCTCCGTGCTGGTGCTGCTCCTGCAGCAGCCCGACTTGCTGCCCACGCCGCCGCAGCGCCTCACCGCCCTCTACCTGCTGTGGGAGATGTACCGCACCGAGCCGCTCGCCGCCAACCCTTTCGCCGCCATCTTCGCGCACCTCCTCAACCCCGCGCCGCCCGAGAGAACCACCGCCAGCAGCGCCGCCGCCGCCGCCAGCGCCGCCACAGGCCCGGCCGGGGGTGGGGGCGGCGGCGACGACGGCGAGAGGCCTCCGCTCTCAGGTACCGCCGGCCGAACGCTTCTCCCCGTGGGGGGAGAAGAGCGGTTTCTCCTCAGCAGCAGCACTTCCTTTCCGACACTTTAGTTGTACGTTTGAATCGGGGTTGGAGGAAACCCGTGGCCGTCCGGATGGTGCCGGGCTCCAGTCCCGGTGATCATCATCATCATCATAACATAATACTAATTACTACTACTAGCTCCCACATCTGGAGGGCCGCAGGTTCCTCACCCCTGGCTTAAAGCGGAATAAATGCATTTTTCCTTCTCCCCCATCCACCACAAGTATGTCAGGATTTACGGTGCTCTTTTTGAACTCCTTTCTTACCATTTTCATTTAAGTTACTACTTGTCCTGTGCATGTTGATTCAAAAGCATGTCCCGTTGAGTTCAATCAGGCTTGCTCCCCCCAGCCCGTGAATGTACAGTATAGGATTGCAGCTTTAGCCCCGGTGATTAATAATAATAATACTTAGAGCTCCCACATCTGGAGTGCCACAGGTTCCTCACCAATGACTTAAAAGGAATAGATGCATTTTTCCTCCCCACCACCACAAGTATGTCAGGATTTTAAGGTGGTTTTTTTGAACTCCTTTCTTACCTGTGTTCCCTCCACCCACAGCATTTTCATTTAAGGTACTGCTTGTTGATTCAGAAGCATGTCCCATTGAGTTCAATCAGACTTGCTCCCATGAATGTACCTGTATAGGACTGCAGCTTTACTCTCTTGTTGTCCTAACTTTGGTATTGCCTTTGGATGTGTGTGACATGCTTTTTTTGGGTGGCCCTCATTTAATGGCTGTCATACTGCCTTCCTAATCATCATTGTTTATTCTCAAGTAAACAGCATCCATCACTTCCCTATTCAGACAGTCACATATCATCACACATAAGGCCAGAGCCCCTGGGGGAAAACGTCCTTGTGAAATAGTATGAAACGTTCATGTTTCTAGCATGCTGGCTGTGAGTGGGGAAGGGTTTTAGAGGGGTATGACACTTTTGTGTTAGGTGATCTTGAACCCATTGGGTAATAGGTACCCATCTTCCAAAGTGACCCCTCCCTGGTTACAGTGCATAGGCTCATCTAAATTTAGGTGAAAACTTGGGATGCTTACACAGATTGGAAACGAGGAACACCTTTTAAAAAATGTAATTAATGTAACCTACCTTGAAAAAAATATTTGAAAGACAGGGTAAAGATGGATTAAATAAATATTTTTACCTAGTTTAATATTATGGCTTTGTAAGGAAAAGTGTCTATGCATTCACGCATGATGACAGTGATAGCCAGTCATGCCTTCTCACTAAATTCACATGCAACAAAATACAGTGGTACCTTGGTTCTCAAACTTAATCTGTTCCGGAAGTCCGTTCCAAAACCAAAGTGTTCCAAAACCAAGGCACGCTTTCCCATTGAAAGTAACGCAAAGTAGATTAATCCATTCCAGACTTTAAAAAACCCCTAAAACAGCAGTTTAACATGAATTTTACTATCTAACGAGACCATTGAGCCATAAAATGAAAGCAATGATCAATGTACTGCAGTCACACAATCAATCAGTAGCTGAACTGGGTTCCACACTGTCACATAAACAAAAACGAAAGAGCCGCAAAAACAAAAATGCAAAATAAATAGCAAAAACAGACAGAACTCAGCGTAACACTCAAAACGGAAGTGTGGCACTCAAAATGGAGCACGTATGGCTTCCGAAAAAAGCTCACAAACCGGAACACTTACTTCCGGGTTTGCAGTGTTTGGGTTCCAAGTTGTTAGAGTACCATGGCGTTTGAGAACCAAGGTACCACTGTAGATATTTGTGTGATAATAATAGATCCTTTTTTGTAAACAAGAATTATATATGTATGAAAATCAACCAGTTTCAGTGGTTTATTGAAGCCAGAACTTTGAATTGTGTTTAAGAAGCCAGGGCCTGACTTTGGCAATAGTGCCTTCTGTCATAATTAAGTCTCTTATTAAAAATATAAGAGCCTTGCTGGATTAGATGAATGATTCATCTAGTCCAGCATTCTGTTCCCACAGTTGCTAGTCAGATGTCTGTGGGAAGCTCACATGCAAGATGTGCATACAGTAATCCACTTCTGCTCGTGCTCTTCAGTAGGTTAGAGACTTACTGCTTCTGAAAGTGGAAGTAGTACGTGGCTGTCATAACTAGTAGCCATTGATAACCTAATTCTCCTTCCAAGTGAAGTGCACCTGGCTCATTGACTTTCAGGACAAATTTTAAAACATTCATGTTTACTTAGGTATTTGATGGCTAAAAGACACTGTTCCTGGTAACCTTGAGATCCTTAGTTGAGAATGTTATTTTAAAAACAATTTCTAAAAACTGTTTTATCACTGCTGCTCTGGGCTCCTTTGAAAGAAAGGTTGGGATATAAATAAATATGTTACTGTTATTATTAGTAACAACAACAGAAACCTGTAAAACATGTCATGAGTTGGTTAGGTGAGTAAGAAAGTATTAATTCCTATATATAAGTTGGGGGGAATAATGTTTGTCATCCTAATTGTAATTGCAAAATAGGAGGATGTGTTTGTTGATGCCAAGGAAACGTGTAAAATGTGAGGACAGTAGCAAAAGTACCAGTCTAAAAGGTTATTTTAAAAGTCTTTCAGAATATGTAAGTTGAGGTGAGGAAAATTCATTTTAAAAATACTGTACTAATTCTGAGTATTCAGTTACAAACAGATGCTGTTTTAGCTAGTTTAATTTACAGCCAAACAAAACTTTCTGTTTTTGGTTGTATGTTTATACATAAATCACTTGCATTTCACGTAAACCCAGTTGTTAGAGAAGAGTGCAAAACATTTCTACCCATTTGTTACATCAAGTTAATATTTGTATTTCAGTATGTATAAAGTACTATTTTTAGCACATGAAATCCTGAAATGATGTTGCCTTTCCAGGTTTTCTGCCTCCTATAACCCCACCAGAGAAATTCTTTCTTTCCCAGCTGATGTTGGCCCCACCTAGAGAGCTCTTCAAAAAGACCCCAAGACAGATTGCATCAATGGATGTAGGAAATATGGGCCAATCTGTGGATATCAGCGGCCTTCAGCTGGCTTTGGCAGGTAAAAAATTATTGTTCTTGCTGAGATCTGATCCTGATCTAGAATGAATGACATTTGCACTACCTTTGTTCTTGTGCTAAGTGTGCGTAGAAGAGTCGTAAGAGAGTGGCTGTGTTCTTGTGTTTGCAAGCTAAAGTTTGTATTTTTATAGTACAAGTTTACAGCACTTTGCTGAATTTGAACATGAATTTGTCACACTGAATTTGTCACTGTGTGGCTTTTAAGAAGCAATTATTGGCATGCTGAAAGGTGGAACAATGATTCTTTCTGGTCAGCGGTTGTGTATTCTGGCTGTTCTGCCTCTAAGATGTGGGCAAGAAAAGCCATTGCCAGAAAGAACAAGGAGAGAAAACAGTTAATTTAATTGTTCCCCCTAGAACACTACTAAGGTGAAAAGGCAAGGCACTCTGCAGGAATCAGAATGGAACTTCCATGTTGCTAAACAAAGAGGAACAGAAAAAATGATTCGAACTTGATTTATACTTGGATAGTTCATGTTAAAACAAACTTCCTAACTTTTACAGAGAGAAGTTGAGCTAACAGTATATCTTGATTGCATTTTGCTCTTCATGCTGCTGGGATAATTTTTCAAATAAATTCTCATTTTGTGCTTTTTATAGCTAGTTTTGTCACTAAGCTTCTTGCCAATTACGTGTCATATGTTGCTTTGGAAAAGGAAAAGTATTCTGGCAATGTACTGTGCTAAGTACAAACTGTTTATTTGATGGAAGACTTAGTTGATTAAGGATCAGTGACCTCTATTGAAATCAGATTTTTTCCAGCACACTCCTTTCAAATCAAAGGAGACTTCCTGGAATTGACGAACAAGGGGAAAATACTGCACTAAAATATCTCAATTTGTTTTCAGTTTGAATAGTGCGTAGTGCTTTCCCCTCTTAACTTGAAGATGTTTCTGAGGTCATATTTTGCTATTTCTAGAAATATTTTCAGGCATTATTTTACATACTTGTTTAGAATATGATATAAAAAGCTGATGTATGTGCACATGAGTAAGAACAGGCTTCCTCAACCTCGGCCCTCCAGACGTTTTGAGACTACAATTCCCAGAATCCCTGACCACTGGTCCTGTTAGCTAGGGCAGTGTTTCCCAACCACTGTTCCGCGGCACACTAGTGTGCCGCGAGATGTTGCCTGGTGTGCCGCGGGAAAAATTAAAAAAATTCGAATTTTTTTTTTTAAAAAAAGTCAAATTTTCGATTGGGGCGCCGTCACTAGATGACCCCTGGGGTTCCCTCCCTCCCTCCCACTCTGCGCCTCCCTCCTCCTCCTCCTCCTCCGGGGAGGCCCTTCCTGGCTCTCGGCCAAGGCTTGGCGGCTGCCACTCACTCACTCGCTCACCCACCCGTCCCTCCATCCCTGCACCCGGCCTCTCCCCCTCCGTCCCCGGCGCGGGGGCTGCCGGGATCCGTAGTCCCCTCGCCCTTGGGCTCCGCGAACTACGTTTCCCAGCGTGGCCTGGCGGGCCGGGCGTTTTGTTTGAAGCGCTCTTCTCCCGGCCATGGAATGAGCGCGGCGGCCGGGCGGGCAGGGGCTCTTCCGCGCAGACCCCGCGCAGCCTGCCTGCGCCCCCGCGGAGATCGGGCGGCAGGATGGAGCCTGGGGATCCCCGCGGAGGCGGAGCGGCGGAGGCGGAGGCTGCCCCCCAGGTAGGGCTGCGTCGGGGGGGGGGGTTATTTTTGCAATGCTGCATCCGCGCCGGAGGGGACGCATCGGACCGCGGGGAGACCCCTTGGCGGGCGTGCAAGGCAATGCATGCGTGCAGGCGTTGCATGGAGTGCAGTGCAATGCAATGGCAATGCGGCATGCATGCAACTTCCACCGGCGCTCCGGACTTGGCAGGTGAGGGGGGTCCCCAGTGGGCGGCAGAGAGAGCCGGGAGGGCGAAGGGGAGCCGGGGGGGGGAGCAGCGCTGCTCCCCGAGCTGAGCCCGGGGGGAAACTTCGGCGTCGTTGCGCCGGGTGTTGGAAGCGGAGGCTGGCGGGGGCCCCTCACCTGCAAAACCTGGTCGCCTCTCATATATTTCGTGCATTGCATTCATCGCCCGCTTTCTCCTCCAAGGAGCTCCCGGGGGCGCGCGTTGTTCTCCCCGTGTTATCCTCGCAACAACAGCCCTGCGAGGTGGGTCAGGCGAGTGGCCCAAGGGAGCACCCAGGGATTGTCCTGGCCAGGTGGGGTGATTTGAACCCTGCTCTCTGCCCGGTCTTTGTCCTCATTTAGCCCCCACATGTGCATGACTGTGCATGACTGAGGTTTTCCCCCCTCGTCTTGGCTATGGTGTGAGTCTGTCCTGTTAATTAATGGGGTTCTGCCTTCAGAGAATATGAGCCAGCCCTCAAGGAGGTGATTATGTAATTTGCTAGCAATTCATGTCCCTCCCGGCGTGACGCTGCGCGCTGACGTCACGGGGCTGTAATGGTGGTGTGCCTCGAGATTTTTTTCATGAAACAAGTGTGCCTTTGCCCAAAAAAGGTTGGGAAACACTGAGCTAGGGATCATGGGGCTTGTAGGCCAAAAACATTTGGAGGGCCGAGGCTGAGGAAGCCTGAGTAAGAACTATAAAATACACCCAGAGCTCTTTTTTACAAAAAGCCTTTGCTGTGTCAGTTTCCAGTTCTGAAGAGAAAAGTATATTAAAATACGGCTTGTGGTTCACAGCTGTGCACACAAATTGCTACCTAAAATTACAGTCAAGGGACCACAGATTCATACTTAGCACCAACCCTGCCTCCGCCCTCATATTGTGTTTGTGTGTGGTCCTATCCTTGATACTGTGCTGAGTTCTGGAAGCAATTGGAAAGCACTGCAGAATTAGAGAGAGCCTCTTCCATGCCTAGAGAAGAATTATAATTCTCTCAGAACTTGTGCTTAGCTCATCTCAACCAGTGTTGAGCTCACAAATGCTTTTGTGAGTTCTCGATCTTAGACTCGAGACTTAGACTCTTAAGTTCTCAGACTCTTCCAAACAGTGCCCTTGAATTACAGTAAGCCTTGTTACCTTATTGTGAGATGGGTGCATAAAAAAGTAAAAACAGCCTCTGATCAGAATTATAGTTCATGATGTCTGTTCAAACTTCTGAATCCTGATTCTTGTGGTTACTTATGTTGAGTATGGGTTTCATCCAATGGTGTTGCTCAGTTGACAATTCTGTTTGTTTTACTCAAGATCACATGCACTGAACATTGTGTTAACCATTTTCCCTTCTAGAACGTCAGTCTGAACTGCCGACACAGAGTAAAGCGAGTTTCCCCAGCATTCTCAGTGACCCTGACCCGGATTCTTCAAATTCTGGTTTTGACAGCTCCGTTGCCTCCCAGATCACTGAAGCTCTAGTGAGTGGACCAAAACCACCTATTGAAAGTATGCATTACTTTCTATAATCTTTTACCCACTTACAGCATAAGATAGCTATAATATTAGTTATAATCCCACCACTTCATTTCTGTATGTGATTGTACTGATTGTAGCAAGCTTTAAAACTTGTAAAAAAAAACCCTGCTTGATTGCAAATGAAAGAATGAATGCTTTTCTCCAAAGCAATGACCAATAGGATGTGCCACAAAATAGTTTAGATTGATTTCTCCTGCACTTTCAGTTTATTAGAATAGCTGAGTTGGTCTGATGCTTTTACCTTCTGCAGGTTGAGGGTCATAGAGTCCTGTTATATTGCGAACATACCCTAAATGAAAATAGTTTCTGTACATTGGCCTGGTTTGCAGGTCATGCTAAGCAAAACCATGTTTTAGCTCCCAGGAAGATTGTGGCTGCTTGGCTCCTCCCTGGTCATTTTGCAGCTGCACTGCACTGAGCTAAACCATGGTTTGGCTTAGTATGTTGTCCAAATCCAGGTTTGTTTATGGTTAGTCTCTCCACACTAACTATAAACTAACCTAGGTTTGTAACCTTAGTTCTAATAAGTAGTACTATGGTTCAGTCCTGTGCTATATTCTACCATTATTCTAGCTAGGAACGAAGAACTAGAATATACTTAGGACTCATCTGCAGTGCACATAAAGCCATATCATCTCTGTAAAAAAGTCACAACTTCCCTCAAAGAATCATGGGAACTGTAGTTTGTTGAGGGTGCTGAGAATTGTTAGGAGACCCTTATTCCCTTCACAGAGGCAGAGTTCCCTGGGAAGAGGAATTGATTGGCAAAACGCTATTGGGAACTGTTGCTCTTTCAGGGGAATAGGGTTCTCTTAACAACTCTTAGTACCCCTTTATAGTCCCCATAATTCTTTGGGGGAAGCCAAGACTGTTTAAGAGTGGTAGGAGAATGCTTTGAATGAATAGTGAAGATGGGGGCCTTATACTCTAGTTTATACTATCAGATTTCTGAATGGATTTGTAATTTTTCATCACGCACTAAGTGTCGCCATAGAATTCTTCAGGATCACCATGCGACAGATTGCCCACAGGTTTTTATGGTGGTTTATCTATTACCCTGTTTTGAAATCAGAGGTTTTAGGAAAGTTCTCAGCTGCAAACATTGTACCACTATCATATCTGAACTATCACGATTGTTTCATGGAGCCTGACAGTATGCATAGTGTATTTCATTATGTGTTCAGAATGTAATGCTTAGGGAGAAGTGAGCATAATATTTAGTAGGCTTTCTGTACCAGGTGCTTTCAGATTGATATGAATGCAAATTATTTTTCCAGGCCATTTTCGTCCAGAATTTATACGACCCCCGCCTCCACTTCACATTTGTGAGGATGAGCTCGCTTGGTTGAACCCGATAGAGCCAGATCATGCCATTCAGTGGGACAAGTCAATGTGTGTGAAAAACAGTGCCGGAGTGGAAATCAAACGAATCATGGCCAAGGCTTTCAAAAGTCCTTTGTCATCAGCACAGCAAACGCAGGTGTGTGTAGTAGTCAGGTGGTACATAGTCCCAATTCTATTACTGTGCATTTTCTAATGTGAGGTTAAAGTATCCTTAAACTTGAAAGTTGTATATATTGTCACCTATATTTTGTTGTGCCTTGTTAAGTCTTAAGGTGTCCATTTATTTATTTTCCCTCTGCAGCTCCTTGGAGAATTGGAGAAAGACCCCAAGCTTGTTTACCACATTGGCCTCACTCCTGCCAAATTGCCTGATTTAGTGGAAAATAATCCTTTGGTTGCTATAGAAATGCTGCTTAAACTTATGCAGTCAAGTCAGATAACGGAGTATTTTTCAGTCTTGGTCAACATGGACATGTCTCTGCATTCAATGGAAGTTGTCAATCGGTAACTATTTGTCTACTTTAGATTGCTTTGTTGGCATTTTTGAATGAGCTTGATTTCTAGTATCCATGCAGCCAGTTTGGTCCCATCAAGGAACAGTATCCTGGGTGCCTGTATCTGAATGTTGGTGTAGTTCAGTGTTTTGCACTCAGTTCTACGGACAAAGTACATGAGATACAATCAGAAACAGAATTGCCGGATTGGTCCAAAGGATTTGGACCTAATCCTTTGCAATGCTGTCATTAAGGGTAGGTTTAATTCCAGCCCGCCCTTTTCCTTTCCAGTATAAGAGAATGGCTGCAGTGGGGTGAACTGGCAGCGTTAATTTTTCTTCATCTCCCAAATTTAATGTTTTGGCCTCCAGATCCAGGGACTACATAGGGGCAGGGAGGTATATTGTGTTCCTATGTACAGAGCATGTGGATGAATTGCATGTGTGCACATAAACAGGAATCCCTACATCATTTGGGCTCTCCATATACATGAGCCCCCTTCCCATTCCTGTCCTAATTTTGCTAGTTTTTAATTAAGCTCATGAAATTGGAGAGAATGTCATGACAGTGGACCTGTGGATAGTTCAGTGGGGAGCAGCTTTAGGAGTATTCCATATCCTTGGATTCTTCTTCCTTTTTGTCTTCTTTGACAGCCATAGTCATTGGAAAGAGCCAGTGCAAGCTCAGAGGAAGATACCCATCTATGCACTTTCAGGATGGTAGATACCAAACAGCTGGCTGGTTGTAAATGTTATTGAGCCTCTGTGTCCATTCCTATGAAGGGACAGATGGCATTTTAAATTGGGGTGGTGTAGTGGGAAAGTAAACATGTACAGCCACTTCATGTTCAACAAATGTATAACCATCCACAGTGAAAGAGGGTCGTTATCCCATTAGTTGTGATTGACTAGTTCTTGGTAATAATCTCTTAAACAATAATTCCTCCCCAACTTCAGTACAATGTACTATTTTAATGTGCTTTAGTGATGCATTGTTAGCTACCATGGGCATTTCTTAAAACAAACAAGGATAAAAGGTTTTATAAATGTGTAGCACGGCAATTGACAAATCCATTAATTCAAAATCGGCTCATTCTTTCCCTCCCACTGACTTCATTCTAAAGACTCAGGCAGAGAGATCAGCTCAGAATATATGCAACTGTAGAAGAGGGATATAAATGAAACGAATAATCATACTGTACCATTAAAAAATAAACCATAAGATCGGGGGGGGGGGGGGAGTTGAAATTTTAAGCTGACATGTGCACAAAGCAGCCCAAATGAAGCAACAGCCCTACATTTTGAAAGGATAAATTCTCTTCCTGATCTTTTCGCACCTGCAGTTGTAATTTCCTTTTCACACTCATGATGTTAATATCACACCATAAATGTAGGAGGCTGTGTGAACATTTGCTAAAATTCATTGTAACTAAATAGTAGTTGCTAAGGAGGTGTGGGATCAACTCCCCCCCCCCCAGCATAGAATTTATGGGCGATCTGCTCATAGTTAATCAACTATTTTCTGTTTCCAACAGCCTTACCACAGCAGTTGATCTTCCTCCTGAATTTATTCACCTTTATATTTCCAACTGTATTTCTACTTGTGAGCAAATTAAGGACAAGTATATGCAGGTAGGTTTTTGGAAGCATTTCAAAATGAGAAACTATTGAAATCCCGGGACTGGTTCACCCAGGCTTGGGGCGGCAGGGGGAATGGAAATCCTTATGAAACTGTACAGAATTTGTACCTGGGAATTTGAAATATTTGCCTTGCTCTAAATGGAACACAGTATTTTGGGGTCTTACAGTTCTTACTATTCCATACTTTTAAAGTAGGGGTGGCTAATCTATGGCCTTCCAGATATTGCTAGACTCGTTTGCATCACCTCCAGCCATCTTGGCCAGGGTCCAAGGATGAGCAACACCTGGAAGACCAAAAGGTCCCCACACTTATTAAAGGTATATAAAAGGAACCAAAAGAACAGGAGGAGGAAAGCACAATCTATTCTTTAGGGTTATTTTCCAAGCAATTTAAATGAAATACTCTAATTCAATCTGTGTTTCTGAATTGTGGCTTTTAGTAATAAGAAAACCATTGGATGATTGAAATTGACACCTGGGCTGGGGGAGTTTTAAGCAGGCTACTTATTGCAGAATTAAAAAAGTGAATCCTGTAAATTTTAACTAGCTCATAAAATGAACAGTTTTGATCTTCTTAAAAGAGATTTTATTTCCCCCAAGCTACTTTGTGAGCTGCTGCTTTGTTGGGTCAGCAGTCAATATATCTAGTGTTACCCTAAGTTTGTCATCTCCATTACTTTCAGTGAGCCTACTTTGAGTAGAACTAACATTAGATATAACCCATGTGTCGTCTATGTTTCAGAACCGGCTAGTACGACTTGTGTGCGTCTTTCTACAATCCTTGATTCGGAACAAAATAATTAATGTACAGGACTTATTTATAGAAGTGCAAGCCTTTTGTATTGAATTCAGCCGGATAAGAGAAGCAGCTGGCCTTTTTCGATTGCTGAAGACACTTGACACTGGTGAAAATCCTTCAGAGACGAAGACTTCAAAATAATACTTCATTTGGAAGAATGCTTTATATCGGATTAGGATTCTGTATGATTTTTGTATAGTTCACTATTTGCTTGCAATTAAGATGCTATTTGTGCTGTATTAAATATTGCTTTTTCTGTTGGAGAAGTTTGAATGATGTTGATGAGTCGATGACGTTGAACAAAACCTACTATTAGTGTGGCCTGAAGTCTTCATTGGAGAGCTCCCTGATGCAGGCACCCATGAAAGGCTTCAGTAAATAATCTGTCACAAACTCACAATGCAGGAAACTGCTTGCTCTCCTTACTTAGTTCCTGTTTCCACTGACTTGGCCTCAACATTGAGCACTCCTCAGAGATGCCTCTTTGATTGGATGCCAGGATTCTGAACAGAGAAGAGGTGCAAAGAGATTCCACTAGCCTCCATGGACCTTCTTAAAAATTCCACTGCTCCATAGCAGGCCAGCCATGTGAGATAATAAGTACTGTGTTGCTCAGTTTGTCTGCTAAGATACTCGATTCCAGTAAGCAAGTGTTGTGTTAGCATCTTAATTTACTTGCTTATTGGAGTTAAAGAAAAATAATCAAACCTATCGCAACACAAGTGAAGGGTATTGTTTGTCTTACAAGGCCGAACCAAGTTGAAAAAGCTGCAGATTTTTTACCTAAGAAGCAACGGTGAGAAATATTTTTGGGACGCTGATAACTTCATCTTCCCAAGAACAATATCTGAGGTAGGCCACTCCCTAACTGGCTGCTATCAAGGACCCACTTTCCCCATGGCTTTCTGTTCCAACAGTTTCCATAGGCTGCAGCATCCCATGCCTGAAAAAACCTGAAGGTTAAAAGTTCCTCAACTGCATTACACAGAAACCCTTCCAAATTATTTCTGTTCAGCTCATTTTAAGAGTTAAAAAGGGCTCAACTCTGAGGATTCTGCAGAGGGGGAGAAATGTAGCTCTGTAAATGCTTTGAATTCAAAAGGTCCTATATATCACCTACATTCCATCAAGAATGACCTTGCTCAGCAGATTCAGAGCTACTTCTAGACAGGAGACAAACAGTGGGCTGGGTCTGTTTAGTGGGGGTCCAAAGCCTAAGTTGTTTTTCTAATGGTTTCAGCCCAGCCCTTGAGTCCAAAGGTACCCTTTGCAGAGAGCGCGTAAAATTTACCTTTGCAGTTGGGTACAGGATCTGGTAAATTCAAATAGGGCATGAGAGCTACTTTTGTTGTAGCCCCACCAAGGCAAAGTGCCTCACTGGGCCAGGTACCTTGTTCTCCTTAAATCTATAGAAGTAAACATTTCCAAAGCACAATGAAGTGAAAAGTCCCATTACCTTCACCTTAATAAATAACAAGACAAGTCACATTATAAGCATTCAGAAGTTGACTTTACAGTTGCATCCAGTGTCTGAACTGATGGCTTGCAGCAGACCCTCAACTCCCACAAGCATCCATGGACTGCCTTGAGAGATGGGCAGGGGGCCCCACCTGTCATCTGCCTATTGTCAAATGTGAGTTTGAACTCAAGATCCCCAAGGAAAGGAGTTTTCCAACTTCAAAGTCCACATTTGCGTTGGCAGTTCCCACCTCTAACTAATCCCAGCAAGGCTTACATTGGGTGTCAAATTTAAAGGTATAATAGCATGCAAGCTATTATAAGGCCCAGGATAAAATGAGAGCACGTTTAAAGGATTCAATGTGTTCCTTTGCAGCAGCACCATTATCTATCTTAACACCTGGTGTCAGGTAGGCACAGCTTGGGGGAAAGCCTTTTAGGTAAAATAAGGCCTAGTTTGATTCATGAGCCAGAGGATTCCTATGTCTGCCTTACCATTCTAGTTCATTTTTCCTGACCATAGGGAAAACTTGAGCAGTCTCATCTAGAAAAATCCAGTTGCAACACTTAGTAGCTGAAATTATGCTGACAGTGGCTAAGGGAAAGATTTAGAAGTGAGGCTGCTTAACATCGATGTTTGGGATAATTCTCGTAATTTCACTTACCAGGCAAATGTTGATCTACAAGTGGCTTTTAGATGCAAGCTTAAAAACCAGGAAAGGGAACAGGCTAATGATACAAATACAGAATGAGCTAAGTACTTTCCACATTTTTATTTATTTATAGAATGTTTTATCCTGCTCTTTAGCCCAAAATGGCTCCCCACAAAGCTTAAAGATCGATGAAGACAGTCCCTGCCCTCAGGCATCCAATCTTAAAAGACATGACCAAACAAAAAGACAAAAAAGTCGACTAGGGTGGTAGAGGTAATAAACAATGATAACCTGTTATTCATTGGAAATTTCAAGGAGAACTGAAGGACTGAATGCTTACCAGGTAGCAGTTGACAAGGTAAAGGAGGCTGGCTCCTTCACTGAGTTGTCCTGCTCCTGTCCTCCCTTTGTCGTCAGCTGAAGGAACTACCATTTTTATTTCAGTTCAAGCAAAGCTTCAATGTGCCCCTCACCCCACCACTAGAACATTCAGCTCAAAAAGGGATTAAGTACATTGTACCCTGGCAAGATTTTTGGTAACGAAGGGTGCCATGTTCAATTTTAGTCTGTAACAGCAACCCTCCACAATAGAAGTATTCTAAACAGTTAAACGATTTGTGCAGAGACGATGTAGGCAGCTTGCTTTTGAAAAAAGAAAGGAAACTTGAATTTTGCTTTTAAGAGTGTGTAAACTTGAGCCACAGAAACTGCCTTATAAAATTAAAACCAGGCTCAAGCACAAAACCCTCAATAACCTCAGTTTTGTACAGCAACAAGTCAAACTGTTATCAGTAGCTTTCTGTTCTGGAATAATATTAAACTACGTTCCAATAAATGGACACACAGGCCTTCTCAGCTGACAGGACACCACTATAGCAGAAGGGCCCACTTGAAACAGGGCCAGTCAGAAACACTTCTAGTTTGTTTTGCTGCCAACTGTCTTAAAAAACTGGACATTCAAAAGGAGCAAAGTCAGCTTTCGTTATTTCCAACTGGCTTATTTTGGTTTAAGGCAGTTTACCTACTACTGTTCTTCAAGCCTTTTTTAAAGGTGCATTTTCACACACACGTTTTAAATTAAACCCAGTGCCCTATATACAAAATGTCCATGTCTGTCATATGAGACAACACCTGCAGGCAAGTCAATCTTTTTCAGACCACACATGGAATCTTTCTGCCTTAAAATAGTTGAAAGAAGGGATGTCTCACAGATAAAAATTAAGAATGTAGCAGCAGTAAGTCAGCACCGAGTCCGTGCGAGCAAGTTCCAGAAGAGTTTGTCGGGGGGGGGGGGGGGAAGACCTAGATGAGAAAAGAAATGAGTTGTCAAAACAATTTCCGTACCACAAGTTAGCAGGAACAATTGTTCAAGCACATAGTTTGTCCAAAGTCAGGGTTGAACGATGATCAAGGGAGCTGTGCTCAACACACAGAAACGAGAATAAGTGATTTTCACTGTCCCCCACACAGCTCACTGAAAATTTTGCAAGAAAGAGGGGGAAATCACTTCCTCAACTTCTGCAGGTAGGAACCTCTGCTAGATCACAGACCTCTTCCATTCACAGAACAAGCTACAAGGTTTTTCAACTCGTTACCTGAAGAAGGGGACGGGGAAACCTGTTGCCCATCAAAATGTTCCAGGACTACAACTCCCAACAATGCTATCAATGGCTACAGGCCACAAGGGCTATGCTCTGCTTCCACCAATGGAGACAGGATGCCTCTGAACGCCCTTTTTCCTGGGAATCAATGGCATTCAGGCCCTGTTTGCTTCTGACAGGCACCTGTGGGAGACTCTCTCACACAAGATGGCAGCTGCAAGCCTGGTTTGCATAGGAACAAATTGAAAGCCCATCCTATTCAAGGATGTCTCCCCGCCCAACCACCAATACACTGAAAGAAAGGAATTTAACACAGCTAAGTCCACTGTTCTAACCTCTGGCCATCTGCCATGCAAGCAGGGACTGATGGGAGTTGGAATCCAGCACCTTTTGGAAGAGGGACGTGGGTGGCGCTGTGGGTTAAACCACAGAGCCTAGGATTGCTGATCAGAAGGTCGGCGGTTTGAATCCCCATGACGGGGTGAGCTCCCGTTGCTCGGTTCCTGCTCCTGCCAACCTAGCAGTTCGAAAGCATGTCAAAGTGCAAGTAGATAAATAGGTGGGAAGGCAAACGGCATTTCCGTGCACTGCTCTGGTTCGCCAGAAGCAGCTTACTCATGCTGGCCACATGACCTGGAAGCTGTACGCCGGCTCCCTCGGCCAGTAAAGCGAGATGAGCGCTGCAACCCCAGAGTCGGTCACGACTGGACCTAATGGTCAGGGGTCCCTTTACCTTTTGGAAGGCCACAGGTTCCCCCCACCCTTGTCTTAAAGTAGTATATTGCCAGCGACAAGGAATTGCTCGAGGAAGAGATGCCTACAAAGAGTGCCTATGAAAAAGCACACCAAGAACTCAAGGCCAATGTACATTTGAATAGTGGGAGTGGTCCCTACTATACAAAGAGTGCCTAGGCAGAGGTATTTTAGAACGTTAGTCAAGGCAAGCTAATCCTTGGGCCTAAAGATGCTGCTCAAACATAATGGCACCATCCCACATGCAAGGAGGGAAGATTTGTAAGTTTCCATTATTGGGTTTCCCCAAACTAAAACCCCCAAACCATGTTTCATTGTTGGCTTGCTGACTTCAGACTTCTCCCATTTAGCAAAATGGAAGGAGGGAATGAGAAGCACAAGGTCAGTTGCAGATATATCTGAATGCAGCATCTATCCGTACTTAGGCGATATTGACCATTTGCAGGCAAGAGATAGTCTAATTTTAAAGTTCACGTAGCTCTGTCATTTTACTTTGTGTGATGTTACTGAGGTCAGACGAAGAGGTCGCTTCAGGAGGTTTTGTCATCGTGCCTTTTAGAGAGAAAACTGTTAACAGGCACTGCAATTCGGCCTTTTTTGTCATCACTCCTCAGCAGCACACAAAGCCATACAGAAATCGAACGATTAGCAGCCCATCTCAGAAAAAACAAACAATTCTAATTGTCCAAGGTCAGATGCCATGTTCAGATTATATAATCTGCTTACTTATAATTTACTTTAGATAATTTACCTATATAATTTGCATAACTGAATCTGCTTCCAAGATGCCTGTTTCCTCCTTGGGCTTTGGGGTGGGGATGGATAAAGACATAGAGAGCAATAAGGCTTACAGAACAGCTCTAGGATAGGAACTAAATTGCACATAACGCAGAAATCATACCCTGTTGCCATGGGAAACTCTTCCCTTCCCACCAGACACCACCTGCATGTTTCTACACATCTACCTACAGCCAAGTTTCCAAGATGCTATATTCAAAGAGGGACAGGTAAAGCACATTTAGTGCCTAGCAGCTAGATGTGGACTCCATATTCAAAAACTCTGGTTCACATGCTCCATTAAGTTTTAACATGACTGTTATTGGCTGCTTTCCCAGACCTTTAAGAAATAAGCCCAGGAAGAAATACAATCATAAACCCAACCCTTTTGACAGGGGGGAAATGTAGTTGGTACTCACCGTACTGCTTTCTCCAAGGCAGGTGCTACATTGCAAATGTTAGGAAGGACCTGGAGACTTTCAAGGCACACAAAAAATGACGTCCTGCTTTTTCCGTGATGCTAAGCCGGAGTTGTGATGTGCTGAAAACAACTAACCAAGTAACGCTTCCGCTTTGTGCTAAGGATGTAGGGAAAGATGAGTGACTGAATAGTTCAAAGGCAGTTCCTTTTTGAAAGCAGCATCCATATTGTTTGAAGACGCATGGCATGGTCCACTCCATTAAGTGCTGGCTGTAAGATGCAGGCAGGTCTTGCGGAGACAAATTTTAATTCATGACATGTGGCTGGGTTACTCTCATCAGAGAAGGTGGCGAGGTCCCCCCAGAATATTTTGGTAGGATTTCTATCAGAATCTTCACCCTGTTTCTTCCTGCATCTGCCCCCACCCATGTTTGAATTTCTCTTCCCCAAACTTGAAAATACTGAAATTAAATACTGATCCAATTTAAGTACTAGGTTGCATATTTTCTCTGACATTAAAAAAAGCACCTTACCAAATATCTAAGTTTAAACACGGTGCAAAACGTTTCTTACAGACTTGGCGGTATGATTCCGTACATTCATTTATAACTATTAGAATTCTAAAATGTTCATCCAACGCTTAAGAGAACTATAAATACACAATTCACCATTTTCCTCTAGAGCTTATTGTTATATAGATTTACCTGAAGCAGAGGTAAAAATTAAACAGTGCAGTGGTATCTATTTTATACACTTCAGGCTTAGTGCTTTTCAGCTACTCTAAGGCACAATACTGCTAATCTAGCACAGTAAAAAAAACCCAGTAACTATATTGTGCAAACCTCTACTTGGAAGCATCTAACAATCCTTTGCATAACAGAAACAATAACTTTACAAACATCTCAGGAATGAATTAAGGTAGAGAAAAATCCAAAAACAGCATACAAAAAACAACAACAGTGAAGGGAAAGAGTGGAGAAGAGTTTAAGTTAAATTACTCTCCATGTGCAACATGAACAACTGCTGCACCACTGTGTTTCACAGTCAAAGGTAGCTCGTTAGCGTTGCCCGAGGCACTAATAGATTGCCTGCCAGCTACAATAACTGTGTGGCACAACTTAAAGTTATTGACCTAACAGGCAAATGAAAAAGTCATCAGGTTTTCCGGCAAGCACGTGGCAGAAATTCTCACAACTACTGGAATACTTTGCAGGTCCAAACTATGCACTCAAAACACAATTTTAAAAAAGTAAACCTTAGTGTTGCATATGTGCTATATGTACATTTATCATAAATCACCCACATTTATCTGTTAACCTGTGCAATTTGTACTCCTAGTATTGATCTTGTAATAGCTGTTCTGGCACAGAGATTACTTTTTACTCTTTTTCCAGGGGGAGTTTTCACTTGGGAGCTCCCTTCCTTAACTCGATTTGTGTCCCTACAAACCAAGGGACAAGGAAACCAAGCAAAGAAAGAGAACCAGTTTTCTTATAAAAGAAGTTGCAAAGAGAAATCTCCATGGAAAAAGAGCAGCAATCTCAACAAGTGCAAAAAAAATAAAATAGGCCAGTTTTCTAAGTAGCAACAGATATTTTTCCTTCTGGTTCTCACCAACCCTCCCAAGCTCATAAATTTGTCTCATTTCTCAACTCTCATTTTTGGTCAAAAGAAGGAACTCATACTAGAGTTATTGCATTTTGTATCAGGTATTACTCTTCTTACAAAGCAAAGCCTCTAGTTATTAGCCCTTTTGAAACGTGAATTAGAAAAGTAACACATTTAAGCTAGACACAAGTCCACAGCATTTAAACAAAACAAAATAGACATTTCACCCCCAGTTCAAGCTGTCAAGCTTTCATACAGTGTTTCCATTAGACAGGTGTTCTTCAAGTCGATTATCTCTGCCATCCGTTTCTAGAAAAGACATAACATGTTTAATACTCTTTGAGTTCCACTGTCTATAGTATAGAAATTATAACACATGCCTAAAGTGCATCATTTAACTGGGAACCAAGTCATCTAAGCTAAAAACAATTTGCATTAACAAAAGCATCATGGTTTAGTCTTGAAGGCAAATGAATTCTGAATTCCCAAAACATTTATCCTCACAAACGCTATTCAGGGTTATGGGCAATTTCCTAGAATAAAATATTGTTCTTTCAAGTCAGCCTCTCCTCATCTAAGTTCAGCTTGAGTTTCTATCCTCAAAGAGTGAAACATATATCCCCCCTTTAGTATCATTTCTGTTGATCCATGTTTACAATTGTGTTATGCTCTTCCTGCAGCATGACCACAGCAAAGACCTTCATAAAGTATGCAAAGGAGTTTGGGATTAGTGCTCTGATCTACAAAAAACAGCATGGGAACCTCCTTTGATTTGCCCAGCTGAGTGAGATAATCAAGGTTTTTAAGTACATCTACAGTTCAACTGAGATGCTGAATCTGACATCTGGTTTCTAGGATATCAGTTCCTACAAAAAAGAAACATGACATACCAAGTAAGGCTGTTCTTTCACCTGCATCCTCTTTTAAACCGTTACTACTTGATGCAGATCCGTTAGCAGAAGATGCTGATAAGTCACTTGTTTCATTTCTGTTCTCTTCTGGCACAGCAATACTCCAGCTCTCGGCCAACATGCTGCCACTTGTTGATTCAGGCATTGCAACTTCTTGTTCATCTGCAGGCCCTCCCTTTGAAGTTGAAGGGGGTGGAGAAAGAAGTGTTAACCAGCAAGACCATGGGTAGGAAAACTAAGGCCTGGGGGCTGGATCTGGCCCAATCGCCTTCTAAATCCGGCCCACGGATTGTCTGGGAATCAGGGTGTTTTTACATGAGTAGAATGTGTGCTTTTATTTAAAATGCATCTCTGGGTTATTTGTGGGGCATAGGAATTCGCTCATTCCCCCCCATATAGTCCAGCCCCCCACAAGGTCTGAGGGACAGTGGACCGGCCCCCTGCTGAAAAGGTCTGCTGACCCCTGAGCAAGACTTGACCCCTTGAAAAGGGGTGGGGGAGAAGGGAAAAGAGGTCAAGCTAATGTACCGGGAAAACACACACACACTTTTAAACCAAAACTTAGAAGCCAATTTCCTAACTCCTTTCACACTGTAATATATCCAGAAGGCAGGATGGAGCACAACACAGGTATTTTGGTTGGTATTTGCCTGTCTCAGGAGAAAATCAGGGCGTGTGCCTTTGGGGGTGAGGTCAAACTGCTTTCCCAAGCCCACATGTTGGCACACCGCAGCTATGACCACCCCCACACTTAATTCTGAAATCAGCAAAACTGCTTTGCCAAATAAATGCACCACCAGGGGCAGCTTTATACACATCTCAACAGTGGCAGCCACTCATTTATAGAAACACATCCGTTTTCAGGGGGCATGTCTAAAATTAGCAACTGAGCTGAGCCAAGCTGCTTTTAGACAACTGCCTGTGTGGTAGCTCAGCAATCACAACACACACATTCCATCTCAGATACCCAGACTGGTGAAACTTCCCAGGATTATCAATCAGGGAGAGAAAAAACTTCCCCAGGCCTGCTAAATGAGATGCTATGGACTGAGCCTGAAGACCTCTTCAGACCAAACATGGATTCTGCTGCAATAATATTAATAATAATAATAATAATAATATATTATTTATACCCCGCCCATCTGGCTGGGCTTCCCCAGCCACTCTGGGCGGCTTCCCAAAAAATATTAAAATACCGTAATACATCAAACATTAAAAGCTTCCCTAAACAGGGCTGCCTTCAGATGTCTTCTAAAAGGCTGGTAGTTGTTGTTCTCTTTGACATCTTGTGGGAGGGCGTTCCACAGGGAGGGTGCCACTACCGAGAAGGCCCTCTCTGCCTGGTTCCCTGTAACTTGGCTTCTCGCAGTGAGGGAACCGCCAGAAGGCCCTCAGAGCTGGACCTCAGTGTCCGGGCAGAACGATGGGGGTGAAGACGCTCCTTCAGATATACTGGACCGAGGCCGTTTAGGGCTTTAAAGGTCAGCACCAACACTTTGAATTGTGCTCAGAAACGTACTGGTTCAGGCTCACATCCTGGATGGCTGGAAGAGATTGTAGCACAGCGGACCTAACTCAATGAGTCTTCTCACTGAGGAGCTGAATGTCTGCCCAACTACAGTGATTTAGGAAATGAGCCACTGGGACAAGAAGGAGTCTGAGCCTGAGATTTGGTCCTATACAAGGAGAACATATGATGGGGGGTGGGGGTGGGAGAGGCAAGCTGGTACTTTGCAGTCAGCAGTATTGAGTTTTGATCTTGGTTTGGTTGCTCTTGCCAGATTGTTTCGTCAACATGTACCTAGTTTTCACTGGTGAAGTTCAACGAGACAGATTTCCGGCTTCTGGTTATGCAGAACTGAATTCACCATAACAACAGGCACCTTCTCTAGATAAAACCAGCTTGGGCTCCTCCCTGCAGAAAGTAATATGCCGTGGCTGGCTGGATGCTTGGCTGGCGCAGGTATTACTTGGCCCCAAACAGGATGCCTAGAGCCTTATCACAGATTAAGTTACACATTTCCAACCTACCCAATATCCGAGAGCTTTGATGACATCTAGTTTGCACATTGGACACGTTCTGTGTTCCAGCAGCCAGGGATCGAGGCAATGCCTGTGAAAGACGTGCCTGAAGAGACATCATAGTTTTGAAATCAAATATAAGGGCTGTTCTTTTATGCAATGAAATTTGGCAAAATTAAAGGAACAAAAAAAGCTTATCTAAAGCAAAACTTCGATAAGGCAGCATTGCAGCGTTTGCTGAGCAGGCCGAAAACAATCCCCACCTTGACAAGATCCAGGGTAACTATGCAATTCAAGCTCCCGCAGAAATTAAATCTGTAGTTAACAGTGGCACACGAACCACTGAATGACTGTATGGGGTCGCGCCTGGGGGATGGTCTGGAAATTTCAGCTAGCACAGAATGCTGTGCTCAGCGGCTGAATGAGGCCCGGTATCACCAGCATATAATGCCCCCCTTTGAAGGATCTGCCCTGGCTGCTAATTTGCTAGCAAGCCAAGATAGATATTGATAGAGAGATATATCCCTAAAAAACTTAGGACCTGGTAATTTGAGAAGCTGCCATCTCCCATAGTGCCCTATTCCATCCCCGAACTGGGAAAGAGCCTTCTGCTGGCAGCACACGCCCCTGAGGTTGGTTTTGACAATCTACTCGTAACAGGGCATTTCAATGTGGTGGCACCCACTTCATGGAACCCACTCTGGACAACTTGTCAGGAAACGCTGTCCAGCAGCCACAAGTTCCTCATCCTTGTTTTTAGGGCACAGAAGTTGGAAGAACTGAACGAACGCCTCCCTATCGCCAGCACTGTACAAAACAAGGATGCTTTACCTGCGAGTTTATAGGCTTGAATGAAAAATAAATCAAAAAGCTACTGTGCACTTATCTTTCTCCAATCTTAAAAACACTGGGGACTCAATTTTTTTTTAATGAGTTTTGTTAAATAGTTCCCAAGTAATGATACCCCACTGAAGCAAATTTTAATAAGCTTACTTGCAAGGCAGGATTCGAACGATATCCTTTGGTTTGTAGTTTTCAATGCATACAGCGCAATTTTCAGCATCGACATTCAAGCCCTGTAGAAGAAGAAATAAGCAGGGGAAAATAAGCAGGGAAGCAATTCAGATACCAGGACAAAAATTTCTAAAGAAATGCAACGTTACAGAGCACACAAATGATACAAAAAGACTAACTTAATCTGAAATACCAAGTTAAGAATACACAGCAAGTATCTTTGTATCTGCAAAGCGGCCAACTCAAATTCTAAATGTTGAAATACCATAACAGATTACAAAAATTGGCTGGAAAATAGTGAGCTGATCAATTTCAAGCCAAGTGAAAATACAGCAAGCTACATGTATGGAATACAGGTATTCCATACAGGTCTTACCTGAAATTTCCATTGATACTCAAATAGGGTGAGACTTAAGTTAGAATATTTGTAGTCTCTAAGTCAGGAGCAGAAATCAAGTAAACCAAGTTATTCAGGACGCTGGACTATAAAGTTCAGCCACAACCAATATATGTTGCTTGGCATCAGCAGATTTGGCCAACCTAGCTATATATATATATATATATATATATATATATATATATATATATATGCAGGTTTTGGTGTTTTCGGGTATCTTCCCGTGTAAGAGTTGGGGTGTCTAGGCGACGTTTCGACGAGGTCTCACTCGTCATCTTCAGGCTGGTGCTTTCGGCTTCTTGTTACTAGAACAGAGCAGGATCTCAGTGTTTGAGTTCCTATAAATACTGTTGAGGGGGTGTGGTGTATAGCCTCCAACGTTCTGGGCAGAGAGGAAGTTCCCAGGTTATTGTGCCTTTTCTTCTTTTGTTCATTAATTACTTGAGGGATATCTTGAGTGATTTCTTGAGTGATATTCTGAGTACCACTTAGGAGGGTCATTAGGTGTGGATTAGTTGCTAAAGCTTTCGTGTCTTGACCTCTTGAGCTTGTGAAGTTTTTTTGAGTTTTTCTGAGAAGAGTTTTTCTGAGAAGATGGCTGTACTGCACTTAGTTGTGCTCTGGCTTGGCTTCGTGTATAGGGGCGAGCTGTGGTTTTGTGCCCTGTGCCAGCCAGATCTGTGTAGGGATTGCAGGGGGGTGCAGCATCCGGAGGTGCCACTATGGTTTGGCTACTGGATGGTATCTGTAATTTATCTGTGGAGAGGGTCTGGGTTTGGGTCTGGTGTGGTTGATTGGAGATGGCGTTCTGTGTGCCTCTGGTTCTGGTGTCGGTTTTTGTGGGGAGGGCTAATTTCCAGATGTCTGGCAGGCGGGACGTGTCGTCACGCTTGTTCATGTTGTGAGGGTGTTTCTCTATCTCGATGGCTTCCATGATTATTCTCTTGTGGTGATGTTCCATGTTAAAGAGCAATTTGGAATCTGCAAAATTAATTTCGTGTCCTGTTTCTTTCATGTGTTGGTAAAGAGAGGAAGTTTTTTCTTCTTTTTTGACGGCATTCTTGTGTTCTGCGATACGTGCATTTATTCGTCTGTTTGTTTGTCCAATGTACGTGGCTGGGCAGACTTTGCAGGGTATTTCATAGACCCCTTGGTTTTCTAACTGGATTTTATCTTTTGGGTTTCTGAGGATATTGGCTATTTTTTGGTTGGTGCAAAAGGCTGTTTTGATATTGTGTTTATGGAGGATTTTGCTAATTTTATCTGTGGTGCCCTTGATATAAGGAAGGAGGGCCATGCCATTGTTTTCTTCTGTGTCTTGGTTTTTGGGGGGTGTTTCTTTTTGGATTAGCTTCGTAACCCTGTTTTGCTGGTATCCGTTGGCGATTAACACATTTGAGAGATTCTGTAACTCAGTTGTCAAGTGGTCTTCGTCAGCCAGGCGTTTGGTTCTGGAGATGAGAGTCTTGGCTACGGAGTTTATTTGTGCAGGGTGGTGGTGTGATTGTGCATGTAAGTAGCGGTTGGTGTGTGTTTTTTTCCGGTAGATAGTGTGTCCTAGGGAGCCATCAGGTTTTTTGTAGATTAGGACGTCAAGGAAGGGAAGTTGGTTGTTGGCTTCTATTTCCATAGTGAATTGTATTTTGGGGTGTAGGCTGTTGAGATGTGTGAGGAAGCTATCTAGTTTTTCCTTCCCGTGTGGCCAAATTACAAAGGTGTCGTCAACATATCTGAGCCAAAGTTTGGGTTTGTGTTCTGACTTGTCTAAAGCATTGGTTTCAAAGTGTTCCATGTACAGATTTGCGATGACCGGTGAGAGGGGTGATCCCATAGGTGCTCCTTCTATCTGTTTGTATCTTTGTCCATTGTGGATGAAGTACGTGTTGGTTAGGCAGTGGTTGGTCAGGTCCAGGATGTATTCGGGGGGATTGTATTTGTTTTGAATGGCTGTCAAGGCTTCATTAATGGGCACTTGTGTGAAGAGAGATACAACATCGAAGCTATACACGAAGCCAAGCCAGAGCACAACTAAGTGCAGTACAGCCATCTTCTCAGAAAAACTCTTCTCAGAAAAACTCAAAAAAACTCTTCACAAGCTCAAGAGGTCAAGACACGAAAGCTTTAGCAACTAATCCACACCTAATGACCCTCCTAAGTGGTACTCAGAATATCACTCAAGAAATCACTCAAGATATCCCTCAAGTAATTAATTAATGAACAAAAGAAGAAAAGGCACAATAACCTGGGAACTTCCTCTCTGCCCAGAACGTTGGAGGCTATACACCACACCCCCTCAACAGTATTTATAGGAACTCAAACACTGAGATCCTGCTCTGTTCTAGTAACAAGAAGCCGAAAGCACCAGCCTGAAGATGACGAGTGAGACCTCGTCGAAACGTCGCCTAGACACCCCAACTCTTACACGGGAAGATACCCGAAAACACCAAAACCTGCATTCCTGTACCCGTGAAAATCTACGAAAGCATATATATATATATATATTTGCTTTCGTAGATTTTCACGGGTACAGGAATGCAGGTTTTGGTGTCTTCGGGTGTCTTCCCGTGTAAGAGTTGGGGTGTCTAGGCGACGTTTCGACGAGGTCTCACTCGTCATCTTCAGGCTGGTGCTTTCGGCTTCTTGTTACTGGAACAGAGCAGGATCTCAGTGTTTGAGTTCCTATAAATACTGTTGAGGGGGTGTGGTGTATAGCCTCCAACGTTCTGGGCAGAGAGGAAGTTCCCAGGTTAGTGTGCCTTTTCTTCTTTTGTTCATTAATTACTTGAGGGATATCTTGAGAGATTTCTTGAGTGATATTCTGAGTACCACCCTCAGAAACACCCTCACAACATGAACAAGCGTGACGACACGTCCCGCCTGCCAGACATCTGGAAATTAGCCCTCCCCACAAAAACCGACACCAGAACCAGAGGCACACAGAACGCCATCTCCAATCAACCACACCAGACCCAAACCCAGACCCTCTCCACAGATAAATTACAGACACCATCCAGTAGCCAAACCATAGTGGCACCTCCGGATGCTGCACCCCCCTGCAATCCCTACACAGATCTGGCTGGCACAGGGCACAAAACCACAGCTCGCCCCTATACACGAAGCCAAGCCAGAGCACAACTAAGTGCAGTACAGCCATCTTCTCAGAAAAACTCTTCACAAGCTCAAGAGGTCAAGACACGAAAGCTTTAGCAACTAATTCACACCTAATGACCCTCCTAAATGGTACTCAGAATATCACTCAAGAAATCTCTCAAGATATCCCTCAAGTAATTAATGAACAAAAGAAGAAAAGGCACACTAACCTGGGAACTTCCTCTCTGCCCAGAACGTTGGAGGCTATACACCACACCCCCTCAACAGTATTTATAGGAACTCAAACACTGAGATCCTGCTCTGTTCCAGTAACAAGAAGCCGAAAGCACCAGCCTGAAGATGACGAGTGAGACCTCGTCGAAACGTCGCCTAGACACCCCAACTCTTACACGGGAAGACACCCGAAGACACCAAAACCTGCATATATATATATATATATATCTGCATTTATTTTATGCAATCTCTTAAACCACTCATATACGGTTCACGTGATGATCAGGACACTTGATGCTAAAATACATAGCTATAAAATGGTTTAACTTGGCCAAGTAGCAACAGCAAGACTTTTGCTGCTATTGGCTCTGCCCAGAGAAACCTATTAAATCTGTTTGGGCAATTATGAACACTCTGCTGTAAGTATCCAGGCGTGGCTCAGTCATATTAGCATTTGGTATCAGTTAGATCATCTTCACAAATTATTGCCAAGTCCAACTGATATTATTATATTACTGTGTTAGCGCCAGAAATTCAGAGCAGTTCCCATAACTAAGAACAATTATGTACAATTTTGTACTTGTGTGTCTTCTTGTACAATTATGTGGCGCACTGAACAAATTATAGACTCATGACCTAGGGTTTTAGAGCAAACAAGAACATGAGACTCCCTTTCTCAGAAACAGCGTGGTTTTTTGTTTTGTTTTTTTTAAAAAAGATACTTTTGGCATGCCTAAGACCTTGGGTTTGCATTCTGGAATGCTTGTTCTATTATTATTGTTCTGTTTTTGCCATATCACAGAGTTTTTTTAAAAAGCTCATTGGTTTCAGAAACAGCTTACAATTGTCATCACAAGCTGCTATTGATGAAGTTCTCTTGGGTGTATGGAGCAACCAATGGATTCTACATACACCTACCTGTGTATGTAACCAGGCAAAGGAAGTTCACAGAATCACAGAACTGAGGAGTTGGAAGGGACCGTGAGGGTCATTTAATATAATAATAAATAATAATAATAAAAATTTTTTATTTATACCCGCCCTTCCCGGTTCAGAAAACCAGGCTCAGGGCTGCTAATAACAAATTTTAAACACTTAATTGATGCAACAAAAAAAGCATAAAATACAGTATAAAAGTGAATAACAATAAATTCAGAATTCAAAAATTAATTTAGGGGGAAAATCCATCAAATAAACATTAGATGATCACCAGGGCTAGCTGTCTAAATTAGTCCTATTTGGGCCAGCGAGGAGACCAGGTGAGAATTAGCTGTGGGATCCCAGAGCGGGTAATCTTCATAAAAAGGGGAGGGGGAGGGAAGGAAGGGGAAGGAAAGATCAGGCTAAGTTCAAATTGAAAGCCAGGCGGAATAGCTCTGTCCTACATGCCCTGCGGAAGGAAGTTTAATCCTGCAGGGCCCTGGTCTCATGGGACAGAGCATCCACCAGGTCGGAGCCATCACTGAGAAGGCCCTGGCCCTGGTGGAGGATAATCTGACTTCCTTAGGGCCTGGGACCTCTAAACTGTGATTATTCATGGACCTTAAGGTCCTCTGCGGGGCATACCAGGAGAGGCGGTCCCGTAAATATGAGAGCCCTAAGCCCAATTTAGTTCAATCCCCTGTAAAGCAGGAATATTCTGGCCAATGTGGGGCTCAGACCCATGACCCTAAGAATAAGAGTCTCATGCTCTTCTGACCAAGCTATCTTTCATTTCATTTTAAAGAAACTGTGCTAATGGAAGACGTTTCCATCTACATTAGTCTGATTGACATTACCTTATCTTCATGCTTTACAATATGCAGTGGAAGCTGGCCAATTGCTTTTATGGTTTCTTCTCTATGGCCCTAAAAAACAACAACACAACCAATTCAATCAGTAGTGCATATTTAAATGAGATTCTATGAGAAACCACCTGAGACGCCGAGTAATCTAACAACTCCACTTATCCAAGATCTAAGGGTTCCCTTTAACTGAAAGGCACAAAAGCAATCCTGTTTCCTATGTTGGCCAAGTGTTAACACATGAAATGGGAATGTGCACATGTGGCGTTTGCCTCCTAGGTGGGTCATAAGGAAAGGGTTAAATGAGTGTGAAGTGATTGGCCAGTGGGAACCCGAGGGGAGGGGTTAGAGTTAGAGTCGGGAGTTGTGTGGTTCATTTGAGAGTTGGGAGTTGGAGAAGGAAGAGAGGATAAGTCTGTGGGTTGGTCGAGTTGTGTTGTGAGAGAGTGAGAGGAACTGTTAGGTGGAGTCAGATAGTTGGGATAATCAGTTTGAAGTTGTTAGGAATGTATAGGACAGTTAAGGAATTAAGATTAAGAAACTGACAAGAAAAACTAACCGAAACCATAAACTTGTTCATGTTTATAACAATAAACTTGATTATTATTTACTGCTAACAACTGTCTGGACTCCATGTGTACCCGAGGGAAAGGGGTTGGTGGCAGCGAAGAGGCAATCACAGTGGCGGCACAGGGATCAATAGACCGTCAAACGTCCGGGGACCCTGTGTGATCACCACAGCACAGGATATTGGTAAACGGGCAAGATGCACATGAAGGTAAGACTCAGATCAAAACCATTGCAACAGTGCTTCTCTCTATACTAAGTACAGGATTCGCAGCCCTAATTACAAGCAAACATTTTTCACTACAGAAATTGAAGAAGAAAAATCACCCATGTAATTACCTGGTTTCTAAAATGCGATCCGCTATAGAGGAAGCGCTGTATATAAAAAAATATAAGCCATGCCAATGATATGATCATCATGGTGATAAATGCAATCGATACAAATACAACAGACTGTCCAGTGATATATTCTTGCATGTGTTGCTTGCCAACACCAATAGACATCCTCACTGGTATCCCTCTTCGCACCAGTTCCAAGATCTCCATGCCTTTGGGATATCCAACCATAATTACAACTGCATTGCCAGTACCTGTCAAGGGAAAGAAAAACAGGAGTCATGTGGGCTCTTGCACAACTTTTTTATTCTCTGTATGAAATCCAGGCAACCTTACATAAAGTACACAAGAAGTAATTTTGCTGTAGTTTTTCCTTCAAGATCCCACCCAGCATGTTGTTGGATACGATGCAAGAATAAGTCCTACAACTGCCATGCTCTCCCCCTTATAATAGAGATGTCCTCCTTCTATTTGAGGGTTATCAAGATTCCCACATGCCAATTTGTGGTTGTTGGGTTTTTTGGCAGGGGGAGGGCACTGTCTTCTGCTTGTAATATTTTGTATTTCATCTTATTTCATTCTATGCCACTTTGGTAAATTCTTGTTGTGAAATGGTTTATAAATCTGCAATCAAGAGACAAGTGGACCGTAAGAGTGTCTTGATATTTGAGTTTTCCTCTCTACTAAACCCTTGTTGTTTTTGGATTATTGGCTCCTTGAGATTGCCATACCCGACAGCCCAAGCAAGATTACACATAAGGATGAGAGGCCATATCATGCATAAATTTAGTTTGAGATTAAGATTCGTTTTGAAAATATAAATACAATGAATGATGGTGAATAGACCTGCGATGTAACTATGTTTACTTGCCACCCACCTGTTCCCAAACTTTAAATAGCATGCACTTTGGCTCAACTTTTACTGTGCTTCCTATATGTATGCTTAAAACCCAGAAGAGGCGGAATAAGATCAACAGCATTGTTTTGCTATAAGTAAGCCAATAAGAAAAACATCCCTCCTCCACATTAAGTTTGTAACTGACAATATTCTGATTTTGCAAATGCTTCAACACTGACTAAAGTGATTGCAGACACTGCAAATGCAATAACTAATTTCACAACACAGAGAAGGGCTGCGTTCGAGAAAAGAAAAATATATAGTGCATATAAACAGTTCCAGTGACCTACTTTTAAGAAGCAGTTGCGTACCTTGGCCTCTTAAGTTATCAGGATGTCAATCAGGATGCTCAAATGTTGCAATAGAGAGATGCTACATGTTTGTTTTTAATCAAAGAAGAAACAGGCCATTCATGATTCAACCACGCTTCCCTTAACCAGTTCCTCCATTTATCAGCCTTCCTCATCTCCAATTTCCATATATGTAGCATTTGGGGCTTGGGGACGAGAACTTAATACTTCTCTACTCATGAAACTCTGGCCTCAGGGCTACAAGCTAGGCATCAACCAACCACATGCAATTCCCCCACCCCACAAAAGTCAGGACAGAAGAAGAGGTCCCACACAAAAAGGCCATGGGAAACAATCCATGTGTAGACATAGACTCCAGTTTTGCTTCTGGGTCCAATTCAAAGTGCTGGTGACTAGTACACAAACTGCTTAGAGCCACATTGGTAAAGGTAAAGGACCCCTGGATGGTTAAGTCCAGCCAAAGGCGCCTATGGGGTTGCAGCGCTCATCTCGCTCTATAGGACAAGGGAGCTGGCATTTGTCCACAGACAGTTTTCCGGGTCATGTGGGCAGCATAACTAAACCGCTACTGGCGCATGGAGGACCATGATGAGTGCCAGAGCGCACTGAAACTCTGTTTACCTTCCTGCCGCACCAGTGTGCTTTCGAACTGCTTATCTACTTGCACCAGTGTGCTTTCGAACTGCTAGGTTGGCAGGAGCTGGGACAGAGAAACGGGAGCTCACCCCGTCACAGGGATTCGAACTGCCGACCTTCCGATCGGCAAGCCCAAGAGGCTCAGTGGTTTAGACTACAGCGCCACCCGTGTTCCTTAGAGCCACATTACCAGAATCTGAAGGACCACCTCCTCCCATGGAGATCTGCCCGTGGCAGATAATCTTTGAAAGCCCTGTTATATGTCAGCCTACCATCGAAATCCCCACTAGGAATGCTATACTGCCCTGTAACTTTTAGACTGGAAGCGAAAACATTTTCTTATTTCTCTTATATTTAATGTTTTAACTCTGCTGTCCTTGGCTTTGGATGTTGTGCTTTTATTCTATTATTGCTGTGTAGTTTTCTTTCTTTTCTGAATGGCACCCAAGCTGGTTTTCCTGTGTCTTCCCTTCGACCCAATATGCATCAAAAGTGCACCTGTATGTTACCAGGCTTCTATTGTACATGATACAGGGATCCCATCTGCTCATGCAATCTGGCTCCATTATGTCTTGCTTTCAACAAGCCACAGAGTTTTTAAAATACTTAGGAAACCTGAAATATTGCTGCGATGAATCATACATATGCAGTCTCCTTGAGGCTGTTTTCCCCAAACGATTCTTGCAATCACTTCATATGCTGCTTTCCACTCCATTACACCAAAATGCACCCAAGAAGAGGCTTTATACTTGTCCTCGCAAAAAAAAAAAATGTTAGTTATAAAATCATGCTCAGCATCTTTATGCAGGTCATTTTGAGTACAGCACATTTATTTCTGAATGCTGATGGAATGCTGTGTCCTATAAAAGCGCACATAGTATCTGCCTGCTGAGGCTTCTTTCCTGCACCTCTTGTATAACTGCACAAGCTACAAAGCCAAAAAAATATTTAGAGGAACTTGCAAACAGGTAGCAGGCATACTTTAAACTTGGAGGTTTAAGTATATATATGTTGGTGGGAAACTGTCGTGTGATGGGCCATTGGCCGTAATAAATATCAAATATCAATCAAGTAGCAGGCATACAGGATGTGGATCCAGGAAGCTACTGTGTTTTGAAATAACTAGATCCAAACAACTTGCTTTTCTGTTTATTCAGTGTTTCATACAGAAGCACTGACCATTTTCTCTTTCAGCTACACTGGTACCTTGGTTTAAGAACAGTCCGCTTTAAGAACGATTTGGTTTGTGAACTCTGCAAAACCGGAAGTAATGTCCTGGTTTGCAAACTTTACCTCTGTCTAAGAATGGAAGCCGAACGGTATAACGGCACTGGCGGCAGGAGGCCTCATTAGGGAAAGACTGCCACAGTTTAAGAACGGTTTCGGTTTAAGAACTGACTTCCGGAACGGATTAAGTTTGTAAACCGAGGTACCACTGTATCTGAAAAGTCCTATATCACATTTTCATAAAAGGGAACGATACAACTTTGTAGGCCTCCCGTTCAGCATCTTCATTTCCTTGCTCCTCCCCACAGCTGCTCTTGTTTCTGTGTCAAACCTGCTAAACCAAATCACATCTCCAAACAAACCTGCTGTACAAGCTCAGCCCCGTTCCTATTTCCAGAGACTTGGCAAATGATCCCTGAGTAAGGAGTTTACCTTCCCTTAAACCTGGCGTAACTTTTGCACAGCTTCCGTTGCTCCTCTTGGTTCACTGCTAAGCAGTATTATTATTATTATTACTACTTCAATACCGTCCTATACCCGGAGGTCTTAGGGCGGTTTACAGTATGCACTCCTGATTATGTAGCTCAGTAGTAAAGTACTTTCTAGTTTGAGGCTTTTTAGGCTTCCATTTCCATGCTAAGAAGTTAATGGGGGGCGGGGTGGGCGGGAAATAAAATTATGCACAGTATACAGAAATATTTTTTTATTCTCACACAATAACTAGGACCTGGATTCAGGACAGACAAAAGGATGCATTTCTTCACAGTGCATAATTAATTTATAGGATTCATTGTCACAAGATGCAGCAACAGCCTACACTCATGTTTAAAGGTAAAGGGACCCCTGACCATTAGGTCCAGTCGTGGACGACTCTGGGGTTGCAGCGCTCATCTCGCTTTATTGGCCGAGGGAGCCGGCGTACAGCTTCCGGGTCATGTGGCCAGCATGACTAAGCTGCTTTCTGATGAACCAGAGAAGCACGGAAACAGCGTTTACCTTCCCGCCGGAGCAATACCTATTTATCTACTTGCACTTTGATGTGCTTTCAAACTGCTAGGATGGCAGGAACACTCACGTTTAGGTGGTTTTAAAAGAATGCTAAACAAATCATTGGTGGATAAGTCGAATAATGGCTGTAAGAAACGATGGCTACACAGAACTTCCATATTCAAAGGCAATACTGTGTAGACACAGCCTTTAAAGCACATTTGAAGCACATTTCCTCCCACAAAGAATTCTGGGCACTGTAGTTGGTTAAGGTTTGCTGGGAATTGTAACTTTATGAAGGAAAAACTATTGTGCCCAGAATTCTTTTGGAGATGTGCCTCAAGAGTGCTTTAAAGATATAGTACGTCCACAGGAGTGTGCCACTGAAAACCAGTTGCTAAGATCAGCAATCGGCAAAGGCTTCATCCCTATTTGTGAACTTCTTGGGAGTCATTCAGTTGACAACTGTGTGGCACTGTGAGGAGCATAATGAGATGACCAGGTCCATTATCCTTTAAACCTCACTGGTAGACCTTGGGCCAGTCACTGTATCACCAAAACCTACTTCAAAGGGAAATGATAAAGACAAAATAAAGGGGGTGAAGGCAATCATTGCAGCTTGAGCTTCTTGGAGGAAAGTAAAGGATAGAAAAGAAAGGACAGAACACAAACCAAGGTGCTGGGCTGCCTTTGGTTTGATGCAACAGGGCTAATTTGTTCTTACTCAAGCCAACTTCTGCTGCTCCACATGTGCAGCCATAGATGTGAGGGATGCTTGGTCCAAACTAAGGCCTTGCCTACACAAACGAGGTAGTAAAACAGACTATCCCGACAGGTGGGGGAGAGAACTTTTTGAAGATGTTCTCTGAAAACAAAGCACAATACAAACAGCGCAGACTGGGCCAGGGGAGTGTGTGCTCTCACATGGGACTCAAAAGTAGCATCCGCCACCTTTGCGCAGCCTGTGGCACTGCCTGCCACATGGCACACCACACCATCCCTAAATTCATACGGCACTTGCTTCCAGGGAACTTTTCTGCAGCCTTCTTCCCCACTTTTGATGTGAATACACGATGCGCCAAACCCCAAAGGTCCCCCCACTCCAAGCTTACCCGAGTTGCCACTTCCCAAACTCTTCTTCCCTTTCAGCATCACTCACCGTAATTATAGGACATGGTCAGGGTGGAGTTGCCGAACCTGGGCTCGTTGTAGATCACCACGGCAGCCGCCCGCTTCCTCACGGCGTTGGCGATTTTGTCCTTCAAGCTGCAGCCCCCGTGCGCCACCAGAGCGATCCACGACGGAGGCGTCCCCGCGAATTGCGCTCCGGGCGGCCTGGGGATCTCGTAGTCGATCCCCGGCGCGCAGCCTTCCATGTGGCGGCCGCTCCCCGCTCCCCCGCCGCCGCCGCGGGGGATGCCCACCAGGCCTTGCGCGTTGTCCTTGGGCGAGCCGTCGCCGTAGCGGCCGCTCTCGGTGCTCTCCTGCACCGTGCGGTTGGTGCCGGGCTCGGTGTACATGGTGGTCACCCAGGCCGTGTACCACACCAGGGACCAGGCCACCCGCGGGCACCCCACCGCCGCCAGCGCCAGCAGCAGAGGCAGCGCCACGCGGCGCAACAGCACCATGGCAAACCCCCACAGGCGCGCGCGCTTGGCGAATGGAGCGCCCAGACCGCCTGCACCGAAAGGCGGCAGCGCCGGCGCAAGCGGCAACCTCCGCGTTCCCGCCCCTTCCTTCCTTCCCTGGGAGGCGGCCCGGCTCGTCCGCACGCCCGCCCAGGCCAGGAGAAAGGCAAGGAGGCGGGGACTCGGCGGCCAGGCCTCCTTCCTGCGCCCAAGCAACGCCGCCCTTCCCTTCCCTCATAAATGCAGCCTGGCGCGCGCGCTCGTTTGGGAACCGCCCCCTGCCCCTTTTCTTCCCCAGGGGAGAAAGCAAAGGGCTGCGCGCGCGCCCAGGCAACCCCAGCCCTGTCTACTCAGGAGTCGTGCATGAATTCAGTCCGCCTCGCGCCCAAGTGTGTAGGCTCGCAGCCTAAAACTGCAGTCCCCACGCACCTGGGAGTAAGCCTCGTTGAATTGAATAGTCAATGATTCAATGATCAGGGTAAGAAGAAGAATTATTATTATTTATGATTTATACCCCACCCATCTGGCTGGGTTTCCCCAGCCACGCTGGGTGGCTCCCAACAAAATACTAAAAACAAAAAAACCAAACATTAAATACTTCTCAAGTTGTCCCTTGGGCTGTATACATGATGTATGTTTAAATAATAAATCAATTTCCCCTTTCCCAAGTACAGTATGTTGGGAACTGTAGCTTATCCATCAGAGCTACAACTCCCAACAACCTTTCCAAACTACAGTTCCCAAGATTATTATTCTTTGTGTGTGCGGTGGGGGAGATTTTATTTAGTTATGTGGCGCTTGATTCCTGGCGACTGTCCTTTAAGGGTGCTGGCAATTGTAACTGTGAGGCAATATAACTCTGTTTTCCAGGACTCTTGGCGACGTCATGTACTTTAAATGTATGGTGTGGATGTATCCATAACATTTAATTGGGGAGGGGGGGATATGCTAGAAATGAGTATCTCTAGGTAAGATTATGGCAATGTGTTAGGCATGGCCTGCCTCTGAAAATGTTCAAAAACTTCAGCTGTTGCAGCTAGTTCACTCCATCTTCTTCACAATGTAGACAGTTGCTGGGAAGCGTAAGTCAGGAGACTGCTGTTGTGCTTGTGGGCTTCCTGTGGGCAACTGCTTGACCACATTTCTATGGCACCTTGAGAAGAACAAAATCTATATCCTCCCCCTTCAACTATTGGGGAAAAGTTACAATTACGTGTACATTTTGCCTTTATCCCAACACATGGATGGCCCTTAAGACATTTTGAAAATCCTATTATGTCAAGCAACCTGGAGGCTGGAAGACCAGCAGTGCCTGGTCCCTGCCAAACAATAAAACAGTGCACTGTCCACTGAACTATGAGCCATGGTTAACGTTAGCTATGATGTACTGAAACAACCCAAGTTCATTAACCATGGTTTGCAGTTGGCTTGCTTCAATAGACCATGGCTGCACTAAGCACACAGCACGTCCAGGTCCAGACATAACAAATCATTATCCACTGAAAATCAAAGCAAAAGCTTCTAATAATCTCATACTGCAGAAAGAGAAGAGAGTTGGGTGTCCATGAGCCCAACACTAACGCTCACAATACCAGGCAACAGTTAAATGTGAATGCAGCCACATTCTGAATGGTTAAGGCAAAGTTAAAGACTTGACTTCTTCTTTAGTCTTCCAGAAAAGCTTGTTAGGATACAGAGTTGTCCCAAAACCATATTGAAAGCATCTTAAGAGTATAGCATTTTGTAAGATAATTAAAGACAAATGTGTGCCTAAGGAAAGGTGGAATCTATAATGTCAACTTAATTAAAATTCTGTACATACTTTAAGCAGCTCTTTAGAGTTTCATGTGAACAACTAGGTGCAGTAACATAACCACCATATATACAGTGGTGCCTCGCAAGACGAAAATAATCCGTTCCGCGAGTCTCTTCATCTAGTGGTTTTTTCGTCTTGCGAAGCAACCCTATTAGCGGATTAGCGCTATTAGCGGTTTAGCGGATTAGCGGCTATTAAAGGCTTAGCGGCTAAAAGGCTATTAGCGGCTTAGAAAAAGGGGGGGGGGAAGCGAAAAAAAAATGGCAAGACTCGCAAGACTTTTTCGTCTTGCGAAGCAAGCCCATAGGGAAATTCATCTAGCGAAGCAACGCAAAAACGGAAAACCCTTTCGTCTAGCGGGTTTTTCGTCTTGCGAGGCATTCGTCTTGTGGGGCACCACTGTATATACCAGCCATTTCATTTTGGGTTGCGATTCTTGTCCAGTTTCAAAAATTATAATGGGCACATCCTGTGGTATACATGTTCATAAAAATCCAGGAATATTTAAACACCTTAAAGAAGAGTCCAGTATCATCTGTCTCCAGCCTTAACATTCATTTTCATTTCGGAGGCCCTTACTGGGTCAACCTACTCCATTTAAGAGAAATGGAGTACCATTTTAAGTACTTTGCACAAAAATACTGTTAAATAAATAGTCGGTACCATAGAATATAAAACAGTTGCACCTCCCACCCACCCCCCAAAGTAAATATGAAAAACTGAATCCTCTTATTTGGAATTTTGATCAAGCTTTACTGGGAACTGCTTTGAAATACTCCTCCACTGCAATGGCGGCAATTCCTCCATACCAATTCTGAAGCCAGACATGTTCAATGTTCATTTTCATAAAGAACCATTCATAATTGGGAGGCCATTTTCTCATTGCTGGGTGCCTGGAAGAACAAAAGGGAGCCAAACAGGTTAGAATAAGGCAGGTCCAGAAGGCTTCTTCCAGCCAATGGTTCCTAGAATTCTTTGGAAATAATGTGTTTCAACACTAGCAGTAATTGCTATCCTTTAGGACAGCAAATATTTAAGCCCAAATATGTGCATGGCACAAACAACAAAAGAAACCCTAAACGTTCAGGGATGAATCCAGACTTTGTAATACTTAAGAGTAGTCCCGCTGAAAACTGTGAGACGTAGGAGTGTGTTTATCTTTGACATTTCCGCTTGTCCTTCCTGCTGCTTTGCCCCGGGGAAAACCTGCTGTTTACTGCTGAATTGGAGCAAATGTCAATCAGGTTTTCTGTGGACTGGCGTTTGTTCCAATTCAGCGGCAAACAGTGGGTTTGCCTGGGGAAAGCAGTGGGACAAGCAGAAAACCTCACAGACCCATTCTTTTTAAAAGCACAGGACAGGTGGAAGCACTATGTATTACTAAGGGAGCAATCCAAACCCAAGGTTTGCCAGGATGAGTGGCGTTTGGAGAGGTGGCTCTCTAGCTAATGCCCCTAATCAGCTGTAGATACGCCACTGTAAGTCCTCCATTCTGGCTCAGCTGAACCAAGGCCAGGGTGCGTCCTGAAAAAGGGGTGTTATGGGTTATGGGGAGGCAAGAGGAGACTTACTCCTGTTCCAAACTCTTTCAGTTCAGCCGTGGGACCCAGCAACCCAACGGAAACTACAGTGGTAAAAAAGGTTGGTGTAAGTAAAACTCTGCTTTAAAACTATTTAAAACTATTGTTTTTCCTTACAGGCTCAGACCGGCTCAAGCTAGCGGTAGCCCCACTCTTGAACTGAGTATGCCATAGGGGTAAATTACACACGACACAAATTACCCTGGCATAAATTACCCTTGCTTTCTGTTGTTTGGGTTGCTCTGTTGGGCTGCAATACTAGCTACGCTTACCCGAGAGTAAGTGCCACTAAATTCAATAGGACTTAGTTCTGCGTCCTGACATGTGTAGTAGGATTGTGATGTTGTGCCAGCTAGTGTACTGTCGAGCATTCCCTGGCATAAATTACCCTTGCTTTCTGTTGTTTGGGTTGCTCTGTTGGGCTGCAATACTAGCTACGCTTACCCGGGAGTAAGTGCCACTAAATTCAATAGGACTTAGTTCTGCGTCCTGACATGTGTAGTAGGATTGTGATGTTGTGCCAGCTAGTGTACTGTCGAGCATTCCCTCACATTAACCTTGGACATTATTCAATCAATGCTAAAGCATCTTTAAAACCCATGGATTTCAAATACGAGAGTTAAGCACTGACCATAAGGATTTACAAGTACTTAAAAAGTGCCTGGGAGGAACCCAGGTTTTCAATTAACATTTGGCTCTTGCTAGCAGATGCGTTAGGGAGAAGTTCCGTTCTGGGGGTGGGAGACAATGCTCATGTATTATTCCTTCAGTTCTTGGTCCAGATGCCTTATTTTATTTCACCCCCACCCCTCCTGTTAGCACAGTAACATTAGATTCATACAGACCTAGAAAACAATGCTTGCTTGGCAAATTCCATTTCTTCCAGAGGCACCGTCACCATCTGCCCTGTAAGAATAAGTCTGACACACCGTGGATCATCAGGGTCAACGATTGTTTTTCTGTAAGCAAAGAAAAGTGTTTATGCTATATGGCAGCTTAAAGATTAACTAATTTATTATGGCGTAAACCAGTCTTTGCTAACATGGCACCTTCCATGTGGACTACAATTCCCATCAATCCCAGCCAGGAGTACCTTGTACTGGCTAGAGCTGATGGGAGTTGTAGTCCACAAATTCTGGAGGGCACTCTGGTTGGTGAAGCTTTAGTGGACTACAGGCCATTTGTTCAAAAGTTGTGTTACTGCACTTCAGAACTTGTACCTGCAGATCTACATGTGTTAACTTCATATGTAAACTTAAACAGTCTTCAAAATATGGACCAGACCGTACCAGTTTATTGTGAAGGGCAGATATTACACATTTCTGTTATGAGTGATATAGGTATGGGTGTCAGAGGCAATAATATAAGGGCGAATGAAGACGTCTGTATCCTGTCTCACAGAAGGCAATGATTCTCAACAAAATTCCATTATCTGTTATAAAAAAAAATAGGGAACCATTGAGACACACAAACAGATGCCCACGTCAAATATTAACCAGCATTGTATTCTCAAAAAGAAGGTATGGATACAAACCATTTGTTTTTAACACTATCACAACCCTTGCTGAAATAAAGTAGTTTTATTAATGTTTGGTACAAAGAGGTATTGCTATGCTGATCCCCTAAAGATTCAGGTTATCTGTCCTACTATAACAAATTTATACTAAACTCTTTGCTGCTCTTTATGTAAGAACAACATCAACGATTGGGTAACATATAGCAATACCAGCAAAGGAAGTCACAACAGGTTCAGTAGAACTAATACCAGTTTCTATTTATTGTTCGTTTCTACTTTTATCCCACACGCTTTGGAAGGTGATTACCTATTATGTAGGCATAAATCAAAATCGCATTGTGTTTATTGGGGAGGGGTGTTATTAGATTGTTGTTTTTATTTTGAGTATGTATTTTGTTGTTTTATATTTTGCTTTTATTCTGCAACCCGCCCTGAGACCTCCGGTTATAAGGCGGTATATAAATTCAGTAAATAATAATACACATGAATAAACTTGCATAGGACCGCATCCTTAACTTTGCAGATTTGAAAAGCTGCTCACAGCAATATATTTCTGAGTAATAAGAAAATGGAATTAATTTCCCCTCACTTGAACTATGCTTGGTTCAGGCTGCCATTCTAGGCACACTTTCTTGCGAGTAAGCCCCGCTGAATGCATGTTGCACTGTATTCAATATATCATATAAGAAGATGACTCTAGCAAATCTGATTTAGGGAGCTGCAGCCTGTGTGCAATAAAAGCTGTCATTCACAAACCATATATTCTGGATTAGTTTCTCTATTGTTCGTACAATTCCAGCTGAAATTTATGCGAGTTCTCCAGATTAAATGCTTTGTGCACTGCATCCCAAATCTGCAGGTCCAACCTCCCGCAGCACTTCACTATTAGCATACCTACAAGTAATAGCGTACTGCTTCCGTCTGTCTAGAATAGCTTGTTTTTCTCCTATGTTCTACCTCTTTAGGCAGCTGTAATGTACCTGTTTTATGAACAGCATTTAGTTTACCAGTGGAGAGAAATAAGCTTGTACTAAATTCTCATAGACCGCTAGAACCCATTGTGGTGCCCTTGAAAAGATGTTCGATCTTCCATCACCTTGATGGCTTAGGTTGATGGGAGTTGTAGTCCAAAAGCATCTGGAGTCACCAGGTTGGATACTACTGTCACAGGGCACATGTAAGAGGTGTTTCAGTATTATCCAGGTCTTTGGCTAATTCAACAGTCTGTGGTCTTTTGAATGATGAAGGGCGGGGGGACATTGTTTTTGCTTGTTACTATGTTATGTATTAGGGACGCGGGTGGTGCTGTGGGTTAAACCACAGAGCCTAGGACTTGCCGATCAGAAGGTCAGCGGTTCGAATCCCCGCGACGGGGTGAGCTCGCGTTGCTCGGTCCCTGCTCCTGCCAACCTAGCAGTTCAAAAGCACGTCAAAGTGCAAGTAGATAAATAGGTATCGCTCTGGCGGGAAGGTAAACGGCGTTTCTGTGCGCTGCTCTGGTTCGCCAGAAGCGGCTTAGGCATGCTGGCCACATGACCCAGAAGCTGTACGCCGGCTCCCTCGGCCAGTAATGCGAGATGAGCGCCGCAACTCTAGAGTCGGCCATGACTGGACCTAATGGTCAGGGGTCCCTTTACCTTTACCTTATGTATTTTTGTGCTTTTATATTGTAAACCGCCCTGTGGTCGTCGGATGAAGGGCGGTATAGAAATTTAGTTAATAATAATAATAGTAACAACAACAACAACAGTCCTTATGCTTAAACTAGGGTGCTTCCGGTAATAACAGGTAACCTGTTATTGGGCATTCATCCCAGTTTGATTGCAGGGAGGTTAGATTACATTAGCCAATTATTGAGCATGCATTCTGAATTTGCAGAGGTGGTGGATGGGGGGAGTTACACAACATTGCTTCAAGCAAGTGTTATCCCACATTTTGCAATGCCTTTCCCCAACTCTGCCCTTATCACATGGGGGGGCGGGGGCAGTGGCAGGGAGGGAACCGGTTTGTTGTGCACACCCTTCAAATCAGCTTTAGTTGCCAACCTGAATGCGGCTGGGATGCTATTGTGAATCTGCACCTGAAAAGGCAACAGCCTGGAAGTGCCCCCAGTTTTAAAGCATAATCCTAGATGTATCTTCTCAGAAGTAAGACCTGCTCAGTTCAGTGGGGCTTACTCTCAGGTTACAAAATGGCAGCCTAAGCATCTGGATAAATTCCAGATTGTGAAGAAACGCAAACAAAACAGTTGTGCAATTCTAGGTGGAGGATGTGTTGAAAAGCATTGTTTCTTTTCCACCTACTTATTCCTCTTCTTTCACACATGTGAATTCCCAGTTTGAGAATGACTCAGGAAAGGAGCATGTCAACCTGCTTATTAAAGTCTGTGCCTACACGAGAGTCCTGTCAACATCAAATTTATTAGTGTCTGCTGGAGTTTCACTGAATGTTTCACCTGATCATTCATAGCTGTCATGAAACAGTTCGAAGGTTATTTATGCTGGTGTACTATAACAGACCTCAGCATGGAGGGCTGCGCCAATAAAAGTGGCCCATGAATCTCTGCATTCCTTTCTAGGCCATGTTCTTCTACTCCCCACAACTAGGTCCCTCTCAAGGTTGACATTCCCAGAATTTTTGGGGAGAAACCATGATAGCTCAGTTTCAAAATTTGCACTGATGTCCTGGAAAATACAAGGCAAGCAAATGGACGGGCACGGATTGTCATGCAAGCTACAACCTGAAATTCCTTCTTTTACACAACTTTTGCATACACTTGCGGCAGGCCGAAAACCAGCAGTGTGGCAATGCAAAAGGAAAACATGGTGGTAGCTCTCACCAACAAATGGCTCAGTCAGAGAGATTAGGAAAAGGATCAGATATTGGAGTGTTATATCAAATAATTATATACGAGTCCCCAAGAGAGTAGGGCTAAAGAATGGTGTATTAGTTCAGTATCCTAGTTCAAATTTCCCTCTAGTCAGCAGACCGACTCCCAAGCCATCTGATGGCAGCCCTGTATAGGGAGGTTTTTTAATGTTTTATGATGTTTTTATATATGTTGGAAGCTGCCTAGAGTGGCTGGGGCAAGTCAGTCAGATGGGCAGGGTAGAAATAGTAAAAATCTTCCTCTTGTTGTTGTTGTTGAATAAAGGTAAAGGGACCCCTGACTATTAGGTCCAGTCGTGGCCGACTCTGGAGTTGCGGTGCTCATCTCGCTTTACTGGCCGAGGGAGCCGGTGTACAGCTTCTGGGTCATGTGGCCAGCATGCTTAAGCCGCTTCTGGCGAACCAGAGCAGCGCACGGAAACGCCGTTTACCTTCCTGCCAGAGCGATACCTATTTATCTACTTGCACTTTGACGTGCTTTTGAACTGCTAGGTTGGCAGGAGCAGGGACCGAGCAACAGGAGCTCACCCCGTCGCGGGGATTCGAACCGCTGACCTTCTGATCGGCAAGTCCTAGGCTCTGTGGTTTAACCCACAGCACCAACCGTGTCCCATTTGTTCAGTATCCTAGCTCAAATTTCCCTCTAGTTAGCAGACCAACACCCAAACCATCTGATGGCAGCCCTGTATAGGGATGTTTTTTAATGTTTTATGATGTTTATATTTATGTTGGAAGCTGCCTACAATGGCTGGGGCAAGCCAGTCAGATGGGCGAGGTAGAAATAGTAAATTTGTTGTTGTTGTTGTTGTTGTTGTTGAATAGGACGTCCTTATTTTCATCAGAGAAATGTTGGAAGGTATGCTGATAGCATAGGGAGCAGGAAGTTAGCTCCTAGTTTGAGCCTTTTGAAACACTCCTGTGGAATTTTTTGTCCTACAATTTTTCTTTTCCCATTTAGCCTCTTATGGGTTCAGACCCAGTGCTAAGCAATCTTCACTCCGAAATAGTTCAGCATATGTGGAGAAACAATGGCTGGCATGATATGGGTGTCTTCAAACATGACTCAGCTTGATGCAAACTGCAGCTAATTTATCAGAAACCCACATCACATTCATTTTATGTTTTGAAAAGCACAAATGCATACCTTACATGCATCCTCTGCGGCCCATAAATCGTAACACACCCTTAAAGGATATGAGCTAGTAAGCATGTATTACCTTTACTAATCTGTGTGGTACGGACATCAAACTAAATCTCACTTGAAAGCAAAATTCATAATCTGAAAAGCTTCTCTTGATCTTTGGCTTTATGCTTCCGGGCACTGTTAACTTCCTTGCTGCTGCAGCTTTTGCGATAAAGAGCTTTCTCTTTCTTAAACACACACCACACTTCAAAGCTCTGAGTTAAAATTCCAATAGCTTCTAAAAATGAGATGCCTGCACTTGATTGAATTCCCTTTTCTAGTTGAGTTCACATCCACTTGCATGCTGCAGACGGAATTGTTAAAGAGTTTTGAATCTACTTGTTTCTTCATCTGCTAATTTCTCCTTGTTGCTACGTGCTAAGATTTCCTCATATGCACCCTCTGAACAGGTGGCAGTTGTCTGACAGCAATGATCACCTATTTGGGCAGAAGACGGACTCTGGATTCCGTTCCTGCCATATGCCCCGAGGCATTATGTGCACTTTCAAAGCTGACTGCAACACACCAGGAAACAGAGTATCCTGGAGGCTGTGGTGATGCTGGGGGTATGTACCACCACATAATCAATTTTGACAAACTATATCATCCTGGTTATTTTGAAAAAGTTGGTATAAGACATTAGCACTTGAAGAAAAACCAGCACCTCTGTCCTACGGTGAATCTGAATAAGCTCTGGAAACCTGTTAGTGAGCAGACGAGGCTCAACTATGCAAAAAAATCAGGCGGGATTAGTTCCAGTTATTGATGTTGTATGCTCGGGTTACTACCAAGTCCTGGCATGAGGAAACTGCCCAGACAGCCTGTAATAGTGAAAGCAGAATTTTTCAGCAGAAAGGCAGAAGAGGAGATCAAAGAAGCCGGTGTGTTAGTGGCGTAAAGAGTTTTTGTATGTATCCAGGCATAAATAAACACAATTTCAGATGTGCATTGAAAAATAAAATGTTATATATATACAGTACATACACATGTAAAATGTTGGGTTTCTAATCAGGTGGCATGACAACTAGATCCAGGCACATGGAACCAACTATAATCTGGATGTTTTTTCTAAAGAAATCCAGCTTTGGGAAAGGAGGGGTTTGAGCAGAGAAGGGAGTGCTCCATTACTTTCCCATTGGCTGCTGTTGACACTCCCAACTACTTTTCCACCTTGCCCTCACAGCATTCTAGATGTGTGTTTGCTCTTGAAAGCATGCCTTTGGCATGCTGTCTGGTGAGAGCAGCTGAGGAAATGACTTGGGGAAGGAAAACTGCAGGTGGAGAAAGGGTCAAGACAGTCCTTCCCTTTACGATCGCTTGTCCCCCAACCTGCTCAGCACTTGTCGCATGACGGAATGGGTGAGTTAGGGCCCATCTGGGCCTATAAAACCCAGGCTGAGCAATTGGTCATGGTCAAGCTGCTCTCATTTGGCTTCTTGCCTTCTGGTTCTGGGTACTTGTCAGAGCTCGCTTTGCCTCCAGGCCTCAAAACCAGACGGGTGGGTGCATGGACCCAATCTGTGTCGATGACAGCACACACAACCCCGGGGTGCTCCATGTGTATATTTTATTTGCTCTGAGATCAAACATATAGTCCCTCTGGGGCTAGACCAGAACGTCTTCACTTAAATAAGACAGCTGTGAAGTGCTCTGCTTCAAACGCAAACAACTTTCTTAAATGTTAACAAAATGGCATAAGTATGGATGTGGATTTCTTGGTACTTGTCAACATAAGTGACGTCCCAGACACCATCTGGTAGGTTACACTTAGAATATACAAACTTGGGAGTTGGAAAACACCTTTTCTCAGCAAACAACAGCAATACAACTCATTTCAGCTTGAGCACTGGGAAAGTCCAACATCCGCACGCTACAAGAAAATGTGAATCTCCCACAGCAAATGAGTAAACAGCACCATATTTGTTGTGATTTAAGCTGAAAAGAGCCTTCATGTTAAGTAACACAACCACCTAATGCTCTCATAATCATTGTACCTGCAGATATCTCCTTCTGCCTCTGGCAATGTCAGGGAAGCAACGGAATTTTTCATCAGATCAGCTACTGTGTTGTCCTTTGGAGTCACATAAAAAAAAGGAATTCCAGTGCTATTGTCTGTGGGGCCATCGCTAATAGATAAGCAATTCCCAAACGGTGCTCCCCGGATCTGAAAAATTCCAAGTAAGCTGTGCTTAGAAAGCGTTGCAAATGTCTTCTACATAGATGCTTGCCAGAAATTAAAAGAACCAATGTAGTATATTCAGTTCTACTTCCCTGACTACCAATGGTTTGTACTTCATTAAATTAGATTTGTTGTTCAGAATTGATAACATACACATACATACAGTATATCTCTCTCAAATGCTCAGGCAGAAATATATTTAAAAACTTGTGCATGCACACGAAAGCTTATACCAAGAACAAACTTAGTTGGTCTCTAAGGTGCTACTGGACAATTTTATTATTTTTTTTTAATATTTCGACTTCGTCAGACCAACACAGCTACCTACCTGAATCTAGAACCTTGCTCAGGTAGATCGTTCACCTACTTACTCACCTTTTCAGGTTAAACCAGACCTAATTAAAAAAAACAAAACCAGGCACTTTACAGAAATAATTTTAAAAGGTGTAGATATAGGTAGGTAGCCGTGTTGGTCTGCTGTAGTCGAAACAAAATAAAAAAAATCCTTCCAGTAGCACCTTAGAGACCAACTAAGTTTGTTATTGGTATGAGTTTTCGTTTGCATGCATCAGGTATCTGAAGAAGTGTGCATGCACACGAAAGCTCATACCAATAACAAACTTAGTTGGTCTCTAAGGTGCTACTGGAAGTATTTTTTTATTTTGTTAAAAAGGTGTTTGTACTGCAAATAATAATACACCCTCTTTAATAATAAAAAATGATGTTTCTCCATGAATCACTAAGGCTTGTGGCGATTTTATAAAACTGAATATATATACTGTAAAGATTCATATTGCTTTGAGGACTGTAATTCTGTGAAGATGGCCTAGAGATTCTAACACAGAATTCTGAGCATTCTCACCTAACTATATTTCACATGATTCACTTGGGAAAGCAATGAATGTCAGTTAAAAAAATTAATAAGAGAAGATTTTTATCCTGCTTTTCCACTGTGCAATGCCTAAGGCAGCTCACAAAACCCCCCACAAATTCTTCAAAACAATTTAGTAGAAAATAGAAATTTGCAGCGCAAATACTCCTTTGTGTGTGCATCTCATACATAACGTGCTATTTCTTATATATCTAAATGAAATTTGTCTTCCACATAAGCAATGAAGAAGAAACATTTCAGATTAGTAATGCACTGCAATCAATTTTAAAAATCTGACAGGTGTTGCTCAGAGATATATTAATAATCTTACATCGTCAATGCTCATTTTTTAAAAATGCAATTCATAGCAAACGTGTTAACCCATTATTTAGAAATCTGATGGAAAATTATGCTTTTTTGTAACTTACATCTAGGTTCAAAGAACTGCTTTAAGTTCACTCTGAGGCAAGAAAATCTCCAGTTTTAAAGGGCACAAGTCCAAAGATTTTTCTGTTCTTTTTTTATTATCGTGAGCTATGTATTATAATTACAGGCAACCGATCATCTAACATCAAGTCTGCACTTCTACTGAAAGATATTGCAAGAAAAGAAATGATAATACCTGAGGCTTTATAGTCCAATAATGTTATCGGAGACCTAAGATGGTATTACAGACCTCTGCTGCACAGACTTCTGTTGTAAAATGGGGAATATTTGATTTTATTAATATTTCATTAATGACCTTTTGTTACCAACTAACCCGCTGCATTTCACTGCCACACAGAGAGAAGGTTGCGTTAACAGCGCCTTCTAGAGACCGCAAAGGCTGATGCTTATACACGTTTTCCTTTAAAAAAGAAAACACCAGCACGATGGAGCCAAAGTTAAGCAAATTAAATGCCACTGACATCAATGGGGATATTTAAAGCACATCCAACATAATGTTTAATTTTATCTGGGAGACTAAAGCTGGGATGTAGGGGGAGAAAAATAAGAAGAGCATATTTTGTTTTTTACATATAAAATCCTTCTCTGCGGCAACACTGAAAATATTCACATTAACTACTTATGTAAACCAATGTATTTCAAAAGCAAGAGCTTATTTTTGGACTACTCTTTTGTGCAAGCATGGTAGATCACAAGAGGTATATGTGCACATGTAAACAAATACCCATGGGTCTCAGGTTTCCTGGCTTGGAGCAACACACAAACTCACACACAAACGACTGCTGTTTTGTGCAAATCTGGGAGATTGAGAAACTTGTATTAAAATAAATAAATGTGTGTGCTTACAGGTAAACAGATACCAGTGTGCATGCCCATAGTGACCTCAGGTAAGGCCAGCCCACCCATGAAGTAGTTATCTCAGACAGCGGGTGCCCCCGAGGCAGCACCCTCATGAGCACCTCCTGCCATGCCCTCCTCACCTCTGCCAGAGAAGCGGTGCCAGGATAGGTGCGGATTTCCTGCAAGATCTCATCAAAGTCTTGCGAGATGTCAAGGAGAGCAAAGGATCTCATGAGATCTAGGTGAGATCTTGGCAAGCTCTTTCAGGGCATCGGCGCCCATGCCAGCACTGCTGCTCCACAAGCGGTGGTGGTGACGAAGCTGGTGGCACAGCTGCAGTGCCACTGGCAGGTGGCGCAGCGGTGGGCAGTGTCCCATGGGTTGTGGTGGTGTGGCAGAGCAGGGTGGCACTTCCTGTTTTGCCTCAAGTGGCAAAATGGGACGTACCACCCGTGAACTCAGGATTCCAGCACTTACAGCTGTTAGTTCTGAGGAAAGGCAGGCAAGGACCCACAGCCCAGGTGGGGCTGGCTACCTTGGGGAGGAGGTGTGTGATTCCTCAGCTGGAACAGGCTCAGGAAAGGTGAGGGCCACATGCCACATCAAGCCCAGAAGGTATAACAGGCTGGCGTCCTAGCCAGGCCGGCAAATAGCTCTCTTGACAGATGACTTGGACAGATGACTTGTACTCAGATAATTGAGTACTTTAAATGCTTTTCAGTAATATTTGTGGATCTAGGGGAGAGCAGCTGCCCCCTCCCCCAGCTACACCCATGCTGGTACCGCAAAAGGCAGTATGCAAGGGAGCATTGCTGGACCATCAGGGTGATGGACAGAGCCTTCTTACTCTGGCAAGTGACTGAGGTGATCATGAGGCTTTCAAGTTTGTTTGCATGGAGGGTTCGGAGAATGAGGAAAACAATCAAGAAGAGACACGCTAGCAGTTTAAATGTTAGCACTTCTTTGTAAGATTGTACGTGCCTAATTGAAAAATAAAGGATGCATTTAAGATGGCTGGAGATCTTTTGTTAAGGCTCAGGGTGTTTTACAAATTAAACCCATGCAGTAAAACATAGGAACTTACTCCCAGGAAAATATGCATTGGATTGCAGGCATTCTGATAAATTTGGCATTATGCTATGTACGCTCCTGTGTCTGTAATGACAGATCAACTCAGCTATTTCCATTTTCGGACATTCCTTGGGGGTGTGGCTGTGGGGACTGTTGTGATAAGCTCCTGGGCTTCAAAATTTATCACTGCACTAGACTGTAGTGTCACTGTAGTAAACTAATCTTGCACAGTGTACACCTTTTAGTAATTTGGTCCACATTTCAACTACCTTTCACATCGTTTTAAAAATACTCGACTTGCAATACCAGAATTCCTCTGTTGTATATCCTTAGTTAAAATATGCAAACTTCTCCTCTATGTTTACAGTCAGATGATGCCCCTTGCAAATGGCTCCTAAAGATGTAAAACAACAACACCCCCCACTCTGCAATTTCTACAGTGAGACAGCAACGATCCATTAAAAGCTGTTCCATTTATATAGCTAGTATCTGAAGGTTTGCCATGGAGCAAGAATAATCGCTTATCGCATTTACAAGATGCTGTTGGGAGTGCACAGAAGCCTGGATTGAAACAGCCCATCCCAAACAGCATTCCTGTGCTATCATCATTATTCCCGTTTAGCAGACCATCCTTCAACAAGAGTTCTTAGGATGGATGGTGGAGGACATTCACAACAAAATACAAAACTGCAGCATCATAAAATGAGGCTATACATAAAAAATAATGATATATATTTTTATATATTATATATATATATATGGTTTCTAGCAGAGGCGTGGTACCTTTTCTTGAGCGGATCTCGTGGCCAAGAATCCCCAGCTGCTGGAATGGATCAGGAACCGGGCCGCCCTGGCCGCTTGCTCGTGGGGCGCGAGGCTCTCCGCCCCCCCTTTGGCGCTCGCTCTCCTGTAGGAAAACATGCGGGAAGGGGACGAGTTCTGCTTCGGCCTCGCCGCCCCCGGCCTGGACCTCATCTCCTCTTCTTCCTCCTCCTCCTCTTTGTACACCGAGGCCGGGTAGCTCTGCTTCCAGATGCCCGTGGTGTCTTCCAGCAGCGCGGGGAGAACCTCCTCGTTGGAGGAGCTGTGCAGCTCTTCCTCCACCTCGTTGGTGACGGACCACGACACCGAGTTCACGATCACGTAGCCGCCGGCCGGGGCCAAGGCCAAGCTGCACCACAGCAGCGCCCACGAGAGCCAGCCGGGGCACGCGGCGGCCCTGGGTACCGGCGGCGTCCGGCGGCGGCGGCAGCAGCACGCGGGCATTTTGGAGCCAAGCCTCCCCGAGCTGCGTGCGCCCAGCTCCGCAGCCCGGAACGCGCAAAGCCCGGCAGTCTGGAGGGAGCTTTTGGCTGCGAGAGCAGCGGCCCCTTGAGGCGGAGGAGAGCGGCTGGCCTGAGAAAAATGCCTGAGCTGGCAAATCGCCAGCAGCAGGGGATCATCGGAATTCTCTTGTTTGCTTTGACTCGGCATCCCGCCCTTAAGCATCCTTCGCGTTACTATTTCTTACATTTTTAAGAATCCTTAATCGCAGCTTCAGGGGTTCGAAACCTCACCTTGCGCAAAAAGATTCCTGCATTGCAAGCGGGTTGGACTAGACGACCCTCGGGATTCCAGACCCTCCAAGTGTCCCTAATTTTCCAGGGACAGCCACAGATTTATAGAAACCGTCCTGGTTTCTGATTTTATCCTGGAATGTCCCGCTTTTCCTTAGGACGTCCCTATTTTCATCAGAGAAATGTTGGAGGGTATGCAGTTATGCCACCCCGGAGCCAAGGAGATAAGTAACTATACAACCATGATAAGACATCTGAAGCCAGCCCTGTATAGAGAAGTCTTTTGTAATGTTTAATGATGTTTTTATATATGTTGGGCGCTGCCCAGAATGCCTGGGGCAACCCAGTCAGATGGGTGGGGTATTAACAACAACAAAATATTATTATTATTATTATTATTATTATTATTATTATTATTATTATTATTATTATTATTATTATTATTATTAACACCCCTATTTTCATGTCTATGATTCTGATTCTTACATGGAGCACAGGCCAGGATAGGCAGCTCCTTCCCTCCCATTTATTTCCACAACAACCCTATGAGGTAGATCAGGCTGAGACATCGTGACTGGACCAGAGTCTCCCCAGTGCAGGTAGGGCACTCTGCCCACTGCATCGCACACGAGTGTACTTAAACCTATGGGGATAATGGCCTTGACTGCTCTTGTACAGCTGTTGTAAAGATTATTGAGATGGAATCACAGAGTTTGAATGGACCACAAGGATAGTCTTGTCCAATGCCCATTCAATGCAGTAATTATTTGCGCAGCGTGGGACTCGAACCCACAATCATGAGGTTAAGAGATTCACACTCTACTGACCGAGCTATCCTAGTGAAGCCTTTTTAACTCTCAAAATGCATAATGCATAATGTTGATGTCAAAGTAATTTGATTGATTGATTCAATAGTCTTATACCCTGCCCTTCCTCAGGGCACACTGATGACAATGTGTTCCAAAACTCTGCATGACCCTACACAGCAGTCTCATGTACTGTAGATTTAAAATAGCATGAGGAAGCAAGACCACACACTATGTACTACCTTCTGGTCCAAGTAGGCATGGAACCACTTCAAAGCAGGGCCCCCTACACCAAACTCACACAGTCTCTCCCAGAATGGTACCATGGCCAATAGTATCAAAAGCTGCTGAGATTACCTGACACAGGTAATCATAAAGGGAGACCAAGGCAGCTTCTGTGTCAAGCCAAGCTCTGAATCCTGATTGAAATTGATCCAGAAAACCAGTTTCTTCCAAGACTGCTGGATCTGGTTGGCAACCACTCACTCAAAGGCCTTGCCCAGGAAGTGGACATTTACTTTAAGTCGAAAATTAAGATCCTCCAGGTCCAGGCTAGGTTTATTCAGAAGTGGTATTACCACCACCTCTTTCAGGTGTCTTGGGACTAATCCGTGTTAGAAAACACTTATCAAATAGCTACTTCCAGGATGAAAAATTGAGTAACAATTTGGGGCAAGGGTTCCACTGAATATTCCCCCCTTCCCCTGAAAGTTTGAAGATGTTGAGTCAGAAGCACATGGGGTATATTGGACTGAATACATTTGGATATCCCCAGAGAAGTCTGGTTAAGAAACACGTACATCTACACACATACAGCTTTCATAGTAAGATTTTATGTAAACTAGTTAACTAAGCAAATCTCCAACCCATTCACTTTGGAATGGCATCACTGATGTCAAAGGAACTACCCTTCTAACCTTACAGCAGGCACAGGCAAACTCGGCCCTCCAGATGTTTTGAGACTACAATTCCCATCATCCCTGACCACTGGTCCTGTTAGCTAGGGATGATGGGAGTTGTAGTCCCAAAAAACATCTGGAGGGCTGAGTTTGCCTATGCCTGCCCTACAGGTATTGATCTGAGGACTGCAGGCAGCAGTTGACATCTAATAATAATAATAATAATAATAATACCAGGTCTTGAGTCTGCCTGGAAGCCACACATGCTTTGATTTTGAGACCCCTGTTTTTTAATCCTTGATGTGTGGCTACTCTGCAGTCAACTCTGCACAGACATCTGTTTTATTATTTCTTTACCTGCTCCAGGACTTTAAAAAGTACCTGGGCTTTCTGGTTCAAATTAAGTCCTGACTGCCACCTTGAGGAAACAGTTCTCTCAGATTAAAATGCTGTCCCTAGACTGCTGGGCTTTGGAACATTCTACATATACAGGATTTGTAGTAGGACTTCTCGAAATTCAGACTCCTGCAGGGACATGAACCACACTTGGTAGCCTTAGGTACAGAAGGCATAATTCTGGGACTATTTGTATTGGCGAAATGGCCTTTCCTTGTTATTAAACTTTAGATTGCAGGCTCCATAGAACAGGGTTTCTTGTGGGAGTGGTTGGGAGGAATCGTTTATACTGTAAAATGCCATGTACAGTCATGCTGCTGTATGTATTAACATTATGGGGCTCAACCAATATATATTGTCACTGGTTTGCATCTTTCAGCATTACAATTGCAACTGAAGCGGGAATGTCACCTGAAATTTATTTACTACATTTAACAAAATTGTTAGTGTTACTTCCTACAACAGCTATAGAACGTAAGACACCAAGGACGGGGAAATTTCATTAACAATGCATGCTAGGCAGCTAAAATACATCAGAAAAAAGACACAATTTTAAAAATGTATGCATGCTCTTCATAAAAACTACTTACTTCAACAGAATATACACCGAGGCTGTGCAAAATCTATGTTCAAATCAACTATGTACAAAACACATTTTTTTTTGGCAGATGGTCGTCAAACAGTCTTTCAGATCTGCTTCGTTTCCTCCCAAGCACTGCTGCAGTCTTCTTGCGGGTCAGAGGTATGAATGATAAATTTCTGCCCATCTTTTAGAGTAACAAGTGCTTCCTGTCCAACAGGAAGATTCACTTTAACCGAACATTTAGATGCTTTGTCTTCCAGAACTACCTGGATAAGCTGCACATTAAAAAAGGAAGGAAGGAAGGAAGGAAGGAAGGAAGGAAGGAAGGAAGGAAGGAAGGAAGATGGAATATCACTATCATTTCTGTGGGAAAACAGGATTGACTCAGGGCTTACTATCACTTACCTTTCCCCCGTGCTCACAGTAGGCACAGGCCAGTGTTTTAATGCTCTGCGTTCAAGCACGCCTTTTTTCGCTCTGCCACTTTCCCTAGTGGCACTTTCCATTCATTTATGCTGAATCGGAAAAAAAGGCAATTCTGGTTTTCCACAGCTTAGACACTGAGCTTTAAAGCACAGACCTGTGCCTAGAAACGCAGCACAAAATGAAGTCTGGAAGGGGAGCTCATAAACACAATTCTGTTTATTCTCTCTCTTTCTCTGAAAAACTTTGAAATGGAAGTGTCCAGAGCAAAAGCAAGGAAGATAAGAGCCAAGAACAGTGGGGCAGTATGTCTTAGTTCTCCTAAAACCAGCCTTTTTGCTGCTTATAAAAGCTGGGGAACTTTCAGAGCTTTCACATAGTCAGAAGCCTCCAAAGGACTGTAGCAGACAGAAGGATTTATTGGCCGAAAGTAGTAATCTGAATACTTGAATCCAGGGGAACCTGTGGCAGATGTTTTTTGGACATCAACTCCCAACATCCCTAGCCAGCATGGCCAATGACCAGGGATGATGGAACACCGGACGTTCCTCATGGTCTGGTATAAAGCCCACCAGGGTGGCCTACTTCAAAGCTGAAATGAAATTCACCTACTCTTGATCATAGCTGCTGGGAATACCTTTTGATGTTCACGGATATCACAAGCACAGATAGAGCCCTGTGTACATGCCTCAAGCATGCATCCATTTCCAACAATCTGATTTTCCACTTCTCATTCAGAAGCAAATATGAAGAACTGGGTTTTTACCTTGTTGCCTGTGTCAGCATCTACTAGGCAGCTGAGGACCTTCAGAATAATGCTACTTAAGTTAATGTCGCTTTGACTCTGGGTCAGAATGATTCGAGTTGGCGCTGCCTCCCCGCCATCAGGCTGTTCAGCTGCAAAATCGTCCAGAAGACAGACTGGTTGAAGAGCCAAGGTATCCTGCGTCATCGTCAACGGAGCCCCATCTCCTTCCTCCTCCACATGGGTTTGAAGTATGTGAATAACATATTCAAGCAGAAGCAAATTGAACAAATGCCAGGAGCCTAGGTTTTAAAAAAATAAAAACAGATGGGATAAATTGTGGAGCCATCTATTAGACCTTCCTAGTCAGATGAAAAGGCAAAAGGGGTGCATTGGCTAGCATTGAGATAGGAATGGGGAGATGGCACTCAGCTCTAAAAATCAACCAGTGACCTCACACTCGGAGGATAATTGTGTTGTCCTTTACATACAAAAGTACATGGGCGCATTTGCATAGTTGCAGAGGACAGAACTACAGAGCCATTTCTCCCACTGCTTTGAACTTCCCCAAGCAGGTCTTGCAAAGGAAGGAGTTACAACTGCATGGTTTGCACAACAACAGGGCTTTTTCCCTCTTAGCTGCTCCCTGGTGAGGAGCTGTTGGGTGAGTCCCAGAGCTCTGGGTGAAATCAAGATGTAGTTAAGAGAGGAAGTACATCTCAGAAAACCTACCAGTACTTATCAGCACTATTGTAACAGGCGAGGAGTTGCTGACTCTATTTGTATTTCCAGAGGGTAGTAAATGAACTGGCAACAAACCTCCCTTTGTTTTGCAGGTGACTGTTGTATGGATTCGAAGTGCCCCAACACCTACAAACATCTCTGTCTAGATGCACCAAGACTGACTTTAACTGATTTTTAAAGTGGTCATCCTGGAGCAAAGAAACTTCAAATGAAAACTGCACAAGTTTGCACCAGTACAAAGTGGTTGGTTTTTTTCTGTTTTGTTTTGTAATAATATTTTATTCGTTTTCCCATAGAGAAAGTAATTTGTTGCTCAACGATTATATTCCATTTCAACAAAACTAGTGACTTCCCGCTCACCCAACATCAACGTTTATAACTCAAATCACGAACAATTGCATTTTAAGGTTTCCGTCTTATCTAATTTCACACTCTCTAACATGTTTCTTAATGTATTCTGCTGTTTTCTTACACTACAAACCCCGCTGTGGTCTTTGCATATGGGAAATAATTTTACATATAGACTAGGAATGGTTTCCAGTCTTCTTTAAAAGATTCTAAATCTGTATCTTTTATCAAGTGCTTTGTTTTGTTTTTGAATCACACTACATGTGTCAATCAGCTTACCAGTGCCAGAACGTGTTACCATCAAAGCTGTTTTGTGGTCACTGTAACACAGCTATCACTGTCTGTACTTCCTGCATTTCATTTCCCTCTTGCCTTACTGTTTACAACAAGAATGTGGAATCTGATGCCCTCCAGATGTACATAGTTGAACATCAACTCTCAGCAGCCCAAATCAGCATGGCTAATAGCCAGGTACGGGGCTTGGAGTCCAACAACACCTGGAAGTTTACAAGAGGTGCATCTTCAGCCTTCACAGGAAGTTGCATAATGAAGATGCCAGGCACACCTCTGTGGGGAAGAATTTCCACCACTTAGAGGCTGCCACCCCAAGTTTCTGAGGGTAAGGAGCTACCCCCTCTGCCAGTCTTAGCACCCAAAAGGGTCTGTAGGGAAGCAGGTGGTCTTTCAGGCATTTACAGTATGTGCACCATCCGTCATATGCACAAAGCAATGTACAACGCCTGCTGGATTGAATGGCCTGGGTTGCATGCCTCTCTTTGTTCAGTTACTAGACTTTTCCAACAATGCATCTATTTTACTTTTGGGGAAACGTGGTTAGGCAGGAAGAAGAAGGAGTTTGGATTTGATATCCCGCTTTATCACTACCCGAAGGAGTCTCAAAGCGCTAACGTTCTCCTTTCCCTTCCTCCCCCACAACAAACACTCTGTGAGGTGAGTGGGGCTGAGAGACTTCAGAGAAGTGTGACTAACCCAAGGTCACCCAGCAGCTGCATGTGGAGGAGCGGGGATGCGAACCTGGTTCACCAGATTACGAGTCCACTGCTCTTAACCACTGCACCACACTGGTTGCCCAGGCCAGCAACAAACAAGTATCACTGCTGCCAACACAATGTCTGAGAAGGATGGGAAGCGCTACTACTGGTAGTAGGGCCAGCATTAAAGGCAGAAATTGAGGTTCTAAGTATGGCAGGCTGATTTATGCCATGCCTGACTCTGAGCAATCCATATTGTTCTTAATTGCATGGAATAAAGAGGGGGTATTTGTTGTGGGATCCGTGCTTATGACGCATGCAAGCTTTTTTTTGAAGCCTCCACGTGACATAGCTGCCATCCAAATGCCAAACCTCCTCATTTAATCTGGATTTACACTTTTTTGGGGAAATCCGATTGGCCCCCCCAAAAAAACACATCAACAATCTGTTTGCAGTATCTCCACAGCCCTTTTGCAATATGAAGGCCCCCTCCCCACCTGAAAGCAGACTCCTCTTCCATCGTGGGCCTCAAGCACACAAGTCATAAGCACACACTGAGGCAGGTGGCTCATGAGATGAGAGTCCCGCCCTCATGGTGTAAGGCTCCTTGTTCAAGATCCCAAGTTCTTGATCACCAAATATGTTTTACAGCAGAATACGACCTACAAAAGACCATTGCAGGACATCACTGACCAAAGCTCTCAGTGTGGCAGAGGGTCATTGCCCTGCTGACAGATGTCAAGAGGAAGTTCCACCTCAGCTGGAAATTAGCAGCAAGCTTTCTGAACTCTTCTTGATTCTTGCTTGGCTGCAAAGAGTCACACAAAGACATTTCATTGTAACATGGCCCCAAAGACTGCATAGACAAATGCTTCAAACCTATACCAGCCTCCCTGAGAGTTAAGTCCCACTAAACTCCAGTGAGTTCATTTTTTATATGATTAGGTGTTTGGGAATATAAATGTAGTACTTTTCTTCCACTATGGATAAATTTCTTCAGACATGGGACAGCTGTCTAGTGGTTTCTGGCATACCACCAGGATGTGCTTATAAAGAAATAGGAGCTGCTTTAGTGAATGAGACTTTGGGAACAGGGTTGAACGTATACCTGCATTTATGTTACAGGTAGATAGCCGTGTTGGTCTGCCGTAGTCGAAACAAAATTTTAAAATTCCTTCCAGTAGAACCTTAGGGGCCAACTAAGTTTGTTATTGGTGTGAGCTTTCGTGTGCATGCACACTTCTTCAGATACTGCATTTATGTGTTTGAGATCACACTGAAAGGTCCCTCTATTTTAGCATCTATTGATTTAGGATCTATTGATCCTCACCCACACTCCAAGTACTCCAAGCACACAAATATTTCAGTTCAACTACTTTCAACTAGTGTAGAAACTTTTCATATATATACATAGAGAGAGAGAGTGTATGGGTCATTGTACAAAGTATGCAGTGGGGATGGGTTGACCTTCTCCAGATCAAGGGCTATATTTCTGCTAATCAACTTGCCAGGGACCTCATGCCCGCAGTGGGCGGAGCCAAATTGACACTGGGAGGAGGGCAAAGTGGACAAATCCAGAGCTGGTAGTGAGCAGGGTCACCCTATTCTCCCTCCTTCACCTTTCTCTCATATAAATGCACACACACCAGCTTCATTTCAGGAGGATCACTGTCTCTCTCGTGAAATAAACACAGTATCTCTAAGACCGCCTAATTTTGTACCTGAATCACGAAAGCCTCAAGGTCCGAGGACAAACAATTTAGCAAAACCCTTATATCTGTCGAAGTGTCCAGTGAAGACATCAGATTATTCAAGCCTATAAAACAAGTGAATATGCACTGGCTCGTGGATGGCTCAAGGCTGTTCCTTAGTTTAAATCTCTTTATACTTAACAGAGACAAAACATATTAAAAACAACTATATGAAGACAATATGTTTTCTTATTCGCTTCTAGTTAAATAGGATCTTGTTTTTACGGCCTGTTGATTCCAAACTTCACTGCAGCCTCTACAGAGAGCCAGGGCTTTAGTCAATCAATGTGTGTTTGTTCTTATATGTGAAAAATACTGTGCACAGAGCAGCCGAAATTCAACATTTTTTATGTTCAATTCATTTGAATGAGATTAAGAATCAACTTAGTGTTCCTACTGAATCCAGCTTGGGCTGGACCATGTCAACTGTTGTTGTCACATGAAAATGTAAGGCAGGGAAACCATGAAAGCTTAGTCAATGAAAATGTTATTCTTTGATGCAAAGGACTGCATCATATGATACTTTGATGTGTAGGACTGCATCTCTGTACTAAGGTTACAGTTATTCAAGACACACATGCCTTGTGTCCGTTGATAAAATTATGACTTCCCCATTCACATACAAGCAAGAAGCTTTGCCATGAATATTATCTACTTTGATCAATTAGGTCTTCTGATATTAGTGTACAACAAAGGGTGTTAGTTCAAGTAGCAACATAAAATTTCAACAGTGATGTGGCATGAAAGTTTTCCTATTTCGTCAGTTCCTTAGTAAAAACGCCAAAGGTAAACACAGTATTAGAGCAAGCTTGTCAGTTTAAAAAAAAATCACTAAATACAGGTAAAATGGACAAGAGCACTTTCTAGGGCATGAGAAAACTTTCCAGAGCAAACTGAAAACTTTCTGATGAAAATTGCCCTAATTTGCACAGGAAGTTCTCCCAAGTGCTAACTTCCTTTCATCACAGCCATGCCCACTGTAATTAATATGAGGAGAAACCTTATTAGTCATATAAAACTTCAACAAGAGGTCCAAACCAAACCAAATGTTAGAAAAGAATTTGGAAGAAGGACATCCACATTTGAAACTAAGAGCAAACTGTGAAATAATCCTCATGTGATATCCACATAAGGAAAACATTTTGTATCAAGGAAAGAGGGAGAGGTTCTCTATCAAATTCTAGCAGAAAAAGTGAACAAAGTACTCCATCAAATAGGAAAATAGTAAGAGCCTGTGCTGCTACATTTTAGCTCTGTGCCACTTTCAATTTCATCCACATTTCTAAATGCAATTTGCAGCGAGCTTCCAGGAATGTCCGAAAACCCCTGAGTAATGATTGCGTTCATGTCCGATTTCAAAACATTGACCCTCCTGCTGTTGTTCAAGACTATTCTCATGGTCTGTAAATGAAGAGAGAAAAAGTGCACATCATTTATGTCTTGGGAAAAGCAAAAACAAAACCAATAACCCCACTCACTTTCAAAGGGTTTAATCTTAGTATACAGCTAACACTGGATACAACCCAGGCTTATCAGATTGCTGATGATCTCTCTCATCTCCTCATAACACACAATATCATCACCATTATGATGATCAATTACCATATTTTTCGCCCTATAGGACGCACCGTCCCATAAGGCGCACCTAGTTTTTTGGGGGGGAAATAAAGGGGAAAAAAATTATTCCCCCCCCCCCGAGCTTCCCCCGACCCCAGCCCCCAGAACAGGCAACTCTCCGCAAGCCATGGGAGCCCGGCGCCGGGCTCCCACGCCTGCGGAGAGCTGCACGAAGCCTGGGCGCGCTGAGCTCAATGCACCCAGCCTTCGGCATGCAGGCAACTCTCCGCAAGCCGCGGCTCCCACGGCTTGCGGAGATCTGCGCGAAGCCTGGAGAGCGAGAGGGGTCGGTGCGCACCGACCCCTCTCGCTCTCCAGGCTTCAGCGAATGCCTGCATTCGCCCCATAGGACGCACACACATTTCCCCTTCATTTTTGGAGGGGAAAAAGTGCGTCCTATGGGGCGAAAAATACGGTAATAACTGGTAATACAGTCACTATTATTATTAGCATTGAACCAGAATTGGGGCTTGGAGGGGTTCTACGGTGGCAGTGGTGATGATGCTTTGTGTTATGTACTGAGTTGAATAGGATCCAAAATGCAGCAGTCTGATTGGTCCTAGAACAATAGGATTCAGAATGCAGCTGTCTGATTGGTCTGCAGGAGCCGCCCAATCCAACTCCAGGTGGAAGTTAATCCGCAACCTGATTGGCCTACAGGAGAACCCCGGAATTAGCCAATCATGTGGGGCCAATTGTGTAAATAATGGATATAAAGCAGACATTTCAGGGGAACTTGCATTCCTCACTACTATGAGCTGAATAAAGAGCATGAAATCCACACTCGACTCCAAGTATATTTCACTTTTGTACTCAGCAATGAACACAGGGGAAATGATTTTCGTACTGCTCTGCATTACAGCTTACTTTCCCCACCAACCTGCCCAAGTCCTCCACCGATCCCACATTCTGTCCAGAAGGAGGCAGCATCTCATAACTGCACTATGTTCACCAACACAACACAACTGTAAACATAGGCCTGTGACTGATCCATCCTAAGAGAACGTTTTTGTCAGCTAATTCATTGCGAATGACTTCGGCGTTCACCTTTGGGATACATACCTTTGCCATGTTAGCAAGGTAAGTCTTCCTCCGAAGTCTTTTTATAAACAAAGTCACCTCTGAGAGGAAAGGAAGAAACAAATGATCACGATTCACCACCACTTAATTCTAAACGACTTGTGTTACAGTCTGCATTACCAAACAGTTTGAACAGCTTGTATCTATGAATATTGACCCTGCTTTTCAAGTTCACATTTTCCAATATTGACCGTGCTTTTCAAGTTCACAATACTTGAACATACCTTTGATTTTAGAGGCACCCAACAACGGTGGGAGGTCTTCCATAGTTGCGAGCAGCCAGCTTTTAATATTTTTGCTGAATAATCTGACCAGTTTGAGGTACTGTATAGAGACATCTTCCAGAAAATCATGAAGCAGAATCTTCTCCATTTCCTAAAAGTATTGGATAGTTCTTACCCAAAGGCAAATGCAATGAACACAACATGAAAACAGATTATTTCCCAACAGATTGTTCCAAACCACTGAAGTGACTAGGAATTACTTTCCTCTTGAGGATTAAATACAGAGACCCAGTTCAGACAATTACTTAAACCATGGTTTAGATTTACGAGATTAGGAATGACCACAGTGAGCCCCCTCTCCCTTTTAATGTGCAAGAGAAAAATGAAAGCTTCTGCTTTCACTTTAGTAGAAGCCGCAATTCCGCATTACATTACAAACAGTTCTGCATTACAAACTTGGAGAAGCGTAGTTTTTTGCTGTAACAAGGGTTGGACGAGAATCCATTCTGCATTTAAAGCTGAATCTATCAAATCAGTACCTTCTGACACAATATGCAAACCAACACACATCTTTCCTTAGAAATCTGCACTTACCTGAATTTTGTAATGAAGTTCTCCAACCACACAATGTTCACCAAAAATATATATGTATGTATTATAAATAAAGATGTTAGTGAAAATAACCTACAAAACGCATATTGTTCAATAACATACAAAAATATGTGTGTTAGTCATTAGGAGAAATTCTCACTAAAATGCTGATGAATTTTCATGAGGATATAGAAGGCAACAAGCAGCTGAATAAAGTTTGCACTTACAAATTTATATGTACAGATGCAAAATTAGAAATGATGACCACAATTTAAATAGAAATGCAAGTAACATATCTCACCATGATGGAGAAGACAGTGATTAGGTAACCTGCATACCTGTATAGTCTGCTGTCTTGGTGCTAACTGATTATGGGCAACGCTGTGGGTTAAACTACAGAGCCTAGGACTTGCCGATCAGGTTGGTGGTTCGAATCCCCGCAATGGGGTGAGCTCCCGTTGCTCGGTCCCTGCTCCTGCCAACCTAGCAGTTTGAAAGCACGTCAAAGTGCAAGTAGTTAAATAGGTACCGCTCCGGCAGGAAGGTAAATGGTGTTTCCATGCGCTGCTCTGGTTCGCTAGAAGCGGCTTAGTCATGCTGGCCACATGACCCGGAAGTTGTACGCCAGCTCCCTTGGCCAATAAAGCGAGATGAGTGCCACAACCCCAGAGTCGGCCATGACTGGACCTAATGGTCAGGGGTCCCTTTACAAAACACACCTTACAGAGCCCTTGATGTTAAACCTGAAACTGCCTGCAGGGGCTTTCAAGTAGAGGACTCCTTCAAACTCTCCACTGTAAAGTAGGACACATGGCCACACTAAGCAGCAAAGGGGCTCATAATAAGGTCTCCTCATAAGATCTCCTCAGAAAATCTCAGTGCCAGTGTGGCTTCGTGGTTAGGGTGCTGGGAGGCCAAGATTCAAATTTCCACTCAGCCATGAAGCTCACTGGGTGACCTCAGGCCACTCACTGTCTGTTCTTAGCCTAACCTACCTCACAGGGTTGTTGTGAGGATGAAATTGGGAGGAGAAGCATGTACACCACCTTCTGAAAATCACAAATGAGCACCAATCATTGGAATAACGAGAGCAGCCTTTCTAGGGTTTCTTTCTCCCCAAGTGAGGTTGAGATGATGAAGGACTAGGAATGCAGCCATCCCCACTAATCCTGTACGAATATACAAGGTATCTCTGTCAACCAGGGGACATTCAAGCCACACATGTATTAGCTGCAGAAGCAAGGAAATGCCCATCTGGTTGAAGAACTTCGTTTTTATCTGCGCACTTCTGCCCCACTTCTTCCAAAGAAGGTCTGACTCAAAGTTTGGGAACCTCTGGTCTAATATATGAAAAGTGGTACCTGGAAGAGCTGCCTGTCGTAGCATTGAAACAGCTGGCAAACATCTGCCTGGGACATGAACATTATTGCGTCAGGCTTCAGAGACTTCCAGAAAGAACTGAAGAGCTCTTCCACCTAAAGGAGCACATACTTAATGAATTTTCACTGCAGAATTGAAGTCATTTATTGTCGGGAAAAGAAGCTTAAGGACATTCGCTCAGCCCAGAACCCACCATGTGCTTCTGCCGCCTTCCCAGATGTTGGGAATCCCCTGGAATGCTTCCTTCCCCTAATGCAACGGCCACACAGCTCCTGAACATGCATCTCCACATAATGGTGGTGGGCTGGGGGGTGGGGTGGGTAGAAGAAGACTTGCTCTACTCATGTTTGGCTTAAAAAAATAAATGTCACAATGCAACTGGCCTAGAAGTCAGAAGTAAAATATCGGTAGTGGTCCCCATTGTTTCCAAAAAGGAGGCAAAATAAAAGTCTTGGGAGTCTAAAGCGTATTATATTAGCAATGAAATCTAGAAAAAAAAGAGGTTACAGGACTGTTCATTTTGCCTGCCTGATAATCAAGAAGATTTGGGATAAAGTAGTTGGAGTAATGAGATTTACAGGAAGGAGGAAATTCCATTGATGGCTACAATCTTATATATATGCACGTTTCCTTGGGAGCAAAGGCATGCTCCTGCTCCGCAAAGCAAATAGCATCTTAAGAACATGAGAGCCCTACTGGATCAGACCAAAGACCCACCTATTCCAGCATTCTGCTCCCACAGTAGCCAGAGTTGCCCAAGCCTCTTTCAGAGGAGGTATTTTCTTCAGGACCACAGAACAGAAAGAAAGAGTTGAATTCCTCCTCCCTGCCTCCTGCAATCCTAATAATTATCAGCCTCTCTCACCATCTGATATTTGCATTTTAAAAAGTAAAACAAACCTATGTGGCAAGGGCAAAGACATATTTAATCTCACATCACCTTTGGCCTAAATACAGCCAGAGAAATTATGTGGAACTTCCTATCAAATAAACATGGAATGGGTTGATCTGAAGGAAGGCTTACGCAGAGACCTAACACAAACATCACACCTACCTGGTCAAGATCCTTGTTTTTTACATTCTGCAACACTTCCTGGCAGTGGGTGCAATACGCATCAGCAAATAAAGAAACCTGGAATATATACAAAACGAGGCAACATGAAAGCACCATGGTCAAGAATTCATAATTGCTCCATTCATTCAGTCTTCAAAGAACCATGCAACAATCTACAACCAAAACAGGCCCAAACAGGCCAACCCTATAATAAAAAAATCTATTCAATAACCAGAAGCGGTCTATTGCAACTCAGAGGTTTGGGATAATAAAAATAGAAGATCTTACTTGTCAACCTTAAAGGGACAAGGGTGTAGGTTTCCCTTTGGGATAATTTCCACAATATGGGGGCTACCACTAAGAAGTCACTGCTTCTTACAATCTTGCTGTCCTTGGTGGCAGTAGCCACAACAGGGTCTCATGACTTGATTTGATCTCAGCTCTGGAAGGGTTGCTATGCTATCAAACATACCATTTTACAGGAATATTTCTTTTCTAGCTCCTGCTCCCATGAAGAAAATCTCCTGAATTCAGGAACTGGATATCCAACTGCTTCTTGGTCCTTCTGCAAAACGACAACAGTTTATTAAGTTTACAACACACACTTACAACTATGTTTATTACTACTGGGTGGCACAACATTGGGAAACAACAGAGTGGGGTCCTTTGGCATTGGTGTGTATTTGCAACAGCCACATCAATCTGGGGCAACCTTGACATGAAGGATTTTTTGGGTGGATTGGACTGTCATTGTGCTTTTACAGAGTGTTTCCAGAGCCACTCCTATCTAGTAATCCAACTCGCATTCCCATTAGCCTGATCAAAGGATTCTCACACTTGGTTTGATACTCTTACACAAAATACATGGGCATCACTGTCAGTTGCGAAGTGCACACCCATGTATGGCTAGCTCCTGCTTGTTCCTTTGCTAAACTGCTCCAGGGCTTGAACAGAAAGCTTTCTTGGGAACATGATGTGGGGCAGTCAATCAGCACTGCGCATAGCCAGCTTCTGTTTCAAACTTGCAAATCTATCCCCCCATCCCACTCCGAATTCCATCATGGAGTAGAAAAGAGACTACTGGACTGAACACAGAAGAGGCAGTTTCAGAGTGAATCTACGGCTCTAAAATTGTTATGCCTGACTTCACCTTTAAAAAGGTATAAGCAGCAAGTCACACTCTTGTATTTGGTTCTATGAGTCTATGTTTCACAAGTGATGCAGCTGTGTACTTAAAGGTAGCAGCAGAATCTCCCCTGAGATCGACTAACACAGCAGAGTACATGGACTGAGGTACAATAATGATCCTACCAAGCAAAGAAATGGGTCACCACACTTAAAGTCTCTCGCATACAGGATTTAATTATGCGCTTACTGATTCAGTGCCATGGCTCCTGCCAACTTCCTACAGCAGAATCATATCCAGGAAGAAAAATGCTTTTTTAAAAAGCGTTCTCGGCAGGTTGCATTTCACTGATCCATCACAGACGGATGTTTTAACAGTCCTTGGCTGGTAGCCACCTCGTATTAAATCTGCTTTGAACAAATACTCACTGTCTCTTTTCTGCAGCCACTGCTCTGATAACTTGCCGCATTCTCAAAACTGCAAACCTCCCCACTGTGGTAGGACAGACAACAACAAAACCTACTTTGAAATAGCTCTCTTTGGTTAACTATTTCTCTACAATGTCTGAATCAGGAGAGGTTCCGAGTGTATGAACCAATGCCTGGGTGTTATGATGGGCTAACAATCTCTCCGAATCCTTGGCAGCAAGTGGTTCCTGGGTTCAGGAATTAGGTTGTCTGCCTGTTTTGGGCAGGGTTGCACTCCTTCTGAAGGAACAGGTACAAAATTCAGAAGGTGCTCCTGGAATCATCTTTGCCACTAGAGGCCAAGGAGATCTCAGTGGCAAGGAGTGCCTATTACCATCTTCAGCTGGTATGACAGCTATGTTCTTTCCTTAACATGGGTAGCTTGGCCATTGGCAACCTCACAGTTAGATGGCTGGCATGTACTGTCTGTAGGACTGCCTTTGCACCTGGTCCAGAAGCTGCAACTAGGGCAGAATTCGGCAGCTAGGATGCTGAGAGGAGCACTTAGCTATTTCATCCATGCTGAAAGAACTGCACTGGCTGCCTCTTTGCTAGCTCACCAGATTCAAGAGCTTGCTGGTGACATATTATTTATTTTATTGTCTATTAAATTTATGCTTTGCTGTTCTTCCCCACATGGCAAACACATCCCTGGGGAAACCCAGCCAGATGGGCGGGGTATAAATGATAAATTATTATTATTATCCTTGATAAAACAAGGCAATTAAAAATGAAATAAAGACATATTTTAAAATACTTTAAAACAATTTAAAGCATCTAAAAAGCACCACAGAAGTGGTGGCACCTACCCTCTGAGCTTCATGCATGGATTTTGCCAGGTCAACCTTGGCCCTGGGTGTCTACTGACCAGGGACAGCCCCTGTTTTCTAGTACCTATCAAACGATAAATCCTCTTCCTATTTTTGCTTTGGGGAAACGCCTTGTTAACATTTTGTTAGCGTGCTAGAGCTGTCATCCTTCAGGATTCAGCTATTTATAACTCAAATCTCTTTGGGATGGTGGTTCCATCTTGTCTGGAGCACATTCATATAAATGGCAATAAGCACAGGGTGATAGCCAACCAAACAGTTCCAGTAACATAAAGACTTTGGACTGAGCAACGGAACTTTACCTCCCTCTCTTCTCCTCATGTGTCCCCTATGTCTGAGTTGGGGGAACGTCCAGAATTTACTTAGGGGGTACATGGGGCGCACAGAGAGAGGAGAGTGAGTGTCACTGTACAACCCAAACTGTTTGTGCTAGCAGAAGTGTTTAGTTGGATACCATGGCACTAAACGCAGCCTACCATTTCACACACCGCAGCTCCCGAAGCAAGTTAGAATTGTAGCACGAGGGTTATGGTTTTGTTGTTCAACGTTAACAAAAAGAAAAGTCGCCCACTTGGCTTTTAAGCTAGCAGAGGAGGGGACTGCTACAGATCAAACGAATGTTGCTGCAACATGTAGAAATGCACCGTGGAAGTGAGTGATCCATGTTATGAAAACAGACACAAACGTGTGTGTATGTATGTATGTATGTATGTATGTATATATTAGGTGAAACGTTGGGAGCGCACAAGCTTTTTTGGTTTGCTACTACAATTCGCATCATGCCTAACCATTAAAAAGCCATCCTGTCTGGGACTGGTGGGAGTTGGGACTCTAAGCACAGCTCAAGGGTCACAGGTTTCTGATCCCTGGTTTACTGTGAACTTCTAAGAACTTGAGGGCGCAGTTCTAAAGGGCGGCAAATGCCAGAGCTGTTAAGATTTATTATGCTTGGCCCCCAAGTAGTTTTCGATGCAGCAAGAATTATTTAAGCAAGAAACGAAAAAGAAAACAAATTTGGCCGTAATCCATCAGTCTTAAAGAAGGCCTGCACAACTGGCGACAAAGGCACTCCGGTACTCCTCTATTACAGCCTGCCAAGTTTTTAACCCACCATCCTGTTTTTGTAGTGCCAGCAAACAACTGCTTCCATTGGGGTGCCATACATAACCAGCAGGCTGTATTCAGCTTGGTGTACAATAGCACGGCTTTTTTTGCAGCCAGAGCTCACCAGAATTCAGTTCTGGCACCTCTCAGGTGGGCGCCATTGCCATTATATGAGAACAAGGGAGTTGTTCGTGGTCAGTTCTGGCACCTCTTGTTCTAGAAAAATAGGGCTGGATAATAGGTTGTACAAGCTGCATAGGAGCCAACAAATAGGGGCTGATGTACCTTCGGACCCCCTCAATAAAATATTTGAGGGGCCACCGCTCCCCCAAGTTGATGGGCATTGACATTTAAATGGTGTGCGTGTGCTGCATCATGTGATCCATTACGCAAGGTGGGGCTTACCTGCCCCCCCCCAATATTTTATTCAAGTTGGCACACCTGGCAAGCTGGGTATAAGTTGCTTTGCGGGCAACACTTCTTGAAAAACCAGGTTTTCAAGACTGGGACTTTGCTTTCTTTCTTTCTTTTTAATAAGACCTTGGAGCAGCTCGACTTGAATTCTAGGATAAACTGCCGGGAGTGTAGTAATACGTTTCCTGAGAATTCCCAGCCCCTGCTTCTCTGGGAAGAGAACTCCGCCCAATCGACTGTTGCTACTATAGCAACACGCATGGATGGTGCTCTCTCTCAATAGGCTGGCTGGCATAGCTGTCAGCTCTCGGGCCGCCATCCTGTTCCTCCTCAAGAGCCAATTAAGCTGTACGCATGGCCTCGTGGCTGCAGCAGCTGCCTAGAAACAGGGAAGCAGGAGAGCTCATCCCTCTGTTCGGTGATGTCAGTACCCTAAACATGAGCACCTGCTTGAAGCTTGCCATATGTAGCCACAGAACACTAGCAAACATCCATCCCGACGGTGCTCAGAATATCCTAGAGAACTGAACAAAACAAACCATTATTTTTTTTTGCCTCAGAGTGCTTACAGTCTGAGTCGAATGAGAGAACTAAAGAGATGGAAAAAGGATCACAAGCAGGGATGAGGCAGCAGGGCTCACAGAGCGCATGCCCTCTCAGCCCAGTGATCACCCTGCAATGGCCTCTCCCTGCTGCCTTGTGTGAGGAAATTTGTGTGATGTGTTTTGTTTGTTTCCTCCTGAGGAGAAACACCACGCTTCATCTCCGAAGTCACTGTGAGGGCATGTGTCGGTAGTGCCAGTAGTGGACTCCGTGATTCCTTCTGTCACCCACATTCCCTCACATGCATCCCTAAGACCCATTGACTGCTTCTTCCCTGTCAGCACACACACACACAACCTTCCGCCATACCACACGGGGGGCTTTTGGAAACAGGCAAGGCCCACCCTATCATAGGCAAAGTAAGGCAATCGCCTCAGGTGGCAGATGCTGGCAGGTGGCAACAGCCCTCTTGCTGTTCCTCTCTGTTGGACAGAGCTGTTTACGTTACACGGCATGCCTTGCTCCGCTTATTATGTTGTCAAGAACAGCTTGCAGAATACAGCCACAATAAATCACCAGCCTGGAGGGACCCTTTGTTAGTTGCCCTGTGATGCTTCCCAATGCATATTTGTGTCTTCCCATATAAATCCTTTCTGGATTTCTTTCTCCAAACCAGGGATGCGGCCTGTGGTGAGACAGGAATGGCTTCAGCCTGTGACTGCTCTGTGATCACTGCCACATGGAAAGGGACTCTTGCACTATAGCACAACAAGAGTGGGACAAGAAATAAACTGAGACATTTGTGGCATTAAAAGATTCAGGATTTCACTAGCAAGTATGGGATGTGCATTGGACTGGAGACAAAGCAGTCTGTCAACTGAACCCCGAGATGTTTCCAGGCACAAACACTTCTGAAAGTGGGCTCATTTATAACCACTCCAATAGCACCATGAGCATGAATAATCATGAATTCACAATAAAAATGACATATGGAGGGGCCCTATATTGAGTGGGTGTTATATAGCAATGCCTACCCCAACAAGGAAAATGGACGGAACCAGTAACTAGCTGTGAGTCATGTCAGGTTACACTGCACATCCCCATCATGGTTAAAGCTATTTTTCCACAGGCTACCCAAGACGATATGCTCATTTTTTCCAGCTCATTTTTTATTTTGCTACATTTTAATGGCATTATTTCATTGTGATGGATGTTGTCTGTTTTTGTGGCTGCCCTGGGCTCCTTTAGGAGGAAGGGTGAGATAGAAATTTAATTAATGAATAAATGAAATGAAATTCTTAAGACTGGTATTTTAATACGCTTGCTGACTTTCATAAAACACCTTGCAGGTGCCTGTCTACATACTTAAAACCGCATAGGGCCACAGGAACAAATCTGCCTATGCTAATTTATATGTAGAAACATCACAGTAGGCAAGACAACTAATTTCCCACCCTAATCAGCCCAGGTAAATTTTTCCAATGAATTTGCACTCCACTGCAGTTCACACCAAACTAATTTCTCTTCAATTCGTTTATCCCCCATTAATTTCTCAGTACATTATCCTCCAAAGCAATTCAATTCCCCTTAAATTATCCCCCATTCATTACCTCCAAATCATCTGGACAAAGTCATCTTAAATTAGTTTATTTCCCCAATTTAAAACCATACCCAGTATATCCCAGGTTCAATTTCCCCCAAATTCATTGCTCATCCTCCAGATTTGGGGTCACCTTTTTCATCTATCACTAATTCAAACACAATCATTCCAAGAGCAGAAATTGCTTTTTGCTAGTGGAAACACACATTTGGATTCAACCCCACGAATTTTCACAAGTAACTTGTTTCCTCCCCCCCCCCCACTTGTGTAATATGAATGTAGAATATATGATTTAGTCTCCAGGCAGAATCTCCATGCTGCACAACTCAGTTAAGTGGATCATTTTGAAGCAATTTTTTAAACCCTCACTTCATCCATATATACTATTGTAGGCATCTGCATCCTTCTACTGCGGTGTGTAGCTCATTGCAGATGATGTGTGTGTGTGTGTGTGTGTGTGTGTGTGTGTGTGTGTGAGCAATGTGCAACAAATCTGATTTTAAGTTTAATCAGAACTTGGCAGCAGTAGTTTTGACATTTAAGAGTAAAATCTGCCAAACCGAATCTTGCTCAAACAGGTTATAACTGACGACTAGAGCTTGCAAAAATATTCTGTTTGCTCAACAATGGGCATCCAAAATTTGAGTTAATTAGCAAAGAGGGTCCCACTCTGATCCCTCAGCTGTTCAAATAGCTGAATCAGTAACTGGAAAGCTATCTGAAGTCCTCTTGCCTGGGACTTTGTTAAACGGTCTCAGTTAAACCAGCTGACCTTTGCAAGCTTGGTTCTTCTTATTTGTTGACCGTAAAGCTAAATGTCACCCATTAGACCTGGGATTGGACCAAGACATTTTGTGAATAACAAGATCACACTGGGATAGCTCAGTTGGTACAGTATGATACTCTTAATCCCATACTGTTTTACAGCTTCTGTTGCAACTACAAAGCAAACTGAGACCCCCAATCCTCAAAGTGCCAGGGTTATCATTATCCAACCAAATGGCATAAATTCACTGGAGATACAATTTCAGTTATCCGTACCCACATTTTGTCGTGAAACATATTTAAGAACCAAACCTGTTCTCCCTTTTCTCAGCCAAAAGATAGCAATAGTAGGCATAGAAGGGTGAGCTCTTCTTTATCTGTATTCCATCATAATGATACCTGAAGAATAACAGACAAATTTAAGAGATTAATGAAGAGGCCAGTTGCGTGGCAATCTTTCAGCCATGATCTGTAAATATCTGTCAGAGATTCAAAATATATAAATAAATGGGATACTTCATGTGACACCTTTAACCACCTAATATGCTATGTACAACCTTGTTGATAATCAACTAAGCCAGTGCAACCAAAACTGTGGGTCCTGATGTGGTTCTGTTGGGTTGCACCAGGCATAGGCAAATTCTGGCCCTCCAGATGTTTGGGACTACAATTCCCATCATCCCTGACCACTGGTCCTGTTAGCTAGGGATGATGGGAATTGTAGTCCCAAACATCTGGAGGGCCGGAGTTTGCTTATGCCTGGGTTGCACAATGAATGACATGCTCCCTTGCCCCATTTCCACAGGTCTTAGGTTCTTCCTTCCTTCCTTCATCAGGCAGACAGCACACCCTTTCTACTGGGCGACCCCATTAATAAATAAGCTCCTTCCATTCATGACAAGAGTGGGGAACCTGTGGCATTTCAGATGTTATTGGACTACAGCTGTGAACCTCCCTGGCTGCTGGCCAATGCTGGTTGGGGTTGATGAAGGATGAATTCCAACAACATCTGGAGGGCACAGTTTCCCCATTATTGCTCTATGTCACAGCTTAAATTCTATTCCAATACATACTGCCTAGAATATGGGTGGCCAAGGTATGTACTCTGATGTTTTAAAATACAACTCCCATCAGTTGTAGAGCAGCCCCTGATGTTGACCCAGAAGCTGCAGCTTTGAAAAGCAGGGATGTGGCTGCTCACTGTGGCAAACGATCATCATTATGTTACATTGCTGCTGAAAGATTTACACTGGGTGCCAATTGCCTACTGGGCTAAGTTCAAAGTGCTGGTACTGGTGCACAATTCCCAATGCAGTTTGGGATCAGGAAACCTAAAAGACCCTATCACTCCTTATGTAACCCAACTGGTCACTGTGCTCTGCAAGAGAACACCAACTGCAGATACCATCTCACCAGGAGGGCTTGTTCTGCAGGACAAAGGAACTGGGCTTCTAGAGTGGTGTAACCTATTCTTCGGTTTTGTATCAGACAGCTACCTTCCCACCTACTGTATTGTCATTTTGATGCCTTCCTCTTTCAACAAGCCTTTTAAGGGAAACTTTTGTCCCCATCTGTCTCGGATTTGAAATTGTTTTTATATACAGAACTGTGTCAAGTGTTTTATATATGTTTTCATTGTTGATGTTTCCAGTGTTAAATGACTTTGCGATGTCTCATAGGAAGCAATTAACAAGTGGAAATAAATAAACAAAACAGCCCCAGGAAGCATGTCCATTGGTCAGTGATAATGGGAGTTGTAACCAACAGCATCTGGAAGACACTACATAGGCTATATACCTATGTCGTCATTAAAAATGGATATAAAATATAAACATGTGCAGTGTTGACTACTGATTATATATTTTTCAATGTGTTTTGAAGAGGGAGGAAAAATAAAATTAAAGGTGGGTCCCACTTCAAAATGTTTGAGAAGCACTAAGCTACAGGCCAGATTTTTATATGCTGCAATTTGACTTAAAACAAGTAGTTTCTCTCCGATAAACATACGAAAACTGCTCTAAAGATCACCATGTTTTCCAATGTGAAGCTCTGCCCCACTATTTCAAGATTTGCCAGATTAGTGATAAATTTAATTCTGTCTATAGATTAATGCCACATGAGGCGTGGGTGGGTTAAAAACCACAAGCATTGACTGATCCTTCTGTTCCATCTTAGAATATTTATGAACGTTAGCACCTTTCAGCAGTCAACTGCCACCGGCAGAATATTAACAAACTGCAGCTACTATAAGGAAAGTAAAAAATTGAATTTAGTGTGAATGCACACACACACTGCCTGAAGGGGAAGAGAACAGGTGTGCTGTTTTCGGAAAGGAAAAGATGCCAGGAGGTCAAGGACTGTGAGAACAGCTGGGGAAGCGAGGAACAGAGTCAGGGATCTTAGATGCGAAGAAATTGAAGAAAAGAGTACAATAAACTGGGCAGAGAGAGACTCGGGGATTGATGGGGGAAATGATTTAACACCCACAGAACATTTAAGGGAAAGAGATACAGAAGAGGGAGGGAGTTGAAGATTTCTCTGTGAATATATTTCACTGTTTACAGATGTTGCTACCATGGTTTTACATGAATGTTCACCTTCCTTATTACAGTACCCATGAACTCTTAAATGCACAAATAAGCAGCTGACTATAGACTTTTCTAATAGCCTCTAAATCTTCAATTAATGCAAATTAAATGATAATGTACCTTGCACTTCCCCTTGTGCCCAGTCTTCTGGTTCCTAAGTCTGGGAACACTAACCGAACAAGCTTAAAAGAAATGCACAGAAAAAGAACAGTTTTTTTGGGTTAGTCACACTGGTAAAATATTTGTGTGCTTCCTGTATCATCTCAGAACATTTTCAACCCATTTTCTAGTTATCACCAGGTGATGTACTCACCTGGTATTTACTGATCTGAACAGCTAGTAATTTCCCCACATTCTGTCAATCTATCTGGAATATTTTACATGTTTTACAGTGCATTCCTCAGTACACATCATCTACTCAGAAGTAAGCCACATTAAATCCTCCCAGGAATGTGTGTTTAGGACAGCAGCCTCATGCCATTTTTCACTCGACAGTTTATATCCAGAAATACGAAATGTTTACTCAAGTATACATTTTGCATGTCTCACAGCAGTTGTGAGTGGAACACATATTAAAACCACCATACTGAATCTCCCACTGGGTCTAATTTGAACCTAAGGCTGCCATTGTATGCAGATTTAATAGGGAGTTAATTCCCATTGAAATGAGCTGTACTGAGCAATAATGAATAGGAGTGTCCTGCACATGTCTCAACACAATATACAGTACCAAGTGATTACTGAACAGAAGGGAAGATTTGTTTGATAAGTATGTACAAATATAACATCACTGATTCTCTATAATAAATGAATAGTAAAGGTAAAGGTAAAGGGACCCCTGACCTTTAGGTCCAGTCATGACTGACTCTGGGGTTGCGGCGCTCATCTTGCTTTATTGGCCGAGGGAGCCGGCGTACAGCTTCCGGGTCATTTGGCCAGCATGAATAAGCCGTGCACGGAAACGCCGTTTACCTTCCTGCTGGAGCAGTACCTGTTTATCTACTTGCACTTTGACATGCTTTCGAACAGCTAGGTTGGCAGGAGCAGGGACTGAGCAACGGGAGCTCACCCCGTCGCAGGGATTCGAACCGCTGACCTTCTGATCGGCAAGTCCTAGGCTCTGTGGTTTAACCCACAGCACCACCCGCATCCCTTAAATGTATAGTAGTTCTACTAAAATCAGCTCCCAGAGGAGAAGAAACTGATACAGTTCCATCCGAAACCAATAACATTTTAAGGTAGCAGCAGCACACTGTGTATACCTTTCCAAATGTAGCTGGATTTACTTGAGTCTGGGCCTCCTGTCTGCAGTTCTCCACATACATTTCGTACAGCAGACAACGTGGCACACTGCATCCTTCACATACAAAGAAATTGTCTGCTATCCTTGGGGGGGGGGGGGAAAGAACCAAGAGGAAACAAATGTTATGCCTATTTATGTTCAGAAGATGTGGGTTGCCATGTTTACTTTGAAGGACAGAAGGTTTGCAGTAGGTAAAATAAAATTATAACTTGGAATTCCTGGGTTTACAAAGCGTTTTGTGAAACAAAATTGAATTCCATAAAATTGCTAATTGTTTGAATATGGTGTCTCCATATCTCAAGGTTGTTGGTTTCACTTTGGTTGCATTCTATTTTAATGCTTTTATATTTTATTATTTCATTTTATTTCAATCTGTTTTAATCATTTAATCATTTAACCTTCATTTTGCCTACAGAACTTCAGTTGTTACGTGGCATTAAAATGCAGTAAATACATATATTTATGCATACTAGATCGTCTGGTCAGCTATTGGGGGGAACAAAATGCTAGATTCGGAGCTAATCCAGAATGGCTCTCTCTTCTTATGCTTCTTACTCACTAATCTGCACACAATTCAGACTAACCATACCTGATACCAAAAACAGAAAAACCCTATTTAATAAATAAACGATTATATATATAGCCCACCTTTTCCCCATCATGGAACTTGTGGCATCTCCCATTCAGACACTGACCAGACCAAAACCTACTTTGGTTTAACAAGCTGGTTTCCTCAGACATCATACTTTTGTTCTCAGCTTACGCCCAATTCAAAGGTATTACACAATGCTATGCATGGGTGTCATTAAAAGCAGGTTGGAAAGATGCCCCTTGAAGGCTATCTTCAAATGTATAATAGGAGCCTGCACAACACAACACACTGTTGCTGTAGGTAGGTTTTATTTTATTTATCTTATATTTTGGAAATGTACATCCAGTTGTTGTTTTTCTTTAAATTTTTTTGGAGCCCCCAAAAAAGTGGGCCCTAAGCTGTAGCTTGTTTAGCTTATACGTAAATCAGACACTGGATGAGGAACAAACTTATTCACCAGTTTCCTCCTCCTGACACGTCATTTATCAGGTCGCTCGCTTTCTGCCCGCCCACCCCAGAGCCAAGCAGCTCGGCTTTCCCTTCAGCTGCTGCTACTCATTGCCCTCGCAGCTCGCGGGGCTAAAAAGCAGCAGGGCTGCTTATAAAGAGACACCTCCACCTCCAGGAAATGAGGTCGTGGTGGTGCTGAGGACACCTACCACTGAGTAATGGGTTGGTATATGTTACTACAGCCGCTGGGGAAATGCTCGGCCATCCCGCTGCGCGGAGGCGTCCCGAGCCGCCCCGTCGAGGGCTCCGCGCGCGCCGCTGGTTCCTCTGCTGTTTATTTTAGAAGCCGGGCTCTAGACGTCGCGCTCGTTCGCGCCCGCCTTTGGAAAGGCGCGCCGCTCGCTGATTGGACGGCAGCAGCGCTTTGCAACCTTCCATCGATCGCTGCGCCGGCTGATTGGGCCGCTCGAGCAAACCGCGCTGGTTGGGGGGGTGCGGGGGGGGGGAGGGCGGCCGCCGCTTCTCACGTCTGTTGCCGCAGCATTCACACGAAGCAGCAGCTGCGTTCGCTCCCACCCGCTGTGTGGCTCATAAATAAAGCAGCCGCCGTTTCTGGGCGGCGGTAGTAAATTCCACTGAGCTCAATGGGACTGATTTCTGAATGGGCTTGTATAAGGTTGGGCTGTGGGCCCTGTCCCTGGAGAAAATATTATTGAGAGTTGGACGGGGTTATTCTGTAATGATCCCCGGAATTGTAGCGCCAACAAGAGTTAAAATCTAATGGAGGCAGGAGTGCCAACTTGAATAAACTTGTTGGTTGATCATAGTTACTCAGAATTAAATCCCACTGGGTATAAATATCAGCCTGATCCCATGGTATACTCAGTGCTTTTTTTTCTAAAAAAAAATGTTTAGGGGTACTCTCATTTGGACTAAAGAAAACCACCATTTTATAGTTCAAATCGGGAAAAATAAATACAGCAAATGGACAAAAGTACAAAGATTCACAAAATGTTTAGGGGTATGTGTACCCCCAGAAAAAAGCACTGGGTATACTAATGCATCTAGCCTGCAATCCAATATTAGTACTTACCTGGGAGTGAACTGGGTTGAATTCCTTGGGGCTTACTTCTAAACGTATAGGTATAGGATTGGGTGGTTATGTGCGTAAGGCCAGGTCGCATCTCTCCTCAGCACACTTAACTTCAGAGGAAGGTGCATTTTGTTACTTCAGTTATGGAAATACACTATGGGAATTAAGGAATCATACTAGGGACGCGGGTGGCGTTGTAGGTTAAACCACAGAGCCTAGGACTCGCCGATCAGAAGGTTAGCAGTTCGAATCCCCGCGACGGGGTGAGCTCCCGTTGCTCGGTCCCTGCTCCTGCCAACCTAGCAGTTCGAAAGCACGTCAAAGTGCAAGTAGATAAAGAGGTACCGCTCCGGCGGGAAGGTAAACGGCATTTCCGTGCGCTGCTCTGGTTCGCCAGAAGCAGCTTAGTCATGCTGGCCACATGACCTGGAAGCTGTCTGCAGACAAACGGCGGCTCCCTCGGCTTATAGAGCGAGATGAGCGCTGCAACCCCAGAGTCGTCCGCGACTGGACCTAACGGTCAGGGGGACCTTTACCTTTATTAGGCTCTTCAGGGGGCTGGGCTACTGCTTTCAGGCAGGATCACCAATTGCCATTGTAATTTGCTTTCCACCTGGGGAGGCGTACAGTTCAATTGCGTTCCGAGTATATATGTTGGCGTTTTGGAGGAGAATTTTCTGAGCAGGGATTGAAGAATACAACATATGGCTATGTGCTGATTGCTGAAGTGCCATGGCAACCCACTGCTGTGCCATACATACATACATACCTAATAAAAGATAAAATAAAAGTTCTGGATTTTCTCTTACTTTTGCATAAATGCGATCTATATATAATTACAATGTCTACATGGGCATAGCCAAGGGGGGGGGGGCAGCTCCCCGCCAGTCAAGTAAAACAATAGAAATACTTAACTAACTGACCACTCACGCTGGTTCTACCCCCGTCCCAACAAAAGTCCTGCCTCACCAACAAAAATCCTGGCTACACCCATGAATGTCTATGTTAAATAGTGGGTTGACATAGCAGCCGGCACAGCGATTTCTTCAAGTAGCTCTTTATTAAGATAAGCTGGAATAGAACTGACTGCGAACAGCTCAGCCGGCCTGTATTTATAGGCAGCCGGCTGTCAACATTGTAACCACAACAGCTCAGAGTTCCCGCCTAAACTAACTGCCGCGGACCTGAGTGAAAACTATCTACAGACCTGAGTGAAAACTATATACAGTATCCCCCTGTTGGACCAGGGTGAAACTACACTACATAACACCCCTCCCCACCGAGATAAGGCGTTAGTTACAATCGTAATGGTTCCCTTATATACAGCACTACGCGTAATGGTTCAATTAGGCACAAAAGCATATCGGTTACATTTCCCATACTTAGACCAACAGTGATACCTGTCCAACAACGTCCTTTAAATGAGTTGGGCGCTTGGAAACTCTGCCAGACCGCCGGGGACTGGTAGCCAAGTCCGGAGGGCCACACAGTTCTCGCTGAGGCTGTGGTGCGACCCTAGGTGGCGTTGGAACCAACTCCCCTGGATCCGCTGCTGTGGGTGGAGCCTCTGCAAGTGGAGTGGTCTGAGTCTGTTCTGAGACGGCTTGGTTCGGCTCCACGCTGGCAGTTTGCGAGGGAGGTGTAGGTGGGGCCTCGCCATCTGTACGTGTCTCTTCTGGAGCCGCAAGCGCAGTTGGGGGCACCTCGGTAGTGTCTAAGTCGCCAACCCTGCGCCTAAGCTGGTCTATGTGCCGTCGCCACAAACGTCCGCCTTTGAGTGCCACCTGGTACGAGCGAGGTCCAGTGACTCCCACTACTGTGGCTGGCACCCAAGGAATGTCCCCCACATAGTTCCGGGCAAAGACCTGGTTTCCTGGGACAAATGACCGTGGTGCGTTGGCACAGCCTGGGGGTTCAGCCACGGCAAAGTCTGGGTGTAGCCGGTCGAGCGGTGACCTGAGGCGGCGGCCCATAAGCAGTTCAGCAGGACTCCTCCCTGTGACCGCATGAGGAGTGATGTGCTGCACGGCCTGCAACTCCGTTTTGTCCTTTGGGGTGGGGGCCTGCTGGATAGCGTGGATCTTGGATGTGGTTGGATGAAGGCCGGAGGCATCGATAAGATAGCCCAGGAACTCTACCTGTGGAATGGCAATCAGGCACTTCTCCCTCTTTACCTTGAGCCCGGCCTCCTGGAACCTGGTCAGCACGGCACGGAGGCGCTCGAACAGCTGCTGGTGTGATTCTGCAGACACCAAGACGTCATCAAAATATGGTACCACGCCCGGAAGCCCTTGCAGGAGACGCTCCATAAGGCTTTGGAAGATGCCAGGAGCCACACTCACCCCGAACTGCAACCGGCGGCAACGGAATGCCCCCCGGTGGGTGACGATCGTCTGGGCTTCAGCAGTGGCATCATCGACTGGCAGTTGTTGATAGGCTTGGGCAAGGTCCAGCTTAGCGAAGACCTTACCCTCACCCAGGGAATGCAGCAGGTGTTGGACAACAGGAACCGGATAAGCGTGCTGCTGAAGTGCCTTGTTGATTGTGCACTTGTAGTCAGCGCAGATTCTCACCGACCCATCTGGCTTGACAGGCGTGACGATGGGGGTTTCCCACTTTGCGTGGTCAACGGGCTCCAAAACTCCTTGGGCGATCAGTTTGTCCAGTTGTTCGTCCACCTTAGCCTTGAGAGCAAAGGGAACCCGGCGTGGCTTGAGCTTGATGGGGGCGACTTGTGGATCAAGGCTAAAGGAGATGGGCGTACCAGTATATTGTCCCAAGGTGCCGTCAAAAACCTCGGCAAAGTCTTTGACCAGACCCTCAGTCTCTGCGTTAGAGATGCAGTTGATGCCGGTGACTTCCAGGCCGAGGGCATCAAACCAGTCTAGCCCTAGGAGGCTTGGCCGCTGACCTTCGACCACCACCAACCGGAGCAGGCCCGAAAAATCCTTGAAGGCGATCCGGAACCGGCCAACGCCTACCACGGGAATGTCGTTTCCCTGGTAGTCTCTCAGGTGTACGCGGTGAGAGTCGAGTTGCCTTTTGGATACTCTGGGTACCAGTCTTTTGATGGTGCTCCATGACACGACGTACAGGGCAGACCCGGTGTCGATCTCTATGTCACATGGAGCTCCTTCAATGAGCACCGTGACGTTCAGCTTGCGTCGCGTAGACGAGTCGGTTTGGCCAATCGTGGTTCCAGACGGGCAGCGGCAGTTGGTGAGAGCGAAACAACTTTCCTTGGCGGACTGGAGTGAAGACTTGAACTTGCGAGTCGATGAAGGGGGGGTGTCAGACGGAGCCGATCGGCAGACCTTAGCGATGTGGCCCCTTCTGGAACACCTCCTACAGATGGCGTCTCTGAATCGACACTTGGCACGGGAATGGTCGCCTCCGCAGCCAGCACATTCCGGTTGGCCCTTGGACTTCTGTTGGAGCTTCCTGCGCTCCCGCTTTGTCTGGTGCACGTCATCGTCTTCACTGGAGGATGCCTCATCACTGCTGGCCTCTTCATGATGCACCGGAACTGGCCCCCTAGCAAGACGCGGGCTGCTGGACTTGCGGATCTCCTGGGCGGAGCGTTCAGCAGCTTCTGAGGCCACAGCCTCCTCAATGGCTTTCTGTAGCGTGAGGTCTGGCTTGGCTAGGAGACGCCGTTGCAGATGGATGTCCCGGACCCCGCAGACGATTCGATCCATCAGGGCATCGTCTAAGTCTCGGAACTCACAGTGCATTGCAGCCTGTCGCAGGGCGGTGGCGTAGTTGTTGATTGACTCCCCCTCTGCCTGGTTCCGGTGGTAGAACGCATGGCGGGCAGCAATCTTGGACGGCTTTGGTGCGTAGTGGTTGCGGAGCTTCTCTTGGATCGTGTCCCATGGTGTTGCCTGGACTGCTTCAGGCGCAACCAATGCTCGGGCCGTCTCAAACACCTCAGGCCCACAGAGGCTGAGGAATAGGCCCCGCTTCCGATCCACTGATACTGCTGTCAGCTCGTTGGCTTGGAGGTAGCAGTCGAACCGAGCGAGGTAGGAGTCCCATGACTCAGAGGCTGGCGCAAACGGCGGTAGAGGCACAAATGAAGCCATGATTCCGATGCCGGCGTGAAGGGCGATGGATGGAACACAGTGCTCTAGCCAGAACAGTCAGCTCTGAATTGGTTCTGCCCAGTGATTTCGCTCAGTGATTTCGCTCTGTGATTTCGCTCTGTGATTCAGCTCAGTTCAGAGGCTGGCCGCATCTGGCTGTGCTCTGATGTCCATCCAATCCCATCCTCGTCGCCAGTGTTAAATAGTGGGTTGACATAGCAGCCGGCACAGCGATTTCTTCAAGTAGCTCTTTATTAAGATAAGCTGGAATAGAACTGACTGCGAACAGCTCAGCCGGCCTGTATTTATAGGCAGCCGGCTGTCAACATTGTAACCACAACAGCTCAGAGTTCCCGCCTAAACTAACTGCCGCGGACCTGAGTGAAAACTATCTACAGACCTGAGTGAAAACTATATACAGTATCCCCCTGTTGGACCAGGGTGAAACTACACTACATAACAGTCTAGGTAACAGGACAGGTTTCATTCCTCTTCCAACTGTATCACTAATGGCAATCCACTTTCCATTTTTTTTCACCAGGGGGTGTTTCTGAAGTCTCCATGGCAAGGATAATGTGCAGGACCAGACAAGACATTTCAATGCCTGAAGCAGCAAATGGTGTGTCTCCTTTCACCCCGGTTAAGGTGCATGCTACCCAAATTATTTTGTCATCAGAAGCCGAAGACTCCCTCTCCTTAGCAGTTAAAACCACTATGAATAATAATTAAATTTGCTAACTGCTTCTCCTTTCAATATTGTCAAAATGGGCTTGCAAATGGTAGGGCCAGCTCCCGCAATGGAGTACTGTACACACACACAGAGCCATCATAATGAGAGGGTCTTTTGCTTATTGCAAAACAATGGATTGCTTGGGGGTGGAGGGGGTTTAGGAGCAAGCAATAAATCAGCTTGTAAAAAGGATTTCAAACAAAGGAAAATCCCTTGCTGTCAAATTATCAAAAGGAAAGCAGAAAGGAAGGCCACTTTGTCTCACGTGAAGATGAAGAGTTTAGATATTTAATTGAACTTTGCTCTGTGCAGAGGCTATAAGCCTTGCTCTCTGTGATGTATGTAGGCTTTGCCACTTCTTCCTTGGAGCCCCAACACAGGTAAAATGGGATAGTGATAGCAAAGTAGCAAAATGGTAGTAGGACAAGTGCAGTGGGAAGAAATTAAAGGGCACAGAGGAAAAGTAATCCCTTGCTAGCATATTGCATGCAATTGACAGGAAGCCTTTGCTAACTTGTTGTACTCCAGGTATTTTGGACTGTAACTCCCATCAGCCCCAGTCATTGCAGCAATGGTGACTGGAGCTAATGAGAGTTGTAGTCTCTAAGTAGGTGAAGGCTGACTTACCTGTTGCAGACCAAAGTTTATGGGAGGTTATTAGTTGAGCTGTTTCATTTAGCTTGCATATGTTACAATATGGATGCACCAAAATATACAGTGGTACCTCGGGTTAAGTACTTAATTTGTTCCAGAGGTCTGTTCTTAACCTGAAACTCTTCTTAACCTGAAGCACCACTTTAGCTAATGGGGCCTCCTGCTGCCGCTGCGCCACCGCCACGCAATTTCTGTTCTCATCCTGAAGCAAAGTTCTTAACCTGAGGTACTATTTCTCGGTTAGGGGGGGTCTGTAACCTGAAGCGTATGTAACACGAGGTACCACTGTACTACTTCTTAAATATATTAGTTTTGATACTGTTAAAAGTGGTGATTTTTAATGTGTTCCCCCTTCTCCCTGCCCCTGGAAATCATCCATGTACTTATAAATGTTTGCTGCTCTGTGGAAGTGTTATGTATCTAACAACAACAACAGGATTAATTTTTTTTATCATGCCAATATCTTAAGCTTCACAGAGGCATCGCTCTGTGGGAAGCATAATGTTTTTATACTACCTGGAGGCTGGTGCAAGCATATATTTCAGCGAGGGAATATGTTGTCAATATCTGGGTGTAGCAAAATGTACTGTTTGTGTTTTACATTTCTGTTGTGCTATTCTTTTTTTTGTAAACCACCCTGGGATCATGAATCAAGGATGGTATAAAAATACCTAAATAAAGAAACAAGTTCAGTTCCACAGAAAATAACTTTTGGTATTTACAATCCAGTTGTCGCAATTAATTCATCCAAGGAAACTTATCAAGTATCCACAGAGTCTGTTTTGATTCCAGTTAAGGCTCTCTTGATATGTTCAGTGAATACAGCACAGCAATATTGCAAGCATTGGTGTGGCACTGAGACAAGAGTGGTCTAAGCAGCAGAGGAAGACTTCCGTGTGTCTGACAAGAGTACTGAAGACCGATGGACTCTACAGAAGATATTGAATCTATTAAGCCCCTGCTTCAATACAAGTACGGATGCCTAGTCTCAAAGGTATGATTTGTGGGTAATGTCTATGAATAATGAAACTCTCAAGGGTTTTCTACATATGAATGGTGGTGCAATTAAAATTCCTGTCTTTTCTGAACATATTTGCTTCCCCGTTTGGAACTTGGCCTAGTTTTGACGTTTCTTTTTGTGGTAACATAAAGTGAAGGCACTTCCAGACTCTTACTAATTTGGGGTGGGGTTCACGTAAAATACCAGCAAATGCAGGTTACACAATTACAGCTGATTCATTGGGAAGTTTTGCACAACAACCCTGCTCCCCCAAAGGATGGATTTGTTGCAATAAGTAAAGTCATAGGAAAATGTGATAGGAAAGCGTGAGATAACATTTTCTTTGACATAGTGCTATCTAATCTCTCTGAAAACAATAGGAATGAACGTTCAATGAATATGTCATCTGGAAGCACCCTGATAAAACGTTAATGTGGGTACAACACGTTCATTATAGCAAAATATAATACATTTTTAAAAATGTTTCATTAAATGTGCATTCTGTTGTAAATAAAAATATGCCCTTTTCCCTTATGGGGTATCCAAGAGCCCATATAGAGTCCTTACATAGGTTCCCTATTGGTAGGAGAAAATAACAGAGGCCAACCAGAGAATATTGAGAAGCAAAGCAGCTAGTAAGCTTGATCTTTATTGATCTGTTGCAACAGGGTACTCCCCTCACACGCAGGAGAGGAAGAGGACCCAGAACAATGGCCTGCAAGGCCTTATAAAGACTTTTGAAATTCCCCTTCTCTAGATCAGGACCACCCCCAGAAACATTATGCATACATCACAGAAGGGGTGTAACCTAAGACCACCCCTCAGATACATCCCACCTACATCACAGAAATTTAAATGTTGTTTTTCTCTTGTCCTTGTTTATCTCCTGTCTAGCAGGTTACTTGATTGGATTTTCTGGGGAGCCTGGCCATTCTTTTGTAGTGCTAAAATACTTATTTCCTGGGCCAGGTCACAGGCTCACACCTTATTCAAACACAGATTAAAGGAAGAGACAATGGGGAGGCTTTTCCATTTTTAACCTTGCAGAGAAAGGATTTGGTCAGTTTAGGAATCAAAATGGTTCCTGTGCTGATCTATGTATGTGCAGTTATGAACATTACTATATATCTAAAACCATAAAATTCCTATCACAATATTCCCCCCTTTGGGGCTAGAATTTTTCTTAAAAATTTTTGCCCCACAAATAATAACATCGTATGTTGTAAATGGATGTGTTTGTATAAATATATCATAAAAATAACACATGTTGCGTTTTGCTACTAAATTACTTGTGGCATTCTAACACTTTGGGAGAGACCATTTACTCAATAGTGTTCTATGCTTTACACCTAGCAGGAAGGTAAGGTCCACTAATGACTGAAAAGTGCAGTTTGCTTCCCCCCCCCGCCATTTTTGTGTTCTCAGGTGTCAAGGTAGCTCTTCTGTGGTCTCACACTGACATAGTGCTACAGCAACACATCCTGTCTGTTGAATCCCCTCAGGGCTTTCATTTAACCATGTCGCCTGGCATTCACCATAGCTGGCACAGGTTTTGGGCATCTCGTGAGGGAGAGGTCTTCGCCTTGGCCTTTAGCTATGGGATTTTATTATAGGCTGTGGTCTCGCACTCGCACAATGGGAAGTTGCTCACTTGCACTTAAAGGACCAAAAGCTAATTGCAGCCTGGATACACTTGCCCAATTCAAACTGAGTCCAATTTGAATTTATCTTGCCCCATGGTTCTCAAGTCTTCAAACCAATCTGTTAAAGAAAACCATTCTTAAAAAGGGCACTTTGTCCAAATAAGTCAATTTAAGTCTATAAGGAATCATTCCTGCTAAACCAAAGCATATCCACCTTCATGTACCTGGTGTTTTATGGATCCAGAAGTTTGTCCTTGGCAAAACGAGGTTTAACACATATTAAAATGGATAGGGAAAGATTGGCATAGTGTCAGGTGGGACAATGAAATGTGGTTATCTAAACATTGGACTACACAATAGTGTGAGCTATTAGAAAGTATAAAATGCATGAGAATTCTCCATTGGTGTGTAAGCAATAAGACATTAAACATAAAAACAGTTACACACAATAAATTGCCCCCCTTTGTGGAAATCACACTGTCAGACACATTTCAACATTCTTACATAATAACACATAATACAAAACAAAATAATTAAATATCTGTTGCATATCTTGACACAATTGTGATCTTTTACGTATGTATCTTTTGAATCCTGGAGCAGAGGCTTGAGGTTCAAGTGAAAAAATGTCCTTGCAATTCAACTCCTCCCCCCTTTGTCAGCCCCCCCCCGCCAGTCTATAGCCTTTGAAAGAGATAACTGTGGGCACTTTGAAAACTCTGGTGTTGCAGGTCTTGTGAGTTGAGGGGTTGTTGCTGCTTTTCATCATTGCACATCTGTAGAAGTGATATCCTGTAAGGGGGCAGGGTTTTGGGGCGACTTAAAAACACAGTTAGACAAGAAGGATGTCCTCCAGTTTCCATGGGAAGCTGCAAATAATAAAAAATCTTAGCACATTAAGCATTTTATTTATTTCAATATTATTATCACATTTCCACATAATTACTGTTATTATCTGCTAAGTTTGTTTGCTTTCCTTCACTTAATTTTTGTTGTTGTTGTTCTTTTCATATTATAAAATAAAAAATTACTCCACATGTATAGAAAGAGAACTGTAAAAAATACAAAGGTTAAAAAATAAAGAAAGCAAAAAATTAGATTACCAGTTAGATGAAAATGGACTTGACACAAAGACATCAGATTCAGAAAATAACTATTATTAAATAGTACAAAGATATTATCAAAACCACACATATTACTACTGGACTGAAAAAAAAGGGAAAACAATGGGGAAAACTTAAAATTCACCATGTGCTATCCAATAAAAGAACTTCATGAGACTGACTTTCAACATGTGATGAACATGTCCCCAAAGTAAAACACAAACACACAAAATGAGCTATGAGGAACCAAAAATAAATAAATGCTAAGACACACAATTAATAAGTAACCTGAAGTAATCTGTTTTGGCATTCTAACATCCCAAATGAAAATAAAAGTGTTTCTTGATGTGACATCATCAGCTGTAATGTTAATACTGGGAAATGAGTTAATACCAAGAAAAAATGAATGGCAATTTTAAAGTTGTGCAAATAACTTGCACTAGCCAAAATGACAGAATTAATAAGAAATGCTCAGGCAAAAAGGTAAACAAATACCATTCCACAAACAATGTTTGGTTGTGCTTCGATTAATTTAATGGAAGAACTGATAAAATGAACTTAATAAACGAAAACAGATTATTTGTAACCTAAAAAAAATGTCAAAGCCACAAAGAGATAGAAGGAAATCAACTAATGTAGCAGGGATTCAGACTTGTTTTGCTGAACAGAAAGAAAGTGACTGTTTGGCTTTAAGTGAAGAAAGACAAAAGGAAAAACAAATGCATTTACTTTTTATAGAGTATTTAAATCACTGTTTGCATCCCTTCATTATCATTTGTGCTGTGGGAGAAAAGAAGGGACACTCTGTTAAAAGGGAAAATTATTTCATGTGAGAGGTCTGTCAGGAAATGCTGTTCCTAAAATGCATAGGCATATACACACCTGTTGAAAGGGAAAATTATTTCATGTGAGAGGTCTGTCAGGAAATGCTGTTCCTAAAATGCATAGGCATATACACATACACACACACACAAAAAAAAAAACCTTATGAAATTTAAATCCCATTGGGGGGGGGGAGAAACTACTCAAGAGAGGAACTCACAGTGGGAGTGCTTTGATATTTACCTGTGAAAAGAATTTGGCATGTCCAGTACTTAACTATTGTCTTCCTGGAGCAAAACACATTAAGGATGATTTCCCTCAATGGTTCCAAGTTTTACATTTGGAAGAAACCTCCTCTCCCCCCTTACAGTTCCCCCCTTCCTCTTTCTCTCTTCTTTAGCTGATCTAGCCTCTGTGCATGTGCAGAGTTCATGTCTCAGCAAACCTTTTATACTATTGAAAATGTTGCATCCTTTGGCTAAATTACCATTTGAATAAGGGAAGGGAAGGGTAAGGAGTAGATTTTGAAAACAGGGTTTGATTTTAAACAAAAAAGAGAAACTCAGCAATTTAAGTATTCACCAAAGCTAGCAATTTCAGCCCAAGCAAACTGAGACTGCTTCCTTTATGTACAGGAAAGGGCTAATATCCCTCTGGCCATTCGCGGAACAATCAACCGCTCTCTTATTTATGAGTAAAAATGGCCAGAGAGTTAGAATTCATGGGATTTTTTTTTTTTTTTTTTAACATTCTCAGTCATGGTCAAGGCTAATTCTACTTAACTATATGAATTTTTATGTGCTTAAACTTTGAGTAGACTTTTAAGTCTGATTTTTGTAAATAATAGACAAAATGATAAACACTGTAATCACTTAAATGTCTGATATCACCAGTTCTGCTTCAAACATCACGAGCAAATCTGGGCTGAATTTCAACACATCAGCTACAAATTGGGAAAGTTGAAAGGGACCTGGGGTCATCTAGTCCAACCCTAAAATACAGGGTTCATAGCAAGATTTGTACTACCAGAAACACACACATTCACCTCTCACCTTTAAAAACAAAGAGCAAATCTGGGCTGGATTTCAACTCATCAGCCACAAATTGGGAAAGTTGAAAGGGACCTGGGGTCATCTAGTCCAACCCTAAAATACAGGGTTCATAGCAAGATTTGTACTACCAGAGAGACACACACATACTTATGTACACAGACACAACTGGGGAAGAGACCACAAGCCATGCGCCTATCATGTACTAAGGCAGAGGAAAATAAAAGTACCCAACCCTTTTAGCAGATCTTGAAGCTAGTTTGAGTGAGTGTTTACTTCCTTAGACTAAAGAGTGAAAGTTCCTAGATAAATTATCTTTAAAGACTGAAGTGAACATTTTTCCTAAGATAGGGAGAGGATCTCTTATAAAGCATAGTTAAAACAGCCATAGATTTGATTTAAAAGGAATACAAAAGTGACAATTTTTCCTGAACTTGCAGAGGAATAGTAAGCCTAATCTATGCCCCCCCCCTTGCAGTTTCCTTTAAAGGAAGCTTACTCGGAAGTAAATTTACCTGGCACAGAATAAGAAGGAGAAGGAAAAAAAACCTGAAAGAGACAGAATGAAACAAGGGGGGGCATTTTCTAAGAAAAGAGGCCAGGACGTCTTATAGAGACTGATACCAGGAGCCTTACAATAACTCTTCTGTCCAACCAGATCAAAGTTAAAACTGGACTCAGATATTTTTCTTAGAAGGAACACCATACTTTCATAGGCATATACTTAATGAAATACATACACTGCATTTTAGCTTGAGAGAGCAGTTGGCTCAACTAGGCTTTTGCAGCAGAAACATTAGGTTAACTTAGACTGGAACACAGGTGTACTCACAAACTCAAAAGTTACAACACAACATCATTTACCATTAGACTTAAAATCACCCTCCCCACTGAAACTAGAGAAAGGAGGTGGGGTAATCCTCCTTTCAGAACACAAGTAGCACATATACAGGATTTTACCACTTGGGAGAAAAACTCTCTTTTAGAGCCTCTTTCAAATAACAAACATTTGCACACTTCATTCTCAATTTTTGTCTTGTTTAAGATTGATAAGGCTTCAACATGACTTCCTTAGATTTAGAACTTGGAGCAAGCTTGCATTTTTATTTTAGATGGCACATTTAAGATAAGCAGCTGCTGGATGTTACCTAAGTACAATTTAAACACAGGAAAAACGTTTCTTAAACACAAATTGAAGGGGACTGTCAGAGTCCAGGCGGGAAGTAAGCACCAACTGGGCTTCTTTCACGCCAGGGGTCTGAGGACTATTTTTCTTTTGACTGAGGTGCACCCATTTTCAATTAAAAGGGGTTTGGACCTGGGCAAAACTCCGAAGGGTCCGGAAAAGGGGAAACCTGGTCAAACTCCGAGGGGGAAAACCTGGGGATACCTGGACAAATCTCCGAGGGGAAAAACCTGGGGATACCTGGACAAATCTCCGAGGGGGAAAACCTGGGGATACCTGGACAAATCTCCGAGGGGAAAAACCTGGGGATACCTGGACAAATCTCCGAGGGGGAAAACCTGGGGATACCTGGACAAATCTCCGAGGGGGAAAACCTGGGGATACCTGGACAAATCTCCGAGGGGGAAAACCTGGGGATACCTGGACAAATCTCCGAGGGGGAAAACCTGGGGATACCTGGACAAATCTCTGAGGGGAAAAACCTGGGGATACCTGGACAAATCTCCGAGGGGAAAAACCTGGGGATACCTGGACAAATCTCCGAGGGGAAAAACCTGGGGATACCTCACTTAATCTCTATTCTACAACCCACAGCAACCTCCCTGCCTCTTACAATCTAACTCAGAGTCCCTACTGAACGCTTGCACACTTGCAATGCCAGGTTGAGACTCTGGAATATGAAAGATGGAAAGGAATTCAGCGCCCTTGCGTTCTCTGTTCACAGGTCATTTCTAACAAAGATCGCCATGGCAGAGGTGCGGCTGCGCTGGGAGTTCAGTGCAGAAGAAATTGCACAACCTTTCTGGGCAAAACTCCGAAGGAATAGGTTGGCATAAAGAATTAAGTGGAAGAAATCACACACAACCTTTGCCTGGGCATACTCCGAAGGGCTAAGGCTGGTGTTGAGATCAAGAGGACAGAAAGGAGGAGCAGGCAGTTTTTCAAGAGTTAAAGTGAGGAAAGAAGTAAGGATTTGAGAAGTATAGGTTTGCTGTGGTTTGCAGAATCCCACCCCACTACCCATTTTTCCTACTCATACTCACTTCGCAAGCGCTGTCCTGGTGATCCCGGGATCTCTTGACTGGTTGTTTAAGGCCGGCCTGATCAAGCTTTGCTTCCTCTGGTTAGCCCCGCTGAAACTCCAAGTTATTTCCAGACCCTGGGACCGATGGAAGACTGGTTATTCCTCCTGGCAAACTGCCTGGTGCGCGCTGGATAACCAGTCCTTCCTCGTTTCCAGAATCCGGGTAACCAAAAGTCCCTTCGTGGTTGCCATCTGTTGTAAATAAAAATATGCCCTTTTCCCTTATGGGGTATCCAAGAGCCCATATAGAGTCCTTACATAGGTTCCCTATTGGTAGGAGAAAATAACAGAGGCCAACCAGAGAATATTGAGAAGCAAAGCAGCTAGTAAGCTTGATCTTTATTGATCTGTTGCAACAGGGTACTCCCCTCACACGCAGGAGAGGAAGAGGACCCAGAACAATGGCCTGCAAGGCCTTATAAAGACTTTTGAAATTCCCCTTCTCTAGATCAGGACCACCCCCAGAAACATTATGCATACATCACAGAAGGGGTGTAACCTAAGACCACCCCTCAGATACATCCCACCTACATCACAGAAATTTAAATGTTGTTTTTCTCTTGTCCTTGTTTATCTCCTGTCTAGCAGGTTACTTGATTGGATTTTCTGGGGAGCCTGGCCATTCTTTTGTAGTGCTAAAATACTTATTTCCTGGGCCAGGTCACAGGCTCACACCTTATTCAAACACAGATTAAAGGAAGAGACAATGGGGAGGCTTTTCCATTTTTAACCTTGCAGAGAAAGGATTTGGTCAGTTTAGGAATCAAAATGGTTCCTGTGCTGATCTATGTATGTGCAGTTATGAACATTACTATATATCTAAAACCATAAAATTCCTATCACAATTCCAACTAGGTCATACTAACTGAGGGCATGTTTGAAAAGACTGTCCATGGGCATAGTTATGTTGGGGGGGGCAGGCTTTATGTTAGTGGGGGGCAGAACCTCAGTTAGATAATTTTATTTTACTTGATTTAGGGAAGGGGCAACTGCCTGGTCAACTCCATTCCACATTTCACTATTTTAATTTCTGCAATGCCATTTAATCACAGTTTAAAGGACGCAATGCTAACAATCTGCTTCCAATATATGAAGCACTGAAGCAATCAAGATCTGTTTTCCTGCTCTTATTGCATGATTTGTACACGGGAAATAGAAATAGGGAAGAAATACCAGATTCTCCATTTATTCTGTTGGAACGTGTGAGACTTGGATAGGCTAGACAAAACACATTGCAGCCGATGACTGTCTAGCTTCACCCAAACATCTTGCGCCACTCTGAATAAAAAATACAAGGAACTCGTCTGTTTTCTCGTTACTTTTGCCCTAGAGAACTTCATACAGAATGGCTTTACGTTTTCAGTGTCAAAACTAGGCCAGATTCCAAAATGGGAAGCAAACGTGTTCAGAACAGACAGGTACATTTTAATTGCACAATGTCAATAGTCAGGTCTCAGGCTTTTGTGTTCAGGCATAAACTAACACGGCAATCCCCTATTGCCAGAGGTTCCCAAACTGTGATCTGCAGACCACAAGCAGCCTGTGAGCTTCAGTCAGGTGATCTGCAATTACTACATTCATTTTTTAAAAGTTCTTTGGTTCCACTTTTCCTTGTACATTCAAGGTAACTAACAACAGATGTGATACAATGCAGTAGAAACCGGTAAGCTCTATATTTTGACTCTGTGTGCTCCAAATGAGGTTGCCCAACTGTGCATGTGCAGTGCAGACTGAAACGTACACACCGCCGCTTAACTGTGCATTTCGGTTTTAAACCGGACGCAAGCTGGTTTGAAAGGAAATGCATCAAACAACAGTGTTTCTCAGAAAGCTACAAGATACAGATGGATTGTGGTTCATGTCATGTGTACTTGACTTTAAACACCAGAGGTGGAAGCGTGCTGGAGCCGGCGTAAATGGTAATGTGTACACAGCCTTTGTGTCTCAAAAACATCTCTCAACATCCTTTCTTCCTTCATAATTGTGTATCAGGGATGGGGAGCCCATGATCCTCTAGATATTGGACTACATACAGACTGTGGCTGATGGGGAACACAACAGCTTCCAGAGGTCCATGGGTTAACCACCACTATGTAGATGGCCACAGGTTCTCTATCCTTGCTGTGGATGACCTGGATTCACTTTTGTAATCCCCACCCCCATTTATTTCCAGATTATGTTTACTGCTGCTGAGTTGGGAGTATTTGACCTGCTTTTGGAATCAGGCAAACTCCTGCCTTCAACAACTATTGCTGAACGTCTGGGCAGCAGCTTCACTGGGATGGAGAGGCTGTTGGATACCTGTGTGGCCTTAAAGCTCCTGCGAGTGGAGAGGACGGGCAGCCAAGGTAACCACATTGGAAGGAAGAAGCAACTCAAGTTGTTTCGAAATTCTGACTCACGTGTAGCTGAAGATGACTGTTTTCAGCCATCTTATCTGCTAACGTGTACAATGGTGCCATCAGGACGCAACTTCAGGACAGATGCCCAAATGGAGCAGGTCTACCATAACTGGAAGCAGATGAAGTCATGAACATTGCCATCTAAATAAGGGAGACACCTAAGAACCTAGAGGCGCAGGAAGCTAACATTGGTCTATGTAGCTCAGTATTGTCTCCACTCTGACTGGGAGTAGCTCTTCAGGGTTTCAGATGGGGTCTTTCCCAGGAGGGCTCGTGAAAGGGGTGCACATGCCAGCAGGGGCCCCCAGACTTTTTTTTTAAAGGAAAACCGGACGTTTCTGAAGAAAGTTAGAGCACAAAATGCAGAGGTACCTCTAATGCTTCAGCACTCGGCAGGCAGCACCATTGCTGATTACTTAATCACTGTTATGATCAGAGGCAGGAATGTTGAGCACCCCCACCTGGGACTCTCCTAGAGTGGCAGCAGCAGAAGCCAGAGGAGGATGTAGGAACAGGAGGATGTTTGTTAAAGCTCTGCCCGGAAGCACCTTGAAACACAAAGCACTCTCTGGCTAAAATCTAAGTTGAATTGTCTTAAATAATAAGCTTTTGAGCTCACCCATTAGGAAATGAAATGGAAAGGAATGTCATCACAATTATAGCTAATGAACTTGATGCTTTGCTCATTTCTGAAGAATTACTAGTTTGTGTAGGAAAGGGATGTTCACTTGGCTTCATCTTACTACTTTCAGGGCTTTAGATAATTTATTTGTGAGTTGTTGCTTTGGACATTTTGTTCACACAGTTGCAGTTAGGGAGAAAAACTTGCCTTCTACAAAGGTGTGAAAACACTGATTTCTTTTCCCCCGTCTATCAGCTCTTTATGGAAGCACAGATTTTTCCAATCTCTACCTTGCTGAATCAAGCCCAAAGTCTCAGTATCATCATATGATGTTCATCTCTGAAACCACATTTCCAAATTTGAACTACTTGACAGATGCAGTGAGGTAAGAGGATGGGTGTGGGTGTCTAGCTCTGTGTGCTCATGTAGAAAATGGCTCTGTGCAATGAAATGCTGAACTGCCTTTGGAAGATGATTGCCATGAGGGAAGTCAAGATGCCAACTGTTGAAAGTGATAAAGCTAAGACTGTGTAGACATTTTTAGCTTAGAATGCATCTAAGTTGTTCTTTTTCTCAATTCAGATAAAAGCTGGTTTGGGAAAGAACCCTGTGATTTTTACAGCTACAGTTTAAAAGTGTTACTCAGACTCTGGTCTCTGGCTGTTTTTGGACTCCAACTCCCATCTTTCCTTGCTAGCAAGACCAGTGGTCCAGGATGATGGGAACTATAGTCCCAAAACAACTGGCAACCCAAGTCTGGGAAACACTGGTTTAAAACAATACATGTAATGTATTCTGTTTTCAGGTGGTGGTGGGGGGAACATCTGGAATTTTCTTTGGTCATCATGCTACCTAATTTTCACTCAATTACAACAAATGTTCTGTTTCAGGCAAGGAAAAAGCCCACTTGGGAAAATACATGGCGATTCATCTAGCAATTTATTTGATGTCCTTTTAAGGTAAAAGCAGGTTGTTGTTTTTTAGAGGCGGGAGTTCTTACCTTTGAGGGAATGGGTGTTTGTGTGGACAGGTGGAGTCCCCCCACCCCAGGCAACCCCCAAGTGGAATAATGACTCAAGACAACGTGCTATGGGATTAAAACTGGCCACAACTTTATTAAGTTTCAGATGTAGGGAGACCTTGGCTCAGGCATTGGGCGTTTATCCTTCCCTGTCCCCAGCCAAGGATCTGGGAGACATCAGGGTTATCCAGAGTGTGTGGGGATTGGGCTGGCTCTGGAGAACATATATTCAAGCAGAGAGCCCGCCCCCCGTTTTGCCGCCGTTGGAGGGGAGAACAATGACAACCTTTCGGCGTATGGCCAATGCTTCCCCTCAACGGGGAACCCTGGGATCACCGCCGCAAGGGGGGCATGGGTCACCGCTTCATGCTCCCCCCATTTAGGAAGATAGACTAAAGGATTCCGCCCAAGGCCTGAAACCACCAAAGGTGTGACGTTTTGCTACAGAAAAGGCAAAACCTGCCGATGCAGGAAAATTCCTTTCTGGCCCTGATGTAGCAGCGCCTGCGTACTGTGGAGAAGAGGTTAACCTGCAAAAGAAGACTTGACTGAGGGAGGGGAGGGTGGGAGAAGCTCTGGAGCCGACTGCCGCTTCACAGGTAAGATTCACCTTCTGTTGTGTGGGCAGGACGGTCCCTCCCCTTACCTGGCCGATCCCCTGGCAACGCCTCCCCAGGCAGGATTGGACGATTGGCTGAGGTAGGCGGAGACCTCCAGGTATCCAGCCTGGGGAGGATGAAGCCAGCCTGAACTACTAGGAGTCGCACTGGGATCTGGGGGGCTGCCCATGACCACGCAAAAGGTGGCCATTTGATGTGGGGAATGGTCATTCTTGTCAGACTGAACAATTGTGCAGTTGTAGGAAACATCTCTGGGAATGTGCATACAATCCAGACATTTGAAGGGTACCGGACGTCCCCCAATGCTCCCCTTTCTAGCATTTCTAGTATTTGTCCAGCAATGCTGGGAACAATGTTTTCAGTGGCCTTTGCCTGGGATTTGCACATCCTGGGCCAATTCTGGTTGGATTTCAATCACAACTGGTTAGAGCACTTCAGTCACCCAGACACCATGGGACCGGATGCCATGGGGCTCTTTCCTATTTATTTGACCTATTTATTGAGCACTTCGGTTGTTAGGAGCATTCCTGTTTGTCTGGTTGTGGGGAGATTACCGTATTTTTTGCTCTATAAGACTCACTTTTTCCCTCCTAAAAAGTAAGGAGAAATGTGTGTGCGTCTTATGGGGCGAATGCAGGCTGCACAGCTATAACAGAAGCCAGAACAGCAAGAGGGATCGCTGCTTTTGCTGCGCAGCGATCCCTCTTGCTGTTCTGGCTTCTGAGATTCAGAATGTTTTTTTTCTTGTTTTCCTCCTCCAAAAACTAGGTGCGTCTTATAGAGCAAAAAACACAGTATTTGACAATGAACATTCTTCCTGCATCCTTCCTGATTTTCTTGCAGGCTGTTCATACATCCTTCCAGATAATCAGGTTATTCCTTCCACACATTTCAGTTTATTTCCCCATCATTTTCCAAACTGCAGCAAAAAATCAGTTTCTTTTTTAAAGTGGGTCTGTTGCACTGGAGCATTTTATTTCGTTTTAATTCCTTAAAACTGAATTTCCCAGTATGCTCTTCAGTCCCTCCTGTAAAACAATGACAGTCTAGAGGTGGCAATAAGTCATATATAGCTTCAGGCCAAGAATTTCCTGAAATCATTCCTTCCAGCACAGCAGTTGACAGAGCAACTGGGGCTTCATGGTGTTTGCCCAGAGCGTGATTGTGTGATTGAGAGTCAAGCCCTAAATTACAAATCAGGCTGCATGTGGGTATTGTTTCCACTTACCTGCCAAAGTAATTTTGAATCTACAGGTCTGAGGATGAGATGAAAAGGTTTTCTCACAGCATGAATTCCAATTGGCATCTGTGGGGCAGAGATGTGATGGCTGCCTTCGATCTTTCTCACTTCCCACTCATTTGCGATTTGGGAGGTGAGTTCCAGAGAGGAGCAAGCTGAAAAGGCCTCAGCTGTCTTTCTTTTTCTGCCTGTCAACATCATGTGGGTGTCTTGTGTGTGCCCTATTCTGGTACAGTTTAGTAATTAACAGCAAAAAGATTCAAAACAAGACCACAAAAATTCCAAAGATGGGTGATAACAAGAAGGAACATATTGTTTCTGCTCTCCTCTTGAAAACACCCTTCAGTACTATTACTCTATTTGCCTCCCAGCTGTTTTCCTCTATTAGTTTTCATATGTCAGGACACGTTGAGTAATTTTTTTGGTCAAGTTCATCCTCTTGTCCTGCAGCGTTCTTCTCCTTGACCTGTCTCTGTCTGTTTTGAATCTGTTCATTCTAACCTAGTATTTCGCAAACTTGGGTCCCCAGCTGTTTTTGGACTACAACTCCCATCATCTCTAGCTAGCAAGACCAGTGGTCATGGATGATGGGAATTGTAGTCGAAAAACAGCTGGAGACCAAAGTTTGGGAAACACTGGCTCTGTCTCCTCCCCAAACTTGACATCGAGGGTTATCCTTGCTAATCATTTCTGTCTATCCTTATTCTACCTGCAGTCTTTCCCCCACCCTCCTTGTACGCAATGAATTGTGGTTGCTTTCCAATGCAATATCCTAATCTTGTAGTTTAATTTTGAAATGTTCTATTCTATGCTACTCCAAGATATTGTGTTACGGTGGGGAGGGGGGGGAGAATATGGATGCCATAAATAAATAATACAGTATTCCTCCAATGTATTGTGTTCACATATTTTGATCTGCTTATATCCTGAATAATCTGTGGCACAAGTTCAATCCTGTCAAATCCCTGAAGCTCATCAGGTGGTGACCTGAGACCCTGCCCATGAAACGGTTGGAGAGGCACTTACCTGACGTGGTGTCCTGATATTTTGCACAGGAGTGTTTGAAAGAAGCTTTGAGAAGTTTTCATTTTTGTTTTTCCTTGTTCTCCCTTGAAGGAAGTGGTTGCGGCTTGGCTAAAGAATGCATTGCATTGTATCCAAACTCTACGGTGACTATTTTCGACTTACCCAATGTAGTGGAAATGGCAAAGAAGCATTTCGTATCCCCAGAAGAACACTGGATTACTTTCCATGAGGGTAACTGTGGTTGGTTCTGATGTGTCATTACCAGGGATACCATGTCCTAGGGGCTGAGTCCTCCCCCCCCTATTTTTGGGGAGGAGGGTAGGATTCTCCCATGCTCAAAGGAGGAGGGGGAAGGAAAGAAGAAGAAGTGTTTGGATTTGATATCCCGCTTTATCACTACCCGAAGGAGTCTCAAAGCGGCTAACATTCTCCTTTCCCTTCCTCCCCCACAACAAACACTCTGTGAGGTGAGTGGGGCTGAGAGACTTCAGAGAAGTGTGACTAGCCCATGTGGAGGAGCAGGGAATCGAACCCGGTTCACCAGATTACGACTCTACCACTCTTAACCACTACACCACACTGGCTAAGGTAGAGGAGGAGGTGGAGACGGAGGAGGCTAAGCACGGCACAGCTTCAGTGACTAATTCCTTCTCCTCCTCTACCTGTTGCAGAGAGGAAGGAGCAGCGAACCAGTCATGGTGGTAGGAAGAGGGGGAGGACCCCCCCCAGACATTGAAGCTGCACTGCCACCATGTTTGGCACCTCCCCGGCTCCTCCCAATTTCTTGACATCACACGTGCGACATTGGGGCATTGCCCCCTCCATTCTTGCTCACATAGGTACCAACGCCCTGGGACCTTGGGTGCGCAAGCACCCACAAAATTACCCATAAAGGGGCTGGGCACCCACAAATTTCAGTGCCAGGGCCAAGCTGGTACTCTTGTTCCCTCAAAAGTTGGCTCCTCAGGTCATTAGATCATCTTGGAAAGGAAAGGAGGTATGGTTAGACATAAAACATCCCATATTCACCTACTAGAGAGTAAAATGGATTCAGAACAAAATCCAAGTGTGGTTGTGCTTTGAGCGGTGAATTCTGCTTCATAATTCTGCTTATTCCTTTGTGTTAGATAATAGTCATATCCATGCCTTACATTTAAATCTCTCTTTACCACTCTAACAGTCAAAGAGTCCTGGGAGCTTAGTTTGTTCAGGCTGCTGACCTTACATAACTACAGTTCCCAGCACTCTTAGCAAACTGTGGCGTCCAGAACTCTTTGAGGGGAAGAATGTCCTTTGAACGTGCCTTGAAGTTATGGTGTGTAAAAAGCCTTAGAAATCAAGAATGACATATTCTGCTGGCGCCAGCTTTATAATCAGGGTATTTTTTGAAGGGTAGAGCTCAACTATTTAATTGAACCCCTTGCTTTAATTTACCATCTACCCATTTTATTACAGGGGATTTTTTTAAAGACCCAATTCCGGAAGCTGACCTCTATATTTTGGCTAGGATCCTGCATGACTGGGACGATGAGAAGTGTGTGCAGCTGCTAACCAGACTCCACAAGGCCTGCAAGCCTGGTACGTGTGCTTATAAGGCAGGACTGGCCAAAACTGGAGCTGTGGTGGGCAATAAGTGCATACCCTCCAACATTTATCTGATGAAAATTGGGACGTCCCATTCCATAATGATAATTTTACTATTTATACCCCACACATCTTACTGGGTTGCCCAAGCCACTCTGAGCAGCTTTGAATATATCTGATAACATAATAAAGCATTAAACATAAAAACCCCTTCTCTATACAGGATTGCCTTCCGATAGCTATGGGGTTGGATAACTCCATACCCGCCAACATTTCTCCAATGAAAATAGGGACGTCCTAAGGAAAAGTGGGACATTCTGGGATCAAATCAGAAACCAGGACAGCTTCTCTAAATCAGGGGCGTCCCTGGAAAATAGGGACACTTGGAGGGTCTGTAAGTGAGCCAGAGCTCACTGTATGCATTGCCTACAGAGAGGTTTTAAAACAAGTCTTGAATTGGGTCAAGATTGAGGTTTCATTTGTAGGTGCTTTGAGTGTCCTGGATGAACAGAAAAAGTGGGACTGAAATGTTTTCAAAAATATAGAGAGAGTTTGGCCCAAAGTTGGGAAACATGTATGTGCACAGTCATGGCTTGGGCCTTGGAACAGATAGCCCCGTTCAAGTCCTAGTTATTCTGAGCAGTCCAGAGACCAGAGGCCTCAATCATTAACTCATCTGTTGACACATTGGCACCTACAGTGAGATCTCAATGCTTCTGATTATTTTCTGGTGCTTGACGCTCCATCCCGCTACCAGTCTGCCACTATAGTCCATTGGCTCCTCCTGCCCAGGATAAGAAAATACCAGTAAGATCTGGGACTTATAGTTGTTGTTGATGATGATTTTATTATTTATACCCCGCCCATCTGGCTAGGTTTCCCCAGCCACTCTGGAGAGAGTGTATATACGATAGGGAGGCATCATGTCTCCCTCTGTAGCTCATACTACAAATCTTAGCATTTGCTGCATAAGTGCATTCTTTCTCTTATAAAAGAGCACCTCCACCAAGATCTGACTAGAATGTCACTTCTGTATCAGGGAATTAAGTTTGTGCTGTTAAGGTTCTGTTGTTGTCGGTTTTTCTCACGGTAACAAGATTCCTGTTTCATTTGTGCCACCCCTGCCCATGTGTGTTCCTAAGCTAGGAACTCAAGGTGAATAGTTGTAGCAACTTGCATTATCAAAATTCAGTGACTATAGAAAATGCTGAGCACATTTCAGGCAGGCTACTGGAGCGAAAGTGGTGGGGAAAAGAACATTCTATGAATTATAATTCACAGCCTGCTTTGGTTGCCATGTAGATCTTCCATTTTTATACAGTAGGGCCACTCAGGTTAAACTGCTTTTCGTTTGACTTGAGCTTCTGATCCCAGGATGCTTGGAAAGATGAAGCCGAGCTCTTTGAACATGCTGTCTCAAAAGAAGTAATGGTCTATCTTTCGTTTCCCTAACTTAATGAAATATACTTTGAAACAGGTGGTGGAGTGTTAGTGGTGGAAATAGTTCTCAACGAGGACAGAAGTGGGCCATTGGAAGCACACCTCCAATCCATGATTATGTTGCTTCATACCGAAGGAAAAGAGCGAACCCCTTCAGAGTACAATGCGCTCTTCAGTGCTGCTGGCTTCAAGGAGTTTCAGCTAAAGAAATGCCAACTCTATGATGCCATTTTAGGAAGAAAATAATGTTTCCCCTGCATCATTCTTGTGCGTTGTCCAGAGAATGCTAGAACAATAAAACTTGTTGTTATATCATCTATTTATCTTTCGGCTGTAGACACCTGTTTATTTCAAAACACCAAAACATGACACTTTTTATTTCATAAACTCCAAGGTCCCTTGCAGTAGAGTTTGAATATCAAGATACTCTTTTGAAGTGTGGTTGAAGTGCTTGATTCCAGAATGTTTGCAAATCTTTCCATTTGGTCTGTTCAGGGACAAAAGATTTGCAGTAGTAGCCATCCTAAATGACAGGTAACAGCATTTAGACGGCGGCTCGGGGAAAAATATGGAATAAAGATCTAAAGTTCACTGCTTGTTATACATTAAAGGAAAACTTCATGAAGATGTTTTCTAGATGGTACATGACCCCCAGCAAATTCGCAAAAAAGTACAACACAAATTCAAATATGTGCTGGAGGTGCAAACAAGCTGAGGGAACAATGTGCCACATGTGGTGGGACTGTAAAAAAATTAAAAACTTTTTAGATACCATCTATGAGGAGCTTTAAAAAATGTTCAAACAAACATTTGCAAAAAAAAACCAGATAGCTTTCCTCCTAGGCATTTTGTCAACAGACATCCCAAGTGATAAGAAGAGGGCATTTTTACAATAGCTGCGAGAATGTTGATTGCCAAAAATTGGAAGGGAAAGAAAATTCCAACGAAGGAGGAATGGCAGATAAAACTATTTGAGTACTTGGAACTTGCAAAGATTTTTTCTTTTTTACCAACCACCAAAACACAAACAGTGAAACCCCCCCATATAGCTGGAGGGTATTGGGTATACATATTTGTCAGGGGTTCAGGAGCAGAGGCGAGGGCAAGGGAGGAAACAGAGAGCGAGGGGGAGGAGTCCGAAGAAAAGATGAGTGATGACGACGACCCGAGATCTCCGAGTCTTTCCAGTGAATCAGAAGATTCACAGAAAGGAGCGCCAGTGGCCAGAGCAAGGGGGGAGCCTAGGGGGACACCCCAGGAAGAAGGGTCCAGAGGGGGCTCAGAGGGCAGCAGTTGGAAATCGGGGCCAGCGTCACCAACAGAGCACAGTGGAGAGGAAGGGCGCCAGGTATCGAGCTCTGGCAGCTCGCAGCAGGGGGGAGGGCACGAGTCAGGAGTGGCCACACCTCCATCGGGGAGCGAAGAAACGGTTAAGCGGAAAGTGGAAGGTTGGGCGCGCGCGCCAAGTTCAAATGCACCGGAAGGTGGCGCAGTAAGCAGCCCGGAAAGGGAGCCAGGTCCTAAAGCCCGACGCAAGGAGACAGAAGGGTCTGGGGGGTCAGCGTCAGAAGAGTCCAGGAAGGAAGAGACCACGGGGGGCAGAGGGACCCAGAGAAGAACGGTCAGGCGGAAAAGGTGGAGTAAGGCTAGGGTATTAAGCTGGTGTACAGGGGGCGGAGACTCAGACGGAGCTTCGCCGGTCTAACTCATAAGACGTAGAGCTGCACGCAGCAGCTTGAGAATGGAAACTGTAACTCAATAAAGACTTTTATAAAGTGAACGCTGGCTAGCGTGATCCTCTGTGAGCTAGGATCTGGAAGCAGCTCTGACAATATTCAATAATATTCAATTCATATTCAAATCAACCATATGTACACTTCTATATACCTTAACACGCCTCCTAACAAAAGGTTTATTTAACTTTTAACATTTTAATTGCCCCAAATTGTTCAAACCTACCCAAATAATTCAATATCATCTCAAACCAATCCTTCTCTTTCTTTTTTTAAAAAGATTTTTATTGATACAAGAAAAAAGAAAAAAGAAAACAAGTACCAAATTACACACAAGAATAACCAGAGACACATAATTTTCTTAGCAAACAATAAAACATATATTGGTCTTAAGACTAAAGACCCGACCTCCCGTCTATTCCATATTTCAATTTCATATTACTTATTGCCAATACACACTTTTATCATAATTAAACTTATTCTTAATAAATCTAATTTCTTATATCTACCAATCCTCCTCTTTCTCACTGACCTTAAGCCCTTTCATTCTATGTGTCTTCACAGTTAACAGTATCCTAAAATTATAATATTATTCAGTTTTTTCCTCCATTGGTTCACCCCTAGCTCTTCTGCATTTTTCCAATTACTCGCCATAACCTGTCTGGCTGCAACTACCATCAATTTTACCCATTTACATTCCTCTTTTGTTTTTAATAAGAACCACTAATTTAGATATTTCCACATTCCTTCCCACAATTACCGATATTTCTATACCAATCTGTTTCCAAAATTCATTAACTAACAGACAATCCCACCACATAAGACTGTACGTTCCCATCACTCCACATTTCCTCCAGCAATTCTTACTTCCAGATTGTGTAATATGATATAACCTTACTGGTGTATAATACCATTTTTGTACCAGCTTCAACCCCTGTTCCTGGATTATCCCAGAGGTCGCAACAAAGCGTGGTTGCCAAAAGATTCTTTCCCAATCTTCATATAAAATCTGTTCCTGAGTATCTAACTTCCAATATTCTTTCAAACTTTCCTTTGGTGATTTCCCTTTGTTTAATAACACCTTATACAATTTTGAGACTATTTTGGCCCCCTCTGTCCTATATCCTTTCACTAATTCTTCGAAGGGTGTAATAATTCTTTTACTACATTTTTTAATTTCTTCTTCTTTTAGCAGAGAGGAAATTTGTCTTTTCTGTAACCAATTAATTGTATTCCAAATAACACTTTCCTGTTCCAATGTACCTTCTGTTATATTCTCCATCTCCTCAATTGAGATTTCCTTTAATTTATCCCCTACCTCCTTTGGGATGAGCTCCCTTAATGGGGCCATTTTACCATAATGCCAAATTTTGGTAAGGGGAGAGAGGTCAGGAAAAAGCTCCCTTCTCTACTTCTCCCATACCCAGATGGACCCCATAAATGTTGATATTTTATCTACTTCCCTTTTCCTTTTCCTCCTATCAAATAATCTTATTTTCCCTCCTACTACTTCCAAATTCTTCTGCTCAATACACCCCAAATCTTCCCCCTGTTCTCCCTCCAACCAAATCATAAGATGTCTCAGTTGGTAAGCTTTGTAATATAAGACCAAATTGGGAATCCCCATCCTTCATCTTGGATCCTATGATACCCATATCTACCTGCTGTCCTTGGTTTCTTGGATGCAAAAACAAACCTATTGATTTCCCCTTGCCACCCTTTCAATATCCGTTCCGATATGTGCCAGGGCAATACATTAAAAAGATACGTTAATCTGGGTAACAAAAACATTTTAACTAATGCAATTCTTGTACTAATTGATTCCTTTTCTCCCATATTTTCAACTTTGATTGAATACCGCTCCAAGTTTTTTTATAATTATATTCAAATATTTTCTTCACATTTTTAGTTATCCTTGGAACATGCAAGTACTTGGAACTTGCAAAGATGGCAGAAGTAATCAGGAATCAAACAAATCAAAAGTTTAAAAAAGAGTGGGAGTGTTACAGAGTGTATTTAGAAAAACATTGTTCCCAAGTAAAATCCTTAATGTGCTTCTATTAATTTTCGCAAATTATACGACAGACAGATAGTGTATTTCCTACAATACTGGTGAATTACAAGGTAAAAAAGGAAGCAGTTAAAAAAGGAAGAAAGGACCCGCAGTGAGGTAGTTGGAAGTCACATTTAAAGAGTAGGTTATTTATTGGTAATTTAATGTATAGGTGACATACAATGTTGAATCTTTTTATTATGTATTGGTGTTTCTCATTTTTTCTCCCTCCCTTTTTTGTATTTTAGTTTATTTTGAATAACAAATGGAATAGCTGTAATACTTAATAAAATCAGTAAAGAGCACAGCAAGGGGGGGGGGGAGAGACAGTTTGCACCAAGAGAAAAGAATGATTCCCTATGAACTCCCACCAGACCATCTAAAGAAAAGTGTGTTAGTTGAAGAAGAAGAAGAGTTTGGATTTGATATCCCGCTTTATCACTACCTGAAGGAGTCTCAAAGCGGCTAACATTCTCCTTTCCCTTCCTCCCCCACAACAAACACTCTGTGAGGTGAGTGGGGCTGAGAGACTTCAGAGAAGTGTGACTAGCCCAAGATCACCCAGCAGCTGCATGTGGAGGAGCAGAGACGGGAACCCGGTTCCCCAGATTACGAGTCCACCGCTCTTAACCACTACACCACACTGGCTTTCATAATAGTGTTCTACTTGGAGTGAAGATGGCGAGGAACCTGTGGTCCTCCAACTGTAGTTAAACTACAGTTCCTGTCACCCCACCAATGACCATTCTGCCTGGAGATGATGAGAGTTGGATTTCAGTACCTAAAAAGACTCAATCTGAGGTCCATTTTATACCCCCAAATCCACATTCCTGATGTCGCTCATAGATAAAGATTTTGCAAACTAAGGAGAACTTCCAATAACTGAAAAACTGCACGTCTTAACAAGATAATGGGAGCAGTAAGATTATACACACAGATGCGCCTTGAAGTATTTATTACCTGTAGATTGGGACTGATAATATAAACTACCATAAAGAACCATAGATAGCAGAGATTGCCATCGTTGCACAATTATTCTACGCTGACCAAAGGTTCTTTCAGATGTATGGCCTTTAACACCAAGAAAATAGAAGAGACAGCACAGCTAACAGAGGGCTAAGGAATTAGGGAGGGCTAACATTCCTTTGCCCACATAGAATGAGGCTATAAAAATAGGGTTGAAATTGTGCAGAACCATCCGACTATCCTGCTTTGTTTTTGCTTCTTCCACTTTTGCAGGTGAGCAGCCACATGCCCTTCACCCCTTCCTCACCCCCTCCATTTTTTACACTTCTAGGAGACTTCAGGATTTTCTTTTTCTTTTTTTTACCTCCTCTAGGAAACTTCCAATTGTTCATTTCCCTCCCACTTCAGCCTCTTTCTTTCCTTCCCTATCTTCCCATGTCCTCCTTTACCTATCCTGGTTTAGCATCACTTTTGCTCTGGCAGAAGGCAAGGAGTGGGGAGGGGTGGGGAATGGCTCCCCAGGCCCCCTACCCTCTTACAAAAGCAGCTGCCTGCCAAGAGGTGGCAGTTCCTGTGAGACACTGTATACAGTGGTACCTCAGGTTATGTACTTAATTCGTTCCGGAGGTCCGTACTTAACCTGAAACTATTCTTAACCTGAAGCATCACTTTAGCTAATGGGGCCTCCTGCTGCTGCCGCCGCCAGAGCACGATTTCTGTTCTCATCCTGAAGCAAAGTTCTTAACCTGAGGTAATATTTCTGGGTTAGCGGAGTCTGTAACCTGAAGCGTATGTAACCCGAGGTACCACTGTAGCAGGATTTGGCCTGGCTGAGGCTGTGTTCTATCTGCTTGATAAGCTACAGCTGCCCAGGACACACCCAGGCCAGCAAACAGAAGAGGATATAAACCAAACAATTTAGGGACCTCAGAGGCAGCAGAAGGAGGTGAGTGGGAGGTAGGTGAGCTCGGAGGAGCAGGGAGAGGTAGAGAATTTAAAACCTATTCCTGTGTCCTATTCCAAGAAGCTTCTGGTTCTGTGAGTTATTGAATAACACAATTAATTTGTTTTATTGTGTGTGGCAGTGTTATGTAGAAACTGAGATATGAAAGCTAGGAGCTAAATGGCACCTTAAACCTTGGTTATGGGCGCCGCAACGGAATATCTAGGCACACTTTTTTAATAACAAGAATGCAAAGCTGAAAACGAATGAACTGCAGCTAAAATCTTATGTTCATTTTTCACGTGGTCTAGTCCTCATCTGAAGATTGCAAAAAAACAAAACAAAGTCCCCATGGCAATGTAGCTGCAGGCATTTCTGGAGGAAGCTGCTTATCATTTCAATTAGATCCCTTCCGTATTTATGCGAAGCAATTAATTTTCTACCTCTGCCTGCCCTTTTATCAGATTGGGACTTTTCCATAAACCGCTCTGACCTTAGTCATTTTACAAAGGCTCTTGAGTTTACTTTGATTTTACCTGAATATTTATGGTCACTTTCAGCTAACACTGGATAGCAACATCGCAAGTAGAGAGGTCTTGTTGCTGTCAAAAGCAATTTTTTCTTCGGACGAAGGCTGTCGGGTATTGGGCAGCGCAGTGAAGAACAATGAGTACTCCAGAACACGCTGACGCTGTGGAAATCTTGTTTCAGCACCAGTACGCATTTATGATCCCAAAGGTAAGATCTGTAATGGGTATAGTCTGCAAAGTTTAAAACTTGCAGGGACTTTCAAACCTTCAGCTTGTTAATGGATGGTGGGCTTAGCCAGGATTTATGTTGGGGGGCGGCGACTGCAGGACACATTCCTGTCATCGTCCTCTGCTTGGCTCTGTCTAGTAGATTCGGAATGAAATGTCTCGACTGTTATGTATTCAGTGGTCTCTGTTTGCCTGAACTTGAGTCTGGACGAAGGATTCTGAGCCGCTGCATTCCGATTCGATATATGATATCCAGTCACAGAACATTTCAGGATTTGGGCCACTGCCATTGGCCCTTAAACTATGAGTTACAATTTGCAGCTTGGGAGTTTAAACAGCCAGTCACGTTGAGAGTGGGAGTGTCCCAGGCCTTCAGAAGCAGTTGCTTTGCCCCTGTTGTCCAGTTCTGTTAGTTCAATAAAGGTAAAAAATCTGTCAAAATTTTCAGTCATTTGAAAACTAGGAAGCTAAATAAATAAAAAATAACATCAGGCAGTAGCTTTCATGTGGTAAATGAGTATATTTTGCAAAATTACAAAAAACCCAGCTTTTTAAATCTTAAGCTTTAAAAAAATTAAACTAAAACATGTTTTCTTGGATTTGCTGAAAACCTTTTCAGCACTTCTTTCTCAAATTCCCATAGCTGTCAAGTGTCCCTTATTTGAAGGGACAGTCCCTTATTCCAGCGCCATGTCCCGCTGCTGTCCCTTATTGATGGATGTCCCTTAAATGTCCCTTAAACGATGTCCCTTAAATTTCAAAGGAAGCAGCTCCTCTCCCTCCCTCCCTGCCGGCCAGGGAGGAGGAAGGCTCCAACTGTGTTGCTTGGCTGTGTTGCTCACCCAATAAGAAGTCTAAGAACGACTGGGGGGTGGAACTTGCATGCCTTGTGTGTGGCTAGTTAATGCAAGCTGAGGGGGGTTTTGAATGCTGGACGCCATTTTGTTGCACGTGCTGCTGCAAACTTTGCAGTGCAAAGCCAGGCCAGGGAGCCATCTTAAGTTGAGGCTGCATAGGCCTTGTGGTGCATGTGATTCAGATTCCATTCAGTTGAACCTCTGGTTACAAAGTTGGTTGGACAGTGTTCTCGAAGCAACCAGCATGAGTTTGACCAGACTGCAGGAGGACAGGAAGACTGGAGTGCCTGGAACAGGTGAGGCTGCAGGTCCCTTATTTTGGCTGCTGGTCCCTTATTTTCAAATCTTTCAAAAGTTGACAGCTATCTTTCAAATCTTTCAAAAGTTGACAGCTATGCAAATTCCTCCTTTTTCTAATCCAGTTTTTCTGTGCTCACTCAGTAAGCATAGCCCGTGGAGATGCTCCCCTGTTAGAGGAAGTCTCAACCTCTGGCCAAACCTGTTGTACCACTCTGAAACAAAAAATGGAAGAATTCTGTTCCCCCCAGTGCTTTTTGCCAGCATTTTCTACAGCAGATGAAGAACCAGTGGCCCTTCCGATGTTGTTCAATTCCAGTTCCCTTCAGCTCTGGTCAGCATGGCCAATGATCAGGGACAATGGGAGTCACAACCCACACCATCTGAAGGGCCACAATAATTTATGGTGACATTTTTGTTTGTTTCAAAAGCATCCTTCTAGAACTTCCTAACTATAGACCATTTTGAACTCTTTCCTTTTGTACTCCCTCACTCCTTTTTGCATCCAGATTATGTTTACTGCTTCTGATCTTGGTGTATTTGATCTGCTGATGGAGTCCAAGGAACCGTTGACTTCAGTGACTATTGCCGAACGTCTGGGTACCAGTCCCTTTGGGATGGAGAGGCTGCTGGAGGCCTGTGTGAGCTTAAAGTACCTGCAAGCAGAGAGGAAGGACAACCAAAGTATTTATTACTAACATCTTCGCATCTCTGGGGGAGATCCCTAAGCAGATAACCAAATTATCAAACCAAACCAAATTGTATTAACCAAAATCCAATGAATACAATCCAAGAAAGAGATCAGGAATACAGTAAATAAATTTATACCAGCAAACCAGAAACTGAACAGAGTAGCATTCAAATAAGCCTGTCGAAACATCTGAGTTTTTAGGACATATTTGAAGCACACAGCAGACAAAACTTCCCAAATCACTTTGGAGAGTATTCAAGAGGAAAAACTTGTTTCTTTAAAACATTGTTACCCTACTCTTCAGCAATAATAAAAAAAGCTTTCCCACTGAGCTGTCGTTATTTCCCCTTTTTTGCAGCTGCAGTGTTGTATAAACTTTAAACAGGTTACAGGTGGGGGTTTTTTGGGGGGGGTGTTTCATGCCGCTATGCCTGTCATTTCATGCATTTTGTTCCTGCATAATTGGGAAGGGCTTTGGGCTGTGGAAGTCATTGCAAAAAAACCAAAACATTAATCTTTTGTCCCTTTTCTTTTTAAGCTCTTTATGGAAACACCGACCTTGCCAATCTCTACCTTGCCAAATCAAGCTTGAAGTCTCAGTATCATTCCTTGAAGTTCAGTTCTGAATTTATCTATATGGGTATGCAGTACTTGGCTGATTCTGTGAGGTGAGGAGAAGGATATCGCTAAAGCAGGAAACTGCCACCTAAAGCTGTGTCACAGTGCCAAGGCTGGTTAGCTCCATTGCCAGATGCAACTACAGTGGTACCTCGGGTTACATACGCTTCAGGTTACATACACTTCATGTTACAGACTCCGCTAACCCAGAAATAGTACCTTGGGTTAAGAACTTTGCTTCAGGATGAGAACAGAAATCGAGCTCCGGTGGTGCGGCCGCAGCGGGAGCCCCTATTAGCTAAAGTGGTGCTTCAGGTTAAGAACAGCTTCAGGTTAAGAACGGACCTCCGGAACGAATTAAGTACTTAACCCGAGGTACCACTGTATTAGGGACGCGGGTGGCGCTGTGGGTAAAACCTCAGCACCTAGGGCTTGCCGATCGCATGGTCGGTGGTTCGAATCCCTGCGGTGGGGTGAGCTCCCGTCTTTCGGTCCCAGCTCCTGCCCACCTAGCAGTTCGAAAGCATCTTTAAGTGCAAGTAGATAAATAGGTACCGCTTTATAGCGGGAAGGTAAACGGCGTTTCCGTGTGCTGCGCTGGTGCTGGTTCGCTGGAGCAGCTTTGTCACGCTGGCCACGTGACCCGGAAGTGTCTTTGGACGGCGCTGGCCCCCGGCCTCTTAAGTGAGATGGGCGCACAACCCTAGAGTCGGACACGACAGGCCCGTACGGGCAGGGGTACCTTTACCTTTACCACTGTATTGGCACCTCCATACCAGGGCTGACTCCAGATGAGCAGCTCCTAGTGCTTCCCTTTCTGTTGCTCATATGTTGAAAGGTACAGGCAGAACTGCAACTGCTTTTTGACTCTGCTGGGGCAGCATTGTGCCTTTTCTCTGTCTGCATGTTGCTGTCTTCTGTCTACAGCAGCTGCCCTGACATAACTGTTGTGGTGGAGTTCACGGTCTCCCTTGTGGAGAGTGCCTTTTCAGGACCCCCGTTGATTGGCTTAAAATTAATCTCTTAATATCTGCTAAACCACTTACCAGAGATTTTAAGGGAATGAGGAATATCGTGCCCCGTCGCGAAAAATACTACGATTTTACTTTAAACGACGATTGGAAAGAGCAACACTGCAATTAGGTATGTTGCTAAAATGGAAGCGAAAGGGGTTTTCTTTTGTAGTGTAGCATTCTTCTTTTTATATATTTTTGTAGTATAAGTTATTTTATTTTGTTTATATTCAAACTGTTAGTTTTAATTGTATGTTGATAAATTTAGGTCACTGTTTAATGTTTGGTTTTCTGTTACTTTTAATTAATTATATTGTTTTATGTTAACTGCTTAGAAGTCTAAGAATATATACGTACATCCAGGTGAAATTGGTTCAATTCTTCTCTGGTGACTAATTTGAGATTTAAAAATAGATTTGGAATCACTGAGATATGTAAGCTACTCAGAGAACTCTGGTTATACGGTGGTATATACATGTCACGAACAAACAAACCTGTGATTGTTAGTCAACCTTGACAACACATAATTTTTTAAATGTACTTTATTAGGCAATATTTATATATTACTTAATAAAAAAAACCTCTAAACTGTTTATACAATAGTATAAATCTTTCATTAAAAAGACAGATAACATGATAATGGTATGAGTGTGTGCGCCCCACTCAATTTTCATTTAATTAAAACAAATATTCTTTTTCAGAGAAGGAAAGAGTCAGACTGATAGAGTATATGGCATTTCAGGAAAAGATTGCTTTGACGCTCTTAACAGGTAAAAAAATAAAATACAAAGTTTTCTAGATCTTGATTTTGGAAGAATGGAGAAAACCTGGGATGCTTCTTGTCAAAGTGACCATTGCCGTTGCAATTTGTGTGAAACATATTGCTTGCTTGTATTCACAGTTCCAGTGTTTTCTCTATTCATTGTTGCATTTCCCTTCTCCAAATGTTATCAGATTATTGGGAAATTTCTTACCACATGCCAAACTTGGGTTCCTGTTTTATGCATGTGTGAGGGTGATGTCTGCAACCAGGGCTTACGGTATATTATGCAGCTTAGTTGTGCAGAATATCCTGGTTTGCCTCCACTATGCTCCAGTATTGAAGCATAATTGCATCTGGTCTTCACAAATGGTTTTTTCAGAGTCTTATCATGGGTACAATGCAGTTTGCCATTATCCAGAGATCAGTCTATGCTCAGACCAGATGCATCTGAACCTCATTTTGGGTATGTGCATCAGGATATTGCATTGGAATTAGATGTTCAAGCTCTCGTTACTGGTGGAGCACAGAGGTCCTGTGCCAATTAACAACTCCTGAAGTTGGAATGTTGTGATAGTTGGGAAAGAGAATCTGAAAGCATGTGTCAGAAAATGTCAAGGGTTGCTGATGAGGAAGATAGAAGACTCCATTTCAGCCCTTCATTGCGTTCAGGGGTCCTGAATGGACAGTGTTAAGGATTCATTAGAGAGAATATCCCCTCTCTCTCCTCCCTCTTTCTCTGTCTTAAATCCTTAACAGGCAATATCATTTATCGGCATTTGTATACAACTTAACTAAAATATAGATTAAAAATGCACACACAATATTTATTCAGATATGATTAAGGAGCCAAATATTCAAAGATCTTGTGCAGAATGCAACCAGCGATGCAACATGTTTAGGGAAGTAATTCAGACAGATACAGATACGTTCTCAGATTTTAATTTGTTACATTAATGCAAGAGACAAAGCACTTCATTCACTAGCTTCAGTTATGTCTTCATGATGGGTGAAAGTTTTCATTTCATTGTGCTGTAGCTCAAAGTTCTTGCATTGTAAACCTGCATGTGACACGATGACTGTCTCACTTTGTTTTGTTTTGTTGTGTGTGTGTGGTTTTTTTTAAAGTCTGTAAAAAATAAAAGAGGGACGAGACTATTGCAAAGTGTAATAATAAGAATGTGGAAGTTTTGACATGCTCTAAATTGGGAAGTGGGGTTTAACCAAAGAAGCAGTTTATGGAGGTGCAGGGAACAGCTGTGCAAATGCAGAGCAAACAAACCATTCTGAGGTATTGATGAATTATAGGAACCTATGATGCGGGTGGCGCTGTGGGTTAAACCACAGAGCCTAGGACTTGCCAATCGGAAGGTTGGCGGTTCGAATCCCTGCGACAGGGTGAGCTCACATTGCTCGGTCCCTGCTCCTGCCAACCTAGCAGTTCGAAAGCACGTCAAAGTGCAAGTAGATAAATAGGTACTGCTCCGGTGGGAAGGTAAACAGTGTTTCCGTGCGCTGCTCTGGTTTGCCAGAAGCGGCTTAGTCATGCTGGCCACATGACCCGGAAGCTGTACGCCGGCTCCCTCGGCCAATAAAGCGAGATGAGCGCCACAACCCCAGAGTCGGTCACGATTGGACCTAATGGTCAGGGGTCCCTTTACCTTTGCCTATAAGAGGTATAAATGAATTATAGGAACATCATTAATTAATTAAATTTGTATGCTCCCCTTCTTCCAAAGATCAGAGTGGTTCACAACATAAAAATACAAAATGAGATCACAAAATGCATAATAAAACAAAACCAAAACAAGCCAATCACCCCCTTCCCATAAACACATTTTAAATGCCATGGAATGTTTAATCCGCCTGGTTTGAGAAATGTTTTTGCCCAGTGCCTAAAGCTTTGGTAATGCAGGCAGTGGGTGAGCCTCCCTAGGGAGAGCAGGGAGCCACCACAGAAAAGGCCTGTTCTCATGTTGCTGCCCTCCAGCATCTCATGTGATCAGGTGATGATCACAGGGTCTGGGTTGCTTTGTATGAGGAGAGGCGGTCCTTGAGGTATTGCAGTCCAGAGCTGTTAAGATTTTATAGGTAAAATCAGCACTTTAAAATTGGGTCCAGAAACTAATTGGCAGCCAGTGCAGTCAGGCCAAGGTCAGTATGATGTGCTCACAATCTGCCCCTTGGTATAAGTGGGGAATAACAGGATCGGACCAAAGAAAATAAAATCTACCAACAGGGGTGAACATTTTTAGAATTGCTAAACGTATACATGCAGCTAACAATGGGAAAGCGAGAGCATTTTGTGGAATATTGCTCTAGTCTGGAAGCAATTTCTGTATGAAACGTTCATGTCTTTTATATGCCAATGCAATTTTGAATTACTAGATCCGAGAGTGGGCTGCAAAAAATCTTCATGGGTGCTATGCATGCAAAGTGGCAGCTGTTTGGCCGAGAAATTATGACTGCATTTGATCTTTCGCATTTCCCACTTGTTTGTGACGTGGGAGGTAAGTGCTGTAAATTCCACAATATCTTCCTTTACTACTAGCTCAAAATCATAAAGCATGAAGAATAGAAATGAGAAAGTGCTACAGGTGTGTTTCTGATTTGTGAAGGGAAGGCAAAAATGGGTGGAGTGGATAACACTCAAAGTGAAAGGATCCATGACTGTGAGTGATGGAGAAAGCCAAGCAGAAAGAACGTTGCAAAACAAGAGAATGAATTAGACAAATAGAAACTCATTAACATCTTTCAAACTACAGTACTTTGATGCTACTTGTGTTTAGTCTTGCAGTATCAAGAGCAATGGGAGAAACAGGGTTTGTCCACACTGGAGATTACTGTGCATTTGCAGCTGTTTGCACCCTCATTTAATTTGTGTAGCCCACATGATGAAATAGTCTAACAACAGATGAAATGCTCTAACAGCTGGAATCTACATGCTTTTCTCCTGGAAATTTGGTACTTAATTGGCATAAAAGAACTGACAAATTAGAAAGTGGGAGAAGCACACAAGCAAATGCCTTCTCCATGGGTCCTTCCTTATTTCAGACATCATGATATATCATGATATATATTGTGATGTTTAGCTGGTGATAATCATGTTGTTGAAAACCAGACATCATTCAACCCTAAGTTGCCAGTCACCTATCTGATGTGCTACTCTTAAATTTTTGCATGGGGGTGTTTGGATAAAGCTTTGAGGTGCACAACATTTTCATTTTTTCTTTGTTCTCCCTTCAAGGATGTACTGGGGCATGTGCCAAGGAATATATTTCATTATATCCAAATTCTACAGTGACAATTTTAGACCTACCTGAAATAGTGGAACAAGCAAAAAACCATTATGTGTCCTCGCAAGATCACCAGATTACTTTCCATAAAGGTAAACTGTTGTTTTTCAAGAGCCTACATTGGTTCGATCATTCTTCTTTTAACAAGCAAGATAGCAAAACTCTAGGGTAGGAATCGGGATCTGTGCTCCTCCAAAGCCTGTTGAACTACGGCTCCCAGCATCCCTGACAATTGGCCATTCTGACTGGGACTGATGGGAGTTGGAGTCCAACATCATCTGAAGTCCAAAGATTCCTCATCCATGCACTAGAAGAAACAGCAGGCAGCAGCTGGGCCTTAATAACTGTTGATTTCTGAAAGATACAGTGAAGTATTATTGCATTCCTTTAAGAAAATATGCTTATTTTCTACCTATTCTATTACAGGGGACTTTTTTAAAGACCCAATTCCAGAAGCTGACCTCTATATTTTGACTAGGGTCCTGCACGACTGGTCTGATGAGAAGTGTGTGCAGCTACTAACCAGACTGCACAAGGCCTGCAAACCTGGTATGTGTATTTATACAGTGAACAGATCAATGAACAGTGCAAAGATGGGGCAGGAGTAACCAAGGGCAGAAGCCCGAGAGAGCCTCTCACATACCCTTCGTTGCCCAACTACAACACAACAGCCCCTCAGTGCTGCCAATGGGTTGCTGCCACTGCCCTTCCACTTACTCCTGCCTCTCCAGATGGGAGGGGACCTGGGATGCACTAAAGTAACTGCATTTCAAACGCTTCTTATGTTACTTACAGTGTAAAGATGGTCAACACTCCCTCTTGACTCTGCAGACTCTGCTGGTCACTTACAACTCCAGTCCTAAGTGCCAAGCATCTAGGCATGTGTAGGGCTGCCATATATCCGGGTTTTCCCAGACAAGTCTGGGAATCGAGTAGCAAAATGGCGCCCGATTTTCACTGAATCGGCAAAGTGTCTGTGAAAACCCGGACATATGGCAAGTGGGGCTATTGGCAATAAGAGACACTTCAGCAGAGAAATTAAGAAACTTTATTAAGAGTAAAAGGTGGGGGGAAAGCAGGCAGAATGTCAAAACGGAATACAAAATAAGCCCGAGCTCTGTGACTCTAAAATTGAACTAATCCTAGCCTGCTCGCTACAATAATGGGAGGCTCAGGCCTTTCTTCAGAGAAGGCAGAGTGACAGAAGAGCTAATGGTACCATGGAAATTGGTTACCCTTGTTACTCAAAGCCTTGCTGCACTGTCCCACATTTGCCCATGTCACTTGGGTTCAACTGCATCACTTCTGATCATCCCAGAATGCTTGGATAAATTCAGACGAACTCTTTCCTTATGCAGTTTTGAACTAAGTAATCTGCTATTTTGGAAAGTGGTATGTCTTTCTGTCCATCTGTATTCTATGGGTTCAGCTGCCTTTTGAGATCAAACTTGGCACAAGGGTTACCGAACGGAGGGTGGCGAACTTAGCTGATGTTTGGGTGTCTGGAGCCTTTTTGAATCAAGATGGCGAATTGAAAAAACACCCATTTGTTGGCATAGGTCCACCCACCTCTCAAGATATCATCACCCAACTTGGCATGAGGGTTCCAGAGGTGGGGCGGCGGTCTTTGTTGATGTTTGGACAATGGGAGCCATTTTGAACCAAGATGGCAGGCTAAAACATGACTTTTGGCTCCCTGGGTCAGGTTGAAGCACTGAGTTGGTATGTGTGTGCATGTGTCTGTGTGCAACCCTGAAATTCACAAACTACACTATCCATTTGAAAATCATAATATTTTTTGGTTTCTTTGAATTCCTGGACAGTGTCGGGCATTTTCTGCTAATGAAATATATCTTTGTCCTAACTTGGTGAAACGTATTTTGAAACAGGTGGTGGAGTGTTAACAGTGGAAATGGTCCTCAATGAAGATAGAAAGGGGCCGGTAAGGTGCCAACTATACTCTGTGCTTATGCTGCTTCTTACCGAAGGCCAAGAGCGAACCGCATCAGAGTACAATGCGCTGCTTAGCACAGCTGGATTCAAAGAGATTCAACAAAAGAAAACAAGCTTCTTTGATGCCATTTTAGCAAGAAAATAATATTGACCGTACTTCATTCTTCTTCAGTTCAATACGCTTCAGGTTGCAGACTCCGCTAACCCAAAAAATAGTACCTCGGGTTAAGAACTTTGCTTCAGGATGAGAACAGAAATCGGGCTCCAGCTGCGCGGCAGCAGCAGGAGGCTCCATTAGCTAAAGTGGTGCTTCAGGTTAAGAACAGTTTCAGGTTAAGAACAGACCTCTAGAACGAATTAAGTACTTAACCCGAGGTACCACTGTATTTATTTCACAAACTGTAATATCCCTTGCAGTAAGATACTCCCTTGAATAGTTTTGTTCGATTCAGGATAGTTTGGAAGAAGGACTTTTTTTCAGCTGGAACTCCAGCACCTCTCAGATGGGCCGGTTGCCATTATAAGAGAACAAGTGAAGTGTTCAGTGAGAGTTCCAGCACCTCTTTTTCTAGAAAAATAGCACTGCTTAGAAGCATTCCAGTATTGCCTCTCCCGGTCAGTTTATGCCTTCTTGGATAGAGACCAGTCTTTGCTTATGTTAATCTGAATAAAAAATTGCTATGTATATTGAGTGATACATAATCTCTGTGGAGGATCAAATAGCTGTGGAATGCCTGAAGTTTACTGAACTTGTTTTCACATGAAAGGATTTTGACTATAAACGGGCAGCTCCCAGTTCTGGGATTTGAGGTGTGTAATACCTCTGGATGGGTTATGCACCCTTCTTTGAAGGACCAGGTATGAAGATCCATCATTGTCACTAGAGGCCCAGGTGACCTCTGGGGTGCTCTTTACCAACTTTGGTTGGTGTACCAGCTACAACAGTCCTAGGAAGGAGGTATCATTTCCTCCAACATTCCTCAGATGAAAAGGTGGAACAGTCCATTCTCCATCATTGTCATTGCTTGAGCATTTCCTCCTAGTCGAGTACAAAAGTTATTAGAGGAAACACACAAAACTGTAGTATTTAAACACAGAAATCTTTGAATTTTTGTATTGCATTTAGGGAAGCCTAAGGGGAAAAAGAAAACCCCAAATCAATAAATACCACTAACTGGGTGTACACATACACAACATTAACAATAAATAGAACATAATAAAAATAAACATTATTATAAATAAAAACAGCATGGGTGAAATGTCTTTATTACCAAACAATTGCTCTTCATTGCTATTGCTTCCACTTTCAACTGGAGTTTTTAACCAACAAAACTTCCTACCCTTAGGGAAGATTCATGCTGCTACTGAAGGCCATAATGTGAGCCCAGCCAATCCCCATTTCAGCTTAAGCTGGTTGAGAAGTTTTCTCTTTTCTTGCTATGTCTGCCAACGTAGAGTAGGCCTGGAAAACTGTGGCCATCCACATGCCACCAGACTACAACCCTCAGTGCCTCTGACCCCAAGCCATGCAGATTGGGGCTTCCCATTGACTGCCTCGCTGCCCAGCTGCTGTCTGCACCTCTCAGCTAAGGCAGAGCCCTGGGAACACAACCCACCGCTGTCTCCCATTAGGCTGTGTTGGGAATTTAGGACTCTGCATGACAAAGTAAGGAGCTGAGATGGCTTAAGGGTCCTGGCATTTTCAGGGAAGTTGGAGTCTCTGAGATAGAGTTGCTATGCTGCTGCATACATTGGTACCCTAGTTGGGCAATAGGGGCAGTACAGGATTCCTTTTGGTGTACCGACCTCCCCGCTGCACCAAGGATTCCCTGCCCGAGCTGCTTCAGGTCGTGGCAGATATTCTCCTGGAGACACCTAGTTTGGTTGTCCTAGGGGATTTTAACATCCACACCGACACGACCTTACAAGGGGCCGCTCGGGACTTCGTGGAAATCATGGCCTCCATGGGGCTGTCCCTGAATAAGTTTGGCCCAACTCATAGCCGTGGACATGCCTTAGACCTGGTATTCACCTCTAGTGACATGGGTGATCTGACACTAAGTAAAAGTGAAACCAAAGAAGTGCCATGGTCAGATCACTTCCTGGTGCAACTGGACTTCTCCGCGACCCTTCCCCTCTGCAGGGAGGTGGGACCGATTCGGATGGTCCACCCCCGGCACTTAATGGATCCAAATGGTTTCTAGAGAGTGGTAGGGGATGCTTTATCCCATGTTGATGGCCTTTCAGCTGATTCCCTGGTGGCCCGCTGGAATGTGGAGTTAACCAGGGCTATTGACTGTTTGGCTCCGAAGCGCCCTCTCCGATTGCATGGAGCCCGGACAGCCCCGTGGTTTTCCACGGATCTGAGGGCAATGAAACAATCGTTGAGACGGCTAAAATGTTGGTGGCAGAAAACTCACTCCGAATCTGACTGGACACAGGTTAGAGCTCAACGTCGAGCCTACCAAGTGGCGATAGCGACGGCGAAGAAGACTTTCTTCACTAGACACCACCGTGGGAGCAGGGCTGGGGCGGGATAGTGCTAGAGCCCTGTCTGGTCAAGTTGCATGGAATCAATTCCAATCTGTTACCCCCGAGGATGTGGACTGGCTACTTGGACGTGTGAAACCAACCACCTGTCTCCTTGATCCTTGCCCATCCTGGCTAATAAAAGCAAGCCGGGAAGGGCTGGGCGATGGGCTCTGCGGGGTGGTGAATGCTTCCCTCTGTGAGGGAACATTCCCAGATCCGCTGAAAGAGGCGGTCATTAAACCGCTTCTTAAAAAACCATCTTTAGACCCGGCCAGTATGGCCAACTATCGCCCAGTCTCAAATCTTCCATTCTTGGGCAAGGTGATTGAGCGTGTGGTTGCTGAACAACTCCAGGCACGCCTGGAGGATGCGGACCATTTGGATCCCTTCCAATCAGGGTTCAGGCCTCATCATGGGACTGAAACTGCCTTGGTCGCACTGGTTGATGATCTCCAGCGAGCTAGGGACAAAGGTGAGAGTTGTTTCCTAGTTCTGCTGGATCTCTCATCGGCCTTTGATACAATCGACCATAACAACATTCTGGACCATCTAGAGGGGTTGGGAGCTGGGGACACTGTTATACAGTGGTTTCGCTCCTTCCTCCTGGGCCGTGTTCAGAAAGTGGTGGTGGGGGATGAGTGTTCAGATACTTGGGCTCTCATTTGTGGGGTGCCTCAGGGTTCCGTCCTCTCCCCCATGCTTTTTAACATCTATATGAAGCTGCTGGGAGAGATCATCAGGGGGTTTGGACTGGGTGTCCATCAATATGCAGATGATACCCAGCTCTACCTCTCTTTCAAATCAGAACCAGTGAAGGCGGTGAAGGTCCTGCGTGAGTGTCTGGAGGTGGTTGGAGGATGGATGGCGGCTAATGGATTGAGGTTGAATCCTGACAAGACAGAAGTACTGTTTTTGGGGGACAGGGGGCGGGCTGGTGTGGAGGATTCCCTGGTCTTGAATAGGGTAACTGTGCCCCTGAAGGACCAGGTACATAGCCTGGGAGTCATTTTGGACTCACAGCTGTCCATGGAGGTGCAGGTCAATTCTGCATCCAGGGCAGCTGTCTACCAACTCCACCTGGTACGCAGGCTGAGACCCTACCTGCCCATGGACTGTCTCGCCAGAGTGGTGCATGCTCTAGTTATCTTCCGCTTGGACTACTGCAATGCGCTCTACGTGGGGCTACCTTTGAAGGTGACTCGGAAACTACAACTAATCCAGAATGCGGCAGCTAGACTGGTGACTGGGGGCGGCCGCCGAGACCACATAACACCGGTCTTGAAAGACCTACATTGGCTCCCAGTACGTTTCCGAGCACAATTCAAAGTGCTGGTGTTGACCTTTGAAGCCCTAAACGGCCTCGGTCCAGTATACCTGAAGGAGCGTCTCCACCCCGTTCTGCCCGGACACTGAGGTCCAGCGCCGAGGGCCTTCTGGCGGTTCCCTCATTGCAAGAAGCAAAGCTACAGGGAACCAGGCAGAGGGCCTTTTCGGTAGTGGCGCCCGCCCTGTGGAACGCCCTTCCAGCAGATGTCAAAACGATAAACAACTACCTGACATTCAGAAGACATCTTAAGGAAGCCCTGTTCAGGGAAGTTTTTAATGTATGATATTCTAGTGTTTTTTGGTTTCTATGGAAGCCGCCCAGAGTGGCTGGGGAAACCCAGCCAGATGGGCGGGGTACAAATAATAAATTATTATTATTATTATTATTATTATTATTATTATTATTATTATTATTATTATTATTATTATTATTATCACACTACTGCAATGCTCTGTATGTGGGACTACCCTTGTGTCTGATTTGGAAGCTAGTCGGAAATTGTTCATTATCACATTTAGATCCCACCACCTTTTCTTCGAGGAGTTTAAGTTGATGTTCTCCCTACTTCCATTTTATTCTTGCAATGTTAGGTAGGTTAGGTTGAGAGTTGTTAAAGGTGAGCTTCATGGCTGAGAGGAGATTTCAGCCATGCTGTGGCAGATCCCACCGCTAACCACCAATTAATATATGGCAGACTGGCCCTCTAACTACCCCCAGTTAAATATTGCAGGCCCACCACATGGTACGCCAATTACACAAATGTCTACAATTTAACACAAGCTATCTTGTGAAGGTCTTCTGTGAGGGAAAAATTGGTGATCTAGAGTAATTCAGCTTTACTAGCAAACCAGAGGTTAAACTAACCCCTTTCCAGCCCCGGGAGGGGCGCCAGGAGCATTTGTGCGATACGCCTACACATTGGAGCCAACACACTAATGTGTTGCGACACACAGTTTGGAAAGCTCTGCAATAGCCACTGCATGATGCTTAGTGGGGCACCCAGCTCTACACACATCTGCAGTAGTTGCTACAGAGCCAAGTTCAAGAGTTTCCTTTTGTGTGTGTGTATGGACATTTAAAGGGGACGCGGATGGCGCTGTGGGTAAAACCTCAGCGCCTAGGATTTGCCGACCACATGGTCGGCGGTTCGAATCCCCGCGGCAGGGTGAGCTCCCGTCGTTTGGTCCCAGCTCCTGCCCACCTAGCAGTTCGAAAGCACCCTTAAGTGCAAGTAGATAAATAGGTACCGCTTTATAGCGGGAAGGTAAACGGCGTTTCCGTGTGCTGCTCTGGTGCCGGTTCGCCAGAGCAGCTTTGTCACGCTGGCCATGTGACCCGGAAGTGTCTGCGGACAGCGCTGGCTCCCGGCCTATAGAGTGAGATGAGCGCACAACCCTAGAGTCTGTCAAGACTGGCCCGTACGAGCAGGGGTACCTTTACCTTTACCTTATGGACATTTAAAATCCTAAACAACTTGGGTTCAGGATGCCAGCAGATCACTTCCTACAGTAAAGGCCAATCCAATCTTTAAGATCTTCCAAGACGGCTCTGCATGCTCCCAGGAGATAGTCACTTAGTGAAAACATGGAAGCAGAACTTTTTAGTGATGGTGCCCACCCAGGCAATGTCCTGCAGAAGTAATGTGTGGTGTGGAGAAAGTAATGACATTTAATTGCCTTTTTGAAATATTGGTTCATTCAAGCTTTGGAGGGATCCTAATTCTAAAATTTTTAATTTTGTCCATTTCGTACACTGATCAGTTTTGTTTGTAATACACACTTGTATTCTGTTTTTATCTTGTTTTTGAAAATCTGTATTGAATGCTATGGTGTTTTGTATTTGTATATGATTTTTTAAAAAAACAAAACAGTTGCCTCTAACACATTTCCCCCCCAAATAATATTTATTATTTTCAGTAAATAAACATAATACAAAAGAATTAACAGTAACAAAAACAAACAAAAGATAAAACAAAACAAAAAATAGAAAAAAGGAAAAAAATAAGAACATACAATACAGCATAATGCCACTTAATAAATTACAATTAAGTACCATCCATCTTCATAAACATAGTATTTGACTTCCTCGAGTCTCTTCCGTCTCAATTTCTTAATAATTATCTGTAACAGTTTCCAATATCAATATTTCAAAAAACCAAATCACAGTCATAATCATATTACATCACTTTCCTTATCGTGCATTTTCTTATTTATAAATTTAATCCCAATTTAATCCTAGGCCTAATTGATTCTTTCAAGTGATTACATATATTTAATATTACAATATTTATTCAAATAGTCTTTAAATTTCTTCCAATCTTCTTGATGTTCCTCTTCTTTCTGGTTGCGGATTCTCCCGGTGAGATCAGCCAGCTGCATAAATTCTATCATCTTCATCTGCCATTCTTCAATTGTTGGTAATTCTTGTGTTTTCCATTTTTTGGCTAGTAAAATCTCTAACACATTTGTTTGCAAGAGAGCACCAAAGTAATTTGAAAAGTTGGATTATACATCAGATACACATCATGAAGTATTTATTACCTGTCGTATGAAGTATTTATTACCTTGCAAGGGCAAGATAAATTACCATGAATTTGGCATATAATGAGCACTGTTGATGACAGAGATTGTTGTTATTGCACAACACAAATACTATACTTTGAAAAAGAATCTTGACCCACAGTCCTTCCAGGTGGGCGCCTCCTAACATCAAGGAAATGGAAGAGACTATAAAGCCAGCTGGCAGAAGGGGGGGCGCTAGCATTCCTCTTCCCACTAACAAACCTATAAAAAGGGGAGTGAAACTGCACAACAAACATGTTTTTGCTGCTTCTCCACAGGTAAGCGGTCCCTTACTCTTCACCCCTGCCTCAAACCTTTCAGTTTCTGGATTCTCTGATTCTTAATAACTCTGTCGTGTCGTTTCCCTTCTCTGGGTAACTCCTGATTGTACATTTTCTTGCTCTAGGAATCACCTTTTTTCTTTCACATGATTCTCTATATCAGCATAACAAATAATTCATTTTTAGAAGTAAGTTCTTTGGTGAGTCTCTTGGGAATTTTTGCCATTTGTATTTGTTGACTTGGGCACAGAAACAGCTCCTACTATGTGACTTTCATGTCTTGCTTCTTTGTTAAGCTGCTACCATTTCCTAATGTGTTTCTGTATTTTAAGAATTTCCAAATGGCCTCATTTCAGCAAGAGCATTTTCCCCAAACCACCTGCTCTCTTTTCTGATTAACTTTCTCCAATAACTTGTTAATTTTGCATTTCCAGGCACCAGTTGATTTTCTCTCACTTGTCAGGTTCTGATATCACATTTTCCTCACATAGGCAAGATCAATAATTCCCAGGTACTTCCTTCCTCCTGCACTTGTGAGAAAGAAATCGTTTTCCACCTATGCCTTTACTTAGCAGATGGGGACTTCCCCATAAACATATCTGGCCACAGTCATTTACAAAGTCCATTAAGTTTGATTTTTACCTTGACATTCATCATTTCATTTTCATTTTCAGTGAATTCTGAATAAAAGGACCACAACTTGCTCATCAGAGGAAAACTGTGAGATATCTGACAGAGAAATAAAGAACAATGAGTACTACAGAAGAAGCTGAAGCTTTGAAATTGATATTTCGGAATCAGTATTCATTTCTAATTTCAAAGGTAGAAGTATTGTCTGCAAAATTTAATACTTGCAAGGACTTTGAAACTTTCAGCTTGTAAATGGATGTGTAGAATCAAAAATGCCTTTAAATGGCAAGGCAAATCTTACTTTTACAGGGGTCAACCCAGCACAAACAAAGGCAGAAACTTCAAATATTGTTAATGTCACTTGAATGTATTAATAAGAAAACGAGAAGAACTGTGAGTCTATGTTTGGGACCCATAGCACAGGTGTGATACAGCAATAATTTAAAATTAACTTGCTTAAGATACCTATGTTCCACTTTTCTTTATATAATTCACGGGGACGCGCAACAGAAACATTTATTATATATATGATCACATTTTTGTATTTCAAAAGTATCTTGTTCCTTTTGCAAAGTCAGTAACTATAGACCATTTTTAACTCTTTCCTTGTGTACTCCCTCACCCTTTTCGCATCCAGATTATGTTTACTGCCTCTGATCTTGGTGTATTTGATCTGCTGATGGAGTCCAAGGAACCGCTGACTTCAGTGTCTATTGCCGAACGTCTGAGTACCAGTCCCTTTGGGATGGAGAGGCTGCTGGACGCTTGTGTTGGCTTAAAGTTCCTGCAAGTGGAGAGGAAGGACAACCAAAGTATTTATTCTTTATCTGGAAAAGTAGATATAAATAGGAATTATTGCAGTGGGAAGATAAATGGCATTTCCCTGTGCTCTGACTTCTGTCATGGTATTCCGTTGCGCCAGAAGTCATGCCGGCCACATGACCCGGAAAGCTGTCTGTGGACAAATGCTGGCTTCCACGGCCTGAAAGCGAGATGAGCTCTGCAACCCCATAGTCACCTTTGACTGGACTTAACCATCCAGGGGTCCTTTACCTTTTCACTTTACCTTTTCACTTTTTTACCAATGCAGCTCAGGACATTAAGGGTCTGTCCTCCTGACTTAGATGTTACAATGGAAAAAAGCTGCCTGATGTTCATATATTTCTAATACTTCACTCCAGATCTCAGAATGGCCACTCCTAGTGGCTGCTTATAGCAGCATAGGCAAACTCGGCCCTCCAGATGTTTTTGGGACTACAACTCCCATGATCCCTAGCTAACAGGACCAGTGGTCAGGGATGATGGGAATTGTAGTCCCAAAAAACATATGGAGGGCCGAGTTTGCCTATGCCTGGCTTATAGCATTGGTGACCATGTGGCAGCTTGAAGTTCCACTGCCAGCAGGTGGAGGCCTAGTCTTTCCATACTTTTCTCTGGAAGAGAAGCTAGAGAATTGCAGTCTCAGTGTTGCACTTTTTTTACAATGCGATCAGCATGCCATGGAATCATAGAAATGTGTCTTCTGCCTCATTATCCTTGTTTCAATCATTTTGTCCCAGCAGAATTGGGGAGGGAAAGGGGCTTTGCGCAGAGCTGTGAAAACGTTAATCTTTTGTCCCCTTCGTTTTAAGCGCTTTATGGAAATACCAACCTTGCCAATCTCTACCTTGGCAAAAGAAGCCCAAAGACTCAGTATTATTCCATGAAGTTCAATGCTGAATTTGTCTATACGAGAGCACAGCACCTGGCTGATTCTGTGAGGTGAGGAGATTGATAAAAAGGGTAATAAAACGGTAAAACTCACAGAAGTTACAAATAAACAAACCTGTGTTGGTTAGACGCAGCTTTGACAACACATGTAACTGTATGAGTAGCACACTTGGTTTAGTTGTTTTGTTGCAGAGTCTGAATTTTAATTCTGTAGTTATGATGCTCATTTTTTCTTAAACTAAAACAAATATTCTATTTCAGGGATGGAGAGACTCAGACATATGAATTAAGTGACAGTTCTACAAAAAATTTCTATGAGGCTCTATACAGGTACAGAAAAATTATGTTTTTCTAGATCTTGTTTCTTTTTAAAGAATGGGCAAAGCTTTCCTTTTGCAATTTCTGTGAACCCTATTGCTAACTTGTATTCACCTTTCCAGCATTTTTCTATCCAGTGTTGCTTTCTTCCCTCTCTGATAGTTATCTTTAATCATATTGGGAGATCCCTTACTACATGCCAGACTTGGGTTCCTGGCCCCCCCCCCCCCATTTAAGCATGATGTCTAAAAATAGATTCCTTGCAGGTCTTACATTACACAAACTACATAGGAGGCTACTCCTGGGGGCTGTGGGATTTTCAGCCCCCACAATAAAATACTTGAGGGGGTAGGTCTCTCCCCCCCCCCAAGTTGATGGACATTCCCATTCAAACGATGTGTATGAACTGCATCACGTGATCAGTTATCATGCCATCACACTATATTTTATTCAAGTTGGCACCCTAACAGAATAGTTGTGAAGACCCTGCCTTGTTTACCTCTTGAGCTTTCCACTGTTGAAGCAAATAGCCTTTCCTGAGCCTTATCACTTCTTCAGTGCAGTTTCCCACAATCCAGAGGTCAATGTGTGCTCAGACATGTCAACAGACATCCCCACTTGCTCATTATGGGGGAATCCTGTACAGGCAGTAGAGGCCCTGCGCTATCTAACAATTCCTGGAGTTGGAATATTGCGATAGTTGGGGAAATAGTTGAGAAAGAAGGTTTGAAACATGTGAACAGGGGCTACTGTTGAAACATGTGAACAGAGGCAGCTTATGCCATGGCCAAAATTATCCTTGGGCAGAAACTGGTCGCTAAAAAAAAGAGTTAAGGGAAAATGTGTAAAGAGAATTCAAAGTTATTTATTGCAATTGAATACATGGCATAAATAGTAGCACAATATGGGATTGATATAGCATAACATAGCATAGATCACTTGAAAAACAAGACGTCAGTCCACGTCAACCCTTCTTTTTGTATGAAGTCCTGAATCAATGCTTAATTATTCCTCAGGATGACTAGTAATATAAGCTTCTGCCTGTCAATTAATACACCCCAACCCCTCTATGTGAAGCATTATGTGAAACAGGCCGCGACAGCCCCAGCCCCCAGAGATCATAAGAAAGGAATAACGACTCTGACAGCGTGCTATGGAATTAAAATTAGGCCACAATTTTATTAAACTTCCGAATGTAGGAAGACCTTGGATTAGGCCTTGGGCGTGTATCCCTCCCAGCCCCCCAGCCGGGGGAACTGGGGCACATCAGGGTAAATGGGATATGGGGGTGCACTGCGAGATGTAGGTGTACGCAGGCAGCCCAGCCCATATCCCTGCAAGCAGGGTAGTTCACTGACAACCTTTCAGTGTATGGCCAGTGAGACCCATTATATAACCCCTTTTAAGAGGGAACCCTGGAATCGCCGCTGCAGGGGGGTGAGTCACTACTTCACACACACACCATTATAGGGAAGAAAAGGCTAAAGGATTCCACCCAAGGCCATAAACCACCCAAGTTGTGACGAATTGCTATGGGGAAGACAAAACCTGCCAATGCAGGAAAATTTCTTCCCGGTCCTTCAACAGCAACCAGTCAAAGACCGTAGCAGCGCCCACTAAAGAGGAAGACAAAGTTAACCTGCAAACAAGGAAACATTAAACTAAGGGAGGGGAGGGTGGGTGAATCTCCTGAGCCGACCGCCTGGCTACTGCTGGCTCCACCCCCTATATATAACTGGGACTGGCCCCACCTCCCAGCAATGAAACTTGACTAGGCCTGAACCTCCAATAATAACACTGAGAGGCAGGCCAGCGCCTGTTTGCCATTAGGTTCCCTGGGAACTGTAGCACTGCTGCGATCCCGCAAAGGGCACCCACAATGTAAAGTCTGAGTGCTCATTATTAAAATCAGTGCCTCCACTGAGCATGCAGAGGAGCAGGTTCGAAGAAGGGTGCTTTCGCCTCCTCGTCTAAGTGGTCATATATTAGGAACCACAGCTGGTAGAATTGTTACATTTTTAATAACACATTCGGCCAATGATGGAAACATAGATATGCAATGTTTATCCAGATGGAATTCAGATGCAAGAGTTTGGGCATACTAAACAGTCCTTAGTCAAGTTCTTAACAAGGTCATGCCACACACAGCAGAGTTAGAGGAAGCCTTATTTGTCCAGTTCAGTGGGACAGGTGGGAAATGAATTGTCAAAGGTAATAAAAAAACCCCTGAGGTTTTGAAATACTGGTGAGATGCACAGCTACAGTAAATTATGTATTATTATTATCATTAGTAGTAGTATTTAAATTTGTGTATGGATTATGGATACATCCCATCATGATCTGTCCATTGGTATCAATGGGAAGAAGAAGGATGAGGCCGAAGAAAGGAAAGGAAATCCACACACAACTAAAATGCAACAGCATTATGTGGAATATGGCTCCTGTCTAGAACCATCCTCTGTTCAAAGATATCCCCTCTGTTAACTGACAATGCAATTTTGAATTACTAGATCAGAGAGCGGCTTGCGAGAATTCATGGAGTTTATGCATGAGATGTGGAGTCTCCGTGGTCGAGATGTGTTGAAGGCATTTGATCTCTCTAATTTCCCACTAGTTTGTGATTTGGGCGGTAAGTACCATACATTCTCACATGTCTTCCTATGCTGGCACTCCGAAATCATAAGGCTGCTGTTGTAGAACAGGAAACATCCCTCAATGACCCATGACCCAAACTCTGAACTATCAGATCCTCAGAACTGCAAAAGTGGTAAATTGAATGAAAAGACTGAACAGCCACCTATCTGGTGTACTATCTTAGAGTTTTGCACATGAAGTTTTGGGAAAAGCTTTGATATGCACAACATGTTCATTTTTTTCCTTTGGTTCTCCCCTTAAGGATGTAGCGGTGCCCTAGCAAAGGAATATATTTCATTGTATCCAAATTCTACAGTGACCATTTTAGACCTACCTGAAGTAGTGGAAACAGGAAAGAAGCATTCTGTCTCCTCAGAGGAACACAGAATTACTTTTCATGAAGGTAAAATGTTATTTTATCCTACAAAGGTTACATCATTTTTCCACTAACCATGCACTAAGCAGGGATCGAGAATCAGTGACCCTTTAGCTATGGTTGGACTACAACTCCCATCATTCCTGACCATGCTGACTGGGGCTGATGGGAGCACATACGTAGTTGAATTATAGAACTCACTCCCACAGGAGGCAGTGAAGTTTGGATGGTTTCTAAAGGGAATTAGGCTAATTCCTGGAGATAAGTCTATCAATGGCTACTAGCCGTGATGGTTATGCTCTGCCTCCAGTCTTTGTAAGAATAATAATTATTTCACCATGGAATTCTGCTCAATATTGATCCAGAGCAGATTCCAGCATATAGTTCTCAGAGTAAAAACTTTAACTCGTTGCAGGATTTCCAAAAATAGACCAGAGGCAATTGTATTTCATCCAGCAGAGCTTTACTGTTACTGAAGGCAAATAAGTATAAATATCACAAATCCAATACATTCAGGATTGGCCCTGTCCATAAGAAATCCAATTGCAGCAGACTTAACTTAAATTTACAATAACTTAAATTTACAATAACTTATAATTAGTCTAAACCTTAATATTATAGCATACTATGTACAGAACACCACACCAGAAGGAAAAGAAATAGAAAGTAAAAGTGAAACTCAGGCTCCTTCTAACCATACTTTTATAGGCAGCATGACCTTGACAGAAAGATATAAGAGAACCAGTATAAACCAGCTGGACTCATCTTCTCTGAAGGAATAACCCAAACATCATGAACCTTCTGACTGTTTCTTTCACACAGAGAAGCTTCCAGAACCCTCTTGAAGTACGGTAGTTAGAATAGGAAAGATCTCTACTCATCAGATCCATACTTTCTACACTAAGAAATACAAAATTAAAACTCTCCTTGTTTTATTTCAGGTGATTTTTTTAAAGATCCAATTCCGGAAGCTGACCTGTATATTTTGGCTAGGATCCTGCACGGCTTTACAGATGAGAAGTGTGTGCAACTGCTAACCAGACTGAACAAAGCCTGCAAGCCTGGTAGGTGCATGGTGTCAAAGGTGTTTCCTGTGGGAACTGATTCTCATTCCAAGCCGCTTGGGTTTCCCCATGGTCCCTTCCCCTTATGTCTGTGTCCCACTCTGGCTCAGCTGAATTCCTTTAATTCTAGAGCTTCTGACCCCAGGACACCTGGGAAAAGTAACATGCTGCTTTGTAATATGTAATGATACATCTTCCATGTCCTATTCTAAAATAGGTGGTGGAATTCTAGTGGTGGAATTAGTTCTCAACGAAGACAGAACGGGGCCTTTGGAAGCTCATATATATGGTTTGGTTATGCTGCTTTTTACTCAAGGAAAAGAACGGACCCCGTCAGAGCACAATGCGCTCCTCAGTGCTGCTGGCTTTAAGGAGATTCAGCAAAAGAAAACAGGCCTCTTTGACGCCATTTTAGGAAGAAAGTAACATTGACCAAGAACATTCTGTGAGCATCGTGACTGAATGGATATATTTCAGCCTGATTCTTTGCAGCCATAACTGAACATGCTTAATCACGATACTTTTTTTTTTTTTTTTGCAAATCCTTTTAAAAAAAAAAAAAATTTATTGGTTTTTCCACTTTTATAAAGACAAAACACACACAAGAAAAACACAAGACAAGAACATGTATAAATTCCGAAAATCCTAGTTTCCTAACCCTATTCCCAGACTTCCCCCCACCCCCCCTCGTGCATCCCAATTCCCAAGATTGTGTCAGCAATTTGGTGTTTCTCCTCTTAACCATCTTATTACCTTTTTTATAAAGAAATATAGATTTTTCCTAAGTTGGACTCAAATTCTCTTCCGTCGATTTCTCATTTTGTCTTAATTAAAAGTCATATTAACTAAACCTAAAGGTCTTGAGTGTTTTTAAGATTCTCTTCTTCCCTCCCTCCCATCCCCGGTTTTTGTCCCTTCCCAATACATATCCAGAATAGCAGTTCTTAGCCTGGGTTCCTCACGTCCGAGGCTTTCAAGTCTCTTTCAGTCCCTCTCCGCCGATCTTGTTGGTAGTCCTTTATGTCGGTCATCAAGTCTGGAAAAAGCTTAGCACTTTGTCGTTGCTTAGATCGTCTGCAAGGGGGGGGTGCAGACTTCCTTTTAGCACCCCCCCCCCGGTCGTCTCCAATTCAGGGCAATGTTTTTAAGATCCAATTCCGTCTTACTCACGGGTTCTTTCTTTTCAGTCCAAATTTCAAGGAAGGAAGTCAGCGCTCTCTGGTCATGGCTCGCGGCTTCACTCCACCGAGGTAGCGATCGACTCTCAGTGCCACGCCGCCCTCCGTATCCTCTCCGCAGCCTTTAAAAAGGCTCTTCGTGGATCGGGGGGGCGCTTAAGGCACCCGCCGAGTCTTCAGTCCGCAGGCTTCCGCGCCTACGGTTTTTAAGGGTCCCCGCGTCGCCAGCGCGGCAAAGACCCGTCCTCGGTTGAGCCGATTCCCTCCGCAGCTCGGAGGGAATCCGCCATTTCCGAATCGCGCCAACCCGGAAGTCCTTTTGCAAATCCTCACCATGTGGAAATATCTCCTCCACCCCCCTGCTTCTCATTATGGTTGAATACTAAGAGAAGCTATAATAATAATAATAATAATAATAATAATAATAATAATAATAATAATAATAATAATTGTTACATGTTAACCATCTTTGTAATAGTAGTACAGTAGTTATTACCTTTATTTGCCTGCTTGCCTTTTTTTTGGGGTAGGTGGGAGCACATGAGCCAAACCAGGAAAAAGAAAGAGGTTGCATCCCATATTGCCTCAGGATTTTTGTGGTAAACAGAACTTGTTGGAAACAATGAGAGCTACTAGTCCATATCTCAAAATAAATATAGATAATATGCAAGCTATGATCAGCTAGCCTGTGTGGCTTGAGATGCCAACCCTATTAAGTGGAGCCTTTCTCAAACTTTCCACACAGGTCACTTCTGACTAACTCTTTATCTTGAGTCCTCAGATGTTGTTGAACTATAACGCCAATAATAATATAATATAATATAATATAATATAATATAATATAATATAATATAATATAATATAATATAATATAATATAATAATAATAATATAAAATAAATAAATAAATAAAATAATAATTTATTATTTATACTCCACCCATCTGGCTGAGTTTCCCCACCCACTCTGGGTGGTTTCCAATCAAGTGTTAAAAACAATACAGCATTAAATATTAAAAACTTCCCTAAACAGGGCCGCCTTCAGATGTCTTTTAAACATAGGATAGCTGCTTATTTCCTTCACATCTGAAGGGAGGGTGTTACACAGGGTGGGCGCCACTACTGAGAAGGCCCTCTGTTTGGTTCCCTGTAACCTCACTTTTCGCAATGAGGGAACCGCCAGAAGGCCCTCGGTGCTGGATATCAGTGTCCAGGCTGAACGATGGGGGTGAAGACACTCCTTCAGGTATACAGGACCGAGGCCATTTAGGGCTTTAAAGGTGAGCACCAACACTTTGAATTGTGCTCGGAAACGTACTGGGAGCCAATGCAGATCTCTCAGGACCGGTGTTATGTGGTCCTGGCAGCCACTTCCAGTCACCAGTCTAGCTGCCGCATTCTGGATTAATTGCAGTTTCCGGGTCACCTTCAAAGGTAGCCCCACATAGAGCGCATTGCAGTAGTCCAAGCAGGAGATAACTAGAGCACGCACCACTCTGGCAAGATAGTCTGCGGGCAGGTAGGGTCTTAGTCTGCGTACCAGGTGGACACAGAATTAACCTGCGCCTCCATGGACAGCTGTGAGTCCAAAATGACTCCCAGGCTGCACACCTGGTCCTTCAGGGGCACAGTTATCCCATTCAGGACCAGGGAATCCCCTACACCCACCCGCCCCCTGTCTCCCCAAAAGAGTACTTCTGTCTTGTCAGGATTCAAACTCAATCTGTTAGCTGCCATCCATCCTCCAACCGCCTCCAGGCACTCACACAGGACCTTCATCGCCTTCACTGGTTCTGATTTAAAGGAGAAGAAGAGCTGGGTGTCATCTGCATACTGATGAACACCCAGCCCAAACCCCCTGATGATCTCTCCCAGCAGCTTCATATAGTTATTAAAAAGCATGGGGGAGAGGACGGAACCCTGAGGCACCCCACAAGTGAGAGCCCAGGGGTTTGAACACTCATCCCCCAACACCACATTCTGGACAGGGCCCAGGAGAAAGGAGTGGAACCACCGTATAACAGTGCCCCCAGCTCCCAGCCCCTCAAGACGGTCCAGAAGGATGTTATGGTCAATAGTATCAAAAGCCACTGAGAGATCCAGCAGAACTAGGAAACAGCTCTTACCTTTGTGCCTAGCCCGCTGGAGATCATCAACCAGCATGACCAAGGCAGTTTCAGTCCCATGGTGAGGCCTGAATCCCGATTGGAAAGGATCCAAATGGTCCGCATCCTCCAGGCGTGCTTGGAGTTGTTCAGCAACCACCCGCTCCATCACCTTGCCCAAGAATGGTAGATTCATCGCTGACTACAACTCATGCTAGCTAGGGAGTTGTAGTCCAACCACATCTGGGAATTCAAGCTGTCCTGAGAGAGTAGCTCCATTTAGTTCCCCCTCTTGCCGAACTCTCCATTTCATCATTATAAGAACTTCAGAATTTTAAAAACGGGGGCCAGGGTTGGTTTGTTTTCCTCTTCCCTCCCTGCAAATTTTTGCGTCATGAATTTTTGACTGTAAACCTGCAGGCCCTCTTATGCAACCTGCTCTGGGAACCTCTTTGACCAAAGAGGAGGATGAAACAGCTTTAAACATATAAATAACTGTCAGGGTATTGCCATCGGAATGGGGGAGGGAGGCAGGGGGGTACAGAGAGCCTCCAGGGCTTCTGAGAAGCATCTCCTCGTCTGGCAGTGGAGAAAGCCACACCTCCAGTGAAGCAGAGGGGGAAGGGGATAGCCGGGTGAAGGGAAGGCTCAAAGATGCTATGGAGAGCCCAAGCGCCCAGCCGGCCAGGAGGCACCCATGCCGCTTCCGTCGCCCTGCTTGCGCAGAGGGGTGAAACGTAAGGAGGGGAGGCGGAGATTTGGGGTGTCTAAGTTCTTATGCTGGGGGAGAAACCGGAAGGGGGCACTCCCAGAATCTGCAAGTGACTAAGACGGACATGAATTTTGGGGTTCTGCACTGTAAATAGTTTGCACCAATAAAAATCTGCAAAGACAGGTCGCAGTCCTGCCTGGTTACTCGTGAGCAACTACTTCCACACCTGTCAATAACCTTTAACTGCAATGGTTAGATTCTTCCCCGCAAAACCCTCAGGTCTGAATGTCTACAACTTGGATAACTCTTGCCTTCATTAGTTCCTAATTATGGCAACAGAACTGGCTTCAGCTTTGGACAACACATTAAGCCAAGCTCAGCACAGTGCAGCAGTAAAATAGACTGGGGGGGAGGGGGAGGTACAAACAGCTGCAAGCCTGCCTGCTTGTGTAGTGCCAGTAAGCTACACTTTGGCTTACCATGACATGCAAGCCAGACAACGGGGAGGGGGGGGGGAGGAGATTTGGAGGACCTTAGAAATCCAGAGTGTGTGTGAAATACCAACAGACAACTTTTAATTATTCTGCAAGTCAGCCAAATCCTGAAAGGAAGTTGAACTCTCTTCTTCTGCAACGAAGAAAATTCTGCAAGTCAACCTTCTCTCTTCTTCTGCCAAGGGAGTCACACTTGATAACCTCGCTGGCCTTTGCAGCAACATGAGACAAATGGGATAAGCTCTCGGATGCCATCTATCCATCACGGTCTGGGGACACCCACTGCCCAGAACGGAACTGAAGCACACACCTTCCAACAGAGCAAGACCCCATTTAACCCAAAGCCCCAGGAACCAGGCGTTCCAGTTTTTATATTACTATTATTTCCAGGACTTCCAGGAATCATGTACTCTCCCAGGGGGTTCAGGTCTGAAATTTCAGAACCTTTGAAGCTGGCTGTCCTGCCCTGTTTACTGCCTGGGATTTGAAATTAGATTTCCTTAAAATATTCCCTCTTTCCACATCCAAGGGTCGCTCTGGGTCACACTTGCTTCTGTTGCTCTGAAAAGCCCCTTGGCCTCCTTCACAGTGACGTCCCTCTGTTACATAATGTAATGCCTTGGTGAACCCAAGATGGGCCCGATTTAGCCCTTTCAGTTAGGCATGGTGAATATTCTTACACCTCAGGCTCCCTCCTGGTATCAGTGCCAAGATGGCATCCCTTTTCAGCTAGCTGTAGATTTCCTCGGGTGCTGTCAGAACGGACAAAATCTCTTTGGGCTGCAGAAGAGCAAGGCTGGAGGTTGGGGTGGAATACAAGCATTCAGCCCGTAGCCCAACTGTCCCATAAACTGATTTGAGAGGAGCTCAGGAGACGAAGCCAGAAGGTGACATACCAGGTATGCCGCTGAGAATTTGTAAAGGCTTGGTGTGTGAGGGAAAACTAAAAGTAAGAACTGTTCGACGGTGGAGCGGACTCCCTTGGGACGTTGTGGACTCTCCTTCCTTGGAGGTTTTTAAGCAGAGCTTGGCTGGCCTCCTGTCATGGATGCTTTCGTTGAGATTCCTGGACTGGACCACCCTTGGGGTCCCTTCAACTTCTACAGTTCTACAATTCTAAAAGCACACTCCCTTATTCTCGTTACACATGAGATGCGCTATTTATCATACCACCTACATTAAGTCCCATTTAGTTTCACAGGGCTTGCTCCCTGGTGTGTGTGTGTGTGTGTGTGTGTGTGTGTGTGTGTGTGTGTGTAGGATTCCAGACTGAGCTACAATCTGGAAAACATCCTTAAGGTGCCTTAGGCAAGCTTCTTTTTCCCAACCTTCATACATACACACCCCATATCTGTAATATGGATGTAATAATACTATTTGACGTTTGGGGGGGTTACTCTAAATGCCACCTGAGGTGCCTCACATAGCCCTGTAATTCTTGGTTGTCAAACTGACTTAACAGAATAGGCGGCATTGCTGGCTGTTGTGGAGACGTCAATGATTGTTTTTAGAGAGGAATTTCAAAGGGAAGCCCCAGAGTGCAGTGGCGTAGCATGTCTTCATAGCGCCCGGGACATAGCTGTCAAGCGTCCCTTATTTGGCGGGACAGTCCCTTATCCCAGCGCCATGTCCCACTGCTGTCCCTTATTGATGATGTCCCTTAAATTTCCTGGGTTTCAAAGGGAGCAGCTCCTCTCCCTCCCTCCCTGCCAGCCAACTCCAACTGTGTTGCTTGGCTGTGTTGCTCACCCCATAAGGAGTCTAAGAACGACTGGAGGTTTGAGCTTGCATGCCTTGTGCCGATCAAATTGGCCGCGTTTGCACAGTGCTTCCCAGCGGAGAGGTGACGGTGGTTTTCCTTGCTGCATCCCCTTTGCCGGGTTGCTGCACTGTGGGAACCACCGCTTGAGGCTTCGTTTGGCTTCTGGTTGACTAAAATCCCTTATTTTGGCTGCTGATCCCTTATTTTCGAGGCTGCTGGTCCCTTATTTTCAAATCTGTAAGTTGACAGCTATGGCCCGGGATGGTTACCCGAGGGAGCATGGAGGGCAACATGAGGAGGACGCGGTCCAATTGGAGGAGCCCAAGACTGTTGCTTCTTCCTCATTCCCTGCCAGCCCCACGCTGTTTTGTGAGGCTGGGATGTGGGAACGGACTCACGAAGCATTGAGGGGCTGATAGGGACCAGGTGAGGAGCAAAGTGCTCCTTCGAAGAAACTGCGCCTGAGCAATGGCGCCCCTTAGCCTGCCCACGCTACGCCTCTGCCGGAGTGAAACTGCTACATCACAAGTACTGAAGACATTCACTCCAATTCATTTGGGTCTGAATAAAGACAATGATTTGCAGGCGTAAATTCACTCAGCACTACCAAGTCGGATTCTTTCATGGCCTATCATCGCTATCCTAAAGGGTCCCTGTCCTTATCCGGCCTACAGTGTAGCTCGAATCTGAACGGTTCCTATCTGTGTTTCTGGCATTCCATTTCCCTCTGACCCCACTGAATACAGCTCCCCTTCCAATGCCCACCCCACACCTCTTTCCACATCCAAGGGTCACTCTGGGTCACACCTGCTCCTGTTGCTCTGAAAAGCCCCCTGGCCTCCTTGATGCTGACATCCCTCTGTTATGTAATGCATGCTGGCATTGGCACACCCAAGCTGAGGCAGATTTAGCCCTTTCAGTTAGGCATGGTGACTCTTCTCACACCCCAAGCCCTTTCAGTTATCCAAGGGTCGCTCTGGGTCGCTCTTGTGTCTGTTGCTCTGAAAATTCCCTTGGCCTCCTGCACAGTGACGTCCCTCTGTTACATAATGTAATGCCTTGGTGAACCCAACCTGGGCCCAATTTAGCCCTTTCAGTTAGGAACGGTGACCATTCTTACATCTCAGGCTCCCTCCCGGTATCAGTGCCAAGCTGGCCTCCCTTTTCAGTTAGCTGCAGATTTCCATGGGAGCTGTCAGAACTGAGAAAAACTTTTTGGAAATTTGGAATAGAATGAACTTGTCTTTGTTAGGATGAATATCAGTTATTAAGATGAATGTACTGCCAAAAATGTTGTTTTTATTCCAAGCAATCCTGGTAACAAGCAATATGGGATGCTTCAAAGACTGGCAAAAGGATATTTCAAAATTTGTATGGCAGGGCAAGAAGCTGTGAATAAAGTATAAATTATTAACAGATATTAAAGATAGAGGAGGCTTCTCCCTGCCAGATCTGAAATTACAGTGGTACCTCAGGTTAAGTACTTAATTCGTTCCGGAGGTCCGTTCTTAACCTGAAACTGTTCTTAACCTGAAGCACCACTTTAGCTAATGGGGCCTCCTGCTGCTGCTGCGTCGCCGGAGCACAATTTCTGTTCTCATCCTGAAGCAAAGTTCGTAACCCGAGGTAATATTTCTGGGTTAGCGGAGTCTGTAACCTGAAGCGTATGTAACCCGAGGTACCGCTGTATATTACGAAGCCTCCTGTATTTGCTGGATCAGGGAATGGATAAAATTTAAAAATATAGATTTATTAGATTTGAGGCCATGACAATAGATTTGGCTGACATGTGTACTTATGGTATGAAAAGGCAAGAGTACATCAAAGCTTTTGAAATCATATTATAAGGAAAGCAGTTTTTAAAGTTTGGGAGAAGTATAAAGGATTATTAGAACAAAAAACACCATGGTGGCTTTCTCTATTAGAGGCAATATCAGGGTGGAAATTAAATATGGACATTAAATGGCCTACATATAGAAAGTTGTTAATTGAATCAGAAAACCAATTAAAATTGAAAGAATTTAACAAAGTTAGAGAGAATGTAACAGATTGATTACAATATTTTCAATTAAATGAAATATTTAAGAATGATAAAAATATAGGATTTCCATATGAAATTTCAACTTTTCAGAGAGAAATAATAGAAAATGATACTTAATTAATATCAAAAATGTATCATCTGTTGCTGGAATGGGAAATGAAAGATGAAGAGGTTAAATCAGTTATCATTAAATGGGCACAAGATGTGGGACACAATATTCAAATGGAGGAATGGGAAAAGCTATGGTAGAATGAGTTAAAATTTACAGCTTGTGTGGCGATTAAAGGAAATTATATGAAAATGATGTATAGATGGTACTGAACTCCAGTCAGTAAAAAACTAAGGAAAGCAAGTGTTGGAAATGTAAAACAACAGAAGGGACATTTTTTCACATGTGGTAGGACTGTAAAATTATAAAGAAATATTGGGAAATGGTTTATAATGAAATAAAGAAGACGTTAAAATAACCTTTGTTTAAAAACCAGAAGCTTTCCTATTAGGAATTACAGGAGTGGACTTACCAAGATCACAAAATAATTTATTCATGTATGCAACTACGGCCGCACAGACATTACTAACACAATATTAGAAAGAAGGAGATTGGCAAGTTAAAGTAATAGAATATGCTGAAATGCCAAAACTGACAATGAAATTAAGAAGAAAAGACAACAATGAATTTAAGGAAGAATGGAAGATGTTTATTCCATATATACAGAAGCATTGTATACAGGTTAATACATTAGCAGGGTTCGAGGACTACTTGTAATTTTGTTATGAATGGACAATAAGTAACTTAAATGGTTTTCAAATTTAACAATGAACATGAGTTATGTTGATTAATAATGGAACCAAGGAAGGGACTACGGGGAAGTCAATCTGTTTTGTTTTGTTTTGATTTTGTATTGTTGTTGTCTTTATATTTGTTAGTTTTGGAAAATTAATAAAATGTTATCAAAAGGAAGGAAGGAAGGAAGGAAGGAAGGAAGGAAGGAAGGAAGGAAGGAAGGAAGGAAATAGACAACATCTCTTTGGGCTGCAGAAGAGCTAAAAAAAAGGCCAGACATTGAGGTGGAAAATGAGCTTTTGGCCCAGAGTATTGAAGACATTCGCTCCAATTCATTTGGGTCTGAATAAAAACAATGGTTTGCAAAAGTAAATTCACTTAGCACTATCAAGCCTATCATGGCTATGTCGCTGTCCTCATCCTGCCTACATTGTAGCTCGAATTTGAACGGTTCCTATCTGTGTTTCTAGCATTTCATTTCCCTCTGACCCCACTGCATCCAACTCCCCTTCCATTGCTCACCCCACACCCCAGTAATTGAGAATCGCGCCATGTATGTGATGAAATAGACTCTAGTTCAACACGTCTTGTGCCAGAATAACAAATGTGTGGTCCTTTGAGATGCTTCAGGACTCTCTAGGTTTTTTTGTTCTTGTTTCTCCTCAGAGCAACTGATTCAGCAAATCCATTATTAGCTCCTGATCAAGGCTGCAATCCTAAACCCAATTAACTTTGTGGGTGGGGCTGGCTACATGCTATTTAATCCAATGCAGCTGGTTTCTGAGTAGCCAAAGGACTGCACATCACAATACTGGCAACTTGGGACGTGTGCCTCATACAATTCCAGCTGCTACCTGGGAGCAAGCCACATAAAGGTTAGTCCTTTCGCTGCTAATAGGTACCACTCCGGTGGGAAGGCAAACGGCGTTTCTGTGCACTGCTCTGGTTTTGCCAGAAGTGGTTTAGTCATGCTGGCCACATGACCCAGAAGTTGGGTGGGCATGCCCTAAGGTGAAAGACTTCTGGAAAAAGATTTATAATGAGTTGAAAAAGATGTTGAAATATACCTTTATTAAAAAACCAGAAGCCTTTCTACTTGGAATAATAGGTTTGGAATTGCTCAAGAAAGATGTTAGGCTGTTTTTGTATGCCACAACTGCAGAAAGAATTTTGTTAGCTAAATATGGGAAATTACAAGAATTACCAACAGTGGAGGAATGGCAGATGAAGATGATGGACTTTCTGGAGCTGGCTGACCTGACCGGTAGAATCCACAAACAGAAGGAGGAGGATTACCAAGAAGAATGGATGAAATTTAAGGACTACTGGCATTTAGCAAAATAATATAATAGATAATATAAGTAGCATTATTGTGAGTACCAAATTAGCTTAGGACTTAAATGTTTTAAATTTTAAAATATTATGGATATAAGTGAAATAGGATAAGAAAGAAATATGTTAATTGATTAAGTTAATTTTATTGGAAATTAGTATTGGAAAACTGCTACAAGGAGCTATATGGAAACACAGTCATCTAATAATGGTTATAAAAGTATGATTATAACAGATAGGATAAATGTTTTTATGTTTGTCTGTTTTTTATATTGTAATTTTTTTTATTTTATGTTGTTTATGTTTGTTATAAATTTGAAAAATTAATTTAAAAAAATGGGGGGGGGGGGGAAATGACCTGGAAGCTGTACGCCGGCTCCCTCGGCCAATAAAGCGAGATGAACGCCACAACCCCAGAGTCGTCCGTGACTGGACTTAACGGTCAGGGGGTACCTTTACCTTTCCTTCAAGGAGTTCATGGTGACATCCCTGGTTCTCCCTCATTATTCATATTCTTTCTCTTGGAATCCCCTTGTTTCCTTTCCCATGTTCCAATCTGGGAACTCTTAACTTTTCTTCTTTAGGCTCTACCTATCCTCATTCAGCTTTACTATTTATATATTTTCCTGAATTTCTCTATATCGTTATCACAAATAATTCATTTTTAGAAGTGAGTTCTTTAGTGAGCTTCTTGGTAATTTTTGCCATTAACATTTGTTGACTTGGGCACAAAAAATGGCTCCCACTATGTGACTTGCATGTGACACTTCTTTGTTAATGTATTTCTGTATTTTAAGAATTTCCAAGTGGCATCATTTCAGCAAGAGTGTTTTCCCTAAACCACCTGCTCTCTCTTCTGATTAACTTTCTCCAATAACTTGTTAATTGTGCATTTCCAGACACCAGTGATTTTATCTCACTTGTCAGGTTCTGATATCACATTTTCCTCACATAGGCAAGATCAATAATTCCCAGGTACTTCCTTCCTCCTGCACTTGTGAGAAAGAAATCCTTTTCCACCTATGCCTTTACTTAGCAGATGGGGACTTCCCCATAAACATATCTGGCCTCAGTCATTTACAAAGACCATTAAGTTTGATTTTTACCTTGACATTTATCATTTCATTTTCAGTGAATTCTGAATAAAAGGACCACAACTTGCTCATCAGAGGAAAACTGTGAGGTATCTGACAGAGAAATAAAGAACAATGAGTACTACAGAAGAAGCTGAAGCTTTGAAATTGTTATTTCGGAATCAGTATTCATTTCTAATTTCAAAGGTAGAAGTATTGTCTGCAAAATTTAATACTTGCAAGGACTTTGAAACTTTCAGCTTGTAACTGGATGTGTAGAATCAGAAATGCCTTTAAATGGCAAGGCAAATCTTACTGTTACAGGGGTCAACCCAGCACAAACAAAGGCAGAAACTTCAAATATTGTTAATGTCACTTGAATGTATTAATAAGAAAATGAGAAGAACTGTGGGTCTATGCTTGGGACCCATAGCACAGGGGTGATACAGCAATAATTTAAAATAAACTTGCTTAAGATACCTATGTTCCACTTTTCTTTATATAATTCACGGGGACGCGCAACAGAAATATTTATTATATATATGATCACATTTTTGTATTTCAAAAGTATCTTGTTCCTTTTGCAAAGTCAGTAACTATAGACCATTTTTAACTATTTCCTTGTGTACTCCCTCACCCTTTTCGCATCCAGATTATGTTTACTGCCTCTGATCTTGGTGTATTTGATCTGCTGATGGAGTCCAAGGAACCACTGACTTCAGTGTCTATTGCCGAACGTCTGGGTACCAGTCCCTTTGGGATGGAGAGACTGCTGGACGCTTGTGTTGGCTTAAAGTTCCTGCAAGTGGAGAGGAAGGACAACCAAAGTATTTATTCTTTATCTGGAAATTTAACCAACATTATAAAGTTGAAATACCATTTTAAAAATCAATTTAAGCCATCAAGCCAGCAAGTGAACAAAGCAGCATCTAAATAGCCCTAGGGAAACACCGGAGGTTTTTAGGAGACATTTTTGTACATGGAAATTCCCATCTCTCTTTTTGGGGAGCATTCCAGAGAGCAGGGCTTTTTCTGATAGGTATGCAGGTGACACTCTCCTTTCATGATTGTAAAGGGTGATTTGTCCCATAGCAGGAGAGATGATCTGTTAGATGTGCTTGTACCTAGTTGTTTATAAATGTCAGTGAGAAAGCTCATTAGCAAATAGGCAGCTAGTGCAGGTCACTAAGCACCTGTAAGGGAAGCGGGTGGTGCTGTGGTCCAAACCACTGAGCCTCTAGGGCTTGCTGATCAGAAGGTCAGCAGTTCGAATCCCCGTGACGGAGTGCACTCCCGTTGCTCTGTCCCAGCTGCTGCCAACCTTGTAGTAGTGAAAGCATGCCAGTGCAAGTAGATATAAATAGGAATTATTGCAGTGGGAAGATAAATGGCATTTCCCTGTGCTCTGACTTCTGTCATGGTATTCCGTTGCGCCAGAAGTCATGCTGGCCACATGACCCGGAAAGCTGTCTGTGGACAAATGCTGGCTCCCACGGCCTGAAAGCGAGATGAGCTCTGCAACCCCATAGTTACCTTTGACTGGACTTAACCATCCAGGGGTCCTTTACCTTTTCACTTTTTTACTAAGCACCAATGCAGCTCAGGACATTAAGGGTCTGTTCTCCTGACTTAGATGTTACAATGGAAAAAAGTTGCCTGGTGTTCATATATTTCTAATACTTCACTCCAGATCTCAGAATGGCCACTCCTAGTGGCTGCTTATAGCAGGCACAGGCAAACTCGGCTCTCCAGATGTTTTGGGACTACAACTCCCATGATCCCTAGCTAACAGGACCAGCGGTCAGGGATGATGGGAATTGTAGTCCCAAAAAACATATGGAGGGCCGAGTTTGCCTATGCCTGGCTTATAGCATTGGTGACCATGTGGCAGCTTGAAGTTCCACTGCCAGCAGGTGGAGGCCTAGTCTTTCCATACTTTTCTCTGGAAGAGAAGCTGGAGAATTGCAGTCTCAGTGTTGCACTTTTTTTACAATGCGATCAGCATGCCATGGAATCATAGAAATGTGTCTTCTGCCTCATTATCCTTGTTTCAAGCATTTTGTCTCTGCAGAATTGGGGAGGGAAAGGGGCTTTGCACAGAGCTGTGAAAACGTTAATCTTTTGTCCCCTTCGTTTTAAGCACTTTATGGAAATACCGACCTTGCCAATCTCTACCTTGGCAAAAGAAGCCCAAAGACTCAGTATTATTCCATGAAGTTCAATGCTGAATTTGTCTATACGAGAGCACAGCACCTGGCTGATTCTGTGAGGTGAGGAGAAGGATAGCACTGAAGTGGGGAACTTAATGTCACAGTGCTGTAGGGTTGTCACCTGTCCTGTATAATACAGGATTGTCCCATAAATGTAAAATGGTAATGGATCCTTCCTCAGTAGGGCTAATTCCAGATGAGCAATCACAAACACTAACCTTCCTGCTGCTCACCCACTGCAAGCTACAAACAGAATTACAATTGCCTTTCTATTTTGTCAGCCAGTGTGGTGTAGTGGTTAAGAGTGGTAGTCTCATAATCTGGGGAACCGGGTTCGCGTCTCCGCTCCTCCACATGCAGCTGCTGGGTGACCTTTGGCTAGTCACACTTCTCTGAAGTCTCTCAGCCCCACTCACCTCACAGAGTGTTTGTTGTGGGGGAGGAAGGGAAAGGAGAATGTTAGGTGCTTTGAGACTCCTTCGGGTAGTGATAAAGCGGGATATCAAATCCAAACTACTACTACTACTACTACTACTACTACTCCTCTTCTTCTTCTTCTTCTTCTTCTTCTTCTTCTTCTTCTTCTTCTTCTTCTTCTTCTTTTTCTTCTGTTTGCCTTTCACTGTGCTCAGTACCTAAGTAGGAGCTGGCATGACATAGCTACTGTGGGCTGAGCCATTTGAAGCTTAGCACATATTCACAATACTGTATAACCCTTACAGTGAATACTATCTAACGACACCCATTTATTCTTCTAAATGTTTATTTATTGCGGAAACACTTCTTAGGTTGTAGATGTAACACACACTCTCTTTCATTATAAAAAGTGTCTAACACCATTAGGTTTCAATGTTATTTTCAACAAAATGATTAAAAACAAGACCACTACCATAACAGCTGCTGCAATTAACCATGTTGCTAAAATGGCTGTGAATTTAAGGTTGGATTTAGGGTAGTATGCTATAATGCTTTATGTATTGTATTATGATATTTTAGCACTATAGCAAAATATATAAAAAAGGAGCTTTATAGCATTTATCTTATAATACTGTACTGTTCCTCACTTTTGTTTACAAACTTTTTTACTGATTATTAAAAGATTGATAAAAAGGGTAATAAAATGGTAAAACTCACAGACGTTACAAATAAACAAACCTGTGATTGTTAGACACAGCTTTGACAACAAATGTAATTGTATGAGTAGTAAACTTGGTTTAATTGTTTTGCTGAAGAGACTGAAATTTAATTCTGTAGTTTTGATGCTCATTCTTTCTTAAACTAAAAGAAATATTCTCTTTCAGGGAAGGAGAGGCTCAGACGTATAGATTAAGTGACATTTCTACAAAAGATTTCTATGAGGCTATGTACAGGTACAGAAAAATTGTATTTATGTAGATCTTGTTTCTTTTTAAAGAATGGGCAAAGCTTTCCCTTTGCAATTTGTGTGAAACCTATTGCTATCTTGTATTCACCTGATGTCTAAAATTAGATTCCTTGCTATCAGGTGTTACATTACACAAACTACATAGGAGCCAACTCCTAGGAGCCACGGGAGCTTAGGCCCCAAAATAAAATATTTGAGGGTGTAGGTTCCCTCCCCCAGGTTGATGGGCATTCCCATTCAAAGGTGTGTATGCACTGTGTTATATGATCAGTTATGAGGGGTGGGGCTTACCTGGGCCCACACTATATTTTATTCAAGTTGGTACCCTAACAGACTAGTTGTGAAGACCCTGCCTGGTTTGCCTTCAGTATTTTCGAATGTTGAAGCACAACTGCTTTTAGTCATAGCAAACAGCCTTTTCTGAGTCGGGTGAGAGGAACAGCTACAGTAAATGATGTATTATTCATATTAATACTACTACTACTACTACTACTACTACTAGTAGTATTTAAATTTGAGTATGGATTATGGATACATCCCATCATGATCTGTACAATGGGAAACAGAAGGATGAGGCCGAAGAAAGGAAAGGAAATCCACACACAACTAAAATGCAACAGCATTATGTGGAATATGGCTCCTGTCTAGAACCATCCTCTGTTCAAAGATATGCCCTCTGTTAACTGGCAATGCTATTTTGAATTACTAGATCAGAGAGCAGCTTACGAGAATTCATGGAGTTTATGCACGAGATGTGGAGTCTCTGTGGTCGAGATGTGTTGAATGCATTTGATCTCTCTAATTTCCCACTAGTTTGTGATTTGGGCGGTAAGTACCATACATTCTCACATGTCTTCCTATGCTTTGATGTGCACAACATGTTCATTTTTTTCCTTTGGTTCTCCCCTTAAGGATGTAGCGGTGCCCTAGCAAAGGAATGTATTTCATTGTATCCAAATTCTACAGTGACCATTTTAGACCTACCTGAAGTAGTGGAAACAGGAAAGAAGCATTTTGTCTCCTCAGAGGAACACAGAATTACTTTTCATGAAGGTAAAATGTTGTTTTATTCTACAAAGGTTACATCGTTTTCTTCCACTAACAGACAAGACAGCCATGCATTAAGCAGGGATCGAGAATCAGTGACCCTTCAGTTATGGTTGGACTACAACTCCCATCATTCCCTTTTTTTTATAAGATATTTATTAATATTTTCAAAGTGTTACAAAATAAAAATAAAAAAGTAAGAAAATACAAAATAAAAATAGTTAAAAACAACTCATTCTTTCCATTACGTATTTTTCATTAGCTTATTTCCCGGACCTCATCACGCCTCCCTTTTTTGTATTCCAGTTCAGTTTGTTGGTTCAGCAAATCCTTACCCTCTTTGTTTATCCTAGTCTTTAATCTTAAGCTATTGTAACATTAAATATTTACCTATTAATAATCCATTTTCATATTCCTTTATAGTATTACAGCTGAAAACCCCTTAATTTCTATCCAACATCATTCTAACATTCATTAATTTTACAATATTTCTGTAAATAGTCTTTAAATTTCTTCCAATCTTCTTCCACCGACTCTTCTCCCTGGTCTCGGATTCTGCCAGTCATTTCCGCCAGTTCCATGTAGTCCATCACCTTCATCTGCCATTCTTCCAGGGTGGGTAGATCTTGTGTCTTCCAATACTTTGCAATGAGTATTCATGCTGCTGTTGTGGCATACATAAAAAAAGTTCCGTCCTTCTTTGGCACCAATTGGCCGACTATGCCCAGGAGAAAGGCCTCCGGTTTCTTCAAGAAGGTATATTTAAATACCTTTTTCAATTCATTATATATCGTCTCCCAGAAAGCCTTAATCCTTGGGCACGTCCACCAAAGGTGAAAGAATGTACCTTCAGTTTCTTTACATTTCCAACATTTATTATCGGGCAGATGATAGATTTTTGCAAGCTTGACTGGGGTCATGTACCACCTGTATACCATTTTCATAATATTCTCTCTTAAGGCATTACATGCCGTAAACTTCATACCTGTGGTCCATAACTGTTCCCAGTCAGCCATCATTATGTTATGTCCAACATCTTGTGCCCATTTAATCATAGCAGATTTCACCGTTTCATCCTGAGTATTCCATTTCAACAGCAAGTTATACATCTTTGACAAAATCTTAGTTTTGGGTTCTAACAGTTCTGTTTCTAATTTTAATTTTTCCACCTGGAAACCAATTATCCGATTATATAATTGTCCGAATTATATGCCTCCATTATCTGATAATAATGAAGCCAATCTCGCACTTTGTTTTTTAGTTTCTCAAAACTCTGCAATTTCAGTCTATCTCCCTCTTGTTCCAGAATTTCCCAATATTTCGGCCACTTGGCCTCCATATTAAGCTTTTTCTGTGCTTTTGCTTCCATCGGTGTACAACTCTCATCATTCCCGACCATGTTGACTGGGGCTGATGGGAGTTGAAAACCATGAGAACAGATCCGCCCAAAAGAAGAAGAAGAAGAAGAAGAAGAAGAAGAAGAAGAAGAAGAAGAGGAGTTTGGATTTGATATCCCGCCTTTCACTCCCTTTAAGGAGTCTCAAAGCGGCTAACATTCTCCTTTCCCTTCCTCCCCCACAACAAACAGTCTGTGAGGTGAGTGGGGCTGAGAGACTTCAGAGAAGTGTGACTGGCCCAAGGTCACCCAGCAGCTGCAGGTGGAGGAGCAGAGACGTGAACCCGGTTCCCCAGATTACGAGACTACCACTCTTAACCACTACACCACACTGGCCCAGGACTCTTATGTTCAGCTTTGCCTCCTTACAGGAGAAGCACCAGGAGACAGAAGTGCACACCTTATAGCTACAAATTTGAGAAAGATAAAATGAAGTACCGTATTTTTCGCCCTATAGGACGCACTTTTCCCCCTCCAGAAATGAGGGGGAAATCTGGGTGCGTCCTATGGGGTGAATGCAGGCTTTCGCTGAAGCTTGGAGAGCGAGAGGGGTCGGTGCGCACCGACCCCTCTCACTCTCCAGGCTTCAGGAAGACATCCGCAGCCTAGGCAGCCCTGCGGGAGTTCCCGCAGGGATGTCTTGGCTGCGAATAGCAGCCTGCTTCCCGGAGCACCGGGCGCGCTGAAAGCAGAGCTCCCGGCGCTTCAGGAACACATCCGCAGCCTAGGCAGCCCTGCGGGAGGTCCCGCAGGGTTGTCTAGGCTGCGGACAGCAGCCTTCTGCTCGGCGGGCGGGGCGCCCTGAAGCAGAGTGCCCCGCGCGCTGGACAGACATCTGCAGCGTGGGGAGCCCTGCAGGAGTTCCTGGCAGGGCTCCCCACGCTGCGGATAGCAGCCTGCTGCCCGGCAGGTGGGGCGCCCTGAAGCAGAGCGCCCCGCGCGCCGGACAGACATCCGCAGCGTGGGGAGCCCTGCAGGAGTTCCCCGCAGGGCTCCCCACGCTGCGGATAGCCGCCTGCCGCCTGAAGCAGAACGCCCCTGAAGCAGACATCGGCCAGCCCCACAAGCTCGGGGGGACAGCAGGGAGGCGCAGCGCCGCCATCCCGCTGTTCCTCGACCTTGTTCGGTTTCCCTGACCTGCTTTTGGGGGGGAAATAAAGGGGAAAAATTTCCTTTATTTCCCCCCCAAAAAACTAGGTGCGTCCTATGGGACGGAGCGTCCTATGGGACGAAAAATACGGTATACTTTCCGTAAGAATAATAATTCTTTCACTGGATCTCTACTTCTTTTATTTCAGGTGATGCTTTTAAAGATCCAATTCCAGAAGCTGACCTGTATATTTTGGTTAGGACCCTACACTGCTTTAGTGAGGAGAAGTGTGTGCAACTGCTAACCAGACTGCACAAAGCCTGCAAGCCTGGTAGGTGCATGGTGTCAAAGGTGTTTCCTGTGGGAATTAATCCTGATACTAATCCGCTTGGATTTCCCCATGCCCCCTTCCCCTTATGTCCGCATCCCACTCAAGCTCAGCTGCATTCCTTTATTTCTTGAGCTTCTGATCCCAGGATACTTGGGCAAAGTAACATGCTGCTTTTTAATATGTAACGGTGCACCTTCCATTTCCTATTCCAAAACAGGTGGTGGAGTTCTAGTAGTGGAAATAGTTCTCAATGAAGACAGAACGGGGCCATTCGAAGCTCATATATATGGTTTGGTTATGCTGCTTATTACTCAAGGAAAAGAACGGACCCCATCAGAGTACAATGCGCTTCTCAGTGCCGCCGGCTTCAAGGATATTCAGCAAAAGAAAGCAATTCTCTTTGATGCCATTTTAGGAAGAAAATAACATTGACCAAGAACATTCTATGAACGTCATGACTGAATGGATATATTTCAGCCTGATTCTTTGCAGCCATAACTGAACATACTTACTATCCTTGATCTTAACGAAAAGGCTGAGAAGTGATGGCACTGAACATGTTCAAACTTTGTTTGGCAAATCTTCGCTATGTGGAAATATTTCCCACCCTTTAGCATTATGGTAGAATTCTAAGAGAAACTAGGACAATAATAAAAATGGCTACATCTAACCCACTGTTGTAATTAGTAGATTTCATATTTTTTCTTAGTAGTGTTTCTTCAGTTGTTTTTAAACTACAACTTCCGTCATCCCCAGTTACCAGTGATCAGGGATGATGGGAATTGTAGTTCCAAAACACCAAGTTGGGAAAACACTGATTTATAAGTTTTATAGAGAGATCTTGAAGCAGTTTCCTTCTTCTAGATGGTATGCTGGTTGGAGCTGATGGGAGCTGAAGTCCAGCAACATTAGGGAGGCCACAAATTCCCCATCCCTGTCTTAGAGTATTGGACCAGGGCCACAGGAAGCTCCCATGGGCAAAGTAGAGAAGGTGTGATTTAGTCGGTAATCATCATCCTTGTGGGCTCTGGCTAGACCATTCCTACAAGCTGTAGGTGTGACGTTAACATATGAGAGTGCTGGAGGTGAAATAGTTAAACAGGTTACCCAGTCAGAACCCCAGGGGGTGGAGTCAGAGGGACTATAAAACCAGCTGGGGGGGGGCGAAGGGAGGAGTTCGTTGGGAGTTGGGTGGTTGGTTGGAGTGGGAGTGAATTGGGATAGAGTCTGTGGGTAGGTTGAGTTAATAATAATAATAATTGAGTTTCCCCAGCCACTCTGGGCAGCTCCCAATCAGTGTAAAAAACAGTACAGCGTTACATATTAAAAACTTCCCTGAACAGGGCTGCCTTAAGATGTCTTCTGAATGTCAGGTAATTATTTATCTCTTTGACATCTGATGGGAGGGCATTCCACAGGGCGGGCACCACTACCGAGGAGGCCCTCTGTCTGGTTCCATGTAGCCTCACTTCTCGCAATGAGGGAACTGCCAGAAGGCCCTCGGCGCTGGATCTCAGTGTCCGGGCTGAACGATGGGGGTGGAGACGCTCCTTCAGGTATACAGGACCGAGGCCGTTTAGGGCTTTAAAGGTCAGCACCAACACTTTGAATCGTGCTCGGAAACGTACTGGGAGCCAATGCAGATCTCTCAGAACCGGTGTTATGTGGTCCCGGCGGCCACTCCCAGTCACCAGTCTAGCTGCCGCATTCTGGATTAATTGCAGTTTCTGGGTCACCTTCAAAGGTAGCCCCACATAGAGCGCGTTGCAGTAGTCCAAGCGTGAGATAACTAGAGCATGCACCACTCTGGCGAGACAGTTCGCAGGCAGGTAGGGTCTTAGCCTGCGTACCAGGTGGAGCTGGTAGACAGCTGCCCTGGACACAGTTAACCTGCGCCTCCATGGACAGCTGTGAGTCCAAAATGACTCCCAGGCTGTGCACCTGGTCCTTCAGGGGCACAGTTACCCCATTCAAGACCAGGGAATCCCCCACATCCACCCGCTCCCTGTCCCCCAAAAACAGTACATCTGTCTTGATTCAACCTCAATCTGTTAGCCGACATCCATCCTCCAACCGCCTCCAGGCACTCACACAGGACCTTCACCGCCTTCACTGGTTCTGATTTAAAGGAGAGGTAGAGCTGGGTGTCATCTGCATACTGATGAACACCCAGTCCAAACCCCCTGATGATCTCTCCCAGCGGCTTCATATAGATATTAAAAATCATGGGGGAGAGGAAAGAACCCTCAGGCACCCCACAAGTGAGAGCCCAGGGGTCTGAACACTCACCCCCCACCACCACTTTCTGGACACGGCCCAGGAGGAAGGAGCGGAACCACTGTATGACAGTGCCCCCAGCTCCCAGACCCTCTAGACGGTCCAAAAGGATGTTATGGTCGATGGTGTCAAAGGCTGCTGAGAGATCCAGCAGAACTAGGAAACAGCTCTCACCTTTGTCCCTAGCCCGCCAGAGATCATCAACCAGCACGACCAAGGCAGTTTCAGTCCCATGGTGAGGCCTGAATCCCGATTGGAAGGGATCCAAATGGTCCATTTCCTCAAGGCGTGCTTGGAGTTGTTCAGCAACCACCCGCTCAATCACCTTGCCGAAGAATGGCAGATTTGAGACTGGGCGATAGTTGGCCAAATTGGCCGGGTCTAAAGATGTTTTTTTTAAGAAGCGGTTTAATGACCGCCTCTTTCAGCAGGTCTGGGAAGGCTCCCTCACAGAGGGAAGCATTCACCACCCCGCAGAGCCCATCGCCCAGCCCTTCCCGGCTCGCTTTTATCAGCCAAGATGGGCAAGGATCAAGGAGACAGGTGGTCAGTTTCACTTGTCCAAGCAGCCTGTCCACATCCTCGGAGGTAACAGATTGGAATTGATCCCATGTAACAGGACCAGACAGAACTCTAGCACTCTCCCGCCCTGGCCCTGCTCCCACGGTGGAGTCTACCTCCTTCTGAATCTGAGCGATTTTATCTGCAAAAAACTTTGCAAAAGCATTACAGGAGATCTTAGGGTCCCTACCAGGCCCCGGTGGTACAGGTGGTTCCGATAGATTGCGAACCACCTGAGAAAGTCTCCTGCTGCTGTTTTCTGCAGATGCAATGGAGGCGGCGAAGAAGGCCCTCTTCGCGTTGCCATTGCCACTTGGTAGGCTCGACGTTGAGCTCTAGCCCGTGTCTGGTCTGATTCAGAATGAGTTTTCCACCACCGGCGCTCTAGCTGTCTCAACGATTGTTTCATCACCCTCAGCTCCGGGGAAAACCACGGGGCTGTCCGGGCTCCATGCAATCGGAGAGGGCGCTTCGGAGCCAGACAGTCAATAGCCCTGGTTAACTCCGCATTCCAGCGTGCCACCAGGGAATCAGCTGAAAGGCCATCAACTTGGGATAAAGCATCCCCTACCACTCTCTGGAAGCCAATTGGATCCATTAAGTGGCGGGGGCAGACCATCCGAATCGGTCCCACCTCCCTGCAGAGGGGAAGGGTTGCGGAGAAGTCCAGTTGCACCAGGAAGTGATCTGACCATGGCACTTCTTTTATTTCGCTTTTAGTTAGTGTCAGATCACCAACATCCATAGAGGTGAACACCAAGTCTAAGGCATGTCCACGGCTATGAGTTGGGCCAAACTTATTCAGGGACAGCCCCATGGAGGCCATGCTTTCCACGAAGTCCCGAGCGGCCCCTTGTAAGGTCGTGTCAGCATGGATGTTAAAATCCCCCAGGACAACCAAGCTAGGTGTCTCCCGGAGCATATCCGCCATGACCTGAAGCAGCTCGGGCAGGGAATCCTTGGTGCGGCGGGGAGGTCGGTACACCAGTAGGAATCCTGTACTGCCCCTATTGCCCAACCTCCAGAACATGCACTCAGAAAACTGGGTCTTCCCAATAGGACGCCTGGTGCAGACTAATGACTTCCTAAAAATCACTGCAACCCCCCCTCCCCGCCCAACATGACCTGGGTTGCTGTGCGTAAGAGAAACCTGGTGGGCAAGCAGCGGCAAGGACAGGCACATCTGCTTCATCCAACCAGGTCTCTGTCACACATGCCAGGTCAAATCCTCCATCCACAATCAGGTCGTGGATGGCAGTGGTTTTATTCATCATTGACCTGGCATTGCACAGCAACACTTTCAGGTCATGTGGGTTTCCCTTGCTGATTACTGTATCCTTCCAGTCAGGACCAGACCTGGAGGCAGGGATAGTCCTCAAACAATGACTAAACCTGGCTCCTCGGTAATGACATGGTCTGGTTTTAGCATAACTCCTCCTCCTGCCCGTGATCACTGAGATCGGGCGTCCCAATACATCCCCCCCGTGGAACCTGCCCCACCCAATCTATTGGCTGAGGCCCATTCCCAGGCAGCCATGACCCTTCCCCTTAAAAAGCAAAATACAAATTATATAATAATTTAACAGAATAATAATAATAATAATAATAATAATAATAATAATAATAATAAAAACAGAACAGAACAAAACAAAACAAAACAAAACACAGCAAGAAACAATAGCACTGACTAAATGCTTATCCCACCCCAAGCAAAAATAAAATAATGAAATAATATAATATTATAAAAAACAACAACCACCATTTAAGGTGCTGCAAATTAAAAGCAATTAAAACATTTAAAACCATTTTGTCCATTGCTGCCGGTAGCTGCTCAGGCCTCTAAACTGTAGTGGTAGTGCAGGCCCCGCCCCCTAGGCCGGATGGAGTTGGCAGGAGAGGGAGTGGTCTTCCCAGCACTCACACAAGCAGCAACAGCAGCAGCAGCAGAGTTAGTGTAGTGAAATAAGCTGAGTCAGGAACAGTTAGGAGCTAGGAAGACAAGTAAATATCTGAGAGGTGGTTTAGTGAGTGAGAGCAGGTAGCGGAAGTTATAGGTCTGGATAGGCACCCTATGATTGTAATTGACCAATACCGTTTATGAAACCACACGCTTGTTAAACTGCAATAAATAAACAGAAGTTCATGTTCCAATTTAACCCTGACTTGACTCAGTATTGTACTAAGTAGGGCCTGGGTCACACTTGGAGGGTCTGCGATAATATTAATAGTATTAATAGTATTAATGACTCCGCTTCCAATGTGAAGCACCAAAACTACTTAAGACACTCTCAGGACTCTGTTTAGGGGTAGCATGCATATGCCACACACAAAAATAAGCAAACAAGTCTACCTGTGGCTGCTAGAGTCAACTGTGGCAACATGTATTGTAAGAATAGTATAGTGTGGAGGGATGAACCTGAAGATTACTTCGGTAGTTACGCAGCTCAAGCGTCATCCAATTAAAGCAAAAATTCTGTTTCAGTGAAGGGAGAAAAAACCAGATTGGTAAAATAATATGGTACTTCACTTCAAGGGAGCTATGAGGCTATGTGCAGGTAAAAAAATAGCATTTTGTGGCTCTTGTATTTGAGAGGATGGGCAAAACTTGAATGCTTTTTGTCTGATTAAACATTCCTTGTGAACTCTAGGGAAGAAGGTCCTAATAAAATTATTATCTTACCATACCTGTCATTGAAGGATTGGGTTGCCTTTTGGGGTATACAAAAAAAGGGTGAATTTTTAGTTAAGAGTCAGTTATCTTATCACCATTGTACTCCTAGAACTGAAACAGTTGGAAAGGGGGGAATTTGAGTTTTTGCAATTCTTCTGGCACCAGAGAGTCTAGCTTGACTTTGCACGGGAGCCTCTCTTTAAAAGGTTCCAAGGCCAGATACCAGATAAGGTGAGGCCAGAAGGAAATATTTACTTTTAAAAAAACTTTATTGTTAGAACACCTAAGGGAAACTTCTGGAGCAATCAATAAGTCTGTTAGAAATGCTTGAGTTGTGTGACTTTAGGACAAGTCCTCAACTTACCAACTTCTGAATTGTAAAGGAATATCCTAAATCATAAAGCCTGTCATTGCAGCCTCAATGCATGGCATCAACCTGATTACCAGTGGAACTGCAGACAAATACCATATTCTCTCTATAGGTCTTTTTCACCCTTCATTTAAATAATTGATTGGCACTCATTAAAGTTCTGCACTAGAATATGCCATATCATTCATTGTAATTCTGTTCTGGATGGCTTCCTGGTTGTTTGTTTCTTATGTTTTTTATTAGAGATTTCTTAACTATACAAAAACAGTGTGATGTCTCTTTCTTCAAGTTATGATTTCTACAATTCAGCTGCATTTGTTATGAGACATTAATGATACAGCAGTACCTCGGGTTAAGAACTTAATTCGTTCTGCAAGTCTGTTCTTAACCTGATACTGTTCTTAACCTGAGATACTACTTTAACTACTTTAATGGGGCCTCCCGCTGCCGCCACACGATTTCTGTTCTCATCCTGAAGCAAAGTTCTTAACCCTAGGTACTACAGTGGTACCTCGGGTTAAGTACTTAATTCGTTCCAGAGGCCTGTTCTTAACCTGAAACTGTTCTTAACCTGAAGCACTACTTTAGCTAATGGGGCCTCCTGCTGCCGCCACGCCGCTGGAGCACAATTTCTGTTCTTATCCTGAAGCAAAGTTCTTAACCTGAGGTAATATTTCTGGGTTAGCGGAGTCTGTAACCTGAAGTGTCTGTAACCTGAGGTACCACTGTACATACAATGTTAGGTTAGGAAGAAAAGAGGGGGAAAGAAGGGGAGTGGTGGGTGGGGTGGGGTGGTTATGTTTCTGTTCTTCTGTGTGGGTTTTGTGTCAGCGTTACTTGTATGGGTTTTCTTACTATTCACTTGTTGTGATGAGAGAGGTAGAGGGTGGCCCAGGGTGTGATAGGTTGTCCTTGGGTGGCTGTAGTGAGATTTATTTGTGAGTGTGAGTAGGGTGTGTGACCAGTGGCGTAGCATGGGTTGTCAGCACCCGGAGCAAGGCAAGTAATTTGCGCCCCCTAACCCGTGGATTTGCGCCCTCTAACCCTAACCCCCAGATGTTGCGCCCGGTGCGGCCGGCCCCCCCCTGCACCCCCACGCTACGCCACTGTGTGTGACTGTGTATATATTTTTAATCAGGCTAGCCAGATTGCTTTGTATGCTGTTGGCGGAGTTTTGTCGTTATCTTGTTGGGCTATGTACGTCATAAAGGGGAGCCATACCGGGCTGAAGGCGTCCTCTTCTATTTGTCCCTGTGTCAGTTTCAGTTTATTGGTTAATTTTTCTAATAGGGCTGTTTCCCATACTACTTGATACCAGTGGTTCACAGTTACTCCTGACAGGTCTCTCCAATGCCTGGCTATGATGATTCTGGCAGCTGAGAGTAGGGTGGCTTCCTGTTTTTTTTATCGGACTTAATACTAAAAATTGTTGCTCTGTTTCTCTCTCACACACACTGCTTTCAGGAAGCGTTCTATGCTTTGTTGCTAGGTGTACACATTAGCCCCAGAGAAGTGGGCACCCACTATACTTTTAAAGCACATTTTAAACATATTCTTTTTCCTCAAAGAATGGGGGCAAATCTCTCCCTCGATGCACAGGTATGAAATTGCAAGCTGCTGAATTGCAACTCATTACCAAACTTAAAACCATGGCGAGACCTGGTCTGAACAGAGACATTGGATTCTTATCTCATTATACATGACTAAGCCATTTCTCACCTTCTCACCCCTTGCCTTTTCCTGCAAGACCTATTGCAGTCGTTAAGAGTCGTCAACAGTCTCATCTCAGCCATCTGCCAATCTCCCATTCCCACCACCCTTCTGAGTAATACCCCTCCCCACCTTCTCACTATATAGAAGGATCTGGCAACTTCTGTTTCAGTGTATCTGAAGAAGTGTGCATGCACACGAAAGCTCATACCAAGAACTAACTTAGTTGGTCTTTAAGGTGCTACTGGAAGGAATTTTTTTATTCAGGTATGAAATGTTCTCCTTGAGTGAGATGCGGCTGTTTGTTCCTGTCATTTTTTATTTTCCCTTTCTTTTTATTCCTTCAATGCGTAGCCCACCCCTCATCAATTCCATTCATCCCCCCTGGTTTTTACCATGAGAGATCCACGTCCAACTTCCTGCTCAGCCATGAACTGGGTGGCGTCCCTTGAAGGGTTGTTGTTAGGGAGAAATGGGGAAAACCTCCGCCCTCAGTAGTGTGTCACAAGGTGGGATACATTAAAAAATAAATTTAAAGCTGAATGCTGTGTTTTACGTACTTCGCCTACGGCTGGCAGCACCAGATTGCTCCTTCTGCAATGGAGAAAACTTTTGCCCTCCAGATGTTGCCGAACTACAACTCCCATCAGCCCCGGCATGCACGAAGAACGGCGAGAGTTGTAGTTCAGCGCTCCTTTCCGCGCATTCCCCGCGCGCTGAAAGGCGCTGCTGTGAAAACAGGCTGCTAATATCGCGCGAGTGTGCTGCGTCCGCTCCACTGGGTGGCACGGATGAGCCGCGATGAGATCCTCCTGCGCTGACTCGAGCTGCCACTAGGGGCCGCTGCGGAAGCGGCGCGAATGAGAACCGGGACCGCGCCGCGCGTCTAATTGGAGAGGTGGCGTGGAAGCCGCCGGGCGCGCGTCACGAAGGGCGTGGCTTTAAAAGAACGATGACAAAAAGATCAGAACGTTCAGAGAGCCGAACAGCCCCAATAAAGGGATCACGTGTTAATCTTTTACCACCACCCCAGTCCTCCCATTAGAAGAGGTGCCAGGAGCCTTGTAGGTATTTTGTGCTTTGATCTGGCACCGACTCTTGTCTCCTTGTTCTTTTCCAAAATTGCATTCAAAGAACAATAGTCGCAGGTTTAACAATGACTTGTGCTCTGAAGATGCGCCCCCCACCCAATTTCAGCACGTCGTGTGATCTCCTCCTGCCTGGGTTTTAAGACCCGAGAGTCGCAGCGACGTGTTGCATATTTCCCTGCCCTTTTAACATCGTTAATTCTTTGCATGGCAAAAAATAATAATATGGCCCGGTCTAATTTTTTTTTGCCTGTCGGAACACATTTAATCGCAGCACTTTGTCCAAGCAAACTGACGTCAGCCATCCATAACTCCCTGTTTGGATGAATAGAGCTTTTTGTAGGAAGCAACCTAAACGGTAGGCTCGGTGCTCTTTAAAGAGACAGAAAATGTTATAATTAGTTTGAATTGCTACAGTCCCTTCAGTGATGACTAAACACACTTAATAAAGAAAGCAACTAATTACAGAGATTTCGCTGTACAGGGTAGATGTTGAGTGCATCAAAGGCCAGCCTTCTTAAATCACAGGCTGGCAAAACAATGTTCAAATGTGCAAAACCCTTGCCACATACAGTAGTCTAAAATGTAAAGTGCTTTCTCCTTCAGGTTGCCTTGTGACTTGTCTGTCTTTTTTAGCTGAGGGTGCAGCTGCAAAAATGTTTTCGCTAGAACAATGCAGGGATAGAGGAAACCTATGGACTCCCAGATGTTGTTGAACTTCCAATTTCCAATATTTCCAGCCAACTTAGCAATGGTTGAAGATTATCTCTCTCTAATAAAAGTGAGGAAACAAGTGGGAGGGGTCATGAAATTGTACATCATGTTGCCATAAGTATGGTCCATCTCATTTGTTTTTCAATAATTTCTGAGCATCCCAGTATGGTCGTCCCATAGTTGAAGGAGGACTATGTAGATTTTTTGACATTGACATCTATTCAAAGGTTTATAGAATAACAATTCCATAAGCACAACCTGCCAGATTTATTGGTCCCAGAAATCAAATAAATTAAAATGAGAGGTCTTCAAGTGTTTTGATATTATCATTCTAAAGCCTCTCCTCCTCCTCCTCCTCCTCCTCCTCCTCCTCCTCCTCCTCCTCTTTTAAAATAACCTCTGCAAACCTTGGGGTTCCACAAGCCTACTAGCACTTTCCACCACAAGGATGGTGGTGTTTTGGTTACATGGAGACCCACGTATCAGTTCATTATTAGTACTGTATTTACTCAAATGTAATGTGCACCTTTTTTGGCCAAATTCCATTGATGGCGCATTTTTACTTTCTTGGTTTCATGATTTTGAAAACTGAGGTGCGCGTGAGAGTCGATGGCGCATTAGATTCACGTAAATATGGTATTTAGGATAGATCTGTTTTAGTTCCCAGTGGTCATCCAGCAGCCTACAAAAGTTTCTGATCTATAAACAGACACCCCCCAAATTCTTTTAAACATGGGGTCTCTGCTTGGTGCTGCTGTCCAGTCACTTTCTGCCATGGCCTGTATTGTGAATTTTTGGTATATGGTTGCACATTTTTTCTTAATTTTCCAACAAAAGCAAATTTATAACATCATTAAACATCAAAAACTCATCACCCATCTTTTTTTCTTTTAGACTTCCATCAACATGTCTGATAATTTTCCGTAATTATCACAAATCTTCACATTTATTAATTTATATTGCACAATATATATCTTATCTTACCATGTTGTTTAAACAATATTTCTACCAAATCTTCTTACAGAGCTTCTTGAAAACTTACAAACGTTATATCATTTTCACAAATATTTTTTAATATATTCTGTAAATTTACTCCAGTCCTCAGTGAATCTTTGGTGTCGTCGGTTGCGAATCCTCCCTGTCAATCTGTCCAGTTCTGCGTAATCCATTAATTTCGATCTCCATTCTTCAGTCGTAGGCATTTCTTCTTGTTTCCATTTCTGGGCCAAAAGAGTTCTGGCTGCTGTTACTGCATACAGAAATACTTTCTGATCGTTCCTTTTTATTTCACCACCTAATATTCCTAATAGAAATGCTTCTGGTTTTTTAACAAATGTATATTTCAGTATTTTCTTTATCTCATTATATATCATTTCCCAGAAGCACTTCATTTTTTTACATTCCCACCACATATGATAAAATGTCCCTTCTTTCTCCTTACATTTCCAACATTTATTACTCACCTTATACATCTTACTTAATTTAACTGGTGTTATATACCATCGATATATCATTTTCATAACATTGGTTGCACATTTTTTCTGATTTGCCTGCTCCCTCCCTCAGAGTGCCAAGGGGTTTTTGAATAGGCAAAGCCAGTCCCCTTCTGAGCTAGGTGGTTTTCAGCTAAGTGACTTAACCAGTTAAGAATTCATTTTTGACTAATGGGCTACTGAAAACCAGAGACTCCAGTCCATTCTCTATGTAGGTAGGGGTGGGGAACCTGCGCTGCCCTCCTGCCCATGTTGTTGGACTACAACTCCCATCATCCCTGTCTATTGGCCATGCTTCCTGGGGCTGATAGGAGTTCAGCAGTGTCTGCAGGAAACGCAGGTTCCTCACCCCAATGTAGGGAACACAGCACCTCCTCTTTGCCAGCTCATGGAATCTTCATGAGCTTCCGGCCTTCGATTTAGCTAATTGGGTGGTAAAAATAAATCCGCAGCTATACGCAAATACTATTTATATATTGTCTTGTTGAAATTTTAAGCAGGACTTTATGAATATCCACCGTACTCCTATAATTGCTCTCTGGTGTCGATGTCAGAAGGCTTTCTGTCCGGCTGAAGCACTTTCAGTACTTTCCTGCTGCAAGTGTGCATTAAGTAAGATGAGCTTTGCTAGCATGTGATGGGGAAACAAAAAACCAAAAATCAGAAAAAGACAAATAGATGAAGCATCTAAAAGCTTCGTGGTGGCCAGAACTGCATGACATCAGGGTGGTTTCTCAGAAGCTCCCATGCCTTAGTTTTAATTACTCGCTGATATGGCACAGCATTTCAGCCAAGGCAGGGTCACCTTTCTGGCCAATTTGCGACGAGAAACAACACCAAGGTCGCAGATGACTCTGCAGCTGGTAATGCTCTTTCAGATCTTTTATCCTTGAACATTGGAGTGAAAATTAAAGTGGGAAGTGTCCAGCACAGAAGCTTCTGCAGCCCTTGCTCTACCATAGCCACACCTCTGGTCGTGTCAAAAAAATAAAAATAAAAAGTGTGATGGGCATTCAGTGCCCTTCCAGTCCTCTGACACCCCCCCCCCCAAACCCATGAAATGACCTATTTCCTCTCTCTATCAGTGGTGGCTCAAGACCCTTCGCTGCTTCAAGAGGCCCTCCCCACCCATTTCCATGGAGAGGTTTTAACCCAGGCATAGGCAAACTCGGCCCTCCAGATGTTTTGGGACTACAACTCCCATCATCCCTAGCTAACAGGACCAATGGTCAGGGATGATAGGAACTGTAGTCTCAAAACATCTGGAGGGCCAAGTTTGCCTATGCCTATGGTTTTCCCATTAGTGATGTATGTAAGTGAGAGCTGGGCCATAAAGAAGGCTGATCGCCGAAGAATTGACGCTTTTGAATTATGGTGCTGGAGGAGACTCTTGAGAGTCCCATGGACTGCAAGAAGATCAAACCTATCCATTCTGAAGGAAATCAGCCCTGAGTGCTCACTGGAAGGACAGATCGTGAAGCTGAGGCTCCAATACTTTGGCCACCTCATGAGAAGAGAAGACTCCCTGGAAAAGACCCTGATGTTGGGAAAGATGGAGGGCACAAGGAGAAGGGGACGACAGAGGACGAGATGGTTGGATAGTGTCTTCGAAGCTACCAGCATGAGTTTGACCAAACTGCGGGAGGCAGTGGAAGACAGAAGTGCCTGGCGTGCTCTGGTCCATGGGGTCACGAAGAGTCGGACACAACTAAACGACTAAACAACAGCAACAACATGCCTATGCAGACTGTTACTGCAACCGTGGCAACAGAACAGTGTCCTCCTGAGGCCAGCAGGCTAGCCTAGAGGGAGCAGACTAGGCCAGGCACATGGAGCTTCATCCTCCAAACAACTCACTGCTGCCATTCCCATCCACACTGTATACTTCAATTACATGACTTCCCTCCAAAGAATCCCAGGAACAATAGTTTCCTTCCCCTTCTGCGGAGAGCTACAACTCCTAGCACCTTTAACACATCATACATTTATTGGGGGAAAGCTGTGTGCATTAATGTATGGTTTGGCCAGCGTCGTAGTGGTGGCTGCCGGTGTCCGGGGTGGGAGGGGGGCGCCGCCAGAAAAGGACAGAGGAATGTGATCCTGGCAGCCATTTTGGATGGGTAGTTCAGCTGCCTTTGTTTCTTCTTTCCCTCCCACTTTAGGATTGCAACCTAAAACTTATTTGTGCAAATCTGCATGTGAATAAAAATATTTATTTTTAAAGAAAAAGGGCATGCTATATTTATCTTAAATAGTGCATGTATTTCATAGAATCAGAGTTGGAAGGGGCCCTGAGGGTCATCTAGTCCAACCCTCCAGTGCAGGAATATGCAGCTGCCCCATACGGGGATTGAACCTGCAACCTTGGCATTATCCGCACCACACTCCAACCAACTGAGCTATCCAGGATGTTGCAGCAGGAACACACTGTATGGCTTCCTCAGAGATGGTGTCTGCCACTAGCTGCTGATACATCAAATGCCTATGCTAAATTTAAGTACCTTATAAAAATGTGTTCCCTGACTGAGTTGCCTTTTGCTCAGTCACAAGCTTATACAACCCTTGAATTGGTTAACAGTGCAATCCTATGCCTGTCTCCTCAGAAACAAACCTTCCTGAGTTCAGTGGGACTTACTTCCAGGTAGATAAAGGATTGTAGCCTAAAAATAGCAAATCTAATATTAAGACGTGTAAATATATGGAGCCTGAAGAATGTTCCTTGCTACATTGTTGAATCTGAACTAAAGGGGGGGGGGAGAGACTGATTGTATGTCAAATCACCCTGCTGGAAAAAAAACCCAAAACATTTTAAAACCAAGCACCAGCTAAGGGTTTCCTCACTCCAAAAACATCCTTCCTGTGTTTTGCAAGCTGTGTTCCAAAGAAACCGAGGGGTTCCTCAATTAAAAGATCAATAATGGCAGACAAGCCATTAATAATGCAGGAAATTGATTTATTAGTTTCTTTCTTTTGGCTGGAATAATTCTCCAGGCCTGCACTGCGTGCTACCAGCAAGCCAAACACAAGCCCTTATTTTGGAATTCCTCACACAAAGGCGACTCGCATGTTGCAGCAGGAGTGGGGCTGCTGTGCTGGCCCTACATCCACAGACTAGCTCTGCCCCAAATGCGTTGAGTGCGAGGGCATCCCAACTGCATGGATCCCCTCTGTATGCTCAGCTGCTCATGCCTAGGGGTTCATTTACAGGCATGTCCTCTCAACGGATGGGCACTTGTGGGTATAGCTGCTTCAACAGCGTGTGCTCTACACAGGAGCACTGTACAACCAGGCTTGGTATCAACCAGCAGTGCAATGTAGCCTGCTGAGTTCTGGAGAAAGCTCTGTATATAAAAACCCAGGTAGGTGTCAAAATCGGAAGCAGCATAAGTGGTTGGTAGAGTGCATTTAGCTCACACGCTGTACATTCCTAGCTCCTAACAAAATGTGAAAGTTACATAGACAGTGTGCTGATGACTGGAGCTGATAGGACTTGGAGTCCAAATTCCCTAGAGGGTACCAGGTTGGTAAGGGACATGGGTGGCGCTGTGGGTTAAACCATACAGCCTAGGGTTTGCCGATCAGAAGGTTGGCAGTTCAAATCCCCACGACGGGGTGAGCTCCTGTTGCTCGGTCCCTGCTCCTGTCAACCTAGCAGTTCGAAAGCACGCAGTGCAAGTAGATAAATAGGTACCACTCCGGCGGAAAGGTAAATGGCGTTTCTGTGCACTGCTTTGGTTTGCCAGAAGTGGCTTAGTCATGCTGGGCACATGACCCGGAAGCTTTATGCCAGCTCCCTCGGCCAGTAAAGCGAGATGAGCACTGCAACCCCAGAGTTGTCCGCAACTGGACTTAACGGTCAGGGGTCCCTTTACCTTTACCAGGTTGGTAAGCTGGCCTAGGAGATGGATATGGTCTGTTCCATCATGTTCAGGCATGTCCAACAGGTAGATCATGGGGGTGTCCCAGGTAGATGCCCACCTCCCAGGTCAATCTCCCTCCCCAAAAAAGCTCAACAACTTTGGTTTCCCAAAAAATGCTCAACTCAACAATTCTGGTCCATCCTCCACTGACAATGGGTAGATCACTGCCAGATTTTTTTAATACTGTGAGTAGATTGCAGTCTCTTGGAAGTTGGACGTCCCTGTAGGTTGATATGAAGTTGATTATAGATCAGAAAGGCTCATAATTTACATGGGTCACATTTACTGGCCCACATTCAACCTTCTCTGGCCATCAGCACAAGGGGCGCAAGAACAATGTTGTGCTAGCAGAAGCTTGTTGTGCAACTGGTTGTGCAACAGGGAGAACAGGGGCTACAGCAATCTGTTGCACAACCAGCCATGTGACTGGCTTCCTGCCCTTGCTTGGTGCAAGCCATTCCACTCGTGCAACTATGACACTACTAAGGGACTTTAACTTGGCGCAACGTTAAATTCCTCCCACGGTTTATTTCCTCCATGTACTATAAATGTTCATTTCATTCTCTCCTTGGTTGTGTGCATTTGGGTGGCTACTTTTAAAATTATTATTCTTAAGCGTATGTATGTATGTGTACACACACACACACACACACACACACACACACACACACAGAGTGAAATGAGCAGTTGATCATTGATTGTCTGTGCTGCAAAAATAAGTATCAGAGCTGTGTAGTTGTGACTCTAAGTAAAATTAGAAAACAAGAACACAAAAAACATTATTTGGGGAGTGGGAACAGAAAACAGTGAGTCAGTTTGAATTGTAGGATGTTAGGTAAAGGTGTCCCCTTGGCCTCTCCCCACCTCCTTCCTGTGTCCGATCAGATCGTCTGCAAACAATCTTTGGATGAAATGTTTGTGCAATGAGGCCATCAGTTTGACTCATCACTGGGTCAAGGACTGCTATGAACATAGGAAAAGTCTACCTAGAATAATGTTTAGAGAAAGAAACAAGCCCGCCAACAGCTATACAGCTTTGTCAACAGATGCTGACCCTTCTACAAATCCTTTATTGAGATAAATCAATACACAGTACTCTGTGATCTATCCCACAAGCGCATAACACAGCAGGTATCTCATTCCCTCCCAATCTGGCAGCACAAAACGGTTACTTTAAAGTAATAGTATATGTTTGTAATGCAAAGGAGTCAACAAGTGAGGGACTAGGGAAATAAATTAAGTCATTTCCATGAGATTTGGTAAAAATTCTATATACACTTTGAAGTTAATATAATTTTGAGGTATTGCCCGCCCCAAATACATGATCACACCTCTTTTATGGAAATCATTGAGTTCCTCCTCTCCAGTGTTATAGGCCACACACTTTAGAATATAAAAGTAGAGAGTGTTGTGCCAATTTCATCACTTGGTGAAATCTCCGGTTCTTACCCAATAGGGAAAGTATAATTGCCACCTTATGGTAGCTGGGAAGGGACAGAAAATGTGATAAAGGACAAAGGTGTACTTTGGATCCCCACCCCACCTCCAGGAGTGGCTGGAAGGGAACCAAGATTGCAATCCTAAACAAATGAAGTCCCATTTGGGTGTATAGCTGGACAGAGGTGTTTTTTGGTGGGATGTGAAACACAGAGCAGTCAAGTACAACATCCCTAGAGTGGACATGAAAAGGGGATATCTGGACCAGCCAGTCGGAACTTCCTGTTTCCTCCTAGACTGGGACAGACTTCCTCTACATGTGAACAGAGGTGGGTGTGGCCTCACCTATGCAGGTAACAAAAGCATAGGACTGGCTGCCATCTCTCTCTCTGTAGTTACATTCATCAAAGAAACAACATCTGCTTAGCCTAATATGCTCTCACGGCTTCCAAGAGAGGACAAAGGAGCTGTCTCCTTATGGGATAGTTTCCAGGTATATTACTTTTGTAACTTAAGTCTGCCTTCTGGGATCCATCTGTGAACAGAATGTGAGTGAGTGAACTCTTATACTTTTATAGAAGACTGTGTTGTGTCTATTTCTGTGCTGGTCCCATGGGTTACCCAATAGACGAGGTCCAAGTCCGGTCCGTGATCAAAGGTGCAACGTGGAGGCAGTCCGTAGTAGCTGAAGCTGGGTGCAGGGCAGGGAATCAGGTGAAGTCAGGAACAGGCTTGCAAGCAGGGAGCCCAGTGTTGGGAAAAAGCAGCAATGCAAAAGCCAGCTGCAGGTGGCTGGAATGCAAAACAGGATGTTGATGTCTGAACTGTACTGTTGGGAAAAAGGGGCAGTCTATTCTCTGTACTGAGCACCGGATGTTAGCTCAGAGTGTCATCTGACCTGTACTGGAAGTACAGGGGTGGAGTTGTGACTCTACTGCTGGAGTCTGGAGAGTGCAGTAACGTTTCTCTGTACTGCAAAATGACAGGAATAAAAGACATGTAAATAAACTCCTGTCTGTCTCTTTCCCCTCCCTGGGGGAATGCAGGGAGGAGGGAGGATGGTGTGTTCTTCTCACGTCTGAGGAGGATCGCCGATTTATGGCCTTGCCTGGATCCTGCCGGGAGACGCAGACGGAAGGTCAACAAGTATCTCAGCCGATTGCCCGGGGGAGGCCAGTTACCTCTGACTGCGTGCTGAGATACTGACACCCAGGCAGGTCAGGAGCTCAGGCAGGAAAGCAGGACAGGGTTCAGGCAGAAACTAGCAACCAACAATGCTGCTCCCGCAACTTGGGACTAGGGCTGGCCGGCTTTTATCTGCCCCGAGGCATAGGGCGGCCCCGATCCTCAGGTGACTCGCCTCTCCTGGCCTGGAGGCGAGCACTCCTCCTGCAGGAACTTAGTTCCCTCCGCCTCTCTCTTCCCTGAGCCTCTGCAGCTCAGGAGAGGCTGGAGGGTTACCAGACCCAGAGGCAACCTCAGCTTCCTCTGACGGGGCTGCGAGTGGAGCACCTGCAGGCAATGGGTCCTCCATCACCTCAGGAGCCAGAGCAGACTCAGCTGATACCTGCACCTGAGGAGCCAGCACAGGTGAGGACCCTTCGGGCTCAATCCCCAGCCCCGGTTCAGCTGGTTCTGGAGGCGGGGAATCCTGTGTAGGCCGGGATCCCTCAGGTTCAGCATCCGAGTCTGAATCCCAGGCCATCACAATTTATTTTATGAGGGTCTAAAGGGGAAATTACCAGATAACTTATTTTAGAGGCTTTAGCAGCCTGAGCAAACGCATCCGCTGTGCAAGTTTAAAAAAGGGGATGTTACTCTGCTACGTTGTAGGACTTGTTAACACAAGTTGGAAAGGATATAAGTAAACAATATATCGTCTCCTGCATCCCTGAACATTCCCACATTTTTTTCTTCCCCAATTCTATGCGAGAAAGCCCAGACACCATGACCTATGCAAGGCTGAGTGATGTGTAGCATTAGTCAAGCTGGACTTAGCAAGCTCATTGTGGTAATGCGTCATAATGAATAAAACTGCTACTACATCATATTTTTGACTTGCCAGGTTTTGTCAACAGTACCCAGAAACTGAAGAAGCAGGAAACTGCAGTACCAGCAGCCGAATTGTTTCACTGATCAGTGATGTTTCACTGATGCACTGATGCAATATCCGTTGGCATTCTTTAGCACAGGACAAACCAATTTGTTTTCATGTCATGATAAGCCACATTTTGTCTTAAACCATTGTTTGTTCGAGAGCATGCTGCACAGCTTCTTTCCCTCCCTCCTGGCATGGGGTCCATGTGGCTCAGACTATGACTTGTCATGTTGTCTGAACCAGGACTGTGACTGGTTTGTTTCAAAAAGGTTTATTTCTGGCTTTACTGCTCATGGTTTGTCATGACAAAGCAACCCATAGTACGTTTGTCTGAGGCATACTTTCACAATAAACCATGGTTTAAGACAAACTATGGTTTGTGGTGACATGCAAATTAGGCCTCTGATAGCTATGTAAAAACCAAAATAAAAGTTAGTTTTAAAATGTTCTTACCATTTATACATTTTTGAATGGAATTATTAAAGCCTAGGATATACAATGGATACATGTTACAATTGTATGACTGCAATACTATCTCTGGAAGCGAGCCTTTAAGTATCTGGAAGTTAAGATAATATTGATCTTGACTTCTAAGGCTTTCTCTAGATAACTGTGGCTTACATATGTATGGAAATTTGGCTCATCTTCTCTTCAGGAAGAACAACAACACATGATTGAGTGTTCATCTCAGGGTGGGTACAGATGACACTTTACACTATATTCAACCACCCAGGTGTGTGCAAAATTCTCCTTACTAGTTGGAAGGTGCTATGGGCACCCTGGGCCTGAAGGAACTCTACCCTGAGGTACTTTAGCCATCTGTGTGGGATCTAGGCTGGTGTCAAAACAGTGGTGCCCACCTAATGGAGCATGGCTCCAAGCCTTTTCCCTAGAAATGACACTAGTATAATTATGACAAACCTAGACAGCATCTTAAAAAGCAGAGACATCACCTTGCCAACAAAGGTCCATATAGTTAAAGCTTTGGCTTTCCTAGTAGTGATGTATGGAAGTGAGAGCTGGACCGTAATGAAGGCTGATCGCCGAAGAATTGATGCTTTTGAACTATGGTGCTGGAGAAGACTCTTGAGAGTCCCATGGACTGCAAGAAGATCAAACCTGTCCATTCTGAAGAAAATCAGCCCTAAGTGCTCACTGGAAGGACAGATCCTGAAGCTGAGGCTCCAAGCTTTGGAAGGACAGATCCTGAAGCTTTGGCCACCTCATGAGAAGAGAAGACTCCCTGGAAAGACCCAGATGTTGGGAAAGATTGAGGGCACAAGGAGAAGGGGATGACAGAGGATGAGATGGTTGGACAGTGTTCTTGAAGCTACCAGCATGAGTTTGACCAAACTGTGGGAGGCAGTGGAAGACAGAAGTGCCTGGCGTGCTCTGGTCCATGGGGTCACGAAGAGTTGGACACGACTAAACGACTAAACAACAACAACATAATTAAGGTACTCAGGATTAATTTATCTATTTATGTGGAATAGTAGTAAAGGAACTTGACTGTAATGGCCAGGTCACCTGATCAGCCCTATTAAGTAGTGGGTTGACATAGCAGCCGGCACAGCGATTTCTTCAAGTAGCTCTTTATTAAGACAAGCTGGAATAGAACTGACTGCGAACAGCTCAGCCGGCCTGTATTTATAGGCAGCCGGCTGTCAACATTGTAACCACAACAGCTCAGAGTTCCCGCCTAAACTAACTGCCGCGGACCTGAGTGAAAACTACCTACAGACCTGAGTGAAAACTATATACATTATCCCCCTGTTGGCCCAGGGTGAAACTACACTACATAACACCCCTCCCCACCGAGATAAGGCGTTAGTTACAATCGTAATGGTTTCCTTATATACAGCACTACGCGTAATGGTTCAATTAGGCACAAAAGCATATCGGTTACATTTCCCATACTTAGACCAACAGTGATACCTGTCCAACAACGTAGTCCTTTAAATGAGTTGGGCGCTTGGAAACTCTGCCAGACCGCCGGGGACTGGTAGCCAAGTCCGGAGGGCCACACAGTTCTCGCTGAGGCTGTGGTGCGACCCTAGGTGGCGTTGGAACCAACTCCCCTGGATCCGCTGCTGTGGGTGGAGCCTCCGCAAGTGGAGTGGTCTGAGTCTGTTCTGAGACGGCTTGGTTCGGCTCCACGCTGGCAGTTTGCGAGGGAGGTGTAGGTGGGGCCTCGCCATCTGTACTTGTCTCTTCTGGAGCCGCAAGCGCAGTTGGGGGCGCCTCGGTAGTGTCTAAGTCGCCAACCCTGTGCCTAAGCTGGTCTATGTGCCGCCGCCACAAACGTCCGTCTTCGAGTGCCACCTGGTACGAACGAGGTCCAGTGACTCCCACTACTGTGGCTGGCACCCAAGGAATGTCCCCCACATAGTTCCGGGCAAAGACCTGGTTTCCTGGAACAAATGACTGTGGTGCGTTGGCACAGCCTGGGGGTTCAGCCACGGCAAAGTCTGGGTGTAGCCGGTCGAGCGGTGACCTGAGGCGGCGGCCCATAAGCAGTTCAGCAGGACTCCTCCCTGTGGCCGCATGAGGAGTGATGTGCTGCACGAACAAGTATTCGGCGACCCGCTCATGCCAGTCTCCCCGGTCCAGGCGCGCCAGTGCCTCTTTTGTCGAGCGCACCATTCTTTCCGCTTGCCCGTTGCTGGATGGATGAAAAGGTGCCGTTAGGGCATGGCGGATGCCCAGTCCCAAAAGATACCGCTCAAACGTGCCTGACGTGAACTGCGGTCCGTTGTCAGAGACAAGGACATCAGGACACCCATGCGTTGCAAACAGGCCTCGCAGCACCCGGATGACAGCTTCGGTAGTGGTGGAGGGCATCAGGGCGACCTCCAGCCATTTGGAATAGGCGTCCACCACTACCATAAAGGTCCGGCCGTGAAAGAGGCCAGCCAGATCGATGTGCACCCTCGACCAGGGTGTCTTTGGCGTCTCCCAGGTGTGTCCCTTAGCTGCCGGTGGTGCAGGCCTCGACTCTTGGCACGCTTGACAGGCGGATACCCAGGCAGTGATGGCATCGTCCATATTAGGCCACCAGACGTAACACCGAGCCAACGCCTTCATTTTGACAATTCCCGGGTGGCCAACGTGCAGAGCCTCCAGGACACGCTGACGGAGTCCCTGGGGAATCACGACGCGGTCTCCCCACAGCAGACAGCCGCGATGAGCTGAGAGTTCATGTTGTCTGGTTGCGAAGGGCTGGAACTCCGATGCAAAAGGCCCTTGTGGCCACCCCCTCCACACCCAGTTGAGCACCCGGCTGATGGTGCGATCCTGGGCAGACGCGGAGGCCACAGTGGCAGCTGATACAGGCGCTGCCGGAAGATCCTCAATCAGAAGGAGCGATGAAGCTGGAGCCGGGTCTTCCACAAATGCTGGAAGAGGGCAACGGCTGAGGGCGTCGGCATGGCCCATCGATTTTCCCAGGCGATGGATGAGCCGGTAGTGGTAGGCAGCCAGGAAAACAGTCCATCGCAGCATGCGTGGTGAGAGGACCGGTGGAGTTGGACGATCACCGGCGAGGAGGCCCAGGAGTGGCTTGTGGTCAGTGATGAGGTCAAAAGTCCTGCCATAGAGGTATTCATGGAACCTCTTCACTCCAGCCACAAGTGCCAATGCCTCCTTGTCGAGCTGGCTGTAATTCCGTTCCGTCGGAGATAGTGTCCTGGAAAAGTAGGCGAGCGGTGCTTCTCTTCCATCTGGGAAACGGTGACTAAGGACAGCACCGATGCCAAAAGGTGAGGCGTCGCAGGCAAGGACCAGCGGCCTGGATTCACTGTACTGTACCAGCACACTGTCTGAAGAAAGGAGAGCCTTGACCGCGTTGAAGGCCGCCGTCTCTCGATGACCCCAGGCCCAAGGCGTCTTAGTGCTAAGGAGTCGGTGAAGAGGCTCAGCCACAGTGGCTTTGTGGGGCAGGAACATGTTATAAAAGTTCAGCAGCCCCAGGAATGCCTGCAACTCCGTTTTGTCCTTTGGGGTGGGGGCCTGCTGGATAGCGTGGATCTTGGATGTGGTTGGATGAAGGCCGGAGGCATCGATAAGATAGCCCAGGAACTCTACCTGTGGAACAGCAATCAGGCACTTCTCCCTCTTTACCTTGAGCCCGGCCTCCTGGAACCTGGTCAGCACGGCACGGAGGCGCTCGAACAGCTGCTGGTGTGATTCTGCAGACACCAAGACGTCATCAAAATATGGTACCACGCCCGGAAGCCCTTGCAGGAGACGCTCCATAAGGCTTTGGAAGATGCCAGGAGCCACACTCACCCCGAACTGCAACCGGCGGCAACGGAATGCCCCCCGGTGGGTGACGATCGTCTGGGCTTCAGCAGTGGCATCATCGACTGGCAGTTGTTGATAGGCTTGGGCAAGGTCCAGCTTAGCGAAGACCTTACCCTCACCCAGGGAATGCAGCAGGTGTTGGACAACAGGAACCGGATAAGCGTGCTGCTGAAGTGCCTTGTTGATTGTGCACTTGTAGTCAGCGCAGATTCTCACCGACCCATCTGGCTTGACAGGCGTGACGATGGGGGTTTCCCACTTTGCGTGGTCAACGGGCTCCAAAACTCCTTGGGCGATCAGTTTGTCCAGTTGTTCATCCACCTTAGCCTTGAGAGCAAAGGGAACCCGGCGTGGCTTAAGCTTGATGGGGGCGACTTGTGGATCAAGGCTAAAGGAGATGGGCGTACCAGTATATTGTCCCAAGGTGCCGTCAAAAACCTCGGCAAAGTCTTTGACCAGACCCTCAGTTTCTGCGTTAGAGATGCAGTTGATGCCGGTGACTTCCAGGCCGAGGGCATCAAACCAGTCTAGCCCTAGGAGGCTTGGCCGCTGACCTTCGACCACCACCAACCGGAGCAGGCCCGAAAAATCCTTGAAGGCGATCCGGAACCGGCCAACGCCTACCACGGGAATGTCGTTTCCCTGATAGTCTCTCAGGTGTACGCGGTGAGAGTCGAGTTGCCTTTTGGATACTCTGGGTACCAGTCTTTTGATGGTGCTCCATGACACGACGGACAGGGCAGACCCGGTGTCGATCTCCATGTCACATGGAGCTCCTTCAATGAGCACCGTGACGTTCAGCTTGCGTCGCGTAGACGAGTCGGTTTGGCCAATCGTGGTTCCAGACGGGCAGCGGCAGTTGGTGAGAGCGAAACAACTTTCCTTGGCAGACTGGAGTGAAGACTTGAACTTGCGAGTCGATGAAGGGGGGGTGTCAGACGGAGCCGATCGGCAGACCTTAGCGATGTGGCCCCTTCTGGAACACCTCCTACAGATGGCGTCTCTGAATCGACACTTGGCACGGGAATGGTCGCCTCCGCAGCCAGCACATTCCGGTTGGCCCTTGGACTTCTGTTGGAGCTTCCTGCGCTCCCGCTTTGTCTGGTGCACGTCATCGTCTTCACTGGAGGATGCCTCATCACTGCTGGCCTCCTCATGATGCACCGGAACTGGCCCCCTAGCAAGACGCGGGCTGCTGGACTTGCGGATCTCCTGGGCGGAGCGTTCAGCAGCTTCTGAGGCCACAGCCTCCTTAATGGCTTTCTGTAGCGTGAGGTCTGGCTTGGCTAGGAGACGCCGTTGCAGATGGATGTCCCGGACCCCGCAGACGATTCGATCCATCAGGGCATCGTCTAAGTCTCGGAACTCACAGTGCATTGCAGCCTGTCGCAGGGCGGTGGTGTAGTTGTTGATTGACTCCCCCTCTGCCTGGTTCCGGTGGTAGAACGCATGGTGGGCAGCAATCTTGGACGGCTTTGGTGCGTAGTGGTTGCGGAGCTTCTCTTGGATCGTGTCCCATGGTGTTGCCTGGACTGCTTCCGGCGCAACCAATGCTCGGGCCGTCTCAAACACCTCAGGCCCACAGAGGCTGAGGAATAGGCCCCGCTTCCGATCCACTGATACTGCTGTCAGCTCGTTGGCTTGGAGGTAGCAGTCGAACCGAGCGAGGTAGGAGTCCCATGACTCAGAGGCTGGCGCAAACGGCGGTAGAGGCACAAATGAAGCCATGATTCCGATGCCGGCGTGAAGGGCGATGGATGGAACACAGTGCTCTAGCCAGAACAGTCAGCTCTGAATTGGTTCTGCCCAGTGATTTCGCTCAGTGATTTCGCTCAGTGATTTCGCTCTGTGATTTAGCTCAGTTCAGAGGCTGGCCGCATCTGGCTGTGCTCTGATGTCCATCCAATCCCACCTTCGTCGCCAGTATTAAGTAGTGGGTTGACATAGCAGCCGGCACAGCGATTTCTTCAAGTAGCTCTTTATTAAGACAAGCTGGAATAGAACTGACTGCGAACAGCTCAGCCGGCCTGTATTTATAGGCAGCCGGCTGTCAACATTGTAACCACAACAGCTCAGAGTTCCCGCCTAAACTAACTGCCGCGGACCTGAGTGAAAACTACCTACAGACCTGAGTGAAAACTATATACATTATCCCCCTGTTGGCCCAGGGTGAAACTACACTACATAACAAGCCCTTTAGGGGCTCCCTCAGAAAGGACTTCCATAAACATGGCCATACTGCTTTGCCAACAATGGTTTAATTGTAGAGTTCAATTCGTATACATGGTGTTCCACCGTAATTAAATATACATGCCTCCTTGTTCTCTGTAGAGCTAGTGATCTCTTTTAATTGCATTTGCTAGCTTAAATAAAATAAATATTCAGTCCCCCACCCCCGCAACTGGGATTTCCAAAGCTTCCAAGGGCACCACTGACAATGAAGTATATTGACATTTAAATGGATGCCTGCTTCTGTGTGCTTCTGAAAGCTCCATCCTCGTTATTATCATCATCACTATTTTATTACAGTGGCATCTGTAATAAGCCAGGCCCTCATTGCAAGAAGTGTTGTAATAGTATCACAAGATATTGTTCATAAGACAGGTCTTTGCCTCGAGAAGCTTACAGTCCAAAGCAAGAATGAAGAAACGGTGGTCCTTCAGATGCAGACCCTCCATTTGTCCCTATTTTCCAGACACAGTTCCAGATTTACAGAAGCCGTCCCATTTTCTGATTTGACCCCAGGACGTCCTGCTTTTCCTTGGGATGTCCCTGTTTTCATTGGAGAAATGTTGGAGGGCATGGAGTTATGCGACCACTGAGCCAAGGAGACATGTAACTATGCAACCTTTAGAAGACGTCTGAAGGCAGCCCTGTATAGGGAAGTTTTTTAATGTTAAATGTTTTTATATATGTGGGAAGCCGTCCAGAGTGGCTGGGGTAACCCAGTCTGATGGGCAGGGAGTGATGATGATGATGATGGAGTGGGACATCCCTATTTTCATTGGAGAAATGTTGGAGGGTGTGCAGAGTTGTGGGACTCCAGCTCACATCAGCCCCAGTTAGCGCAGCCAGAGATAATTGGAGCTGGAGTAAGTGAGAAGTAAAAAGAAAGGAGAGAGAGATTTGAGGTGCAAGTGCATATACGTATGTGTACTAATGTAGTGTCCCATTTTGCACATTGGTTTATGTGATATACTGTGGTAGCTCGGGTTACAAACACCTTGGGTTACAAACACTTCAGGTTACAGACTCCGCTAACCCGGAAGTAGTACCTTGGGTTAAGAACTTTACCTCAGGATGAGAACAGAAATCGCGCGGCGGCAGCAGGAGGCCCCATTAGCTAAAGTGGTACCTCAGGTTAAGAACGGTTTCAGGTTAAGAACGGACCTCTGGAACGAATTAAGTTCGTAACCAGAGGTACCACTGTACGTCTATCTGTCCCTTTTCCACGCTTCTCCTCATCCCCTTCAAAGAGCAACGCATGCAGAAGGCAATTTAGTCCAAGTTAACTCTTCCACTGAAGTCAGTGGGCCTCAGAGGCACTTAATGTTTGCTCATTCATGCCCATGCCAATCAACAATAATTGTGAATGGAAATAGTGTTAATTGTCATAGCTGCAACCTCAGTGAATTGAGCATTGATTAAGTGACATCGTGCAGCTGAACAGCATTCCCCTACCTAGGTTTTTTACATTACCAGGCAGAAAGCTGGGAAACAATAGTAACAGGAAGATGACAACAACTCACTGAGTGATTAAAAAAAAACTGGGCATAATGTACGTAGGTCTAAGAGTTTTTACGGTTATGTAATGTAATAATGGTAACAAAATTAAACATTTAATAACATTAAAAAAAGGAATGTCACATGCCCACCAAGGCAGAGCAGATTTTCTTCTGACTGAGCAAATAGGTAGAGGATTGCTTGCATGTCTTTCCTCAAATGACGACACACAAATGAAAGCCAAAATTAAATTATAGGAAAGGCCCTGGGATGCACTTGAGTGTTTCCGACCCTTGAAGACCCTGCCAAGGCTATGCCCCCCAAGCAAGTTAATAAAATTTGTTATCAGAAAAGATGCAGAAGGTCACATTTTTATTCTGTGAATAAGAGATTTTCAGACTTCTCATTTGTACGGTTGACTGACACTGCAGTCATAAACATATTAGTCACGAGCCTGATGACAGAGAAAGCCATGCGCACAGCAGCACTTTGATTATTTCTTCTGAACAGCAGCTTCCTGGCCTGAGCATGATGCATTGCCCAAATATTGAGATGCCGCCCAAAGGGTCTTGCAATGGGAAGCCTTGCTGTTCAGAGGCAGGCAGGAAGAGGTCCGTCTTGTGGAAAGGGCTCATTGCTCTAGCTCATGAACGTTCTGCCTTGGTCAAACCACTTCTGGAATAATGGGTGTCACAATTTAAGAAGGACAAGTTAGAATGTATGCAGAGGAGGGCAACCCAGATGATCAAGGGTCTGGAAAAGAGGCCTAGGATATTTATGAATTATGTGACTGCAGGCTTGAGATGATAGTTGAGTAACACACCATTATTTAAACTGTTGGTGATTGTTTAATCAAATGTGGTCTGAGGCTGTGGTAAAGCCATTTTTTGACCACTTTGTTGTGGGCAAAATGGAGGCAAAAATACTCCAGTCTGGAAAATAAACAATTCCACCACAAGCATAATATATTAAGAAGATAACATATGAGCAAACCTCACATTTGTGTCCCAAGAGGGAATTCTCTTACCCCAAAACATATAGGCAAAGGAAGAAGATTATGAACTTGTGGGCAGGGCCTGCTGACTTTTATTCCTATTCGTATACCGTAGACAGATGCAGGTGGCGCTGTGGTCTAAACCACCGAACCTCTTGGGCTTGCTGATCGGAAGGTCGGCAGTTCAAATCCATGTGCTGCGGTGAGTTCCTGTTGCTTTGTCCCAGCTTCTGCCAACCTAGCAGTCCGAAAGCATACCAGTATGAGTAGATAGATAGGTACCACTGCAGCAGGAAGGTAAACAGTGTTTCCGTGTGCTCTGGCTTCCATAATGGTGTTCCATTGTGCCAGAAGTGATTTAGTCAAGCTGGCCACATGACCCAGAAAGCTGTCTGTGGACAAATGCCAGCTCCCTCGGCCTGAAGTGAGATGAGCGCCACAAACCCATAGTCACCTTTGACTGGACTTAACTATAGAGATTCAGCCAGAGTCCTTTCCCTTTCCCTATATACTGTTGGTGCTTTATTTTTTTATAACAGAAATATACAAATGACACAGAATTAATTATGTTATTTACAACTCATGTAACATATATTGACTTATTAAAAACAATAGTATATAATAAATGTCTGCAGAACACCATGGAATACATCGTGGAATACATTGTTTCAAAATGCCACAAAGAAAAATTACTTTTTTTGTAAATCCACCAGTTTACCTCCTCTTGATTCCTCAAGAAATAACATTGTTTCAGTGCCTCATACAGTATTTTCAAATACCAGTGTGAGTTTGGGGAAGCATCTTCCGTTTTCCAGTAGCTTGCGGTGCTGATCAGTCAATATGCTAACCACTAGTTCTGAATTAGTCTTTAGCACTGTAGGAATAGAAGATTCTTTGGCGCTGCTGCGTAGAAGAATAAATGATTTATTCAATTACTTCAATTAGCATTCTGCAAAACTGATGAATAACAGGACAAAATATATGCAGGAAATTGGCAGGTGAAGTTGGCAGCACACTGTGTTCAATTTTATAAATTTGTTGGATCCTGCCCTCCCCCCGCATTTTACTTCTGGTTAGATTAGTTTTGGTGGGATCCATTAAAATAAAGAATAAAGAATAAAGAATAATGAATGAAATGAGCCATTAAGAACCTAAAAAAAAAAAAAAAGCAGAATGTTGGGGACTCAGTTATATCCCTTGAAAAATTCAAAACACTAAATGAGACGGGAACCTAGTATCTGACCTTACAATTATTTCTGACTAGCTTTCATCATGAAACTCGACTCTTGTTGCAAACGCTCCCTTTCTCTGGCCCAGAGCTACTCTCACCTTCCTTGTTTTTTTGGGTGGGGTCTACTTAGTCACTCTTAGACCAGAGAGTAATTATCCTGGAGCTCCCTGCAGGGCTCTATCGCCGTTTAGCAAGGCGGTGGCACAATTGAAACCTGCCAACTTAATGCAACGTGTTTTCCATTGGGCGAACCACAAATACTCACACAAATAAATACCCAACAACTTCTCTCTCTCAAATATTCATCTGTCATTGAGTTCTCTCCCTCCCCTACACTGCTTTCTTTTACTGAAAGGGCAGGGCTTTTTTCCCGATGAACAAACCCTATGTTCTCAGAGGCAGGAACTATCTTTAGTACAAACTACAGAGGTAACAAATGGGAATTAACATATGTTTAATTTCCCCACGCATGGATTACAGTTGCTGGTTTGTTTTGCTTCTGGGGTTCAACGATGGAAACATGTTAGGCTGTGCAGTTTGAAATGACGGGTGAGTTCATTCTGTAAGTGCACCTCTGTGTTCATTCAGAAAAAGCAAGCACGCAGAAAGTAAAGGTTGAAACCAACATTAGTCATACGCAGAGGACACAGAGTGAACTTAATGGACCCAAGTTAGTCATAGCTATTAATTCAAATGGGTCTACTCCGAGTATGACTACTTTTGGCTGCAACCCCAAGTGATAATAAACACAACACAATGTGCACAGTGGTGGTTGGTGTGGCATGGTGGGGCTGTGGTGCTCACCCGACCTCCCTCTGGCTGAATCTCTGTTGCATACTAGAACAGAAAGGGGGAAGAGCAAGGTGGTGGGAGGTCGCTGCGGTGCAAACACGCAGGCAAGAACACCAGATTGGCTCCGTTGGCCCATTTGCACTGCACTAAACTTGCCACTGCCTTGCCCCTCTCCCTTTCAGTCCCAGCATGCAACAGCAGCTGGAGGGAGGTCAGGTGACTCCCCCCCCACTGTCTGCCACTGGTTGTGCATATACTCTAATTAAACTAGATGCCAATTTATACTGAATAAAAAACCCCAATTTCCTCTCTTACGCTTCATGGATCGTTTGATTCGATTTATTACTTTTACTTCATTTTTCTGTCCATGGAAACATCAGGAAAAACTTCCTGCGGCAAGAGCTGATCAACCGTGGAACAGACTCCCTCGGGACTCTCCTTGTGGACTCTCCTTCCTTGGAGGTTTTCAGCAGAGGTTGGGTGGCCACCTGTCATGGATGCTTCAGCTGAGATTCCTGCATTGCAGGGGGTTGAACTAGATGGCCCTTGGTGTCCCTTCCAACTCTACAATTCTATGACAGCTAGCAAGACAGACATCAGTACCTGTGAAAAAGCCCCATTTAACTCAATGTTTGCCATACAAAGGCAAAGATACTAGGGAAAATACTGGCAATAATGATAAGGGGTAGGAGGTGGGGTCCACTATAGTAGTTAGCAAATACTGTGTCAGGAATGAGCCAGCTCCAAGCAAAGTTTTGCAGCCAACTGCAGAAAGCAGCCAGGAACAGAGAGGCTGCTTTGATGTTAGTCAGACAGGGGAGAGCCGACAGCTGCATACTCCGGCTCCTCCTGACCTTGACCTGCAAGCTGATAAGACAGTAGCAGAGAGCAGGCTAGAATGCAGTCAAAGCTCGCCAGAAGCACAAACAGGTGGGAAAGGGTTAAGAGACAGCCTCTCAGAGAATGGGGAATAGGTGGGAGCTGACGCCCTCAGTCTGAGGACTCAGCGAATGGGAGGGCTGCAAGATAGGGAGCAAAACATAAGAGTAAGAAGCGAAAGTTCAATATCTTCTGTAGATACCAGAAGGAGGCTTCAGAAGGGTCATCTTGAGTAATGGTGCCGGAGGCTTTGTTAGAGCCGCCTGGAGCTATCTGTTTGTTTTGGCAATAAATCCACCTTTTTAATTAGCTACGCTTACTGTGTTATTAAGCTGGGAACCTGGACTCCTGACATAACTGTCTTTTTCATGATCGTCTCTGATCAGAGATTCCTGTTTCTATTTATTTATTTATTAAAAAAATATTTATTCGCTGCTAATTCGGTTTTTTAAAAACAGAGCAGTCTATAATAATTGTACATGAAAAAAAAACCCTATACTGTAATCTAAAAGCTAAAATCAGAAATCAGGTAGCTATTGTGGAAAGGCGTATTCTTGATGGCCGGCATAAACCTGCTGAAATGGAAAACAGAAGGCGCCTCTGCTGAATCACTATTGGCAGAGTATTGCACAACACTGGACCAAAAGCTGGGTTTCTTGTTGCCAAATGAGTCTTGCCAATTTGGGGCAGGAGAACAACACTTGAACACCTCCCTCCCCCCCCCCCCCAGGCTTAGGGGCGCCATCTGTTTCTCTGTTCTTTTAACAGCAGCCTAACAATCAAAAATTAAGCAGGTGAATGTTTCCCTATCAATTTGTCTCCATGACTGGATATTTTGGCTTGCTATTAAAGGCAGAAAGAACCTGTCCGAAAAAACAAGCTGACACCTCAGTTCTGGTGTTCTTGAAATTCAGTTTTGTTTATTTATTTTTAAAGTGTAAGTCTCTGACTTTCAAACACTTACTCAAAGCAGGTCACGGCTAAACCGAAACAAATGAAAGACCAGGAACGAAAAAAAGAGTGCAACACCGCCAAAATCCCATGCAGTTTTACTTGGAAGTCAGCCCCATTGTCTTCAGTGGGGCTTACTTCCTTGTAAACCACAGAGCCTAGGGCTTGCCGATCAGAAGGTCGGCAGTTCGAATCCCCGTGACAGGGTGAGCTCCTGTTGCTCGGTCCCTGCTCCTGCCAACCTAGCAGTTTGAAAGCACGTCAAAGTGCAAGTAGATAAATAGGTACCACTCCGGCGGGAAGGTAAACGGCGTTTCTGTGTGCTGCTCTGGTTTGCCAGAAGCAGCTTAGTCATGCTGGCCACATGAGCCGGAAGCTGTCTGCAGACAAACACCAGCTCCCTTGGCCTATAGAGCGAGATGAGCACGCAACCCCAGAGTTGTTCGTGATTGGACCTAACTGTCAGGGGTACCTTTACCTTTACCTATATTGTGTGTGTGTGTGTGTGTGTGTGTGTGTGTGTGTGTGTGTGTGTGTCACTGTGAGATAGTTCAGGCTGAGAGGCAGTGACTGGCCTAAGGTTACTCTGTGTGCCTCATGACCAAGTAGGGATTCGAACCCTGGTCTCTCAGGTCCTACTCCAATATCCTTACCATAGTACAATGTGTAATGAATTAGGATTGGTTTAGGAAGACTAGCACAATTATTCAATTTGCAGCACTGAAATGTGCTGTTCACTATGAACAGAATTCAGCCAAAAATGGTGTTTTTAAGAATTCTCATTGATTTCAGTGAGGGGGAAATTAAGCAGGTGCTTCACTCATTGAAATCAGTGGGATTCAGAATGTGCATGTTCTTTTTTCGCTCACAAATCTAGATCTCCTTCCTTTTTCTGCTCTTGGGGGAAGAAGACCATTGATGTCAAGCGTCCTATAGAAGCACTCTTTGTGGTAATTGCATTACATTCTTATCTGATGCAATAGTTCTCTTGGGACTGAATTAGGACCAGTATAGTAACCACAGTTAAAACTAATTGGATTTTAAAAGCAAAACAAAGCCGAAAATCCCAGATGCGACATTGTGGCAATACAGCCTAATTTTGTAAATGTCACATTTGTTGCTTGTGCATGCTCACTCTCCCCCCCCCCCCGTTTTACAATTTTATTTTATATTTTAGGTTCTTAGATTAAAACAGCAGAAAATATGCCTGGTTTGGACCAATCCAAACTGCACAACTGACTTGGAAGAGAAGCTGAGAATGTAGTCATGTGATGTCAATAGTACAACACAAATAGAGGCAGTACCCTTGGGAACTTATTTCTGCTTTTAATAATGCCAATAACGAATTCGTATTGGGGGGATTACAAAGGCAGCAAGGAAATGTTTGCCAGGGAAGTAAACAGAAATAAAAAGGCAGGCCCTCCAAAAGTTGCTGAGCTAACTCCCATCAGCCCCAGCAAGCATGGCCAACGGTCAGAAATGGTGGCAACTGCAGTGTCCGAAGGCCCACAGGTCTTCCATGCCTGGGATAGGGGGAAGATAAACAAGGGCTGCCATATGTCCGGGTTTTCTCAGACACATCTAGGAATCGGGCTGCCCAAAAATGCCGTCCAGGCATGTTTTGGTTTTTTTGCTGAATCCCAAAAAAGCCCCAAAACTTAATTTTGGGGTGGAAATTGGAGATGTTCCCAAAAAGAAGTTCAACCACTCTGCCCCACACCAAAAAAGCTGAACAACTTTGACAAACAAATAAAAACTCAACAACTTTGTCCGTATTTTCACTTTTGGGAACATGGCAACCCTAGATAAACACAAGAGGGGAATCAGCCATTTTCTCCATGCTCTCCTACATAGGTCTAAGTCAGCCTTTCCCAGCGTGGTGCCCTCAGGGTGGATCGCAGTGGCCATTAGCTTCAGGCAGCCTGACCAGTGGCAATGATGGAAGCTGTAGTCTAAAACAGGGAAAGCCAATATTTTCTAGTCACCTGAGGGTCTCATTCCCTTCCAGGCAACCTTCTGAGGGGCAGGAGGCATGTGTGCAACTATTCCCTTTGTTGAGTACGCTGGTTTCTACAACCACGTCTTCTCCATCCTCCATTCAGAGAAGCAAGGGGCATTACTGGAGTTCAAGGACCCATTCCTGCCAGGCAATAACACTCTGGGTGCAAAGGCGGGACTGTGATGGGTGTGGTCTGCGGAGAGCCCTGAGGTAAAGAGGCCTGGAGGGCTGCATCTGGCCCCCAGCCCTGTGACTTTCCACCTCTGGTCTAAAACATCTCGAGGGCACCTGGGTAAGGAAGCCCTGTTTGTTCATATGCACATGACTGGGGATGAGAGGGAGAGTGGGGAGTGATTTCTGGTGCTTCTCTCACTTTTGCATTCGCTTCCCCGCTTCATTATCCAGAAAAATAATCTCTCAAAGGACCTGTTGATGGCATTCTACCATTGTAGTGTATTAACTTATGGTCTGTGTGTGTGGTTTGGGAGCTGCAGGGAAAAAACAATGCTGTCCAGGGTTGTAAAGACTGCGGAGAGAATAATTGGGTACACCCTTCCCACCTTGGATCAAATCTATGCTCCCATAAGTGTCATAAGAAAGCTGCAGAGATAGTGCAGGATAGTGCACACCCCGGAAATTATCTCTTTCAGCTTCTGCCTTCTGGAAGAAGGTACAGGGTTATAAAGTGAAATATACTCAGAGTCGCAAAGTGATTTCATGCTCTTTATTCAGCTCATAGCGGTGAGGAGGAATGAATGAAAGTCCCCTCACAGTATCTGCTTTATATACATTATTTACACAATGGGCTGCACATGATTGGCTAATTCCGGAGTTCTACTGTAAGCCAATCAGGTTGTGGATTCACTTCTATCTGGAGCAGGATTGGGTGGTTCCTGCCAACCAATCATACTGCTGCATTGTTCTAGGACCAATCAGACTGCTGCATTCTGAATCCTTTTGTTCTAGGACTAATCAGACTGCTGCAATTTGGATCCTATTGTTTTAGGACCAATCAGACTGCTGCAGTTTGGATCCTATTCAACTCAGTACATAACACCCCTCCCCTCTAAGTTCCAGTCCTGTCCGGGAGGTCGCATTCATAGTCCTCAAGGTATGCCGGCGGCCTACGTTTGCGTTGCGGCCTGGGGTGTTCCCTGGTCCGGGCTCCAGGTTCTGGCTCATGTTCCAAGGATGCTGGCTGTGATGGGGCTGTTTGGTCTGGTGCAACCGGCTCGCTCAGTCGTGGTTCTGGTTCCGGTGTCCTTTCGGCCTCACGGGTCCTCTCTGTATTTACTGATTCTGCCTCTCCTGCTGGCCCCTCCTGCTCTATGGGCCTCACTGCCCCGCTGTTCCCTTGGGACTCCTCTGACCTGTCCTCCTCCTGGGTTTCTCCTGGGAATCGTCGCCGTATCTGGTCGCAGTGGCGGCACCAGCATTGCCCCCCATCCGTTAGCACCTCGTACGACACGGGGCCAGTGACCCTGGTGACTGTGGCGGGTACCCATGCTGGGCCTGCCCCAAAATTCTTTGCGTACACTGGGTCCTGGGCCTCGAAGGTACGGGGGTTCCTGCCTTCCCCCACCACTACCTCATCCTGAGCTCTATCGGGGTGAAGGCGGTCCAATCTGATTGCAAGGCGCCGACCCATTAGTAGTTCAGCGGGGCTCCGGCCAGTCGTTGAGCTGGGGGTGCTGTGCTGTGCTAGAAGGAATGTGGCAAGGCGGTACTCCCAGTCCCCTTGCGTCATGCGGCAAAGGGTGTCCTTGGTGGTCCACACCATGCGTTCTGCTTGGCCATTGGTGGCAGGGTGGAACGGCGCCGAACGGATGTGGCGGATGGCGTTCTGTGCTGTGAAGGTTTGGAATTCTCCTGACGTAAATGCAGTCCCGTTGTCTGAGACGAGAGTGTCAGGGAGCCCGTGGGTTGCAAACAGCCTGCGTAGTACCCGGATGGCTGCGGACGTGGAAGTGGACGGTACCAGTGCGACTTCCAGCCATTTGGTATAGGAGTCCACCACTATGAAGAATGTTTTCCCCTGAAAGGGGCCAGCGAAATCCACATGCAGGCGTGACCATGGTGCTCGGGCGGACTCCCAGGACTGGACTGGGGCCCTTGGGGGATCTGGGTGGGATTCTTGGCAGGCCTGGCAGTGTTTGACCCAGGCCTCTATCTCTCCATCGATCCCCGGCCACCACACATAACTCCTGGCAAGGGCCTTCATTCTTACTACCCCTGGATGTGTCTCGTGTAGGGCTGTGAGGACCCTTTTGCGGAGGGGCTGGGGAACAACGACTCTGCTTCCCCATAACAGGCACCCCTTGTGGGCCGACAGTTCATGTCTGCGGGTTGTGTAGCCGGCGAATTCTGGCCCGGGGCTGCTGCTGGGCCATCCCCTCCACACCCAGTCCAGGACCCGGGAGATGACCCTATCTTTCTTGGAATGGTGGGCAACTTCTTGTGCCTGAATGGGGCGGTCGGGAAGCAGCTCCAGGCTCATAACCTCTTGTGCAGGTGCTGGGTCGGGGCCTGTTTCCGGTAGTGGTAGCCTGCTGAGGGCGTCCGCATGGCCCATCGCCTTCCCAGGTCGGTGAATCAGTGCATACTGGTAGCTGGCAAGGAAAATTGACCAACTGAGGACGCGAGGAGACAGCACTTGGGGGGGTCTGCTTTTTGGGGGCAAACAAGCCAAGCAACGGCTTGTGGTCAGTCACCACGGTGAAGGGCCGCCCGTACAAGAAATCATGGAATTTTTTTACTCCCTTCACGATTGCCAGACCCTCCTTGTCGATTTGCGAGTAGTTCCGCTCGGTTGCGTTGAGTGTCTGGGAAAAGTACGCCACCGGTACCTCTCTTCCATCCGGGAGTTGGTGCCCCAGGACAGCGCCAATGCCATAGGGTGAGGCGTCGCATGCTAGCACCACCGGCAGCCTCTCGTCGAAGTGTGCCAAGACAGAGTTTGAGACAAGCAAGTCCTTGACTGCCTGGAATGCGGCCTCCTGGCGCTGGCCCCACACCCAAGGGGCCCGCTTGTCCAGGAGTCTGTGTAGGGGCTCCGCTACCGCCGCCTTGTGGGGAAGGAAGGAATGGTAAAAGTTCAATAGTCCCAAGAAGGCCTGAAGTTCAGTCTTGCTCTTGGGCACTGGGGCATCACAAATGGCCCGCACCTTGTCCCCAGTCGGGTGGACCCCTTCTGCGTCCACCATAAATCCCAGAAAGTCCACCTGAGGCACTCCTAGTAGACATTTTTCCCGCTTCACCTTGAGACCCGCCGTCTGGAAACGGTGCAGAACGGTGCGGAGGCGATCCTCGAACTCCTCTGGTGTGGGCCCGGCAATCAACACATCATCGAAGAAGGGGGTGACGCCAGGAATCCCTTTAAGGAGAGAGTCCATTAGATTCTGGAATATGCCTGGTGCCACGCTGACCCCGAATTGCAGCCGCTTTACCCTGAACGCTCCTCTGTGCGTCACAATCGTCTGTGCCTCTGCTGTGGCCTCATCTACTGGCAGCTGTTGATATGCTTGGGCCAAGTCCAGCTTGCCAAAAATTTTCGACCCAGCCAGGGTGGCAAGGACATGGCTGACCACTGGCACTGGGTATGCGTGGGCCACGAGGGCCTTGTTTATGGTGCATTTGTAGTCTGCGCAGATGCGGACCGAACCATTAGGCTTGACGGGTGTGACGATTGGGGTTTCCCAGGGGGCATTAGGCACCGGCTCCAGCACTCCTTGCTCCACGAGTCGGTCCAATTCCTCGTCTATACGGGGTTTCAAGGCGAACGGGACCCGGCGGGCCTTGAGCCTGACCGGTCGTACTGTGGGGTCAAGCTGTAGCGCAATGGGGGGGCCCGTATACTGTCCCAATTTCCCGTCGAAAACCCCTGGAAATTCCTTGCATATGGCATCCACGTCCACTTGTAAGCTAGTGTGGTTCACCCCGGTGACAGCTAGCCCCAGTGGTCCAAACCATGCCAATCCCAGTAAGCTAATGTAGGGGCCCTTGACCACAAGCAAGTCCAGTTGCCGCGTCCGCCCTCGGTATTGCACCCTGAAGGTCCCCACCCCCATTGTGGGGACCTTACGTTTCTGAAAGTCCTGTAGGGTGAATGGGGCCGGCCTGAGTTTGGGACCCCCAGTAGGACACAGTTTCCTTAAGGTCCTTGCCGAGATTATGGATAGAGTTGAACCCGTGTCAAGCTCCATGCGGCATGGGGCCCCCTCTATCTGTACCTCTACATAAATTTTCTCTACGTTGGGGTGGGGCAACTGGTATACCTGGCAGTCCGTGAGCTCCGTCGAGTTGCCTTGGTGCGTTGGGCCCCGGGACCTGGGGCTCTTGGGTTGGTCATCTGATGCCTGGTGTCGGGTGGGCCGAGCCCGACACACCCGGGCGATGTGTCCCGATTTTCTGCACTGCCTGCACTCTGCGTTGCGGAAACGGCAGGTCCTCCTCTCGTGACTCTCCCCGCAGCTTGCGCAGTTTCCTCCTTCTCGTCGAGGCAGCTGTGGTTTGTGCGCTGCTTGAGTGCGCTGCTGTACTCGGTGCACCTCCTCCCTTTCGGATCCTGAGTCGTCGGTGAGGTCTTCGTGGTGGACCCTCGGTTGGGATGGCAGGCTCGGCCGTGCCTCTTGCGTCGACCTCTCGGCAGCTTCCGTTGCTAGGGCCTCCTCCAGAGCGACCTGGAACGTTAGGTCCTTCTTAGCGTAGAGGCGTCGTTGCAGCTTCTCATCCTTCAGTCCACCGACGAGGCGGTCACGAAGCATGTTCTCCAGCTCTGAGAAGTTGCAGAACCGGGCGGCTTGGCGGAGTGAGGTCACAAACCCAGTTATGGTTTCCGCAGGGGCTTGTCGCTTTGCGTAGAAGGCATTTCGACGAGCCACCACTGAGGGCTGCGGCGAAAAGTGCCCCTTCAGCTGTTCCATTATTGTTTTGTATGGAACAGTAGCGACGTCTTCAGGCGCAAGGAGAGCCCGGGCGATTTCAAACGTCTCCTCTCCGCAGACGCTGAAAAATATCGCCCTCTTCTTCTTCTTTTTTTTTTTTATAAAATTTTTATTGGTTTTACAGAATTTTAAAGAACAAACAAACACTTAAAAAGCCATACAAACACGTATAATTTCATAACATTTTTTCATAAACCTCTTTTCTAAGACTCCCCCATACCCCCCCTTTCTGCATCCCAATGTCCATAAAATATCGCCCTCTTCTTGGCGTCTTCTTCGTCGGTGACCCCTTTGGCTTCTAGGAGGAAGGTGAAACGGGAGGCGTACGCTTCCCAGTCTCCAGATGCTGGGTTGAATGGCGAGAAGCTGCTGTTGGCTGCCATTCTGAGTTCCTTGTGTCCCGGAGCTGAAGCCTGGTTACACGGTGCGAGGCAGCGGTGCGGCAGGTGGCGGTGCTGCGGTGCTGTGTGTGGCAGTCAGCTCAGCGGGATCCCACCTTCGTCGCCAGTGAAATATACTCAGAGTCGCAAAGTGATTTCATGCTCTTTATTCAGCTCATAGCGGTGAGGAGGAATGAATGAAAGTCCCCTCACAGTATCTGCTTTATATACATTATTTACACAATGGGCTGCACATGATTGGCTAATTCCGGAGTTCTACTGTAAGCCAATCAGGTTGTGGATTCACTTCTATCTGGAGCAGGATTGGGTGGTTCCTGCCAACCAATCATACTGCTGCATTGTTCTAGGACCAATCAGACTGCTGCATTCTGAATCCTTTTGTTCTAGGACTAATCAGACTGCTGCAATTTGGATCCTATTGTTTTAGGACCAATCAGACTGCTGCAGTTTGGATCCTATTCAACTCAGTACATAACAAAAGACTAGGACTAACCGCCTGAGAAACAGTTTTTATCCAATGCGATTTTGGTTTTAAACACAGTGTAAGGTAGTTTCTGTGGGAGTATATTGTATTTAATTATGGGGTATCAGAGTTTTTAGGGGGTTAACCAGGCTGCGATAGCTGGGATAGCAGGCTTGTTGGTTTTTGAATGTCTGATGTAGATTTTTTCAATTTCGTTGTTCTGTATGGGACAATGAAAATAAAGATTATCATATTGTATCGTATTGTATCATATCCTTGTGTTTGGGGGAAAAGACTGAAGAGTGGAGCCTTCTCCACTCCAACAAGCTTCCTGTGCAGGTTTAGAATCCTGATCCTGCAGTGTTCTCTGTGTGTGGATCAGGGCTCCCCAAACTTGGGTCCCCAGCTGTTTTTGGACTACAGAACCCATCATCCATGACCACTGCTCCTGCTAGCTCTGGATGATGGGATTTGTAGTCCAACAACAGCTGGAGACCCAGGTTTGGGAAACACAGCGTTCCTCTTCAGACCTTCTACCAAATGCAAGTGCCAGGGTGCACTAGCTGAATCTAATCACCATTTTATTCCCCACATGTTGCATAACTTAGGGGCACAGTGAGAAATTTAAATGGTGGACCAGCCACCCAGATTAGTCAGAGTAATGTGCCAGATTTTTTTTTAATGGGTGCCCATGGAAAGTATTAATGATGGGCCCTGCCACAATGAAATTGGGCCCAGGCTCAAGATGCTAGGTGCTGACATTGACTCTCCTGGACCCAATGGATCTTGCTGCAGTAGAGATACATGAAACTTGACTGTTTCTTTAAAAACTCAAGGAACACCAAAGGAAGTGCCCTTGGAAATGCAAATAGAAGCTATGGAGAGGGACTTTTTGCCTCAACCATGGCAGGGAGATGGTTAAACCTCCCTTCCCCATCACGGTCCTCCCTTCAGCTGCTATATAAACAACAACAACAACACTATGCATCTTAATTGCATTCTTACAATTAACCCTCTACTTTGAATTTATTCTATATATATGACCTGGGATGCTTTCAGAGTCTGTTGCTCATATTGTAATCTTCACTGTTACTAAGAAGCAAGACGCTCCTATCTGTGTAACATCTCTTGGATTCATTCAATCACCATTAACCACGTCTGAGCATCTACAAAAGCACCTTAGTAACTGTCTGGGGAGTTTTGCTTGGATTACTTATAATGCATCAGCATGGAAGAGTGCCTGGAAGATGTACACACAAATTGGCATTAGCAGCATACGGACAGCATCCTGGCAGTGCCCTAACTTTTGATAATTGGAAGAGGGAAGAGGTAGCCAACATTGCAACAGGCATAATACGGGGCCTTTCTGCATGTGGTAAACTCGCTGTGTCACATTTCCTAAGCCATAGAAGTCCGACTGGCTGCACACACACAAAACAGGTTGACAGACACCCATGTCTCCACCAGACTCCAAAGCCCTTTGCAACCGTCTGGGTCTCAACAGGCCACCTGTTGCTTTTTCCCTCCCTGTTAAAAAATAAGACTGTATGGTAGGTGGGCTGCATTTGGCTTGGTGGGTTACAATATGTGTCTGACAGCATTGCATGTTATCCTTAAATATCTAGACCCAGATTCTGGAAAGGGCAGAGGGTTTATACCACCATGATATTTCTGAGGACTAGACTAAATTGAGCAGAACAGTTAAAAATTTGCATCGTATTTTAAACCGGTGCTTTCCTCCAAACTCTTAAAGCTTCTATGAACTTAAAAAAACACTACATAGCCTTAAAAAACAACAGCTGTGCTGTATAAAAGTAGTTTGCAGGTGCATAGTTGGAACTGAGGATATGAAGAAAAGCCCTCACTTGTTTTCCACAGTTTCCTTCTTTGATAAGCCTCTCTCCCCACAACCTGCCTCCCTCCCCATATATCTGAGCACATGACTCTGGGACTTCTATTCACAATATAAGTAGCTCAATAAGATGTGGTGGACTGCACAACAGTTTTGTTGTACACACTGGTTCTGTTCCTGGCCACCACATCGGTACCTGTAAATCTGGATTAAAAGGAAAGAAGAGCATGGATATAGTGTGGGACTTGGAACAGGGAGGTCAAGGTTCAAACCCCAGCACAGCTAGGAAACTAAAATGGGAACACTGGGTCCTTTTACCACATATGTCTTCTGCTCAAAAGAAGACACAGATACCTCTGTGGGTGCTGCCTTGAGTTTCTTAGAGAAAAGGAGAGGTACAAATTAAATAAGAAATATACATTTGGGCCCAACCCTAAGCCTATTTTCTAGCAAGTAAGTCAGTGGGACTTACTTTCATGCAAACATGTTCAGGATAAAGCTGCCAAACCCCATCAACAGGACTGGGACTAAAAATCGATTTATACCCAGGCATTCTTAATTTAATCTGTGTATGGATTGGGCCTACCATATAAAGGCTCCCAGGGAAAGCATAAATGCCTGCCTAAAAAAAAAGGCAAGAGCAACCAACTTAGCTTTCTTTTTCATAGAATACTACACCGCCAGGTCATTTAACATTGTTTAACAACCTGAAACATTTAAATTAAGTATCTGCTTTGGTGACTGGTGGCACACTTCTGAGTGTCTGAGGTGAACCGTTACAACCTTGTCGGGCACCATCTGCCATCCTTGCCCTCTGTTCTGCCAGACAGAAGGCAAGACAGCCAAAAGAGTTCCGCAAAACCACAGGTTGCTCCTCTTCGAGCATTTGGGAATATGTGCCCGGTGAAAAGTAAAAAAGGAAGCTTATATCGGGGGCTGCCAAATTGAATCCTTAAACCCTCCGTGTGCAAAGCTGATCAGGCAAAGCAATCCTACCGAGGTGGGTAGAGGAGACTTCATGATAGAGGAACAACCATACCATATTTTATGTAAACCACTTAGAGGTTTGTTTGTTTTTATTTTTATTAAGGTTAATGCCAGTTATCTTATTTCCCCTGCTATTTCTTCCCAATTGGTTCTGGTAGGAGGGAAATTCACTACACCGGCTCCTGACTTCTTGTACTTTTGTTTTGTTTATTTTGATGAAGGAATAATAATAAATAAATAAGAATAAAATTGTGCACCCCACCCCCGAGACCATTCCATTGTAACTATCCAACCTCCAAAAATTTCAACACCTTTTGCAATGGTTTGACCCCTTTCTGTTTTAACAGTACAAATTCTACAAATACTTTCCATATCTCCTCAGAATCATTTCTCCTGCATAATTCCTCATCTTACCTTAATAGTACATGTTAATTTATCATTCCTAGCTATATCCCACACCTCTTTATACCATTCTTCCATTTTATATTCACCTTGCCCCTTCCACTTCCTAGCTATAATAACTCGTGCAGCTGTCAATAAATTTGTGAGCAAGTCCTTCATAGCTTTCGAACCTTCCACCCCATTGTAAATTGATAATAATGCTACCTGTGATAATAATGCTACCTGTGGATGAGTTGTTGTACTTTTGGGGGGATTTTCTGGGGGTGGGGTTGTAGCACCCTGCTTGTGGTTAACGCTTAGCTGGAATGAAATATTCAACGCAGCAATAGAGAATTTAAAATAATTATTTATTTGTCAGACAAATAAATGAGAGGCACAGTGGTATATGGTTACCAAGCTCTGGCCTGGCCTCCTGCCATTATGGCCAGCCCTTATATTCCCTTAATCCAGCCCCCTTTGCTCCTCCTGTGGCTGCCTCTGTCTAATCAGCCTGGTTGGATTTCCTATTGGCTGATTGCTATATCCAATCCTAAAAGATACACCCATATCCTCCTGTCCTTATATGGAGGACAAAGAGCTATATATTGTTACATCTATAAATGACAAATAAGTAGTAATATATCTTACATGTGTCTTAACAAGGAATCTTAATTACCAGCTCACCTCTTGCCCTCCCTGCCCTATTGCCTTTTAAAACAAATGGTTAATCTTAAATTTTTATCTTAAACATATGTCAAGGATCTTGAGTTTCACATCAACATTGAAAGATATCCTTCATTTGAAGGTTTCTAAACAAATGTCTGACAGCTAATATATCTGGACAGCATTTGATGGCGTCTTCCTGTCTGGCAGGGGGGCTAAACTGCTGGCTGACTTAATTCCAGGATAAATACAACTCTTTACAACTATATGAAATCTAGCATTTCTTAAATCCTTTGCATAATTACATTTAAGCCAATATACTTAATACACAACACAGGTAGCCTCCTAAAAGGAATAAGGCCTTTTTAAAGTAGAGAGAGAAAGAAAAAAAAGAATTCAGTTTAAAACAGTTTCAGAAGAAACCTCTTCAGTTTACATCCCCCCCCCTTCTCCAGCCAGTTGCTTTGTTTCCATTAGCTCTTCCCAAACTCTCTCAGTTTAAGAAAGAAACAGTTTTAAAAAGACTTCCCAAAAAAAGCCTCTCTTTCTCTGTCAGCTAGATGCTTCTCCCCATTTGCCTCTGGCCTTAGAAAATACAGCTCAAGGTTTAAGAGAGGCCCATGGTATCATTTTACTATTTGCCCATTCCTAATTATATTTATCTCTGCCTTTGTTATCTTCTGTAACATGTAGGGTCAGTGTCATTACTCAGTCTGTATTTTCAGCTTTTACGACTTTGAGAATTGTTTTCTGCTATCAATCAAAGGGGGGGCCCCTTGTCTTAGGAGAATGGCCAAGGTTTTCTCTGCCTGGCATGAAACATTTGAAAATCTACTTTTGAAAATCTAAGCCCTCTTTAATATACAAGTCCTGATCAAACATTAATAAAATGCAGGCTTATGCCTGATGCCTCATTCCCCCCTTTCAAGCTCAAGGACCTTCATCCCAAGTGTCCTTGATAGCTTGACCTTCATCATGTTCCTGAGGTAAAGCTCTGTATAGGGCCATGATATGAGGTAGAGTTTCATTTGAAACCATCTTGCTAATTGTACTTCTAAAACATGAAATGATACATGGCATCATACATAAAACCATTACCACTACCGTCAAGAAAAACAAGCAAGACAATAGTATCCCTTTGAGTCCTGTGACATTAGGTAACCAATTGGTGAGCCATCCCATATCCCATCCTTCCCATGTTTGTACTGGGACATGTGCTATATTCTCCATCTTTGTGGCCAACACACGGATTGCCTCACCATTATCTGAAATGTTAAAGCAACAGGCATTCCCTGTCAAGTTCAAGACTCCACATAGGCCTCCCTGCTTGGCAAGTACATAATCCATTCCCATTTTCAGCTGCAAAATGGCGGCTCTACTTTCATCCAACTGTTGTGCAATAAGTCTCAAACTCTTGGCCGTTGCATTGGTTACAAGTTCCACTACTGCTTGCAATCGAATTATTCTGTTTAGATTATAAATAGGATCCCGTGCCCCTTGTATGAGCTCACCAGGATTCCAGGAGGCAGGATCATAATAGGCTATAATGCGCTCTGGTGGCCAATCATCAGTACCGCTCCAACTTTGGGTACTTCCTCCTGCTATATGAGAAATATCAGCGTTTCTTCGTGTACGCTTGGCCAAATTAGTGGGCATAATCCACATTGGTGGTAATACCCATCCCAGGAAACAAGTCCCACTCCATTTGGAGGGGAGTTTCTTGTATGCCCATTCTCCACATATCCACCACAACCATCGTGTCTGAGGTCTTTGGTACGTGGAGTACAGAAGGCGAAATAGCAAAAGAGGTAGAGAGTTCACAGTGCAGTATGTTAGATTGCCTTTTTCTGTCACAGTTATGTTCCATACCACTTTCCATGCATGAATAAAAGGAGGTGCACAGGGCAAGGCATCCCGAGTTCGATAGGTAGTATCGTGTGCCCAGGTATTCTTAATATTATCCCAAGTATAGTGACAATGAGAAGAGCCTATCATGGTAGAATCAGCTGCATCTGATGATCTATGTACACAGAATTCCCCTTGTACAGGTATAACTCGTAATGGTTTAGTTGAGTTCCATCCGGGGAAATTCTGTACTTCTGTTTGGTGTGGTATTTCGCTTACCATACCAATGGCATCTAATGGTATCGGTAATAAGGGCATACCTCCCTCTGAATCATCTGGCCCGAGAGAGCAAACAAGGCAATTGGTCCTATTTGCAACATTGGCTACCATTTCAGCTAAACCTACCCACATATTGTGGTCATGGTGGAATCCATATTTAGTCAATTTGGCCAGATTCAAGGACCCTTCCCCTTCCCAAGGGATCAGGATTAATAATAGAATCATGTTGATGTCTAGCATATGCATTCCTTCCACAAAAGATTACCTTATTGTGATAGCAAATAAATATTAGTCCCAATATAATTCCCCCAGTGACAGGAATGGGGAACCACCAAGACCAAAACATATATCCCGAGGATCCCCAATGAGTAATATCTGATAATTGTTCCACAAGGGGGTGGGCAGTCAATCAATTGTGGGGCAGTCAATCAATTGTATAAGAGAATCTTTCCTTTCACAATCGCTGGTTCAGATGCTCCTCAAGCTTCAGGCGTGCGCAGGTCAGCCAGCTTCCAGGTTGTGGCTGCAGCAGGCCGGTCGTCAAATGTTGCCCGTGACCTAGCCCGTTCCCGGTAGGGCTAGATACAGGGTTTTTTGGAGAGAGTCAGTTTAAGAGGATTAGAGGGGTCACCTTTGCACGTCCAACTGCCTTCGGACTTCTTCAAACGGGAGTGATGAATCCAGGGGGTCACCTCAGCTACCTTCACCGCTGTTGGAGTAGAGAGCAAGACGGTGTAAGGTCCACGCCACTTAGGTGCAAGTGGATCACGTTTCCACTCTTTCACCCATACGTTATCGCCAGCCTGGAACTGATGAATCGGCTCGGCAATGCTGCACGGCGTGCGCTCGAGGGCCCACCTGTTAAGAGAAACAAAAACACGGGAGAGAGATTGCACTTGTCCCTGTGTCACATGGTCTCCTATTTGTTTAAGATCAGCTGGAATATCCTGAACAAAGGAGGGCGGTCTCCCATACAGGAGCTCAAAAGGTGACAACTTAAGTCTTTTTGTGGGTGCACACCGAACACGAAACAGTGTTATGGGTAACACATCTACCCATCCCAATCCCGTTTCCTGGGTTAATTTTGCCAATTGGGTTTTCAGAGTCCGATTCATTCTTTCAGTTTTCCCTGAACTCTGAGGCCTATAGGCTGCATGCAGTCTCCATTTCACTTGTAGGACTCGACATACTTCTTGTACTACTTGATCAATGAACGCTGGCCCATTGTCACTTCCAATGCATCTAGGTAATCCAAACCTCGGGATCAATTCAGTGAGGAGTCTCTTAGTTACCTCTCGTGCCTTTTCAGTTCGGGTGGGAAAAGCTTCAACCCATCCGGTAAGAGTATCTACAAACACAAGGAGATACTTGAATCCCTTAGAAGGGACCAGCTCTGTGAAGTCCACAATTAGGCTTTCCATGGGGACATATCCCACATGTTGGATTCCAGGAGGTTGTACCGGTCCCTGCCTGGGATTGTTTTTAGCACAAAGAACACATTTCTGTGAAATGCAAGTTGCTAATTGTGATAAGTTAATAATATACAACTTCCGACTGAGACTCTCTCTGGTTGCAGTACCGCCAAGGTGAGTAGGTTCATGATAATTTCTTACAATTGTGCCTGCTAGATGATGAGGTACATAAATCCTATTGTCTGGCAGGATCATCCAACCGTCCTTCACAACTGCTCCTTCCTGTTCAGCCCACTTCCTCTCTTCTGGGGTATAGTGAGGTTTAACTTCTTCTGGAACTACCTCTGGTATGAGGGCTGCTATAAATCCTCCCACAGGCTTTTGGGCTGCCTCTCGGGCTGCTTTGTCAGCAGCATGATTTCCTCTGGTTATTGGATCCCTTCCTCGTCCATGACCTTTGCAGTGCATTACAGCAATCTGTTCTGGAGCCCATACTGCTTCTAACAGGATTTCTACTTCAGGTCCATATTTCAAGGCCTTCCCGTGGGCTCCTATTAGACCTCTTTCTTTCCATAGAGCACCATGTGCATGCAGGGTTAAGAAGGCATATTTAGAATCAGTATAGATGTTTGCCTTACATCCGGCTGCCAATTGCAGAGCTCTAGTTAAACCTATAAGTTCAGCTTTTTGTGCCGAGGTGCCAGCAGGCAAAGCTTCAGCTTCCACAACTTCCTCATTGGTGACCACAGCATATCCTGCTCGTCTGGCACCTTCATGCAGGTAACTGCTACCATCAGTATAATATACAACATCTGGATTTTTCAATGGTTCATCTTTCAGATCGGGTCTACTGGAATAAACTTCATCCATTATTTGGAGACAATCATGTGATTCTTCATCATCTACCTCTGGTAGGGGCAGCAAAGTCGCTGGATTGAGCATATTCACTACTCGTAGATGAATCCTGGGATTTTCACACAATAGGCCTTGGTACCTAGCCATCCTTGGGTTCGTTAGCCAATAACTACCCTTATATTCCATGAGTGTCAGAACAGCATGAGGTACATTCACATACATCGTCTGGCCGAAGGTAAATTTATCAGCTTCTTTGACAAGGCTGGCAGTGGCCGCTACTGCCCTTAGGCATGGAGGCCATCCTTTTGCTACTGAGTCCAATTGTTTTGACAAATAAGCTACTGGACGGTTCCAACTTCCTAATCTCTGGGTCAGGACTGCCGCTGCAATCCCATTCTGTTCATGTACATACAGCTGAAAGGGTTTTTCCGAATTAGGCAGTCCAAGGGCTGGGGCCTCCATAAGTCGTTGTTTGATAACTAAAAAGGCTTGTTGCTGCTCAGGTCCCCATACGAATGGGTCCTTTTCTGCACCTCGAGTGCTTTCATGTAAGGGTTTGGCCAGACTGCTGAAATCAGGTATCCATAGTCTACAAAACCCTGCTGTTCCCAGGAATCCTCTGAGTTGTTTCCTTGTGGTAGGTTCCTTAATAAGGCAAATAGCTTCTTTCCTCTCTGGCCTCAATGCTCGTTGTTGGTGTGAGATGTCAAAGCCCAAATATTTGACCTTTTCTAAACATAACTGTGCCTTTTTCTGGGAAACTCGGTAGCCAGCTTCCCAGAGCAAGTGGAGCAGTTCCTCTGTACCTTCTTTACAGGTATCAAAATCCTTTGCTGCTAGTATAAGGTCATCTACATATTGCAGAACCACCTTTTCTCCAGGTATTGAGGGGTAACTTGTTAGATCCTTCGCCAAGGCAGTGCCAAATAAAGTTGGGGAATTTTTGAATCCCTGGGGCAATCTCGTCCAGGTTAGCTGGCCTTTTGTTCCTGTCAAAGGGTCTTCCCACTGGAAGGCAAATATAGGTTGGCTCTGTGGTGCCAGCCGGCAACAGAAGAATGCATCTTTCAAGTCCAATACAGTAAAAAATGTTGCTTCTGGTGGGATCAAACTCAGCAGGGTGTATGGGTTTGGTACATTTGGGTGCAAGGTCTCGATAGCCTGGTTTACGAGCCTCAAGTCCTGCACTGGCCTGTATTCATCTGTCCCAGGTTTTCGAACAGGCAAAAGGGGTGTGTTCCATTCTGATTGGCAGGGCTTAAGCAGACCATATTTTAATAGGCGGTCCAAATGTTTCTGGATGCCCTCTGCTGCTCGCCGGGGTAAAGGATATTGCTTTACAGATACAGGGGTAGCCATAGGTTTTAAGGTTACTACAATTGGAGCTATATTCTTGGCCATTCCTGGTGGGCTATTTTCGGCCCATACTCCTGGTGGCACCTGTAGAGTTCGGAGGAGCTTGTTTAACTCTGTATCCAATGTGGGTTGGACTTGCAGGGCTGACATTAGGCGCCATGATTGTTCCTTAGGTACTGAGAGGGAAATTATTCCTGCTGCCTTTGATGGCAGTTTCATTTCTGGACCTCGAGGAGTGAAGGTGATTTGGGCCTGCAATTTGGACAGCATATCTCTACCTAAGAGAGGTATTGGACACTCAGGTATATACAAAAACTGATGGGTTAAACGATGTCCCCCAATCTGGCATTCCAAAGGTTGGAGGAAAGACCTCTTAGCTGACTGACCAGTGGCACTTTTAATGACTACACTTTTGGATGCCTTTTTCTGCAATAGTTCTGGGAGTACTGAGTATTCAGCCCCAGTATCAATCATAAAGTCTATTAAATGGCTTCCTAATTGGATCGTGACCGTGGGCTCCTGGAAGCCTAACTTTATGGAGTCCGGTCTTTCCTAGTCTTGGGTAAAATCCTCCTCTGCCAGTCCAATGACATTGTCCCTACTCCGTCCTTGTCCAGGTCTCTGATATCTTCCATCTCGGATCATTCCCCGTCCCCGTCCCTGGTTTCTTGGGCCGGAGCCTGGGCCTGGGCCTGGGCCTGGGCCTGGGCGTACTTCTTCCAACCTCAGGGGTTCAGGACACTCCCGCTTCCAATGACCCTCCTTCTTGCAATTTGCACATTGATTCCTTCCCAGTGGTGGATTCCTTCCCCGCCCTCTTCCTCCATTTAAGGGGCGGTAGTCTTGCTTCACTGCTGTGGCTAGCATTACCATCTTTTCCTTCTGCCACTTCTTCTTCTCTTGTTTCTCAGCCTCATCCCTATTCCGATAAACTCGGCGTGCAATGGCCATAATTTGGCTCATCAGCATCCCTTCCCATCCTTCGGATTTCTGAATTTTCTTACGAATGTCAGAAGCGCACTGGGCCACAAATGTAGCAGTAATCATTCTGCTGTTTTCAGGGGCTTCAGGGTCAAAAGGAGTCCATATACGATAGGCTTCTTGCAGCCTCTCTAAAAAGTCTCCTGGACTCTCATTTGGTTTCTGTTCTACTTCTGAGACTTTAGACATATTAGTGGGCTTCTGGCATGCCCTGCGGATACCTTGCACAAGCGTCTGGCGGTAGGTGGTAAGTCTGGCCAGGTGAATTACATTGTTTGGATCCCAATTAGGATCTTCCAAGGGAAAGTTGTCTTGGAGATGACGGTCAATATTATAAATATTTCCCACTCTGGCCTGCTCACGCAAATATATCTGTGCCTTTTCAATTATGTCTCTCCTTTCCTCAGTGGTGAACAGAGTATTCAGGAGCTGGCGGCAATCTGTCCAAGTAGGACTATGAGTATTTATTATTGAAGTCACCAAGTCCATCATAGCCTGAGGTTTTTCTGCAAAAGATGGGGTGTGTGTTTTCCAATTCATCAGATCTGTAGTCGTGAATGGAATATATTGCAGGGTCGAAGTTCGAGGTGGCCGTGGTCCGAGTTGCCCGTTAACCAGCACAGGCTCCTCAAGTGCATCAAATACTCTTCTGAGAGGGGCTACTACGTGATCTTTCTCTTCACTTTGCTCTAGGGGCCTCAAATCATAGGGGATGGTATTTGTCCCAAGGCGTTCTTTTAGCAGCTTTATACGCCTGGCTGTATTGCTTGCTGACCGATTAAGGTCTCCCTGTAACTTCTGTAATAATTCTCTAGGACTTGGATGTACAGGGGTTTGGGGTAGGCAATCAGTTGTTTCACTAAAAGAGACTGTAGATGGAGTTCTACTGGGACTCACAGATGGAATAACCACTTCTGCTTGGGCTTTATTATAGGCCTCCAATGCCTCCTGAAGATATTTATCATAATCTATCAAGGAATCAAGTTCTGTGACTCCAGCCCCATTATTCATTCCACTTTCTTGCCTTGGGGTTACAACTGGTGGAGTGTTTGGATTAGGCTCCCTTCGGTGTGGAGCATAGGGTGGAGGTGGAAGCAGCTCTTCCTCTGGTCCCTCAAAAATGGGTTTGAGTTTATTTGGCAAGATTCCTTTCCTAGCTTCGGCTTTTACAGCCAATAATTTGCATCGTTGGACTTTGCATTCCCTTATCCATGGAGGATTTTTATTTAATGTGCTCAGCCAGGAATCTATATATGAAAATTGTTCTGGGCACCCTCCAATTTCTTTGGCGATGTTAGACCAAAGTTTGCTTACTAAATTTATATCAAAGGTTCCTTGAGATGGCCATTCAGTATTTTGCTTCGGCCACTCTAATTCACATAACGTTCTCAGGCGCTCTGGCGTCATTTTGACTCCATACGCCCCTGAGAAGGCTTTCTTAAAATTATTTAACATACATTCAAGAGGTGTATTTTCCCCTTTTGAACCCCCAACTCCCATTGTATGGCCCTGTGAAGTATCCACTCAGTCACTCACACACACGCTTCGTGGGTTTCCTTGCCCAGATGGAGTCGCCTCACTGGGAACCGAAGTACTACCCACTCCACACTCAGGTCAGCTACAGATTGCTCTGTACTTTCTCACACATACAATGCGTTAGATACTTCACCACACACTACCTCCCATTCTTCCCTTTTCCCCCACCAGATCACCATCTGATGTATCCAACCACCTAGCGTACTCAGTTCCCACTTACTGAGACGCAGAAGTTTGATCAAGACTTCTCTTCCTCCCAATTAATTGGAGGGCCAAAAATCCCTTTGTGCACTTACCCCTGGTTGGTTCCGTTTCCCCCCCGGTCCGTCGCCGCCAGTGAGCAGGGTATCAGACAGACGAGACTTCTGCGTTCCCCCTGGAAAAATTTACCAGTGCGCGCTTGGGTAAGCAGTTTAGAGATCCTCTCTCTTGTACCCTGCTCAGTAGAGCGAAGGGGCTGCGTTCCAGCAGACCACTTATCCGAGTCACAGGAGCACCATAAAATGTAGCACCCTGCTTGTGGTTAACGCTTAGCTGGAATGAAATATTCAACGCAGCAATAGAGAATTTAAAATAATTATTTATTTGTCAGACAAATAAATGAGAGGCACAGTGGTATATGGTTACCAAGCTCTGGCCTGGCTCCTGCCATTATGGCCAGCCCTTATATTCCCTTAATCCAGCCCCCTTTGCTCCTCCTGTGGCTGCCTCTGTCCAATCAGCCTGGTTGGATTTCCTATTGGCTGATTGCTATATCCAATCCTAAAAGATACACCCATATCCTCCTGTCCTTATATGGAGGACAAAGAGCTATATATTGTTACATCTATAAATGACAAATAAGTAGTAATATATCTTACATGTGTCTTAACAAGGAATCTTAATTACCAGCTCACCTCTTGCCCTCCCTGCCCTATTGCCTTTTAAAACAAATGGTTAATCTTAAATTTTTATCTTAAACATATGTCAAGGATCTTGAGTTTCACATCAACATTGAAAGATATCCTTCATTTGAAGGTTTCTAAACAAATGTCTGACAGCTAATATATCTGGACAGCATTTGATGGCGTCTTCCTGTCTGGCAGGGGGGCTAAACTGCTGGCTGACTTAATTCCAGGATAAATACAACTCTTTACAACTATATGAAATCTAGCATTTCTTAAATCCTTTGCATAATTACATTTAAGCCAATATACTTAATACACAACACAGGTAGCCTCCTAAAAGGAATAAGGCCTTTTTAAAGTAGAGAGAGAAAGAAAAAAAAAGAACTCAGTTTAAAACAGTTTCAGAAGAAACCTCTTCAGTTTACATCCCCCCCCTTCTCCAGCCAGTTGCTTTGTTTCCATTAGCTCTTCCCAAACTCTCTCAGTTTAAGAAAGAAACAGTTTTAAAAAGACTTCCCAAAAAAAGCCTCTCTTTCTCTGTCAGCTAGATGCTTCTCCCCATTTGCCTCTGGCCTTAGAAAATACAGCTCAAGGTTTAAGAGAGGCCCATGGTATCATTTTACTATTTGCCCATTCCTAATTATATTTATCTCTGCCTTTGTTATCTTCTGTAACATGTAGGGTCAGTGTCATTACTCAGTCTGTATTTTCAGCTTTTACGACTTTGAGAATTGTTTTCTGCTATCAATCAAAGGGGGGGCCCCTTGTCTTAGGAGAATGGCCAAGGTTTTCTCTGCCTGGCATGAAACATTTGAAAATCTACTTTTGAAAATCTAAGCCCTCTTTAATATACAAGTCCTGATCAAACATTAATAAAATGCAGGCTTATGCCTGATGCCTCAGGGTGGGTGGGAATATGTGGTTATGAGTTCAATGCCAGCCATTCCTGACAGATCTATTTCCCCTCCTCAGGAGCGTCAGTTGAGAGGGTAGATGATGACAGTGGAGGTGAAAAACACAAGACTGGGCCTACTAGACCAGGCCCATCTAGTCTAGCATCCTGTTGCCACAGGTGGCCAAGCAGATGGCTCTGTTTACATCCCCGACATAAGAGTTCAGTCGTATCCCAGTTTGCTCTTGTGGTGATCTAACACCTGATTTCAATATTATGGAAACTTAATGTGAAATCCAAGCTGAGAAATCAAGTTATACATGAAAACAATATTGATCATGTATGCCTGAAAATCTCTTCTCAGCTATGAAGCTCTGACTAGTTCATAGGGTGGTTGTGAGGATAAAATGAGGGGCAGAAGAACCATGTTCTTGTGCAATAGAACTTTCCCCATTTCCTCTTACTGATTGTCTTGCAGCCATGCATGGTTTGCTCAGTGATGTACACAGTGGGACTTACGGTGTCAGAGGGATACTTTAAGCAGAGATTAATTACCAAAAATGGCTATCAAGGAAGTCATTTAATAACCATGCAGGTGTCTTTCACCAGAATTACTTACAGAGAAATCCTTCTCTGAATGAAAGCCACTTAGGCTTCAATCCTGTGCTCATTTACCTGAAAGTAATACAGGTTAAATTCAAGGAGACTTACTTCTGAGGAGACATGTATAGTGTTGCACTGTTGCTTACTGGCGAATGAGAAATAGAAAACTCAACAATTATTAATTGCACAAATGTGTAAACCTTTAAAAATATTAATAAGGAATTAAAGGATGTTTTATCACAACTGTTAGCAGACTGCAAGAAATAAAAAAACAGTGCAGTGAAAAGGTGGATTGAAAACTGTTTGAAAAGTGCTCTATTCTCTTCATTGTGCTTTTGGTTTATCTCTGCCATGCTTGTGTTTCTGTAACCAAATGAGAGGAAGATGCAGCTAAAAACAGTGACACGAAGAAAAATGAACACATCCTGCTTATCCACAGATGAACTTGTTTACATACAAAGTTTGTATCGAAGTCATCGTAGAATTAATTCATCTTTGGAACTGTGAAACTGTGTGACTGGCCCTCACTCACTGAAGCTTCATTTAGGAAATTAAATTGGGTTCTGGGACTGATTCCATTTGCATGAAGTTGATTTGAGGCTGAACAGTTTTCAGGGATATCTCATCTCAATAGTGTTATTATGTGCCAACTGGAAGAATTTGTGGCATGCAGTGGATCTCCCAGATCTGTACTGTGCTATGCATCTGTACAGCATCATTCAGACCAGTAACATACATGGTACATAACATGGTGTCATAGTACTACAAACTAGAGAGAATTGAAGAGGGGTATTTTTTATTGCTTTTGCTGTTTACTCCAGGGAAAGGTGCTTCAATCTGCAGCTTCCTGCAGCTCCTTGTCACTAAAATAAAAACAAAAACAGTGGGGGATTTTTTTTTTTAACGTGTTTGCCATGTGATGCCTAGTTTGGTCCTGAAATGCTATATAAGTAGCAGCTTGTGCATTTTGCATGAGCACGCTTTCTATTTGCTCAACAAGTGAGGCTGCATGTTTTAAACAAATGTTTCATGAGTCTGCTCCAAACAAGTATGCAGATTAATTGTCAGGTGTGGTTGGTAGGATTTCACTCCCTCTGCTGCAACATGGTTCCAAAGTGCTGCACTTCACCACTCCTCAGGAGTGAATGGCAGCCATTCATCAAAACAAGAGAAACGAAATGATCTAGTTGGAGATACTATTGAGAGGACAGCCATTGAGATCTTCTCTGCCTCTGGTGATTCCAGTGCTTGAATTGGCCTCCACCGTAACCTATAGACTCATTGTTAAATTGCGTTTATGGAAGACAGTCTTACTTGGCTACGAGTGATAGAAGGAGAAGAAGTAGTAGTAGAAGAAGAAGCCGCCTCTGGTGACTCTAGTGCTTGAATGATGCTTAGGTTTTGCCGCCTTTCAGCTAAGCCTCAGTCCACTTAATTTGCCTCCTAGAACCTTGGGGGAACCAATGAAAATCAAGATGTGCTTCTAAGCATAGCTCCGCCCCTTCATCTGTTAGTTCTGCCATAGATTCCATTTTTGGGTGCAACAACAGCAACAACTTTATTATTATTTGAACCCTACCCATTTGACTGGGTTGCCCTGGCCACTCTGGACGACTTCCAATATGCAGTGGTGCCCCGCAAGACGAAATTAATTCGTTCCGCAAGTTTTGTCGTCTAGCGAATTTTTCGTCTTGCGAATCACGAAATCCCATAGGAATGCATTGAAAATCAATTAATGCGTTCCTATGGTCAAAAAAAGTCCAAACAAAGCCAAATTTGGTACAACAACAGTTTATTAACTGCTCTTTAAAGTCACACATACTGTAAAGAGCAGTTCAAAAATTGAAGGGAAAATAAATTAACTTTATAAACATGACAGAAAAACATTTAAAAATCAACAAAGTGTACAGTACATTTTCTAAGACTCTGGGGGACCACTCGAAGAAGGCTCCTCTTCCACTCTTTGCTTCTTGCTCAAGAACCTGTCCATAGTCTGCTGCTTCATCCGCCTTTTCAGCACCTCCCTGAAAGGCGACATGACCCTCGTATCAAAAGTGTTTGCAAGGTCACGTGTCAGGTCCTTGTCAGGGTGGTGCCGCTGTGCAAAAGCCTGCACATTTTCCCACGTCTGGCAAATGTCCCTCAGTTCTTTGGAGGACACAACCTCCAGGAACTCCGCTGCAAAGTCTTCAGCCGCAGGAACATCAGAACTGGCAGCCTCTCCATGCCTGACCACGCTGTGGATGCCAGATCTTGTCTTGAACCGTTCAAACCAACCTCTGCTTGCCTTGAAGACTTCTGGCTCACCTGAGGTTCCTGGCTGTTCCCGGATGAGGTCAGCGTGCAAGGCCTTGGCCTTCTCACAAATGACGGCCTCAGACACTGTGTCCCCTGCACGCTGCTTCTCTTCTATCCAGATGAGCAGCAACTTCTCGACCTCCTCCAGAACAGCTGGGCGGTTCTTCACGATCCTGGTGACTCCCTTGGCTGCATCAGTCGCCAGGATCTTCTCCCTCATCTTCAGGATGGTCCCGATGGTTGATGGATTCCTCCCATACTCCCTGGCGATGTCCGTCACACGCATTCCGCCGTCGTGCTTCCGGATGATCTCCTTCTTCATTTCCAGCGTCACCTTCTCCTTCTTCCTCTCGCCGGCCACCGCAGCAGCAGTCTTCTTGGGTCCCATGGCAGCACAGCTCTTACCTTCGTAAACTCAGAAAAAGAAAAAAAAATAAGTGATGTGCTTCAAATCCAAAAAATACAAAAGCACCCAGCCACCCACCACACAGAAATTAAAACCCAGAACCAAGGCCTTGAATCCCAAGCACCCCAACCCAAAATCCAAAATCCAAAATCCAAAAACCCCCAAAAAAGTTTTAAAAGTTTAACTTACCAAATGGATGCAAGAGAAGTTCTGGAAAAGCTTCAACAATCAATCACTGATGTCTTCAGAAACCTCAAATGGCTGCAAAATAAGTTTTGGGAAAGCTTCAAAAATACCAATGTCTTCAAAAACCTCAACTGCTCCCACAGACACCCACCCACCCACAACACAGAAATTGCAAACCCCTCCCCAACTACTCCCCCAGCCCCTCCCGAACTGCTGCAAACCCCTCCCCAACTGTTCCCCCACCCAGACAAAAAAAAATTTCAAAAAATAACAACATGGCCCAATGGTCCCAGATTCCTGCAGAAACCTCCCCAACTGTTCCCCCAGCCAGCCAGCACTCAGAAATTCAAACTCAGGAAAAAAAAATTGAAAAAAAACCACCTGGCCCAGTGGTCACAGAAAATCATAAAAATTCCAAAAAAAACCCCACAAGCCCCCAGATTCCTGCAGAAACCTCCCCAACTGTTCCTCCAGCCAGCCAGCACTCAGAAATTCAAACTCAGAAAAATTTTCAAAAAAAAACAACCTGGCCCAATGGTCACAGAAAATCATAAAAATTCCCAAAAAAGGCCCACAAGCTCCCAGATTATCGCAACCCCCCCCACAACACCAAGTCCTTGAATCCCAAACACCCCAACCCAAAATCCAACCCCCCCAAAAAAAGTTTTAAAAGTTTAACTTACCAAATGGATGTAAGAGAAGTTCTGGAAAAGTTTTGGAAAAGCTTCAAAAGTGAGCAAAGTCTGAGAAAAGGCTACCAAACCACGTGCTAACAGTTGCTCCTCGAAGTCAAGTCGCAACTGCAGCTGTTCAAGCTAAGCACCTTTGGTTTTAACGGTTTTTAGACAAAGGAAACAAAGTCGCGAGACGTTTTCGTCTTGCGAAGCAAGCCCATAGGGAAATTTGTCTTGCAAGGCAAATTGAAAACGGAAAAACCTTTCGTCTAGCGAGTTTTTTGTCTTGCGAGGCATTCGTCTTGCGAGGTACCACTGTACATAAAACAACAAAACCTTGACAACCAGCTGTTAGTAGGCAAGTGGGATTTGTAACAAGCCATGATAGCATAAAATACTCATGTCCACTGTTCTACACAGCCATGTGCTTTTTCAATATATTCCATCCTACAACTCCTCATGTCATCAGCGTTCTTTAGCCATTTAACATGTTCTGTATGCACTCAGTTGGTTTGGGGGTTCCCACCCATAGGAGGGTTTTCCCATAAATATGTTTTGTACTTCTGCAAAATGCTGGGATCCTCTGAGACACCATATACCTCCCTCTAGCACACAGGCAGTTTGGCTGTTTTGGCTACATAAATAATAGCACTCACAGTTTGAACACCACATGTATGTTGTCCTAGCACCCCAAACAAATGCGGAGAACTGGGTCAAACAGAAGTGTGTACCGTATACTTAACAGTGCAAACAAGCTTTTTTCAACTTTTGTTCTTACCAATGGGTGTGGTGGAGGAAACCTCAAATGAAATGAGTAGTCTTATTCTCCTGCATGCAGTGACTTGGCACCTTGGAGCTCCACTAAACCAGGGTTTTGCCAAACTTGGGTCTCCAGTTGTTTTTGGACTACAACTCCCACCATCCCTAGCTAGCAGGACCAGTGGTCAGGGTTGATGGGAGTTGTAGTCCCAAAACATCTGGAGGGCCGGGTTCGGGGATGGATGCCTGCCTGAGTGACTAAAGAACAGCAAAACTCATAATAAACAAAATGTGGTTTTGCTGATAAAATAGTGTGTTATAAATTCTACACCGGCATTAAACTAGAGAGCCTGGCATAGAGAGCATAGGCTCCTTCCCCTGAGGCACAGGGCTATTGCTCTTTTCATAGGAGAACAATTAGAGAACAATTTAACCTACCTATATTGAAGGGACACTCCAAAGAAGATTTCAGAGGAGCTTTTGGTATCACATGGTGCCACCTACTCTCCTTTCCTTGCCTTTGATAATAGTTGTAACAGTTGAAAGCTAGGGTTATTGTCATCAGCATCTGATTGTGAACTCCTACTGAAAGACAAGGAGGATTTCACACCTTGAAGATCTTGTTTCCAGCAGTCTCCGAAACTGAGGATGTGTCTGTATTGCTTGGGACTCATTTCAAGTTTTGAAAGCTTTCCCCTCCCCCTTCACAGCTAAACCAGTTAAGACAGTGTTTCCCAACCTTTTTTGGGCAAAGGCACACTTGTTTGATGAAAAAAATCTCGCGGCACACCACCATTACAGCCCCGTGACGTCAGCGCGCAGCGTCACGCCGGGAGGGACGCACGAAAGTGAAAGTTTTCAATTTTTTTCCCTCCCCCTTGCCGGGGAACCTCCAAGCTTTGGGGGTGGGGGGGGGGAGGAGGCAGCAAAGCGAGGGACTGAGGGACCCTAACTCTAACCCTAACCCTCACCGATCACCCGGGAAAGCATGCAAACGAGGAGCCCCCGTGTCCTGCTCCCGGCAGCGGACGGCACAAAGCGAGGAGGCCTGGACAAGGCAGCACGCTCCCCGTTCTCGCTGCATCGGGGCTTTTCTCCTCCAGGCCACTTTCGAAGTCCCCTTCTCCGTTCCCAAGAGCCGGAGCCGCTGCTTCCAGGCCCTGTCCGAGCCCCAACTTGTGGCCTCACTTCGAGGAGCGCCTGTTGCTGGGGACGGGGCTGCATCCCCCTCAGCCGCCGCCTCGCTTCCTTCCAGGAGACCCGACGGCTCCCCCTCTCCCGCTCGCCGTCCTGTGCCCGCAGCAGACCGAGACCTCCCCGCCCCCGCTCGCGAGTCCCTCCGAGAGCCCTCGGGACTGACTCCGGAGTCGCGAGGCGGCGCGTCGCCCAGGGAAGGGGCGGCTTCCCACAAGTCCTCCGGGAAGCAAACGCCCTCGCCCGCCTCCCTCCAGGCCGCCTCGCTTCCTTCCAGGAGACCCGACGGCTCCCCCTCTCCCGCTCGCCCTCCTGCGCCCGCAGCAGACCGAGACCTCCCTGCCCCTGCCCGGCTCGGCCCTACCTGGGCGCCTCCAAGCCCGGCCGGCTCCGCGTCGCGCTCCACGCCGGGCAGCTGCAGCGGGGGCGCACGGCGGCCCGGCTGAGCGCGCCCCAGAGCCGCCGCGCCGTCGCTCGCGAGTCCCTCCGAGAGCCCTCGGGACTGACTCCGGAGTCGCGAGGCGGCGCGTCGCCCAGGGAAGGGGCGGCTTCCCACAAGTCCTCCGGGAAGCAAACGCCCTCGCCCGCCTCCCTCCAGGCTGCCTCGCTTCCTTCCAGGAGACCCGACGGCTCCCCCTCTCCCGCTTGCCCTCCTGCGCCCGCAGCAGACCGAGACCTCCCCGCCCCCGCCCGGCTCGGCCCTACCTGGGCGCCTCCAAGCCCGGCCGGCTCTGCGTCGCGCTCCACGCCGGGCAGCTGCAGTGGGGGCGCACGGCGGCCCGGCTGAGCGCGCCCCGGAGCCGCCGCGCCGTCGCTCGCGAGTCCCTCCAAGAGCCCTCGGGACTGACTCCGGAGTCGCAAGGCGGCGCGTCGCCCAGGGAAGGGGCGGCTTCCCACAAGTCCTCCGGGAAGCAAACACCCTCGCCCGCCTCCCTCCAGGCAACATCTCGCGGCACACCAGGCAACACCTCACGGCACACTAGTGTGCCGCGGAACACCGGTTGGGAAACACTGAGTTAAGACACACAGAGAAGCTTTCCTTTCTTTCTTTTTCAAAGGTAAGATCTTGGAGAAACATTGTAACACCTATATGTGATTACTGGCTGGTCTTCCTACATTCTCTTTTGAAGTCTTAACAATATTAAGTGCTGGCGTTGCTACATCATTGCAGACATCTCTCTCTCTCTCTCTCTCTCTCTCTCTCTCTCTCTCTCTCTGTGTGTGTGTGTGTGTGTGTGTAAAGATCCCACTCATGTCAGTGACACTTTAGTTTCATTTATGAGGTGCACAATTTAGGTCTAAGCTAATAATTTTCAGGAGATTTAACTATTTAAACTAATACTGAAAGCTGAAAGTGGAATGCTTCAAGCTAACAAATTAATTCTAAAACTAGTGGAATGCCATGGGTGGAAAAAAGTAGTAGTTAGGGTTCTTTTCTCACTGGCACTGCTTTTATATTCCCCAGTTAGCAGTCTTCTGCACATCACAGAATCTCCATGCCAGGAAAAGATCCACTTATTAAATCATGTGCATGGTGTAACCCAGCCCTCTGCAGACTTTGGCATGCTTGTACGGATGTCAATCAATAGTTTTAAGAAGATCTGTGTGGGATCAAGCTGTCTGATGCTAGCCAGCGAAAACGGTTGCAGCTCTATACATATAGCACAGCTAAGTTATCAATGGTTTAAAAGTGTGCTCTGTTTGAGAGGGTAGGCTTCTTGCAAGACTTGAGGCAAGTTTTTTTCCAGATTCCTGTTCTAAGATGCACGGTATTTGTGAACCCTTTCAAGCATGTTTTTGCTCAGATAATCAGGAAAACCATGGCTCTTGCGGTAATTGCAACTCACATTTATTTCAGTGTGCGTTTCGTTTTCTTATTTTAAAAAGTTAAAGATCCTCTTAATGAATGAAGGTCTTGTCTTGTAACCTGATAGATACTTATTACAGTGCATGCAAATTGTTCAAAATAACTCAATATGGCTTCACATTATTGCAAATCATTTGCAGCCCAATCCTGACCACGTTTCCCCTGCATTTCAAGACAAGTTGCTCTGTAAACTTCTTCCTTTGCTTGCTGCCGCTGGGAAACAGAGGATGGTCTCTGGGCCCTGTCACCTTCTTACTCACTAGTGCACAGCCTGGGTATGGGAGTCATTCCCCCATGGTGCAATATTCATGCACACTCCCCAGTAGTATAGGAATACACCACGGGGAAGCAGCTTTCATGCTGTGTGGGCGTGTGTAAAGGTTGTCTTGGCGCAGATCAGAATTGTTTCAGTAACTGGTGAATCAGTATCTTGGTATTAAGTCAAAGCGATCACCTCTGAAGATAGCAAATGCTTGTGGCTTTATGATGTTTCTATATTAAAAAAATCATTTTGTGTATACATTCTAACAGGCTGTTATCTATACCTGTTATCTAGCCAATTAATCTGCAATTTAAGTAACTGCATTGAAAACAACAGTTGTTTCTGCTGCTTGAAAAACTGGAAGGACATCATTTTAGCTGATTAAGTATAAAAAAGATTAAACGTTGCACCACTGTTTTGTACACCACAGTCTGATGGGACAAAGAAGCAGAGCTCACAGAGTTAAAAGGGCAGGTTGGCTTTTGAAATGAGTTGGTTCACTGGGGTCATCAGAGACAGGATGGAGGCTTAGCCTTCCCCCCCTAAAGTGTCTGCAAATGCATATCTTAAGTTACTCCCGCATGAGTAAATGGCTATCATTCATGTCTATGGTGAGAAGTAAAGAGCTGCCCTGGGGGGGGGGGAATACAGTTTCATTGAGTGTGAAACTCCTCCTTATCCTTGACGCAGACTGTGTACATAGTGTTAATGCAAACTTGGGGCCACAAGAGATCTGATTTTTCCTTGTGCACTTTTGTGCACATTCATCTACATATGAGCACTCAAGTCTCAATGTTCTTCTAGCGGGTGGTGCTTGATGGAAAGTGTTCACAATGTGTAATATGTACCTCTTCCCTCAATAAGTACTGTACTTGCCACCCTCTCCCAGTTCCAGAAACCCGAAGTCCATTGTGGGCATGCACACAGGTATTTGTTTACTTATGCATGCAACCATTAAAAAAAACAACAACATTATTATGACACAAGCTTTCCAATATACCAGACTTGCAGGTTAAAACGTGTTTGTCATCCCACTAGCAGCCCATTGATGAATGCCACACCGATGGCAGTAGGAGTGCAATTTTATGTTGGATTTCCCCCCTTTCCTTCTTTATCTGAGGATCAGGGAAATCCAAATTAAATGAGAGGAAGGTGCAGGCTGCTACGTGGGTGAAGACAACATCATGTGGTCTATGGGAAAAGCATGCACACACACGGGATGTATTGAGTTCACTTTAAACTGACATGTACCAAGGGGTATACAGAACTCATAAATGTACAGTACTTCTTTTGTAATGCCTTGCCCACGATATACCACTGTGCAGTGGTAGAGTGCAGGGTTTTTGTGTATATATAGTCACAGCTCCGATCTCTGGGCATCTCAGTTTAAAGGCTTCAGAAAGCAATTCTGGAAAAGTCCCCTCTGGCTGAACAGCTGCTGCCTGTCAGGCTAGATCACCTTTGACAACTTGGTGCCCTCCAGATGTTTTGGACTACAATTCCCAGTCAGTATAACTGACAGTCTGTGCTGGGCCCGGGGGTTAACCCGAGCCACGCGGTCCAGGTCCGGTCCCCAATCCCAAGGATTCCGCGAGGAGTCAGTCCAACAGGGCCAAGGCAGGAAACCGGGCTAGGTCAGGCACAAGGTCTCAGGCGGGAGCAACCTCTGTTGGGGTAATGGCTGGTCCTGATCCCCCAGTGACTCATCTGTCTCGCCCGAAGGCGAGCACTCCTCCTGCAAGTACTCAGGTCTCTCCTCTCAGACCTCAGTCTCTGCAGCTTGGGAGATGTTGGTGGGTTACTAGACCCAGAGGCTGCCTCAGCCTCTCCTGACCCAACTGGTAGTGGAGCAGCTGTATGTGATTGCCCAGCAGAGAGCAACGAGGTAATCCCCGCATCTGGAGCCAGGGCAGGCTCAGGCCCCTGACTCGGCCCAGCTGATGCTTGTTGCAGGGGAACCTGTGCAGACTGGGGCTCTTCAGAATCAGGCCCCAGACTTGGTTCCAAGTCCCAGGCCATCACACAGTCAGGGATGATGGGACTTACAACCTCTGTTGGGTACCAGGGTGAGGAACTTATAACCTCTGTTGGGTACCAGGGTGAGGAAAGTCAAGGCTAAATAAGACTAGGCTAGATGGCCGAATAGCCTGATATGGTACAAGGCTGCTCCCTATGTTCATCACACACAGACACAGGCGTAGTTAACCTGTGGCCCATTCTTGGGACTCCAACTCCCATCAGTCCGAATCGGTGTGGCCTTTTGGTCCAGGATAGTGGGAGTTGTGGCCCAACAGTGCCAGGAAGGCCAAAGGTTTGTATGCTTCATTCTAGCGTCACCAATGAGTTCAGCCCAAGATAATTCAATGAGCAACTGTGCATGTCATGTGACACCCAAGCCTGCTCCCCCTCCCTATTTTCATTAAGAATACTGTAAGCAGATGCCTATAGTGAGAAGCTGCCCTATAGGTAGTCAGACTATTGGTTCATTTGGCTCTACACTTGATTGGAGCATCTCTTGATTGGAGCATCTCTCTTTTAGACAGTGACCTTTATCAACCTTACCTGGCAATGCCCAGTTAAGCATTTGTTATGCCAACGGGAGGCGCTTCAGAAGCAGAATGGGCTCCATGGCATTATTGGTGTATTAAGTACTGAGTGTGCCTGCATGATTATGCAACTTGCTGTCCGCCATTTGTAGTGCCTGATGTTACAAGGCCCAAACCCTACCACTGTACAATCTCCAACTAATAGGAGGAAAACAGCAGAAGACCGGGTTGTCAGGGAAGCCTATCTTCTCCACAGAATTATAACTTAAGTCTTTGGGTCTTCCTAAGATGAATCAAACCAACAACTGGTTTTAAGCCATTGCCCAAATGCTGTCAGGGCCATCTAGCAGCAGAGATGGGAATGTTATGATTGAACAGTACAAGATTTCTGCCCTTCCTGCGCAAATGCATCCCTGAGAATTCTCAGCCTTCCAATCCTGACAAGTGTCTCAGTGGCCATCCATTCATGAGCGTCCCCTTGTCCATCGATTCTCCTACCCCCCTCTCCCCTATACATAAAGGCTTGCATTGTTCTGGAGGGCTGATGTGTGGAAACATATTTTGGCTTTTTCCGGGGAGGCGAGGGCTCAGCTCGGGGCCTGACTTGAGCGGAGCTTTTTCTTTAAAACAAATCTATTGTTCCCTGCCACGCCCCTGCTCGCATATTGATATATTCGCTCGAACAAAGATCCCCCCCCCACGGCCCAGACAGACTTTGACTGAGAGCAACAGACGACTGCCACCCCCTCCTCCACCTCGCAGCCGTTCCTCCCTAATTTACCCAGAAGTGCTTTGGTGCGCGTTTGCGTTTCCGCTGGGTTTTCCTGTCGGGGGAAAGGGAGAGAAGGGGCGCCGCTTGGCGTCCTCGGAGTCTATTTTTTTTTGCATCCCTTTCCCACACCTCTTCGGCTCGCTTTGTCTCCCTCCCTCCAAAGCCTCACGGAGGAAGCTCTCCCCGCCGGGGCGCGCGGTGCCCTTTTTTTTGCGCTCCGGCGGCGGCAGCAGCAGGAGGAGGAGAAAGGCAGAGGAAGCAACTGCGTCCGGGTGGCGCTTTTTATTGTTCGCGTGCGCCTTTGGGTGGGTTGGTGGGTGGGTGGCAAACCCTTCTGTGCGCGCGCGTGTGCGCGTTCTTGAGGAAGCGGGGCTGCTGCTGCTCCACCTCCTCCTTGCCCTCCTCCTCCTCCTCTTTTCCTTCCTTCCTCCCTTCCCACCGCCGGTTCCCGGCTCGCTATGTTGGATGTGGCTGGCTAAGGAGGAGGGAGCGCGCGCGCGCGCGCGGAGAGGCGCATCTGGTTCCTCGACCATGGCGTAAAAAAGCCGACCTTCGCGCGCACCAGAGGCTGAAAGTGGGGGGACTCTCCCTTTTTTTTTTAATAAAACGACGACGGCCACAATTGAACCGACAACCCCTCCGCCAGCCTCCTTGGGAAGGAAAGCTAAGCGGACCCGAGCTGCCTCCTCCCACATCTCGCCCTGCACCCCTCCTCCAATGAAGAAGAGTTTTATCCTGGAGTGAAGGAAGAGAGGGAGGAGGGGGGGAAGGAGAAAGAGAGAGAGGGAGATTGGGGTTTTTGGGTGGGGGGGGTAGGAAGGAAGGGGCGGCGCTTTCTCCTCTCCTTCACCCTGGCGTGCTAGCAGTGCTTGCCGTCTTTTGTTAATAGAAAGAAAGAGGAATTATTTAATAGAAGCGACGGGGAAAATGGCGAACGACTCTCCTGCGAAAAGTCTGGGGGAGATAGACCTCTCCTCCTTACGGGTGAGTGCGGCTGGAGGTGGGCTGGCTTGGGTGGGGGGCTGGCTGGCTGGCTAAGCGGGGCGCGGCAGGCGACCCCTCGTTCCCTCGCCCCGCTCGCTCGCTCGTCTTTTCTGCCTCCCGCTGGCCACACAAAGCGGGAGACGTCTCCCCTGGCGTGGCTTTTGTTGTTCGCAGCTGGGTTGGAGGAGAAAAGCGGGGTGGGGGGTAGGGAGGGAGAGTTGGGGGGTTGCGTTGCTGGGGGAAAGAAGCTCCGGGGTTTGCAAGGGGGGTGGTCGCGGTTGCTTGCTGCGGCTGAGAAGGGGCCCTTCTGCCGGCTGGCTGGTTTGTCATCGCCCCGTTTTGTTCCTTGGAGCTTATGGGGAGGGGAGAGAGAGAGAGATGAGTTCAGTCTTGGGCTGCTTTCCTTTGTTTGCATGTATTGGCATGTGCGTGGAAAATCAGGGCGCAACAGCTGTACAGCCAAACAATCCCCTCCAGACAGTGGCGTTTTTGGGGGGCGGGTGGGTGCGCCGGTGGTAATTTCTTATCTATATAACCCTGCTTTCCCCCCTCTTATCTCCCCCCTCCCTTCTCCACACCTTTATTGTGTAGGACCCTGCTGGGATTTTTGAGCTGGTGGAAGTGGTTGGAAATGGCACCTATGGTCAAGTTTATAAGGTTTGTGTCAAGAATTTCATTTCCTTTAAAAATCATAATACATGCACATTTTCCTCTTGCACAGCCTTGATGCTGGCTGGCCACCCTGCTTTGCAAACAAAAGTTAAGGGGAAGTAAATCTCTGGTGGCTTTGTGACACAGCTGTCAAGCTCTGCTGTTTACTCCCTCAATGAACCTTTTGGGGTCTGAAGAACCCACCAAGTTAGCTTGTTGCTGCCCCCAAATTAGGATCCAAGAAGCTTTTAAATCTTGTATTCTCCTTCACAACCATCCAGTCTTGTTTATTCAGTTGGCCCTGTCAGTCTGCTGATATGTGATGGTGGGGAAATTGGGGGTGTTCCTGCCTTTATTGAAAATAGTCAGATAGCTTTTTTTGGTGGGGAGAATGTCACTAGCTTTCTTTGTTATGAATCCTTCCAAGGCGTGTTAAGATGTGGAGACTGGCATCACATTACCTCCAGTGTCTTTTAACTCTGTAAGAGGGTGTGGATGCAAAGGGGTGGGGTGAATCAGGGTAAAAAGAGCAGGGAATGTTATTGTATGTCTGGAGAGCAGAAGATCAGAATTCATAGAATAACCTGTTTGACGAGCAAATGATTTGGGGAGAAGCGCACACATACAGAGGAAACAATTGTAGGATACTGAGAGATGTTGCTGTTTTCAAAGGCTAGGTGTGAAGGGAAGATAACAGCCCCCCTCCCCCCAAAGTCTGTTATATAAAGGAAACCAATATTGAGATTTCATGGCTGTGTAATGTTTAGTCACCCATATGACTAAGTTTTTCATTGTACATTTTACATGAGTAAAGGATGGCCAAGCCTAAGGAAGGTTTGTAAGAAAAGATAGGAAGAGGTTTGCTTCTTGTTTGGTGTGCACCCAAGTCTAATAAGCCTGTCTTCCAACTTATCACAATAGAGGCTCCTTATCACAATAGAGTTTCAGCACATGATCAGATGTGGGTCCCCATCTTGTGTACGTTCAGTGAAAAAAGTAGAGTATGTGTCTTTGTGTGTCCATAATGGGGGACCTGTGGCTCTACAGATATTGGTGGACTTGGCAACTCCCATCAGCCCCAGTCCAGTGTGATAAATGGCCAGGGATGCATCTAGAGGGCCACAGTTTCCCCATTCTTTATTTACATGCTGGTTCCAACGTGGGAATCACCTTCTTTTGATGTGTGGTGTCCTTGGTATTTCTCTTTTGTTTTACAATGATCTACAAGCTGTATTTTGTAAGGAGATTGTTGGCTGGATGAACAGTAGTGATATGAAGTAGCTTTGATCTTGCTGTAAACAAAAGGAGTTAGTCCTATGCAACGACTTTAAAACATGTCTAAGTTTGAGGCTGATTTATGGCTGACCCTTTGAAACTGTTTCATAATGATATTTCCCCCTGCAATTTCTTTGCTTGTGAAGCTTATATATCACATTGGGTGTGTCCTCTTCCTGCTACCCCTAGAAGGGAGTTCAGTTGTGTGAGTTTAGAATCTCTTGTAAATAAAACGAGTAGAAAATAAGTCAATTAATTTGACAATGCTTTGAGCTAAATAAAATGTTTTATGAGTTGACTATAGGCTGGCTGATTATAGTTTTACTATTTATTTATTTTTTGCTTGGGTGCCATTCCAGTGTGGAATGAAAATAGGTAATCACTCCAGGGTCCCATAATATTTACAAAAGGTGGCTGACTACATCATGTAAACAGAGGGCTTCATTATTGCCAGTAGTGTATTGCCTGTATATACAATGGAAAGAAATGTGATTGTGGAATACCTCTGCTAGAGATAACAATGTTTTGGTAAGTTGCATACACACATAGAATCAAAGTGGTGTAAGCCCAAATGTGCATGTGCCACTTTTGCTTCAAAGACATTATGTGATGCAACATCCTGTTGCTTTTTTTTTTTTGGTATGGCAAAAAATACCTATTTGGCTGCATGGATGGGGATTCTTCTTACCTATCCAATCACTGCTCAGGTTTGGGAACTGGACAATATCCAAAGTGATGGAATATAGTTAATAGTTGAATAACTGGTAAGACATCCTAAGATAACAAGCAACTTCAAGATGAAGTTGTATTACAAACCTGTCTTTGGGACCAGTCCTTGGAGTTAAAGCCCTGTGACCAAATTGATTGATTCTTACAGAATATAGCTGGCAGTAAACCTGTACTTGAATCTTTCAGGGTATTCCCTGATCTCTGTTTGACACTGCAGTTGCTGTGCTACTGATAATTTCAATTCTGGGACCTTTGTCTTGATATGATAAATATCAGTTGAGCTGAAAATCGGGGACATAGTGAAGCAACTACAACTTCTTATGTATTGAACTATGCATGAAAATCAGAAGAATATTAAAGTTGCCTTTCTTTGTTTTGTCTTAATGATACTGTGTATAACTTTTTGCTTCCTGGTTTGTTGGGACTGCACAATAGCTTAAGTATTCTTGTTTCGTATAGAAAACTTAGAAGTTATTTTTAAAAACCTTTGTCCATGAATATGTCCAACTGTCTCCTTAGCGTCAATTAGTTTTGGTAGATTGGCTATTGCCCTAAGATATGAAAGAAGTGAAGCAACCATGTGCAAATAGTTAGTGTTAAGGTCTAAGGTTTTCTCTTTTATAGGAACTTCTCCCCAGATATTGGCAAAAGAAGCTATGTAGTAAATCTTTAAAAGTATGTGTCTCAATTCATGCTAAGGCATGTGTATGAGATGTTCAAGGCCAGCCTTACCATTGATGTCATTGTTGACGTCAAAGAGATGCACTAGGACGCAGTTTATTGGTACACGTAAATAGGAGAATCTGTGGCCCTCCAGATGTTTTTCAAATCCCATCGGCCTCAGCCAGCATGGCCAAGAATGATGGGAGTTGTAGTCAGCAACATCTGGAGGGCCAAAGATGAACCAGCCCTCACATCTGTTTACAAATGTGTCTTGGTGGGGGTGGGGAGAGAAACTTAGAGAGTATTTTTTTAAATGAGCATGAAAATGAAATAACAGATTACATTGCTGCCCCAGCAACCCTCTGGGTTAAGCAAGTAAAATGTTGTTGTTTCAAAGCTATTTAAAAAATCGAACATTTAGAGTTTAAAGGAAAGCAGTAGTTGTGAACCTCCCACAGAAGTTTGACGTCTTTTGTACAGCAAATAGTTATGTCTGGCAGAAGTACAATGAATAAAGTTATTTGGGATAAGATAAAATTTGTCTAGAAAGCAGGGTATTGTTAGAATGTCAAAGAGGAACCCCTCTTCCCTGAGTTGAGGTCAACTGATTGTCAGCTAAATGGCATGTACAGACTTGCCCACTGGTGTTCATTCTCTCATTGGAGAATGAGGAGCTGAAATGTTCTGCTGTGTGCATGTTCTTTCCTGTGTTTATATTGTGTAGTCTGCCTGATCCTTAAGAGACAATAGGCTGTTTCACATCTATTTTGTTCTAATGTTGGGCATGTTGAATTAGCACTGGATGGTAGTACGAAATTAGCTGTATAAAATTAGCTAAATGATTTGGACTTGGCAGAGACATTGCCTGTGGTTGTGGTTATTTGTTTGTTTCTATCTGCCTCTTTTGCTAAGAAACTCTCTATTGACGTGCTCCAAGACGATCTGAATTTTGCAATCACCAATATGGGAATGAAACTTGTGAACAATGCAACGCCAGCTTAGCAATTCTTTATGGAGTACCTTTAAATAAGATTATAGGCACCTAACTGTGCTTGACAAAACTATTGCCAACAGCTTAAGCAGTGCAAGTACCTCTGGTGTAGAATACCTTGACCATACTTGTTAGTTTGCTTATGAATCACAACAGTCTAAAAAATCTGTGCTTATTTGTGTGGGCTGAATGCACATTCGTGCATAAAAGGCTACATGAACTTCTGTGTTTTGTTCAACTCTGTGAAGTGTTTTATAGCAGAATGATTCATTCTTGGCGGGACATTAATTCGTTAATTACAATTATAAAATGAAAAAGTGCTAGCAAAACCATCAGCTGACTACTGTTTTCTCCTCCCTTCATCATATATCTCAGTGCGGCCATTTCCACAACCCTAAGTTCTGTATTGTGCTATTGCCCATTCCTGTTTTTGGGGTCTTTGGTTTCATTGAGAGGCAGAGGACACTTGACAACTATCTGCCCATAAAGGCTGCGTCGAGCCACTTCTGGAAATCTAGTGGAAGTTTTGTGCTCATTTCCATGTTGTTCACAGGAAAAACAACAACCATTCATTCGGAAAACCATTTGGATTGCAATTTTCCAGCGTGCTCGTGTGATGAAATTTGGGGCAGGATCCCAGCACACAGTTCTTCCCTGCCATTTAAAATTGCAGGCGACATGGCACTATGTTGATCAAGAAGCCACGGTTCCATAACTCAGCAGTTGCTGAGGTGTAGAAGCAATGTGAGAAACGGGGATGGATGTGCTAGCTTTATAACCAAGAAAGCTAACACAATAAACCCTATGTCTGAATGCAGCCATCATGTTTACAAGCATGAAGAGCTTCTTTTGAATTGCCTAAAAACTCTTGGCAGTTCCTGAGCCTCCCCTGCCCCCGGTTGCCTCCTCCCTGTCCACTGCCACCCTGGTGCAACTTTTCAGCGAGATAAAAAAAAGTTGGCCCTTCTGTGGTTGTATGCTGCTTAGCACTTTCATACCCAAAGGGTGAGTGGAATTGTGGTAGCACTTTAAACTTTTCTGTTTGGTATGGATGAGCATCAAACTGCACCTCTGCTGTGTACACTGGAGAGATTCTAATTCTTCCTTTGTGAGTTAGGCTCAATTTATTTTGGGTGATTAACAAATCAAGTACTCTGAGCTAGTGGGGGTATGTGTGTGTGTGTTTGCTTCAGTGGCTATAAATTTGGAGGGTATAGTTTGACAATGATGGCAAGGCGTGCTCTGCAAAAAGACAATTGAGGGAACGATGATTGATTGCGCGCTCTCTTTTAAAGCGCGGAAATAAAAATCGAGCCCTACAGAGAAAATGTGTCATTCCAAAAACCAGCTGCTGTAAATATTTCTCATGTGCGTTCAGAGACCCCAGCACACGCTAATGATTAGAAAGTAATTGGCATGTTAGGTTTGAGCTATAACAGGAAATGTGCCGTTTGAATCAGGGATGAATCTCCTAGGTTCTCATGACTGCTGCTTTCTAGAAGCCTTGTGAGAATTAATTCATAGTGAAGGCATCTTTTGTTTGATTCATATTTCAGCTTTCCAAAGCTACATGTAAATTATGCATATTGCCTAAGTTCTGGCCCATACAGGAGTGATGTAATAGGGGATGGCTTACATGCTGATGTGAAAATAATCTGAGGCCTGTGAAAATAATTTCCCTCGCCAAGATAAATCCATTGTTACTTCAGTAAATATGGTTTAAGGAAGCCTTGGCCACTGCCGGATAACTACTTTATCCTTTGTGTCCCTGTAGTAAAAAGAGAGAGTCATTTGTGACTTCACATCATTTTGCTGAACATGGGAAAGAAATCCTATTCTTTACTGGTGAGCCACTATTGGTGAGGTCACTTGCTCTTGGGAAATAAGCCAGACCAGTTTCTCAAAAGTATGCACTGTGCTTTGTACTTTCTCTTAAGAATTTGGCTCTGCACTACTTGATTATTTTTTGGGGATGGATTACTTCCGCGTAGTTTGCATACATGTGCCTATGAGATGACACCATTATTATTATTATTATTATTATTATTATTATTATTATTATTATTATATTTTATTTTATTTTATCTCCCCCACCCTTTTCTCCTAAGCATGAACAGCTAAATGAATGCCACAAAGACCTGTAATATGCTCTGCAGTTAAAAGGTAAAGGGACCCCTGACCATTAGGTCCAGTCATGACCGACTCTGGGGTTGTGGCACTCATCTCGCTTTACTGGCTGAGGGAGCCGGCGTACAGCTTCCGGGTCATGTGGCCAGCATGACTGAGCAACTTCTGGTGAACCAGAGCAGCGCACGGAAACGCCGTTTAACTTCCCGCTGGAGCGGTACCTATTTATCTACTTGCACTTTGATGTGCTTTTGAACTGCTAGGTTGGCAGGAGCAGGGGAGCAACGGGAGCTCACCCTGTCTCGGGGATTCAAACCACCGAACCCACAGCTCTGCAGTTAGGTAGTACAAAATAGATAGCTCAGTCAGTAGAGCATGAGACTCCTAATCTCCTAATCTAATCAGGGATCATGGGTTCTAGTCACACGTTGGGCAAAAGAATCCTGTATTGCAGGGAGTTGGACTAGAATGACACTCATGGTTCCTTCCAATTCTACAATTCTATGATCCTATAATACATTCTCAGTAGAAGCCCCCTATTTATGAAGTTCCCTTCTCTCCCAAATAAAGCTGGCATTGACTTTTGTCACTAGCTGCAGACCTGTATATTTGCCCTGGCCTTCTGGATGGTTTGCTGCTGTGTTAAATCTGCTGCGATAAAAATATTTGCAATGTTTTGTCATTATTTTGTGTTTTGTTTTGTTAAGATTACGTTTTAATGTTTTTGTGGCTTTGTGACCTGTTCTTCACAATGAAGAGTGGGCTACAGTTGATACTTTAAACACATAACAAATAATAAAAGCAATATAGCTTCTTCCTGTATGCTTCAAAATAATGTGAATGAGCTACAGAGAAGCTAGGGGTTATTAAGGTGTTTTGTGAAAATTATTCTAATGTAACTGGCTAAGGGTACGTTAACCAAATGGAGCCCACTAATTACACTTCCATTCTTCAGTTCAGAGATTGCTACCTTAGTGCAGACTGTGGGAGCTTAGGCTTTGGAGTCTTCTAATTCAGGAAACGGAAGGAAGAAGTAATAGAAAAGCACTTAGTGTTAAGTAAAAAAATATACCTTGTGGTGGTGAATGGAGCATAGGAAAAATACAAACACAGGATGAAAAATGACGAAGTGGAATTTTCAGTAGGCAAACAATTTTGTATCCATTCACAACAAAATGCTTGGGTATCAAATGCAGCTAATAAAACGTGCACGTTGGGTTTTATCAGATTTTATCCCTCCTCCTTTCTGGGGTTGCAGTATGGAGCTTCAAGCTGAACATTGTGGGGGTAGGAAGTCAAGTGTGGTGTAAGCTAACATGTTCCTTGGCGTGTTATTCTGAAATTTTGTTTTGGGTGTCATTTAAAAGTACATGCATAACGCCCACTTTCCCACTATCGGTTATCAAACCACTGAGCCTCTTGGGCTTGCTGATCAGAAGGTCGAATCCCCACAACGGGGTGAGCTCCCGTAGTCCCAGCTCCTGCCAACCTAGCACTTCGAATCTGGCTCCTGCCAATCATAGCACTTCGAACCTGGCTCCTGACAGGTTGCCCAAAGGGACTTGGTTCTCGGGCTGAGAAAAGTTCCCTATTAAATCCACCTCCTCTCTAAGGGCAGAGGAACTTGAGAAGGGCATCCAGGTGGTACATGGATGACCACTGGATTGTTAATGCCACTTTTCGCTGGACTAACTTCAGTGGTAACAAGCTCAGTGCCTTTTGCACCAAACATGACACAGCGGTATTACAATGGTGAATAAAAATAGAAGCGCTGGCTTTTTAATCACCTGGTTGCTGTACAAACAAAGGAGGCTGCAGGTTGCAAGCTTTATTAATTGTGGTGTAATTTGCCTGGTAATTTGCAAGCTGAGAAACTGGTGTTTTAGAAGGTTTTCTTGAGAAACCCATAGCATCCTCAGCTGGACTTCCTGTAAGCCCAGGAAGCTACCTATGGAGCACCTGACAACTGTTTGCTTGTTGATGCTTAAATAGCCCAGTTCACCCATCTCATTAAAATGTATTTAAAAATAAATGATGATTTACTACATTGAAAGCAGCCTGCTGCAGCTTACTGTTCAAGAGTCTCCATGTGTGGCACATGATGTGGTCATGTATGATGAGTGAAGTGGCAGCTGAGGTTTTGGGTCCAAATAATAATAGATGGTGGCGGCTTCTGTTTTGTATATGGTTTCATATCCATGCTTGTAAGGTTTCAGAAAGAAAACGAGCTGGGAACCCACTTCCTACTTGAAAAATCTCAGAAACTATTTGTTACTCTTCAGTCGCGGGTGGTCATCATATCAGGAAAGAATGGTAGAACCCTGAAATGAAAACTTATATATCCATAACAAACCAATATAGAAAGTAGATTTCCTCTGTGTTCTTTCTGCATCTTATAGTGTAATATTTTATAAGTCTGAGGTTCTAATGGTGATAGATATGGTTTTGTTGGGTTGGGCAAGACTTAATATTCCTGGCTTCGCTAACCGTAGTTCATTTAGCTCTGAATGAGGCCTGGGCTTTTGTTTTCCTCCCTACTGACTTTGGTGCTTTGATCCTGGTCTCCTTAAACCATAGTTTCTGTTATGTTCAGAACAGGGAAACTGTGGTTTTAATATTGGTGTTGATTCCAGTGAGGCAACCACAGTTCAGAACCACAATTGAACCACAACCACCCAATTCGGGAATAATAGAAAAGCGTGGTTTGAAAAGACCAGGGCTGAAATCCTGAAACAAATGCATGAAGGAGAGTGGGGAATGTCTTCTTTCTTCTTTCTTTGGCGATCACTCATAGTCGAGTCAGATTGTCTTCCTGAACACGGTTTTAACAGTGAGTCCGTAAGTGACTGTGGAGGCCAATTCTGGATCCACACGTCCTTCCACAGTGGGGAAATAGGCTTCTTGATGGGAGTTAATCACGGTGAGGCTTTGCCAAGCGTTCCTTCCTCTTAGCACATTTCTCCCTTTCGTTCTGAGTTCCAAGCGTCTTCAAAGTCCACGACACCTTTGGTAAAGGCTGTTCTCTAATTGGAGCATTCGCAGGCCTGAGTTTCCCAATTGTCAGTGTTTATACTACATTTTTAAAGATTTGCCTTGAGAGAGTCTTTACACTTTTGTTGACCACCAGCATTATGCTTTCCATTTTTAAGTTCAGAATAGAGTAGTTGCTTTTGGAAGATGCAGGCAAGACACTGTGGTTTATTAAGCCAGGGATGAAATGTCCAAACTGGTCCATTATATGGATGGAATCCTTAAAAAGATCACTGTGTTTGTGTAATACTCATGTTGATTCACTTTTAGAATTAAAGAAGGGTCATAGTACAGTGACCAGAGCACATTTTCCATACAGTAGATTTTACGTTCAGTCTGTGACATACGTTTTTTTTAGTGTTTGCCCCCACCCCTAATCAACCATGGAATCAGTCTTGACTTTTTAGAAGCCAAAAAATCCTGATTGTGATATTTTTAATCTGCATCCTTTCAAAATGGACCAAAGAAGTGTCACATATTTATTCATATTTACCTTTACCTTTTGCGTATTCATATACTTACTGGTCTGTAATATAGGAATATCTATGCCTGAGATGTATGTACAGTCATACCTTGGAAGTCGAATGGAATCTGTTCCGGAAGTCCGTTTGACTTCCAAAACATTCGGAAACCAAAGTGCGGCTTCTGATTGGCTGCAGGAAGCTCGGAAGTCGCAGAAGCCCCATTGGATGTTCGGCTTCCAAAAATAGTTCGCAAACCGGAACAGTCACTTCCGGGTTTGCGGCATTCGGGAACCAAAATGTTTGGGAGCTAAGTTGTTAAAAAACCCAGGTGTGACTGTATAGGGGTGTCAATAAAGTAATGGAAATGCTGCCTTTGATTACAGAGGGGTTGACACATTCTTGTTGTCGTAATCTCGGCAAACCCCTTGAGAGGTCTGATGATGCAATGCATTTCCATAATGTATCTTCAAGACTACAAAGCTTAATTGCAGTTCTCTGTGATCCTCTAAAGACAATTGCAATGCTGTGTTATTTACTGTACAGTACTTTTAACATTCTGAAGATGGGTGATAGAACAAGAACGGCACTGAAATGTCTGCTCATTAACTTGCAAATCTTTTTGTCTACATTGGGCAAATCCTAGTATACAACAGTTCAACATTAAATCACAAGGGTTTCTTCCTTCTATGTTAAGGAGAATATTTATTTTTTTTAAAAAAATGCTTAAGTGAATGAAACCTAAAAAATTGTATACTTGTGGGGTAGAAGATGCAGGAAATATTCCTGAATTGGTGTGTATGGTAAAAAGCATGTTTGCATCATCCTTTATCAGTTTTTGAATTTTAACTTGGTCCCTGTGCATAGATGTAGGATCTAGATCAGGCATCCCCAAACTCGGCCCTCCAGATATTTTGGGACTACAATTCCCATCATCCCTGACCACTGCTCCTGTTAGCTAGGGATGATGGGAGTTGCAGTCCCAAAACATCTGGAGGGCTGAGTTTGGGAATACCTGATCTAGATTAAATTGTAGTGGTTAGCAAAAGGTGACTTGGATTTTTTAAACCTCTCTTCAGAATAATAATAATAATAATAATAATAATAATAATAATAATAATAATTTTTTTTAAAAAAATTATATCCCGCCCTCCCCAGCCGAAGCCGGGCTCAGGGCGGCTAACAACAATAAAACAGTACAAAAGTACAACACAAAATGTGCAAACCCCTGTGTGGAGAGTTTACCTGGCTGCTAAAGGCTGTAAATCTATGCATACTTACTTAGGATAAGCCCAATTGAACTCAGTACAACTTCTTTTGAGTAAACACGCTTAGGATTATATTGAACAAACAGGATGATGGGTGCCTGGCAGTTAGAATATTTTTCCTAGCTCATGATAAGCTTCCATATATTTATCTCCTAGATAAACTTTAACTCTACCGTGCCTTTGCCTTCTTTTAAGCTAAAATCTGCTCAATAGCGACATCATTTTAGATGGAAGTAAATATTTATATTGGCTCATATATAAATACTTAGCCTTAAATCTGTTAACTTTTCCCAATTCCCCCCCCCTCCTTTTCTGATGCTTGAAGGACCATGCTACTGCATACTTTAATCAAACCTATCTGTCTTTTAAAATCATGGTTTATACAATTTTTTTTTTTTGTTCACTGCAGAAGTACAGTGGTACCTTGGGTTAAGTACTTAATTCGTTCTGGAGGTCTGTTCTTAACCTGAAACTGTTCTTAACTTGAAGCACCACTTTAGCTAATGGGGCCTCCTGCTGCTGCCATGCTGCCGGAGCACGATTTCTGTTCTCATCCTGAAGCAAAGTTCTTAACCCAAGGTAATATTTCTGGGTTAGCGGAGTCTGTAACCTGAAGCGTATGTAACCTGAAGCGTATGTAACCCGAGGTACCACTGTACTCTTTTTCAAAAAGGGCAATACTTTGTATAACTTAAGCATTTCAAAAGCATATCTTTTAAAGAATGCTTTTAAATTACATATTTTTTTTCTGCCTTACCACAATGGCACAGGATGTATTAACATGTAAAACAAAACAGATTAAAATCTAAAGCAGTAAAATACCACAAAAGGGTTCAAATAATACTCTTTTCTGGAAGAAATCTGTGGTAGTACTCTAGAGTGAGTCTTTTTTTCTTTCCTTTCCTTTTCTGGAGGGTGGGGATGCAGTTCCATAGCTGGGAAGACTATCAAGCGCTGAGTTTCATGATCATGCTATTCTGACTCTGCACAGATGGAAAAACATGTGTATGCTCTTGGTTCACTTTAGAAGTCGGTGGGAAGGTAAGGTGGGGGTGGTAGCAGCGTTCGAAATTCTTCAGGTGCCGTGAGCATTATGCACCTAGCTGTCAGCCAGACGCCAGGATAGCACTTGACATCTCCAGCATTTGGTGGTGCATGCCTACGGATCCTTGGATCCTGGCTGTTTTCACACACTAGCAAAATATCCAGTAGAATTCCTATCCGTGGTATTTTATCCGCGCAATCAGAATGGATTTCAGGAACCGAAAAGTCAGCCCTCTGCGCTCAAAATGGCAACTAGGCATTCCATTTGGGAGACTGTAACTCTGGTTTAAGGAGCCATTTGGTGCCTAACTTATACAGTGGTACCTTGGTTCCTGAACAAATCAGCTCCCGAACGCCGCAAACCTGGAAGTAAGTGTTCCAGTTTGCGAATGTTTTTCGGAAGCCGAACGTCTGACGCGGCTTCTGCGGTTTCTGATTGAGTGCAGGAAGCTCGTGCAGCCAATCGGAAGCCACGCCTTGGTTTTTGAACGGTTTTGGGAGTCGAATGGACTCCTGGAATGGATTAAGTTCGAGAACCAAGGTACCACAGTACACCTGAGTTTCTAACACTTGGAGGCAGTTGCTCTTGGGTAGCTATGGGTAAACATTTTGAGCGTGGCAATAGATTGCAGCCCTGTTCTTCAATTTCCTAGCATTGTTATTCCATGAAATCGTCTAAAGAGGTTCTGTTCCTCTTGCCCCCAAGTAAAATGAAACAAGTGGTTGCTAGGGAGGTGGCCTTTTCAGTAGTGGCACCCTGTTTGTGGAACGCCATTTCCAGAGAGGCTTGTTTTATAGTCAACAGGCGAGGGCATCCTTATTTTTTGAGACATTAAATATAAAAATATTGTCGAAAGTGTTCTAACCACTCTCTATCTGCTTTTATTCTTTCCTGTATGCTGGAAATTGTTATCTTTTGAGATAACAAATGAGATGCATTTGAATCATGTTTATCCCTTTATGAGCTGCAAAGCCATTCAGAGAACAGTGTCGTTGGGCAGTTTTATCAAGTACTGTAGTAACTCAGTGTTGGGAAGTAGAGTTCTTGATGTTTTCGAAATAAAATACAAGATGCAGTTTCTACCTATGCATTCCATATTACGCCATCTGGTAAGTCACTTGGGGAATGCGTGGGAAAGAGAGTGGGAGTGGCTGGGAGACGAGTCTCGCTGTCTGTTTATATCTCAGTTGTATCTCTATATCCTGTCCTTTTCTCAGAGGAGTTGCTCAGCTCGCTTACATTGATTTATTGTACCTTTTGTGTATGCAACCAGGCTTCTAAATGACCACTTGGCTAGTTCCTTTTGGCAAGTAAGCATTGCTTCTAGGTGACTAGACCTGGGAAGAATTCTAGAAGTTTTCTTCCAGGTTAGACTCATGTTTCATAAATTACTAATACAACTCAATGTGTTTGTGATGTAGGCTAGTGTATATTGTGTGTAGTCCCGTTTGCAAAGTTGCTTGCAACTATCTTGAGACATAAGTGTTCCACTCAAGTGAGTTTTATGTCTGATAGGGTATTTGAACCTAGATAGCTCCTCCCTGGTTAAAGCCTAATACTTCAACTCCAACTGCATCGGCTCCACCCACCAGAAAAAAACTGGTAGCTTTTGCTTGTTGCCTGCCGCTACAGGAGTGCCCTAAGCAGCCAGCCCTCGCTCTTCCACTGTGAAAAAACCACCACATTGCCTCTACCTTTATTGCCCTCACTGGCACGCAGCCCATGCTTTTGATACCATTTGCACACTTTTGCTGGTTCTCCCCAGCAAACCAAGTAGCTGCTCTGAAATGTGTGTAGCAGAAGCTTAAATTGGATAAGGTTTCAAATACCGTAACATAAATGTTCACTTTAAAAATTGCTTTTAATAATCGCATTTAATATTAACAAACTAAAAAAATTCCTTCCAGTAGTACCTTAGAGACCAACATTCATAACATGCAGTGTATTCCGTACAGGCGGCGACCATTTTGCACGGGGACGCCCCTCCTGGCCCCTGTGCGTGTTGGCGGAGCGTGCAAATGTGCCCACTGTAGTTACATCTTCATGTGTTGATGGAACTAGACTGTGGGATGCGGGTGACTCTGTGGTCTAATCCACTGAGTCTCTTGGGCCGGCTGATCCGAAGGTTAGTGGTTCGAATCCGCTTGACAGTGGTGAGCTCCTGTTGCTCTGTCCCAGCTCCTGCCAACCCAGCAGTTCGAAAGGACGCCAGTGCAGGTAGATAAATAGGTACTGCTGCGGCGGGAAGGTAAACGGTATTTCTGTGCACTCTGGCGCTCGTCACAGTGTCCTGTTGCACCAGAAGCAGTTTAGTCATGCTGGCCACATAACCTGGAAAACTGTCTGTGGATAAATGCCAGCTCCCTCGGCCTGAAAAGCGAGATAAGCGCTGCAATCCCATAGTTTCCTTTGACTGGACCTAACCGTCCAAGGGTCCTTTACCTTTTTAGAACGAGACTGTCTTCTGGGAGCTCCCTAATACAGGGAAATTTTTTTCTCCTGTATTTTTTCCCCTTTAAAAGAAATTGGAATTTGATGGGGAGGACAGATGCTTAACAAATGCAAGCAGGTGGGGATGGTTTTGTTTTGTTTTGGCATTCAACTCTGACGTGGCAAGGAATGAAACCTTTTAATTATGAACTAATTAAAGTTTTGCTTTCAGGTTCAGTGAACTTTATGAATGAGTGTTGTGCTGCTTTTAAGTGATTCTTTTAAAAGCTAAACAATAACTTATTAGAAAAACAGCATGCGTAGAAACAGAGGGCAGTATCCAGTTTACCTCTTAATTTATATTTGGGGTTCTTCTCAGATCCCTGGAGCAGATTTGAGAAGGTTGTAGGAGGCACTCAGAGAGAGGAGAGGGAGGGAAGGCTCCTTTGGGCAGCCAGAGCTCTTTGAATTAATGAAAGGTCTTCTTTGGATGCAGCCCAGAGAGATTTCCCACTTAAATGCTGGAAGAGTTATGTGGTTTTGCTTCCATTATTAAGTATATTGTTGTAGACCCTGATTTATGCATGTGCTGAATCATTCATATACAGTTAGACAGTGGTACCTCTGGTTGCGGACATGATCCGTTCCTGCCTGCTGTTCGCATCCCGAAAAGTCTGCAACTAGAGTGGCGCTTCTGCGCATGTGTGAAACACACAGAACGTTTCTGCGTGCAGCAGAACCTGGAAGTATACGCTTCGGGTTTGCCGCGTTTGCAAGCTGAAAAGATGCAACATGAACCTAACGCAACACCAGGTATGACACTGTGTGTGTGTGTGTGTGTGTGTGTGTGTACACACACACACACACACACACACACACATCTTGCTTAGGGACGTAGGTAGCTCTTTGGTCTAAACCACTGAGCCTTTTGGGCTTGCTTATCGGAAAGTCAGCGGTTCAAATCCCTGCGATGGGGTGAGCTCCTGTTCCTCGGTCCCAGCTCTTGCCAACCTAGCAGTTCAAAAGCATCCCAGTGCAAGTAGATAAATAGGTATTGCTGCAGCGGGAAGGTAAACGGCGTTTCCGTGTGCTCTGGTTTCCGTCATGGTGTCCCATTGCACCAGAAGTGGTTTAGACATGCTGGCCACATGACCTGGAAAGCTGTCTGTGGACAAATGCCGGCTGACTAGGGCTGAAAGTGAGATGAGCTCTGCAACTCTATAGTTGCCTTTGATTGGACTTAACTGTCCAGGGGTCGTTTACCTTTTTAAAAAACCTGAAAGTAACATGTCCCCACAGTTGAAGGCAGTTCCAGAAATTGGCCCCTTCCCAAAGAAGCTATAAGCGTTTGGAGTGGAGTTTTGCACGGCTTTAGTAATTTGCCACTTTTCCATTGGGACGTTGATTCCATAGGGCTGTGTTTGATCAAACTCCCATTGTGTTGAACTAGCATTATCAATAAGTTGTCTACCACCCTCTTGTGTTGGGGTATTAAAACTAACTCTGGTTGATAGCAGTCAAATTAAATGAGGTTGTTGCCCATCTGACTATTTGACTGAAATCAGTGAAAGTGAAAGTGAGATGGGTGCCACAACCCTGTAGTCACCTTTGACTGGACTTAACTGTCCAGGGTCCTCTACCTTTACCTTATTCCTTGCTTAGTTATTTGGTTTTGTGAATACTTGGACACATCTTCCAAGATTGTGTTCTCCAAGTTGCATAGAAGGTACTAAGTTGCAAACAAAGCTGTTTTGTAAATCAAACTTTGGAGAATCCATTTTTGGCAATGGTTGGCACAGACTAGAAAAGTATTGCTTTGTATGCCTTGTGAAAATATCCTGACTTCACTTTATCAGCAAGAAATCAATCCAAAATGGTTGCTTCTTATTACATAGTTGTCGAGGAAGGAGCAAGATGTTCAGGACTTTTAAGATGAGACGTTTTATTGCCTTGTGAAATATATGTCAAGCCAGAGGGTTGCAGCTAATACTGATATTTTTACTTGTGCTTATTTTGCTTAAACCATGCGCAGACGTGTTGGATACCAGGTCTGTGGGGCTTGAATGAAGCTTTAGTTCTTAGTTTCAGGTGATACTGAAGCTTGTAGTTTTCAGCATGCTTTGAGGGGGCGGGGGTGGCTGTTATTTAATTGAGAGAGCCTTGATTAAAGTTCAGTAATTAAAATGTTTAAGTGTATGTCCTTCCCCAAAAATATTTTCAGGGAGCAATTTTCCAGCCCAGTATTACTTTTATGTGCAAAGAGTTTATATAAAGATTTCCAGAAGAGGATAGTCTTGTCTGTCAACAGCTGGGGAAGAATGCTTGCAGAATGGAACTTGACCCGACCGTCTTATCCCACACTCGGTCAGATCTGCTTTGGGGATTACCCAAACTCTCTAGATCAGATTGTGGGGAGGAGGGGTACACAAAGGAGGAGAACGAGAGGGAGTTCTGTTGCAAGCCTTCTGCAGTGACTTTGTCGGATTCAGCCTGCCCGCTACCTAGAGATAGTTTGAGTTCTTGCCAATAAATAAAGGTGAAGAAAAGAGAAATGTTAGACCAATTGTGCAAAACAATATGGAAGGCAGGATTCTTTTGGAGATGGCACACTTAAACCAGTGGCAGATATTTGGGAAGAACAACAGCTGAGATTGCTGTGCAGAGATATCTCAATGGTATAACCCAGTTGCAGAGGAGCATCTATAAAAAGCACATATAGATAATATTACTTGGATGGAGGCAAATATATTTGAATCTTGGAAAGGATGGAGGCTCTTTGGGTAGGTGTTTCCCATGTTCATGTCGGGTCCCATGTCAGTTGCCTGCCCTGGAAAGGCTTAAGCATCCTCTGAAGGAGCAGCTACAAAGTTCAGGGGTGTTCCAGCTTTTTCATAAGAGGCCCATGTGGCCTGTGTGTTCAGAAGCGCCATCCACCAGTTTCAGCTGATGTGATAGCTGCAGCAGTTTCTACACCCGGATAGTTTACCTAGTGTAGCCCAGACACTAGCAACCTCAAGACTGGATTACTGTAATATGTGGAGCCTTCCAGAGGAGAGCTTTCCACAAGCAGAGAGGCACCACAGGAAAGGCCTGTTCTCGTGCTGCCACCCTCCAGACTTCTCGTGGTGGAGGCACACATAGAAGGACCTCATGATGATCTTGGGGTAGGTTCATATGGGGAGAGGTGGTCCTTGAGTTGTTACGGCCCTGAGCCACTTTGTAGGTCAAAACCAACACTTTGAATTGAGCATGGAAACTAATTGGCAGTCGGGACAGGCTTTGTGTTACATGCTTAAACCATCTTGCGACAGTGAGAAACCTGAATTCTACAGTAGCTGAAGTTTCCGAACCGCCTTCAGAGGCAGCCCTACCTTTAACGCATTGCAGTAATATTACCTAGAGGTTACCAGAGGATAGATGACAATAGTTAGGCTATTCCTGTCCTGATTGGGGCACAGCTGAGCCACCCGCTGAAGCTGATGGAAGGCATTCTGCACCACTGCAGCCACCTGAGCCTCAAGTGACAGCAAGAGACCCAGAAGTACCCCCAAGCTACATAACTGCTCCTGTAGAAGAGGTGTAACCCCGTCAAGAACAGGAAACCTTCCATCCATCCCATCCCATTCCCAACTTGGATAGCTGCTCCACAAGGATACCGTGGTTGATAGTGTCAAACACCACTGAGAGGTCAAGGAGAATTAACAGGGACGCATTTTGTCTGTCTCTCTCCCAACAAAGGCCATCATATCTAAGTATAATGCCATATATATTTAGTGCACATATTTTATATTGTATGTGAAAAGTAAACCTCGTTGGTTCACGTTCTCCCCTTTCTATGGACCGTACATACACTGCATGCCAGCAACTATATTCAGGTCTTTTCAAGTATGCTACTTCAGCCGTAGGCACTGACGGTGGGGAAGACATGCTCAGATATCCAGTAGATCTGAAGGAGCGTCTCCACCTCCATCGTTCTACCCGGACACTGAGGTCCAGCACCGAGGGTCTTCTGGTGGTTCCCTCACTGCTAGAAGCCAAGTTACAGGGAACCAGGCAGAGGGCCTTCTCGGTAGTGGCGCCCTCCCTGTGGAACGCCCTCCCACCAGATGTCAAAGAGAACAACTACTATCAGACTTTTAGAAGACATCTGAAGGCAGCCCTGTTTAGGGAAGCTTTTAATGTTTGATGTATTACAGTATTTTAATATTTTTTTGGAAGCTGCCTAGAGTGGCTGGGGAAGCCCAGTCAGATGGGCAGGGTATAAATAATAAATTTATTATTATTGGATCTAACTTGATTTTTGTTAGAATGCCGAGGTCTACTAACAAGAGCCAAATACAAAATTGGCAAATATTGCATTATGGGAGTCGGAAAATAAGGCACCGTTATTTGTGCAAATCTGCAGGTCATTTCTGGACTTCTTTAAAAGCAGTCAAACAAATCTTCAGTGCTGGCAAATTGTATGGGGTTTGTTTTGTGTAATGGACTTCTGAGCTTCTATGGAATATGCTGAAGACAAAAGCGTGCTGAAATTGGCTTGGGACATGCATCTGAATTGCAACCGATGCCCTATTGGCTCCAGCCAAATAGCTCTGGTAGGAATTAAGCATTACGTCAACAGGAATCCCATGGGACAATCTGAATCGAACTGCCCGTCAGCAAACATCTAGTTTCATTAGCGAAATGTTTTGAATGAAGTTGCTGTTGCTTTGCTCTCAGAGGCTGTGGGGATTGCATCTTTAATGGATTATGTCTACTGTACAAATGTATGATTTAAATATGTGAATGCCATTTGGTTGGAGCACACAATGAAGAACTTGAGATAGAAAAGCAAGCTATAAATAATACATTTTTAACATATATAAATAGAAAGCACTGGGTAGATCAGCGGTAATGCGCCCAAATACTTCCATTAAATAAAAGCAGCATACCAGATTAGGCTTTTGTGTATGTGTGTATGTTTAAGTGGATAATGTTAGCAGTCCTTGATTCACTATGTTTTTGTGCTGAAGTAAGATAATTGTGGCAAGTAATCATTTCCAGTGGCCATGCAGGCAGCTTTTGTAAGCCGTATCCTGATCATTTTTTTGCTTTTCAGCCTATCCATGCATAACTTAATGTAGGTCAGTGGGCAAGTAAATTTTGTAGGCTGACTTGCAGTGTTGCATTTCTTTTTGTATTGTCTGCACTGGTTCTATGTTTTTCTGTTGCACTACTTTTCTGTCTAGTATGCTATCGCTGCTGCTAATTTTATTTACTGTTTCGTTTTATATGTTGGCTACTCTTTAGGGTTGTTTTGGGTGCGGAGGTTGATGGGTACAAATGATTGCATAAATAAAACCCATGAGGTACACAGCAGCTGCATTATCAAAAAAATGTGCTAGTGTGAATAGCTTGCAAATTGCACCGGGGCGGGGGCGGGGGGTGGGTGGGAAAGAAAAATTTAAAAGTAGAATGATGTGGGTAAAAAAAAGAGTCCAGATCAGGACAGAAGCAGCTGGTGGCAGACTACTGTGAGCCTAATGGTGACCTTCTCACCTGTAACCTCATTAAAGTCAGCCAGGAAAACACAGCTGGAAACCTTTTGGCCTTTGGGTCACCAGGCCCCGAAATTCTCACCGGGAGGCATTCCCTCTTTCACAGAAAATGTGGCAAACTCCTCATGGTGCTCCACTGAAGTAGTTGTAGAGGACTCAGAAATACTGGATAACTTGGTGTCATCAGCACCATGCTAAATCTCTTCTTCCTTCTTGCCGTAATTATCAGGTAGCTGCCTCAAATGTAATCTTGTTTTAGTTGACTGTATCCTTCAGCGTCTTGTTGCCCTGTTCCATATAAAGGTAAAGGGACTCCTGATCAGTAGGTCCAGTCGTGGCCGACTCTGGCGCTCATCTCGCTTTATTGGCCGAGGGAGCCGGCGTACAGCTTCTGGGTCATGTGGCCAGCATGACTAAGCTGCTTCTGGCGAACCAGAGCAGCGCACGGAAACGCCGTTTACCTTCCCGCCAGAGCAGTACCTATTTATCTGCTTGCACTTTGACGTGCAACTGGAGCTCACCCTGTCGCGGGGATTCGAACCGCGAACCTTCTGATCAGCAAGTCCTAGGCTCTGTGGTTTAACCCACAGCACCACCAGCGTCCCACACTTTCAACAACACCGGACCATGCCTGTTCCCTGCCCCCACCCCTGTTCTCCCCCACCCCCAATGTCTGCTCCTTAATCTAGCCCAGGTTTGTTCTGTGGTTGCAGGCTGTGGATAAGGAGAGACCATAGGTATGTTCCTGAGTTCTTGCAACAGACTAAGCCAATCCTATGTTGTACAGACGTAAAAAACAACAACAACTAGGCACAGCAATGTGGCTGTGATCATTGGGAGCCAGGGTATTCATGCTAAGCTGTGGTTTGGCCATTGAGTGCTTTTTTCTCAAGCTGGAAGTAGCTAACAACTACTCAAAATATATGTAGCCTGTCTGGCAATTGGCCTTCAAGGTGGCTTTGATAGTAAGAGGGGAGGATGAAGCCAGGTTCACTTATGACTGTTGGAAGTCATTCTTGGATCCATAGGTTCATAATCCACTGTGGTTTTTTTTTTTTTTTACAGAAGTAAGAATTAAGAGAGCATTATTTACTTATTAGGCTGACAGAAGAGCAGTTGAGGAAACTCTGCAAGCTTTTCCTTTGTTTGCTGAGTCTTAGTAAAGCTATTGCCCTCATTTAACAGGGTGGGACAGAAAGTTTGTAAGTTCTTTCTGTAGTGTAAGAAACACAGGAAAATCACCAATGTTTGCATGGAATATTAAAGTTCTATTAGACCTATTGGTCCCACAGAACAAGTGGTATATATCTGTCCCACCCTGTTAAATGAGGTTTAATGTAGTGGAAGCAAAATGAACAAATGGCCCCCTCTTCTTCTGTAAAGTGGACTGAATGTGCTTGGTCTTCCCTCAAGGGTCTTCCAGGCCCTGTTCTATGCCCATGTCTAATGCTTTTGCCTGGATAGAATGCATGATTGAATTGTGATACTGTCTCTTGCTTGCCTGAGTGGAAGATGAGGGGAGGGATGACCGCCTGACTTTTCCGTGGCTGGAACGGAGCCTATTGTACAAAGGCAAGGGCCTCACCTGTTGCTCTGCCCACTTCCTTGCCACTGGTTCCACCCACTTCCTGCCTCTCATCCTCCTTACCTTCTCACCATGCAGCCAACAGAAGGGCATGTGATCTTCAAATGAAAAGTGGTATATAAATTTAATAAATAATATATCAACAGCAGCAGCAATAAGATTGTGCACAAGGTAATATGTATCTTGGAATGAAGGAGTATCCCCACCTCTGCTCTGCAGGCTAAGTAAGCTCTTATTCCATCTCTTGCACATACAATATGAAGCAGCAATGAGAAGGAGAGAGAGAGGGGTGGGTGGGAGAAAAAGAGGGAAATAAGTACCGTAAATGAAAGTCAGCCATGAAGTGTTGGAATAGTCTGAAAGGATGTGGCTGGGTTGGCAGAGAAAGGCCAAAGGGAAAGTTTGTAAGTTCTTTCTGCATTGGAAGAAACACAGGGAAATCACCAATGTTTGCACGGAATATTAAAGTTCTATTAGACCTATTGGTCCCACAGAGGAAGTGGTACATATCAATTACTTGTTTTGTAAATTATAGAAACCTGTCAGGGTGTTTCAAATGACACAGTATATATATTTTTCTTAGTTGGGGAGCATTCTAGTTTTATGGGGTACTTCCTAAATTTGCAGTACAGTACTTGAATTGGGTATGGTTTAGCTTTCGTTTAATTCATTAAATTACACCTTGAATGCAAAAGTGACTGTGTGTTGTGTTGTGTCTTTCACCATATATTTATAATCTAAACTCATACTTACCTTCCTCTTCTGAAATGACTCTCATTAAAATATCTGTAACTAAAAGCAAATGGAACCCTAACTTGTCACTTGTGTGGTTGCATCCTTTGTTTTTTTGGAGTGGTGTTTACTCTGCTATATTTGGTACAACATAAATAGTTGTACATACAATAGTATATAGTGTTATACCTAGGCATTTTTTTTAAAGATCAAACTGGACCAAATGTACTTATCAGCAGTATGTAAGGGGTTCTTCCCAAAGTTTAAATAGATCCATTTTTCAACTAGATATGCTGGTAGGAAGAATACATGCTGGTTTGAGCAACTAAGAAGTATTACCTAAATTAAAGTTGATCATTCAGTTTTTACCACTTTACCCAAGGTGGTGGTTGATGCAATTGTTGACGTGGGTACACACACACACACACACACACACACGCACGCACGCACGGTGTGGGTGAGGGAGCAGGGATAAGAAGTATTGCCTACACATAATATGTAAAGAACAAACCTTAACTGTGTGGATAAATGGCTGGAGCAGTAATCCCTTGTGCTTTTGGGGAAAAATTTCCACAGTCTGCTTTAGTAAGCCAAGGACCTTGCTGTTATCTTCATACTGCTTTTTCAGGCAATCATTTATTTGGCTGGTAGTGGGAGGTAGGCAAAACTGCTTTTACTTATCTTGTGATTTTGAGAAAACATTTCTTGCTTATGCATATGTAACGTAAAGCTTAGCAATGCTTTCCCTTTTCATGTTGTCGTCGGCATCCGTCTTGTCTCAAGATACAATGGAGTACACCTGTGAGGGTGAAGTCAAACCACTGCGTTAGTGACCTCCCGGGGCGCAAGCGTGGGCAGTGTGTATAAAGCCCCTGGGCTGCCTAGATGACATAGTATCTAGTGTTCAGTGTGTATTTGTGTGTCTTTGGGTATGAGAGAGAGAAGGAAGAGTGTCATATTACCATCTCTAAAACAGGTAAATGTTCCCTAGAAAATCATCTACGTGTACAGGTCTTTGACATGCAGAGCAATAACTGTTGATTTGAGGCACCTTCTCTACCTTTAGGGTTTATTCCTGCTTTCTCACTGTGGCACAATTCAATTTGTAGCCTGAATTGTTAGGTCGATAAATGGTGGTTTCGGTACCATGTGTGATGGTAATTGCTTTATGACAGGGGTCTTATGAGTGGATGCAAAAGCTGTATACCTTGTCCCGCAGTCTAAGTGCTTTCTGTAGTCCTCATCTCCTGTTCTGCCAGGAGTGGCTTGGCAGGATGCATGGACTTGTAGCTCCTCAACCTTTTGGAGGCTCAGCTTCCAGTACGGTCGCCACTCACATGTGTTGGGTTCCTGACTCTTCTCTTCAAAGCAGAATAAATTGTGTCTTCTTTTGCAAGGGAGTACATTACCCGTGCAGGACGCGGCTGGCGCTGTGGGTTAAACCACAGAGCCTAGGACTTACAGATCAGAAGGTCCGTGGTTCGAATCCCTGCGACGGAGTGATCTCCCGTTGCTCAGTCCCTGCTCCTGCCAACCTAGCAGTTCGAAAGCACGTCAGTGCAAGTAGATAAATAGGTACCGCTCCAGCGGGAAGGTAAACGGTGTTTCCGTGCGCTGCTCTGATTCACCAGAAGCGGCTTAGTCATGCTAGACATGACCCGGAAGCTGTACGCCGGCTCTCTTGGCCAATAAAGCGAGATGAGTGCCTCAACCCCAGAGTCGGCCACGACTGGACCTAATGGTCAGGGGTTCCTTTACCTTTACATTACCCGTAACCATTTCCCTGTATGCAAACTGAATAGCAAAGCATCATATGCAAAGTGTGTACACATATTTACAAGTGTGTCATTTATTAGCTTGACTGACGTGCATTTCCTGTGCTCTGCTAGGTTTTTTTTAATGCACCTTCTGATTTTTGTCCTTTTAAGAGATTTGCATGCCCTTGTGCAATGTTTCATACTGAGAGCTTGCATTGCCTGCCTTTGGTAGGAAATGAGTGGGTGTGTAAAGCTGGAGGAAGTGGAAGGCAGCCATATGACTGTAGCGTACTGGTTTTTACTCTCTGGTTAACCAGGTGAAAGAAAGTTAGTCATCTGCTCAAAAGTTTCTTCACTCGCTTTAGGATATGATTCAGTCAGGAACACATGCCTAGTTTGAAACTGCAGAGTGGAACAGAAAGAAGAATGAATGATCTCACGTGGGGATTCATATCTAAATCTAACATGAAATTTTGTTTTGATCCGGATCTTGTCATTTTTGCCAAGCATGGAGACTGTCAATAACCTTGTTGGTGTCTCTGAATGGCATTGAACGAAACCCAGTTAGCTGAACTGGAGCTTCAGGAGTAGATTTTCATTATTTTGTGTCTGCTTTTATTTTTAAAACCCCTGTCCTTGGGAGGTGACAGTTGTTTAAGGATTGAAAAACTGCTTGCTAAGCATGTGTATATATGTGTGTATTTTGAGGTATTAGGAGGTACTTAAAGGAGTTTTTGTAAGTCACCATCTGGTCACTGATTAATTTTGTTAATATTGGAGGCTGCAAGTCTGAACAGCTTGTGTGTACGTATGTGTGTGTGTGTTGTTCTGAGCTTTGTTTTGTATGTTGATATTGGTTCCTAGATGTCCCAAAATTCCCTATCTGTGAAAGTCAAGTAAAATAAGTCACTTTGCTTTCCCCCCCTCCCAAACTTTGGGGTGATCTTCTGATGTATAGAGAATGGGTGTTACAAGAGAAACAAAATTTATGAATGTGGAATCTCTTGCTCTCCTTGCCTATCAAACTACTGCCCTGCTTTAAGCTGCTGTCCTATTGTAACCAGGACTGTTCTAGCATTTTGATGGTGGTGCTCAGGGAGGTAACTACCCAAGTATTTACACACGGGGTCTGTGAGTTTTGGGGAGAATTCTTTCAATTACAAAACACATTTTGAGTGCTTTCACTGAAAGGGCAAGTTGAAAAGTTGGTTATTCTTTGTTGAAATTAACAGCTCACTTCTGAGATTGCTTCGGAAGTCATGGGGATAATTGAAGATTTACTCGCACTGGCAATATGTTTTGTTGTAGCAGTGCTGTGCCAAAACCTGTCCTCCAAATTTCTCAGTTTTTCTGCCTCATTTTAAGTAATCTCTGACGTCAGAGAGTACCTAAAGGTATTTAAAAAATAAAATAAAATATTAAAGTATTTGACAAATCTGCAGGCGGCTTGAATGGCTTAACTAGTCAGTTTTTTTAAGCCTGAAGGAATCTTATGTATTTGCTCTCTCTCTGGTATTGAAACTTAATCCATCTTTTTGTAAGGGTGCTTATTGCGCCTTCCAGAAACATTATACTTGAATCACATGTGGCTAAAAATAATGAACTTCAAAGTAATATGAAAAGCGACAATTTCAGGTGCAACCAGGCACTACTAGCCTTAAATACAGAAGTGCCCAGAGGTAGCCTTGCAGAATTAAGAAAAGGGAGTTCATTTATATTGCTAGGGTTAAGGGTGTGTGTGTGTGTGTGTGTGTCTACACAGCTTTGCATGTGTACTAGAAGTATAGATAATAAGCATTTTTGGCTATTCTCATTTCATGACCTACCTTTTTGGAGTGTGTAATTTTTTAATTTTTTAGCAGAAATGTAATGTGTGTGAACATTTGGGATTATGCTGGCCTCCTCTGTTGTTGTTCTCCTGGAAACTGTTTTCATGTTCCTGATGACTTCAGAATGGTTGGGTTTCCCTCTGTCTTGTTTGTGTTTCTTAGGCAAGCACCTGTGAGAAGTGACATAGTGGTGGGAGTTTATAGATAATTGCTGCTGAGCTGTGGCTTAAAAAGACTTTCTGCCTCCCAGGCATTGTTTATATGAGCTTGTATTTTGGGGGAGTCCTCTACTGTTGAACAGATGTCTGGTTTTTTGCTTTTTTTTGCCTCTCTCACTGTTGTCCTCTCCACTGGGCTGAATTCTGTTGTTATCAAAACATTGACAGTCAAGGTCATGGGGAAAATATAAGCAATGCCTGGTTATAGCTTCTCACAGGCAGTACTGATATCAGTGGAATTATTCGCTCCCCACAAATATTCACAATACTCTTTTCTGGTTGTTTTCTTTTGGTGGTGGTGGTGGGAATTAAACTTTCTACAATTGTTCACTGTTCCTTTTATTTATTCAGTGAACATTTCTTTTTTGGTTATGTTGATAATGAGAGTTAACTCCTCAGTGGAGAGGGGAAATGTTCAGAAATTTTGAAAACAATTTGGCTACGGAAGTGGGGTTATTTTTAAAAGCTGCTCTTTTTTTGAGGAAAACGAAAAGGAAAATATGTGGAATACTTGGATTTCTAGGGACACCTAAACTTTTTATACTTTGTTGAGAATGTGAAATGCAATGTGAGATTGTACTTTTTGATAAATTTACAAAATGTAAGCATACAACATTTGAATAAATATTAACAGTTGAAAATAAACCAGCTGTTAAGAGATGGAGGTAGGTGGTAGCTGGGGACAATAAGTTTCCATTTTGCAAATTTAATTACAGTTCTTATCAACAGAGTTGTAAAGAAAAGGGAGGTTTTGTTATTTGGGCAGTGGCTCAGTTCAGACATATCATGCTCTTAATCACCAGCTCTATGCTTTTGTGGTTGCTAAAAAAAGATAATAGAGATGGCACCTGTCTGATATGAAATATGAGGGAGTTCCAAATGGTAAATATTCACGAATAGCATAGCGTCTTAAAGTGAGATTGGTTAAAAATGAGGCATAGCCGCTTTACTTTGAAAGATGCCTATCGTACAGTCACTGCATTCTCACTGGCAACATTGAACCTTACCGTGGCTCTTATCTGCTAATATACCCATCCAAGGCTGTGTATAAGAACATTGTAATTCGTAAACCATCCATTCTCACTAAGTGTTCAGAGCCAGTGCTCTCCTGGAGGCCCAGATGTCAGGAGAGGGAGCAATAGGGGGGTGGCTCTCCCCATAGCTTTGCTTGTGAGGTCCCAAAAGAATCTGTCTGAATCTTGTTGGAAGTAAGAGTCCTGGGCAAGAAGGGTCTTAGTCCTATCCAGCAAAGCAACTCTTGGCATTATTTTTAACCCGGGGAAGAGATTAGAACATTTCTGCCAACTGTTGCAAGTTCTAGATATTGGCGTTGGCAGCGACTGCAGCATTGCTTCAGCTAGCTGGCTGCGTCTGGGAAATAACATTTTCCACATCCCTTATCAAGAGTGTTATGTGTAGTCATTTGGTCTGTGTGAAATGCATAACTGGTTTTGATTACCCCTTGGAATGTATGGGAATGGAGCTTGTATGCCTTTCCACCTCCTGCTTGTAGCACTTCTCCAGTGGTTACAAATAAATGGGATTGTTTTTTTGTACAACGGGGGCCCAGAGGTTGGGAAGTGAGTGTAACTCCCACGTTTATCTCTGCTCCTCTTTCCCCATAATCCGGTTACGATCCTTTTACTTAACAGTGATGCCTTCCATTGCTTTGGTTGTCTTGATAACAACTGTGATTAATTAGGGTGTTGCCTTGGAAAAGCCGCCTGGGTAAGTCAGGGGTGTGCCATGATCCATGTGGGAATGATGATGAATGGGTCTTTGTTTCACCTTTCTCCTGGGACATGCAACAATAGCTTCAAGGAAGGGAAGACTCTCTCATGTCATGCAATGTGTTGCGTTTTGCTATCCTGCATTTTTGTCCCAGGAGTTCCTCTAGCTGAGTGCAAATTTATTCACATATAGGCTGTAGTGGGAGCTACAACTGCTGTCCAATACATTTTGCCGCCTAAGGCAGAGCAGCCAACACTACCCCCTACTCTCAAGTCAAAGTGCATAGTGTGTAAGGCTGGTCCAATTACTTTGGCACCTGAATCAAGCATGTTCCCCCTCTCCCTGGCAATGTAAAATGCAACAGCAATAATTAAACCACAGCTTGCTGGGAAAAAAGAAAAGAAAAAACCCACTCTGCCTGATTAGTGTGGTAGGCCCTGGAAGTTCCCAGTGGTGTTTTGCGATGTGTTATCCAAGCCACTGTGAATGTCTGTCAACCTGGGTAATTTAAGTTCATGGCAAGGGCCACAAATGGCACACTTTCACAAAGGATCTTCATCGTGTGCATAGCCACAGGTAAGCAGTTTCAGGTGTGAGGATTTCTACCAGAAGTGTGAAATGCTTGCTTGGAATTGAATCAGAATAGTCAATGTTCATGAGATTTAGTTCTGCACTTCAGTGAATGCTTATCTCTTTGCAAATAAAACTTGCAGATGTAACTGTGAGGGTTTCCATGTTCAGTAGCAGAAATGCACTGACTTGTTTTGAATTGGGTTTTTTGTTTGTTTGTTCAAAAGCAACTGTTAATCTTAACAGACCCAATAACCACTCATGTCAGTTTTTTGTTTCGGCAAGCAAATTGTAAAGGAACTTGATTGTTACAATTTGGGAGTATATATTATTGTGCTTTACTTTTTGTGTCTGAGACAGTTGGCAATCTTCTCTTCAATCACAGAGGTGAAAGTAACTGGGAAGCCATAAGGAAGGTATTGTAGTTCAGTTGCATCCCTTTCCTTTCCAGTAGAAAAAAAATCAGGGAGTAGGGTGACCAGGAAGACCCTTTGCTAGGCAGAATAAATAATATTCTGGGATTGACTGGCAAATTGGCATAAGTCAAATGTTAATTTTTAAGGAATCCTCTCCAAACTTTGTACAGTACATTAATCTGATATAGAAATATTTGCTAAATTGGGGGTGGAGGCAATAAGCACCAGTAAGATTGAAAAAAGTTTTTCCCATTTTACTTATACAAAATTTGGTTTGTATGCTGCTTTTACACACACACACACACACACACACACACACACACACAAAACAACAACAACAACACTGAAGCAGCTTGCAAAAAAAAGAAAACAAAAATGCATTAAAAAATCAAACAGTGAAAAAAATAATATAATAAAACAGCAACACAATAGCAAGCATAAAAACATACAAAAAAGAGAAGCATTTCAGTACAGTGGTACCTCGGGTTACAGACTCTGCTAACCCAGAAATAGTACCTCGGGTTAAGAACTTTGCTTCAGGATAAGAACAGAAATCGTGGGGCGGCAGCGGGAGGCCCCATTAGCTAAAGTGGTGCTTCAAGTTAAGAACAATTTCAGGTTAAGAACGGACCTCCAGAACGAATTAAGTTCTTAACCCGAGGTACCACTGTACTGTAAATGTAACAAGATTACTGTACAATATCCCAACAGCAAAAATAACAAGGGAGCTTGACAGTTTCACCTCTGTCCTAGGAACACCTCTCCCATGATGTTGCTTGCTCACGGTCCCTCTCTCTCGCAGCTTCCCAGGAGGCCTCCAAAAAGCAGGGGTGGCTGGGAATACCCCTCCCAAAATGTAATAGGCCTATTTTCATTGTGCCTGCAGTATCTCTAGTGGAAAGATTTGGGTAATGTCAAAAGATATGCGGTGCTTAGAAGCTGGGCAGTTTTCCAGACCATTTGCCAAAGTGCTTATAGTCAGCATTTTAACAAAGGTGAAACAATAAGAAACATTAAACTTCAGCATCACTCAGGACATTTTAATACTTTTCAAAAAATGAAAGATGCTTATTGTGCTGTTTCATATCACTCATTTACACTTTTTTATATCTTCAGTGAAGGTAATTGTGTAGAGGAAGATAGGGGTGGGGAGGGAAACCTAGAGGTAATTGTTGATTAGGTGAATAATTATTTGGACAATTTGGATTTCAAAAGATACTGTTTTAAGCTAGTTAAAAAGTGTGTGTATTCAGTTCAGTGCTGGTTCATGAATAATCATCTCTTATGCAAATGTTTTGGCTAGAAGGGATTGGCATCTTATCGCACATTGATTAGCTGCTGTTGTTGTTGTTTTATTAAAACAAATGGCTTTTCATTATTAAAAATGCCCAAGGTGGTGAAAACCTATTAGAGAAAGCGTGTGAAGGAAAATAGGATTGGTCATAGCAGTTAGCCATGTCTTTACCTGACACCACAAACTGTAGTAGAGCCTTCACCAACCCAGTATATAGCCCAAAATATTTGGAGGGCAAATCCTGCTCACATTGACCATCAGCCATGCTGGACTGTTGGGAATCGCAATCAAAAACACCGTCAGGTCACTGTGCTGGGAAAGGCTTCTGTAAAGGGATGCTTGGCATAGCCAGAAGATTTCTAACCACAAATCAAGTCTAGTAGGTGTGACTAGAGCAGGGCACCTTCAGTTTGATTTCCTGGAGCAGGAAGGAAGTTGAGAGAAGATTCTTCATAAGTTAAGTTGGGCCCAAGTTGTTTAGAGCAGGAGGTTGAAAGTGGAACCGTCCCAGTGGACCAGATCATTGGCTTCCCCACCTTCAATGGGCCACATTTGACAGGTGGTCTGGACTGCCCGTCGTGTCAACCATTTGATATCACAGTGACTCTTTCCTGCCTGAACAGTTTAAAATCAAGCCATATGGGCAAATGAACAGCCCAACTGCCAACTGATGGTAGCATTTTTTCCTCGGGTTTTGTTTTGCAGCTTGCAAACCCCCTTTTGGTTTTAGTCAGGTCTTTGCCTTTGCCACAGGCTGGTGTCATGCTGGAAGTTTGAGTGCAACTCAGCTTGCAGAAGAGGGCTCTTGCATGGGTTCAGACCGATAAGAGTTTGGGACAGCCAGATTCCCAGACTGTCCCTGTATCGTTAACCTCTTGAGCTGACCTCTCTAGCTCTTTCCTACTCTCTGGTTGCAACCTGCTTACAACTTCTTCCTCCTCTTCCCACTTCTCTCTCAGACCTCAAGATGAGAGTTCACACGGGAACTATCTGTGATGGTTCTAGGGGTTGCTTGTGTGTAAATCAATGCCACCCTTGGCTGGTTGCCTGAGTGAACCCTTTCTGTCTGGACAGCCACGCGCCCGTGACTGTCTCAATCGCTGGCAGAATCCGTTAGTGGGCGTTTCTTGAACTTCTTCCAGCAAAGAAGCTCTTTGACGCTTAGTCTCCGCCTAGCCTCCCTGCGCGGAAGCCTTCTGCGCAGGGAGGGTGTGGGCATCGGAGGACCCGAGCTCTCCCCACTGGTTCCCGGCGAAGAGTCTTGGAGCCACCTTGCCGATTCCCCCATCTGCCCCCCTTCTCCACTGGTGTTACGCTGATTTCCTTCCCCAGAAGATGTGCTGCTTCTCTCCCTCCCGGGACGCTCTCCGGAACCCCTCTGGAGCCCTCCCTCTCCCTCTGGCTCCGATGGCAGTTCCCTGACAGTATCCTTTAAGAGGAGAAAGGGGCCAGTGTATTTGCCTTGCTCTACTATAGACTAGTTAGACTGTAACTAGGATATTTTCTAACCCAGTATGTGTTTCCTACAATAAACTACTTCGTTACTTTTCTTACCTATAAGCATAGCTTCTATGTGTGTGATTGCAATAGAAGAAGTCTGTTTTCTAACCAAGATTCACTCCCTTAATGCTGCCTTACTCTGCATATCAAAAAAACTTTCAATAGGTAATTGGAACCAAATAATACATGATACCATATGGGGCATAAGGTGTGGTTTGCCTGAAATGGCTACATAGGTCAACTGGAGAGGCTTGGCTTGTGCCCTGGTTTAGGGTTTTTTGTGTCACAAAAAATCCTTGCACCAGAAATTAATGGGCGTGTTATACTCCTGGCCCCCTATTCCATTTTAGACATCAGATTCCTTACTAGCAGTAGGGCAGCTCCATATAGAACAAATTGCAGTAGTCTCTACTGAAATTATTAGTTTTCTCTGTAGAAGTCATTCAGTGTCTAGGAATCAGCTGCCTCTGAATGATGACACATGCACATGTGAGACACATGGTGTGAAAATAATCATTACTGCATGTGTAGGGGACAGGAATAAAGAATTGTAGCAACTATTGATTATGTCATAGGAGGAAGCCCATGGGCAAGAATAATTGAACAAGCACCGAGGTGTGAGTTAGATGTTGCAGCCAGCTAGTGCTGCTTCACAGTGGAGAGCAGCACAATGCATGCCATTGATAAAGCTCAGATGCAGATGTCATAGCTTTGCATATCATGCTAGATACTCCCTTGCAATACTAGAACAACATGAAAAATACTTTGGTGTTTAACTTTTCGCAGTCTAGAACCTGCTTCTCTGATGGAAAGCATGTAGAAGGTAATTGAAATACGCAATGAAAGTCAAAAAACCCCAATCCAATTCAGCAACATAACAAAGCAATCTCCAAATGCGTGATGAAAGAGAGGGAGAGGAAAAATGCTTTCACTCTGCGTATGCAGAGACAGATATGTCAAGGCTGGTTGAAGAAGCAGGATTCGAAGAACCTAATGGATTAATAAGGATCAGTGCAAGTACAAACAATGTTTAGACACATATTTTCTCCTAATGACACAAAATGGGGAAGAAAGTTTTCAGTTGCATTGTGAACCTTTACTGTGAATGCAGAGTCTGACATGAGTAGAGTTGACATGATGTATAAAGGATCTGGTTTTTGGTGTGGCTGATATGAAAAGGGTGTGTTGTATGTTTGTATGTGAGCAGTAAGAGGAAATTGGTGCTAGAAATGTTATGGGGGCAGGGAAATGTGATGTGCAGTAAACTACCACATATTGGTAGAGAGAGCAACATAGGTAAACATCAAATCATAAATTGCACGAGAGATACTTTTTTCCACACACACATATTTGTATGACTTGCTCTTAGGCTGTTAATATATTGTAAAGCCTTTATTTATACATTTTTGAACAACGTGGCTTTTTCCATATGCCTCTTTTAATTTATTTGTACTTAAAGTGCTCACGTTTATGTTCTGTCTTTCTCCTTTGATTAAATATCCATGGGTATGTAATTGAGAAGTGATTGTTTGCTTCAGGCTCTGGAAGGAATATGCAGAAAGAAATATTAGTATATTTAGGAGTGTATATCTTATTACTTGGGTGGTAGGTAATAACATTTAGGCTATATTAGAACAAGACAAATGGTCCATTTCTTTTCTTTCTTCCTGGCTGCACTGACTTCATCTCCTGCTGCTTGCTGTATAACCTTGATTTGCAGCAGAAGTTTGTATTTAATCTTAATACCAGAAACTTCCAAATATTCCTACTACAGTGGCACCTTGGTTTAAGAACAGCCCTGTTTACAAACTATTCGGTATAAGAACTCTGCAAAACTGGAAGTAGTGTTCTGGTTAGCGAACTTTATCTGAGTCTACGAACGGAAACTGAGTGGTGGAAGGGCACAGGTGGCAGGAAGCCTCATTAGGGAAAGCGCACCTCAGTTTAAGAATGGCTTTGGTTTAAGAACGGACTTCAGGAATGGAATAAGTCCGTAAACCGAGGTACCACTGTAATCATCTACGGAAGAGTCCTTGTATATTTTTATTCTGTGATTTTATTATCTCATGCTTGTCTCTCAGAATACGAACATCTTGAACTTCACCTGAAAAGTGCATAGAGAGATTTAAAAACAAGTTCAGTATTAAACAGGAACTTGCTTTAAATTTTTACTTAAATCCCCATCTGTAAGAGTTTCCCTGTTTCATAGCTGATCTTGTCTCCTAATTAAGTGTGGACCAAATTCGGTTTCCTGCATAAATTGATCAGAAGACACACACACCGCACCTAGGGTTGGCATGGCAACAGGGAACTTGTATGCTTCCTATCCATATGGTGCCTGCTGACGCTGCAATAGTTGCTATTCCTGATCTCTGCAGGCTAGTTCTGGAAAAACACTTTCTGTTTGTAAAGTGGTACTTTCAATAAATGCAGACTTTAGGTTGCCTGTGAAGACTCTAATCGCTGCTTAAAAAACAACAGCAACCTGAATTTTACCACTTTACACTAATTTTATATATTTGCTCTAAAATAGTTATAGCCTTTTAAAACTTAACATTTCTGACTGATGCTGTTAAGCAGATTCAGAAATTATGAATGAACCCAGATCATTGCTTTTTAGAGAAGTCTGTGGGAGAGAGAGTGTGTGTGTGTTCATGTTCAGATTAGTATGCACATCTGTTGAATTGGAACTGTTTAGGGTAGCAAGCCTTTGTCTATTTTAAGGCACAGGTCACTTTAAAGCTATTATAAAGAAATTGTCTGAGTAAGGAAATATACTGGCTGTATTTACCAAAATATTGTTGCATATTTCATATCCTTACCCTGTTTGAACTCATCCCCCTTTTCATTAGTATTAAAAGGTGAATTCCCACTACTAAATTGCTAACATTGCAACCCTAGACAGAGTGCCTAAATATTCCAGTACGCTAGAGTTTTATAATTTTGTTGAAAATGTAATGTTTTCAGTCACAACCCTAAGAGATAAGGAAAAGACACGGGGGGAAAAAACCAGGTGGCATTTGAGGCAGTGAGTTGAGAGGAAGCAAATGTATTACTTGCCCTGGCACAGTATTGATTTTATTGAGGTTTGTCTGGGTTAACAGACAAAACAATACTTTAGAGGTCTGCGGCTGATCTTTTCAGCTTAGCTACTTGTATGACCACAAGCAAAGGCGAACTTAAAGGCTGCTGAGTTTAAGTGTTTGCTAAGCTGCTTGTTTTGTGTTGCTGATGGGGTGACTAGTTAATCTATAAAGAAGACAAGGAGTTAGATGGAAAAAAACCAAGTCAGCCTGTTGGATGAGCACCCAGAAACAGTGTTGACTAGATACTCACTTGAATTGTACCTGGGCAGCAACACTATGATGAATATACTACGAGTTTGGGAACATATCCTGTAGAATTCTATGTGTTATATTTTACCTGCACAATCAGAATGAATTTGAGGAACCAATATGCTTTTTCTGTGCAGCCTGAGCAGGAGCAAGTAAACAATGTTATAATTGTTGTAGCTTGCCTTCACTTACACAACCCCAATGCCCTCCTCACAGTTGTGAAGAATATTCTTACGTTATGAATGGTCCATGTCACCATTCATAAAAAGAGGTAGGGGAAAAAAGTCTTTAGAGCCATCTTGCCGAAAAATAGCAACTAGGCATTCTGTTCTGGTGACCGAAACCTTGGTTTAAGGAGCTATTTGGTGCCAAGTTTCTAACACTGCTCCCAGTTCAAATATTGGCCTAATTCCGGGCTCCAGCTCTGGTTTAAATATATCCAGACCTGATCCAACCTGGATTCAGAAGTGTGAATATTGTTCTCTCATTCACTTGCATTGGAAATCCAAAGAAACCATAGCTTCATTTGTTTTTCCCCCATATAGGTACATGAACTTCTGGGACATAATAGCCCCTCAAGAGGGGAATTAACCTTGTCAGAATACAGACAGGTAGCTCCAGGAGTGTTTGTACAGACAACATTTTAAAAATACCACACCGCCCCAATGTATGTAATAATATACTGAATGTGTACTGCTGATTTGCTAACTGTGATTTATTGCAACTTCTTTGTTTACTATGACTTGAGCCGCGAACTGATAAGCGCATGGAGAAATATACCACTTCTCTAATAAAGCTGGCGAGACAGAACTGACTCAAGGCACAAAGTTCTTTCCTATAGTGATTCATTAGTAATAACTGGATGTTTTGCTCAGAGGTCAATTCCAGGACTTCAGACTTAGTAAGTAGTGGTTTGTGGGGAGTTTTTGAAATGATGTACAACTCATCAGCATCATAATCCTATAGCAATAGCAACCTTTCAAAGCCTTTTTTGGGTTTTTTTTTTGCAGCGGTCTTAATCTTGGAGAAGGTTGCTGGTCCCATGCATGCATAAGCAGCTGCCTGATATAAAGTCAGAGCATTGGTCCACTTAGCTCAATATTTTCTACCTTGGCTGGCACCAGCTTTCTAAGGCTTCCACAGCAGAGTCTCCCCCCCCATACCTGGGAAATAGGGTATCTCTTCCTCTTCTTGGCAAAACACCTGCCAAGAGACTGCTGCATAAAGGAGGATAACTGATCTCCCTCACTGTTGACCCCTGATTCTGAAATGGAGAGTCCTAAAAGGGCTAAGCTCTTTGTGAAAATACTCCTCCTTTTTTGTGGGGGCTGCACTGGCTGCTAATATCATGCTGGACCATGTTTACGGTTTTGTTGCTGGCATATAAAACCCTAAACAACTTGGAATTAGCTTATTTTGAGGGATCATTTTGTCTCTTACAGATATAACTGTCTGGGCACTGTTTTTGTCTGTAGAGGCTCTTGCGTGGTGGTACCACATGCCCTGAGGCCTGAGGTTTGATCTGCAGCTGCTTGGAGAAGGGTCTTTTAAACATAGCAATCACAGCAATGTGGAACTCCCTCCTTGTTGACATGTGACAACAACTCTAGGCTTTGGACTTAGGTTCTACTTTTTGTGCAAGACTTCCCAGAAGACAATTCTACCCGTGTATATTATCAGTCACCGTGAAATAACATATATGCATCATGCACAGCTTGCATTTATGTTGTATATTGCTATTTTTAAACTTCTGTGCAATGTTAAGCTGACTTATAAATATTTTGGGTCATCCCTAAGTAATAGGTTCCCATCGCATGTGTTTTCTTTACCTAACTATCTGAGGAAAAATGAAGTTGCCTCAAGTTCTCAGGAGGTCTTAAGCTTACAGTTAATGAAACTTTTAATTTTTTGTCTGTGCCTGTGCTGTGGAGCTGTGTGTGGACAAAAGATACACACACATTTCTAGAGCATTTAGTATTTCCAGTACATACCGTATTTTTCGCCCTATAGGGACGCACTTTTTCCCCTCCAAAAATGAAGGGGTAATGTGTGTGCGTCGTATGGGGCGAATGCAGGCTTTCACTGAAGCCTGGAGAGTGAGAGGCGTTGGTGCGCACCGACCCCTTTCGCTCTCCAGGCTTCCGGAAGCTATCCGCAAGCCTTGCGCGCCTGGCGGGAGTTGCCGCCGGGCTCACAAGGCTTGCGGATAGCAGCCTGTTCTGGGGGCTGGGGTCGGGGGAAGCTTGGGCTTCCGCCACCCCAGCCCCGTGGCTGGGGGGGGGGAAGAATTTTTTTTTTATTCATTTCCCCCCCAAAAAACGAGGTGCGTCCTATGGGCTGGTGCGCCCTATAGGGCGAAAAATATGGTATACACAGAGCCGATAATTGGTTCTCCCACCCATCCACAATGGATTAGCAGGTGCCATTATTTGTCAACAGTGTTAAAGCTGGAATACAGGAAGCTGTGTTTGGCTTGTTTGGACAACTAGTAACTTTATATAATTTGACGGCTGAGGTTTACTTGATTGAATGACACTCATGTATACTGTGGTACCTCTAGTTATGGACTTAATTCGTTCCGGAGGTCCGTTCTTAACCTGAAACTGTTCTTAACTGTTCTTAATTAGCTTTCGCTAATGAGGCCTCTTGCTGCTGCCGTTGCGCCGCTGGCGCATGATTTCCGTTCTCATCCTGGGGCAAAGTTCTCAACTCGAGGTAACTCTTCCAGGTTAGCGGAGTTTGTAACCTGAAGCGTTTGTAACCTGAGGCGTTTGTAACTCGAGGTACCACTGTACTTGCATGTTGTTCTCCTTTAAACTCTCTCTTGGGTCCTTTTTTAAATTTGTCACAGTATCAGTACTAAGATTCAGGAGATTCATGCTGCTCTTTGTAGCTTGTCTTCAAAAGAATATAATAATTACAGCAATGACTGGATCAAATTTTGGTGATGTCCTCTTTTTATGATGTGGTAAGACCGTAATTTTGGGTTCTAGTGTTTCGAAAGCCTAATTCAGCTCTTGTGTAGACAACCCTGTAGAATAAACACAGACCTAACTCCCAGTAACTGATATTTTTGCATAAACATACTGTTGTTTTTACTTCATGACAAGTGATAGGGAAGAAAGGAAACCGTAGAATGCAATTGTGGGGAATACATATTCTGTTTGCTTGATGGTGACATGTGCTACGTTTTTGTTTTGGTTGCATATTCATGGGGATAATTGTGGTGGGTGAGGAAAAGTGTACTTGAAGTGTTTTCCATCTTCATTTCCCGCCAGCTTGGATACATAGAAACCATACTTTTAAATGCAATTGTCATCCAAGATGGAGTCAGTTACTTTTTATACTTCTTTCTCTCCATTGTGCTCCAAAGCATGTTTGTAAAGAATAAGTAGGCCACACACAATGCTATCCCTAAACAGGTACTTAATACTATTTTGTGAGAAGATCTGGGAGAATAGATGCTGAATAGTTGATAGGATGGGAACGTTAGGCAGAGATTGTAGCCAGGTGCACAAACTTCATATTTCCTAGGCTACTGGATTTATCCTTGTATTTTAAATTAAGCATTCCCCCCCTTTAGCTTCTAGAGTCATTTTAATAAAAGAGCCGTGCTTTAGCTTTCCTTCTAGGGTATTCACCCTCTCAAGTTGACTTACAAAGGCAGTCAGCAAACCAATATAAGAAGATTGCAAGCCAAAAATTATAAATGTCATTAAGTGTAAACACTGATTCTTTAAATAATGGTTTTACAAATGATTTAAACCGTGATTCTATGTACAAGTTGTTTTAACTATTGCGCTGATGTGCAACGTCCCCTACTCTAGGATCATATAGTGAAAGTGGTTTATAAATGCCTATAATAAATTTTAAAAGTAAAATAAAATGAGGGCAGATGAAACCGCTGCTAAAACACAGTGCCATAAAATCACCCCAAAGCAAATTCCCAACCTGCTCCCTCAAATACTCCTATACTCAGCACTCAATAATCCTCTGCATGAATATGTTTTAAATGAATGGCACTGATAGGGAATGAATGGAATTGGTAGGAGATGCTACAGCTACACCTTGCAATTGGCAGGAGGTGTATTTCCCCTCTTCTTCCTGCATGCTGGAATAGAGATCTTGTGGAGGGGGCACAGTGGTGTCCTCATGTGGGGTGTCCACCCAATGGGAAGGGAGGCAAGCTGGAGCTTTGTTGTCTTTCCTACAGCTTTATCGGTTATGATGGAGTCCATTTGTCACATGTGGACTTTAATATGTCTTTATCAGATCTACAGCAAGGCCTGATAGGCTTGCTCAGCTCTACTGTTTTTTGTGAATAGCTTCCTGCTCCCCTCCCCATTTTATTTCCCTCTGGATCCACTGTTTACAGCCCCTCCAGAATCATCATCACCATCATCAAATGTATACAGTGGTACCTCTGGTTATGAATTTAATGTGTTCCGGAGGTCTGTTCTTAACCCAAAACCGTTCTTAACATGAGGCACGCTTTCGCTAAAGAGGCGTCCTGCCGTGCTGCTGGCATGCGACTTCCGCTCGCATCCCAGGGCAAAGTTCGTTACCGGGAGCATCTACTTCTGGGTTAGCGGAGCTCGTTACCCAAAGCGTGTGTAAGGAGGACAGTTTGTTACAGGAGGTACCACTGTTTGTGCCTGTTCCTCATGATAACACTTCCTGCTTGTCAGATGGACTATATCCCACAGTAGTTTATGCCATAATAATTGCTTTAGTCTTTAAGGTGTTCTTTGTTGCAAGAGATTAACCTGGCTACCTCTCCAGAAGTTGGTTCAAGGATGGGTTTTGCCTTTTGAGCAACTGAGCCTTGTATGTGACTCAGCCTTAGTATCTTTTTCAGATGAAGAGCTAGACATTGAGGAAGTTAGTTTTTGGAACATGCCCTTCCAGGAAAGCCTATGGAAAGGAATTTCCACCTGTCTAGACAGAAACATTCCGTAAGCACCAACTTATCAGGCAGGTAAGATGTGTACCGTGAGAAGGTGGCTGAGACAGTCCCCTGGGGCACATTGATTGTTTCCTTAAAGTTGTGATGACCCTACTGTGTTCACAACCTTGAGGCCAGTTTTGAATTCCTGACAGCATGTATCCAAAAAGGACTTTCCTATCCCCGAGTGTTGATAGAACTGAAAAAAGGAAGGCTGCGCAGTTCAGCAAGTTGCAGTGCTTGGTGTTTATCAGAGTTTTCAAAGGGGAAGGGAAGGAGGTAACAGTTGCGTGTTAAGATCCCAAGACCTCTCCCAATAAATAAAGACACAATTGACACGGAGTTTAGTTTAAGGTTATTGGCATAATTTTGGCCACAACTTTGATTACAGATCATGAGTGGTTTGCTTAGGCATTTGTTCCTGACTAGCTGCACCTGACCTCAGGAGGGCAGCACTGACGCCTGGACTCCGGCAGACGTCAATAAGGGAAAACATCCTGGGGGAGGATTGGAGCAGGTTCGGACTCAAGCTCACCCCAAATGCTCGCAGGGGCTCTGGCATGGCCCTAACCCCTGGAAGGGGATTGGACAAAAGCAAAGCGAGCCCCTGGATTCCTTTAATGGAATACCCTAGCATTGGAGGGGCAGGCACAGCCTATCCACATCCCGTCCACCACCATTGAACCAATGCCTAACTGCCAAACCTTACAAAGTTGTGATGATTTGCTATGCGGCAGGCGAAATCCAAGTGGCACCAGCCAATCAGCCAAATGGGAAAATTCCTACCGGGCCCCTGTCCCAAAAAGTAGACGCCCCATGACGGCGTAGCAAGCTCATAATGAACCCTAAATATAGGGAGGGTGGGCGGATGATCCGGTGCACAAGGCGAAAAAGAGGAAGCTCAACGCAACGTGCAGCGGTATATATGGGTCCCTCGGTTAATGCATGAAACGATCCCATTGGCCAGATTTACCCCAGCAACCAAGGGACCACCAATCGGGTTGTTGAGGCTACCCAATCGCTTCCACCCACAACAGCAGTAAGGTCAGTCTTGATCTCACCACAACGTGTGCTCTCTGGGAGGAGGACACGTTTTAGTTAAGAGCACAGATGATCCTGCCTGTAGAATTAACAAGAGAACACTTATTGGGCTGTATTATGAATGATGACAGATTGAAACAAAATGTGTATGCAGTCATACCTTGGAAGCCAAATGGAATCCGTTCCGGAAGTCTGTTCGACTTCCGAAATATTCGGCTTCCAAGGCGTGGCTTCCGATTGGCTGCAGGAGCTTCCCACAGCCAACCTTCTGATCAACCTGCTGATCAGTGTCACCCGCATCCCTAAAAGGAAGATAAAAACATATTAAAACATGTGATGGCTTCTTAACAGAAACAGTTAATGTGTAGTTGCTCATTTTCAATCTAAAGGTTTTTGAGTAAACTCTGTTCTTGAAGAAAACGGTTAATAGCTCTTCCTTTTCCCATTTTTACCTTTCCAAATTGCTGTAGTAACTTTTCATAAACCTGTCTTTGTTTGTAGTTTGAGATTGTTATTTTTTTACATTGGTCAAATATTCCGTGAAATTGAGCACACACTCGTGTAGGTTTTGCTCTACCTCTTTTAATAGCAGGATCCTGTAAGCAGAAGAGAAGGAAGAGGACTCCTTGCTCCCTACCCTGAATCAGGCTCTTTAGCTGATTCATCTCCATCACTCATCTCCCCCCCCCAAATCATTTTATTTGCATGCTGCCTTTCTATAGTTAAAACCACGCTCGCAGTGACTTGCAACATGAAACTATTTACATAATCACAAGTGTAAGAAAAGTAGTCATAAACACTAAATAAAACACATCACAAAGTATACAACCAAATTGTAAAAAACAACAACACCCCTACATAAGTAATAATACCTAAAAGTAAAGATGCAAAAAATAATAATATAAATAATAGCAACAAAACCTCCTAAACAGTACCCCAGCCCAAGAGTCCGTTCAGGAGATTTGGAGATGGAAGCGAAAGTATTGTGTGGGTGGATGACTCTGTAACACACCTTTTGCAGGTATTCCTATGACGAGCTGGAAGGTATTGCTCAATGGTTAAGAGTCATCCTGGATCAGTGGCTTATTTGATTTCAACATGGAACAAACATTCAGTGTAGAATTCCTCCTCTCTGCCCCCAAGCAGAGTTCTGGATTCAAGCCAAGTCTTTCAAATATTGCTGTCTGCTGATACTTAATGTTTTTATGTAGAATTCTGAGCGAGTTCACATTTTGGGTAGGGCATCGCCAGGGATAGGGAGTTGTCCTACAATTTACTTGAGTTTTGCAGTTTACAGATATAGGCCATAGGCAGTTTTTCCCCTTCCCATACAGCTGTTTAAATAGATACTTAGATAGGCAGAACTTAATTTGATTAAATAGATGTACCTTTTTCTAAACAATTAATGCAAGCTTTTAAAAACTCCTGATTGCATGCATGGAAAGGTTTTGTGAAGAAGATGACCTTACTTGGATTATGATACCGAAGAGCTCATGACAGAGGAGAATAATAATACATGTTTTATGACCATGCTTGCTTGGTCTTTTGAGACTGGATGTACTCCTGATTTGAACCTGGCCAACGGCTAAATGTGAAACACTAAATTCAATCTGGTTTCACGTTAAACAATGCATCCAATCCGGCTTTGTTATCAATTTACCCCTTCTAATTGAAATATTTTTAATTGGCCGTGCTCTGGTGTACTTCAGAAACGGCTGTTTTATGAGGCATGTATGTGGTCTCGCCCTTAGTTGTGGGTCCCCCTCCAATAAATCTTGTCTCTTAGTTTACAGTTTTATAGTATGAATGCAGTTTGGCAAAAATTTCTCATGTGAAGGTTTGGGTAATGTGTGTGAGAGAGGGAAGGAGGTAGGGAGAGATGGGGGGTGGGGAGAATTAAACTGGGATGTTTCTTCCACTACATTTGGAGTGTTCTCTGTAGGGTGAGGATCGAAAATTTTGCTTAGTATAAAGAAACATTTTAAAGCCAGATGGCACGTAGATTCATCAGTACTGGTCCAAGAGTTAAGAAGGTGGTTTCTTCCTGTGCTGGAGAGGGATGCGAGGGGCAGATGGGGCTCATCAACCTGGGAGGGTAACCTATCTAGGAGAAGGAAAAATCTGACCCTAAACTGTTGCTGCCTAAACCCTAAATCCAGACTGGAGTCTCTTAAGATGGTTGGATGGTGCCTTGTATGCCACCTTCTAGCAACCTCTGTAGCTCAGCTAGTGCCAAACATAGTGTTCTGTTTTCCTTTGGACCATATCAACAAGGCTGAGAAGGGGGTCTTGTTGTCTGGGCACCCAGGACCTCCATACACCCCCCCCCAGGCTTGTACCCCGGGGAGGTCAGTTAGGTGCTGCTAACATAGCAGTCCAACCTCACTCCCTGGAGGCACATTCCGTTGTCTCTCGAGACAAATGGATGCCAACAAGGTTCACAGCTCAGAAGACACTTGCCTCAAGCAAGGTGTCTTGTCTGTTTTTGAAACACTTTCTGCTTCCAGCTGGAAATTTATTTAGTAAGTAGGGACTGCATATGTGTCTCAGGCTGTATGTTATAATTCGGGGAGCACTGTCTAGCTGCAGTCTGTTTGAAATTAATAGCTTCAGTTACTTGTTGCTAGTAACTCTAGATAACTTTTAAATTATACTGTCTGATTAGCCACGGTACTATATCCGCTCTGTACTATATAGCAGCCTTGCAGATAAACCAAGATAACACTGCTGCCAGGATGTTAACTGGAGCTAAGCAAACAGAAGATATAATTGCTGTGCTGTTTTAATTGGGCTTCTTTTATTGTACATTTTAATTGTGGAAGCTTATTTTGATGTTTCAATGAAATTGTTCTGTTGCCTATTTTATATTCTTGTCAACTGCTTATAAGCAATCTTGGCAATTAAGCAGTATATAAGTTAATAATAAGTAAATAATATATTTGGGGGTTGTTTCTTTGTATCTGTGATTTGAGTTCTTGTTGTACAGTATATGATTTAGCCACTAGGAAGCTTTTTAAAAGAAAGGAAGGAAGGAAGATGGGAATTAAATCCTCTTACAAGGTCAGAAGAATATTATAGTTCTTTAAATTACATTCATACCTGCTTTCCCCATGTACAGTGGGACCTCAGGTTACAAACTTAATTCTTTCTGGAGGTCCGTTCTTAACCCAAAACCGTTCTTAACCTGAGGCGTGCTTTCGCTAATGGCTCCTCCCGCTGCTGCCGCGCTGCCGGCGCACGATTTGCGTTCTCATCCTGGGGCAAAGTTTGCAACCCAACGTACTACTTCCGGCTTAGCGGAGTTCGTAACCCGAAGCATTTGTAACCCGAGGTACCACTGTACCTTCAAGTTAATCACCTATGTGTGTGAGAGAACACACAAACCAGCCTTGTATTTACAGAAAGGTGTTTTCCTTGGACAACCTAGAGACAGATCTTAATTCTCATTAGTCATGTTATATAGGCGGGCTTGTAAACCGCCCCCCCCCCCCCGGGCAATAAAAAGTTGCAGCTTGCTTTAATGCAGCTATACTTGATTGGCTTCCAGTTTAGGCGGGAAAGGTGTTTTCGGTTGTGTTTTGCTTATATATTGGTCACCTTAAGAATGACGCCTTTTCCGTCTTTCCAGATGAGCGACAAAAGTACAATTACTTGCCTGTTTTGACAAGTGTGTACATTTGATATAAAATTATCTGCCTCCTAATTTACATCATTTTGAAGTTATCTGGGGTTTTTCCCCCTATGAATGTGCCTTTCACCTGTAAAAGCCATTAAAAAAAATCAATTTGTTACGAACATGTTTGTGAAGAAGCAACTGGACTTAAACAGCCGACAATGTGCATATAGCTCCACATGATCTTTTCTTAAATGGATCCCTACGAGCCTTTGGCAGCTTCAAGCACATGAGTTCAAGTACCTGGATTAAGAGAGTATTGTGTGGCCAAAAACACTGTGGCCATGAAGTTGCTTCCAAGTAGTTTCTAGTGACAGAGTTCATATATGAATCTGATTTCTTGAACTTGATACACACACATACATACACACCCTTAACTTTATTTGTGACAAAATGGTACAATCTGCCATTTACCCAGAAATTAGGTATTCTTCCCCTGGGAATGACTGTGCTATTGAAAATATAATCTTGTGAATTTAATGAGCCATGGCACTTGCTGTGTAGAAAAAGAAGCACAAGGCTATTGTTTGAATATATTGCCTGCTTTGAGAGGGACTGACTGCAATCCAGAATATCATCTGTTGCTACAGAAGAGCTAAGCACATGGAGAATTGTGTAGCTAAGATCCATGGCTTTCAGTGGTAGTTAAAAGTTTGCCTAAATTCTCTCAAGCACATTGTTCCTGGGGTGATATTTAGCACCATGCTTATATGTTTTGGAGAAGGTTGAGAGAGGAAGCATGAACGTAAGTGTGCCTTCGCTTTGCACACCCTGGAAAAAGAACTGTGGCTCCAGCATCCCTCACAACATCAGGAACATGCACACACCCTCTCTTGGGATGTGAGGAGAAGGTCAAGTCTTTTAGGCTTTCTCTTTTCACTTCCCTCTAACTTCTAAATCAGTTGGCACTATTATTTTGGAAAAAGTTTCAGGTCCCATTTTTATTTCTTAAAATGTTTTATTCCAAGTTCCAGGACTATCTTTCCAATGAATAGTTGTAAGCAACGTTAGAAACTCAGACACATAAAGTAGGAGCCAAAAGGCTCCTTAAATCAGGGTTGCAGCTGCCAAAACGGAATGCCTAGTTGCCATTTTGGGGCCAGATGGCTCGAAATTAATTTTTTTTTAAAAAAAATTTGGTTCCTGAAATTCATTCTGATGCAGATAAAATATAACTAATTGGGGTGCCAACTTGAATAAAATATTAGGGCGGGAGCAGGTAAGCCCTGCCCTACATAATCATATGACAGGATGCATGCACACCATTTGAATGGCAATGCCCCTCAACGTGTGTGTGTGTGTGTGTGTGTGTGTGTGTGTGTGCGCGCGCGCTCAGGTATTATATTTTGGGGGGGCGAAACCTCCATGGCCGCTAGGAGTTGGCTCCTATGTAACTGATATAATTCTAAAGGATGTGTTGCTGGTGTGAAACAATCAAAATCCAAGGATTTGCAGGCATGCAACTCCAGATGGTGGAGATGTCAAGCACCAGGCATCTTGACTTGGTTGCAAGTGGTCAATACCCGTGAATTTCAAATGCTGGTTGTAAGGGTTAGGATGATTTGAATTGGATTATATTGTGTATGTAAATTTTGCTGTGTACGGTCACATAACATAAGGGGTCCGCTGTCCCTCAGACCTTGTGGCGGGCCGGAAGAGGAAGCAGAGGCGAGGGGGGCAAGTAGTCCTCCTCCCCAGCCCCAGCCGCTGCGCTTACCTTCCCTGGGGCTTCCACCACCACCACCGCCGCTGCTGATTCTCGTGGGTAAGCAGAGCGAGCTCATCCGTTCCACTCTCTGGCCCACAAGAGCACCAGGGCGGCGGAGGGAAGATGAGTGGCGCCAAAGGGCTGACTCCGTAGAGGTGCTGCTTAAAATGGCGCTGTGCCAGCTCAGCCCAGCCCCCTTCCTTCTCTAGGCAGGGCAGGGAGAAGCCAGGAGGAGGGAGGAGTCGCCACCGCGGTGTGTGTGTGTGTGTGTGTGTGTGTGTGGGGAATGGAATGGCACGGGGAAAAAATGGCGCAGCCTGAACTAACAGAATCCCCATGTCGATCTACGGATAGTCCACGGGCCGGATCCTGAAGGCAATTTGGGACCTGCTCCGGCCGCGGACCTTAGTTTGCCAACCCCTGCATAACATGATGGCATGATGCTCCCAACTTTTGAATTCAAGCAACATTTCATAAAAATTGTTTCTGTGACCCGAAAGGTATCAAGTAGGTACAGTATATTGGCAACATTACTGAGATTTCTGTATACAGACTTGAACTGGTACTGAACTTTCCCCCGAGGCACAATGGAACATTAGCTGATTCTGAGCTATATACAGAAAAAAATGAGTTAGTGTTGGAAAATGCAAACTTACATAGGTTTAGATGTAGGGTTGACGTTTTTACTCCCAACCAGGGTTACAGTGGTGCCTCGCAAGACAAAATTAATCCGTTCCACGAGTCTCTTCGTCTAGCGGTTTTTTCGTCTTGCGAAGCAACCCTATTAGCGGATTAGCGCTATTAGCGGTTTAGCGGATTAGCGGCTATTAAAGGCTTAGTGTCTTAGCGGCTAAAAGGCTATTAGCGGCTTAGCGGCTTAGAAAAAGGGGGGGAGCGAAAAATCGAAACACTCGCAAGACATTTTTGTCTTGCGAAGCAAGCCCATAGGGAAATTTGTCTTGCGAAGTAGCTCAAAAACGGAAAACCCTTTCGTCTAGCGGGTTTTCCGTCTTGCGAGGCATTCGTCTTGCAGGGCACCACTGTATTTGAGGCATAAAATGCTTTTTAAGTGGAAGTGGTAACTTTGTTGCATGACAGATCTCTCTTAAAATTTGATGCCACAGTTTCAAGACTAAATGGAGCGATGCTTTGTATGTTCTTAAATTCTTAAAGGCCTCCTTGTAGACTTCCTAGAAAAGGCCTTTTGTTCTGCCTTGGGAATGTTTCTCCATTCATGTGACTACAACTAGAGAATAAATTATTGTACGACATAGACACAATGGAGGAGATCCCCACTTACACTCCCAATGAGCCAGTGATTATTATTTTTTAAATGGAGCCTGTTCCTCACCCATTGCTTCTTTTTATTATCCTTCACATTATTTCAGAGGAAAATTGCTTCTGAAGTTACACTACATAAGTTTGCCATAAGTTTAATTCTTACTTTAGTTAGTAGAAGTTTAGGAAGCACATTTATATCTGGATTAACTAATACCAAATCTGGAGATTCATATCTCTGTGTGTAGAAACATACTTTCCCCTGTCCCTGTGAAAACACAGTGCAGCCCTTCCTCCTTTGTCTATTTTAAATGGCATTTTAGGCAGCTTTCAAGAACTTTATACAGTGGTACCTCAGGTTAAGTACTTAATTCGTTCCGGAGGTCCGTTCTTAACCTGAAACTCTTCTTAACGTGAAGCACCACTTTAGCTTAATGGGGCCTTCTGCTGCCGCTGCACCGCCAGAGTCCGATTTCTGTTCTCATCCTGAAGCAAAGTTCTTAACCCGAGGTACTATTTCTGGGTTAGTGGAGTCTGTAACCTGAAGCGTTTGTAACCTGAAGTGTATGTAACCCGAGGTACCACTGTACACCACGGGCATTGTTATTTTATGATAACTTTTCAAGGGGCAGAAGCAGTGAGTCTAACTAACTGATGCCTGTTTAGGGGAGGGTTCAGTAAGACAGTCCCCCGCTCTCCCCAAATCTCCAGCTTTACTAAAGAACAAAAGCAGCATGCAAGAAAGAGGCAAATCGGGAATGCTGTCCAGAAATTAGTTTCATTTTCTCTCCCTCCTCCACAATCTCCTTTTGATGAATAGCTTGACTGGTGTCTCTGAATTTATGTATCTCTGCTTGTTTTCATCCTGATTGATTGTATCTGTGTTTGGTTGTGACACACACTCACACGGTCTTCCTATGGGAGTGGTGCGTGAGAAGCTGCCGCTTGAGGGCTTTGAATGGATTTAGCCAAGAATACATACAGTTGTTATCTTCCAGACCCCCAGATGTGCGATTTCCCTGCTTGTTCCTTGCAAGTCGGCAATGGCCAGCCTTCACTCACTGCCTGTGCATTCAGTGGGATCTGTCACAGACCGCGGCAGGTCACATGAGCCGGGTTTCTTTCTTTTTGCTGGACTGTGTAGAATGCTGTTGCATCGTCCAATCTCTGTCTGGCAGCAGCGATGACTCCTGCCTCATAACAACAGTAGGATATTTGAGGTCTCCTGGTGTGCATGCGCACTTTGCTCTGCTTTCACTGGGTAAAGAAAAAAAAAAGACCCCCTTTTTCTGATTCTGTAGAACTCTGGCACAGGCTTTCGTCCAGGGAATACAGCTTTTCTCTGAACAGCCTAGTGTTCCTGAATGCACAGAGCCTCGGGATGATTTTTTAGCAAGGAAAACTGGCAGTTCTGCATTTTCTTGAGGCTTGTTTGCAGAGGCTTTGAATAGGCAAGGGAAAATGGTAGGGGCTTCCTAGCGTCTAAGGCCAGCAATTGTGGGTGTTTGCCTTCCAGCTGCTCCTCTGTGAGGCCCAAATAGACTGGTGAGGATAGAAAGACAAGCCCAGGGGTATGAATTGGTAAAGAGAGGCTTGTAGAAGCCTTTAGCATCACTGTTAAGAGTTCTGTTTCTCCACAAGGACAAAACTAACGTTTAGCCTCAGAATAAACTTCCCATCACAGAGGTATTCCTTTGTAAGCTACTTCAGATGTGATGTGCTGGGATAATAATACTTAACACTTTTGCATTCTAGAGTGTCTCTCTCCTCTCTCACTCTGGTGAATAAATAACTTGGCCTATCGCACACATGCATGCAGGTAAATAACCATAATTCATAACAAAAGAATAATAGAATTGTAGAATTGGAAGCGGTCCCAAGAGTCATCTAGTCCAACTCTAAATGAAACCTTAAACCAAGGTTATGGGCACACCAACAGAATGTCTAGACGTGCTTTTTTATAGCAAGAATACAAAGCTGAAAATGAATGAACTGCAGCAAAAAAATTATGTTCATTTTTCTAGTCCTTCCCCTGCCTACTCCCTTAATACAGTGGTACCTCGGGTTATGTTAGCTTTGGGTACTGTAATTTCAAGTTACTAACGTGGCAAACCTGGAAATGTATACTTCTGGGTTTTGCTTTGCGCGTGCGCAGAAACGGTGCCTCTGGATGCAGACTTTTCGGGGTAAGTGTGGACCCCCAGGACGAATTAAGTCCACTGTGTTCTTTCTCTAGTCTTCAGAGAGTAGCTGGAAGTGGGGAGGCAGAAAAGGGTCCTCCTTTCCTTCCACTCTTCAATTTTAATCTGAAATCTTAGGTGCACTACTGTGCCCATAGCTCAGAAACCGCTCACGCAAATTCCCTGTCACAAAATGCGCCTAGAACAATCGGAGTTTCAAGCACTGATTTGTATAGAAATGACCATTATTATGATACAATAATAGTAAAAGATGCCTGCATTGCAGGGTGTTGGACTAGAGAACCCTCGTGGTCCCTTCCAATTCTACATTTCTATGAAATCAACAGTTACAGTTAATTGAAAAATATATCGTAAGTTTAAAAGAGCATAAAACACAACAATAATTTTGTTAACAGTATCAAACACCAATAATGTAATATTATACCCACATTAAAAAAATTCCCTCCACAGTTCACAATAAAGACACCTGGTGATAATATATCTAGCTCACATCCAACCTGAAGCAGAATAAGAGGAAAAGATAAAACATGATGGCCACAAAGCAGTTAAGGTAGCTCATCCTCAGGAAGCAGAAACAGAACCTTCTCTCACTAAAGTCCCACAGTCTTGATTTCTGGATTTTTTTACTGCTAATTTTTTCAAGAGTTGATTCTGTAAACAACAGAAATTGGTTTTTTGTTTTTTTTAAGAAGCTTATCCACATGACAAGTGTTCCCCGTAACAGCTGTTCGGCCATGTATATTTTTCTGCCTTAGCTTCAATTGTTGGATGAAAGTGTTTCCCTTTGTTTGCATTTCACATAAAACACAAGATCCTTCTATCGATCTTCTGTGTCTTTTGGAATAAACATATTTTTTTAAATCACCCAGTGCTGACTTCAAGCTTTTGTGTGCTAAATGTGCCAAAGCACAAGCTTCTCAAGACCTTGATTCTTTAAGAGTGACCTGTGGATTATTTGTAGCCTGTGGTGTGCTTTTTAAAGTGTGAAGTTTGGGCTGTTCTGAGACTACTTTGTGCATATCTCTGGATGCTGCCCATCAACAGACAGTTGAACAAGTGCCCCCCCCCCTCTCTCTCTGTGTGTTTGCTAATGCTATATTACCACAATATAATTTCATGATATGTAGCCCATTTTGGAATCGCAACATTTTGATTCCAATATGTGGATCTTCAGCCACAGTAGGGACCACTGATTCAGCAATTCAAATAATAGAAATTGTAGAATTAGAAGGGACCCTGAGGATCACAGAGTCCAATACCCTGCAGTACAGGAATAGGCAGCTGGCTCATACTGGATTCTAATTGAAATTATCTAAAAATTGCTGTGAACCAATTTGGGGGAGGGGTGGGGTGGATGGAATGACACACCTTAAAAAAAGGAGAATGCACTTGGAATCTCAGGGATGGGTGAGGGACCACAGAGTAGTATAAGCACTGGTGAGGAAAGCTAGTATGGGAGCATAGTCTGTATGTCTCCGCTTACTCTACATCCCCGTGATTCACTGTCCTTACTCGCTTCTTCATGGTATGGATGATAGGAAGGTCAGTTTGAAGAATTGCCAGCTGGGAAAGGCTTGATTTGTTACCCCCCACAATAAAACCAACAACTTGGGGAGGTTTACTTGGGTGATGAAAGATGCAGCAAATGCACACCGTGCATATTGGGGAGAGCGTCAGAGAGGAGCCCAGCGATGACAGCAATCCTGTATAATGCAGTAATTTGCCTGGAGGCAAGTTGCTTTCTTAATTTAGTATCCCTAGTAATGTTAGTAACACACAACTTGCATTTTGCCTAAGGCTTGTAGAATTCCACATAACAGAATCTACTTGAGCAAGTAGCATCATGGAAAAATCTAATTCTGGCCATTGCTTTATAGAAGCAATGCAATGAGATCCGGTTATAAGACTTTGTTTGAGTGCTTGGATGTTCCTCATTCACCATTCACTTGGTCAGTGCAGCACTAATGAGTTACTAGTGCCTTTTCTTTCCCTAACCTAGCTGCCAAGTGCTCCTAGTTTTTGTTTTTTGTTTTGTTTTTAAATCTTGTTAGGACTGGAACTGAATAGTATCTGCTCTGTGGTACAATTGAGCCTCAATCTCTGAATGAAATTTCTGCCTTCTTCTAAGCATCAATTTATGTTGGGCTTCCTGGTCTGTTGTCTTGTTGTCTGTGGCTGTTTGTTTTAGAGCATCTTCCCCAAAGGAACAGTGAAGCAGGTATTTTGGGCCTATTCTGACTCTGTGCCAAGGAAAGCAAAGATCTTCACATATTCTATTTGATTTGCACAGCTTATTCTGGTCCAGATACAAATATTTACAGAGCTTGAGATCTTATGGAAATAATTAATCGAAGTGACAGGAAATACAGTCGTACCTCGGAAGTCAAACACCTTGCGAGACAAACGTTTTGGCTCCCGAACGCTGCAAACCAGGAAGTGATTTTTCTGGTTTGCGAACGTCCGTTGCTGCTTCCGCAGCTCCGATTGGCTGCAGGCGTTTCCTGCAGCCACTCAGAAGCTGCGCCTTGGTTCCTGAATATTTTGGAAGTCAAATGGACTTCCGAAACGGGTTCTGTTTGACTTCTGAGGTATGGCTGTACTGTAATTACTATGTGCATTCTTTATACACAGTCCCAGTATATAGTTTAGTAGTGGGGAACCTGTGGACCTCCATAGGTTGTTGGGCAACATCTCCCAATCAGCTCTAGCTAGCATGGCCCATGGTCCAGAATGATGGGAGTTATGGTTCTTCATTATCTGGAGAGCCAGAGGTTACCCAGCTCGAATAAAGAGACAGATAGAAATGCAAGCAACAGGAGGAACTTCTGCAGCAATTCTTGTTAACTTACAAAACTATTTCCACAAATGCAAGTCTAAGAGCATGTGTTGAAAACAAAAACAAAAGATGCAGCAGTCACTTTCCTGATAAGCTGTCTCTTGGAAAACAGACAAACAAAAAACCTCTTGGGCCAATCGCTTGTTTGACAGGAGAATAGTTTGGGAGTCCTGTATGCTTTAAATATAACTGAAACGTTTCAGTGCCTGTTCTGTGTTGACACTGTATAAGCTGTGATCAGTTTCTTGCCCAAGTCCCAAGATCTTTAAGTATTGCATACATTTATGGTGTACCATAAATTGAATTGCCTTTAAAATAAGGTTTTGAGTGCTATGTTTGGCTTGGGACAGTGGGAATTCTGCACTTCCCACAGTCTTCTTTTCCCATCCCACAGCTTGACATAACTCTCCCCAAGGGCCTGGGGGCTAGTAAATCCAAACTCTTTTCACATGCTATCCTTAGGAGTAGCAGAATGAATTATTAGTTTTAGTGTACTTCGCTGCTTTGTGGAAAGCACTGAGTTTTGGAGCAGCAGGAATCTTTTGAAGCTGCTGCGTCATGACTCTGTTCCTCACAAGGAAGAACGATTGCAGATTCTAATCTTCCGAAAGGGCGTGAATATGAGGAAAGCTATACCTTGCGCAAATGCTGTGAACAGATTCCTATCATTAAATACTTAGTTTGCTCTTTGCTTTTCCAAGGTATTTCTGTTTCTTCTCCCTCTGCATGTATGCATTATTTTTAAAATAGCACAAATGATGCATTTAAATGGGGAATGTTTGCAGAATGGACAGTGCAAGTAAATAATGAAAGGAACAAGTAGGCCTTTTGCTCACCTGACTCTGCGCTCTTTATTTAGTCTTTTCTTTAATTCTGCATTTCTCTCTCTCGCACCTTCGGTCCACCCCCTTCAACTCATAGTAAGATTGTGGGGGGGGGGCATGAGTCACTCTTTGTCTTATATAGACTGTTGCTTTATTTCCTGTAACGAGATGAAGAAGAGCTCTGGAGTGATTATAGAACTAAATTACTCAGTGAGCAGAGGTTACAGTGCTTGGATTTGCTTTATCAAGTTTCCCCCCCCTACTGAAAGAGAACGAGAAGAGTTTTACTGATGTATTAAAAGTGTGTTGATTTGGTGGCAAGAGCAGATCATCTGTCATCAAGGGCAAGTTTGATTCACTGCTTGAAGGTTCCACAGCCCTTGAAAGCAATTCATTCTGTAGCCCATAGCTACCATTCTAAAGCCTGAAATGAGGCTTTTACACTTACACACACACACAATTAAAAGAACACCACCCTTTTGGATGAGACAAATAAGTTCATTCTGTTCAATTTCTCTTATTGGCCAATCAGATGCTTCTGGCAAGCCTTTCAAGAAGGCGTGAAGGCAATAGCGCCTTACTGTTGGGCATTAGCTGCTGGTGCCATTCCTCATGGTTGTAGATATAACATTGCGGCAGTGGCAGGCAGAGTGCAGGGAAGTTTGCTAAGCCTCTCCTGGCACCAGTCCTTTCAACATTGCAGGACATTTCAGGTTGAGAGGTTCCATGTGGAACGACATCAAAGAGCAGTGCTGGTAGAAACAAACAGTTTCCATGGAAAGGAAACCACATTCCCCTCTTTGAGCAACTTCCCATCAGCCGAGGGTGCCTTCATATGTGGAGTGGGTGGGTGTGGCTTCCCCACGTTGGTCTGGTAGGCCAAATTTGACCTGCATGATGTTAAACATAGGCTTTGTGGTCCAAATTGCATAGCTTCAAAGAACATTGTTTTACTTTTTAGGATGCAGAATCTGAGGTTAGCAGGATCAGAGGAGGACTCACTGAAGGCTGATAACTTCAGTTTCTAGTAATCACTTAGTGCAATTTTTAATAAAGCTCTTGTTTGCTCAGTTCCAGAACAGGGGTGGGCACACTTCTGTCTTATCAAATCCCCTCCTATTTCTGTTTCCTTTTTCTGTGGTCTAGCTTTAGAACTTTACCAGCTGAGGTTAATTCTGACATGCATGTACATAAATCAGTATCGAATGGCTGGACAGCTTACTTGATAATTCATAGCTGAAATATGATCCTACCTTACATTGCCATCTGATGAGAGGTAAAAGAGCTGTATGTGAACTCTCCCATTGTTATTTGGGTTCTGGAAAAAAGAAGCTTTTGCATATTTTGAACACATTTTTGATGACCTGCTCCCTAAGATCTATTGGGAAGGCCCTATGGCTCAGGAATGAATGGTTCTGATGACAGAAAGAATTTTCTCTCTGGTCATGCACAGATTGTGGAACATCTTTACCTATGAGATGCCTCTCATTGTGAAACATTTTTTCTTATTACTTTTATGCAACAATCCTTCATCTGTAAAACGATTTTATCTGCTGAGCCTATCTTAATTTTCATCCTACTACTGTTGGATTTTATTGTTGTAAGCTGGTCTTGTTACACTGCAATTGCATTGGAAGGGGGAGGGTTGTGTGGGTGTGTTTGTGGTGCATTACATATGTGTGTGACACACCACACATGAATCACTGAAATTTCTCGGGTTGCCAAGGGTAGATTTGGATTTGTTTGTTTGTATCTAATCATCAGACCTTCACAAAGTAAGAGTTTAACAAAGGGAGTTATGCATGCCGTTCCCACTATCCAAACACTCATTATATGAAAATACAGGTATCCAAACTTTGCTGTACACACACCACAGATTCAGACATCCAAAACAGCTGGACATGCATTTAATACAGTGGTACCTTGGGTTACAGACCCTTCAGGTTACAGACTCCACTAACCCAGAAATAGTTCCTTGGGTTAAGAACTTTGCTTCAGGATGAGAATAGAAATTGTGCGGCGGCAGCGGGAGGCCCCATTAGCTAAAGTGGTACCTCAGGTTAAGAACAGTTTCAGGTTACGAACAGACCTCCAGAATAAATTAAGTTCTTAACCTGAGGTACCACTGTAGTGCAAATAAATAAACAGCCTTAAAAAATTACTATTTTTTGTGTTCTGCTGGCCCATGGCACCTGTTTCATAAGAAACTGTGGTGGGAGGGAGGGAGGGAGGGAGGGAGGGAGGGAGGGAGGAAGGAAGGAAGGAAGGAAGGGGAAACAGGCCAAACAAGAGAGCATTTCATAGAATCATAGAGTTGGAAGGGACCCAAGGGTCATCTAGTCCACCCCCCTGCAATGTAGGAATCTCAGCTGAAGCATCCATGACAGATGGCCATCCAACCTCTGCTGAAAAACCTCCAAGGAAGGAGAGTCTACATCCTTGTTTGCCTTTGCAAGGTTTCAGAGGGTTTCCCCATCATTTTGGGATCAAAATTCTGTGGTCAAGAACCCATTAGAAATTTCCCCATAGGAATCACTGGAAATTCTTGACTTGTTATGTGAACACTTAACTGACAAGCAATTTGCTGAGAACGTGTCACGTTTGGATAGCGAGACATGTCTGTACATCTGTATCCCATTGGTAGAGAGTTAGCATAGGAAAAGGTAGCTTACAAGAATACTAGTGCTACATAATGTAAAAAGTAAATGATTTGTTTTTATCTTTTAAGTATTTTAAAGCTATTGTCTTCTGATTTTTGTTGTGTGCACATTTTTATACTGAGGTCCAGCTCCAAGGGCCTTCTGGCGGTTCCCTCACTGTGAGATGTGAGGTTACAGGGAACCAGGCAGAGGGCCTTCTCAGTAGTGGCACCCACCTGGTGGAACACCCTCCCATCAGATGTCTATTTCCAACTATCTGACTTTTAGAAGACATCTGAAGGCAGCTCTGTGTCGGAATATTTTTAATGTCTGATGTTTTACAATTTTTTTATATATGCTGTAAACCGCCCAGAGTGGCCCAGCCAGATGGGTGGGGTATAATAGTAATAGTAGTAATAATAATAATAATACGAAGAAGAAGAAGAAAGTAATGGAGGAGTTAATGGGAAAGCAATGCTGTGGGAAATGGAATAACTTTTCTATTGTCTTTTATTTCACGCATGAATGGAATGGCTAATGGTTCGTTCTTCTTTTCTTAGGGTCGACATGTCAAGACAGGCCAACTTGCAGCTATCAAAGTCATGGATGTTACTGAGGTAAGTTCAGAGTCATCATCCCTTTCTTAAGGAAAGCGTAAAAGGAATTTATTCAACCCTGAACCCTTAATCTCTTCAGGAGGAGAGAGATCTTCACAACAGCATGCATGCAGATCTCTGGATTAGGGCCAAAATGAAAAGAAACACGCACTCATCTGATAATGTCGGCGTCATCACAATAAACCTATACCCTTTTTAGGTTGAAAAGGAAATGGACCCAAAAAAGATCCCAAAGGCCTTAAATGCAGAAACATCTGCTAAAATGTTGAGCAGATTGTTGGCAGAATTCAGCAGTGTAAAGCAGTAGTTGTAATGGACTCGGGGGGATTCAGCTTCATATGAGAACGGGGAGAAATTAACCCAACCAGAGAGATAAAAATATACACCTGTAGTTGAACCCTTATCTTTAATAGCTTTCGTCAAAGGCATTAAAAAAATAGACCGGTTTTTCATCTAGAAGTAATATTTTAAACGTCAAATGGAAGGTTAATTCTGAATGGTTAATTCTGCATTTTACAACCAGGCAAGATTTATTCATCAACTGTGTTTTATTAGCTCAGCAGTGCAAAATCATTTTGGAGCAAACAGCCTACTGTTCCAGAACCTATTTATTTATATAAATCACTCGGCAATATGAAAGCTTATTTTCTTGTTTTTCACAGAGAAGGTATTTTAATTGGCTGAATTATTTAGCAGTTCTGGGTGGCAATTTTAGAGAATCTCTTTTCCTCCCCCGAGGCTTCATCCAGAATATTGTTTCATTCTGAATTTGACATCCAGTTTTTTGTTATGTGTGTTCTTGCTCATGGAACTGAAGACCCCGCAAGACTAAGCATCTGGGTTAACAATACTTTTTTTAAAAACAAACAAACCAAAAACAAAACATAAGGCAGCAAGCAAAGGCTGCTTCCTCCAAGTACAGTCATTCTCTGTATAATATCTGTATACCAGCAGAACAAGGCTAGAGTTTGCCAAACATGGTTTAATGTGGTGTGGGGTTTTTGTTTTGTTTTTTTGTTAAAAAGAATGGTGCGTTCTTCCCATATAGAGGGAATTAATGTGCAAAGAACAACTTGCTTGAAGTCTGTCATAAGACGACTCACGATTAAAGTAATTGTAATTAATGTAGGGGCAAGACATTCTTCAGAATGTAGATGGTTAAATATATCAATGTTTGAATTAAGAAAACCATTTCCTGCCAATAGTGCACCTGGCCATGGAGCCATAAGGCTTTTTAACAGTCTCCCTTCATAGAGAGGCAGAAGTAGATACACTGGGTGGCACCAGCAAAGGATATATTCTTTAGTCTCTTCCTGCAGGTAACAGGGTTCATGTTTTGGAACAATAATATTCTGCTGCCAGGCTACTTGCAGAGAATGATCCTCCATACCTCTTAGGGAGTGATTCACTCTTAAAACCAACTTGTTGGTCGGGACACTTTGTGGAAGATGCTTGGTGTTAATTTTATAAAGTCATAGTTTGAAACAAATGCATATTCTTGTGCAGCTGGAATTTTTGCCTCAAGGCTGTGTAAAAGGTTCTGGGTGGCATGAAAGTGAGAAATCAAGCCACTGTAAAATATTTTAATTTATCCGGATACTTTTAAAAAGGAAAATGCTTTAAAGTTACAGTTCCTAGTAATACGATGAACACCTATCTTTAAGATGAAGAAGCCGACACCAAATTTAAAAGTAATGATGGTGCAGAAACTATTAAAATATGACATTTGTTCAAAAAAATGTGAATTTGAAACTGCACATGTAAAAACAGATTGCAACACTTATCTTTCCCTAGCAGATGTGGGGACATCTTAGTTAAATGAATATCCTTTTGAAAGAACTACCTGCTGTTGGTCAGCTTACAGGCCAGCATTGCTTGTCTCGCTCCTTGTATGATGGTGATGAAGTCCATTAAATTCAGGTGTGACTTTATTAAGCAATATTGCTTAATCTTGGTTGTCAGTGCTTGGTTTGATGCTGCATGAAAATCAATATAATATGACTCCTTCATTTCAGTATAGATAATGAAGACTTCTTGCTTGTTGAAGGATCATGGTTTGGGTTTTCTCCAAATGTTCCCATGTTGTGGCACTCATTTAATTTTGTTGTGACTTTTGTGGTTGCCTGTTCAGCATAACTTTTATTTGGTCTGAACAGTCCAAATGGATTACGTTAATAATGTTTTTTGATGCAGGCTGCTGCTGTTCTTGCATAAGTTGAGAACAGGAGTCGTATCTGTGTCTAAATCTCTAGTGTATGCAAAGTGTATTTTTATCTACTCTAGTAAATCAATCAGACTTGGATTTGTTGGAGGTAAATGACAAGCAGAATTAAACTGCTAATAACTTATTTAAATACCACCTGTGAGTGCTTGTTTCTGGCCACAAAATTATGAAAGGTTGGAGGAACACGATTCTGCTGCAGACACTCGCTGCAGGGATTTGAAACTGAAGTCTGTGGAGCGGGAGAAGATGATAAAATACCTGTAGAAAACTTTCATAGGCTCAGCTTGTCTGAGTCTTCAGTGTATGCAGTGTTTAGCTTTTTCAAGTTTATTTTTACAACAGTGGAGGGTTATATATTGGCTCTTATTGAAGGTTGGGAGTTTGGGTTTTCAGGGCACAATCCCTGATTATGTCAACGGAAGCCCTATTCAACCATTGAAAGAACTGTTAGGCTCACGCATGGAATTAGTATTTCTGACAAAAGCCTAGAAATTGCCAAATGGAATCATAGACTTGTAGAGTTGGAAGGGACCATGAGACCCTGTTACCCAATGTGGGGCTTAAACCCTGAGATATTAAGAGTTTCATGCTCTACCACCTGAGCTGTCCATGAATCGTGGCTGTGACTAAAGTGTTGATTCACATGCCAGCGTTATGTATTCTGTTTGCATTAATGTGCAGTGAGGGGTCATGGGAGTGACTGAAAGAGGCTTCTGTGTGCCCATAGGTTGTGTGCAACATCTAATGGAATTGAGTACAGTGGCCCAGTTTCCACATCACAACAAATAGTGGTTAAAAGTTTATAATGTATCGTGGTTTGCCGCTTGGAGCAAAACAAACCACATTCTCTGTTATGGACATAGTGCTAAGCCCAGGGGTCATGGTTTGTGCTGCCACTTGTGCTAGCAGTGAAGTAGAAGCCACCTTGCATGTTCATGGCAGGCAACTATGGTTTATTGTGCCATGTGAACACTGTGTGTGTGGTCCGTCTGTCTCAGATATGTGAACAGTTTTGCTTGTGGCGAATGAATTGTGAGTTGACACTTAAGACTCATTTAATTCTGTACTTTGGAATCACTGGCTATCAGCAGTAAACTTTCCTTAGATTTGTATACAGTGCTACCTCTGGTTGCGGACAGGATCCATTCCAGAGCTCTGGTCGGACCCCGAGGTTTCCACAACCGGAGGGACTGCTTTTGCGCTTGCGTGCGCAGCAAAAACCCAGAAATATACTTCCGGGTTTGCCGCTTATGTAAGCAGAGGGATATGTAAGCGGAGGTACGACTGTACACTGCTATGCCTGCCTCAAGTAATTATTATGTTTTTCAAAAGTTACTTAGTCTGGAGGCAAAGGTGTGAAAGGAATTGACTTTCTACCATCACTGAAATCTGCTAATACTTTCCTGGCTCTTCAGCTAAAGCTGCATTCCTTTCCAGTACAGTGGTACCTCAGGTTACATACGCTTCAGGTTACAGACTCTGCTTACCCAGAAATATTACCTCGGGTTAAGAACTTTGCTTCAGGATGAGAACAGAAATTGTGCAGCGGCAGCAGGAGGCCCCAGCTAAAGTGGTGCTTCAGGTTAAGAAGAGTTTCAGGTTAAGAACGGACCTCTGGAACGAATTAAGTACTTAACCCGAGGTACCACTGTACAACTTCTAAAACTGGCTTTCCTCTTGAAGTGTAAGGACCACTTCTCTTAACTACATCACCGGGGGGGGGGGGATAGAAACCTTTCAAAGCGTGGCTTATTGAAGTGTTAAGCTTTTGTAGGCAACAGTGCTAAGCGAATCGGACGAGGAAGGCTGTGGCAAACAAAAGCGTATGACGTAATAATAAAGAGGTTAGTATGGAAGTTGTCACGGCATTTCACTTCACAGGTTTTTGCTGGTGAAGGCGAACGCTGCTACGCCTTAAGAATGTGATTGCCACTGAATGGGTGAGCCTTCTCAGACTTAGGAAGGGAAGAGGGAAGAGAGAACTCACTGGGCTCTAACCTCAGCTGAAACCTATTAATCTCTCTCAGCTGCTGCAGTCTATTCCGAACTTCCCTATGGATGAAAACGAGCCTTTGAAAGTTTTCTGTCAAGTTCCAAGGAATGTTGAATCAGGGCAGCATCAAGCCTTTAATGAGCAACTGCAGTAGCGATACAGAGTTACTCTGTAAGGCAGCACTGGAAACGTATTTGCACAACTCCCCGCCCCAAACGCACACTCGTGCACACATAAGAGTTTGTAAGAGTCCTTTGTCCCCATAGGTAAAAAACTAAGCCTTAAATGAAGCTGCAGGCAGATGCTTAACTGTAGCTTTTTTGAAAGATAAGGAGGGAGGGAAAAAGTCCTACTGCTTTGAATAAGCAAAAAACTTCATTTCCCTGAAATTCAGTCAACTTTTTGTTTGTTTAAAGGCGACAGCACTTGCTTTTTCAGGCCATGATTCAGGCATGGGAAATTGAATAATATGTATAATGTCCTAGTCACCTTTTTGTGTTTCCCACCCAAAACCGAATGGTTTTTTTGTTTGCTTGTTTTCTGAGTAGGGGAGGTTGTGGTATTTTCTTTTTTAAAGGCAAAAGGGTAAATGCTTTCACATTATTGGGAGTGATTCTCTCCTTCCTCCATGGCAACTCTACATGCTCTCTGTATATTTTTATGTTTCACTAGAGGGAGAAATTCCCATTGACTTCCAGATTTAAACTGTTGTTTACTCCCTTCGCCCTTGCACCAACAGTAGCATTCAGTTTAAGCCAAGATGTCTTTGGAGCATTGTAGCTGAAATGGCAAGAGGTAGATTCTTTCCTCCCCTAAAAGAAACAAGTCCAACGCTTTCCTTTTATGTAGAAGCTGTAGCTATGGGAACCTATGCACAGGAAGCACAAAGAAGCTACTTTTAGACATTTAAGCCCTCACCTCCCCCTGAGAATTATTTCCTTTAGCCTGTGGCCCTAGAATTAGTGTTGTATCATTCTCTGCATTAGCCTTCTTTAAGAATATATTTACTTCTGTTTCGGGATTTCGGGTATAAGCTTTATTTTAAAGTGGGGGGGGGTGCACAGAGGAGTTTTAGATGGTCCAAAAAATAAATAAATCCTATTGTGAAGTACTCTCTCTTATTATAATGCAAGGTGATGAGTTAGTGGGAGCACGTCATATCCTTAGTCACCACTTTCTCATATCTCAGGAAATCATTCTTCCTTTGACCTAATTTCCTCATACCCAAAAGAGTACACAAATGTGCTCAACTTCCTTCCTCCCCCAAAGCATCCTTTGCCGGCTGGTAATGTGACCCATCTAGAAGGAACAGCCTTGAATCTTGCTGGGCGATCTTGGGCCAATTACCCTCTTTCATCTCTCAGCTTTCAGGATGCTTTGTGAATATAATAAAGGTGTTGAGTGTATGCCATCTAGCTTTTTGGAGGAAGGGAGGAATACAAATGTATTTTTTTAAAAAAAACAACAACCACAACCCCAGATCTATTGCTGGACTATGGCCCCCTGATACTCTCATGACTCCAGCTTGAGAGCAGTATGGCATAATTATTGAATGGGTGAGCTGTGAAGCCACCTCAGTTGTTAATTCAGCCTTGGGCAAGTTGGAGGGGTGTCTGCCTCAAACCATTCTTGCCATCTAACCCACATCAGAAGCTCATACAGTACAGTGGTACCTTGGGTTACAGACGCTTCAGGTTACAGACGCTTCAGGTTACAGACTTCGCTAACCCAGAAATAGTACCTTGGGTTAAGAACTTTGCTTCAGGATGAGAACAGAAATTGTGCTCCGGCGGTGCAGCGGCAGCAGGAGGCCCCATTAGCTAAAGTGGTACCTCAGGTTAAGAACAGTTTCAGGTTAAGAATGGACCTCCAGAACGAATTAAGTTATTAACCCAAGGTACCACTGTATACTATATAAATGATGTATTTTTATTAACTGGACTGTGAAGTGCTACATAACACAGGCTCCAGGCAGTGTTAGAAACTGAGATATGAAAAAGGGAAAGGTAAAGGGACCCCTGACTGTTTGTCGTGAATGACTCTGGGGTTGCGGCGCTCATCTTGCTCTATAGGCCGAGGAGCTGGTGTTTGTCTGCAGACAGCTTCCAGGTCATGTGGCCAGCATGACTAAGTTGCTTCTGGTGAACCAGAGCAGCACACGGAAACACCGTTTACCTTCCTGCCGGAGCGGTACCTATTTATCTACTTTCACTTTGACGTGCTTTTGAACTGCTAGGTTGACAGGAGCAGGGACCGAGCAATGGGAGCTCACCCTGTCGCGGGGATTTGAACCGCCGACCTTCTGATCAGAAAGCCCTAAGCTCTGTGGTTTAACCCACAGCGCCACCCACTATGAAAGCTAGGAGCTAAATGGCACCTTAAGCCTAGGTTATGGGTGCTGCAATGGTGTGTCTAGGTGCACTTTTTTGTAACAAGAATACAAAGCTGAAAATGGATGAACTGCAGCTAAAATCTTATGTTCATTTTTCACATGGTCTAGTCCTCATCTGATGACTGCAAAAGACTTCCTCTGCCCAACCTCCCCTAATATTCTTGTGAGGATCCCTTCTCCAGTCCTCAGAGGGTGGCTGGAAGTGGGGAGGCAGAAAAAGGTCTTCCTTTCCTTCTAGCAGTGGCAGTTTTAATGTGAAATCTTAGGTGCAATGCTGCACCCAGAGCTCAGAAACTGCTTGCATTAATGAAATTGCCTGTTGCAAAACGCGCCTAGAACAATGGGAGTTTTGAATGCTTGCTCCAAGCAGCCACTAGAGTCATTCTCCACTCCTTCATAGTATTGGAAGTATTGTTTAAACCAGCCTTGTAATCAACAACTTGCCTGGTGCCACAGGTGACCAAGCATTCCATACAGGAGAGTGAACTGGGTTAGCAGATGAGGGACAGATCACCTAATTTCCTCTCTCCAGTCTATTTGGTCTCCATGCTGGCTTTGCAGTAAGGAGAGCTTATCCCTCAGTTAAATCTGCCCTTCACCAGCCTATTCAGTCAAAGGTGTTTAAAAAACAAACACCCCACCAATTTCCATGCTGGCTTACCTAATAAAGCTCTTTCCTTCCTCTACGGTCTTCACAGAAACACACGAGCCTATTGACAGGTTAGTTTAAAAAACACCTCGCTGACTAGTAACGTTTGAAGACTCAGGCTGCATTTAAAACTATAGATGTGCAAGTAGGCAAAGATTCTGACCTGTTGGTCAAATAAGGATGGGGCTGAATTTTATCATACTTGTGTCACCCCCTCCTTTCTATTTATGAACTGTCTTCTCATGAGATCCTTTAGGGATTTTTCTGTAAACATTTGGCAAAATACTGATTATGAATACATAGAGGGGATTCTATTTTTACATCTCGTGTTTGGATTATTCTGATGTGTACTTATGTGCAATTGAAGCATTCTTGCAAGAAGATTCACTGGCTGCTGGAAGCTGTCTTGCTGACAGGGAAAAATCATATTATTTCTGTGTAGAATAATTTAAATTCAATATATTTCATGCATGCTTCATTTTCTAATATAAACGTTATGCATCACTTCCTGCAGAGAAAATGGGCCACTGTTTTCCGATTCCAGTTATAGAACAGTTCTGAAGATTGAAATCCATAGATCAATCACCCTTTGGAGACACACCCTGACAAATTTTGTTCATGCATTTTTGTTTAAATGGCAAGCAGGAGGCAGCTGATCTATAAATGATCATTTTCCGTCACTAGCTGTGATGCTATCTTCCTTCTTGGCTGCAGTCTTCAGCATCAAGCTGCTTGGCCACAAGTTAGCTTGATCTATCGTATCTGCCAAACAAAAGGAAACAAAATAATTTGTGGGAAACACATTACATGTCTTATGTAGAAAAGATCTTAATGCGTGTTTCTACATTATGAATTAAGATTTGAATTTGAGACATTTTATTTTGGGAGAGAGGATTAAAATAGAACACTTCTCCGTATTTATGCTGTAGCTTCAGGTAAATCGGTTCTGCAGCCTATTTTAAGGCATTCATGGACAGATGATAGTTTGGCCATCAGGAATATGCAGTGGGCTTGAGCGTGCTCACAGTTTCCATCCTTTCCACTCTACACAAATTATTCCATCCTGCACTTCATAGTTGGCAATAACCAGAGTTTGAATCAGGCATAACCCACCCCTCAAGTGTGTAATACACAATGCACCTAAAACTGGTTTCTTATCCTGGTTGGGAGGCTAGCAGTAACGACAGGGACATAGGTTCTTATACAGAGCCAAACCATAAGTTCATCTAGCTAAAACTGACTGGTAGTCGCTATCCAGGATTTCAGGCGGGTTTGTCTCCTCACCCTACCTGGAGATAGTCAGGGATTGAACCTGAGATCTTCTGCACGGAAATTATATTTTCTGTCCCACTGGCAGGCAATTCATGGGGTGGGTGCAGTCCTTTCCCTTTTTCTGTAAAAAAGAAAAGAAAAGAAAAGAAAAGAAAAGAAAAGAAAAAAGGTAAATGACCCCTGGACGGTTAAGTCCAATCAAAGGCGACTATGGGCTTGCGGCGCTCATCTCGCTTTCAGGCCAAGGGAGCCGCTGTTTGTCCACAGACAGCTTTCTGGGTCATGTGGCCAGCATGACTAAACTGCTTCTGGCGCAACAGAACATGGTGATGGAAAACAGAGCGCATGGAAACGCCGTTTACCTTCCCACCTTAGTGGTACCTATTAATCTACTTGCACTGCGTGCTTTCAAACTGCTAGGTTGGCGGGAGCTGGGACAGAACAACGGGAGCTCACCCTGTCACGGGGATTCGAACCGCCAATCTTATGATCGGCATGCCCAAGAGGCTCAGTGGTTTACCACAGCGCCACGCACACCCAGATTGCCCGCTGTCATTGACAACTGCTGTCAAATTTACCCCTACTGTTGCTGCTCCAAAATTTGCTGCTGCTGCCCCTGCCACCAAAGTAAGATTGCTGTTGCTCCACCACCCATCACTTAAACAAACAAAAACAAACGCAACCATTTCTGTTGCAGTCCTTATATGACTACCTCTGCAAGCTTCCTGCTGTTTTCTTCTCCTGCTTTCCATAGACATGCCAGGTAGAATGCCTTATAAGGTGCATCACCTTGCTGGAAGCTCTATAGTTTCCTGTTGGAGTTGATGCGCTCAGCACTGATCTGATAATATCTCCTGAAAAATATTCTTAAGGTCTGATTGACTTTGGTAGAGAAAGTTCCTCGCTTGGAAATTAGTGGGATGTTAAGTGTTCAGTTCTTATCTGGTTTGGTCTGTGAGCATATCTGTGATGAAATGGCCTTTGGGTGTGAATGGGATTTTTTTTTTTGGTCTGATTAATAAATGCCTCTTTTGTCTGCTGCTCTTAAGCAGGTATGGTAACTGAAGATGGCTGTTGATTGTCTGCAGTGTCCTGCCTGTATGATGTCATGTCTGCGACAGACAGACATGAACACCTTGTGACTCTGTTCATTGTTGATTACCTTCCCATGTTAGCTGCAAGGTTTCAGTGTATGGCTGGCAGCTGTGCTGCTGTAAACATCTGGTCTAAGGATACTGGCAACTCTGTGAAAGTGCTTTTGTACTCTGTTAAAGCTATCAAAAACAAAACAAGAGTATATGTTTCCTGACTGACTAATGATCTATGAAAACAAAAGGAGCCAGTGTAGGCCATGCATATAATTCTACCCCTACATAAAACATACAACCCAATATATCATAGCCACAATAGCCAGTAAGTAGGTCCCTATAGATAATACAAGTTGACATTCTGAATAAATGTAAATATATTAATCAAATTGTAACAACATGTACACAAAACAGACATCTTCCAAAAGCAATAACCGGATGCATTTTTACAAAAGTCTTCCATGTCAAATTGAGAATTATATTTCTTTTTTTATACTCTGATAATTTTGAAGATTATGCCTTCTGGATTTATGCTAAGCTGGTGTTCACTATTCTTGAGTGGCAAATGGAGACTTTTTCGAAGCAATGCATGCGTGTGGCTCTTGGCTATGGATGATATCCATTTCATGCACATTGTACATGTTGTTACATCTTAATTGATATATATTTACACGTATCTCTGTAAATTCACAGGCTACCTTTGTGTTCTCAAGAGTTATGCCAAGTGTATTTTACTAATAGAGTCTAATAGAGGAACAACCTTCTACTAGTCCAGAACACCAGAGGAAATTAGTGTAAAATAATGAACATACGGATGTGGGTTGCAGGAAAGGCTTCCATATATTTGAGTTAATTCCAGTTTTCATATTTATTTTATAAAATCTCAAATATGAAAACTGGAGTTCTCTAATCCTAGCTTTCATTATAATTTGAATAAATTTGGCTAGTCATAAAATCATAGAGTTGGAAAGGGACCCAAGGGTCATCTATTCTAACCCCCTGCCAATGCAGGGATATCATCTGTCTATCTATCTATCTATCTATCTATCTATCTATCTATCTATCTATCATCTATCACAATTGAATGACTGCCATTTATGCCATTGAATGACTGCTAAATTGTGGGAGTTATTTCCTTAGCCCAGTAGGGTAGCTCAAGTGGTTAAAGCAATGGTGTGCATAAAAGTAAAAGCCTTTGAGCATGTTCAGAAAGCAGTACAGAATTTAGCAAAAAAGGAGCAACTAGCCATTCTGTGTTGGCGCCTGCAACCTAGGTTCTGGAAGCCATAGGGTGAATAGCTGTTCTATCCCAGTTTCTAACACTGAATGTTCACAAACAACAAGGGACTTTAGGTCCTGGAGAGAAAGTGGTGGATCAGTGTTCACAATTTTGCAAGGTTTAATGGTCAAAGCAAAGGTTTCATAGTCCGTGTATAGAGAATTGCTGTGGGAGTCCTTTTGCTAGACTGTTTGGTGTCTTATCAGAGGAGTAGCATCCCAGCACCCAGGCTTGGCAGATCAATGATGCATCGGACCTCCACAACACTAGCACTAGACTGCTGTATCTAAATGCCTTTCTCACGTTAATCATTTTGTGGAGATAGTGTTTTCTTTCGTTTGCATCTAGTACAGACATAGGCAAACTCGGCCCTCCAGATGTTGTGGGACTACAACTCCCATCACCCCTAGCTAACAGGACCAGTGGTCAGGGATGATGGGAGTTGTAGTCCCAAAACATCTGGAGGGCAGAGTTTGCCTACGCCTGATCTAGTATATACAGCAGCATGGAAACAGTTGATTATCTGAATAAATTGGAACTTGGGAGAACAGTGAGAGGAGTCATAGCTCAGCAGTAATCACATGCCTTGCATACATAAGGTCCCTAGTTCACTCCTTGTCCTCTCTAGTTAAAAAAGTCTTGGAGTTTATCCCCCTGTCTGCTGCATTTCCTCCCGTTTTCTTTTTCGACAGAAGCCATTGTGGTAGTGGTGACATTGTGTGTATTTTTTGTTGTTGCCTGGAGTCTGAGCAAAGCTTTTAGATGAAAGAAAGAAAGAAAGAAAGAAAGAAAGAAAGAAAGAAAGAAGACTTGATAGGAAGAACACTTCCATAGCATTCCTAATCAACTAAAAGGAACACAATACTCCTGTATGCATTTAGGGAATACAGAATAAGAGAGAGAGAGAGAGAGAGAGAGAGAGAACACAAAAACAAACCATGCATGAATGAGGGTCTTTCTCAAATACTGCTAACTGGCACAATAAATTTATGTACAGCAGCCACTTCATTACTGAAAGTAATGTGTCCCCATATTTGAAGGCAAATCCAGAAATCTGCCCCTTCCCAAAGAAGCCATAAGTGTTTGTAGTGGAACTTTGAACGCCTTTAGTAATTTGCCACTTTTCCATAGGGACATTGATTCCATAGGGCTGTGTTTGATCAAACTCCCATTGTGTTGAACTAGCAGTATCAATAAGTTGTCTACCGCCCTCTTGTTTTGGGATCTAAAACCAACTGTGGTTGATAGCAGCCAAATTAGGTTATTTAGCACTAGGCTCTGTAATGAGGGCTGTTAAGGATTCCATCTCATTTGTCACTGTGCGAATGGCCATGTCAATGTTGCCATAGCTGTCATCTATGTTCTAGATCAGGCATGGGCAAACTCGGCCCTCCAGATGTTTTGGGACTACAACTCCCATCATCCCTGACCATTGGTCCTGTTAGCTAGGGATGATGGGAGTTGTAGTCCCAAAACATCTGGAGGGCCAAGTTTGCCTATGCCTGTTCTAGATAGTCAGGAATTATCCTTAACTAAATGAGGTTGTTGCCCATCTAGTTATTTATGACTAAAATCAGCATAGGGTTTTCTGCACTATCAGGGTAAATCTTGTGTGATAACTTTAGAAGTTTGTGAGAAGACAGTGTTCTCTTTTTTTTTGGGGGGGGGTGTATTTTCACAGATCCAACTGCGCACTTATTTCGTTTATATGAGAGAGTTATTTTCTTGCTTACATTTCATCCTTCTGTATCAAATGTTGCACTGTTAAGAGTTGAAGAATAGGAAACAAAAGAGGGAGGGGAAGCCGCCACCGTTAGGAAAATTGCAGCAGGTGGTTGCATTATCAGTGACAACAAAACGAGTATTGTGCAAGTGTTTTGGCTCTGATACATGGGAATGGTTCCAACATGTGCTTGCGCAGTTCTGCTAACCCTTGCTTCAGGCACTGCTTATAGTCCCATAAAATACCTAGCTGCCTATTGTTTGAAGTTTCCCTTTTATCTTTATTCTTATTTTATTGTCCTTTCCCAATGATACTGTGATACAGAGAGTTAATTTCTTTGCAAATGGCAGTATCACGCCCTGACTGGCCTCTGCACCCCAGAGAGAGGGCCTATCAATGGTGAACAATATAGTATCCTTTTTAAATCACTAAATAAGGAGCAACTTGTTTTAAAGCCACTTAAGGAAATGTATTATGAAAGGTGATTAGCCCAGAGCTGGTGGCCAGTTTACTCTCCCAACCCCCATTGCAATATGAAGTTTGTAAATTATGAATTGTGCAATAGTTTCTTAAACAACAACAACAAACCAACCCAAAAAGCAAACCTGATTCCCTAAACTTATTGGTATCTAATTTACATGCAAGCTGTAAATATTTAGCAAACAAAATGGTAAAAGTACATGGCATTAAATTTGCATGCTTTGAAATAGCTCAAAGTGGATGAATTAAAATATTTCAGAGGGGGAATCAATAATGTATACAATGGGGTTTATATTACCGGTAAATATAAATCCCTGTATTGTTTAAATTTTAAGATAAAAGGCAATGAACTGTTAACATACTAATTTTATTAGTATCCATTCATTATGTTCCCCATTACATAATGGGGAACATCATCCCTGACCACTGGTCCTGTTAGCTGGGGATGATGGGAGTTGAAATCCCAAAATATCTGGAGGGCCGAGTTTGCCTATGCCTGAACTATACATTTTTTAAAAAAAAGAAATGCAAAGTTTTAAGCAAAAAAATAATGTTTCTGATGCATGCTACTGGTTTATAAATTTCTTTATTGGGCAATAAAGGTTTTTTATTTCCAATTTATGTGTTCTTTCTATTAATATGTTAGTACTGCATTTATTGTGGTTTGTATACTTCCAGCATTGTAGGTAGTTTTCAGTAATAAATTATGGCATGATACTGTACTGGTTCAGACTGTGGCTGTGTACACTCCCTAGTTTTCTTTTGCCTAGAGATTTCCTCTAGACATAATTTCCTGCAACATCCAAATAGTCTCCTCCCATATTAGCTTTCCCCTATGCTTTAAGATCAGCACCGAGTGATATGATAGAACTGCCATCTCCATCAGAAGTGGGGTACCCCAATAAGACCCCGACTGTTGTATCCTAATCATGCAATGCCTTCTCAATGGAGGTTCTCCTGGCACGAGCTTTTGTCATTGTTCAAGGTGTCACACAGAGGCTTAAAAAGCAACAATTTTGGATTAACTCTTGTGATAATTCCATGGCACCATGCTCCCATTATTTATTTTGGCTTTGCTTCGCATGCACCCTGCCTTTCATCCAAGAAACTCAAACCAGCAGACACAGGTCTCTGAGGAAGTCTCTTCTAGCCAAATAATGGGCTTGTTTTGTGCTGTAAAAGAGAAAGGGTATAAGAGACCTTCTGAACGGTTTCTGGTCCAAAGAGCAAATAAGAGGGCCCTGCAGACATTACCATTGGTCCAAATCAGTAATCTCTCTTTCAAGTCTTCCAAATGCTGTGCTTGGAAACTGGAATGATCATACAGTAACCAGCACTACTCAAATTGTGTTGTAGACCCTACCCTTAGTTTCTTTGGTCTCTGCTGGCGGTCACATTTTCTCATGCTACAGCTGCCATGTGAGAGGTTGGCTGACAGGCTTCTTCTACTTGAGACATCTGCACTTATGATGCAGCTGTACTGAAAACATAGGTTCAGTGCCTCGCTGGATTTGCGTATGAGCTGTGAGACATTAGTTGCTGGATCAGACGAATGTGGTCTAGTCTTGTGTGTCACTGTATAATGAAATGCCTTAAACAAAAAGCCTACACTGCCAGTCAAGAGTACTGTTGTTATCATAATATTCTGCTTATGCTAGGAAGTCAATGTAAAAAAAAAAAGTTTAAAAGATTATGTAGGAATGAGAATAAATTCTAATTCGAGGAGCTAATCAGATGCCCATTCTTTTATTGCATCATTGAAAATGTTTTATGCTTTGGTGCCGACGTTTTCCTAATTAATTTGAACATCATACTTACCTTGCTTGAGAAATTTATTTCTGTTTTCCCGTCGTTCTTGCATGCTGCTGTTTTTAGCCAGATTGGTATTTTTGGGTCCATCATTCATTAGTCACCTCACTAAGCTCTTACGAGAGGTCCAAGAGACAAATAGAAATGTATAATATTTGGTGAAGGAACAAGATACTTGATTCTCAACATGCACTCTTATATGAGGGAGAGGGGAAAGATGGGCAGGGGAGCAGATTGGCGTTAATGAATTGCAATGCACTTGCATTTTTGAAAACTGCTTGTACAAGTCAGTGATGTACAGTAACCACCAGATGTCACTGCTGTAGATCATATCTCAAGGCAACTGTATTGCGTGCGCATGTGTGTTTGGGCAAGGTCTGTTGTCCTAGGCACACAATGTTGCTAATACGCTGTCACTCTCTTAGCAGCCAGGGCACGAATTTTGGAAATGTGTGTGGATTAGTTCTTGGTTGTAATTTCCCTTTTGTAGAGCAAAACTGAAACGTACACAGTAGGATCGTTTATAGCGTGGAAAATGTAGCTTGCTGCTGTAGTTCTCAGTAATAAGATGGGCTGTCACATACAGAGGACATGTGCGGGACAGCATTTCAGGCCCAACAGTAAGGGCTTTAAAGCTATAATTGATGCCAGCTGCATTAAAATCACCACGAGAGTTTACAGATGCAGAATTGTATTTAGTTGGTTTGAAGTTGGCTTGCTTAGCCATTGTGTATAGTAAGTCAGGATCCCCCAGTTTGTAAGTAACAAGAAGCTAAGATTATTTGAAAGCAAAACTAAACACAGGTCAAACAATCTAATATTAGCACACTTGATCAGATCTTTGAAAGCCTATACAAACGGGCTGGTGGGTGGAACAGGCAGCGAATTGCACTACTAATGCTAGATCTGGCTTTTAATACATTGGGCTGAACCTGTTAGTTGTTTTCCTCTGCCAAGCGCTCACCCCACCCATGATTTCCACAGGGTGGGATAATTTTGTGCTGCTGCTCTGAGGTTAATGGGGGAGATATATTTTGGGGGTGTGTGTGGCACAAATACTGCAGTAGATGCATTCGTATAAACATATATCTATCTATTTCCCCCATAAAAAGGACGAAGAAGAAGAAATCAAGCTGGAGATAAACATGCTGAAGAAATATTCCCATCATAGAAATATTGCAACTTACTACGGTGCTTTTATTAAGAAAAGTCCTCCAGGACATGACGACCAACTATGGGTAAGCATGTTCACAAGGAAAGGGGAATGTGAATTGCAACTAAATGCTCGATTCCCAGCAAAAATACCCTGAATGCTTAATGCTACGCTCACTAGCAGAGCAGGAGGAAAACTCAAAGAGAATTTAATCTTTAAAATAATGTATAATTTTGTTCCCTTAAACACTCCCTCTTTAATGCTTGGTAGAAATGTGAAAAGTTGGCATAAATTCACATAAAAGAAGCACTTACTGTTCTAGGATTTTAACTAGTTTAAAGCAAAATAGTTCCGCTAGGTTTATCGTGTTTGTGTGATTGAGCTGGGCTAAGCAAGTTAGCCTGTGCTTGAGATGATCAGCATCAACTGACTCTTCCATCTCTCCCTTAAGAGGCTTCCCATTGCATCTCTGCATGAGCCGCTTTTCTAGTTTTGCCTCCTTCCAGTCAGGAAGCACACCCAGTAACTCCAGCAAAAAAAATACAACAGAGAGTAATGTGAGCATCCCCCCCCCCCGCAAATAATCCTTTCGTGCTATCCACAAGTATCAATAAGTTCAGTGGGCCTTGCTTACACACGCAGGTAAATGGGAATAGGATTGCAGCCTAGTGGTATAGAGCAGGGTTGGGGAACTTGTGGCCTTCCAGATTTTGTTGAACTCCCAACTCCCATCAGCCCTAGCAGACCCATGGCCATTAGTTACAAATAATAGGAGTTGCAGTCATTTGACACCTGGGAACCCACAGATGCCCTAGTCCTGGTGGAGACTTATTGGGCTTCTAATAAGGGGGCAAGTTTGTGTCCTTGCTCTCAAATTTTAGAACACCACGGGTCTTGGCACTCTAGAAACTCAAGGCAAAAGACAGAGAGCATGTGTGTGCTAGGATCTGTTTTTTGCCTTGCTCATTGAGGCAGAACTTTTCTCTTTTTGTTCAGATTTTTTTTATTGATTTTTCAAATTTATAAACAAACAAACAAACAAACAAACATAAATCCTAACTGTAATAATTCCACTTTTGTTAACATTATTGAATGACTTCCTCAAATCCCCCTGGCTGAATTTCAATGTATATCATTGTAGCAGTTTTCCAAAACTAATTTCTCATAAAATTTACTTAGTCAAGTAACATCTTTCTTTCTTTTCATATTAACTTTAAACATATTATTCTATAACATCACATATTTAAATCCTAAGCCAATCTGGTAATTGCAAGTATTTCTATTTAAATTATCTTAGCATATTTAGCTAAATGGTCTTTGAATTTCATCTATTACTCCTGGTACTCCTCCTCCTCCTGGTCACGGACTCTTCCGGTCAGGTCGGCTAGCTCCCAAAAATCCATCATCTTCATTTGCCATTCCGAGGCAGAACTTTTCAATATCCAAACAATCTAGCAGTCTTTTAGTCACCTGTTACTACTATATACATGCCATACATTAAGTAATGCGAACATCTTTGTTCTCTGGAAGCTAATAAATGAATGTATTGATGTTAAAGGAATATAGATTAAGAACCACGTTGGCTGATATGATTGCTTGCCTTCCTTAATTGTCCAATAAGCTTTGTTGCAGCGCAGTTGAATCACTGATATTTCTATCATATATTGACTCTTTCTTTTTTTGCACTCTTGTCTTTTGTAGCTTGTCATGGAGTTTTGTGGTGCAGGCTCTATTACAGATCTTGTGAAGAATACGAAAGGAAATACTTTGAAGGAGGACTGGATAGCCTACATCTCCAGAGAAATTCTTAGGGTAAGGAAATTATAAGCATTTTTTTTCTTTTCAAAAAACGAAACAAAAATGGCGACATTTAATTTCTGCATTAATTTCCAGTGAAGTACATGGCTTTAACCCTGTGACACGGGACACAGGGTTAAAGCAGCTCTTGAATGTTAATCATTTTTTAAAAAAATTAAACCAAACTTAAGCCAACTGTTAGATAATCATTTTAACATAGACCATGTGCATTAGAATCCGTACTAAGTGGTGGGGTCTGATGCTTCGCATGTAATGCAAATTAGACCTCTGGGAGTAGACAGCAGCCTGATTACCCACGGAGAAGAACGTTTTCCAAATGGCTGAAGTACAGTCAAAACATATGGCCAAGGGCTGCTCCCATCTTTGTCTGCAAATCTGCAAATTGCGATGGATATTAAAATACAGCATGTGTTTTCTTCATCCACTTCACAGGGCTAGTGCAGGGTGGTTTCTCTGGGTCATGCAGCCAGGTGGTGGATCAATAAAAAGGACTGCATGCTGGCCTTCTTCTGTTTTCTTTGGCACAAGTGTTACTCATCCTTTTTTGCATGTGGTTTCTTCTTTTGTAAAGCAATACCGAAGCTCAAATTTGGATACATACATACGTCATTTTATTTGCATGCTGCCTTTCCATTGTTAAAACCATGAACGCAAGAGAAGGCAGTTCTGTTTTAACCCATACCCGTTTGCAGTTGCACAAACATTTCCCTTTGTGTTAATTTTCCTGGATAACTCTTGGCGCCAAATGGAACACTAAGATAAAGTTCATACTCAAAATATAGGAGCAGCCCAAATCTCTACCTCAGTACTGCTCAAATCTGAACCCTTAAGTGTGCGTAAAACAGCATGGATTACCGGTAGAATGCTCTCTTGCTCCTTCGTTACTTTCGGCGTGTAGATAAAGCCCTGCTTTGTGCTCCTCCAACCTATTAGAGGGGATGTGTTGCCTATTTTGGAATCCTGCCTTAAGTGCTGTTTGGAAGCAGGGACCTTCCATAATGTTTTGGGTTTTTTAACACTTAAAAGTCTACTTGTGTGCTGAAAATAATCTTAAATATAGAATAAAATCCAGATTGTGTTAAATAATCATCATAAAACAAGCAAGGCAGTATTCCCCCACCTGATAAATCCATCAATCTCGCTGCAAGGTGTATTGACATAGTAATGCTTTCCTACAGCAAATGAGCATCAGTTCCTGGCAGGTGTTCCTTAAAAGGAAAATTACCTGTTGTGTTTTGGCAGCTACTAGAACCTTAGCAGCACCACTGTAATATGTAAATTGTGGTCCATCCATACAAGTGATAGGGCTAGGAATGGGTTTAGCACCACACACGATTTTTTTGGACCTTCTTTTCAAGGACAGGTCTGTGTAGAGTGCCCTATTACCATATCTTATGTAACAATGGATAGACCATTCACCTCCAATGAGAGGCTGCGGTTGGTGTATCAGAATAGGTGGTGGTAAAAAACCACTTCTGGCAAGGCCGCCACCTGATTGTTGGTTGGCAGGATTGAGGCTTGATGCAGTAGAGCAGGGTTTCCCAAACTTGGGTCTCCAGCTGTGGACTACAATTCCCATCGTCCCTGGCCACCAGTCCTGCTAGCTAGGGATGATGGGTAGTCCAACAACAGCTAGAGACCCAGGTTTGGAAAACCCTGCTCTACTGCAGTAGAGCTTTGGAAGTTTTTAACTTCCAGGTAATATCAGACTTTTTCTAGAACGGATAAATCCTTCCCTCCCAAATTGCATGGACCCACTACCAAAACAGATCACGGAGGCATTTTGTTTATTAATTATGGCCGCTGCTGCTTCTGTAGCAGTATATTCCAGAGGTCAAGTCCGCATTCTTTGTGGGGAACAGTATTATCATTGCCTTTATTCCAGTCCTGCCCGGTGTTAAATTTAATTGGATCCCCTCATTTATTTTTAACACATGGTGTAAAAGCAGCTTGGGCATAGTAAATCATGATCAAAGATTTTTGTTTAAAGCAAATCAGTTAACTTTGTGCTATTAATATTAATCATTCAGGTCCAAAGCACTTTCAAATAATGTCCGTTGTGGGCAAAAAAAGAGAAAGAAAGAAAGAAAGAAAGAAAGAAAGAAAGAAAGAAAGAAAGAAGGAAAACTGGCTGCTTAGGGCTGTTGCTTATAAGTGACCTGGCACTTACACTTGACTTGAAGTATCTCCATCACAATTAAGTTTCATGAAACCAAAAGAGAACAGCAGTAAATTTGCAAAAGTAACTGGCTCAGAAATATTTACTAGCCTATCTGTCCCCCCCCCCCACTGATACCTAAAAGAAAAATGAACCAACTTCAGCAAAGCACTGCTTCCAGGTCATCATCACTTGTCACAGGAGACGGATAGCAAGCATGTCTTCTTTTCTCATGGAATTTCAGAGTTCTTCATTCATACACCTCAGTACTTTGTAAAAATCAGGACGTACACTTAAGTTCTAGAAGATCAGTAGGTGTCCCACAGGACCAGCGTTGCATGTTACCTACTGAGGTGAGGGGAAGCACGAATGATTCATGCTTCCTGTTATTTGTGCCTCTTGGGAACTTCCAGACAGTGAGAAGAAAGAGTTTCCAGTGCTGTTCTAGCATGCAATGGGAAGTAAATGAGTAAGACTTAAGGCACTGCAAATAATTGCAGCAAATGGTCAACCTAAACCATTTCCTGTCCCTCCCCTCCAATAATTTGGTCATGCTTGAAGACACTATCTGTACCAAATAGATTTATGTATCTGCTCATCTGCATAACAGTACAAGCTAAAGAGAAAAAAATGCATCTAGAATTCACACTGCTACTGTGCCTTTAAGTTTGTCACATCCAATTTTTAGCCTCCTCTGGAGGCTTGAGGCAGGTAATAAACATGCAGTAAGTAGAAGTGGTAAACAAGTGTTCCTAATTACTCCTTATGTCACATGTCTTCTTAGCCACCCCTTTCCTAAAGCTGAACATTTATTTGCTTTTTAGTCCTCTTACACAGCTGAGTCATTCTATATTCCTGGCAAAAGTGCACTGTTTTGTTTCTTGTATATCCTTTGAATACCTCTGCATAGCTTCCATAAGTGGTTTCATTGTCATTCTGCAGTGTGGTCCTTATAATATTAACTCTTGCCAGGCAAGCATACGCTATACATATTTATATATTCTTAAAATAGCTGTTGTGCTTCACCTTTGTAAAATGTGTGCACAACGCTTTATTGCTGCACTTATTTTTGACAAGTAAGGTCTACATGGGTGGCATGCTGTTGAAAACATCTACAGTTGAACATGTTGGGCTGGGCTGGAGGGAAAGACTCCCCAAGGTCTATAGTATGGTTTTGTCAATTAGTTGCAATAGAATGTAGTTGCAAACTTAAAGTGGAAGACGACCCTACAGTCTTTTGTTTTTTCTTTTTAAATGCAGGGATTGGCGCATCTCCATGCCCACCATGTGATTCATCGGGATATCAAAGGGCAGAATGTATTGCTAACAGAAAATGCAGAGGTGAAACTGGGTAAGTTAATTAGCCTGTTCTACTCACTTTTCTCCTCTGCTGTTGCTGTTCTTCCATACAGCAATAGGCAGCATTTGCTATCTGGCTGAAGAGAAGAGGGTTGCAAATCTATATTTTAAAATAGATTATTTCTTACTTTCTCCTCCGCGTTTTAATGTTTTAGCCAACATGAAGCTAAACTATGCAGGCTATAACTGGCCATGCCATAAACATTAAGCTCTGAGGTTTCAGCTTCCTTTCTCTCTCCCCTACCCACCTCCATGTGTTGGGGGAAGAGGGTATGTGTTTTGCAGTCCTTGGCAAAACCTGCAAGTACTACCCTCACCCCAGTGATAGGACCACGGCAAGGAACTGCACACAGATGGGGTTGCAAGCATGTTGCTCATCATGAAGAGTATTTTAGTGCTGAAAGTGTCTAGGAACCAAACTTGGGACAAGGTTGCCACTATGGGTTTGGTCACCATTTGGGGGGTCCAAACAGCCCTCTCTTGCTAAATTGCAAAGCGAGACTTATTAAATAAAGCCTTGGGGAATAAGCACAGGCCCCTATAAGCCTAGACCCTCTTAATCAACGGTGATTATGCACGGCACTCCAGATTTATAAAAACGAAGTTGTCAAACTTCATTTAAAAGACGTGTAGCCTGCCTTCCAACTATGAACTGTGTTCAAGGATGCCTGAAAACTCCAGTTAAAACAATTAAGCAACAACAAATACAAATATAACAGCAGCACAGCTGATAAAACATGCTAGTTAATATTAAAAGCTTGGGCAGAAAGGATTAATTTAGCCTGCATTTTGAAAGGCAGCAGTGTTGGCACCATGTGAATCTCCCTGGGTAGGGAATTCCAGCATCTGTTTTCCATCCATGCCTGTGTCAGATCTATAAAAGAGTACTTATTGTGATGCAACTAAATAGCTAAGCTGTTTTCTCATTTTGAGGGCACTGATTCATTTCTAGATTCCACTTGTAGCATTTGTGTCTTGACCCTATTCAATCTCTGCTTAGTTTCTGTATCTCTTAATCTGACTTCAGAGCATTTTTGCTTGTTGAGTGGGTTGTTCCTGGTAACAAGTAAATAAGAGGGTTGCCTTGGTTCTCCAATGAGTAACCATGCTGCCCAAAAAGAGCTGCTGGTATAGCATGCATTTTAGGAAATTGTATTTTTTGATACAGAGATTAATTTCTGTGTCAGAAAGTCTTCTGCCATGGCTTAGCATGAACAAGCACGTACGCAGCTTCCTAGAGAGGATATTGCAGCCATTTTGCTCCTCCCTTGCTGTTGTGCTCTGTGGTGTCGTGGTTTGGCTTGCCATCTTGTCCAAACCCACATTTGTGGTTCAGCTCTCCCTGACGAACAATGATCTGTAAACAAAGAACAAACTTTGGTTACGGCTCACGGTATGTCTGGAGAGAGACCAGGTTCAGGTGACACACTAAGCTAAATGGTGGATTAGCTCACTGCAGCATGACTGTGACCAGTGAGAATCAAAGTGACTACAATCTCCTCTCAGCCCCACAGTTCGCTTGTTTGTGCTAAGCCATGGTTTGATTTAGTATGTGCAAAATCTGCTAAATGTGGCACGTGGCCCTTGATTATTCCACCCTTCTTCCTTCAAAAAGGGAACCACTTACTTGGCTTTGTGCATGCAGCTAGATAGAAAAGAACATTCTGTGGACAATGTTCTTGCAGCCCTTTGTTTGATATGGATGCTATCTTGCCAGTAAACCCATGAGATGTGTTGAAGATTACTTTCTACTAATGAGCCGAATACCTTCTAGCTTCGATCCATATAAATGTATATTTTAACTCATTTTCCGAATTGTAGAAGCCTTGGTATATATCTACAGCATATTGCCGGAACACCTATTTATTTTACAGTGACCCTGGAGATCTCGCTTCAGTGTGTTTTGATTCTTCTTTTTTTCTGTTCATGACTTAGTGGACTTTGGTGTTAGTGCTCAGCTGGACAGGACAGTCGGTAGGAGAAATACCTTTATTGGCACGCCTTACTGGATGGCCCCAGAAGTTATTGCCTGTGATGAAAATCCAGATGCTACATATGACTACAGAGTAAGAGAAATATTAACATAGTTCTTGGGGTGTATTGAGTGTTCTACAAATTCTGTATTTATCATTGGTTCTGTGCTTGGAAGACATGACTCTCTCCGCTCCCCCCCCCCCCCGCCTTTGCTTTTCTAAGGAATTTCTCTTACAGTTCATTAAGTGGAGTGGAAAGCAGGCACCGACAGTATAACCTAATAAATTAATGCATGTAGTATAAAGCTTAACAGTGCATTTCCTACACGGAAAGCTCCTATATAGGAAGGAGCATGAAACCCTCGTGACAATCTTAATACAACCTTTCCATTTGTGTGTGTGACTTTGTGCAGCTTGTGTGTGTGTGTGTGCACACAGTGAAAATAAATACATGGGCAGTCAAAGTTGAGTGTCTGCACACAAGTTTCATACTCCCTTCTCCCCTCTCTCACACTCTTCATAGAGGGCTTTCAGTGTTGGAAATGTGAAGGTAAAGGACCATTAGGTCCAGTCGTGACTGACACTGGGGTTGCTGTGCTCATCTCACTTTATTGGCCGAGGGAGCCGGCATACAGGTCATGTGGCCATCATGACTAAGCTGCTTCTGGCGAACCAGAGCAGCGCACGGAAATGCCATTTACCTTCCCGCCAGAGCGGTACCTATTTATCTACTTGCACCTTGACATGCTTTCGAACTGCTAGGTTGGCAGGAGCAGAGACCGAGCAACAGGAGCTCACCCCCTTATGGGGATTTGAACCACCAACCTTCTGATTGGCAAGTCCTAGGCTCTGTGGTTTAACCCACCGCGCCACCCGCGTCCCATTGGAAATGTGAAGGTGCCCCTAATTCTCCTTTCCTCCACTCTTTCTTTCTGTGCAGCTCACATGAAATTGGGCCAAGGGTCACCCCTGGTTGATAAGATTCTCCCATCCCACCTCCATTTCTTCTTCTGTGAAAGGAGAACTGAAGTTCAGCTTCAAAAGAAACCAAAGTTTGTTGTGTTGTGGTTTAAGACCCTGGTTTCTTTGGACATAACATGCAACTCTGATTTGTTCTAAGAGGAAGCTTTCATTCTTCCCTAACTTGAGGAAGCCGGGGGAAGCAAACATTCACCCATGCTATGGTTTAGTTGTTCATCTGAAACTGGTATTAGATATGAGATGATTGTCCTTATTTGACTTTTTCTGTCTGAGCATCAATAGATGCAACAAACATCAGCCTTTAAGGGCTATCAAGGTTAAATGGTCTTGTTTCATAATTTGTTTCCTTCTCCTTCTCCTTTAAAGCTAGGTTCCTTTTAAAGCAGCCTTATGGAAATCTCTAAGCACGTCTTAGGCAATCACAGGAGAAAAGAGAATAAAATATTTAATTCTCATTGCTAGAAACAGTGCATTAATCTAAATAAAGCTTGGGAACTTGAAATCCTTAATTGCCTTTGAGAATAAAATCTTACGTAAGACGAGATACTATTTTTATTAGGTATATCATAGTGCACTGAAACACAGTCAATTTTTGAGAATATGTGAGAGAAGGGAAGGACAGAAGAAGTGGACAGGGAGCATTATCACCATCATCATTAAAATTTCTATACCACTCTTCATCAGAAGGTCTTAGTGCTGTTTACAATATTAAAAACACAAAGATTACCTACCCTAATAAAGAACAAAAACAATATCGCTGCCAGCACCACAGTCATAGATTGTTAAATTAGCTAAAGGCCTGGTTATAGATAAATGTTTCTGGCTGGCACCCTTCAACAAATGGGGAGCCGTGGCAAGAAAGGCCTGTTCTCGTGCTGCCACCCTCTGGACCTCTCACGGAGGAGGCCCACGAAGAAGGGCCTCAGGAAATGAGCCCTGGTATCTCCTCATGTGCCAAAGAAGATGAATTATGACACTGATAATGTTACAAATTTGCAGTTGTTGTGATAGTGGTGAATAAGGCTGTCTTTTTAGCTATCACAGTGTCCTCAAATTGCCACCTAGTGGGTCTCTTCTGGGAAATCAAAGTGTTCCTCCACCCATAATTGTTATCTCCTGTCTGTTATTGCTGACAGAGACATTTCTATCTCTGGGCAGCATGAGAATGTTAAGATTTTCTTTAATCTACCAAACATCCTGGAAAAAATTCATTTTATGTATCTCATCCTACAAGAACATTGTGGAAATACCAGGGAACTGGAGCTTAGGACAACTAGCCCATGGAAAAACAGCAGTAGCATCTCAAGTCTTCTTGCCTCCTATAATCAGAAATTCATCCCTATGTTTATTTTGTAATAGAATAAGCAACATGGCTATGACCTCTTTGGAGTAATTTTTTTAGCCTTCCTCTTCAAGTGTGTATTTTAGGAGTCTTCCTTGAGCTTAGTTTAGCTCCATATTTGCTTTCTGTTGGTGTCAGCACCCCTCAATTTTGTTTGGTTTCTATGTAATTACATTCACCAAATAGCAAAAAGTTTTTGATTTGTAAAAATTCCAGAAATGTTATTTCATGGAGGGAAGGCGGGGGGGGGGGGGTTGTTGGAGGGGAGGGGGAGTGTAAAGGGGGGGGGGGAAACTTGCAATATTTATTTAAATCCAACATAGTCTTACTTAGAGTTTGACTTAACACATGAGATTGGCTGTGTAGATGCTAAACAATAAGTTCTCCATTACTCAGTTTAAATATTCTTATTTGGGTATTGTTTTCCCCACCCATAATAAGGTAAAAGGAAAGTCTAGGTTTCCGCAATTCGATATGCAGTGCATCAGAGACTGAAAAGAAAAATGGATAAATGTGTTTGCTAACATATGGCGTCTTTTTGCAGAGTGACCTTTGGTCATGTGGCATTACAGCTATCGAGATGGCAGAAGGTGCTCCTCGTAAGTGATATGTATCCATTTTCTATTGGCCTGATGGTTTTTTTGTTTTTTTAAAATTCTGAAACCTATATTTTAACTTGCTCTTTGTAACCTAAGCTTACACTTGAGATTTTTGAAAGCACAACGGTCAATTTCTGTTCTCTTGGATTCCCACCCCACCTCCTCTAGCAGCATAAAAATAAAGCACTATAAATAGTAGCGCCTTTTGCCAGATAGCCCTGTGCCAAATCATTACTTTGTGGTTGTGCTAGGGCTATAGAAACAAAACAATGGGAGAAACCTTGTAACTGAGATTTATTGAATCCATATAAACTTCCTGATGAGAGACATCAGATCTTCAAACAGATATGCTGCAGCAGTATCAATGCTTTGTGTTTGTGTAAACTGTGAAGAACAATCTCTAGTGGATAGTCTTGCCAAGGAAATTTAAGTCTCAATTCCTCCCCCCCCCCATTTCTATGGGTTATCAGAAATAGCAATTTCCATAAAATGCCTCGGTGCAGAGAATGAAATGCTTTTTTTTCTTATTTATTTCTAGCTCTCTGCGACATGCATCCAATGCGCGCCCTGTTTCTTATTCCTAGAAATCCTCCTCCACGGCTAAAATCTAAGAAATGGTATGTGGTTGCTATAATGGGAAGTTGTGTATTGGTTGTAATACAGCATTTTCCCTTTCACAAGACAGAAAAGCCACGTTTGGACATAATGCAGAACCACTGTTCAGAGCTACATTGAATGTGCCTTGCCTTTTTTTAGGCTTGTGTGATCTGCTTTCTCCTCCTCTTCCTGTGCTCAGGAGCTGTTCAGAAGTTTTCACTTTCCTTTAAATGTTGCTTGTCATTACTTTCAAACTTAGGATCGTGATTTAACACAACTATGGTGAGTTTCAGAATAAGAAAAATGGGAACTGTGAATTATAAAGCTGGGTTGCTAAAACCAACCATAGGTGGTGTTAAACATGGTCCTTGGTTGGGATGAAATGACCAGGAAAAGGTTTCGTATTCAAGCCCAGCATGTTGCTAGGGTTGTTTATGTAGTGCTGAACTTGGGTTTAGTGTCCAAAAGTGGCCATTGTGTTACTTCTAAAGACCTGAAAAATAATTCACAGGTGTCTGAAAATTATTAATTGCTGAGTGAGAGCCCTAGCTGAGATCATTATATAGTTTTAATGGTTCTTAACAATGCTTACACGTTAAAATAAAGGGCAAAAAATAGGCATGGTTGACACCAGCTTCTTGTTAAGCTGACAAATTCTGCAGCCACTGAAGCTGAAAATGACACAACCTATAATAAGGGAGTGGGCAAATGCCACCCAACTCCTGGCTTCCATGTTGAAGGTATTTGTTAAAATTCATGAAGTCTTTCACTATAATAATTGCAAACAGCGAATGGTATGGTTATCCATCTCACCAGATGACAGAAATTCATTACCTCTATCAGATTGTATTTTTAAGCCAAACCACCTTTATGTATAACTTTGACAGCCACTGAGAACCTCAAGGTGACTCTAGTTATGTTCAGGAATGCAGAGTTCTTGTGCTAATGTTTTAGAACTCTTTTTATAAATTGCATTTAAGGAAATTAAATGGAGTTGTTCCTTTGTTGAATTTGTGTGTGTGTGTGTGTGTGTGTGTGAGAGAGAGAGAGAGAGAGAGAGAGAGAGAATGACTGACTGACTGATCATGTGCACCTGATGTTCCCGAGGATCTCTATATTGATTGATTGGCCAGAATGGGGACTCATGCTAATTTAAAACTATTTCCCCAGGAAAAATAGGCTGTGTTTGAACCAGGCACTTACTTACCATTTACTTCTAGAAAGATAACTCTCTAAATTTGTATAGCACTGCTTGCATTTGTTATTGAGTTAGAAAAATGTGATAATGACTCCCCTAAGATCCTTAACGTACCTAGATACATGCAAATATAATTTGCTTTTCCTTGTGAAGTTATTTCCCTCATATTTTGTGTTGCATTCAGCCAAATTTGTTTGTCAGAGATTGGTCCTGCCACTTTTTAGGATGCAAGGTGAACCTTGCTAAATAAATTCTGATCTTGTCAAAGTGACTTGAAATGTGTGTCATTTTCTTTTTGCTCAGGTCAAAAAAGTTCTTTAGTTTTATAGAGGGCTGTTTAGTGAAGAACTATATGCAACGACCTTCTACAGAGCAGCTTTTAAAACATCCATTTATACGCGATCAGCCAAATGAAAGGCAAGTCCGAATCCAGCTTAAAGATCACATAGACAGAACCAAGAAGAAGAGAGGCGAAAAGGGTATGTGATCTTTTTGAAACTACATCCACAGTGTTTGTGTGCATGTTGTAGTAGTAAGGTTTGTTATAGAGCGGTATATAAAATAAATCACAGGTGTTCTGGTTTACAAACTAAGGACCAAACTAGATGCTCACTTAACACGTAGCATGCAGATATATATTTTGATTTCCCTTCAATAATTACAGGTTACAGGTGGGCCAATTCTTACTGGGTGTGGGGAGGGGAGACTTATTTCTCCAGTGCCTCATCATGATCCCAAGCAACCCAAACTTTCTGCATGACTAGAAGCCATTGGCAACCTTGGGGAATTTTCCCTCTAAGGCTCCTAGCCATAGCTCATGGGGAGGAAAAATCTACCTTCCAATCATGGTGGGACAATGAAGAGATCAGAGCTCCCTCATGCTGCCTTCCCAGTAAGACACCCACCCTCCTTGCCTATAATTTAAGGAAAAACAAGATGCGTGTTATGATTTAATGAATACAATCAAACCTTGGCTGTCGAACGCAATCTGTTCTGGAAGCCTGTTCGGCTTCCGAAACATTTGACAACTGAGGCGTGGTTTCTGATTGGTTGCAAGAGCTTCTTGCACCCGAGCGGAAGCTGCGTCGGACGTTCAGGTTCCAAAAAAGTTTGAAAACTGGAGCATTTACTTCCAGGTTTTTCGGCGTTCGGGGGTTTCTAAAATGGCCTCCCTAAAATTCACATCATTACTATAGTTGTTGTTGCTTTTTTAAAAAACCTCATGTTTGTGAAATGGCCTATTATTATCTTTATCTCAGAGCTTTCCCAAAGTTTTGGCTGATAAAACAGCTTTTGCATAGAACTCCTCTATGTTCTGTTTGGAATGTGGGGTTTAAACATTCCGGGTTGATTGTTTTCACGACTGTTTTCTCCTTCCCCATTCTCCCCACCCCATCCCACTCCTACCAGATGAAACTGAGTATGAATATAGTGGAAGTGAGGAAGAGGAAGAGGAAGTGCCTGAACAAGAAGGAGAGCCAAGGTAGTGTATCTCTAACATGGTGATCCAACAGAGAAATGTTAGGGGTCAGTTAAAAATTCTGCGGACATCTGGTTTGCAAGATCACCAAACTCAAGAAAACAAGAGCAGACCAAAAGCCTATCTGGTTCAGCCTCCTCTTCTCACAGTAGCCGGACAGGTGCCACCAAGCAGGTCCTGGAGTGTAACAGCACCTTCCCCGCTTTAATTCCCAGCAGCAGGTATAAAGGGCCAAGTTGCCTCTGCCAGTGGAGGTACAACATAGGCATCGTGGCTCATAGCCTTTGATAGCCCCACCCTCCATGACAGTAAGGTCTTTCTCTTAAAAGGCAGGGGTAGAATCCTTAATACAGTGGTGCCTCGCAAGACGAAAAGAATCCGTTCTGTGATTCTCTTCGTCTAGCGGTTTTTTCGTCTTGCGAAGCAAGCCCATTGACGGATTAGCGCTTTTAGTGGCTTTTAGCGGATTTTAGCGGCTTTTAGCGGCTTATCTGCTGATCGGATCAGCTGATAAGCGGCTTAGCGGCTTAGAAAAAAGGGGGGGGGTAAGGAAAAAAAACCAGCAGGAACTCGCAAGACATTGTCGTCTTGCGAAGCAAGCCCATAGGAAATTCGTTTTGTGAAGCACCTCCAAAACGGAAAACTCTTTCGTCTAGCGAGTTTTCCGTCTTGCGAGGCACCACTGTATTAATGATTGGTGTAGAATAAGGAGTTTCTCTCTCTGTGTGTTTGTGGCGGGTGGGAATCTATTTTATCATTTGTCCTGAACCCCTGTTAGGATTGCCATCCGGCTTAGAGTTGAGTGTGTTGCAGCTTGGAACATTTTGTTTGAGCACAGAAAGCTCACCAAGGTTCATATCCCAGCTTAGGTGTGAAGCTCATTCGCTTCGTCTTGGCCTAATCCTCTCCGCAAGATGGAATAATGTTTAAATGATTGCAACAACGGCACATGAGTGGTCCACTGTCACATGACCAGAAGCAAAGCAATGACCTCATTTCCCATCATGCAGGGGAAATGTAAAATATTGTTTGTTTGCTCAATATTAAAGATCTTGAAATACCAAACATACCAAATGGTAGCCTAGGCAAGTACGTTGTCTTGGGATATGATAAGCACCTCAAAGCATAAAGATGCTTGAGACATTGCAGTGAATAACTTGGAGATTACTAAGAACCAGCTGTGTGTGATCACTTTCTCTTAAAAACAAGAAAGCAAAACACCCAGATTTTTGTTCATACTTCTGGAGAAAATTGACTACATTCTGATTTCTGCTGATTTGGCACTCCCAACCCCCCTCCTGCAGTGTCACTGTACATTTTAGTGCTCCCCAGGGGAAATCAAAGAAAGATGTGAAATGAAAAAGTTCCCAGCAGCATGCTTGAGTTATTTACTTACTGGCTTTTGTTTGGGTTTTAATAACTCCCCCCCCCCCTTCTCCTTCTTACAGTTCTATTGTTAATGTGCCTGGAGAATCTACCCTCAGACGTGATTTCCTGAGATTGCAGCAGGAAAACAAGGAACGTTCTGAAGCTCTTCGGAGACAACAGCTGCTACAGGAACAGCAGCTCCGAGAGCAAGAGGAATACAAGCGACAGCTGCTGGCAGAGAGACAAAAGCGCATTGAACAGCAGAAAGAGCAGAGGAGGAGACTAGAAGAGGTAGAAGCAGGCCAGAACAGAAAAGTCTACTCTTTTCACCTTTTGTTAAAAGGGCCAAAGGATACAGATTCTCGCCTAAGATCCTGAAAATTCTGGAGCCCCTGAATAAACACCTCCTGCTGTAGCGTTTCTGATTCTAGAGTACTTGGATTGAGGCAATAGGTCTAATGATCAGGAATAACCAAGCCAAAGGGGGAGTTTTATTTGCCTGTTTTGCAGCTTCCTTTCTGTCCTGCAGTGTCTGAATTGGGTGCTAAAGCTTGGTGGCTATCAGGCCATTTCTTTTATAATAATAATAATAATAATAATAATAATAATAATAATAATAATAATAATAATAATAATAATAATAATATATTTATACCCCGCCCATCTGGCCGGGCTTCCCCAGCCACTCTGGGCGGCTTCCAACAAAATATTAAAATACAGTAATGCATAAAATATGATATGATGACGTGATACAAAACCCACAAAATGTAACCCTAGCCTGCTGGATTATTCACCATGAGGCATGCCAACTGTATGAGGCTGAGGCCTCTACACCCCCCCCCCATGTCCACTGGGATGGGGCTCAGCCCCCCAATCTTGAGGGGGCAGAGGAAGCCTGGCAGGATGTCACCCTGGGCTGCGCAGCATTGGGAGACGCCATGCAGACTAGTGCATCCTGGCGCATGGATGTCACGTTGAGAGGAGGCCTGGCCGGCCTTTCCTGATGCAACAGTCGTCACACGCAGATAGCATCAGCCCTACCAATGTTGGGCACAACTTGGTGCCTATGTTCAATATTTAAGCCTAATTGGGGTGTGTTCCTTCAACACAGCAGCTGTGACCAAGGACACATCTAGTGGCTCGCTCCCTACCCCTTTCACAAAAAGGGCATGACTCTATGTAACAACTAAGTCATCATGTGTGCAACTGTGTGGGGGGGAAGGCTTTTATTTGACCTGGAGCTCTGCACAATCAAGAGTTCCTGATTCCTGTAGTCCTTCTCACATAGATGTGGAGCTCCACTTCAGATGGGTCATTCTCTTCACGCAGAAGCTAGGGGCAGGATGCTCTGCATTGACAAATGCAAGATTGCTAGTGCTCAAATTGGGCTCTAGAAAAACATGGTGTTGCTTACTTTCACCCAACTCCAGTCTTGAAAAACAATGATCATTCACTTAGTTTTGATGTTTACAAGGCGCTCAACGGCTTCCTTAAATTGTTTGCCTTTTTCCTGCTTTGTGAGACAGTTTTGTTGTTTTTAGAAGTTCTTATATAATCATTCTTGTCTTAGTTTCACACAAACAGCAAGACCTGGCAGACTGAAATACTTTTAAATAATTACCTGAGGGCTAGTTCACAGATGAGTGCTTTTTTTGACGCTGGCATTCGGTTATTATGAAGCTGTCACAGACTAAACACTACAGATAGAACTTTCATATTGCCGGATGTCATGACAATTGTTCAGAGGCAGCGGATGTACTAGCCTAAAACTGGCAGAGGTTTCTAGAAGTTTGATTGTACTTTGCCCCGACTTAGATGTCATGGTTTCACTATGACAAACAATGATTTATTGGCCAAGGAACAAGCAATTCCTCTTCGCCCTTCTCCTCCCCCTGCTTGAGCACCTGGTTTTGATGAAGATGCTGTGGTTTCTTAAACTACAGTTTCCAGTGACATTCCAACTGGGAAACTGTGGTTTCAGGGCTCTCTCCCAAGTGTTTCGTATGAAGGCATACTATACCTTCTTGCTTAAAGGAAATGCATATACAGAGCTATATGTTTTAGTTAGGGTTGTAAATGAGCCAGGATTGCAGTGACTCAGATGGAATTATATTCTTCTAGCTAGTGGACAGAGCAGGAAACATAAACCTGGGAACTGGGGAAGCTTCTGTTCAATGTGTTATTTATTCCCATATTTTCTGTAGGATTTTCACTTTGTGAAAAGGTGGTGTGCTATGGAAGGGGTACTATGTTCAGAAACATTTACCACCTTAGATGATTTTGTGTTCTGCACATAGCAGAGGCAGTTGGTACATGCTTAGAAGGATTTGGTGTATGTCATGGTTTTAAAATTATGGCAATGCACCCTGAAGAATTATTTATTAATAAGACATGTTACTGAATTTTGTTGAATCTGTATTGGCATGTTCCCTATTACTGGGTTAACTGACAAAAATTTGACTGGAAAAATCTTCAGTTTTGAACAAGAACAGAACAACTAATGCTCAAACTATTTAGAATCTTTTTGGCCAGATAACTAATAGTGATTCTTGGAAGAATGTTGACCAAATGAACTATTTAGGGAGAAGAGGAAGCAAATCAGAAACTGAAAAAATATGAGTCAAGTGGCTTGAGGACTGTGTCCTCAATTCACCTTATGTGTTGCAAATGCAATAAAGTAAATCAAGGGAAGTTGAATGATTCTCTCCCCGCTCCCCCCCCCCAAATATTTGAAGTCCTTTTTCATATGTTCTTTAGCGGACTGAATATTGATAGTAAAGAAGCCATGGATTGCTTTGTTTTGGGTAGTGGGTTTAAGGCTATCTATATAGCATTTTCCCATATGTTTTGTGACAGGGATTACAGGAATGTTTTATACAATATGTAGTTTCTGGGGATGTAATGCTAGCCCTTTTAAAATATGGGATTGCTTTCCAAATACTGGCACACACCCAGATGGATTTGACAGAGGTTTTTTGCAGAGTTGCATTGGAAATGCATTCTTTTTCAGAATTTAAATAAGAGTTTGAAAGCCAACGTGGTATATTAAATGGAGCGTGTACCCTGAACGTGAGAAACCCCGGCTATGCACTGAGATAGAATCCAGCAAAGATCCTGGTGAACTACTTCAATACATGTTCAACAACCCATTCCTTAAGACAATACATTCTTGTGTTCTCTAGAACTATTCAAGCTGGATATTGGGCAAAGCAGCACTATAATCTGGGCCTATAGGAAAAGCCCCAAAGTCCTGCAGTCCTGCATAACAGTATTGAGATGGGCTGCAGGGGCTTTTTTTTGTAGGCTGTGTGTGTGTGTGGACTACTGAGCTGCAAGTCCAACCTGGTCTCCCACCAGCAGCAAAATTGGTGGCAGCTACACTGAACAAGGCACCTCCTCCCTCATTTGTGTATTGCCGTTGATAGCTGATTGGCGTACTTCTGAAACAGGAAGACGTGCTCCATTGTTTCCCAAGCCGTCCCAGGAAACATTGGAGCAGATGTCTCCATCTGATCAACTTTTTAATCACACACAGCATTTTTGCACTAGTGGCAACAATATTACTTCTTATTATAATGTTTATTCTACACCTTTTCTCCAAGGAGACAAGAGGGCATAAGTAGTTCTCCCCTTTCTCATTTTATCCTCACAGCAACAGTGTGCGGTAGGTAAGGGTAAGAGATGATTACTGGCCCAGCGAGCATGTTAGGGATTTTATATGGAAGCCAACCTCAAGTTGAGAAGTAACATTTAAACTTGATTGATGCATCCCTCTAGTATCCCTCTAGTATGTTTCTAGTATCTGCCACATTTGCATGTATTGCTTCATAGATTTGTTTCATGCTGTATATAAATTAATGTGCATTTAGAAAAACATCCACACAGAAATTCAAATTTAAATATGTACTGTATATAAATAGCATTTTTGAAAAATATATATCTTAAAATATACATTTTTTATAGTGTGATCTCTCCAGATATGCTGCATTTTGATATTGTATTGGGCCAATAACTGCATTCCAAAATTTGAGAATTGGAAATCCAAAGGATGTTCTGGGCAGGAGGTGCAAATCTGACCAATGTTTTGGCAAAAAACTCAAGTATCCTTAGACAGAAAAATAAAAAGCTGAACTTGGTTGATTTAAGAGTTGGGCGAGGTGAGACATTTGTATACATCACGATATATACATATTTTAAATGCAGCAACAAAGAAGAGAACGGGAAGCTCGGAGGCAGCAAGAGCGGGAGCAAAGAAGGAGAGAGCAGGAGGAGAAGAAACGAATGGAGGAAATGGAAAAGAGGCGCAAGGAAGAAGAGGAGAGAAGGAGAGCAGAGGAGGAAAAGCGGAGAGTAGAGAGAGAGCAGGTAAATCAGAAACAATGCGAATTAAGTATGATTTCCCTCCCCACCAGAACAAAATATTGAAGAAAACCAGCAGGAAGCCTTGCGTGGTCAAAGAAGCATCCATATTGCATGTAAAAAGAATATTTGTTGCATATGTCACACCTAATGGGCTTCAAAATACAATTTTATTTAGGGGTGGGACACACACCCAAAGAAGGCTGGAGAAGCTGAGCTTTATATTGAATTATATTTGGCTCTTCACTCCCCTTCTTAGTCACTCGCTATAGCACATATGGAAATTTATTACACAGAGCTATGGCATTTAAATTGCTTGACATGGTGGGTGAATTTCCATTACATTCATTAAACTGAGGCAAGATGGGCCTTAGGTTTTGTGCTGTTACGATCTTTCAAATGCCAAAATCAAACTGTGCATATATATATTTTGCAGGCTTGTACACTAAAACGCCTTAATAGGGGCCTGTTTTCCAAATCGTATCAGCCTTGCCTGCTTAAAATAAATTATAATTTGATACATGATGTAAAAAATCAAATCAAATGCCTTAATATAAGTATCAATGTCAGTACTAGGAAAACAATATTCCGTGTAAGTGGTTACATAATTGGGCCTGAAATAACTTAACACTTTGTATTCAGGGGAAAAAAAATAGCGCTTGCCACTATGGGTAATTGTACTTGGATTGCAACAATTTCCCCTCCCCTGCTGTGACATTTATTTTGAGAATTCTGAAATGGTAAAAATGAATATTAAGTAACTGAAGCACATAATGGCAGAAATGTTACCTACTATTAGATACCCATGTGTGCTAGGTTGTCCTATGAAATGGCGGTAAATTGCCCCAAATCAGGAAATTCTGCATGCAGAAGAAGGCCTTTTTAGCCCTGCGAACATGTGGAGGCTACACACCTCGTCTCACTCCCAACATCCCTTTTCCTGCCAGCTGTGGGGTCAGTCTATCATGCATTGAGAGGGAAGATCTGAATGGGGCATTAGGTCGATCACCCAGAAGTTTCTAAGCACATTCAACAGAACACAGTGAGATTTTGCCTTCTGCATTAATGCACAATTTATGAAGGCCTGAAGCTCTAGCAGTTGGGGACAGGGATGTTTGGGGTGGGACTAGGTGGGCATTTCTGCCCCTTCCGCACGTTCTGAGAAGAGGGCTCCTCCGTGCAGCAAACATCCACCTCGCACTGCACATCTGGGCCCCATTGAGTGGCACAGAGATGATACACAAATCCATTTGAGATTGCTAGTTGCATGCGACTAGAATTGGACCGGGGCTAAGGGGGGGAAAACCCAACCTTCTAACAATACGATGGCAACTCAGAGAGATGTTATTCAAACTCTATCCCTATGGCTGATTTTAAGAAATTACACTTCTGTCTTCACTTCACCTGAACTCTGGATTTGCAAGAGGTGCATATAACAAATCTGTATACATCATTTCTTTTCCTTCATGAGATTTCAAGTAGCTCCCATTTTGCCACAGCACTGAATCATTAATTGCTTTTGCATACACTGTCTCTCTGTGTTTGAGTGCATGTGTTTTATGTTACCTACATTTATTAATTTGCATGGTAGGATGTTCTTAGCTTTGGATATGGTGCTGCATATTTAGGCTTGGTTTAGTGGGCCAGACAAAGCAGTGTTTGACTTCTGAAGTGTAAGGCTTAAATTTCCAGATGAAAAGGCTTTTTTGGTCTTCTACCTGTTCTCTAGTGGATGTTTGTTTATTTGTGTTTTGTCATAACCACCACATACTTGGGCAAGACTGGCATTGCTTTGATGACAGAGGTTAGGATAATCTACAGTCGAGGTTAGAGTTGTGTTTGGCAGAGTAGTTACCTGTGGGAAGCTTGCAAAAGGGATGCCTTAACGAAGCCTGGCTCTAGCTGTTGCTAACGGTTCATCACACAGTGCCTAAAACTAATTATTTTAATAAAAGTTGCATGTGGTTTTGCGTTGGCTGTGTTGGTAAGACTTGTTGTGTTTTTAACTCTCGGTTTGTTTCAAAAATACATTTTTGCTTATTTTTTTCTTTAATAAACATTTTTCAAAATTCATCAGACAACCTAGGAACTCTTCCCACCTGACTTTCTCAAAAACCATCTTAGTCTTTTAGTGGAGTACTTTTCAGCCATTACTTTAGGTCAGTGTTTCCCAAACTTGGGTCTCCAGCTGTTTTTGGACTACAACTCCCATCATTCCTAGGTAACAGGATGTGGTCAAGGATGATGGGAAATGTAGTCCAAAAACAACAGCTGGACGCCTAAGTTTGGGAAACACTGCTTTAGGTGATAGGGTTTTCTTAACTTGTTCACTGAGGATTCACAAGAAGCGATTCACCAGAAGTGAATTGTCACCTGAAGGTTGCCTGGGGTGGTTTTGCTACTCAGGTGGTTTCGATGCATTCCTGTTGTGAACAATTTTATTGCTGGGTAATTTCTGTGTGACAGGAGTATATCAGGCGACAGCTAGAAGAGGAGCAGCGGCACTTGGAAATTCTTCAGCAGCAGCTGCTCCAGGAGCAGGCCATGTTACTGGTAACGCACCTGTATCTGTTTTTGTTCAGTAGCAATAGGTTTTTTCCCTTTCTCTGGCTGGTATCCCAGGCTTTTCCCAGTTGGACACAACTGAGCTTTACTGTATGCACAACAGAACTTGGAACAAAAGCCATTTATGTTATAGTGCATTGGGCTGGCAGGCACATGTGAAAATTACTGTATCACAGTGCAATAAGAGTAGATTTCTGTTTTTAAAGTTGGGGATGTACTGGCTTGGTAGTCAGGTTTTTTTTTTTTTGTTTTGTTTTTGGAACAGCCCTCCTTAGAATAACAAGAGTGCAGACCATAATATTTATTCTTCTTCTTATTAAACACTGAATATAAAGGCCAGGTTGTTGTCTCCTTCCCCCTTCCCTTCCCCTACCTCGCCTCCAAAAATACACTGTCCTTCAAGATTACACTTGATTGCTCTTCTTTAAAAAATAATTTAATTAATTAAAACGCCACTGTTCCTTTGGGTTTCCAGTCTTGCTCAGGTTAGCATAAAGCATCGCCAAGAAAAAAACAATACCAAAACCCAATACGTGCTCCTTGGGGTCCAGTTTTAATGGTTGGTACACTCGGTTGCATTGTAGCAACAGTATACCCTTGGTATTCACGTCTTGAACGCTGACCTGTTTTCTCAAAGGAATACAGATGGCGGGAAATGGAAGAGCACCGACAAGCAGAGAGGCTGCAGCGCCAGTTGCAACAGGAGCAGGCGTATCTCTTGTCACTTCAGCATGACCATAGGCGGCAGCAGCAACAGCAGCAGCAACAGCAACAAGAAAGGAATAAACAAAATTATCATACTCCTGAGCCTAAATCCCATTATGAGCCTTCTGAAAGACCACGGGAGGTAACTGAAATTTTGAAATTTAGCAAGCTTTCTTCAAGGCTTATTCATTTAAAACATTTATGCTCCATATATGCATACAGTGGATCCAACTTTGGAGTTGCGAACGCAGCAAACCTGGAAGTGGGTTTGCTGCTTGCATGTGCACAGAAGCGCTCTGCAGTGCTGCGTGCGTGAGTAGAAGTGGTCCTCCAGTTATGGAATTTTGGGGATACGGCCGGGCCTCTGGAATGGATCCTGTTCATAACCGGAGGTACCACTGTGTGTGTGTGTGTGTGTGTGTGTGTGTGTGTGCGCGCACACACACACACACACACACACACACACACAGATTCATATTCATTCCAAGGAACCCAAGAAGGGCTACATATTTCCTCTAGTTTATCATCACAATTATCCTGCAAAGTAGCTGAGGCTTAGAGTGATGATTTGAACCTGCTGCCTTTGTAGAGATGCCCAGTCCTGGATGTTGAACAGTATTGGGAGCCAGTGTGCTTCAGAGGTGGAAAAATGGACTCTACGATTCTATGATTCTTTTACAGTCTTTTAGGATTGGATCTATTTCTGCCCATTCTGTATGCAAGTGACCGTTATATCATTTTTCAGCAATATATTCCATATATGTGTGTAATTGCATGTGCATTATATGGAGAATGCCACTACGAACCCTCTGGAGGAAGCAAGTGTGATGAATACACTGTAGGCAAGGATCAGAGGTGGGCTGATTTTCCAGCCATTTTCAGTTTTTCAGCCATTCTTGAGTTTCTCATTGAGAAACTGATGAACCTTCTAAGGGACTCCTGGGTTTTCATGCACACACTTTGCAAACCTTTGCAGTCGATCATTATGTAGAAACATTGTTGTTCTATTAGCACCGTTTCCCCCCCATTTCTGGTCGTGTGTGTGTGTGTAAGTGTCAAAGAGAGAACCGTTTTACTAGTTAGAAAGACATAGTAATTCAAATGTGCTTTTGCAGTTGATGTAACTTTTGCAAAGTTTTGTCATACCTGGTATTCCTTGAAATCCCACAAAAGCTGCAGGCAATCTTCCCAGTCAGAAGCTGCAGGCAATCTTCCCAGTCAAAAGTGGCCGTGCAAGTCCAGCTCACATACTTTTTGGTTTTTCTTTCAGGTTGACGATAGATATAGGAAAAATAACCAGGGCTCCCCTGAAGCACAGTCTAAACAGACGAGCAAAGTGTTGGAGCCACCAGTGCCTTCAAGATCAGAGTCCTTTTCAAATGGAAATTCCGAGCCTGTTCCGCCTTCACTGCAAAAGCCAATGGAACCACAGGTAAAGGCAGAAAAGGTCTCTGGGAGAAGTATGTGGGAAGCTGCTGAATGACCAAGAGGTATGGAAAGCCACAGATGCAAATGAAAAGCGTGAGGATGACTGTGTCTTGGAAAACACGTTCATTATGTGTGAATGACTTGTAACTCCTGCGCTAAGCGAAGCTAGCTAACACTGCCCTTGCACCTACTTTTTTTTCTTTTCTCCTGGTAAAACTTAAACTTGCCCTGACTTCCTGCAACTTTCCTTAAAAGTTTGGTGGGTTGTAAGGAAGAAAAATGTGTTTTAGTGTATTCTGTTGAAAAACTTGCGATGAAATACAGAAAGACTTGCATTCTGCCTGCTGACTTGATCTTTTGGAAGGACAGCGATGCAGCAATTGACCCAGAATGGTGGTTTCCCTTAAAATTCTTCCAATGACAGCTGAGTCATCTAGTGGCATGACTTAAGTAGCAAGCTACTTATGGCAAAAACAACCAACCAACTGTGTTGCACTTCTGCAATCAACCAGACTCAGTCCGTCTGTGAAAGCAGTCTTGGCCAGACAGCCATGCAACCAGGTCTCCAGGTGTCATTTCAGCTTCATGATTGCTTTTGAGGGATGATTCCTTTGGCTACAAACAATATTTCACTGATATCTTCCCCTTTCTTTTTACTTAAAGATTAAAAAACAACAACTTCATGGGATTCTCTTTGTATATTTATGGGTGACACCATGTAGGTATAATATATTTTCAGAAGTAGCCACCTCTACCTTTTTAGCCTTGTTCAGGTACAATCTATATACAAACAGGTTGTTGTTCACCTGTGTAGCACAAGTGCAGAACCCTCTTTCATTTTGAGGTGATGTGTTAGAAGAAAATAACCTGTTTTTGAAAACCTTAGCCACTTTTGTAAATATTTGGCTGTTACATTTTAATAGATCTTTGAAAACCTTTACAGCGGTATAGGTTGTCAGTAGAAGCTCAAGAAAAACACTTTTCTAAATAGATCTAAAGTGCAGTTTTAATATAATACACTTATTCTAGAAGCTTGCAGCAAAACAAATTGGCCGCTTCAAATCACTATGTGAAATTGTGGTGGTGGTGTCGATTGGGACGGCATTTTGCTCCCCTTTTAATTTCCTGTCTCCTTTGTCCTTTAAGCACTTAGAATTCCTTCGTTTATCCTAAGTTTGCAGTCTTATTCCATCTACTTGACTCCTGGATTCCTCATTCCTTAGCTCCTCCTAAACTCTGGCGATTCTGTACAATATCCCTTTATGACATTTTAATCTCGGCAACACATGATCCTTTTTTTTCTGGATCTAAAAGAAGCTGACCTGTAAACTGTTAAGAGTCTGTTCAGCTGAACATTCCATGCTGGTGGATCAGCCAAAATCATCAGGGACTTTATTGCCATAATCAGAATTTGATACACCCACAATACTTGTTCTGAAGAAACACACACATACATCCACTTTCTCACACTCTTGTTGCATTTAATTTTGCCCAGTGCTCACTGTGCCCAGAGTCCTGTGACTACTTGTTTGTAGGGTGAAGTTGAATCTGGACTACTTCCCAGATTAATAGAAATGGGGTGAATTTGGAAGCATTGAGGAAAACATTTCCATTTCCTTTCACAATATTAGGAGTGGGGGAAATTACTCTGGTGTGTTTATTTACTTTTTAAAAATGTCCTTAATGAGGTGTGCAGGCTGGAAAAGAGTACTTAGCAAAATTATGTATATCTCCAAAAGAAGTGACAGTGAATGGTTATTGCAAGGCTTCCCTTGGAGGGTTCAGAGTTAACTATGGATTTAAAGCTGTGCTTCCATAGTGTGTGTGGTCACATTTATGTGTCATCTCTAATGTGCATCTCTAGTATAAATTACCTGTGACACATACAATATGTGTATATTGTTTTTTATACAGCATAGTGTATGTGCATGTTATATAATGCCACTGTGTACATATTTTCAGCCAGTGACTGCTGAAAATGTAGTCTTATTTTTGTTCTATGTGATTCTGTCTTAATGCCTTAAAAGCAACTTACTGCGTGATCTTAAGATGCCGGCAAATTGTTTTGAAGCTAATATATGCCGTACTTTTCCGTGTATAACCCCCCCCCCACGTATAAGATGCCCCCTATTTTGGGGGACTAAAAATTAAGGAAATGGGGGGGGGGAGATTGCACAGAGTTGTTGAGCTTTGTTTAGGAACTAAAACTAACACACGCACACACGTCACAACAACCTCCTAACATCTGTCCCCTTGCCAGCAGAAGCAGCCTATTGTCCGCCCAATTGCCACAGCAACATCCAATCAACACCATCCCTTGCCGCAGACACCAACAACACGCTGCAGACTATCTCTGGCTCGTGGCATCAACCAATCCCATGTCCCCCTAGGCACTACCAATTTATAAGACAACCCCCGATTTTAAACATATTTTTTCAGTAAATTTCAGTAAAAACATGGAAAAGTACGGTATTTGCCAATATTATTTTATACTATTCTTTTTGATTTGATACTTGGATTTGAAAATTTTCATCCGGCATAGGTTCCGCAAGATGGAACTTGCCCTTATCTCTTCTTGTTAATTTGTGTGCCCAGAGCATACACCCTTCAAAATGCTGATTTTATGTTCTCCCTTGCTTTTAAGCTCGTATTGATTTTCAACCACATGCTTGCCTTACATCATATCCCAAGTTGTGCTTATCCCGCCACCCAAATACCCTCTTTGTCTTTTTTATTCTGTGTTTTGATGGGGGGCGGGGGGAGCCCGTGTGAACAGAACGCATTGAATGTTCTATGTTTTGTTTTCTTCGTAAGGTACAGTGGTCCCATCTGGCATCTCTCAAGAACAATGTTTCCCCTGTCTCGCGGTCCCATTCCTTCAGTGACCCTTCTCCCAAATTTGCACATCACCATCTTCGCTCTCAGGACCCAAATCCACCTTCACGCAGTGAAGTGCTAAATCAGAGTTCTGACTCTAAGTCTGAGGTACCCGACCCCACCCAAAAGGCCTGGGCTAGATCAGACAGTGACGAGGTGCCTCCAAGGGTAAGGAAGTAGAAAGACAGAATTGTGAATTTTTTTTAACAAAAAGAAACAAAAATCAAAGCAAAAGTAATGAAAGGCATGCGCTAGATTTTTAACTAGTGATTTGCACACCCATAAGAACGACACTGGTATCAGAAACAGTACTTTAGGCAAGGAATTCTCCCTCCCCTTCTTCAGCCAATATGTTACAGGAATTTTTGCCCTAATTTAACACAAAAATGCCGTATGGGCGGTGGCTGTTATATAGAAGTAAAATATTATGCCAAGTGATGTAGAGAAGAAAGCATATGAATAGCTGAAAGCTACCTCTTTGCCTCTAAATGAAATATCAGGCTTTAAACTGGTAGTTTTGTTGAGACATTTCTATCCACAAAGAAAGTGTTTTCTTGCTTGGTTTACTTCTGTCAAATATAATCTTGCTTTCCCCCAGTTCTCTGCCTTCTACTGATCCATTACTAGGCATTTGTTGGCTCCTTAGAGCTTAATTTCCTAAATTTCCCATGCTATTATAGCAGATTGCTTTTTGCATCCCTTGCTTCAAAGTCCTGTGTTCTAAACCGTCATGGTAGTCTGTGAGTGGGTATTTGTGTTTGTTTGCTAGTTACCTACTAAACTCTTACGTTCTTTCCAGCATCTTAGATGCAGTCCAAAATGAGCTTAAGTTGGTGAATTATTTTAGAACTATCTTGATCAAAATGCTAGTGTTTTAATAATGTACCCCAATACATTGTTGCAGCAACATGTTGTTCTTTTATTTTTTTGCTATGCCGTGTTATCTGAATTGTTTATTCTTCCATGCAAGGTACCTGTGAGAACAACATCCAGATCACCTGTGTTATCTCGCCGAGATTCGCCGCTGCAGGGCAGTGGACAGCAAAATAACCAAGCAGGTCAAAGAAATTCCACAAGGTTTGTGGTTTCCCACTTCAGCTATTGGGAGGAGCAAATTGGAATCCATTGTTCCCCAAAAACACTTAGTGTTGAGAGATGCTGTTGTAAGGCAGTTTCTGCTGTATCTGAGAAGCTTCTAAGGGGAAGTTTATACAGTCTCATATAGGAAGTTATCTCATGCCATTCAACTATACAGTGGTGCCCCGCAAGACGAATGCCTCACAAGACTGAAAACTCGCTAGACGAAAGAGTTTTCCGTTTTGGAGGTGCTTCGCAAAACGAATTTCCTATGGGCTTGCTTCGCAAGACGACAATGTCTTGCGAGTTCCTGCTGGTTTTTTTTCCTTTCCCCCCTTTTTTTAAGCCGCTAAGCCGCTTATCAGCTGATCCGATCAGCAGATAAGCCGCTAAAAGCCGCTAATAGCGCTAATCCACTAATCCTTCAATGGGCTTGCTTCACAAGACGAAAAAACCGCTAGATGAAGAGAATCACAGAACGGATTCTTTTCGTCTTGCGAGGCACCACTGTAGTTGGCTTTCTTTTGGAACCGCATCTTAAAGCATGTTCATAGGTAGTGCAGGCAAAAGGCCTCAAATGAGTCTTAGTCAAGATGCTCTGAGTGGGAACCAACTCCCCAATTGCACCCACCTCTTCCTCTCACCTGTTGTCTATTCTCATGTTTGGGATCGGTCCATACCATCTCTCAGTAGGAGAGCACAAGCCATGTGAAAGTTACTGCTTCTTCTCCTTGCTCCTCTCAGTAATTGCTCATTCAGAGAGGGCTACGAGGCTTTATTGGGATTGGAAATTGGCAGTCTGCTGTGGCATGATAACACTGGTCCCAGACACTGGGTCTTTTCGTAGTGTTTGTCTGATTGTATCTCCAGCTAGAGATAACCTGAAAGCAATTGTGTGTGCATCATGAAGTGCTTGTTCAACTTAGAATCATAGAATTGCAGAGTTGGAAGAAACTTCAGGCGTTTCACGTATTCATTCTGACTACTCATGAGAATGTGAGATTAAAATAACAACAATAATAATATAATTTATCATTGATACCCCGCCAATCTGGCTGGGTTTCCCCAGCCACTCTAGGCAGCTCCCAACCGAATATTAAAAACACAATACAGCATTAAACATTAAAATCTTCCCTAAAGAGGGCTGCCTTCAGATGTCTTCTAAAAGTCAGATAGTTGTTTATTTCCTTGACATCTGATGGGAGGGCGTTCCACAAGGCAGGCGCCACTACTGAGAAGTCCCCTGTAACCTCACTTCTCTCAGTGAGGGAACCACCACAAGGCCCTCGGCGCTGGACCTCAGTGTCTGGGCTGAACGATGGGGGTGGAGATGCTCCTTCAGGTATACTGGGCCGAGGCCGTTTAGGGCTTTAAAGGTCAGCACCAACACTTTGAATTGTGCTCGGAAACGTACTGGGATAGTGATAGAGGACTAAGAATGTCTTCTGGAAAAAAAGAAGCATTGTTAAGGCAATAAAATAAAATATTAACCTTGATCAATGTGGGTTTTTTTCTTTTTAAAAAAGCAAACACCTTTTATTTTTATTTTCCCACATAGCAATATAGAGCCTCGCCTGCTCTGGGAAAGAGTGGAGAAGCTGGTGCCAAGACCTGGGAGTGGAAGTTCCTCTGGTTCCAGCAATTCCAGTTCACAGCCCGGGTCACATCCTGGGTCCCAGAGTGGATCGGGAGAGAGATTCCGAATGAGATGTAAGACACGTTTTCCTCTCTCTTTGTCTTTAGGAGTCTACAGATTAATCTGCATTCTTCTTTCGTATTTGTTCGTTCACTCAGGCCAGGGGTGGCGAACCTTTTTGGCTCCCCGCAAGCCAACTTCCAACAGGTGGGCAGGACAACCTACCTGTCAATCACATGACACCATTATGCCTGCATATGATTGACAACTGGCTGCCCCGCCCAACTGTTGGAATCCCTGGTGCAGGGTTCCAAAGTACCCAGCACCCAGCAGACTGTGGGGCACTTGGGAACCATGGTACAAGGAGTGTTGTCAGCCCTAAGCTTAGTGCTTGAGGAGAAGCGCCAATCGTAGGGTTGGCAAGCTGCTACTTTCTCCCTCCCTATCAGCCGAATTTGGAAGTGTTGACTGAGCAAGCCAATGCCTGCAAAAAGTAGGTTTCTTTCTCTCCCATTAACTTGCTGTCGGCTGATGGGGATGGGGTAGAAAGAAACTGGCTTTTTGCAAGTTGCGAGAGTGACTTGCAGCTGATGCCTGCATGTGAAATGTAACCAATATGCTTTTGTGCCTAATTGAACCATTACGTGTAGTGCTGTATATAAGAAAACCATTACGATTGTAACTAACGCCTTATCTCGGTGGGGAGGGGTGTTATGTACTGAAGTTCTCACCCTGGGCCAGCAGGGGGATACTGTAGATAGTTATGCAAATAAGGGATCGAAAGTGACATTCAGTGATTGGATAGTTTTAGAAAATTGTTACAGTTACGTTGTACTGGAGCTCTATATAAGCAGGCTGGCTGAACCCTTCTGTTCTGGCCTGTTAATAAACTAGAACTGTTCGAAGAATCGCTGTGTCGTCTGATATGTTCACCCACAACTTAACACAAAACACTTTTCTTTCTCCCCTACATACCAACCTCCTTTTTGTACCAAGCAGGGAGAAAGTGCACAGCCAGCCATGGCAGGATTTAATCCCCTCTCAGCTGATGAGCAGGGAGTTAAATCCTGACGCTTTGGCCGAAGATACCTGTTCCCTGCTAGGAACAGATAGGGGCAGCCAGTGCAGAAATGGACCCCACCCTCCTTGCCCATAAGTACCAGCAGCCATTTGATAGGTGGGTGGGCACCAGGGGAAATGGCTTCAAAGGCCTACTCCAGTATTTCTCAAACTTGGGGCTTGATAACTGTTGTTGGGCTACAACTCCCATCATCTCTGACCACTGGTCCTGCTAGCCAGGGATGATGGGAGTTGTAGTCTAACGAGCTGGAGCCCCAACTTTGGGGAACAGTGGCCCAACTGGTGGGCCAGGATTGGCCCACAGGTTGCAGATTCCCCACCCCTGATTAATCAGGGGGGATGGAGAAATAAGATGCATTGAAATATTAAAACTCCTATTGCTTTAACATTCCTCTTAATATGCAATTAACTTATTCTTTCCCTACCTCTTTTTGGTCTTTATTCATGTAGCATCGTCAAAATCTGAAGGTTCACCATCGCAACGTAGTGAAAATGCAACAAAAAAACCAGAAGATAAGAAGGAAGCTTTCAGACCTAGCAAACCTGTGGTGAGGCTCTCAGACTATGTTACCTCCTCATCTGTGTCTGATACTTAGCATAAAAGCTTGTCGTGTGAAGTTTTACATAAGAGACGGCCTACTGATATGTTTAGGGTGTAGGAGTGGAGAGTTAAGAGGGGGGGGGGGAAAGTTGGAAATGTTGAAAAGTTACATGGAAAACTTATTTTCATAAAATCCAGCATTAGATATTCACTCAAGTTAAATCCTGTGAACAAACAAACAAGCAACAACACACCGAGCTAATCCATTTCCTGGAAATTATTTTTACTATTTTATTTCATTTTATTATTTGTACCATGCCCATCATGCTGCCATTCCCCAGCCACACTGGACACATGCACAGTGCATTAATGCATATCCTGGAAAAAGTACACAAACCCTTCTAAATGGATAGTTTTCAAATGTATTGAGGAGGTATCCACATAGAAGCTTTCTGTACATGACGCTTCTCTTGCATTGCTTAAATCTCTACTCAAAGTGAGCAGGACACTTTTCCATAGTTCAGTTTCTTAATAGGCAACCATAGTTATATATTAGTAATAGTAAGAGCTATCAGATTTGCAACAATCCTAGCTATCTATGGCAAGAAGCTGCAAGCCCAGTAACCATTTGATAACCATTTCTGAAATACAGAAAACAGCCATATTTGAATTTTTATTTTACACTGTTTTTGGAAAATGAAGTTTCTGGAAATAATAGAAACATGGCTGCAAAGAGTTTTAGAATATACTGGTACAAGAGATGGTAGTTTTGGTGGACTAGGGGGGACTAGACTAGTTCCCTAAACATTCCCCTGTTGCTACCTTCCCAAAGCCCAGGAAGCTTCGGCCTGGCTTAGGGAAGGAAGCCTAATGCTCTGTGGTCCAAGAGCCCACCGCCACCTTCCCAATATGTAGTTCAGTCCTGAAATTATGAAGACATAGTCGTTTTTTCTGAATTGTTAAGATGCATCCTGCACTGCAGCACCAGCCACACATGCTGTGCTCTTACCGTCTGCAAAGGAAATAGCTGTAGCTCTTAACTATACAAATTGGATCAAAGAAACTGGAGAAAATCTGCATGTGGCAAAGCCAGTTACTAGGATTCTTGCTTGGACGGTCTGCGAAAGTGTGTAGTTAGTCTAGTACAAGCTTTTTGCTGCCTTGGCCTGGTCATTAGTTACTGGTCGGCTGTCAGAAGGAGATGATCATCCTGAGCGAGCGTTCTTCTGTTCAAACAAATAGCAAGGCACAGCTAACGACTACTTCTAGAATTGTACTGAAAACTCCTGCTTTTTCAAAGTACAGTGTTCTTCATTTTAAACGAATATTGGTTATCAGCATGCATCACTGAAACGGAGCAACAATCACACCATGAGTAAATGCCACATAACAACTCTTTTTTTGTTGTTCCTTCCCAACATCTAGCAGAGCATTTCAAGTTATCCCCTTCATGTTACCATTTTTCCTAATGTGTGTATGTGTAGAATGGTTGAAAAAGCAAGTCTGTTATCTCCCCAACACGGTCCTGATTCCTACTCATAGTATTGTTGTAGCTCGTTGTTTTGTGTTCTATTCCTTTGTTCCTTAATGGCAGTTTTTGAGCAAGCTAGTGATGCAGCTTTAGAACCTTGAAGGCTGGATTTATTTTCTTCCTATACTAAACTTGTGTTGTAATGTTTGTTTTCCCCCAATTGCACTCCATTCACTCTTGCCCTGATGTCAATTTGCTGAACCTGTTCGTATGGCTGGTCTTCAGGGAGAAGTGGTAAGCAGTCAACTGTTCGTTTAATGCTACTGAGAGCAATGAACCCTCTTGCCTTTGTAATTATTATAACATTTGCACAGCTTTGCTCCGAGACACCTTGGGTGATACTCAACAGTGCTCTTCCACTCATGTAATAGGACTTCCTCTTCATCTCATCTCCCACTGCAGACCTTATATGCTCCCCAGATCTGTTCCAGAGGATTGGGGAACCCTCCCAGAGCAGAATATGGGGGTACGAGGGTCTGCAGCAGAGCAGAGAGGAAAGGGACACACCATCCCATCTGTTAGTGTTAGCGAAAGACACTAGGCAAACTTCCTAGTAATCAGCTTGACACCTGCTTTTTTAAGTGAAGTGTGTTACTTTCTATTTGAAATACACTGAGTTCAAATAAAATTATCAAGCTGCTTGGCCATTTTGCACCATGCACACCAAAGAAGTAATAGAATTTTAAAAAAATGTTTTCTGAAGTAATAGCATGGGCCTTTAAATCAAAAGCATCAGCTGTGACTAAATAGATCTAGCTTTGGGAACCCGAAATGGGCAGCCTTATCCATCTGCTTGCATCCTTTTCTGCAGTCAACCACCTTGTTGCTTTTCCTTCTGCTCCTTCTAGAATTTAACTGATTTGGCGAAGGAATTGCGGGCAGTCGAGGATGTGCGGCCTCCACATAAAGTGACTGATTATTCATCATCCAGTGAAGAGTCGGGAACAACTGATGAAGACGATGATGACATGGAGCAGGAAGGAGTTGACGAATCTACTTCGGGACCAGAAGATGCTAGAGCAGTGTTAGTTCTCCTTTCCCTCTCTTCCTGATGTGATGTATTAATGGAACTTTTGCTTACAAGGCAATTTCATTTTGTGAATTCTGGTAGGGCTTCCAATACTGTATTTAGGTATGGAAATTGTGACCCGTGAAAGGTGTTTAACCATTGCTATCTTTTAGTTCTTCTCTAATTCTATGATCCTATAGAATATAGGATGGTGTGTGTCTCCTTCCATAATATAAACATAACATTGGCAATATGCTATATAAGGGTTCACAATATCCGATAGTAGGAAAATGAATATATCTTGAAGATGTGGATAAAGTAAGATGAATAGATAACTGAAAAGTGCATGTTTTGAAGGCACCAATACAGTAATTAGTTTCAGTTTTAATACAGATATTTGACTCGCCATTCCCTGAGAAGCTACTAGCCAATTTACAAAAGCTTCCCTACCTGGCTGTCTGGATGATGATGATTTAAATTTCTGTACAGCCCCCCATCCGAGGATCACAGGGCTGTTTACAATTTAAAAACACAAAAGAGTGTGTATCATAGTAACATACTATCCCCTCCCGCCTCCCCAAAAATTATTGTTCACTGCAGGCATCCAAATGAATGGGGGTTTGCAAATAAATGTTTTCAAGATAGGCAAGGTTTCCACGATTAAACGTATCCTAGTACTTCTGTTAAAATAATCCTTGTGTGAAATTATTTTAGTATTGTTGTGGGACGCAGGTGGCGCTGTGGTCTAAACCACTGAGCCAGGCTTGCCGATCGGAAGGTTGACGGTTCGAATCCCTGCGACGGAGTGAGTTCCTGTTGCTCGGTCCCAGCTCCTGCCAACCTAGCAGTTTGAAAGCATACCAGTTCAAGTAAATAAATAGGTACTGCTGCGGCGGGAAGGTAAACTGTGTTTCCGTGCGCTCTGGCTTCCGTCACAGTGTCCCGTTGCACCAGAAGCAGTCTAGTAATGCTGACCACATGACCCGGAAAGCTGCCTGTGAACAAACGCTGGCTCCCTCGGCATGAAAGCGAGATGAGCACTGCAACCCCGTAGTCACCTTTGACTGGACTTAACTGTCCTGGGGTCCTTTACCTTTACCTTTTTTTTATTACTGTGGATACTGAAGAATCAGAATAGAAACAGAAAGGGCACATGAGGACGTAATTGAAATGTCTCCTTTACCAATCAGATCCACTCTAAACCTCAGCAATGGGGAAACAGAGTCTGTGAAAACTATGATTGTGCACGACGACGTGGAGAGTGAACCTGCAATGACTCCTTCCAAGGAGGGCACTTTAATCGTCCGACAGGTATGCATTCTTTCAAGTGTAGTTTTTCCTCTCCCTCCCCTCACTCTCATTAACTCACTCATTCTTTCATACTCTCTTCCTACATAATCAGTTGCAGGACATACAGACACAGTTAATAGCCTCTTGTTGAACCAGCAGACATTTCAGGCCTGCAAAGGGAGTAATAGTTTCCACACCATGTTTGTGCTTACGTGCATTGTAGTGACACTTCACAGCACTTTGCTGAGTTTATCTTAGTCTTGGACCAACACAAAGGTTAAAGAGTCGCAGGCCACTGAAAGTAATCTCTGTTGTGATTCTCAACCTTTTAAAAGGTGTTTTAAAAAAACAAACAACTAATTGTGGGAGAGCCAGATGCAGCAGAAGAAGAGATCACCTAGTTTGCTTTAAATCAGTTACAAATGCACCATGTGTCCCTCTTAGGAGTTCAGAACAGCTTACATACATTTTCCAAGAGGTTTCCTACCCAGACAGCTTATGAAGCCAACCTTCTTATCTTTAGCAACAGAACTATCAGGTCACATGGTCTTTCTGTCTCAAAATGTTATGCACAGAATTGTCAAGGCATTGTTTCCCTTGTCTTGAACTTGCGGGTCTGTTTAGTGTGGTAGTTTGTACAATATGAACCTCACTCATTACCGAGTTTTCCAGTTCTGCAGCCGAGCATCCCTATCATAATAGACCTCCTAGGATGTATTAAAATGTCATGCATATTGTTCAGATAACTAAATTAGGACATTCAGCAGATGTTTCAAGCACTTTCATCTGATCGTGTCTTAAAAAACCAGAACTAAATAAATAAAAAAGATGATAGTGAAATTAACCTTAGGGAACGTGCAGGTTGATGTGGTCTTGCAAATTTGGCCAACAAGAGTTTAATTTTGCTGGTGAACAAAGCTGGCTTTGCCAGGGAACCCAAACATTCCTGTAGTGTGTGGCTGAATTCACCGCCACCAACCTTTCTAATAGAGGCATCAAGGCTTGGTTGATGTTATGCATTGGTTGAAGCATTGAAAGTAGACCAGCTTTCTAGGGACAGAGAGACCTTTACGCAGCACTTGAGCAAGACAAGTGTGCCTGTTTTTTCTGCAGAGTACAGTTGACACAAAGCGTGCCAGCCATCATGAGAGCAATGGCTTTGCCGGTCGCATTCACCTCTTGCCAGATCTCTTACAGCAAAGCCATTCCTCCTCCACTTCCTCCACCTCTTCCTCCCCATCCTCCAGCCAGCCGACACCCACCATGTCCCCACAGACACCCCAGGACAAGCTAACTACTAATGAGGTATGTCTTGCCCCCACAGCTGGCTGCTTTCATAGGGTTATTGCTTCATAGCTAGCTTTTCCCCAGGAGCTCCAGCTCAGCGTCCCTTCTCTGCTGCTGTTCTTCTTCTTCTTCCTGTCACTTAACCCCTCACTCCTCAAAAATAACACATTTCAGCTCTTTACGTACCAAAACCCCCTTAACTCTAGAGCAGTTTTACCCCAAACCTGCCAGTTGACTCTTCTTGCTCCCCCCCCTTTTAATACAACAAGTCATTAATTGCATGGCTTTTGGATAAGCTAAACTGATTGCCCTGTTGGTATTTGTTTAAACGCTGTTTTGGGGAGAGTGCCTACTTGGAGAGGTCACACTTAGGGTAATCTGGCTTCTTCAGATGACAATACTACCTGGTTTAGCATACTACTAAGTAGCTACGCATGTAGTGGGGTCCTTGCTTTGGGAAAAAGGAGCGCACTGTCTTAGAAAGGAAGCTTTCTCCAGCCTTACCACAAGAGGCTGCTTTTTTGAAATTTCTTGATGGGGAGAGGGAATGAAGCAGCCGGCTCTTCGATAGCTTTGTTTCTGTTTTGTTTTATTGTTTTGGAATGTCGTGTGAAAAGATCCATCTTGGTTTTTGACGGCACAGATCCGCTTTGAAAGGCATTTTATAAAATTGGAGGCAGCTTTCCTATGACATACCGTATTTTTCGCTCCGTAAGACGCACCAGACCACAAGACACACCTAGTTTTTGGAGGAGGAAAACAAGAGAAAAAATATTCTGAATCTCAGAAGCCAGAACAGCAAGAGGGATCGCTGCAGCAATCCCTCTTGCTGTTCTGGCTTCTGGGATAGCTGCGCAGCCTGCATTAACTCCATAAGACGCACACACATTTCCCCATTTCCCCTTACTTTTTAGGAGGGAAAAAGTGAGTCTTATAGAGCAAAAAATACGGTACTCTTTCCATGCGAAGACGTATCGACACACTTGGAAAGTGCCCTCTGGTGGTAGGGAAAAGCATACGTTGAGCTCTTCCATATGAATTTTTGTACACATGATAGGTACCTAAACACAAATACTTCCAACAGATTAGGGATGTGCAGGTTTTAAAGGGAGGGGCACCATTTATTTTCAGAAGCTTTTACAAATGAACAGAACAAGGAAGGTAGGACTCGGAACCGAATCTCCACAAAACGCTCCTAAAGCAGCGAGGCTGTTCTGCCAGGGCTTTCAAATGTACAGATGCACCCCAGAATCACACTCTTTAAAAAGGTTTCAGTTGGAAGCCAGTTATTTGCTGCACTGATTTGGATAGACCCTGTGATATTAGCAGGGAGTCTGCCTTCAATCTCAAAGTTGCATTGGGGGGAAAAAAGAGAGAGAACGTTAAGAAAGTGTGAAATTGAGACAGTGTGCATGAAAATTCATGAGATGCTTAAGAATATTAATATGGTTTGCTTCAAGCAAAAGGGCAAGGAAATCAGATTCTAGCACTGGAAAACAGAAGCCACCTTACAAACCACAGCAAGTAGGTGCCGCTTGAATGAAAAAGCTCATTTTTTTAAAATAACAAAACTAAATTCAAGGCGGCGGCGTCTTAATTGTTCCTGGATTGTAGTGTTTTGGAATTTCACAAGAAATCCCATGTTAAAGCGGTTGGTTATCTTTCACAAGAGGCTCCTGCTTGAGGGCACAAGGGAGGAGATAATTTTTGCCCGTTTCCTTTTCTTTACCTCCCCTTCTGTTCCAGAGGGACTTTAACCCTCTAGAGCAGATTTTCTGGAACACACAGCAGGACTGCATGGAAAATGAGGGAGGGTCATTGAATATCTCTTCCCCCACTTCTGCCTGTGGACATGGACAATGAATGGAGCTCTGTCTACTCTATGCAAGTTTGGAATCAAACCCAGTGCATATTGCCGTAGGGTAGAAGTCAGTTGTTTGAATACTGTCAAGGCCCACCTCTTCCTTTGTTCTAAATACCATGTTTTTAAACAGCCGCAGTGTTTTTGGAGTGGAGAAATAGCGCTTGTAGAATTTGGTGGAAGCAGAGTTCCTTTTAAAACCCTAGTTGCATGAAGTCCACTTTGAGGGACACAGTAAAGGCTCTCTGTCTCAAAGAGGTTTTGTAAGAGAGATAACTAAGCCAACACTTCAGATGTATGGAAAAAAAGCCTAGTTAAACATCAACTCGCCCTCCCCCCCTTTTTTGTCTTTATACATCACGCACTTTGTTTTTAACCCGTGTCATTCTGCCTTAAAGTGTAGTGTTGTCCCTGTGACACTTAACTCTCACAATCTGGCAAGGGATTTTTAAAGTCATCCCACTTCCACTTTTTAACAGTTTCATTGTTTCACTTTTCTCCTTTCGTTTGTGTTTTCCATGTTTATTGTGTTTTAACTTCAGGGTGCACCGGTGCCTGAATATTGCTTCGTCTCCCTGTCCACACCTCCCCTCCCAAATAAGCCCCCTTGTTCAAAAAAGGTTCAGTATTTTTCTGTGAGAAATGATGGTGGAAGAAACTGCTGCAGCTTTCTGGCAAGAGGCTCAGTTTACAAGGGAGATTTGAGAGCGAAAGAATTGTCCTGCAATTAACCGGATGCTAAAACGGCGTATCAAACGTAGAATTGAATGCCTGGTTCCTAATTGCTCAAATTTTGTTGCATTAGAAGAGACTATAGTTCCCAGTTGGTCACTAGCTGAGGGTAGAAGACACAGAATAGCAACAACAAAAGAAAAGGAGTATTACAGTAGAAAGATGAAAAGCAGAATATGTTGGATGTGGAATAAAGAAATATTTACAGAATAGGAGCCTGACACGTTTCAGCAAGAGGAGACATTCTTGTATGCTTGTTTTAGTGAACAGGCCTTGTTACGTAAACGTCTAAATTAGGACTGTGAGTTGGACTGAACTTTCACAGTAGCGCTTAGGAAAAATGTTTATTTAAAATGTTTATGCTACTCACGTGCAGGCAGCACTTGAGGAAGGGGGACGAGAAGGCTTCTAAAACAGTGCTGTCCAGTAGTGGCTGGAATTATTTGTTTGGGTTTTTTGTGTGATCCTATTTGTTTATATTATAACCATTAATGACTCTGAAATTTACATTGCAGACTCAGTCCGCTAGTAACACACTGCAGAAACACAAATCTACCTCCTTTACACCTTTTATAGACCCTAGATTACTACAGATATCTCCATCTAGTGGAACAACTGTGACTTCTGTTGGTAAGTAATATAAACACCAATGAGTAAGGCTTATAGTAACTGTTGAAATGCGTAGAACAGTTCCCAATACAGTCGTACCTCAGAAGTCAAATGAAATCCGTTCTGGAAGTCCGTTCGACTTCAAAATGTTCGGAAACCAAGGTGTGGCTTCCGATTGGCTCCAGGAAGCTCCTGCAGCCAATCGGAAGCCACGGAAGCAGTGTCATGCGTTCAGCTTCCAAAGAACGTTTGCAGACTGGAAAACTCGCTTCCGGGTTTGCAGCGTTTGGGAGCCAAAACGTTCGATTTGCAAGGTGTTCAACTTCCGAGGTACGGCTGTGTATGTTTCACATGCTATACCTAACAGTATTTTTCTTCAACTTGATGTGCATATCATGTGTGAGCCCAAATGTATACTAAAAGATAACTGTTTTTTCTCTTTCTTTCTTCCAATTTTTTTGCAGTAGGATTCTCTAGTGAAGCAATGAGGTCAGAGGCAATAAGGCAAGATCCAACCAGGAAAGGATCAGTTGTTAATGTGAACCCTACAAATACACGGCCACAAAGCGACACGCCAGAAATCCGCAAATACAAGAAGAGATTCAATTCTGAGATCTTATGTGCTGCCTTATGGGGTATGCAATCCAGTGTTGGTCGCTAGTTCCTTCCTTTTATATGAACATGTTGCAGATGAAGCATAAGGTCATAACAAAAAACCTATTGGAAATTTGGGACTAATGGTTGTCGAAAGTGTTTTCAGATTAGCTTGCTAGGTGCAGTATGTTTATCAGGCAAAAGGTTCAGAAGTATGCATGAAGTTTACTAAAAGTAAATTGATGAGTCAGTTTGCACAAGAGTAGACCTTCGTATGGGCGAACATTTCCATGAAAATTCCTGGAATGCAATTTCAGTGAGAGCACGGCAGGCATGGAAATGAAACCCACCCTGATCCAAACTCTAGATGGAAGGAAAAACTGCTTTAACAGCATTTCTGGAATGTTGGTGTGTATTCCATGCCCTGGTGTCATAGTCATTCTTGTTGTGTGAAAAGGTTTGGCGTTTGCCCAGAGAACTGCAGGTATCTACTGAACTGGCCAATCAAGGAACTTTGTGTTCTGACTTGATATTATTTTACCCTAGGGGTGAATTTGTTAGTGGGTACAGAGAGTGGTCTGATGCTGTTGGACAGGAGTGGCCAAGGGAAGGTGTATCCATTAATAAACCGAAGAAGATTCCAGCAAATGGATGTACTTGAAGGTCTCAACGTCTTGGTGACAATATCGGGTAAATATGAATTCTCTTTTTGAAAAGAGAATGGTTTCTTTGAATAACAGAATGGTTCAAACCTCTACTTTATATGCTTTTATCTCTTTTTGCTAACTCTTTCCCCTTTTAAATTGCTGTTTCATCAATCAATAAATCTATCAAAGGTCCCTCCAGAGAACATGCTACTTTTAATATTGGATATGGAGAACTTGTGGCTGTGCAGATGCGGCTGGAATACAGTTCTCATCTATCCCAGACAACGTGGTCTATAGTGAGGAATGATGGGAATTATAGTCCAACAGCATCTGGAAGGTTATAGGTTCTCTATCCCCGATTAACCAAGGTGATAGCCAACTAAAGTGTTAATCAAAGTTGTTGTTGGCGTCCATCTGTCTTGAGAGACAGTGGAGTGCACCTCCAGGGGTGAAGTCAAACCATTGTGTTGTTGTTGTTTAGTCGTGTCCGACTCTTCGTGACCCCATGGACCAGAGCACGCCAGGCACTTCTGTCTTCCACTGCCTCCCGCAGTTTAGTCAAACTCATGCTGGTAGCTTCGAGAACACTGTCCAACCATCTCGTCCTCTGTCGTCCCCTTCTCCTTGTGCCCTCCATCTTTCCCAACATCAGGGTCTTTTCCAGGGAGTCTTCTCTTCTCATGAGGTGGCCAAAGTATTGGAGCCTCAGCTTCACGATCTGTCCTTCCAGTGAGCACTCAGGGCTGATTTCCTTCAGAATGGATAGGTTTGATCTTCTTGCAGTCCATGGGACTCTCAAGAGTCTCCTCCAGCACCACAATTCAAAAGCATCAATTCTTCGGCAATCAGCCTTCTTTATGCTCCTGCTCTCACTCCATACATCACTACTGGGAAAACCATAGCTTTAACTATACGGACCTTTGTTGACAAGGTGATGTCCTGGGGAGGTCACTTTGGTGCTGCTAACACAATGGTCTAGGTCTGACAAACCTAGACCATTGTGTTAGCAGCATCAAAGTGACCTCCCCAGGGCTCAGGCCTGGGCAGTGTGTATGGAGGTCCTGAGCTGCCCAGACAACACAGACCCCTTACAGTCTCACTGATGCGGACCAAAGAAAAGCAGAGCAATACGTTTGGCACTAGCTTGGCTGCAGGAGTAGCTGGGATGAGGTGTACAAGGTGCCGTCTGACTTGTCTTAGGGACTCCACCTTGGATTTGGGTAGGGTTTACTCCTTCGCCTTTTCTTCTCTTGAAGATATCCCATGAGACAGCAGAGGTTTAGAGTTTTCCTTCTCCCAGGTGGGCTACCTTCCCAAGTTGAGAGCCCCATGTGCCCTACTCTTTCCTCTATAGCAGGTGCAGCCTTCTTGACCATTGGACCCACTCAATCTTGTCCGCTCAATCCTCCGGAGCCTGTATTTGCATGCAGGGGAAGTCCCTAACTCACCAAGGAATGGGGCCCATCAGCTGCCCTCTCCTGGTTTAGCCAAACAGTTGAAACAGTTCCTGGGGTGTGACCGCTGTCTCATGCTGACAGCTTCTGGGAGCTGCTGGTGATTGCTGAATGCAGGTGGGGACCAAAGGGGAACAGACTGTCCTAGAAGGAGCATGACATGTCCTTCACCAGAGGTACTACCCCCTCCCCTAGCAGCCCATACACACTACTGAAGTATTATCTACTGCAATTAATGACCATGCCTAAGTTAGGTCTATTGATTTCAGTGGGTCTGCTCTGAGTATATCTTATTTGAGTATATCTGAGTATACCCAAGAAATCAGTAGGACTACAAAAAGAACCTTTAAATACCGTATTTTTCGCTCCATAAGACGCACCTGACCATAAGACGCGCCTAGTTTTTAGAGGGGGAAAGCAAGAGAGAGAAAAAAATTATTCGCAGAGCATGTAAGTGGCTCTCGCTTTTCTTGCTTTAAACCCTTCCATCCCTCCTCCTGCTTCGCTGAGAAGCCATCAGAGCAAGAGCAATAGCTGCTCAGCGCCTCTTCTGCTGGCTTCCCAGCAAAGCGGGATGAGGGACGAAAGGGAGCCCTTACAGGGAGCGCTGAGCAGAGCCTGGCAGCGGCTCTTGCTGGCTTTTCCGGGAGGTGGGCGAAGGGACAGAAGGCAGCCCGTCAGTCCTTTCCCCCACCTCCCGGAAAAGCCCCCAAGAGCTGCGCTCCCTTTAAAGAGCCGCGCAGAGCGTGGGTTTCCCCGAGGAGGGAGAAGGGACTGATGGGCTGCCCTTCTCCCTCCTCGGGGAAAAGCCCCCAAGAGCCGCACACACGCTCCACGCGGCTCTTTAAAGGGAGCGCTGAGCAGAGCCTCCCGCCTGCATTCGCTCCATAAGACGCACACACATTTCCCCTTACTTTTTAGGAGGGAAAAAGTGTGTCTTATGGAGCGAAAAATACAGTAAATGAGAAGCCTCTCTCTATGGAATACCATTTTGCCTTTAAGCTCTTGTGTTTATTAATGAAAGAGTCTTTGTGACCTCCCACAAAACATAAGGACATTGAACAGCTGTTTCTGCTACTGCTGGGTTGGGACCCACTAATAGGGTACAACCTGATCCCAGCTGGGTCGTAACAAGAGCATTACCACCATGCAAATATATAGTAAAAGATGGGTAAGAAATAGATTCCCAAATGCATGCTTGGGTTAAAGGTGGAGCGGAAAAGGTTGATGATATACTTGGTTGAAGGTATGTCCCAGTCACTAAGGATCATGCAGTTAAAGGGTTAACATAACGTGCCATAAAAGAGGAAACAATATTCAAGTAGGAAACTAGTGAATGTGGCAAGGAGTCTTGATCTCCAATGACGCAGTTAAAAACAAAGGATCACACACAAGTCTTAACCGCAGTATTTCGCCATCAGCAACATGTGAAGTTTAAAAACAAAAAACTACAGGTCTTTTCCCACATCATGTCTGTTATGATAAAACTATTCCAGTGATGCAGTTCAAGCCCAAGTTCCCATGGATTCACATGTTGTAACTGAATAAATACTACTATAAGAAATAAATAAAAAGTCTGAGGTAGTATTGTGCAAATATTAACACAAATCTAAGCAAACATTCTGTTTGTTTAGGCAAGTCTAGCCAGAGACGCAGTCTTATTGGCATGTGTTGATTTTATCTATATTTTGATATTGTGTTATTATGCCTAGCAATTTTAAAAGTTTGATTTTATTTGAATTTTATTACGAATATTTTGTATTGTTTGTATTGTAAACTATTTTTGTTATGGTTAAATAGATAAAAATGTGGCTTGAAAGATTGTACTGCCGGGTTGTGAGAGACGGGTGTTTGCATGCACCTTGTTTGTCCCTTGCTACAGTCACAGCATAACTGTTGTAAGCTTTAGGAGTTCGCTGTTTTGACCTCTTGGCTTAGGTACTGGACTGGAGGATTCAAAAGGTCAAGTTTTGATGGGCAAATTGGACATGGGCCAGAAGCAGACCTCTCTATCGCTTCCTAATCCTCACCTTCCCTACTCCCCACAGGAATTTGGAATTCTGCATTTGGAATTCCCCATACCTGATAGCGCCCACCCCCCAATGGCTCTTTATAAAGCAACATTTTGCACTTGCCTTCAAATTAGGATTTGAAGCCAGCTTCAACCAGGAAGTAATGAGTTGGCTGTGAGCAAGACTCAGTTGTGAAGCAGTGAATTGTAGCTTAGTAAACCATGGTTTATTAAACTAGAAATGAGAGTTGGGACCACATCCTCGCCCTTATCCCTCCCCTCATACCCCAACTGTGTTGCTTCAATCATGGCTTCTCTAAATCCCCAGTTTCCAGTTACATCGGTCACAGGAAACTGTGGTTTAATGCCAGCTTGGTAAACATGATACAAAAGGACGATTGAAGGGCTGAAGTTGATGCGAGAGTTGATGTAGAAGAGTATGTGAGCACAGAGCTTATTACTCATCCCTCAAACCATTATTTGGAGGACTGAAAATGTTAAATCTGAACTGTGTCAACATGAAACATAGCCTGGCCCATCCTACTTTCTTTAGGTAGAGTTTTGATTTTTTAAAAACATAACCGGCAGTAGCAGTAGCTGGAAGGAATTTTGCCTTTGGGCTTGAGCTTAAATGGTTGGCATAATTAAAAAAAAGTGGATTTTATCTATGATTGCTAATGTGTTTTTGTGGAGGCTTGTATCCCAGCTCTGTACCTTATCACCCATTCTTACCATACTTTTCTAGGTAAGAAAAACAAATTGAGAGTGTATTATCTGTCATGGTTAAGAAACAAAATTCTTCACAATGACCCTGAGGTGGAAAAGAAACAAGGCTGGACAACTGTAGGTGACTTGGAAGGCTGTGTACACTATAAAGTTGGTAAGTAACTCATCGTGCATATTTATGAAAGTCAGTGAAGATGGAATTATGTAATGGAAAGGTCTGGTTAGGGTAGGAAACTGTTGAAATGGATTGTGCTTAGCTTTTGGTCTTCTCCTGTAAACAAGTCACAAGGTCTAAAAGAGACAGCTGCCTCTTTTATTTATATATTCCAGGATGAATGTTGCAAAAATGCATTCTTACGTCGCTTTAATCTTCGCTGAGACAACATGTTAACAGGAAACATGTGTAAAACTGAGGATGATACACACATCCCTTCTCCCCCTGCCTTGAGAGCAACACATTTCCCAACATGCTCTTAGATCTGGTGTAAAGGCAAATGTGTTTTGGTTCTGTAGATCCTTTCCTGCCACTGTCCCAGTTCTGAACCTGGCAGAGGTTAACTGGTTCACAGGAGCCATGTGAGGTAATTTTTGGGAGGCAGATTTTCAGAGAAATGCCCATGGGCCTCTTATCCTGTAGAGGGATAGACAAACAAACAAACACCAGGAAGCTTGTGTTTCTGCTCATGGTTTCAAGAAATCTTGCAAAGGAAAGATGCCCTGCAATTTTTGGATCTGGTTTTAGTTTTAACTTGAAACCGTTATTTTGACTGATCCCACTATCGCCCCCTTCCCTCCCTTTGTGTAATTTGTCGTCCCCCTCCTTCCATTGAGAGTTCTGATTGTTGCCAAATAGCAAGGATTATTTGAACCAGCCTTTTCTCCTCATATGCTTAAAAAAAAGCCAACCCAACCCTTTAGGAGTCAATAAATGTCACATCCAGAGGGGTCAGAAGATTACTGCAACTTTTGACAACTTTAACAGTAACTTTTCTGAAAAAGAAATATCTGCACTTAAAAAATGTATAGGAATGGTGATCCTTTTTGGTGCTGAACTTCATTATATAATTTATAAAAATTATATCCAACTCTGTAATGAGAATGATTTAATGCCCTGAAAAAGATGATATACGAGTTAAATGTAATATTACTAAGGCTGGCACCCCATTGAAGGTACCAGCTGCTCAGTTGATAATATTTGCATAAACTTGCATATACACAAAATAGCTTTGATGGGAAATTTTTTTACGATGCATACATGTGTTGCAGCAGTTAATGGCTAGGTTTCCTCAGTTCTATTTTTCTGGTGAGTTCCCCCTGGAAAAAAGCCCTGGGTTTCCTCTTTGTGACAGGAGAGAATGTTTTTCTTTCTAAAATGGCACCTTCCACCTGCAATTTTAATAAGTCCATTTTTAAAAATAATTAGGTTTTTGAGAAGATGGGCTGCACAATTGGAAGCACCCCTTGAATCAATCAAAATTGTTTTAAGTGATTTTGAGTCCCTGTCAGGGAGAACGGTGAGATATAAATAAAATACTAATTTGTCAGTCTATCAAACAAAACACGACAGTGCTAAATATTAGTTTTATTATTCATGTCTTTCATAATCCCTTGGATTAATAAGGATATAACTCCTCCAAAGTGTTATAGCCATTTGGATAAACTTTTGATTGTTGTAGGAATTAATACATTCAAACACTGGAAATGTGAACCTAAGGGATTTTATTCTACGCAAGTAAGATGCCTTATTTTAAGAAAATAAAATACAAAATTTTCCCCAAAGCACACTTTTCTGAGATATAGCATCAGCTCATATTTTTTTTTGGAGAAGACCATAAGCTAACTCAGTTATGAGTGCATATTACATGTGACAATATGCATTATTATTTTTAAATTAGTAGTTCTGTAGCAGTTATAAGACAATAATATGACCCCCCATTATAATGTAAAAATCATGTTCTCTGTCCTTTTTAATTCCAGTGAAGTATGAGAGAATCAAATTCTTAGTAATTGCTTTGAAGAGTTCAGTAGAAGTCTATGCTTGGGCACCAAAACCATACCACAAATTTATGGCATTTAAGGTAAGGGTTCAGATTGGTAAGTGTGGAACGTAGATAGCTGGTCAATACCGATGTATTCCCGAGCCCTACCTGACAATACAAAGGTTGAACCTGTTTTGCTTGCCAAACAGATGCTCTACCACTGAGCTGTGTATTTGATGAGGGTTGTGTGTGACCAGTAGCACACTTAAACATGCTCTTTATACAAACTTTAGTGCTACCTGATGAAGGAGAATTAGACAGTTAGTATTCCATAAGATCAAAAACCAGGAGACCATGTGTCTACTTTCATATGTGGTGGACCTGTGACAAGGTTAAAAAATTTTGGGAATCAATTTACAGTGAACTCAAAAAAATATTTAGGTATACCTTTCCCAAAAGACCGGAACCGTGTCTATTAGGTTTAATAGGAATGGAAATCAAAATGGGAGACCAAAATTTGTTTATGTATGCTACGGCCGCTGCAAGAACCCTCCTGGCCCGAAGATGGAAAACACAAGACATACCAACCATCCAGGAGTGGCAGGTGAAGCTGACAGAATATGCAGAACTTGCCAAATTGTCAGGGAGGATCCGGGAGCAGGAAGATCAAAGATACAAGAATAACTGGAGTAAATTTATTGAATATTTAAAGGAGAACCGTAAAAGTGTTAAGATGCTAGCAGGATTGGCATAATACTTTCAATGTATATATGTGAGAATGAGGTGTGCGATAAAAAAGGAGGTAAATATACCAGTTGCAGGGAGGGAGGGGAGTCGGGACTTGGCAGAGTCAAAGGGAATGTATGGTAATAATATGATTTGTTGGAAAAAGAATATGTAAAGAAAATAACAAAAATTTACTTGAAAAGCAAAAACCAGGAGACCATGAAGACCAAATCTCTCATAGCAGGAACTACTGTAGTAGAGTTAAGAGTCCCTTTCCTTCTTGGGAGGTGGTTTTCCTCAGTTTGTATGTTCCTGCCCTCTCATTCTTAAATTGGGAAATAAGGGAACAGACTGAAACCAATTGGCTCATCACCATTTTCTCCACAATTCATCAACTTATATGGGAGATTGATTTGGCATATTTTGACTTAAAGCGTTATTCTAGGAATAAATTATATTTTGAATATTGAGGAGGAAATATAATCCTGGTGTTTTGCTTTGGTTTTTAAAGGGAAAAACTTAGCTGATCCTGTAGGGAGCCACTTGGTGCTGATTCATTAAAAGAGCCAAAGAAATGGCAAAAACATTGTTCCTCTGTACAGCTTTTTTTTTTTTTACATGAAAATAAGTACTTTAATGGAAGAAGAAACTACACACAGGAGAGAGGAGGGGGATGGAGGCATGCATACATTTCTAATGGAGTGTACTAGTGTACTAAGTGAATTCTTTATTTTTATTGCTTGCACTACAGTCATTTGGAGATTTGGTACATAAGCCATTATTAGTGGATCTTACTGTGGAAGAAGGTCAGAGGCTGAAGGTGATCTATGGCTCCTGTGCTGGATTTCATGCTGTGGATGTAGACTCTGGATCAGTGTATGATATTTATCTCCCAACTCATGTAAGAACCCAGATTTCTCATTGTGCGGTATTCCATAACCCATTCTGCATTACAAAAAGAGTGGGATGCATGTTCAAACCTTATTCATATGTGAAGGGGAGTTGTCCCTATGTTCCAAGAATGAGTTTCCATTGAGTGAGTGAGTTCTCTTTCTCTCAAATGTTGGGCACTTAATAATGTCATTGGTCCTGAGGGTAAGAGCTGGACACTGAGATCCAGCGCCGAGGGCCTTTTGGCGGTTCCCTCCCTGTGAGATGTGAGGTTACAGGGAACCAGGCAGAGGGCCTTCTCGGTGGTGGCACCTGCCCTGTGAAACGTTCTCCCACCAGATGTCAAGGAAATAAACAACTGTCTGACTTTTTTTAGAAGACATTTGAAGGCAGCCCTGTTTAGGGAAGTTTTTAATGTTTAATGCTGTATTATGTTTTTAATATTCGGTTGGGAGCCACTCAGAGTGACTGGGGAGGCCCAGCCAGATTGGTGGGGCATGAACAATAAATAATACCAATATTTATTTATTTATTTATTTATTTATTTATTTATTTATTTATTTATTTCTACGTACTACTACTACTACTGGGATGTGGGTGGCGCTGTGGGTTAAACCACAGAGCCTAGGACTTGCCGATCAGAAGGTCGGCGGTTCGGATCCCCGCAACGGGGTGAGCTCCCATTGCTCGGTCCCTGCTCCTGCCAACCTAGCAGTTTGAAAGCACGTCAAAGTGCAAGTAGATAAATAGGTACCGCTCTGGTGGGAAGGTAACCAGAAGTGGCTTAGTCATGCTGGCCACATGACCCGGAAGCTGTACGCCAGCTCCCTCAGCCAATAAAGTGAGATGAGCGCCACAACCCCAGAGTCGGTCACGACTGGACCTAATGGTCAGGGGTCCCTTTACCTTTACCTTACTACTACTACTACTGCTGCTGCTGCTGCTACAGTGGACCAGACTCCCTCAAGAGCTTTTGGTCTCTCCTTCTTTTGAAGTTTTTAAGCAGAGGTTGTGTCTGCTTTAATCTGAGAGGTTGGGGGGCACTCAATCTGTCATGGATGCTTTAGTGAGGATCCTGCATGGTACAAGCGTTGGGGACCGGATGACCTCCCGAGTTCCCTCCCAACTCCTTTCAGTTCCTCAGAGTGCAGGTGACATCCAGTTCTTCCTGTTGTTCTTGCAGATCCAGAGTAGTATCCAACCCCATGCAATCATCATTTTGCCAAACACGGATGGGATGGAGCTGCTTGTTTGCTATGAAGATGAAGGAGTTTATGTTAATACATATGGAAGGATCACCAAAGATGTGGTTCTGCAGTGGGGAGAAATGCCAACATCAGTGGGTATGTATGCCAAGACCCCCAGCTTGCTTGTACTGCTAGGGAAATGATGTGGTCCAACGGAGAGATGGGTTTCTTTTCTTTTGTTGTCATTATCTTGGAATTCAGTCATTCATTTGTTAAACAGATCTGTACAGCGGTAAAGTACCTTTTTAACTTGTATGTTGTGGTGGCTCATGATAGATTAGTCTTTGACAACTTGGTCCCCTCCAAACGTTTGGGGCTATAGCCAGTAGCTTTATTGAGCATTTATATTCCAGAATAATTACCATAATAATTCTTAGGACATATATAGTGCTCTTTCTAAGTGTTCAGATGCCCTACTTTTAACATGTGCCTTGTACTTCTCAGAAGCCTTTCTGACTACTCTTGTTTGATAGACCAATATTACTATCTTCCCGTTGTGGCCGGGCTAGGAGAGCAGCTTGTTTAAAGTCACGTAGTGAGTTTATGGCTGAGCTAAAATTATATTACTTGTAATTACAAGTTGCTCCCTTACAGATGGGGCTTGAGGCGAGCCGCTTTGAAACACAGACCGCAATCCAGAGATCCTTGTTACATTTTCACATGGGTTTGTGTCTGTAGCGATGCTCTTTATGTCTTCCTGAAATTGAGAAAGCTTAAAAATCCCATTGTTTGGCTAAATCAGAGAAGAATAAGAATCCTTTGTCTGTGCATTCCCCACAGAAATACTGGTATATTTAGAGTCACACAATGTAGTCCCTGCATCCAGTTATGGCTACCTAATCTTAAAGACTTCAGACAGACAAAACAAATTCCGCCATGAATGTTTCCGTAGTATTTCAGGAAGGCAAACTGTCTCCATATGACACAGCCTGCCTGGGGCTCTTTTAGCAGTCCTTAACAAGAAGCTGTTAATCCAAATAAAAGTTTTTAATAGTCTTGATGAATTGGAAGCTTTATGGTTTATTCTAAGAGATCTTCTTCACCTTAGCCTTTATGTTATCTTTAATGTATTTGGCTGAGGACAGAAACTCGTAAACTGCAATCCTATGCCCACTTACCTGGGAGTAAAGTCCATTAAATACATAGGATGGTGCTGTTGGTATTTGAAAATTAAACTTTCAAAGATATCTGTTCTCTTGGGAAGGAAGTATAGTGTAATCAGCTAAAAGCTTGCTTACAGAAGCCAAGTTTTCATCTAGCTGTCTAGCCATCTAGCCACGGCAACAAGGATGGAAACATATCAATTTTGTTTATGGGTTTTACATGAATTGATTACTTTGGGTGAAATATTATCAATTCAACAAGCTGCAATTAAAAGTTGGAATGCATAATATAACCACTTTGCTTTGTGTTTCTTTGTATCATGAGGATGATTAATCGTGGCTTTTTGTTTTGATTGTAAAGCGTATATTCGATCCAATCAGATCATGGGCTGGGGAGAAAAAGCTATTGAGATACGATCGGTGGAAACAGGACACTTGGATGGTGTATTTATGCACAAGAGGGCACAAAGACTGAAGTTTCTGTGTGAACGCAATGACAAGGTAAGAGATCTATTTCGCCCTCCTTTACATTTGTTCCCCCCTGCTCCCCGTTTCAAAATTACTGTGGAGAAGATAGAGGAGGAACGCTGGTGATCAGTCCAAAATGTGTTCCACCCAATTCCACAATCCTCTCACGGGTTGGGAGGAAAGGAATGGATATATGGATTAGATATGGAAAGCCACGGATGCACACAATGACTCTTTTGGGCTCTTCGTTGGCAGGGAAGCAGAAAAGAATTCCTACAGCCTTGTACTCCCCAGATGTTGTTAGACTGCAACTCCCACCATGTTGGCTGCGGCTGACAGGAGTTTGAGTTAAACAACATCTGGAGGCAGCAGGGCGAAATATTTAAAAGGACAGGAGAGGCCTTTCCACGTGGCTTTCCTTCTGCACATTGGTGTTCCACCGAGCTTTGAGAGCATAGCCACTGAAGCTCTATGACTTCATTCCTACTGCCTTAAAAGTGTCCCACTAGTACTCTTTCTTCTTTCTAGTTTTTGTTTTAAAACATGTGTAGGCATCCAGCCCAATTGCCTTCTAAATCCAGCCCACAGACAATCCAGGAATCAGTGTATTTTTACATGAGTAGAATGTGTCCTTTTATTCAGGGAAGCTTTTAATGTATGATATTTTAGTGTTTTTTGGTTTCTGTGGAAGCCGCCCAGAGTGGCTGGGGAAACCCAGCCAGATGGGCGGGGTACAAATAAATTATTATTATTATTATTATTATTATTATTATTATTATTATTATTTATTTAAAATGCTTCTCTGGGTTATTTGTGGGGCCTGCCTGGTGTTTCTCCATGAGTAGATTGTGTGCTTTTATTTAAAATGCATCTCTGTGTTATTTGTGGGGCATAGGAATCCGTTCATCCCATCAAAAAAATATAGTCTGGTCCCTCCACAAGGTTTGAGGGACAGTGGACTGCCCCCCCTGCTGAAAACGTTTGCTGAACCCTGTTTTAAAACCACCTGAGTCCCATTTTGTTTTCTCTCGTGTCTCTTCCTTTACAGGTTTTCTTTGCATCTGTACGGTCCGGAGGAAGCAGCCAAGTTTATTTCATGACCTTAGGCAGGACTTCTCTTCTGAGCTGGTAGAAGCTGTTGTAGTTTGACAAGGGATTGCTGTCATCTGGAGTCTTCATAACTTGGAACCATTTGCAACTGGAGAACAGGCCTGACGTGATGTAGGGCCACATGCTATTGCGTGTGGAGGCATCACCGATGTTGGGTTCTTTTTGTTTTAAAATTGAGGCTGCGGTACGCAGCTGGTGCTGTAAAGATATTGCCATTGGGTGCTATCTGTTTTGGGATCCCACTAGAGGAAAAATCAGGTCTCCCTCTCCTTTTCCTCCTTCCCCTCCTGCAGATTGCCTAGTGAGAAAGAAAGAGACGGATCAGAAGCAAGTTTTTTGAAAGGAGGCAGGCATGAGAAGGTAGCTGGAGGGTGTTGTAGGTGGAGTCAGTGTTGCTGAAGCAGAGAGCAAATCTAATATAGTAATATTAACAATGTATTTAATTGACATTTCTTTTTTTTCTTTTTTCTTTTGTAATGTGACAATATGTGGGCAAAGAGGAAGATGCAGGTTTTAAAATTAATATTTATAAAATGTGAAAGGCACAGTGGTTTAGGGGGAGATAGGGTGACTTTTTTTAAGTTTTGGCTTGGCCAAGAGTTCAGTCATTTTTTTTTCTATGTACCGAGTTTTGCCTAAAAACCACACGTGGATGATTTTTTAAATAAATAAATAGAATTGTTCATTTTTCTATAACGACTCTTCATTAGGCTAGAACTTGGTAAATGTCAGTGTTAGCACTGCCTCAGTTAAAGGTTTAATTTTTGTTTAAACCTGAAATGTGCAACAACTTTTACTACCAGTCTGCGCATGTAGCCTTTGGGGAAAGAAAATTCCAAACATGTTTATTTTTGTGCCTACCTCATGGTTTCTAATGCATACAGTAAAAGAGGTGGTTTAGGTTTCTACTTTTTTTTTTTTAGGAGAACAAATATTAATGTCCAATTATTGATAATACCAAAACTAGCAGGTTAAAGGTTTGACTGTTAATTTTGTATTGGGTTTCAGCAGAAGAGACAAGCAGTTATTTGAGATGGTTGATCGATTCGTAGCGGTGACACAGCAACCTAAGCAGTCCATTTCTTAAATTTTGAAAGCGAACTTTTCACTTTATTTTTTACCGATTTTATCATGAATAGAAGTTTTAAGGAATTCAGCCTAAAATTCAGAAGGTTTTACTCCTAACATGTGGGGTTTAGTAACAGGCAAGTAACAATAGCTAGGCTAGTTCTATAACTTGTTAAATGTTGTAGGAAACTTTTGGGGAAGTGACGTTTTCCTTTTCTAAGAATGCAATGCACTAAAACTATTTTAAGAATGTAGTTAATACCGCTTATTCATTTTTCTTTTTTTAAAAACAGCATATACTTGTGTTTTAATGTAACATCCAACTCTTGGCTCTTTCCCTCATTTGCCCCACTTTTTCAAAGGGAAAACCCCCCCTCAGTTTTGTTTTATCAGTAAGTTTTTGGCCTTCGTAATAAATGTCTCAAGACTAATAATTTGTTTAAAGGCTACATGTGTTTATTACTTGAGAAAACTTGAGTGTGTATTATCTGTTGGTGATGTAATAATGCACAGTGTCATTATTCGATCGTTATGGGGTTGGTTTTCTTTTTTAAGGGATTTTTTTAAAAAAACCCTCACTTTTGGGGTACTTTTGTTGACAGCTGCCTTAAGTTCACTGTTCAGCCAGTGAACTGGAGTCCAGTGTTTCATGGGCTATGTCTTCTGCTGTGGTTACCTTTATTCATGGCATGACAGGTGTAGAGATTTAAATGTGATTCTTCGATCGAGACGCTTCAATAGTTCAAATGAGATTTGTCACACAACTTGCTTTGTGTTGAACAGTACCAGTTGGGTGAACCAGCTGCTCAGTAAGCCTTTCTTTTGGAATCAGACTGCTGTTCCTTTCTTTGACCAACTAATTTTTATTTACTAAGGGCTTTATTTGCAAGATCAGGAAGGTCCCCCTCTCCCCAAAAAGGAGTAAATAGCAGAATACACACAGATAATTGTTGGCAGATAAATCTTTTGAAGTCTCTCCTATTTGAGGGGGGTGGGGGAAAATGGTTTGGGTTTTGCATAGCACTGAACATCAGAGCTAATTCTAGACGTGGCTTTCAGTTCTCACTGTACCTGTTGGGAAACAGGTGGAAGTAGCAGCTCTGCTTTGAACAGCAAGGAATTAATGGGACTCAGAAGACCAATGCAGACAGAGGCAATAGGTGTCTCTCTCATATGGCACTGTAGCATATTCTCCTGGTCGACTAGACGCCCCAAAGGAAAATATTTAAAAGGCACGGTGTGGTTAAAAACTGATTTAATTCTTGACCTCTCTTCTCATGCCACCTTGCTATCTATCTATATTTTAAAGAAGACTACTGTTAAATGTAGGAATGTTGTAATATGGAGGAATTCTCCCTGGTCAATATGCTGATGAAATTCTGTACAACAAAATAGGAGGGTAGGGGGTAGGGTGGAGCGCATGACTTGTTCAGTGGGGCAGCCGCCTTGCTGCCCCCAAACCCCACACAAATGCCAGGGTGGCTGACTTGACAAGTCAAATCAGTATTACGAAACCACTACATGAAAAAATGTTGAAATCCATTTTTAAAGCAGTGCTGTTGGTGAAGCATAAAAATACTCCTAGTTTAGTTTTAAGCTTTAAGTAATAACTTTCTGTATCTTAAGTCAAAGTAATTCTAACTGTATGACTGCAGTGGCTTTATTTTTTATTGTATGCACATGTTATGTTGGAGAAAATGTTTACAAAAATGGTTTTGTTACACTAATGTGCATCACATATTTATGGTTTATTTCGAAGTGATTTTGTGGGGTTTAGGTTTTCATAGTAGTAGCAGTACACACTTTTGTGATTTTTTTAAAAAAAATAACCCCAAACTCTGCCAACTATAAAGATGCTTAAACAATAATAAAAATGACAAAATTACTAATTGTAGAGCTGCAAAGCAGACTGGTGGCAATGAAACACTCAGCCTTTTTGCAGTGCTGTCTAATTTGTCTTTTGTGTATTATAAAATACTGTCCCCCTCTCCCCATTTTTCCTTAAATAAAGAAAAAAAATGACACCTAGTTGTGTATGTGGAAGTATTTTGAGTGACTTTCTTTTTTCTTTAGAAGGGGGAAGTGTATGCTCTTATAAATCACAGTGAAAGAAACAACAGTCTCTTGGCAGCACATGGGTGAAATTGTATTCTGTAAATCTTATACTTGGTAAAACACACACGCTATGTAGATAGACACAGACACAACAGGGTGTGCAGCTTTGCTGAAACAATTTAGAATGGCACAGCTGGATTAAATGGGCCACCAATGTCTTTCAAGGCCCAACTCCAAAGTTTTCAGTAGAGCTGATGCAAATATACTAGCAAGGTGTTTTCATTTTTTTAAAATAAGATATTTATTGAGATTTTCAAAATATTACGAAATAAAAACAGACAAAAAAAGAAAAAAATACAAAGTAAAAATGGTTAACAAAGTAGAAAAAAAGAAAAACAAACCACTTCCAACAATTCGGATACAAATTCCAGATAAAAGAAAAAAAACACAGAAAAAAACAGAAATACACCACACACATTTAAGAACATTTAAAAACAAATTCATTATTCTCAAATCCTCAATTGTCATTACCTTCTTTCTTTGACCTCCTCCTCCTCCCTTTCTTTGTATCCTAGTTATTAATTATCCCAGCAAATCCTTTCCATATTTCATAATATTCTGTCATTACATTACCTTAAACTGTTTTAATCTTATCTTTCTATATAAAAAAAACAAAACCTTGAAGCTTAAAGCTTAAATCTTATCCTTACCAACTTCTCATAACCATAGTATTCTTTCATAATTCTTTAAACATCTTTACTAAAGCCGAGTAATTTCATTCCAACATTTTTTTAACATTCATCAATTTTATAAAACAGTCCTAATAGTAAAAAAAAAGAAATGCAAACAGATCCAATCTTCATCCAGCGTCCCTTCCTCCTGGTCCCGGGTTTTGTCAGTCCTTATTATCCCGTCGATCTAGCGCATTAACCTGGCAACCTTATATCCGAGGCTCTCAAGTCTCTTCCATGTCCCTTCCGCAGCTCTTCTTCATATTTGTAACTGTATTTTCCCTTGTCTCCTACTCGTGGTAACTCCAGCTTGGCAATATTTTTGACCCTTCTCAACAGATCAGCCCCTTTTCCTTATTCAACACTACATTCCATGTGGTATTTAAAAACATGTTTCAAAAACCCTCCAAAATTAGGAGCCCCCACCATCCCAAACATCTCACGGCCCATTGCCAGATTTGAAAAGTCCAAACATCCCAGCATAGGGGGGTCAATCCAGCCCCCCATTTCCAGGCCAAACCAAACTTTTTCTTTCCAAATCTGGCTTTTTCCAAGTTCATTTGTCAAATCCGAAAGCTCATATTCCTGTTGGGCCTGTTCTGTCAAGACACACTCCTGATTTAATTCCTGGGTGGGCTCCACATATTTTCCCACTGCCTGTTCAAAATTTCCCACTGCCTGTTCAAAATTTCTAGTCGAAGTCGCCATCAAATTCATCTTCTCATGTAACTGTTCCAGTAGGGCATTTGTTTTATAGAAAGCACACAACAGAGCTTCTGAATACATTGTCCTGCAAGGTCAAATGTCTATTCCCACGATTGTAATCTGTAACAGCTGCCGGCTCCCTGGAATTGGTTACAGTTTCACAGTCTCCCTCTAGGGGGAAAACTTCTATTTGTTCTTGCAACAAAGTTTTCCTTTTTGAGATATTTTGTCAATATTTGTTCCTTTAAAATGCGAAGGGAAACAGTGGAATCACTATGTTTCTCTTCTTTTAGCTATCTGTCAAAAACGTTTGTCTCTGGTCAATGAGCTTCAAACGTCAGTCCTGACACCCCGCTCCAGGATCAGGACGGTGGAAAGTTACTTTACTTTAAACTCACTTTAAACAGTCCAAAAAAGATCCCCCTTCTTCTCCTGCTGTCGAAGGGGGGTTCCACAATTTTAAATGATGAAATCCAATCCTTTAAAGGCAATTTTCTGAGCTCTAGTTTACATTGTCTTTGCTTTATTCTGTCTACAAAAGAACGGAAGGCTGACTTCCTGTTTAGACCTTCCCGTTCAGTACCAAATTGAGATAAATTTTTAAATCCAATTCCTTTCTGCTTGCAAGTCCTTTTTAAGATCCAGTTGTTCAAAGTTTAAGTACTCACGGGTGCTTATTTTAGAGTCCAAATTGTCCCAGGAAAAAGGCAGTGCTCTCCGGCAACGGCTGTGCGGCTTTGCTCCACGGAAATAGCAGTTGACTCACAGCACCGCGCCACTTCCCCCTCTTCACTTCGGAGCCCGTTAGTGGGTTCCTTTGCGAGTTGGGGGGGCGCTAAAGGTGCCCGCCGAGTCCCATGGTCACAGGCTTCATCCGCCTGTGATTTTTAAAAGGGCCCCTGCTTCGCCGTAGCGGAGAAGACCCGTTTCACGCGGAGCTAGTCCCTCCAGTTCAGAGGGAGTCCGCCATTGCTGATGGCGCCACCCCGGAAGTCCGCAAGGTGTTTTCACACAACTTGCTGCTGTTACTACTGTGATTAACTTGTGCTCTTCTGTTCAGTATGGAACAAGAAGATGGAACTGTTTTGTGTGCAAAAGGCATGTGATCTGTAGTTCATAAGTAAAGCTACTCGGGGTACAAAAGGATTCGTAAATAATGTCCCAGAATCTCAAGTCAGAATAAACAACGCCAACTGGGAAATAACCATAAATCTACTTCACACATTGGGTTGTAAATCTACTTCACACATTGCACACACGTAAAAGAGTAACAAAGCATTGAAAGTCTAAATACAATTGGAATACAATTGGCAAGTTGGAGGGGTGTCTGCCTCAAACCATCCTTACCATCGAACCCACATCAGAAGCTCATACAGTACAGTGGTACCTCGGGTTACAGATGCTTCAGGTTACAGACTCCGCTAACCCAGAAATATTACCTCGGGTTAAGAACTTTGCTTCAGGATGAGAACAGAAATCGTGCTGCTGCGGCGCAGCAGCAGCAGGAGGCCCCATTAGCTAAAGTGGTGCTTCAGGTTAAGAACAGTTTCAGGTTAAGAACGGACCTCCAGAACGAATTAAGTTCTTAACCCAAGGTACCACTGTAGTTCTGATACCACAAGGAAGAACTGAGAAGTGTATGCCATGAGGAGAGCCTTGCCCCTTAATTCATGCTATTTTTCTAGGCGGGGGGAAAGGTGCCGGAAGTCACCATGAACACCTCCCTTGTTCTCGTATAATGGCAATGGAGCCTACTTGAGGGGTGCTGAAACTGAGTTCCGGCTGAATCCAAATGGAATTCCCTGCCCCAGATGCACTCTGGCTTTAAACCGTCACAAGAAACAGCTGAATATTTCACCTGCCTTACCAGTCCTAAAAGGCTGGAGAGATAGAGGGAGGGAGGGAGGGAGAGAGAGAGAGAGAGAGAGAGAGAGAGAGAGAGAGAGAGTATAGCTTGAGTGTCAATTCAGTCTTGGGCCCAAGGATTCTGTGGAAGATGCTTGCATTTGTCATGACTCTGGGATCATATTCCTGTTCTTCAGGTGGTGAGATTCGAAGCCCAAAAACACGTTAGCGAGAAGATCTCATGGTTCTGTTGTACCCCCAGCCCAAGAACGTCATCTTCACATCTGGCTTGAGAGGGCTTCCATCAGAAATCCTGGTACAAACAGAGTTTCCATCTGTTTCAACAGAGTAAAAGACTGTTAGCCCTCTTCAGGCTTGAAAAGACACATTTCAGAGAAGATGGGTACAGAAACTGGGACAGAACTCAACCTAAGATAGTCAGTTGCTGAAGCAACATCAGAGCCATGCTATCTTCTAAGATTCTGTCTGGGCCCGGAGAAGGCCTCACCTCTTCCACATAAAACAGTATCATAGCCTTAAAATTCACCGTGGCTGTGTAATTTTTCAGGGACCCTTGTCAAGGGCTGAATGGACTTGACAGTAAAGTAAATTTTTTGTGCTCTTAAGAAAAGCAGAATACAGTTAGCTGTATATATTGTGCAATTTTTTTATTGCATAATTCTGGATTTCCTGATTGTGGGCACTACCAAAAACCCAGCCCCAACCGCAAAATCTTATTCAGCCACCTCTCGTTTATGAGACTTCAGCAGATGTTGCACACATACTTTCAAGCATATCTTAGCAGTCCTAAGGCTTCTTTTTTGTTCTTTAAAAAAAATATCAAAGATAAACTTGCGTGATGTTCAGTCTGCCATCATTCTCGCATCTCCTGTGCTTATGTGGAGCTGTGTACATACAGATCTACTCTTGAACATATGTAAATGCAACGTTTACTGTTTTTGAAATTTAAGATTCTTGTTAGATCTGCCCATTCTCTTACACGTTGTCAAAACAAAACTGGTTTGCACTGGTTTCCTCGACAGGAGCTTTGACTAGGGGTTAGACTTGATGAACTTTGGAGGCCTTGAAATTTTGTAAGCTGACAGTCTGTAAATCTTTCAACCTTAGGTAAAGGGACCCCTGACCATTAGGTCCAGTCGTGGCCAACTCTGGGGTTGCAGTGTTCATCTCGCTTTATTGGCCAAGGGAGCCGGTGTATAGCTTCCGGGTCATGTGGCCAGCATGACTAAGCCGCTTCTGGTGAACCAGAGCAGCGCACGGAAACGCCGTTTACCTTCCCGCCAAGCGGTACCTATTTATCTACTTGCACTTTGACGTGCTTTCGAACTGCTAGGTTGGCAGGAGCAGGGACTGAGCAACGGGAGCTCACCCCGTCGCGGGGATTTGAACCGCCGACCTTCTGATCGGCAAGCCCTAGGCTCAGTGGTTTAACCCACAGCGCCACCCACGTCCAATGCAAGTAAAAATCCAGCCACTGTGGATGATGAGGTCCTGGAGGTAGGAAAATGACTGAAATATTGGGTAAAATGTTGTTTCCTAATCCAGCAAACCACTTAGACATGTTGTTCCATTACAACATGGTACAGTTTTGAAATGCTTACTTAAAATGAACTATTGGGAGGACGTGTTCTGCATGAGAAAGTAACTTTCTGTTCCACATGCTGCTCTCAGAATTCCCAGCACGTGCTGCAGCTACTCCATCTCAAGAATCTGTACAACCATACCTGTATGATTATCATTAGAAAGGAAACGGGCCTGTAAAAGCGCTGGTACTATCTGGTGGTATTTCATACAATACAGGAAACTATAGAAGGAAAATACCATGAAAGCAATCTTATTGCACTTATAAAACCATTAGGAACTTTTTCCTTTGGAAGTCTGCTGAAGGGAAGTACAGTATAACAAAAATTAAGGCTGCAATGCCGTGAATATCGCACTTACTGATTTATTTATTTTTAATTCTGCAGGGCTAGAAACTATGAAAATGGAATAAATAAACTTATTATTTAAAGATATAAACTGCCTAATATTTTAAAAAGTCTTCATGTGGTATGCCATAGGCGTATACTAATAATTTCGTTAAAACAAAAATACAGGTTAAAACCAATGAAATGGCAGTATAAAAACAAAAATTCAGGAGATTCAAGCACATAAACACAGAACAATCTTATGGGTCAGGGAAAGCCTGGGCCAATGGATACGTCTTTATGAGATGGCTGGTTTCTCCTTTCCATATGGTAAAGGGAAGGGCATTCCATAGCATAGGGGCACCAGTAGAAAGGTCACCACTCTGTGAGATTCTTTAGGGGGTAGTGCGAGAGTTCACAGATGTGAAAGAAGGTGCTCTAGAGAAGGGAGCACAAGTTATCGAACTCAGAAAATTCAGTGGTGAGAAACTTGTTTTTTTCTTGGCTTCCAGATTTTCTTGGCTTCCAGCTACCATCAATCTGTTCAGGGATCATGTTCAAGGATGGCAGGAGGCTGAGTCCTATTCAGAAGATTGTAGCACAATTTGTGATTCCAGAAATTTACCTTCTGCAGTGCAGCATCCCTGAACAGGGATATCTTTGGGAGAAGCTGAATTCTTCCCTTCTTCTTCTTCTTTGGTCATCACTCTTAGCTGAGTAAGATTGTCTTCCATAAACACAGTTTTAAAAGCGAGTCCATAAGTGACTGTGGAGGCCAGTTCTGGTTCTACACGTCCTTTCACAGCAGGGACATAGGTTTCCAGGCAAGAGTTGATCATGATGAGGGTTTGCCAAGCGTGCCTTCCTCATAGCGCGTTTCTCCCTTTCATCCTGTGTTTGAGCATCTTCAAAACCCATGACACCTTTGGTAAAGGCTGTTCTCCAACTGGAGCACTCGCAGGCCAGTGTTTCCCATTTGTCAGTGTTTATACAGTGGTGCCTCGCAAGACAAAATTAATTCGTTCCGCAAGTTTTTTCTTCTTGCGAGTTTTTCGTCTTGCGATGCACGGTTTCCCATAGGAATGCATTGAAAATCAATTAATGCGTTCCTATGGAAACCGACTTCAGACCAGGTCCAGGGACAATCTGTCCCCCGACCTCTTCTGAAGGCTGGGGGGGGGGGCGAAAGTCTTTGCTCCCCCCCCCACGGCAGCATTTTAAAATCGCCCCGGACAGCGGAGGACTTCTCCGCTGTCCGGGGCGATTTAAAAGCCCTCCCGGGAAGGCAGCCAGGGGGGACAAAGATTTTCGCCCCCCGCCAGCCTTCCCCTCTTTTGAAGCAAGGGGCGGAGGGAAGAAGATCGCTTCTCCCCTTCGCCGCCCCTTGCTTCAAGAGGGGTCCGGGGAGAGAGAGGAAGGCGCACGCTTTTCCCTCTGTCCCCTCTTTTGAAGCAAGGGGCGGCAACGGGGAGAAGATCGCTTCTCCCCTTTGCCGCCCCTTGCTTCAAAAGGGGTCGGGGGGGAGAGAGAGAGGAAGGCGCACGCTTTTCCCTCTGTCCCCTCTTTTGAAGCAAGGGGCGGCAACGGGGAGAAGATCGCTTCTCCCCTTTGCCGCCCCTTGCTTCAAAAGGGGTCGGGGGGAGAGAGAGGAAGGCGCACGCTTTTCCCTCTGTCCCCTCTTTTGAAGCAAGGGGCGGCAACGGGGAGAAGATCGCTTCTCCCCTTTGCCGCCCCTTGCTTCAAAAGGGGTCGGGGGGGAGAGAGAGAGGAAGGCGCACGCTTTTCCCTCTGTCCCCTCTTTTGAAGCAAGGGGCGGCAATGGGGAGAAGATCGCTTCTCCCCTTTGCCGCCCCTTGCTTCAAAAGGGGTCGGGGGGGAGAGAGAGGAAGGCGCACGCTTTTCCCTCTGTCCCCTCTTTTGAAGCAAGGGGCGGCAACGGGGAGAAGATCGCTTCTCCCCTTTGCCGCCCCTTGCTTCAAAAGGGGTCGGGGGGGAGAGAGAGGAAGGCGCACGCTTTTCCCTCTGTCCCCTCTTTTGAAGCAAGGGGCGGCAACGGGGAGAAGATCGCTTCTCCCCTTTGCCGCCCCTTGCTTCAAAAGGGGTCGGGGGGGAGAGAGAGGAAGGCGCACGCTTTTCCCTCTGTCCCCTCTTTTGAAGCAAGGGGCGGCAACGGGGAGAAGATCGCTTCTCCCCTTTGCCGCCCCTTGCTTCAAAAGAGGTCCGGGGAGAAAGGGGAAGACGCCAGCATTTTAAAAAACCTCGGGACAGCGGGGGACTTCTCCGCTGTCCGGGGCGAATTTAAAATGCTGGCGGGCGGCAGCAAAGCCTTCGCTGCCGCCCGCCAGCATTTTAAAAAACCTCGGGACAGCGGGGGACTTCTCCGCTGTCCGGGGCAAATTTAAAATGCTGGCGGGCGGCAGCAAAGCCTTCGCTGCCACCCGCCAGCATTTTAAAAAACCTCGGGACAAAGGAGAAGTCCTCCGCTGTCCCGGGGTTTTTAAAAAACCTCTCCGCCCCCCGCCAGGCTTCAGAGCAGCCTTCCGAAGCCTGGCGGCGGGAGGAGGTCCGAGGACAGTGGGCAAGACGCCCTGTCCCGGAGATTTCCCTATGGGCTTTCGTCTTGCGAAGCAAGCCCATAGGGAAATTCGTTTTGCGAAGCGTCTCCAAAACGGAAAACCCTTTCGTCTAGCGGGTTTTCCGTCTTGCGAGGCGTTCGTCTTGCGGGGTACCACTGTACTACATTTTTAAAGATTTGCCTTGAGAGAGTCTTTGAACCTCTCTTGTTGACCACCAGCATTATGCTGGTGTGAACCCTACACAAATCCAGAGTGGAGTCCTTAAGGTCGTTGGATGGTGCTTCATCCTGGCAACTCCTGCAGCCAAGCTGGTGCCAAATGTACCGTATTTTTCGCTCTATAGGACGCACTTTTTCCCCTTCAAAAATGAAGGGGAAATGTGTGTGCGTCCTATGGAGCGAAGACGCCATAGCCATGCGACCCTCTCCCGGCTGGAGAGGTGACGCGCGGCTATGGCAGGAACCTCTACAGCCCCGTGTCACCTCTCCAGCCGGGAAAGTGCGCGCGGGGCTAAAGCAGCCCCCCGCGATCCTCTCCTGGCTGGAGAGGTGACGCGTGGCTATGGCAGGAGCCTCTCCGCTGTGCCTTTCCGCTGCTCCCTGACCTGCTCTTTGGGGCTGGTGGTGGGCTTCCCCCCCGCCAGCCCCACAGAGCAGGTCGAAAGGAACCTGAAGCCTGGAGAGCAAGAGGGGTCAGTGCACACCGACCCCTCTCGCTCTCCAGGCTTCCAAGGTAGCCTGTTTTAGAGCGGCACCTTGTTTTAGAGCGGGAAAACAGGAGGGGGAAAGTTCTCCCCCTCTCTGTGCAGTGCCTCCTGCCGCTTCACTGAAGGGGCGCTGGGCAGAGAGGGGGAGAATTTTTTTTTCTTGTTCTCCCCCCTCTAAAACAAAGTGCGTCCTATTGTCCGGTGCATCCTATGGTGCAAAAATACGGTATTGCTCTGCTTTCCTTTGGACCACATCCGTGAGGCTGAGATGGGAGTCTTTTTGACTGGGCCAGGCTTGTGCCCCAAGGAGGTCCCTTTGGTGCTGCCAATGCAGCAATTTGACTTCACCCCTGGAGGCTCACTCCATTGTCTCTAGAGACAGACAGGTGCCAACAAAACACAAAACCGCATGGAGAAAATGCTAAGTGGGCAAGCTTTTCACATAAACTACTTGGTATATTATGCCGGCAGCCTCTGAGAATTTCCTTGTCACACAGTCCCAATGCTGTGGTTTGTGTGAATTAGTTCTAATCTTCAAAACTCTGTTTGAGTCCACTCCTAGTCAGGGAACTCTGCGCTCTGCCAAGATTGTTTGCCCTCTGGGACGAAAGAGGCTGTCAAAGTGCATAGCTTGAAAAGCCCAGGACAGCATTCTCCAGTGAATCCAGCTGCACAAAATATTATTGAAGGGGGTGAAAGGGGGACAAAATAACTGTGGGAAATTCAATTCTTTGCTGCTCTAGCAGAATTGCACATCCCTTTCTCCTCATTTGTTCTAAAAATACCATTTGCACGAACTTGTTTATTCAAGAGGGAGCAATTCAATATATTTCCAAAAGTTCATCCGGACATGCTATTTCCAGGATCCCATCTGGTAAGGCATGTTTAGATAATGTGTTCCTGTGCAGATCAGGGTCCCCAAAGATTCCACACACAGAGAGAGAAAGAGATCCTGCATACACATCAAGAATACAGGAGAGGCTAGAAATGCAAGATACAACGGACTGGTTATCTGCACCAGAAGCTTGGTCAAATTTAAACGAGCTGGGCAAATAAAATAGACTGAAGATACCAAATCTCAGCGGATTTTAGCTGAATGGGCGCAGTGCATTGCAGAATGTGTTGATGGCTCCTACAGGTAAATGAAAGGGCTGCTTCAAACCTGCTGAAGGTGGAAGGAGGTTTGGCAAAGATACATTCAATCCAGCAGCTGATACCTGGCAATGATCTGTGTTAACAAACAGTCAAGGGAGTAAAGGTAAAGGTAAAGGGACCCCTGACCATTAGGTCCAATCGTGGCTAACTCTGGGGTTGCGGTGCTCGTCTTGCTTTATTGGCTGAGGGAGCCGGCATACAGCTTCCAGGGTCATGTGGCCAGCATGACTAAGCCACTTCTGGCAAACCAGAGCAGCACACGGAAACGCCGTTTGCCTTCCCGCCGGAGCAGTACCTATTTATCTACTTGCACTCTGACGTGCTTTCGAACTGCTAGGTTGGCAGGAGCTGGGACCAAGCAACGGGAGCTCACCCCGTCGTGGGGATTCAAACCACCAGCCTTCTGATTGGCAAGGCCTAGGCTCTGTGGTTTAACCCACAGCGCCACCCGCGTCAAGGGAGTAGGGAAGTGAAAATCAATTCCACCAAAGGAAGATGGTATTTAACATTAGCACTGTGCAGAAATCTGTTCTCCACTTTCTTCCTCCATAAAAGAGGCCTCCATTTTTCTGCCTTTATTCTCAGGATGCTTTGGGTGGGTTTGGATTTTGAGCCTTGCATGTGGTAGAGAAGAGGCCAGGAATATTCCCCTGCCCTTTGCCATTAGACATTTCTCTGGCATTCTGATGCCTCCCCAGCCGCCCACACTGCTGTTGATTTAAAAAAGCATCCTAGCAGGAGTTACCTGAGGAAGCCTTCCTTTCAGACCACTGTAGGCATCATTTGCAGAATGAAAGAAACAGCACTCCACTCACAAATACCCACCTCAAAAATAATGTAAGTGCAATGAAAACCCTGCACCTCACCCATGGGAATTCCACTGACATTTTATCTGCCTTTTGATAATGTTCAGATACAATTCCGTTTCTCATTAATTGACAGAAGAAAATTTTGGCACAGCACCATTAAGAATTCTGACCCTGTAGATAACTATTGTAGCTTATTATATTTATTTGTTGCCTTCTTTACACAAAAGTAGTGCTTTTCTCAGGGGCGGGGGCGGCGCAGGGGTACGCATACCCCTACACATTTTGTGAATCTAAATCTGGCCTCATTGAGGGGCAGTATTTCAATATGAGTAGGGAAATGAGAGTACCCCTAAACATTTTTTAAGAAAAAAACAACACTGCACAAAAGTGTTTTGAAGTGATTTACAGTGTGGCAACAAAACACTAAATCCAAGTATAGGAGCAAGAATAAAGTCAAAAACTGAAATGCTCATCCATAAATATATTTGAAAGAGTAGGTCCAACCAACCCACTAAAAAGAAGTCCACAGATGGGTATTGCATACATCCAATATACTCTTCCAATTAAGGGCTGTAAACCCATGTAAATAAAAATAAAGGGTTGCATTGAAGGAGTTGTTCCATTTGTGCAAGGACTTTTCCCCATGCTCGCTTGTGTAAACGAGCTATGGAGCTATCTATCTGTAACTGGAGCTATGGAGCGTTAGGGAAAACCACAAAAAGATTGGGGGTGCATGGAAGGAGAGGGAGGGGAAGTTGTGTTGCACCAGTGGAAATCCTTGTGCAGCTGAAATAACTTGTTGGATACAACCCATAGATTCCTATGTATGTACAGAAGTCATGCTGTTGGAGAGGAAGGATGACAATTCTGGCCTTTGTAGTTTCTTTCCACTGAATCAGTGCTGAGTTTTAATGGACCATAGGCATGACACATCCCCCACCAAGAAATATCCCTTGGGTAACATCTAACCCCTGCAATTCCCTGTGCATTTCTCACAAATACTTCTCACACTTCTCACATACCTTTGCAGGATACTTAAGCAATACCCCTGCATCCTGTCTTGCCAATATAGAGTCATTGAGTTTAATTGTCTTGCCACACATCTTGCCAATTGTACAATCCTATCTTAAGGGGCAGGTAGTGCTTAACTGAAGTTTTCTGTACTATAAAGGTAGAGACAATAAAATGATTCTGGATCCTTGGATCAGACCCAGCAGGGATCTTATGTTTCTTCCCCCAGCTCCTGTGTGACCTTTTTGGGAAGTTGACATGGAGCCAGCCTTTAAATCTCCAACCCAGTCATGAGTATCTTCCCTATATTTTTGTTCCTAGGTATAATCTTATTGCCTCAGGTGAAATGTTATTGTGGTTCTGTCTTCCTTCACTGATCTTTTGCTTTGCTTAATTTTTGCCTGTTAAGCTTTAGTCGAATTCCCATAACTCTCTTATGGTTAATGGGTGATCAGTAGCTTCTGCAGTGAATTTGCTAAGCACCAATAACTCAGCCAACCACATGTTGAACTGGGAACATTGAACTGAGGAGGGAAAATGCCATAAGAATAGGAAAATAAATTTTGTACTACAAAATAAAGCTTGCACCATAAGATTATAACCTTGTTGATCCCTGCTTTTGCCTGTCACAATTAAGTTAATACTTTCATGAAACTGATATTTAATATGCTCCAAGACATTGCTCACTTTGTTCTATTATACAAAGGCAGCCAAGACTTACCAGCTGCTAAGAGCTGATATGGAAAGCTCAAGTCTTCTGCTTCTCATCACCATTAAAACCTGCAGGTCAGAGACCACCTGATCACTGACTGGCCTCAACTTGAGTTATACCAGCACTATTGTGCATATGTTTTTGGAAACGGTGCAGAAAATTATGAATGCTTGTCATAGATCTTTACATAATATGTATGTATCATTTAACCAGCCAATTAAAATATGCATTCCCCAGAAATCAGGCTATTTTAAATTTTAGTGATCTAGCAAGCGTTCATTATTGAGAGAATTCAGACTAGTTAGCCTGTTCACCTTCCTTTTCATTACTTTCAGCTGCTATCACATAATGAAAACCCCCTCACAATTTGGACCAGTTATATCCAGTTGCTTGAGGATGCTGGGACCTTGCACACTCGTGGCTCAGGCTGTGGCTCAGGAAATAGAGATACATGCAAAGTAGCAAACGTTTTTACAAGCAATGCTAATATGCATTCTGCAGGTTATTTTCACTGTCAGTTTTTTAATGCACGTTTTCTCCTAATATATGCATTTGAGTAAACATTGCTTGGTGGAGAACTGCCCTGCAAGATTCTGATAAGTTCGAATTTTCATGGATGACTGTGCTTTGGTTCTCATACGGTTTTGAAATCTGCAGTTTTGAGAGAGTTGCCTTTAAATGTAAATAGCATACAATTCCTCCCCCATCACTAGCTGGATGTCCCCTGTCTGAAACCCTGGAGAGCTGCTTGTGGTTGGCCACTATGAGAATGCTGCAGCAGACAGGCCATTGGCTTGGCCCAGCAGGCTGCTCTAATGTTATTCTGCCTGCCAGTGTAGACAATACTGAACTAGATGGACCTGTGCCCCAATTCAGTATAAGGCAAGCTTCCTATGTTCCTGTCCGTGGGGAAAGCAGACGGCAGCAATTACTTATGACAAATAAATGCCAGAGGTAGTCACAGCTCATGACAGAATGAAAGAGAGGTTTAATGAGCTACGTGATTTCTCCCTGGGTGCAGAATCAGATTAGACAAGGAAAATGTTATAAAATTCTTTATTCTGTGGATACAATTGTTCCACAGAACAGATTTCTGAGTCATTTGGAGTGGTATTCCCCCCCCCCCTTAGGAAGTCTTAAACTGAATCTTCCTGTTAATTTCTGGCTTACAGCAGACAATTTATAACCTTTTTGAAGAGGGAAGGAGTTACCTTTTACTTTTTCTTCCCATTGCTGAAGGTGGCTTTTTACCACCTTACCAAGAATATGCGTAGGGTTGGTTACACAAGACAAATTATGCAGACACCAACTGTATGTTTTGAGGGATTTGTTTACAGCCAAGTTACCTTGTATTCTTCAGTATTTCAAAAGAGCATATCTGTTGTTTGTTTTTGGTACCAGGCGGTCTTGGAGGAAACCAGTTTTCTGGATCCGATTCAGTTTGGGTTTAACTTTGATTTTGGCACAGAGACTGCTTTGGCTTCCCTGTATAATGACCTCCCTCAGGAGATAGACAGGGGGAAATGTGCGCCTGTTAAACCACCTTGACCTTTCAGAGGTTTACAGTACTGTCTTTTTTTTTTTTATATAAATTTTTTTTATTGCGTTTCTTTCCATAAGTTAACAGATTAATTTACATAGCAACATACAAGAAACATTTTTTTTTATATATATGAAGAAAAGTAGAAAAAAGAAAACAAAAGTTAAATATCATCAAATTCACTTTCTTTTGGACCTCCTCACATCCTCTCAACATTGCTTTCATTATTCTAACCAGTTCAGCAATTTATTATCTTGTTTCACATCTTATTGTACCTTTAAGTTTATTATGTTACCAATTTCAAAAGTTTGTAATTTGTTTTCAAGACTTTAAATAAACATAATATTTTGTTTCTAATTTATCTCGTTTTTTTTTCATCATTACTTACTTTATCATTTACTTAGATAATTTGCAGAAGCGTGACGTTTCTTAATCGTGCAAATCTTAACATTCAAACAACTTATAGTATTTTTGCAAATAGTCCTTAAATTTTTTCCAGTCTTCCTCCATTGTTTCTTCGCTCAGATCTCGGATTCTGCCAGTCATTTCAGAGGTTTACAGTACTGTCAACTATGTTATCCTTCTGGAGTGGCTGTCTGAGTTGCGGGTGGCTGCTGCTGCTTTGCAGTCTGACTTCAAGGGTCATTTCCGGAGCCTGATGGTTGCAGAGTGCTCTTTGGACCCACGGAGCCTTCAAAGTGAGGTTCCTCAGAGTTTGATTTTATTCTTTATGCTGTTTAACATCTACATGAAACTGCTGAGTGGGGGTCAACTGAAGTTTTGGAGTAAGTTGTCAAGAATATGCTGGTGGCACACAGCTCTACTCATTTACATCTGCAGGTGAGGCAGTGGATGTGCTGGACCGTTGTCTTGCCTCGGTGATGGACTGGATGAGAGCCAACCAACTGAAGCTCAATCCAGGTAAGACTGAAGCACTGTTAGTGGACCGGATAGATGCAAGATAGCCTGCTCTTGATGGGGTTATACTTCTTCTGAAGGAGCAGGTATATATCTGAAATCCATTGCTGTCACTTGAGGCTCAGGTGGTCTCAGTGGCATAGAGTGCCTTCCCTCAGCTTCAGCTGGGGACCCCATCTAGACAGGCATGGCATGCTGTCTAAGCTTTGGTTTGATTGCTGCAATGCGTTATACATGGGGCTGCCTCTGAAGACAGTTTGGAAACTGGTGCAGAAATCAGTGGCCAGTTTGCTCATCTGGCCAAGATGGTATGAGCATATAATCCCATGGTATGAGCCTGACTGCACTGGCTCCCAATTAGTTTCTGGGCCCAATTCTGGTTTTGAATTTAAACAGCTCAGGACTGCAATTCCTCAAGGACCGCTTCTCCCCAGATGAACCAACCTGGACCCTGTGCTTATCATTTGAAGCCTTTCTTCTAGTGTCCTCACCACAAGAGGTCTGGAGGATGTTAATATGAGAATGGGCCTTCTCTGCTGTCACTCCCTGTTTGTGGAATGCTCTCCTCATATATATTTATATATATTTGGCATCAGGCAAAAACATTTCTCTTTTCCCAGGCTTTTGGCTAATTAAACAATCTATGGCCTTTTAACTTGTGTGGGTGTTTTTGCTTTGTTACTTTGTTACATATTTTTGTGTTTTTATATTGTAAATCATCCTGTGGTCTTCTCATGAAAGGTGGTATAGAAATTTAATGAATAATAAAAAAATAATAATGCAACCAGTTGATGGTTATAACGTAGAAGATCAACTTAATTTCTTTTTTCCTGTCTGACAGCCCTACAAATGCTAACATTGTTAACTGATTGGCAACAGCAAAATGACTTTTGTTGTCTGAGGTTAATTGCAAGTTTTTCCCTCCCCTGGAAAGAAACAGCGTCATAAAAAAGGAAGTCACTTCCCCTTGCTTTGAACAAGTATTGGGTTTTTTTGTTCCCCATAGCCTCAAAACGCTGGCAAGGTGTACCTCATACCTCTTTTGTTCTGACAAATCAGAATTGGGTAACTTGGGAAAGTTTTCGTAAGTTTTTCTGATATATATAGATATATATAAGTCCATCTGCTGAGACTCTTCCATTAAGATAAAGTACTTTACAGCTCTTTGAAAAGTTCCAAGACAAAAGATGGAGAGATCTGGGTAAGTGTGAAATGCTTCTTTGTGGAGATAGTAGAGTAAAAAAAACATGGACAGTTTGATTGTTTGTTCAAAAGTAGGGGCGGGGGAGCTAATGGACCAAGCATATGAGTGCTGATGGTTCTCGCAACTGTTTATTGACTATAATATGTATGCAGAGGTCTTCACAGAACTATATTTGGTGAAGTAAAACTCTGTAGATTCCATATGACTAAAAATTGAAACCTTTTGTCAAGGAATGAAAGACTTCCATGAGGTTTTGGTTTTGCTTTCATGCATGAAGGGCATGAAATATAGTCAACATTGGTCGGTTTACAGCATGGAGCAATGGGTGGCCCTTTGTCTGTTCTGCTGAGAGGTAAATGGACAATGCCCACTCCAAAAACTCAGGACTAAAACCACCCACTGTGGGATGTTTTAGTGGGTGGTCCAGGGGCTCTTAGCCCTGGATCTGCTGTCCCTTCCTGCTTTTGCAACTTTGCTTATAGGACAGAAGTCAGTCTAAATTTGCATCCATGCATATAAACTGCTATATGTAGATTTGTGGCACATGGCTTTGTACTCCTAGTCTTCTAAGGACATAGAGTTCTGTTGGCCCCTTTCCACATTCTGTTGCCTATTCCCCCTTGACTTTATGCCAAAGGGGACTGATTTGTACCTCAGCATTTCCCTGTGCATGCTATCCTACGCATGTACCTCTCTTTCCCACCAGAGAAAGATCCCCCTTTCCCTTGCCCAAAGCAACCTTGTATCCACTACTCTCACTGGGAGCCAATGGACTTGGCTTCTAGCTGATGTCCCCAAGGATAGGAAAACCATCCTCACAATCTAGGGGCCTAAGGTTGGCCAGTGGCTGGAGTTGCTGTCAGAAGAACTTTAGATGGTACAGAAAAAGCTTGGTCAGCTATATTCAGAAGGTTAAATTTTAGAGAAAGACAGTGTGCCCACTTCCCGTATTTTGATTTTGGCTTATATCCTGGTTTGGAGGACATGACTCACGTTTCAGATTGGAACCGGAAACATGAACTTGCACAAAATGTATTGAGTAATGTGTGGACCATGCATTTTCAGTGCTCAGATACCTAATAGTTGGTAACCATGAACTTAATTCAAACATCCTTCAGCAAGCTTCTTCCTGTGGAGTTTAGGAAACAGCAATAAGAAACCAGAATAATAAGCCAGAATAATAATTTTAAATTGCTGAAAGTTGAGTTCTAGCCAAAGTCATGCTTTCCTTTGTCTTTTCCCAAACATACTTTAAATACATAAATAATCTAAGGAAAGATTTGGGTTTGCTCGCAATAGAACCATCTCTCTTTAGCAAACAGTATCCCTTCTAAAGTAAACTTTGGTTGCACTAAAAAGATTGTGTGATGATGACAAGCTTAAAATACAGTGTTTTGGAAGCCTTTCAGCAAGCAATACTAGAAACACATGGCTTTAAGCCCCCTGAATTTAGGAGGTCACAGGACTTAAATATGAATATATGTTGTGCCCATGATTACCGGTATGTTTTGTGCTGGGGGGAGGGGAAGTTATGTGGTCTGTGTTGATGTCAGAGTGTGACTGTCAAAGTCACAACCTTGCGCTGTTACTATATTGCAGGCCTGTTTAGCAGCAGCTGCTTGGCAGCAGATTCTGAAAACTGAGAGAGATCATCACTTTTAGTATTTGTAGATGTGGCTTGGATCACGTAAATTCATTTTGATTGGTCTGGAAAACAGTAAGACTTTGGTTGGCTGGTGGTTCTAGTCAGCAGAGAAGAGCAGTCAACTGTCAGTTGAGAGAAATAATGTGGAGTGGAGAAAGTTGAGGTGAAAATGGATGCCTGAGGTAATCCATATTAAGAACAACACATTAAGTTGTTCACCTCCAGTTGCACACAGCCCAGCTTCCGAGTGTTGAGACACTTCAGGGGGGGGGGGCAACACATTTATTTTGATTTGTTATGTTTACTTGTCAACTTACTACAAAAAGAAGCCTCAAAGTGATTCACATTTTTTAAAAAAAAGCGTAGAATACTTTGGTCTTGGTTCATAGGTCATTGGAAGCTGTGGTGCCTTTGTGATATATGAGGGGGTTTTTTACGCACATATATACAGGCTGAGCACCAGATGGTGTTCGTTGTCGTCCAAAATATCTGACAGGTACCAATTTGGTCACCCTGGTTTTAGAACATGCCTGGCAAACCTACCACAGGCAGCCGGAAACTGTGGTACTTCAGGATGGAACAGGAGGGTTCCATGAGTTCATCTATGCCATAATCCAGTCTGAAGTCTTCCAGTCCAGTACTAGACTATTTGCTCCCAAATTCAATAGACGAGAAGCAAGGTTACTCCAAGCACTTGTGATGGAGCAGTGCAGCATATGCACTTCATTGTCCACAACAGAGACACTGTTTTGTACTCTGGGCTTGAGTTGTGGTGGCCTGCTTGTTAAGAAGGTTGGCCACCACTATGTAAAGTGAATCCAATCCATGTTTTCACCAGAGTCTGGAGCAATGCCAGTCCCAGTTTTAAGCCCAGGAGCTCTAGAGACAAGGCTGTCAGGCAGTTGAAGAGATATTTCTGGTGGGCTTTTCTCATGCCTTAACAGTTTGTTCTAAAAAAAGTAGTTTAGTCACCATCTCGTTTAGAACACTTCTGTTGTTATGACACTCTTCTTCTCATTCACAGGTTCCAAGGTGTCATCCATCTTTCTCTTTCCTGTTTTCTACGGAATATGGTGCCCAGGCTCTTATGTATTTTCATTGCCAATACATTGGATACTTCTGCCTTCAGAATCCAGCATACGGGAAGTGCAGGTGAAAGCACTAACCATCAATGGCCAAATCCTGGTTTAGAACATTCCAGTGTTTCTTTCTTCTTCTTTTTAATACAAAGCCATTCTTTTTTTTATGTAGATAATTGCCAAGATCGCACCGTGCATTTCAGGTCCACCTTTGTACTGGCAGGAGAACCAGTGGTCCTCAAATGCCCTCCTTTGAGATACAAACATATGGATGCTTTTGATCAGCCCTTGAATCTCACCTGGGGGAAAAATGGTTCAGCAACAATTCTCCCTGCAGGATACAGAAAAACAAGAATACTCTTACAAGATGATGCTCTTTGGTTTTTGCCAGCTTCCAGTGAGGATTCTGGGGAATATATCTGCACTCGAAGGTAGGCATTCTAAGGCACAAGACTGTTAGCCTAGGCTACATAGGGTTAACCAGATAACATGTGTATTCACGCATCACTGAAGACTTACTGGCAATGGATTTACAAGACAGATCTGGGGTACTGTTTATCAAGTGTTGGAGAAGGTAAGATACATCTAGAAGTAAGAGTTCTTTAGAGCAGAGACTGAATGCATTGGATTTTTTTTGCTGCAATGTATCTGAGGCCAGGGACGCGGTGGCACTGTGGGTAAAACCTCAGCGCCTAGGACTTGCCGATCGTATGGTCGGCGGTTCGAACCCCCACGAGGGGGTGAACTCCCGTTGTTCGGTCCCAGCTCCTGCCCACCTAGCAGTTTGAAAGCACCCTTAAGTGCAAGTAGATAAATACGTACCGCTTTATAGCGGGAAGGTAAACGGCGTTTCCGTGTGCTGTGCTGGTGCTGGCTCGCCAGAGCAGCTTCGTCACGCTGGCCACGTGACCCGGAAGTGTCTTCGGACAGCGCTGACCCCCGGCCTTTTAAGCGAGATGGGCACGCAACCCCAGAGTCGGTCACGACTGGCCCGTATGGGCAGGGGGTACCTCTACCTTTACCTTATCTGAGGCCATCTTCATCCACATAACTTTGGTGTACCAAAGGTACCATATTGTACCCAATATTGGTGTGTGTGGCATGTGGCGTGCATACATGTCATATGTGCGACTCGCATCTTCAGGGAGAGGCCAAGCAGGGAACCCAACATGGAACAGCTTCCTCTCTCACGCTCAGGAGGAGCCACCCAGTGAACTGTGCTGTGCTAGGCCTCCTCCACCCCCTCAACATTAAGGGGACCCGATCCCCTGCCAGCAAATATTGAGGGGGCCAAAGACCCCTCTGCCCCTAGGAGTTGGGCACGCTTCAGTGTAACTATTCTTTCATTACTAAGAACAAGGCTCAGATCCTATAACTGAAGCTTGGTGTGACTGTCACGGGAATACCATCCCCTCCCAAACTCACTGTTGCATTATAATAATGTTTAGCTGCATTGGATCATGTGGCTACTTTCAACTCAGGCATTATTGTTCCTGAGGGAAGTGCAGCCCTTGCAAGAGAAGGAACGACATGTTACATCCATCACAAATACAATGTGAAGCCTAGCCACAAGAGGGTATGGCTCCTCAGCTCTGGACATTATTATTATTATTATTATTATTATTATTATTATTATTATTATTATTATTATTATCATTATTAAATGGCGGTCACAGAATGTGGAAGTGACTTACGCTTCCTTTCTTTCATCTCAGCTATCTGCCAATCTCCCATTCCCACCACCCTTCTGAGTAATACCCCTCCCCACCTTCTCTCTATATAGAAGGATCTGGCAACTTCTGTTTCAGTGTATCTGAAGAAGTGTGCATGCACACGAAAGCTCATACCAAGAACTAACTTAGTTGGTCTTTAAGGTGCTACTGGAAGGAATTTTTTTATTTTGACTATGGCAGACCAACACGGCTACCTATCTGTAACTGCTTCCTTTCTTTGGCATCCTTGTTTCATGTGTGGAGTGAGGAGTCATGTTTCTCCCACAAGGAGATGTCTTGAACTCTTTGTCTGGCACTACGAGGGATGCGGGTGGCACTGTGGTCTAAACCACTGAGCCTCTTGGGCTTGCGGCCAAAATGTTGGCGGTTCGAATCCCTGCAATGGAGCGAGCTCCTGTTGCTCTGTCCCAGCTCCTGCCAGCCTAGCAGTTCAAAAGCACACCAGTGTGCGTAGATAAATAGGTACTGCTGTGGTGGGAAGGTAAATGGTGTTTCTGTGCGCTCTGGCACTCGTCACAGTGTCCCGTTGTACCAGAAGCAGTTCAGTCATGCTGGCCACATGACCCAGAAAACTGTGGACAAACACCAACTCCCTCAGCCAGAAAGCGAGATGAGCACTGCAACCCCACAGTCATCTTTGACTGGGGCCCTTTACATATTTTTTACCTTTACATATGCATGTGGCACTTTGCAGGTGGTATGGAAAGAGGAAGGGCAAAGCAATAACTGAAATGCAACTAGTTGAGGGGAAGAGCTTGGGGCATCTGTATCTTTTGCAAGGAGAGGAGCATGAAATGAGCTTTGAAGACCCTGCAATGTTTTGATGATTATTAACATTATCACTCTAAAAAGCACCATGCATACTTATTAATGGTTACAATTGTGGTTATTAATGGTCACATTAAGTGCTGCTTTGTTTTTAGTGTGGGCTAATGAATAGTCCGGGATGCGGGTGACGCTGTGAGTGAAACCACAGAGCCTAGGACTTGCCAATCAGAAGGTCGGCAGTTCAAATTCCTGCGACGGGGTGAGCTCCTGTTTCTCGGTCCCTGCTCCTGCCAACCTAGCAGTTCGAAAGCATGTCAAAGCAGTGGCGTAGCGTGGGGGGTGCAGGGGGGCCCGGCCGCACCGGGCGCAACATCTGGGGGTTAGGGTTAGGGTGCGCAAATCCACGGGTTAGGGGGCGCAAATTACTTATCTTGCCCCGGGTGCTGACAACCCACGCTACGCCACTGTGTCAAAGTGCAAGTAGATAAATAGGTACTGCTCTGGCAGGAAGGTAAACGGTGTTTTCGTGCACTGCTCTGGTTCACCAGAAGCGGCTTAGTCATGCTGGCCACATGACCCGGAAGCTGCACGCCGGCTCCCTTGGCCAATAAAGCGAGATGAGCGCTGCAACCCCAGAGTCGGCCACGACTGGACCTAATGGTCAGGGGTCCCTTTACCTTTACCTAATGAATAGTCCACGATATGGGGTTGGAAAAGAGAAGCTTCCTTCTGGGCTTGATGAATGCAAGTAGCCAGGCAGAAGCCTTGCGGCAGCCTAACGTACACTTTCCATCTTTATGGGCAAGAATGGGTGTGATTTTTATTGAAAATGGCTCAAGGAAAGGGAAGGTCAAGAAACCTCCCCACCACGACATCAATTTTCCTCCTCAAGTTATAGCCTCAGTGTCTGCATTTTGTTAAAAAGCAGAAGAAAAGAAGTAATTAAAAAACCAGTTCATGGGCGATAGGCACCAGTAGCTGGCAGAGTTTGGCCTTAAACTGTCCGTGATGTCTGTTCAGGGCATGCGTTTAGAATAGGGAGCCTGTCTAGAGTGCAGAAAGTGGTGCCTTACACAACTGGTCTCTTGTGGTCCCACCTGTTGCCACCTGTTTGAACATCTGGATTTGTGTACAGTGCTACCTCTGGTTACGTACTTAATTTGTTCCAGAGGTCTGTTCTTAACCTGAAACTGTTCTTAACCTGAAGCACCACTTTAGCTAATGGGGCCTCCCACTGCTCCCACCTGATTTCTGTTCTCATCCTGAAGCAAAGTTCTTAACCTGAAGCACTATTTCTGGGTTAGTGGAGTCTGTAACCTGAAGCGTATGTAACCTGAGGTACCACTGTAATCCTTGTAGCAGTCAATGGCTAAAAGTGACATCCGCAAGTAATTTCGATCACATTTAGCCCTCCAGTAAGAAACGGAAGATGGAAGGGGATGGGCTTGTATTTTTTCAAATGTCTTAAATTGGTCATTGCTGATAAACAGAAAAGATGTCCCCCCCAAAAAATAAATTATCTCTGCTGAGAGTGATACTGACGCTGTTGAGCCTGATAGTGACGAAACAGCTCTTACACTACCTCTGTGCAATATTTTAGCAGTCTTGCACAGACAGAAAAGTGTCCCAGGGTAGAAAAACACAGATGTGCTCAGTGTGCTGTGGCGTTGCAAAGTACTTAATACCAGAAGTTACTCCACTGAGTGGAAAGAGACATGTGCAATGAGAAGTATGCAAGACTCATACTCAGGGGGACTGGCATACGTGCAGAAAGCGGTCATTTATTGCAGAGGATATGTAAATGATTTTTTTGGGTGAAAAAGTCAGCAGCTGATGTTGTTTTCTTTCATAATGTCATTTCCATTATAATGCCTCTATATTAATCCCACAAGCAAATTCATCTGGAAGATATTATGTCCGAATGAAAAATCCAAGTCAAACCTATGCAGTTCCTTGCCAAGTAATCAGGAGCAGAACAACATACACCTTTTTCAGAACAACATATACCTTTGGCAGAGGTTTTCGGCCTTTTTGAGTCCACAGATCACTTGACCAACTACATTCTGTGGCACCCCTGTGGGGCTCAGGAGCCCAGTTCTGTCACCCCTTGCCTGCAGAGCTGGCAGTCCCTCACCCTTTTTTTCCAAACACCCTCCCTTGTGGAGTGTTCCCTCAGCCTTCTCTCCTCTCCCCTCTCCTTGGGAGTCCCCTGGGCAGCTGCTGCTGGTCTTTGAGCTGCCCTCCCTGCCCCAAAGAGAGCTGCCCTCCAGAGGCAACATTCACAGGTGGAGCTTATTGCCAGGGCTGCCGCAACAAACAGCCTTTTAGAGGCAGAGATGCGAGAGGGCATAAGACTAGGGAGGGAAGGAAAGAGGGACAGAGGCCAGAGTTGCCAGCAGCACCCCTGACTACCATCCAAGGCACCCTGGTTGAAAACCACTGCCATATGATATTATTGTTTGTGTGTTTGTCGAGTTAGACGTACAGGACATTCATCTGAGAAAAAAAAGGGGGGGATGAAGCAGGTTCCTGCCTACAAAAATCCCTGTACAGTCTCAGATACAGACCTTGGCTTGTGCTTCTCCTCATGAGCAAGGAACTTTAAACAACAACAACAACAGTCTTCAGCAACTAAGGATCTCTTCTGTCTGTGAGTGTCTTCTTGCTCAGTCCTTCAGTCCTGGTTCCACTAACTTGTTACTGTAATGGCTTATTGTTCGTTGTCTCTCAGGTTAGAGAAACATCACAAGACAGACCTCTCCCCCACCCGCTCTTTCCTCAAGGCTTGCGGTGCTTTGTCCTTCCTTCCCAAATAATTTTCTCAATTTATAGCGGCTGCTGCACAAGCTCAGGGAGACTTCCCGACTGACAGCTACTCGGCTTAAAAGACAGAACTGTCAGCTGAGGCCCACAGAGCCTCTAGACCAGGGGTCGGCAACTTAAGGCCCATGGTCATTTAACCAGCCCACGAGCCATATTGTCATATTGGCCCTTGTGTTCAGTGTGCTCTGAAATCAACAGGGTGTGTCCCTCAGCCAGAGTATTTTGTATTGTCTGAAGAATCAAGTTGCCAACCAATGATGCTTTTTCAGAGGGCGGTGATTTTAGTGTCCTGTGTGTACTTAATTGTTCAAAATGGTTAAATCTGAATAATAAAAAGCAATGGTGGGTTATGGTGCAATGATAAATCTTCCCTTGTTGTGTATGAATGTCGTGTTTCTTCTTCTCTCCCCCTGCCCATTTGCCCTCCGCCTGCAGGAATTCTTCTTACTGTGCTGATGTGTCTGTTCATCTCACAGTTGTGGAGAAAAGCGCTGTTCGAAATATTTCCTATCTCCAGAAGGCTTTCACATTTAGTCCTGGAAAGGTTGTCTGTCCCGCCTTGGAGAGTTTTGTACAAAAGAATACAAACTACGAACTCAAATGGTACAAGGTATTATTATGGGTGATTTCTTCATGGCAGTTTGAACTTGGACTTCCAGTATCCAAACCCACAGGGGACTATCATCTGCATTGCACTCAGAACGAAAGGCAGAATAATATAAGACGCTGACAACATGGTAGAAATTGCACAGGGTCCTATGCAGGGCTATGACATGCCTAAGCCCATTCATTTGAATTGGCATCTTAGTGTAATTGTGGCCAACTCTGCTAAGGCCAGGGATGGGGCTGCTATGGTCCTCCAGGTGTTGCTAGATTTCCACCATCTGCAGCTGGCATGACCAGGGGTCCAGGATTATGGGAGCTGTAGTTCAACCACATCTCAAGGGACATAAATTAACCATCCTTAGCCTAGGATCAGATTAATCAGCTGTAGCTTTGAAAAAGGACCTTAGATTATGGTGGCCTGAAGATGTGTTCTTGAGTTAAAGCTTTGATACAATAGCCTGAAAGTTTCATTAGGTTGCTTTGTTTGTAGAATATTTGCATTTAAGATGACAAGCTGTTTTCACAAAGAGGTCCATCATGAGCTCCCCCCCCAACCCCACCCCAAATGTTCTTTATGTTCAGAGGCAGCATAGCCTAAGGTTAGCAGATGCCCCTGTTTCCCGGGGACAGTCCCCGGATTTACAAATCAGTCCCCATACAAAATCCTATCATTCCTACTGAAGTTGAAAAGTGTCCCTGGATTCATTGAAAAAAATCTGGTAACCTTAGCATAGCCCTGAACATCAGATACTGATGCCAAAAGAAAAGGTTGTTGCCATTGTGCCTTGGTTATGTCCAGAAGCATGTTAGACTCAGAGTGCTAGACTAGATACAACATTAGTTCTGATCCAAGAGAACCATACTAAGGTGAGGCCAAAGCCTGAGGCTATTTTATTTTTTTGGAACTGCCCAGCACTTAATTTAGTTCACCAAAACTAATTTCCTCCTTTTTTCTTGATTAAAGCCATCCACTCCGTCCAAATTCTAAACTAACCATTTTCCACGTGTAAATTTTATTGAATTATGAATGTGCATGGTGCACATTTAATTTTGACACTAATGACTTGGTAACTGGAGGGCAGTAGTTCTGAAATCCTGCAGAGCCCTGCTAAATTTATCTGTAGTTTATAGCCCTTTCACAAGAAACCAGGTCTGTCAGCAACTGACTAGACCATGAGTTTTTATTTAGTGATAATAGTGTCTGGCCAATAATGGAAAGTGAAGCCCAGGATCACAATATCCTTTTACAAAGTTATTCTGGAATCGTGCCAAGTTAATTTTGTGATGGAGAACCATTTTGATCAGGTTTGCCTCAGGAATTTGATCATTGCTCATTCTGATATGAACTGACCTAATCTGCAATTCCTGGACTGACTAATGTGTGGATCAGAACACGCCCGTCAGATCTCACACTTCTCCAGATGCTGTTGACATAATTTTCGGTTCAATATAAATGATCAGAACATGTTTAAAGATACATATCCGGAGAGAAAACAAAATGCACGTATTAAGAGAAAATGCAGTTAAGAATAAGCACCCAAATGTTGATTTTTGTTCAGATTTTTAATAACTAAATAAATAAAACATTAGTGCACATATGGGATGGAAAAGTTTTTTGGGTGAACACATGTGAAAGTGATATGGACCAGAAACGGAGGCTTGTCCTCATTTAATCTATCTTTGGTTGATCAATACAATATGGAATTTTCCACTTACGCTGCCACTACAACAGTTAGTCATTATTGTGTAACCATGTGGCTTATTGCAAGACTTTAACAAAGAGCGCTCTCCTTTCCTGGCACCACACGGAAACTGAAGAGAGTCAAAGCGTAAACCAAATCGTCACACTTGCAAACCCTGCTTAGTTAAGGAAGCCAGCTTCATAATCCATGGTTTGTTTGTTTTTTAAGTTGGCCTGTTTTAAAACTGGTCAGAGCTTGTTTTAAACCACTGCCCTTGCTTTGAATGTAATAAACCAGGATTCGTGGAAAATGAAAATAACTCTTATTCCGACTCTGTGGGGAGAGAAGGAGGGGGAAAGGTGTGAGTCTGGTGCTTACTGCAAGATTCTCTGTGCTCATGTACACAGTAATAAACAGTGGCATTTAAGCTTTATGTGGACATTGTGTATAAAAAGCTTATTTGAGGCACTTTTCTGCTTTGGAATCTGTCAGGAATCAGACCCCTGCCGCAAAGTCTTTCCAGTGTTTCATGGCCTTTCCAAAATGCCATCACTGCTGCATCAGTGGATGTTAAACTAGCTCAGTGACATTAAGAATTGACTGGAAAAAAAATCACCTTAAGATTTCTTGGCACTGAAGCATTGTATTTCGCTACTAAATGTTCAGCTGCCCATTTTATTTGTGTACTTTTATTTTTTTGTTTCTAGGACTCAATACCTTTGGACATTGACAATAAAAAATTTGCTGTTTTGAAGGGCACAAATTATCTCATCATAAACTCTGTGTCCTTGGATGATTCGGGCTACTATACTTGCCAGCTGACCTTTCGGCACGAAGCTGGACAATATAACATCACCAGGACCATTCAGTTAGAAACACTTGGTAATGTTTACTCTTGAACTACTAAAGTACGCAATGATGAGCAGGACTGTACATACAGATGATCCACTTTTCTTTGCTTAAAAAATACAAATTTGGTATGAAGTAAACTTTATATTTTCCACATGGATCAATTATACAAATGTGCATATTGTTGAAATATGCGTCACAAGGAGTCATTGCTCAGAACACAAGATATGCAAACGAAAGTTTAATTTATGGCATTTCTATGCAAGGCAGGAAAAGACTGCAAACCTAGAGAGCCATTGCCGGTCAGTTTAGACCAGAGGTGGAGAACTTACGCCCCATGGACCAGATGCGAGCCATGGGGCCTCCCCATCTAGCCCCTTACCGCTCCACAGGGAGTTATTGAGACTTGAAAACAGTTATCTGTTGTCACCAAAAGAAGGCTACAGTGGTACCTCGGGTTAAGAACTTAATTTGTTCTGGAGGTCTGTTCTTAACCTGAGGTACCACTTTAGCTAATGGGGCCTCCCACTGCCGCTGCACGATTTCTGTTCTCATCCTGAAGCAAAGTTCTTAACCCAAGGTAATATTTCTGGGTTAGCGGAGTCTGTAACCTGAAGCATCTGTAACCTGAGGTACCACTGTATTTTTGAGTCTCCTGTGTGGGGCTGAATTTTCTTGTATGGGGTCACCAATGGGAAGGAAACGGGTAACCCTCTTCTCCCCATGTATCGTCACAGCCCAAAACACTCTTCTGTTGAGGTCAAAATAATGTCTCCCTCGGGGTCAGAAAAGTTGCCCAACTGCAGATGCACGGAATATGCACGTCCTGACTCTAAACAGCTTTCCTGGGATGTATTTTGGCAGCGAAAGAAAAGACTCCTACTCTTTCTCATCATTGCAACTGCCAATTGCTAAAGCCCCGAGCTTATCCAGCACAACATTCCAGCTATTTGCTTCCGATAAGAGCTTGAAATAGTTTCAGAAGAGAACTAAGATTGCTGGCTAGTGGCCAGTGGAAGTGTGAGGAATTCGCAGCCTTTGTGGGAGGTAGAATGCTTGTGGCTTAAATGCCTCCGCTTGCAAAACCAAGTAATTTATGCCAAAAGAGAGCCCTGGGAGGTGATTTCCATTAGCTTGGGGAATGCAATATTTAACTAATAGTGGGAATGGGTAGACAAATACACCTATCTCACTTTCCCCTTTTTATTTTTAAATTTGTACAGGTTTCTTTGTCTGCTGCTCTGTTAAATAAATATAGAAATATATGTTAATTTACCTGTTAGTCAGGCTGACCAGCAGGGGGTGGTAGTATGCTTAATGTGTTTTCAGATCAATGTAAGAACTGCACATTCTTCCCCCATTTCAATTTATTTTAAACAAGCTGAGAACCTCTGAAAATTTCACAGAGCAAAGAGAGAGGAAAGAGAGAGAGAGACAAGATCTCTGAATGCACTGGAATTCTGGTCGATGTTCATTCTGGTGATAACAATTACATTTCAGCCGTGCCTTATTCTTTTGAGAGAGGTTATTTCTTTATCCTGGTAAATAAACTATTGCTATATCAGAAAAGTGGATGTAATTCTCTGCAACATCTTTTCTCTGAACTCTCACTAGGCCAAAAGAAGAGAAGCCGACCTGTGATTGTCTACCCAAATGAAAAGGTTACATTAGCAGGTCTCGGTAAGACCAACAATCTAGTCAAGTAGTTTCTGAAAACAAAGTACCGTTATGTTACAAAATAAGAATTATAACTCAGTTTTAAATTTCTTACCAGTGGGTTTTAGTACTACAGTAGTTCCAGCCATAATAACAGCTAATGGTGGCTTTACTGACTTTGCTATAATTGTGGCAGAACTAATGATGTCTGTTGCATCCTGAGGAGTATCCACAATTCAGCCTTTTGCGAACAGGGCCAAACCAAACTTACACATATTGTGTCATGTCATGATTGTCCCCCCTGCCCCCCCTTGTTCCTTCATGTCTTCAAAACTGAGGAAAGGAGTGGAGGAGCTGAACCTTTTCATTGCCAGTTATTTGGGCAGAAACCAGGCTGGTGTGATTTTGATTGAACAAACAGCTGGCCGGACATGGTGACCACTCAACCACCTGCGGCTTCCATGTATTTTAAAACAAATGGAACAAGTACAACTTGAATACAGGAAAATAGGTTTTTGGCTCTAATTATCCTTATCCAGGGATCTTTCGAAACTGAAGTTCTGCCTAGGGGTGGTGTAGGGGTCTAGGTGTTAGAGGTCTTGGCAGATCACCCTCATCAAACTACAATTCCCAAGGCATTTTGTCGCTTGCACTTGCTTTCTTCTTTGGACAACACTTTTAAAAAGTCTTGGCACTTTGTTCCTCTACCATGGTGTCAAAGATATGGTCCATATCGTTGTGAGAACCTATGCATGACACTTGAAGTAGAAAAAAAAGATGACATAGGGTGTAGTGCAGAAAAGAGTGTTCTGTATGTTTGGGGAAAAGTCATCAATATGGAACACTTATTTCTTCTGTTTAATAGCTATTCCGGAAATGTAGGAATGTGTGTGCTCTTTGGATAAACCAGTTTTGCGAAAGAAATGGAAAAGCCACCCCCCATTATTAACCTAAAGGTTTTCACCAGACCTCCTACCAAAATCTTTTTATTTTTATTAAACTTCTATATTGCCCTTCATTTGAGGATCACAGGGTGGTTTACAATACTACAACACCGAAATGCATACTGTAGTAACAAAAGAAAACAATACTGTCTGCCCCCCCCCGGAGCAGTTTTAAAAGGCTATATATTGTTTAATTAGCCAAAGGTTTGGGAGAAGAGGAATATTTTTGCCTGGACCCTAAAGATATGTAAGGAAGGCACCAGTCAAGGCTCCCTGGGGAGAGTCTTCCACAAGCAAGGGGCCACCTCAGAAAAGGCCGCTTCAGTCCTTGAAGTATTGCAGTCCTGAGCAGTTTAAGGCTTCATAGATCAAAAATGGCACTTTGAATCAGACCTGGAAACTAACTGGCAGTCAGTTCAGTCAGGCCAAGATTGACATTACAGTGGTACCTCTGGTTAAGAACTTAATTCATTCCGGAGGTCCATTCTTAACCTGAAACAGTTCTTAACCTGAGGTACCACTTTAGCTAATGGGGCCTCCTGCTGCTGCCGTGCCGCTGCCACATGATTTCTGTTCTCATCCTGAGGTAAAGTTCTTAACCCGAGGTACTACTTGCAGGTTAGCGGAGTCTGTAACCTGAAGCGTTTGTAACCCGAGGTACCACTGTATATGCTCATACCATCTTGCCCTGGTAAGCAACTGCTGAATTCTGTACCAGCTGAAGTTTCTGAATCATCTTCAGAGGCAACCCCATGTATATAACACATTGTGGCAACCTAGAGGTCAAAAGCTGGCTGGGATATGGAGCCCAGAAGCTGATCTGAGATGTGTGCTTGTCTACAGGTCCTAAAAAGAATTGATGCAAGTTACAGGGACTCTGGGTAATTTGAACCAAGAACCTCATGGTCTGGAGCCTAGCCTAGCGAGCTACCATGGATTCTATGTGAGCAAGTCTTCAAATGTAGAAGGAAATGAGGATGTCAACATGACCTCTGCAATCGATAGGCAGTAGGTTTCTAGGTTGGCCTCTATTGTCGTTAAATCTAGGCTGTTTTTTCATCTTTTTAAAAAATAATTTGTATTAATTTTAAACAAATTGTATCACCAGTCAGACAATTTTACAACAACATGTATAATTTTATTGCATCTTGGTAATCATTCGGACAAGTACAGATGGTATGTATCAAAGGGTTCACTGTGTTCTCAAGTCTAACTTGGCATATTTGCAAAAAAAAAAAAAAGCGTTGAGGAAGTGATCGGTATTGCTAAATATTTGCACGAGTTTGAAAGTGATTTCCTTTCAAACAAAGCACATATTTTTATTGTGCCTTCATGGGAGAAGGATATTTTGTACCTAATGCCCTGTGAAGACAGGGCCATCTCCAGCTGATACTGTGCTTTTGAATGAGATCCAGCAAATGTCATTAAAAAAACCAAAAACTTCTCTGCAGCAATAAAATATTCCATGTGCAAACAAGTACAGTGACTCATGCTATTCTAGGCTATTGGAATGTTTGCCTTAGTCAAGAAGGATGTGGTTAAGCCGCACGTTGCTGGCTAGCATAAATAGAAAGGGTCATCAGCTAAACAAGCTTGACTCTTATTGCTTTAATTCTGTAAGAAACTGTTCAGACTCTGCTCAAAAACTCACTTGCCACCAGCATCTCTTCCAACTCCCCTTTTTGGGATGTTGACTAAATAAGTGTTTTTATTTTGAGGCTTCAGGCATCTCTGGGAAATGTTGCTTCTGTGGGCTCTTGTTGCTCATCCAGGGGATGCCTGAAGTATTTCACTCAGCCAGGACAATTATCTGTCACTTTCGCCTTGAGATTGTTGGGGTTGGCTGCATTTTACTGATCCTATTAGATTCTTGTTAGGTAAAGGTAAAGGAGTGGTACCTATTTATCTACTTGAACTTTGACATGCTTTTGAACTGCTAGGTTGGCAGGAGCAGGGACTGAGCAACGGGAGCTCACCCCGTTGCGGGGATTCGAACCGCCAACCTTCTGATCGGCAAGTCCTAGGCTCTGTGGTTTAACCCACAGCGCCACCCGCGTCCCTAGATTCTTGTTAGCTGGTGATAAAAGCTCGGAAGTGTGGCAGTTGTTTATTGCAATGCTCTAGAGCTGATCCACCTATTTCTTGGTTCCCCTACTAGGCTGGATGATTGGTCAAAAAAGGCTTGGTCAAATGTTGCCAAATAATACTCAAGTATTTTTAAAGCATTCTTTTTATCAGGACATTCAGTGCTATTTTTCTAGAAAAAAGAGGTGCTGGAACTCACCATGACTGCCTCCTTTGTTCTCTTATAATGGTGATACATTTCTTTTGTTGCGACCAACCCTGAATTGCTTGGTGATGAAAAGTGGGATATAAATCTTACAAATATATGAAAATTGTAAGCTGCTGTCTATACCGTGGCATTCCTGGCACCATGCAGTGTTTAACAACAATATTTGACTGGTGTATGCCAAGCGCTGAACTGGATGCCCAATATTTGCATTGGAAGTGGGCCAAAAACCAAGACATTTGCAACACTTTAAGTGTCCACAGGTAATCAGACTCCAGAAGAAGTGGTGTGAGAATTGTATTTTCTTCTTCCACCTGTTTTACTAAAAACATTTACCTTTATTTACATGATGAATCTCCTGCCAACCTAGCAGTTTGAAAGCATGTCAAAGTGCAAGTAGATAAATAGGTACCACTTTGGTGGGAAGGTAAATGGCATTTCTGTGCGCTGCTCTGGTTCGCCAGAAGTGGCTTAGTCATGCTGGCCACATGACCCAGAAGCTGTACACCGGCTCCCTCGGCCAATAAAGCGAGATGAGCACCGCAACCCCAGAGTCGGTCATGACTGGATTTAATTTTCAGGGGTCCCTTTACCTTTACATGATGAATAATGGCTAATTGCTTCTCCGGGTAGACTTCTTGGTTTATTTAGTTCAGTTTCTAACACACCTTTCCCAAGGAGTCTGATTTGGTAACAATTAAAACAAAGGGCATGCAATAAAAACAAAAATACACCTACTTAATCCTGGCCGTTGAATGTCAGCTGAAATAAGAATGTATTGAGGTCTTCAGAAGACTTAAGAATTAAGGAGTGGTGATATCCATTATTGCTCAACATGGTACTCAACATTTGTTTGTTCTTGCTTCCATGTTTCCTTTTAAAACTAGGTTCTCGACTGACAATGATATGCAAAGTGCTTACTGGAGAAAGCAGCCATTTTTATACTGAGGTTTGGTGGCTAGCCAACAAGACTTACATTGGTAGGCTTTATCAAAAGGGCAGAGTTACAGAAGGAGAACGTCAGTAAGTATTATTACGCTCACCCCAATCTCTGAGCAGTGAGAGGTGCCAAAACATACCTTAGGTTTAGTTTCTTTAAAATGGAGGTCACTTGAGACAGCAGTATCTTTGGGATATGTGGTTCTATTTACACACATATATATACACAAGATGGTGACAGCAGCCACAAAATTAAAAGACGCCTGCTTCTTGGGAGAAAAGCAATGACAAACCTAGACAGCTTCTTAAAAAGTAGAGACATCACCTTGCCAACAAAGGTCCGTATAGTAAAAGCTATGGTTTTCCCAGTAGTGATGTATGGAAGTGAGAGCTGGACCATAAAGAAGGCTGATCGCCGAATAATTGATGCTTTTGAATTATGGTGCTGGAGGAGACTCTTGAGAGTCCCATGGACTGCAAGAAGATCAAACGTATCCATTCTGAAGGAAATCAGCCCTGAGTGCTCACTGGAAGGACAGATTGTGAAGCTGAGGCTCCAATACTTTGGCCACCTCATGAGACGAGAAGACTCCCTGGGAAAGACCCTGATGTTGGGAAAGATGGAGGGCAGAAGGAGAAGGGGACGACAGAGGATGAGATGGTTGGACATTGTTCTCGAAGCTACCAGCATGAGTTTGACCAAACTGTGGGAGGCAGTGGAAGACAGGAGTGCCTGGCGTGCTCTAGTCCATGGGGTCACGAAGAGTCGGACACGACTAAACAACTAAACAACAACACACAAGATGAAAAGGCTCACAGCATTAACAGGTCTTGGTCCTCTGCCACTACTGCCCTGCCATAGCTTTGGATTCAGGAATGAGAAGGAAGCATCTCTGTGTCTCCTCCCATCCCAATTCAAGATGAGGCTGACCATTTTTGTATAGTTCTCTTACACTTCACTTTGGCATCACCTCCAGCTAGCCACCTAACCGTAACATCATCTAGCTTACCAGCTTCTCCACAAGACTATCACGGGGGACTTTGGCGAAAGCCTTACTGAAATCAAGATGTGCTACATCCCCAGCATTCCCCTGATCCACCAAGTTTGAAACTCTATAAAAAAAAAAGAAATACGATCAGTCCGGCATAATTTGCTTTTGAGAAACCCATGCTGGCTCTTCGTAATCGCAGCATCCTTTTCTAAGTGCTCACAGACGGACTGTTTAATTATCTGTTCCAGAACCATTCCTGGTATCGATGTCAAGCTGACCAGTCGGTCATTTCCCGGTTCCTCTTCCCGCTCCTTTTTAATGCCTCCAGTCCATGGGGACTTCATCTGTTTGCCAAGAATTTTATCTGCGAGTTCTTTTAGTACTCTTGGATGAAGTTCACCAGGCCCTGCAAATCTTAATTTATTTATAGTAGCTATGAGGTCCCTAATACCTGTTTCCCTATCTTGGGCTGCAGCTTCCTTTCTACATCATTTATTATATTTTCACCTTTAAACCGCATTCCAATCAGATTCAGTCACCATAGTATACTTTGTGGCTGAATGAGAATATGAATCTGCATTGTCCTGGTTTTAGTCTGAAAGTGCTTCCAGACAGGTGGTTATTGTGGGATTGGTGCTCCTCCTGCATGCAAGTTTTTTGCAGGGTCCATATGATGTTGTTGGCATCAAAATGGCAGCCCATATTCCCTCCCATTGAATCTGGATTTTTTCCTTCCTGGGGGAAATCCCAAAAGTTTGAGCATGCCAACACTCTGGTTACAGTCTGGAAGCCCCCTGACACACTAACAACTGCATTACAATGGTTCACTACTGAGATCCTGTCAAACCCACTTTTCTTACTATTTTGAATACAAAATATTCAAAATCAGGGTGTTGCAGTGAAATGAACGTATTCCCATGTGCTATAAAATGCTGTGCCCATAGTTATGCACCTCGTTACCCACCCACCACACAATACTAGACTAAAATAATGATAATCAAATTACAGTGATCTTGAAATGCTATCAATTAAAAAAAAGGTGATCCTTGTTAGTATCTTCGCTCACAGGCAGAGGTACCTGGCCTCCCCCGAGGCAATTGAGTGAGATACTGTGTTTACCTTCCGTCTGCGACCTCCCGGCAGGCTAGGTAAACAAACCCGGCGATTCTTCTCATTAGACGTGAGATAGAACACACCCTCTGCTTCTCTGCTTCTCTCTCCCTCCCTGCATTCTCCCAGGGAGGAGAAATGAGACAGACAGGAGTCCTTTTTCCATGTTTTATTCCTGTCACTCAACAGTACATAGAAATGCAACTGTTCCCTTCAGACTCCATCAGAAGAGACTCGACTCCTCCCCTGTACTTCCAGCACAGGTCATATAACACTCTGAGCTAACATCCGGTGCTCAGTACAGAGAATAGGCTCCACCTTTTCCCCAGCAGTACAGCAGCAAACCACAACATCCTGTTTTGCATTCCAGCAATCTGGAGCTGGCTTTTGCCTTGGTGCTTTTTCCCAACAATCCTATAAATTACTGTTTCCTTGTTTTAGGGAACTTGTAGAAAATGATGAAAATTACATTGAGGTCCCCTTGATTTTTGACCCTGTGAAAGAAGCTGATTTCAATACAGACTTCACATGCGTTGCCCATAATAGTCTCGGGCATGAAATACGTGCAGCACAAGTAAAGCAACAAGGTATGTGTCTGTGTACGAATACTATTCTTGCCCTACTTGTTAATGTATGGTTCAGCTCTGCAAGATCTTTACCAGGGTTGAGAATCTGATTGTGCATCATGGCTGCATTGGTAACTGCAAAGAGAATATCTAATTCTTCCAACTCAAGATAGGCTAGGGTTAACCCTTTGTTTGAAAGCCTAGGGGGGTGCTATCAGTCAGTGTAGACAGCATTTGGCTGTGGTGTAGTGGTTAGGAGCAGTAGTCTCGTAATCTGGGGAACCGGGTTCGCGTCTCCGCTCCTCCACATGCAGCTGCTGGGTGACCTTGGGCTAGTCACACTTCTTTGAAGTCTCTCAGCCCCACTCACCTCACAGAGTGTTTGTTGTGGGGGAGGAAGGGAAAGGAGAATGTTAACCGCTTTGAGACTCCTGAAGGGGAGTGAAAGGCGGGATATCAAATCCAAACTCTTCTTCCAAACTCTACATGGAACAGTTCTCAGACAGTATAAGGGTGTTTGTTGGGCTAAGAGAGAGTGGTTCCACGAGGTACAGTGGTACCTTGGGTTACAAATGGCTCAAGTTACAAACTCCACTAACCCGGAAGTAGTACCTCGGGTTGCGAACTTTGCCCCATTAGCAAAAGTGCATCTCAGGTTAAGAACAGTTTCGGGTTAAGAACGGACCTCCGGAACGAATTAAATTTGTAACCCGAGGTACCACTGTATTATGAAAGAGGGATCAAGGAACTCCCTATCCACTTTCTTCAAATATGGCTGGCCTCTCTTGGAAATGGGATATTGGGCAAGATTATACCGTATTGGCCCGAATACAAGCCGCACCCAAATATAAGCCACACCTTTAAAATTGCAGGGGGGAAGAAAAAATACCTGAATATAAGCCGCTCCCTTCCTCACTGCTCCTGGCTGCATACTGGGGGTGGGGTGGTGGGGCAGCCGCACTGCGTTGCTGGCAGCCTTTCCTCTTCCTCGCTCTCTCCTTTTGGAATTGGGGGGGGGGGGAGTGAGGCTTATATTCAGGCCAATACGGTAGTTCCCCAGATCTAGCAGAGCTGCTCTTCTTTTATGCTGTTAAACATTTTAACTTAGTTTCCTCCATTTTTCTTCCTCAAATGTCATACGACCTTTCTGGGAATTCAATACTCCGTTTGAAATATGTGGGCTTTATGAAATAACACCCCTACTTTTTTATTTCGGCTGTGCAAAGTTTGACACCAACTTTTATTTATTTTTATAGAACGCGAAACGTCTTGGTACTTGGCACTCATTCCTGTGGCTCTAGTTGTCGCGATTGCGGGAGGAGTGTGCCTGCATAAATGTTGGAAGAGAAGATCAGCAAGGGGATATATTGCAACCAAATCCTAAAGGACAAAATGTTCTTCTTTTAGCATGAAAACAAGCCAACCGCTCAGTAATCTGCTCCAATATATCAAGAAACCTTTTGGATGAAAACAAAAATCACCCAAGACATTTTGCTGGCAGAGGCAGAAAAGCCTGATGTAATTTCCCATGGTGGTAAAAATATATATTAATGAAATAAATTGTAAATTGTTGCCAGGTAATTTACCTCTCAAATTTGCTGCTTGAGGCTCCTCACACTAGTCAGAAATAAGGCTGGTCCTTTCAGAAGCAGAAGGTGTGTCAGAAGGGCCATAGCTCATCTTGTTGTTGTTTGTTGTTTAGCCGTTTAGTCGTGTCCGACTCTTCGTGACCCCATGGACCAGAGCACGCCAGGCACTCCTGTCTTCCACTGCCTCCCGCAGTTTGGTCAGACTCATGTTTGTAGCTTCGAGAACACTGTCCAGCCATCTCGTCCTCTGTCGTCCCCTTCTCCTTCTGCCCTCCATCTTTCCCAACATCAGGGTCTTTTCCAGGGAGGTGGCCAAAGTATTGGAGCCTCAGCTTCACGATCTGTCCTTCCAGTGAGCACTCAGGGCTGATTTCCTTCAGAATGGATAGGTTTGATCTTCTTGCAGTCCATGGGACTCTCAAGAGTCTCCTCCAGCACCATAATTCAAAAGCATCAATTATTCGGCAATCAGCCTTCTTTATGGTCCAGCTCTCACTTGGGAGAAAAACAATGACATACCTAGACAGCATCTTAAAAAGCAGAGACATCACCTTGCCAACAAAGGTCCGTATAGTTAAAGCTATGGTTTTCCCAGTAGTGATGTATGGAAGTGAGAGCTGGAAGGGGCTAGGGAAGAGGAAATGGCAGGCAGAGGAAAGGGGCCCACAAATCTCTTTGGCGCTTGAAATTATGTCGTCTACTCTAGACATTATTGGGGCTCACAAGTCAGGCACCATCATTAGTTGTCTGAGCCCTTAAATAGCTTTGGAGAAGGTGGAAAAATCAAAACTAGAGACAGAACTACTTGAACCTAAGACGAAAGTGCTTTCAAGAATGTATAACTTGTTGCTTAAATGGAATACTCAAGATGAGACAGTTAAATCAGCTATGATAAAATGGGCTCAGGACATTGGGTACAACATTATGTTTGAAGACTGGGAAAGGTTATGGACCACCGGTATGAAATTCACGGCATGTAGTGCCTTAAAAGAAAACATTATGAAAATGGTATACAGGTGGTACATGACCCCAGTCAAACTTGCAAAGATATACCATCTGTCTGACAATAAATGTTGGAAATGTAAGGAGGCTGAAGGAACATTCTTTCACCTCTGGTGGACATGCCCGAGGGTGAAGGCTTTTTGGGAAATGATTTATAATGAGTTGAAAAAGGTGTTTAAGTACACCTTTTACAAGAAACCAGAGGCCTTCCTCCTGGGCATTGTGGGCCAGAGAGTGTCAAAGAAAGATAGAACTTTCTTTTTATATGCAACTACAGCAGCAAGAATCCTTATAGCTAAACATTGGAAGGCACAGGAGTTACCCACGCTGGAAGAGTGGCATTCGCAGCTGATGGACTACATGGAATTAGCCGAAATGACAGGCAGAATCCGAGATCTGGGAGAAGAGGCAGTGGAAGAGGACTGGAAAAAATTTAAGGACTATTTACAAAAACACTATAAGTTATATGAATGTTGAGAATTTGCTAAGCCTTTGGGAAAAACATGCTTCAGTACTGAGATTGGTAAATGACGGAAACTAAGTTATGATTTAGAAAAGTATAAATTGCAGACTATATAACTAAATGAAAACACAAAAACATACGAAATAAGGTATTAATTTGCTGTTTATTTTTATTGTAAAGAAAGCAGGGGATGGAGGACGTGGGGAAGTCCGGTTGATCATGAAAATTGATTTGAAAAAGTGATTTTTCTTCTATAATTTCTTTTTTTCTCTGTAAAACTGCTTTTGTTGTGTTACTGACGATGTATTCTGACCTTGGAAAAAAAGCAATAAAAAATTATTATAAAATAAAATAAAATAAATAGCTTTGGAGAAGATGGGAACAGGACATATTCCTTACTTAATCCTATTTACTTTTATCTAATTCATTCGCTGAGTGAGGATCCTTTGGTAGCCAAAATGGCACTGTCCATATACAAGAGGCGGGTATCAGGAGGTTTGGGATTTGTAAAACTACAAAAAACTTGAGGGGGGAGGGACCAACGGGGGAGGCAAAGTATAAACAGCCCAATAAGGGCTGGGCATGCTCAGTGGGCAAGGAAGGCTGACTGATACTTGTGGGGAGGCGGTGTGGAATGATGCATTCTGTAAAAATGCATAAGAGTACTCCACATTGCAGCATTTTCTGAATAGGAGTACTCCACTCTCAAATAGTAGTATTCAATACTACTCTCATTTCTTGAAAATATTAATGTGGAATGAATAAAAACACTTCAGATCAGTAATAGAAAGAACTGTTTGTGCAATCCCCGTTAGAATGCCCTCATAACTTTGAACTGTTTTTCCTACGCAATATTCCAAACTGCTTTGAATCTCCCCTCAGTTCTAAAAGCTGTTCAGCAGGCGGTGTTGGAAGGTGCTGTCTAAACCTGTCAAAAGCTCTCTTGAAATGAGTTTCTCAGATATTTGGATGCTGGCAAATGTGTCTAATGTGACTAGAATATAATGTATGGATCTGTCAGCATCTTACCTGTGTATGCATTAAATAAAAAGGGCTTACGAACAGTCTGGGAGCCAAGATATTTTTTCCAGCTCTAGTAGTTCTAAGCTTTGGAAAGCTTTTGTTCTGAGATTAGCAGCTGCACCCTATGGACAAAGATAAAATCTGTGTTGCAACGCTTTTGCTGAAAGAAAGAAGTCAGCCTTCCTTCTTTCAGTGCCAGGTGCTGATGTCATAGTAACCGCAAATTGGCTAGTTTACCAAAAACCTCTCCATCTTTGTTCAGTGACCTCTGTCTGAGAGTTGCTTCATTTTCAAAGGATTCATTTAATGATTCTACATTAGTAGAAAAGAAGGCATATGTAACTATAATTACTTCCATAGGTGACTCTGTTTTTTGTTTTGCTTTTGTTCAAAGGTCGGTAGCTAGAGAATGAAAGGCAGCTGTCATGGTAGACGGGCTGTCTTTGGGGAAAATGGGAAGGGAAATGTAATATTATTACAGACCCAAGTTGATTTTCCAGAAACGACTTGGCTCGTCATTATCTTCTTTCCAGAAAATGATGTGATCAGCAATGTAACAATGCTTTCTGTCCCTTGTTGTAATCCCTGAAAGGATATTGTCTGTGTTGAGTTAACCACAATGTTTCCAAACAATAAATTCTGTATGTAATTATGATTTTATGATTTTAGATTCTATTATCTTTTTCTTTTGGAAGGTAAAAGATAAAACACAACACAACAAATGAAGGGGTCCAGTAGGTAACTCAGAAGTTTTGTTTTATCTTTTACAAAAAAGTTTTATGTCAGATGACTTGTTAATAGTAGAGAGCAGCATTCAGAGGTTTTGAACTGCTATTCCCATCTGTCCTAGCCAACATGTGGTGGCTGAGGCTGATGGGAATTGTATTACTCAACAGTTGGGGGGCACCAAGCTGGGGAAGACTGGATGATGATGATGATGATGATGGTGATGATGATTTCCCTGTCCATCTGGCTGGGTTTCCCCAGCCACTCTGGGCGGCTTCGAACCCAATATTAAAAACATGATACAGCATTAAACATTAAAAACTTCCCTAAACAGGGCTGCCTTCAGATGTCTTCTAAAAGTCTGGTAGTTGTTGTTCTCTTTGACATCTGGTGGGAGGGCGTTCCACAGGGCGGGCGCCACTACTGAGAAGGCCCTCTGCCTGGTTCCCTGTAACCTTACTTCTTGCTTTGAGGGAACCACCAGAAAACCCTCGGCACTGGACCTCAGTGTCCAGGCTAAATGATGGGGGTGGAGACGCTCCTGCAGGTATACAGGGCCGAGGCCGTTTAGGGCTTTAAAGGTCAGCACCAACATTTTGAATTGTGCTCAGAAATGTACAGGGAGCCAATGTAGGTCATTCAGGACTGGTGTTATATGGTCTCGCCAGCCACTCCCAGTCACCAGTCTAGCTGATGCATTCTGGATTAATTGCAGTTTCTGAGTCACCTTCAAAGGTAGCCCCATGTAGAGCTCTTTGCAGTAGTCCAAGCGGGAGATAACCAGAACATGCACCACTCTGGCGAGATAGTCTGCGGGCAGGTAGGGTCTCAGCCTGCGTACCAGATGGAACTGGTAGACATCTGCCCTGGACACAGAATTGACTTGTGCCTCCATGGACAGCTGTGAGTCCAAAATGACTCCAGGCTGCACACCTGGTCCTTCAGGGGCACAGTTACCCCATTCAGGACCAGGGGTCCTCCACCCCCACCAGCCCCCTGTCCCCCAAGAATAGTACTTCTGTCTTGTCAGGAGTCAACCTCAATCTGTTAGCCGCCATCCATCCTCTAACCGCCTCTAGACACTCACACAGGACCTTCACTGCCCTCACTGGTTCTGATTTATTTATTTTTTAAAATAATTTTTTATTAAGTTTTCCATTTAACAATCCAATCATATCACATTAGTTATTCCAAATTATACCAATACATATCGAAAAGTCCAAATATATTGCCAAATTTTAAATTTTTGTTGGGGGTTCCCATGCTTCGAGTTCAGTAAGGGTCCAATCATCTCATATTTCTGCTGCTTTTGGATTCACAAGTCCCATATTTCAATCTTCTTGCTGTTATTGTTTTTCTTCTTAATAACCTCTGAGTTGTTTCCACAAGCGAGTTAAGGCAAGCATTATTATGTTTCTGTGTGAACTTTGTAAGGCTCTCTCCCCCCCCCTTTTTTAAAGCTGGTAAGTCTTTTGTATGCAGTAAATCATCACACACTGATCCAAAAGTCCTGCTCGGGTGGCAGGCGCCATTTTTGTCAGTTCCGATGAAATAAAATCTAAGCGTTTGCTCATTAATTTTCCCAGACCAGTTGCACCATAAATCAGTCTTTCCAGGGGAGATTTTGCCAAGTCAAACTTACAATCCAAACATGATAACAGAGCAATGGTTCACCTCCCCCTCTGACTATCAATCTCGCAACATAGTCTGTCTCATAATGGTGGATTAAGAACAGCGTCACAGGAGAGCCTTTCATTTTCTTTCCAGATCTTCCCAAAAAACAAAGCCTTTAGTTATTTCCACACAGTTTATTTTCCATTCTCACTTGCTATCAGTCATGTGACGGTTCTTCTAGGGGTGGTGGTTGTTAGGTAGTATCATAATAAAAAGAAGAAGAAGTCCCCCCTCCTTTCCATTCCATTTCAACATACCGACATAGCTGTTATTCTTTGATGTTATCTTCTGTACAGTCCATTCCATCACTCTTAACTTCTCAGTGGCAGGCTTAATTAGCAGCTGATGTACCCTTTTCTTTGCTCGAAACATGTGCAATTACTTTTATATCCAATATTTTATCTTAAGTAATGCAACTAGCGTCGCTCTCAGAAGCAGTGTCCAGGAGATCCAAAGCTCACTCAAGGGCTTTCCGTTCAGTGCCCTCACCCCTCCTTCTTTCGAACTCGGGGGTGATTTGTGGGCAACCGCGAACGAGGCTGCATCTTCCCTTCCCCGGGAAGAGTTTTGGGAGGCTGATTTACCTCCATATCAGCCTCTTAATTACCTTGTGTGAGCTGGAGAGATGGTATTGTCGGCCATCTTCCAAGGCGCACCTAGCGCCCCCCCCCCACTGGTTCTAATTTAAAGGAGATGTAGAGCTGGTATAGAGGCTGTAAGTAAAACAGTATGTTCCCTTGGAGCTAATTCCCACAAAACAAGATTCTATATGCCCATAATGTACATTGTCTAGTATGTATTGTATCCAAAATTCAAGCTGTTCAGTATTTTCACACAGTTTTAATGAAAAAATGTTACTTGTACTGTAAGTTTTGTAAGGAAGTCAACCGTTCATATTTTCATAGGGTTTTTTAAATAGCTTTTAAAAAATAACATATGATTTCTAATGTTCAGAAACTGGCACAACAAAATCTTGTTTATTTTATTTAAAAACATATGCTCTGACATTGAACCAGGTAAGGCTGCTTACAATAGCAAAAGTCAGAGATGAAATTGGGCAACAAAGCTAACAAATGAATTAGAACAGTGCAATAGGGATTCATCAGTAGAACTATTGCATAATCATTGGTCAAAAGTTATAATTTGCAGGCACCACACAGAAGCTTGGTTAAGAATATGTGCAGCAATACACCATTTCACTTCGTGCCACATTATACTTCTAATCTAATTTTGTAAGTGTAAGGTGTATGGGACGCGGGTGGCACTGTGGTGTAAACCACAGAGCCTAGAGCTTGCCGATCGGAAGGTCGGTGGTTCAAATCCCCGCGACGGGGTGAGCTCCCGTTGCTCGGTCCCAGCTCCTGCCCACCTAGCAGTTCGAAAGCACGTAAAAGTGCAAATAGATAAATAGGTACCTCTCCGGCAGGAAGGTAAATGGCTTTTCCGTGTGCTGCTCTGGTTTGCCAGAAGTGCCTTAGTCATGCTGGCCACATGACCCGGAAGCTGCCTGTAGACAAATGCCGGCTCCGTCGGCCAATAAAGCGAGATGAGCACTCAACCCCAGAGTCGTCCGTGACTAGACCTAATGGTCAGGGGTACCTTTACCTTTAAGGTGTATAGGGTTCAAATTAGATTTTTCCTCTGGTTGTAGTTGTCTGCCTTTTTTCTTCTATGTCTAGACTGTGGAATAAATCTCAGGGACACCTCCCCACTAGTAGTTGGTTTTTTTACATATAACATGCTTCAAATGTAAGCAGAGGAAGTGGTAATGTGATATGTGCAGTATATTTACTCTTTGAGGTTAATCCCTACCCCAGAGATATTTTAGAGGTAAACTACCAGCTTCCTCACCCTCTTATTTAGTTAACTGTTTACAAGCCAAACCTTTTTTATAGCAGAACAAGCACACTTTATTTAATTAAAGCAGGCATGTCCAAAGTCCATTTTGGGGGCCTAACCCAGCCTGCCCTGTGGTAGTTTATTTTCTGGGGTGAAATCTTAAAAAAACCCCACAACTTCAATCTATTAAAAAGCTCAACAACTTCATTCCTAAAAAAGGTCAAATCTTCACCAAATTTTCATCAAATCTGGCCCTCTTTGAAAAAAGTTTGGACGCCACTGAAAAGAAGGAGAAACCCGTTGATCACACATATTGGGTTCCTGATTCTTTTTACTTTTTTGTGGGGGGGGGCAGATTCCATCTAAAACCGCAGATGCATTTTCATTCCTTTCATTAATTGACCAGCTCTTTATTTTTTTGATTATTTTCTTTTATGATTCCTTCCTTAGGGATTACAGTAATGTCCTTAGGCTGCTCATAAGCCTTTCAAGTGTTGGGTTTATCTCTGGGAACAGAGTTTCCCTTTGCCGTTGGACGATGCTCAAGAAAGCAGCTGGAATCAGTTGTGCGACACAATTCCAAATCACTTGACAATTGTTTCTGTGTATCTGTCTTCATACGTATCATGTTATGAAGGCGGAAGGAAGACTGCCTCCTGCTTTTGGCATTTCCTCCTAGACGTTGTTAACTGTATCAGACTTCATTTATTTGTTTGGCTGCTTGAAGAGGTTTCCTTGATACATAAAAATCTGCTGAACAAGAGCGTGAACTGACTGAAATGCTTATGGGTGGTGAAAGTCAGTGTTTCAAACTGGTTGACCCAGGGGTGTTCTAGGAACGAAAAACCTAACAAAGCTATGCAAGTGTGGGCCTGATCTAGATGGGAGACAATTGGGAATCCCATGTATGATCAGAATATAATACAGTAAGTATTCTAGAAAATTTCCAAATGATCAGAAAGTACCTTAAAAAGGAGAAGGATTGTAGAGCGTCTGGTTTGCATCTAGGCTCCAGGTTCAATTACTCTGGCATCTCCACGCAGGGCTGGAAGTATTCATCTGAAGAGGGCCGGAGAGAGGAAAGGTCCATACAAGTCTTGCCCACAACATCCCTTTGCTTGCTGGCCCATGTTCAAATCTCTTCACTTTCAACACAAATGTCTAAAAGTGGGAGGTCTCCAGTCTGTCTAACAGCCTTTTTTCTATGTTGTTAAAGGTAAAGGGTAAAGGGACCCCTGACCATTAGGTCCAGTCGTGACTGACTCTGGGGTTGCGGCGCTCATCTTGCTTTATTGGCCGAGGGAGCCGGCGTACAGCTTCCGGGTCATGTGGCCAGCATGACTAAGCCACTTCTGGCGAACCAGAGCAGCGCACAGAAACACCGTTTACCTTCCCGCCGGAGCGGTACCTATTTATCTACTTGCACTTTGACGTGCTTTCGAACTGCTAGGTTGGCAGGAGCAGGGACCGAGTAACGGGAGCTCACACCGTTGCGGGGATTTGAACTGCCGACCTTCTGATCGGCAAGTCCTGGGATCTGTGGTTTAACCCACAGTGCCACCCACCTATAGATAACTTTCAGAGGGAGTTCTCTTCTTTAGACTGAGTTGGTTTTAAATGGTGGTTTAGAACACCTTTTTGACCATTGGGTGGAGTTTATTTTGTACCCTATGTCATGCTCCCGTTGGTCTTTAATCATGGTGAGGGGATTTGTAGTGTCTTGGAGTAGTATTTTATATATTGTAGATACCATCCCTTTTCTGTGTCCCTCTACCGTTAAAGAAGGTTCCCCTGTAGGCCTGATACCATTGTGAAGGTGTTATGTTCTTTGGTTAATGTGGTTGCTGGGTTTATGGGGTCTGGGGTTGTGACCATAAGGTCATCTGCAAAGAGCCCAAGTTTGTAGGTATTCAGAAGCATGCTTACTCCAACCTCGGAGACAAAGTACAGACATCCTGGCTAGTAGCTGTGCTTTTCTTTCTGAATTCTAGCTGTAACATCAAAATTGCAATGATGTTTATATTAGTTAAACTCAGTGATAAATATGCTGAAGAACATAGACTGAGAACTAGCATAGGGAGGAAATTGGCAGGAGAAGAATGAGGTCATGTATCTTTTTGTAATTTGTAAGGAAATACAGTAAATATGTTTCCCACACGCTACTCACATGTTCTTTTGTTAGAGCCAGCCATGAAAAAATGCCAGATTTATTCAGCAATCATCTGCCAAGGCTTGCTTACATTCTCATACTGTGATTCCTTCTGGGTGCAATTAAATGCATATTAGGAAATGCATTCCCCTACAAACTACCACAAGCTGTTTTGCAAGCCACAGATCCCACAAAGCTATTTGGAGCTCAGGTAGAACATTTCGCTTTCTCTCATTGCAACTATTTCAGTGTTCACATGCATTGCACATGGCTAAGGTGGTGTGGCAAATCATGGCTCACTGCAAATAGCAGAATAGTTGCTAATAGCTACTGCCAATAATATACACAAGGTGCCTTATATTCTGAGCTGCACATTCCTATGAACATTTACCAGGATGTGATTTCCACTGTGTTGAGTGGGAAGTGTGTGCATAGGATTGCCCCATGAATTCCTCACATAAAGCAGCTTTTATTCTGGAAAAATTGGGAAAGTCACAAAACCTAGGCTGATAGAGCCAGCAATCAGAGCCATTATGAAACAGCAACTTTTCTGTTTTCATCTTCTTATCAGTCACACATCATGCATATAATTCTTACATGGCTTCTACATCAAACCAGATTGCTTCTTGACATTTGTCCGAAACCAGGTCATTCAACCACATCACCCGGTGGGTGCTCATAAACATCTTTGTTTTCAGCTGTGCTCTTTGAAATCTTCCAAACAAATTGAAATGAACCACTGTTCTATTTTCAAAATACAAAAAGGAAACCTTTTGAAGAAGACTTGCTTTTGCAAATAAAGAAATGCAACCAAAGGTAAATATCGTCTTCTTCTTCTTTTCTTCTTGTTGTTCTTCTTCCACATTTTCCAGAATGCTTTCTTTAGTCTAAATCTTAACACGTTTACACAGAACAAACCCTTATCTAATAAACTGTTGTCTCAAGCTAGAACTCACCTTGCTATTGATTCAATGCTATCTTATATCTTCGATGCTATCTTTCTTAGATGACTGGATGGCTTTGAAAGAGAATTAGACTCAACCAGACTCAACCAGCCCTACTATGTTAAATACGTATTCTGTAGTTGACCTCCTTTGTAATGTTTTATTTTAAAATCTTTAAGATAATATTCTAGTTTTCTGTTATGCTGCTTTGACTATATACTCTATATTTGACTTTCTTCAGATTGTTTTATTTATGTTTTATTGATTTAATATGCTGTAAACCGCTTTGAAATTTTTCTTAAAAATAGAAAGTGGCATAGAAAATTTTTAAAGAGACATTTATGGAGAAAAAGGCTAAAAATGGCTACTAGCCACTGTTAAGTATAATTGTTTAATTGACACTGAAATGGAGAATGTCTGATTGTGTGTTACTGAAGGCTTTAACATGGGGCTTTTCTATATTAAGCTCACTGAACATATATATGTAGGTTGATAACTGTTACTGTTTTCTGCTAGTTCTGATGAGGTGTTTAACTTTAGAACACATGGAAGGCTACTGAATTGCAAATTCACCATCTTGGAAGGGTGGTGGCTGTTGTCTTTTGTTCCCAGCCAGTGGGGGAGTAAGGTGCCTCTCCAGGAACTGCATAGCATTTGGGGCTGGAATGAAGGCAGGCTAATGGAGCCTGTGTGAGAGAAAGCTAGGTTTGTCAGCTCTAATTAGAAGTTATTTTATTTTTTATAAGATGCTGAGCATGTGTTTGGACAAGATATTGTGAAACTGTTTGGATGTAACATTTATTGGGTTTTGTTCTGTTATGAGGAAAGTTATGCAAGGAAGGTTTTGAATGGGTCTGGATAATGTTTTATTCCAAAAGGAGTCTGTTTTTATGCACCCAGTTGCTTCAAGCTGCATAATACTTTAATATCTGCAATTGCCACAAAGGCTAGGTTCTACCGCTACTGTTGGAGTTGATATGCCTCCAAATGCCAGTTCCTGGGAATCACAAGTGCTGTTATGCTTAGCCTTCTGTTTCCTTAGGCACCTGGTTGGCTGATATAAGAAGAGGATACTGTAGTAGATGGGCCACTAACCAGATACAGCAGGCTCTTCTCATCTTCTTATGCTGAGATTCCTGAGTCTACCTTTATTTAATTTTGGTGGGGGGTAGAAGAGAAGAATTGGTCATCCACAATACCATTTTCATTGTCCTTGACTACTTAGTTATAATGTTTCTTGAACAATACTTCAGATACAGACTATTTCAAACAGAGTAGTTTGTTTACTCTGTTTGTTTAAAATAGTTATTAACAGGGGAGGCCTCAGTGAAGCTACAAGCTGTGTATTTGCTTGGCTTTGCCTTCCTCCTGCAAAAACATTTGTTTCACAGCAAAAACAACTCCTGATTCACTTCTAATTACTTGGTAGGTGTGAAGGGAACATTACCAGGCATTGCCAAAAAGAAAGATGGTGCTCTTAGTGATTATTTCCATCCTCTGGAAAAGATGGGCCTAGGCCAGACAAGAAGGCTCCTGGAACACAAAGGTCTGCCTGGCAAACTCAGACCCAAGCCAAGCTAGATGGCTCTGGCTTCAGGAAAGAATTAGTGGCTCAATTGCTCATTTTTAAGCACGAGCTCATGGAGAGGGGAGCACAATGTTAAAACCTCTAGGAGCCAAGATGGCTGTGTTTGGCATGCATCTTGGTCACATTGCAACATCAACCTCTGAAACTCTAGACATGGGACTTCAGAACTCAGAGGAATTATTATTTCTGTGTTGAGAAAGCAACTTGATTAAGAAAAATCTGGAGGCAATGCAGCTTTTCATCAGATGAAGAAATGTTCGTTTTTGTGGATGTTGGAAGGCACAGAAGACTGGGAGATTTTGGCTTTAATGTAAGTTAACATGGTTGATGACAGATATACTGGGATTTGAAATAATAGGTGCCCACTTTGAATGAGCACACAGCATGCATACACCTAAAGATGCCACTCTTCCAATATACATTACTTCTCACAATTCATTAAAAAAAGAGAATTAATTATAAAATTAAGAAAAAGTAATGATTAATGAAGGAAAGCCAATAATGGTACTTCAAAATCCTAGCCAAAAGACTAGGTGCAGAATTTGGCGGCCAGGTTCATCATCATCATCATCATCATCATCATCATCATCATCATCATCATCATCATCTTTGAGGCTGGTAATGGCCATGTTGCGAAAGGCGGGAATTCAGTACTGCTGGGGCTTCTGTTTTCATTTATCTCTGTCTGAAATTCACTCTACAATGAGGAAGCCCTCATGATTTCAACCCCCTGAAGCTAGCAAAGTTGTTGAAGGAGAAGGAGAAGCGGGACCTTCACATTGACACATTGCTTGGGAGTGACAAAATGGCGGCTGAACTTCACTGAGGAGACCAGCTCTGAATGTCAAGCCAGGCAGACCAGACAAAGGACACCCACCAACACCAGCTCAACAAAGACAGATACATATAATATTCCAAGTATCATGATGCCTACTACTTTGCTTGATGTTTTCATCTTTATATGCTATATTTCTAGGAGTCAATTTACTACATCTTCATATATTAATAACATGGGTTGAAGCGCAGGGCGGCGGGGGGGGGGGAGAAGATCAGTCCCATCCCCATATTTTTATAGTTCACTAAGAGAGAGGCAGGGACGCGCATGACTCTGTGGGTTAAAACAGAGCCTAGGACTTGCAGAAGGTCAGCGGTTCGAATCCCCACGATGGGGTGAGCTCCTATTGCTCGGTCCCAGCTCCTGCCAACCTAGCAGTTCGAAAGCACGTCAAAGTGCAAGTAGATAAATAGGTACTGCTCCGGTGGGAAGGTAAACGGCGTTTCTGTGCACTGCTCTGGTTCGCCAGAAGCGGCTTTGTCATGCTGGCCACATGACCCGGAAGCTGTACGCCAGCTCCCTTGGCCAATAAAGTGAGATGAGCACCGCAACCCCAGAGTCGGCCACGACTGGACCTAAGGGTCAGGGGTCCCTTTACCTTTAAGAGAGAGGCAGGAGTGGGGTTTCTTCTTGGTTTTCTTTAATTTATGTTAAATTCACTGCCACAGCAACTTCCCCCACAATGGAGTAGTTTTTACCTTAAAGTCTAAGTTCTCATTCTATGTTTAAGCACATAGACAAAGATTCTGTGAAAGTAATATAGCCTTTTTGATCAGACTGTATACTTTCTTATCTACTTGATATGTCTTGCTGATTTGTTGTGAAACTGAGGGCTAGGTAATTAATATTAAAGCTTTCTGTTCTCTGTTACATCATTTTTAGTCCTCTTCTGCAAATATTCATGTAGTGAGTGAGAAGGATCTATGTTCTCATACTACTAGCATGCCTGGAGAACCTGAAAAATATATTTGTTTGGGGGGCACATGAAACTAAAACATGATGGGTCCTTTTTCATGGAAAACCTCCATGTAGAGCCTCATAAGGTGATTTTTAAAAAATTATTGAACTGAAAAAAGCAGATGAATCACTGACTTCAAACTAATATATTGCTTGAATGCTTCACCTATAGCACTGCCATGATGTCCCTATTTTCATCAGAGAAATGTTGGAGGGTATGAAACAAACAAAACAGCACATGGAAGGAACTGGAATTTAGTCTAGCTCTGAGCACGTTTGCGGATCCTTGTTGAAAAGCTTTGAACATTAAATGTTTGGGATGTAATCTTAGGGAAGGTCCTGCTCTGTGGCAATTATGCATGATATAATCACTATAAATAAAGGTGGGGAAACAGTTTTTGTTTTACCTGGAAGTATCCTCCCTACCCCACCCCCCCAAAAAATTGGTTCACCCATGGAGTCTGCTAGAGTTGGGCTCTATTTTTCCTAATTACTACAGGAACTTACCAAATGATCTCATATGCTGTCTGCTCCATCCTAATCCCTGTCACCTGGAACTCATACTAGAGTCATAAATCATGAGTGGGGTTGATAGTCATTTTGGCTCAGGAATAGCCTGTCAAATGCCTGTGTTGGCATCTATGGTGGTGGCAGCCAGAAAAAGGCCTATCAGGCATATTTCAGGAGCTATTGCCAGACCCTTCCTTGAGAGTGGTATGCGCTATTCTCAGGAAGCGTCTGGCAGTTTTAATTTTGGAGGGAGGGTCCCCCAATGAGAAGATTTAAGGATATATTACTGCATCTGTTCTGAAGACAGGGGTTTCTCCTCAAAAAACTTTGTTCAGACTGGTGTGTTTGTTCAGACACCAGTGCTGGTGCTAACGCTAATACTACATTAAAAAACAAAGCAAAACTGAAAGTGAAACTGATGAGGCTACTGAAAGTCAAGAAGTAGCACCATGAAGGATAATGCAGGAAGGCAGAGTTATAGGCTGCCAACAAACAGGGGTGCCAACTTGAATAAAAATATGTGGAGGCAGGTAAGCCCCGTATCTGTTAGGATTCCAGCTCTGTGTTTGCAGTCATGGGATTGTTGTCTATCATATGACGGTGTATGTTTTCATTCCACAGTGTGGGAAGTGACGGAGACAGGATGTTTGTATTACTGTGTTCCGTGAAGTGGGACTATTGTCCTTTGTTTCTTTCTCTTTGCTGTCTGATGAGAAAGAGGAAGGAGCTAAGTCAGAATGCTCTGAATGTATTATATGTAAATAAAAGTAGATTAGCCAAAATGCGGTGCTACTGGGTTCTGTTACTTAAACTGCCAATACTCTGCAGGATCATAAGTGTTCTGATGCCTCTTGGTATCAGTTGGTGTGATGTTCGGGCTGAAGAAAGCTTTTGAAGCTCCTGAACGATTGACCAGGAGGGAGAGAACATGCCAGTCGGGCATGTGTCTCTACCAGAGTCCTACACGAGAGTAGGATGATCCTAACAGTATCATCAATCACAAGACACGGTGCACGCACACCATCTGGATGGCAATGCCCATTAGCTTGGGGGAGGAGGGGGGGTATCTCAATTTTTTTATTGGAGGGCCCGAAAGGACCTCAGCTCCTAGGAGTTGGCTCCAGAGCCACTAACCATGCCACTGCCCACTTCTCTGTGCTGGTTGAGACGGTAGTGCTACTCAGTTGTGCTAGAAGGCTGGAAAACGGGCAACAAAGCAGCACTTGTGGGCAGGGGAACGGGAATATACATGATGAAAATCACAGGAATGCACTTGTTTGGGAAGGACATTGTTTCGATTCTGTGGCACAAATCAATCTGCAAATTTTGTCCATACCAGATGAAAAGGCTGCTGTGAAACTACCCTACATGGGATGTCCGTCCGCCCATAGTGACTGGAAATGCATTAAAGTTTATTATCTGCCCTCTCTGCTCCAACATTTCTCTGTGATGCCGAGGCTGAAGAAAGGTGGGTGTGGGCCTGGCAGTTGATTGGCTCCCCATGGATGCAACTGTTCCCACCATGTGGAAGGGGAAGCAAGACTGTCTCCTGGATGTGCTCCTCCCATAGTCTCTGTGCTCTATTAAATATATTACTATGTTACTCTTGCTACTATAATTTGTTAATTTGAATAAATAAGGTTGTTTGGAAGAGAGAGTGAGAGAGAGCGAGAGAGCGCTACCTTGCCATCCAAAATGGCACCCCAATTTTTCCTGGGTGGGGCCTTGAGCCAGAATTGAATAGAAAGGAAGTAAAATAAGCCCTTGACGGACAGTACACTGTCCTGGGTGCTGACCCAAGATTAATCTAGAAGCCAGTGAGGAAACTGCGTAGGACTGGTAGTTTATAGTATGTCTGAAAGAAAACCATATGCCTATTTCTACTTCAGTGAATAAAGGTCACAAGAAAAACATCTGGGATATGATTAGCTATCACACAACCTTTTAAATAATGCTATGGAAAAATTAAGGGCATTGTGAAATTACTTTTTAATAGGCTATGTCTCAGTCTGCGCCAAATCTTGATTTCCTGGAATCATTTTTTTAATCATCTGTTTATCATTCTTGTTGTGGAATCAAGCCAAGTGAAGCAGCACAACTAGATACTTTGAAGTCTAGTAATGCTACCACAATTTCCACTGTGTGTGCCTGAACTACTGACAGGACGCCTTTCCAATTAACAAAGTAGCACTTAGCTCGGCTTTCCCAGTGTGACTTTCCAGGATTTCAGGTATACAATTCCTGCGGTGGCTGGCCCATTAGGGCAAATAGGATATTGTTCTACTAACCTCAGTCTTGATTCCTCCAAGACCACCAGCCTGCATTCTTACTTAAAACCAGCCCTGGCTGCCTGCTTACTCCTCTGTAGTCCTTGTACAACTGAGCAGGGAGGTGGATGGGGACAAAGTAATTAGTTGGCTAGTCCAGTAACGGCTAGACCAGGCACGTCCAACAGGTAGATTGTGATCTACTGGTAGATCACTGGACGTCTGTGGTAGATCACTGGTAGATCACTGCCTCCCCCCAAAGAACCTCAACAACTTTGGCTCCCCTAAAAAAAGCTCATTTTTTTGCCCTGCATCCCTCAAAAACGGGGCTTTCCTCCTCCCCAAAAAGCTCAACAACTTTGACCTGAATCCCCCAAAAGGGGGTAGATTACTGCCAGTGCTTAACTCTGTAAGTAGATTGCAGTCTCTTGGGAGTTGGCCATCCCTGGTCTAGACTATGTAGAGCAGAGATAGACAACAAGATGTTGCTGAACTACAACCTGCACCATCCCTCACCACCAGCCATGCTGATGGGAGTCATAGTCCAACAATATCTGGAGGGTGCAACAGCTGCTACCCTTGCTCTAGAGGGCTTATCCTTCTTTAGGTGGAGATGCCTAGATGGCAGATTAGCTGGGAATTAACCTGTAAACTTGCAATTCAACTGGTTTCAGTACCTTGATCTGTGAAACTCACCTAGGCTGGATCTACACTGACCTGTTTAACATTATTTCCCCCTGTTAGAAAGATATAGATATGCCATTCTAAAATGCCACAGGGCATACCTGTTAATTACCTTGGCTTTTTTTTGGGGGGGGGTGAGTGTTAAATGTAAGTAATACCCGGCCACGCCATTTTCCAAAACGCTGTTTCTTTCCCTGCTAGGATGGAAGAAGCAAAAACACGGGAGGAGAAACTGAACACTGTCCCTTGAATACCATTGGAGGAGGGATCAGAGTTTGAATGCAGTAAAAAAAAGGGCAAAACACTACATAGGGACATATGAGGAGTGTTTCACCTATATGGCAGCAGAAAATGATTAAAAATTAAGTGATAAAAAGACAAGGTAATAATGCATTATGAATGTAAAAAGTAGGATGTCATGTGTCCATCTGCAACAGGGGTAGTCAACCTGGTCCCTACCGCCCACTAGTGGGCGCTTTAGGATTCCGGGTGGGCGGTGGGGGGGCACATGTTATTGTAGCACTGGTGGGCGGTAAGGAAATTTTACCATCAAGAAAGTTGCATTAGTGGGTGGTAGGTATAAAAAGGTTGACTACCCCGATCTACACTATCAAAACCATTCCTTAACCTTTCCTTAATGTTAAAAACCACGAGTGTAGATCTGCCCCTGCTTTTAGCTGTTTGTGGATTCCCCTCTGGAAAAAAAATATTTTTCATAGCATCATACTGCATGATTCCCAGTGATGAGGCCAAGCACAAAGGATCTTGGGTGGTACTTCAGTCTGAAAGAAAAAAACCCCTCATAGCATTCACTAAGCTCTACATTGTATATTCTATACAATCTGACTGTCCCAAACCAGACAGTTATACAGCAGTCAAATAAACTGGGATGCCTGTGGTAATGAAACACAGTTGTCTGAAGTGTTCAGCAAATATTATTTTTCTCCACGTTCTTCTTAAAGCAAATGTAGTGTTTTCCTGGAACCCTGCATGCCACATGCTGAAAACTTTGTTAATCCTGTACCATGCTAGAGAAAAGTTCAAGCTCTTGCTGAAAACTTCATTTTGTTAACTTAGAAACCACCAGTGTGGCAACAACTGCATTCCATTACTCAATCTGGATGAGAAAGGCACTTAGCACATTCTATGCGGCTGATTCCTGCCACTGTAAACTGGATCCTGAAGCATATTATATCAATTTAACCAGATTTTGAGTGAGTATCCAGTTTCAGAAAAGCATGGGGGAATAAAGGGTACAAGACTTTTAGCTCAGGCTCCCATATTATAACCTCTCGTTTTGTTTATTTATTACTTCACAGGGTAAATGTGTTCAAGCCTCCAAAAAAGGGTCAAAGGACAAGCTGTACAGCTGTTCCCATTATGCATATTTACTTAGGAATAACACCCACTGATTCCCATAAAGTGTGTATAGATTGTAAAATGCTAGTGTCACATTTTAGCATGGTGCTTTGCCTGTTTGCTTTATTTTTTGGTGAGAACTACTTGTTCGCATGTAGCTGGGAATACTTGAGAAGTACATGCAGGGCTGTCCGTAGGATAAATACAAACACAGCCTCTCAATTCAACTTGGGCCCCCCTCAGACCCACAACCCAGGCAACCGCCTAGTTCACCCACCCCTAAGGCCAATCCTGGTTAGATGACACAAATAAAAAAATATAACTAACAGCACAGTCTGGTTGTGATCGTTTTGTCTGCTTCAGCCAAGAAAAGGGGGCTTGCTAAGGGCCCAATTTGTTTGCATGTAGTAGTAATAATAATAATAATAATAATAATAATAATAATAAGTGTTTTTTTGCATGGCAGCTCAAAGGGACTTATAATATTTTAAGCAAAAACCAAGCACATACATACATGGAAACCAGCATTTAAAAAAAGAATCTGAAAGACAATTCTATTTTTTAAAAAGGTAGATCGAAACAGCCCAACCCCACAAAAGGCTATAATTAAAAGCCAAAGCCTGATGGAATGAATGAATGATCTTCCTTAGAAGATACGTAATTATGGCATCAAGCAGTGCTTTTTTAAAAAAAGAAGAAGAAAGGTGTCGGTACTCACTATGAAGTTTTTGCAGTAAGCGCCACACTTTTAATATTGGGTGTGTGTGTGTGCTGGTACTGCATATCCTTGAGTACCCCCAGAAAAAAAGGCACGGGCACCAAAGGAGACTCATTCTATAAACAGGGAGCCACCACTGAAAAGGCCCCTTCTCTTGTTGCTGTCCTCGAGACCTCCTGCTCAAAGAAGGGCCCTCAGATGATGATTGCAGTTTCCAGATGGGTTCACATGGGGAGCAGCAGTCCTTGGAGAATTGGGGTCCTGAGCCACAAAAGACTTTATAGGTCAAACCCAGCACTTTAATAGTGCCAGTTTTATTAAAAGTGCTATCCAGTTAAAGGGAGTCTTCAGAATGGGTTTGTAGTTATGCTCTCCCCAGGGAGGTTTGGCTGGTGCCTTCATTATACCCCTTGAGGCGGCAGGTGGAAAGGTTTTTCTTCCACCTGGGCCTTGGGCTGACGGACGTGTGAAATATAGAATCGTAGACTTGGAAGGGACCCTGTGGATCATCTAGTCCAACCTTCTGCAATGCAGGGATATGCAGCTGCCCCATAAGGGGGATCAAACCTGCATCCTTGGGGTTATCAGCACCATGCTCTGACCCAGTCTTTGTTGTTGGAGGGGGAGGTTATTGGTTTCTTTTGGTTCTTAATTTTATTATGCATTTTGTGGTTTGTTGGTTTGTTTTTGTTCTTATTTTTATTGTGTTTTTCATACTGTCATGTTGATGTTGTGAGGCGCCCAGATAGGTACAGACGAAAGTCGGTCCACAAATTTAATACATAATAGTAATTTTCAGTGATGTATGGAATTAATAGTGATGTATGGAAGTGAGAGCTGGACCATAAAGAAAGCTGATCCCCGAAGAATTGATGCTTTTGAATTATGGTGCTGGAGGAGACTCTTGAGAGTCCCATGGACTGCAAGAAGATCAAACCTGTCCATTCTTAGGGAAATCAGCCCTGAGTGCTCACTGGAAGGACAGATCCTGAAGCTGAGGCTCCAATATTTTGGCTACCTCATGAGAAGAGAAGACTCCCTGGAAAAGACCCTGATGTTGGGAAAGATGGAGGGCACAAGGAGAAGGGGACGACAGAGGACGAGATGGTTGGACAGTGTTCTCAAAGCTACCAGCATGAGTTTGACCAAACTGCGGGAGGCAGTGGAAGACAGGAGTGCCTGGCATGCTCTGGTCCATGGGGTCACGAAGAGTCGGACACGACTAAGCGACTAAACAGCAACAAGAAGTAATTTTTCTTCTTCTCCTCGCCCAGTCCCTAAGGCTGATTTCTGAGGAGCCAGGCAGGTGAGGATCAAGCTCGCGAGACTCGGCTTGTTCCCTGAACCAGGATCCGGGATCCGAGTCCATTCTTCCGCGCCTGGGTGATTCAGAGCAGCCCCGGCGCTTCTGGCAGCGGCGACCCACCGCCTCCTCCGTCCCGCCCAAGCGTCCAGGGCCGCCAAGGGGCGGGCTTCGCCTTAACGGGCAGGGGCGGAGCTCCCCTCGGCCCTCGGTGCCTGAGGCGAGTCGTGGCGAAGCTGCCGGCCGGGAGAGTCCAGGTGAGGAGAAGGCGCTGGGCGCGCGGGTCTGGGTCGGCTGCTGAGGGGTTGAGAGTCCGCGAGGGGGGCAGCTCGCCGCCGCCGCCTCGCCTCTGTATGAGGATTAGGCGCAGCCGTCTTGCGTGGCTCTTTCTCGAGTACAAGAGGAGCGCGCTGTGTGGGGAAAGAGTTTGGGCAAGTTCCTGGCACCGGGTGAGTCACGCTTTGGACCCGGCAGCGCGGCCTCTTCTTGCCCGCGAGGACAGGCTGGCCTGGGGCGTGAGGGGGCAGCAGGTTCTTCCAAGAGCCGCGGGGAAGAGACCGGACGGGTTCCTCTCGCCTCCGCCGCGGGCTTCGCCGTTGCCTTTCCTGGCGCCTTTGAGGGGGGCAGATCAGCAGGTGGAGAAAGGGAGCTTCAGCTGCAGTCATTTCTGAGGAGCCCAGACAGACAGACAGTCAGACAGAAGCCAACTGGGCATCCCTCTATAGAGGTGTCTTGTTTAGGCAGGTTGCTGTTAGTCTTGAATGTGTACAGAGCTGTTTCCCTTTTTTTCAGCAGCCTGCCTTGACGGACACTTTCCCGAAATGGGCTTAAGAGGCCCTTTATGAAGTTGACCTGAGTGGATTTAGAAACACGCAGGATCCAAACAGGTTAGAAATCTAATCTGGTTTCCGACTGGGGCCTGTTAATATCCTCTCGAGTTCTCTACCACGAGCAAACTATGGTTTTTACCCCTTTGAGGGTTTTTCTGACTTTTTACTAAAGTGGGCAAAAGGACATCAGACAAGATACCTCCTTTTCAAAGAAGCACCTTCTAAAGAATCAAGGGATTGCGTTTAACAAGCTGCTAGTCCCTATGATTTTCAGAGAGAGGGAAAGCACCAAAAATCTCAGTTTTTTAAATTCCACTCTGTTGGCAACAACCCATCTCCAAATGGCATATTTGATTCTCCTAGACTTATGAATGCTAACTGATCTCCCCCAATGCAAGGCCTGTCTTTGGAAATGGCAGTATTTGGTATATGATGTGTAACTTATTTCTGTCCATACCATACCTATTCCAAATGCAGCTGACTCCATAGGTTTGGTCCAGTAATTTGGGGAGGGAGGCAGTTTCACAAAGTTAAAAACATAGGATGGTATTCAACGAACTCAGAGTAGACTTATTGAAATTAATGCACAAGACCAAGGTCCATTAATTTCCATGGGTCTACTCCAAGTTAAAATCACTTGAATACCTGGAAACTTATTGCCTTCCAGATGTTGTTGAATCACAACTCCCATCAGTCCCGGCAAGAATGGCCAATGGCCTGGGATGTTGGGAGTTGTACCTCAGCAACATCTGGAGGGCCAAAGGTTTAGCACATCTGATGCAATTCACAACTTAAGCTAACTTCATTGATTTCAGTGGGTCTGTTCTGAGTATGACAACTTGGTAGGTGTGGGCAATTTAAATCCACCCTTCCCCAAACAAGAACCGAGTGATTCTCGTCCTTGATGGCTAGCATGTTAAGTCTTTGCTCGGAACTATTAAGTGATTCATGGGTGATGCATTGGCAATACATTTAAAGTTCATAAGTGATTGAAAATCCAAGCATGCCATTACATTCTCTCTGGTGCAGGTGTTAAGTGTTTTCAGTTATATATATCCAGTGAGCCTTAGCTTCTTTTGTTCCTTCGTGTCTCTCAGAGTTAAAGTTCTTGTTTGCTATTTTGGTGCAATGTGTAAATGGGACATTGTTGACTTTGCTGCATATTTTCTGGGTGATGGTAGCTATGAGGTGCTGAGTGAACTTTCCCTGTTAACTTACTCTTGCCTTGCTTTTGACCACTCCTACATCTGGAGGGGAACCAGTTGAACTATGGCTTGCCTTTCTCTTGAATGTGGCCTGCATAGATTGTGAATGTGACCAACATTGTGTGTTAGACATTCTGAAGTTCTAGTTGCTAAATCAATGATTATCAGAAGCAGAATGATTTTTATTGGATTTCTCATTTGTCCTTAACTATAAGGTTCCAGGTTACAACAGTATTTTTTTAAAAAAAATCTGTTAAAACAAATTGCAATCAGGATATGTATTTGGAGTGACAAAGGCCAGGGTAAAAAGGTGAAACTTGAAAGTAGTATGGGGGTCTATTGTGAGTTGCATTCCTGTAATGAATGTGCTTACTTCCAATTCTAAGATTCGATTATCCAGAATTGAAGTGCAAGCTCTAAGCTTGCAGTGGTTTATTGCTCTTCACCTTTATGTCGCAAGTGACCTGCTAATAATGTTAATAAAGGCTTAAAAATTAAAAACAAACTAGTGACTCACTTGATAGTGATATTCATTTTAATAATAGTAATTGAAACTGTGTACAGTGGTGCCTCGCAAGACGAAATTAATTCGTTCCGCAAGTTTTTTCTTCTTGCGAGTTTTTCGTCTTACGATGCACGGTTTCCCATAGGAATGCATTGAAAATCAATTAATGTGTTCCTATGGAAACCGCCTTCAGACCAGGTCCGGGGACAGTCTGTCCCCCGACCTCTTCTGAAGGCTGGGGGGGGGGGACAAGGGCTTTTCTTCCCACCCCCAGCATTTTAAAAAACCCCGGGACAGCGGAGGACTTCTCCGCTGTCCGGGGCGATCTTAAAATGCTGGCGGGCGGCATTTTAAAATCGCCCGGGACAGCGGAGGACTTCTCCGCTGTCCGGGGCGATGTAAAAGCCCCTGGGAAGGCAGGCAGGGGGGACAAAGACTTTTGCCCCCCGCCCGCCTTCAGAAGAGGTCCTGGACCTCTTCTGAAGGCGGGCGGGGGGCGAAAGTCTTTGCCTCCCCGCCTGCCTTCAAAAGCCGTCCGGGAAGGCAGGCAGGGGGGAGCAAAGAGCAAAGCCTTTCGGCCCCCGCTGGCCTTCCTGGACCTCTTCTGAAGGCCGGAGGGGGGGGGGGGAAAGGCTTTGCTCCCCACCACCAGCATTTAAAAGAGGTCCCCGGAGATTTCCCTATGGGCTTTCGTCTTGCGAAGCAAGCCCATAGGGAAATTCGTCTTGCGAAGCGCCTCCAAAACAGAAAACCCTTTCGTCTTGCGGGTTTTCCGTCTTGCGAGGCATTCGTCTTGCGGGGTACCACTGTATGGGGGGTCCTAGTTTGCTTTTAAGCATCACCTTTCTAAAAGAAGAATGTCTGCTTCTGGTTTATTTAGCATAGAGCACTGCGTGTGTTTTATGGAATGCCGGCTATCTCTTTCCAGGCATTAATAAATCAACTGCTGACAGAATAAACAGCACAAATTAAGGTCCAAGGCTAAGTGCAAGGCTATAATTTCTTGTAACTCCTTTGTAAAGTTTGCAGTTGGATTGTGTCTATCCAGCCTGGGCTGTGGTTAGTCTGCACGTGTTGGATGTAAGGAGGAATGTCAACTTAGGATGGGTTAGGTCCTCACATGACTCTGTGCCAGGTAATGTGGCTGTATTAGTCAGCTTGGGCACGCTGGATTCTGTGTGTTGAGGTGCCACTTACATGTGATAGTCAACCATTGTAGATAAGCTGAGTGAGGTTTAGGCAATGTGTGTGGAAGGGAGCTGAGCCTGGTGGCTGCAATCTTGATGCAGTGCTGCACATTCTGTACATACACATTTGCAGTGGCGTAGCATGGGTTGTCAGCACCCGGGGCAAGGCAAGTAATTTGCGCCCCCTAACCCATGGATTTGCGCCCCTAACCCGTGGATTTGCATCCCCTAACCCTAACCCCCAGATGTTGCGCCCGGTGCGGCCGGCCCCCCCTGCACCCCCCACGCTACGCCACTGACATTTGTTAATTTGGGGGAAAGGATTTGGTGCCTCCAGACTATTAACCCAAGAGCGCTGTTCTGAAAGTCAGTGACCAATACAGCATAGATATGGATTGTTGCTAACATCTCCTGTTAGCTGCTTCCCAAACCAGCAGTTGGAACACAGTGGATGCGGAGTAAATGTGAGTATTCCAGAATTCCAGAACTCTTTTTTTTAATATAAAAAATCATGTTTGAAATTGTTGTGTCAGAATTTAAACTTCAAGAGTCAATGCTGAATTTGTAGGTGCTAGGCCTTAATAATTCCCCCCCCCCCCCGTAGAGCTACATTTGGAAGAGCATTGTGTGTGTTTCATGGGTGCCAACTCCCTGGGGCCCTGGGCACTTGGGCACCCACAAAATTCCCTATGAAGGGGCTAAGCACCCACAAATCTGGATGCAGGGGGCATGCATACTGCATGGCACCGCACCCATGACCCCGGGCACCCACGTTCACAAGGCCAAGGTGGCACTCCTGGTGTGTGTGTAAGCCGAAGCAAAAGTGGCAACTTTTCAGCACCTATTGAATACCTGCTTTGAAAAACATACTACCCTTTTGCAAAAGGAAGGCTGAGTGGAGTTAACCATGAGCAGGCTGAGGACAAAATACTAACAGTGGCTTTTCACTTGACATTTTGTACTAAGTGTTAGGGAACATGGACATCAGGCCGCTTGTGAAGGGCATTTGTACGTTTCATTTATTTACAACTAAATACTACTACACTGCAGTTTGATTTCAGGTGGCTTACAATCTCCTAACATCCCAGTAACACAGCACAGTAAGCAAAACCTCATTATCCAAGGTTGACCGATTTTAACTTTAATCCTGCTTTCTGCCATTTTTTATTAGGAAAGAAATTAGACTGCAAGTCTTATAATTTCATCACACCTCTCTTAAAAACTGGTGCTACATTGGTTGCCTTCCAACCCTCCCGTGAGGATTTTGAGTTTAAAGACATTTTACATTTTTAGCATTAGATGACCAACTGCTTCACATTTTTATGTTATTTACGAACTCCTGATGCTATCCAGACCGAGGGCTGGCTTTTAATGTGGTGTTTAGCCCTAAAATTTTAATCTTATTTTTATCCAACATCCTTTTCAGAGAAATCAGACGCAAATATTCTGTTTCTCTCCAAAGTCCTTTTCGAAGTTGTTTTTCTAATGGTCTGACACTCCCAGGCTCGCTCACTGCTTGTGATTTTTAAGAAATTTGTATTCCCCACCCCCTTCGTGCCCCTAACAATATGCTCAAATATCTTCTCATGTGCCTCACTGGTAACTTGTGTTTGTTTTAGGAGAGCTTATTTTCTCTTTTTTTGTCCTCTTTATTTAGATTAGACTTGCACTTTTTAAAGAAAAGAGTCTTGGCTTTTGCAGCTCTATTGACGTGCATTACTAACCACACATCCTGTTGGGTTTATTTCTTAATCCATGGTGTGCACTCCAGACGAGCTTCTGTTGTTGTGGTTTTCAATAACTTCCAATACTCCAGAATACTTTCCCTTTCAACGTCATTATAATGCATCTCCACCATTTGGAGGAATTTTCCTCTCTTGAAATTAAACGTGACCCTGTTGAACCTTGTTGGTGGCTTCCCACTTCCATTTAAGTTGATTTGATAGCACTGTAGTTACTGTTCCTCGCTAGTTTGGCAGCATCTTTGTCTTGTACCAGATCCAAAGTATCTCCAAGAATGAAGGACCTCTCAATACCAGCTGTGTAGAACAGGGGTCAGCAAACATTTTCAGACCTTGTGGGGGCCCAGACTATATTTTGAAAAAAATAATAATGAACGAATTCCTATGACCCGCAAATAACCCAGAGATGCATTTTAAATAAAAGGACACATTCTATTCATGTAAAAACACGCTGATTTCCGGACTGTCCGTGGGCCAGATTTAGAAGGTGATTGGGCCGAATCCAACCCCCGGGCCTTAGTTTGCCTACCCATGGTGTAGAATGAAACTTGACAGGAAATCTAATTTTGTTGATTCTGGCCAACAAGAAAACAATGCTAGCAGAATTTATTCTTATTATACACGTCCAAGGAGACTAGGTCTTCCAAGTATCCATATTTTCCTGGCTAACAGTCCTGGATTTACAGAAGCCATACCGGTTTCTGATTTGATCCTGAAATGTCCTTTACCTTAGGATGTCCCTATTTCCATCGGAGAAATGTTGGAGGATATAGGACATGCCCAGGGCTTTTATAGCCAGAACTCACCAGAACTGAGTTCTGGCACTTCTCAGGTGGGCACCATGGCCGTTCTAAGAGAACAAGGGGGGTGTTCGTGGTGAGTTCCAGCACCACTTTTTCTAGAAAAATAGCACTGGATGTTCCTATTTTCATTGGAGAAATGTTGGCGGGGATGTAACTGTTTACATCAGAGAAATGTTGGAGGGTATGGGATTGTGAAGGCCAGACCGCCCAAAGTATATACAGCATGTTTAGCAGTGATCACTACTTTCCCCCAGAAAAAGCAGTGACGCGAAATCTCCCATGCAGCACATTTGCAGCTCTTGTGAATGTGGAATATTGGGTAGGAGCTAATGCAGGGAAGTGTCATGATCAGCTGTGGAATGTTGTTTGTGGCAGTAATTCTTACAAGGTAGTGTTTTTCAACCTGGTGCCCTCCAGATGTGTTGGATCACAACTCACACCAGCCCCGGTCTTTGGCTGCGCTGACTGCGGCTGATGCGAGTTTGTATCTCAATGCATCTGGTCACCAGCTTGGGTGAATCTGCTGCAGTGTATGTGGTCAGGTTCCTGTGTACCTAAACCACTCAGCAAAGAGCTAAGAAATTTCCAGTATTTCTGTAAATGGGGGTTCAATAGTCTGTTTTCTTGCTGAAAATGATTGTGGCAATGGTTGAGCTGTTGATGCAGCCTGGAAATTACTAATATCTCTCAATTTGTGAATGCATATAGATTGGTATGGCAGAAGCCAAGCTTGTCATGAACTTTCAAATAGCCGTTTGCATGGTGGGAAGTATCACTTTTTAAAAATCCTTTCAACCCTCTGATGTAAATTAGACTGAGAGATGGTAACTGGCCTAAGGACACACAAAGGGTCCAGGATCTGAAAGCAAATTCATTTCATACACCAGGTGATCAAAAAGGGCTCTTTACGAAATGTTTCTTCTTTTACACCATTGATGGCTGGTAGGTAAGTGTGGCTGCACTAGTAATTTTTGTGGACTTCAAGTTTATTTGACTTTCTTCTAAATGCACTAGTCCTAGCATCGGATATGTCATCCTTCCCCCTTTATACAGATTGTGAACAATTTGGCTGTAGCAGAGAATTTTAGAAAGCTATTGCAGACCCGAATATCTTTCCTTTCCTTTTCCAGCAGAAGATGATATCTGCGTTGCAACTCTTATGCTGGATCTGTCTGGCTTATTCTTCATCCAGTATTTGTAAGTCAAATTTATGTTTCTTATTTGTTTGTTTGTTTGCTTGCTTTAGCTACACCACGGTGGATGTAATCATACTCCCATCTAGTTTCTCCACAAAGTTACACAAATATAAGTGCCGCTTCCATGAGGGGCTGGTTTGTTTGCGTTGTTTTGCAGGTGCATAGCTCTTACTTTATTTCTCCCTGCTTGCTTAATTACTCTGAGAATGCGCGAACTTGAAAAGCACAGGTGAAAACCAGTGCATGTGAGGGAAAATGAAGGCTGTGTCTGAGGTCTGTAGCGCTTCACTTGTGTGTATATGCATCACTAGTTAACCTATAGTCAAGTGATGAACATCCATCACAGTTTTCTATCTCTCCTTCCACCCGCCATGATGTATAAGTCAACTGGGGTTGCAGTTTCTCAAAATGCAGCACTTTTCCCAGCAAAAATGGGAAGAGCTGTTCTTAAACCCATTTATTTTTCAAAAAACCTTTTAATTTTATGTTTTATATATACTGTCATACTGGCTGTTGCCTGTATATACTTTGATACTGTAGTGCCTCTTACTTTGCTCAATGAATGCAATATTCAGAGGTGAACTTCTCATGAACCCTTCTAGAAAATCTCAAGCAAAATTCCTCTCATCTCAAAACTCTTAAAGAAGCAGCAGGTGCGCCAACACTCAAGAGTACATTAAATTGCTGTATTTTACATCACCAGCGATTATATTTTGTTTGATAACGAATGGGGTGCGGAATTGGCTTCCTGGGCTCTTCTTTGTGTTTCTGTTAAGAAGCTGAATTGCATTCTCAATTAAATGTTGCCAGTTTTGCATTAAGAATGCATCAGACGTGTATTGCATAGTGTTATGCTTGCATTTCTAAAATTCTGAGAGCTGCGTCGCACAAGCTGTGATTTGCAGATACTCATATACGCACCCCCTCTGCTGGCTCAGTAAACTTGACTTCTCCACACGCTCCACCCCCCAATTCCACGTTAGGGCCCTGTTGCATTCTCTATGCCTGCAATCCTAACCCTACTTACTTTGGAGTAAAACTTGCTTCTGAGTAGACGTGGTTAGGATTTGGCTGTTTGGGAATGAAACAGGGTCAAATAACAATCCTGCCCTTGCAAGGCTTATCTGTTGCTTGCAGTCTTCCCATGTTCCAGGCTCTAGAGGAAGGGAGCCTTTCTCAAAAGCCTCCAGTCCCATTTTCCAGCTGTAGCAGTTGCCAGATAAATAGAAGGAGACAGTTTTCCACCCTGGGTTTGGAGTGGGGAATACAGGGGAAGATGCAGGTAAACTGACAATGCACCACTTCAGATTCAATTGGAGCCGGAGAATGATTTGGGGCACGGAAGTGCTGTTAGTTTCATAATGCATCCGAGCACTCATGGGACAAGTTAAACTATTAGTTGGACGAGTTTGTGCTAGCTAGATAGTAAGTTTGGGCAGCGTTGCTAATTGCAAGGCGCAAGGAAGAAAGGCAAAGTTAGCACAAATGAGTTGGCACACAGTGGAATGATGGGGAGCTGTGTTGTGAATTTTCAGGCTTACTGCAAGTGTGTCTGTTTGCACTAGCAAAGTACATCATTTGTCACACATTATATGCAATTTACTCATTAGGTGTACGCTTAGCGACCAATGTGCGTGCAGGGGAGCCTGGGGTCATCTGCTGTCCGCTGCTGTCTTCCAAACAATCCAATTACTCTGTGACTTGGCACATAAACGGTAGTGATATACCCATAACTACGGATAACCACTCCAGGATCCATCAACGAGGAGACAGGCTTTGGTTTAGCCCTGCAGTGATAGAAGACTCCGGATTTTATGAGTGTCGCATTCAGTAAGTTTCTGCAAAGTTCATGTTTTTTCTCTCAATTTGAAAGTATCTGCTAGGTTCTATAGTACTGACTTGAGTGAGTTCAGCAATGATAGGGAAACATAAATTTAGAATTTTGCTGGTTTTGTCTTAACAATTTTTGGGGGGCTTCAATTGTGTAATGTTGAAGTGAGAAGCAATCTGCAGGCTGTGTATAAACCCTACTGAGCAAACCGACTTCTTTGAAATAAAACGTGCATTGGAGTCAACTATATTTTTTCCCTTATGTTTAGTAAAATTGATACAGGAGGTAAGTTTTATTTCTCTCCAGTCGCTGTAGTTTATTTAAAGCCTGATGCACACCGTTTGGAGATAACAGGGGACTGTTGCTGAATGCAATCCATGCTCTTTGAGAGCCAGTGTGGTGTAGTGGTTAAGAGCAGTAGTCTCCTAATCTGGGGAACCGGGTTCGTGTCTCCGCTCCTCCACATGCAGTTGCTGGGTGACCTTGGGCCAGTCACACTTCTTTGAAGTCTCTCAGCCCCACTCACCTCACAGAGTGTTTGTTGTGGGGGAGGAAGGGAAAGGAGAATGTTAGCCGCTTTGAGACTCCTGAAGGGGAGTGAAAGGCGGGATATCAAATCCAAACTCTTCTTCTTCTTCTCTTTGCTCGGAATGTAATAATAATAATAATAATAATAATAATAATAATAATAATAATAATAATTTATTTGTACCCCGCCCTCCCCAGCTGGAGTCGGGCTCAGGGCGGCTACTATCATAAAACTAACACAGTATACAAAGAACATAAAAACAGGCAATCAATTAATTAAAATACATCGTAAAATTAGTTCAAAGGAAATTAAAATCTGGACAGATGGCACTGAGAGTGGTTAATATTCTCCAGGGCTAACTGTTACCACTGGTCTTATAAAGGACCTGTGAGCGGGCTAGGAGGCCTCTTTAATGCTTGTTCTTATACAGAAAGAAAAGAATCAGACTGAACCCCGACCAAAGACCTGGCAGAACAGTTCTGTCTTGCAGGCCCTTCGGGAAGATGCATGATGCAGAGGGATCGGAAAAGGGATTAGCAGGCAGCCATCATGTTTGTATGTGGCTTCAGCCATGATTTGTGAAATTGGCCATCTGAACATGACCTCAGTCTAATAACCTAACAACCTATAGTTTTCAGGCTGTAAAATACAATTCTTGGAAAAAAGAGCAGGATGCAAAAGTAAGTGTCTCTGTAAGTGGTGCACAGTGGGGCAACTTCTTTCTGTGCACCCCAAATTCTGCCCCACAGGGTCCACAACGGGAAGCTCTGTTGCACAAGTGGAGGTCTGTAGTGCATGTGAAATGGCAGCACTGGCTACAATCCAATGTACACAAAAGGATTGTTTTTGTTTCCCCCCAGTAATTTTTTTTAGAACTGTTACATCATGTTATTCCAGCTAATTCTGGCATTTTATGAACACCATGAAACCAAACCTCCTGGCCACAATGTTGCCTCTTAAGCCATCCCTTACACATTTTTATATTCTGTCCTTAATATATTTTCTTCTTCTACTTCCTGGAACAACAAACTAAACATAAACAACCAGACACTTCTTGAGTATTATTATTTTGAGTTGGTTCTTGTCTGCTGAACTGTGATCCAATTCCACATCTTACTGTTTTAAAAAGTGCACCCAGATCTGGTTATGCTCATGATGTTTTTCTAACCATTAAATGCTGATATAAGGCCAGTATCCTGTGGGTATCTCTTAACAATTAATAGATGTACTGATATCCCTTTTTTTCATAACAGAAATTCAACAAGAGATAGGAAGGAGCTCCGTGTTTTCAAGAACGATGATGGTTTATGCTTTAATAGAAATTACGTTTATCCACAAAGAATACATTTGCATAATACTGGAAAGCTAAAGTGTCCCGACCTCCAGAATTTTGAAAGTGAAAGGACTCCACTTCAGTGGTCCAAGGTTGGTGTCTTTCTGTGTAATAACAGCCTTTTGAATGTTTTATCTTATTGGCGGTATCTTTTTTTCTAAGTCAGAGGCGGGGAACCACATTCAGGTGGTGGGCCATATTTAGTTTTGGAGAACCCTCTGTGGGTCTTGCATGAAACATTACAACTTAAAAGACATAGCACAAAAGGAGGAGGAAGGGAGCAAACTCAAGCACTAGATATAGGCCATCAAGTTCTAATAACAACCAGCTGAAATAGGAATAGTTTAAGGCAGGGGTTGGGGAAGCTCTGACCCCTTAGGTGTTGGTGAATTGCTGCTCCCATCATCCCCGGCTTTTGCTTATGTTTGCTGGGGTTGATGTGAGTCTGTAGAGTAACAACATCTGGAGGGCCAAAGGTTCCCTGTATCTGGTTTAAGGAAAAGATGAGCCAAAGGTTGCTGAAGTCTCAGTAGGGCCAGTGGAATAGTTCTGTTTCCCTTCTCTCCCTCTGCTGGTGAGAGATGGCATGGTTGTTGCTGGATGAGCAGTTCATACTGTTTTCTGGTACAAACTTCAAAATATGGTACATGTGGCTTTTGGCTAGTAAGACGCCTATTAATTTTTTTCCAAGTAGTTTTAAAACATGAACAAAAATACGTGGATCATCTCATACATAAATATTTATGGGTATTTACTTTAGTTTGTTTTGGAGAAATGGGTATGTTGCTGTGAGGATGATTTTGATGGTCTATCTCCCAAGTGGACCCATTGTTTCATCTCGTTTTCTTGAATATACAGGATTATGTGGTGTACTTGGTTGGTGATGTAATATGATTCTATGTTGGGGATTCCCCATCCTCCTTTGGAGGAGGGGAGGTGCAGGTATTTGGGGCTTATTCTTGGCTTTTTGTGAGAGAAAATAAATGAGTGTAGTTTTTCTCTATTTTGTCTGAGAGGGTGAAATTGGTGTTGTTCCATTTCCTCAAGTCTCTGTTGATTTGTCACCGCAGGGGCTTGTAATTGTGGAGGTATAGTTTGTTGAGGTTTCTGGTTATTTGAACCCCTAGGCACCTGAAGCCTGGGAAGGTTCTGAACCAATCTCCCCCCTATGAATAATAATACCTTGCTAATAATACCTTTTTTTTTTTGAGGGACGCGGGTGGCGCTGTGGGTAATCTATCTGTTGATGGATGGCCATCCTGACCCGGCCCCAGATACACTGACCAGATGTCTGGAAGCTGTGGCTGGATGGTTACGTGGGAGCCGGTTGAAGTTAAATCCTTCGAAGACAGAGGTCCTCTGGCTGGGACGGAGCGATATGGGATCGAGGGGGCAACTCCCATCTCTTGCGGGGGTGCAATTAGTGCCAGCATCGTCCGTTAAGAGTTTGGGTGTAATCTTCGATACCTCCCTCTCTATGGAGGCGCAGATTACAGCTATAACAAAGGCGGCATTTTTTCATCTCCGCCAAGCTAAGCAGTTGGCTCCTTATCTCTCTCGCCCTGACCTAGCCACTGTGATCCACGCGACGGTCACCTCCAGACTGGATTATTGTAACTCGCTCTACGTGGGGCTGCCCTTGAGACTGACCCAGAAACTCCAGCGGGTGCAGAATGCTGCGGCGAGACTCCTTATGGGGTCTTCGCTGCGAGATCATATCCATCCCGTACTATACCAGCTGCACTGGCTCCCGGTGGAGTACAGGGTCAGGTTTAAGGTGCTGGTTTTAACCTTTAAAGCCCTATACGGCCTAGGACCCTCGTACCTACGGGACCGCCTCTCCTGGTATGTCCCACAGAGAAATTTACGGTCTGCAAATAAAAACACCCTAAAGATCCCAGGCCACAGAGAGGTTAGGTTGGCCTCAACTAGAGCCAGGGCTTTTTCGGCCGCGGCTCCAATCTGGTGGAACGCTCTGTCACAAGAGACTAGGGCCCTGCAGGACTTGACATCCTTCCGCAGGGCCTGCAAGACAGAGCTGTTCCACCAGGCCTTTTGTTAGGGCGCAGCCTGACCCCCTCCTCTGGCAATCTGCACAAAATTTTGCTTGATGGTTGCCATTAATTTGATTTTAATTTGATTTAATTAATTTTATAATGAATGTTTTAGAATGTTGGACTATTTTGATTGTTGTTAGCCGCCCTGAGCCCAGCTTCGGCTGGGGAGGGCGGGATATAAATAAAATTTATTATTATTATTATTAAAACCTCAGTGCCTAGGGCTTGCCGATCGTATAGTCGGCGGTTCGAATCCCCGCGGCGGGGTAAGCTCCTGTCATTCGGTCCCAGCTCCTGCCCACCTAGCAGTTCGAAAGCACCATTAAGTGCAAGTAGATAAATAGGTACCGCTTTATAGCGGGAAGGTAAACGGCGTTTCCGTGTGCTGCGCTGGTGCTGGCTCGCCAGAGCAGCTTCGTCACGCTGGCCACGTGACCCGGAAGTGTCTTCGGACAGCGCTGGCTCCCGGCCTCTTAAGCGAGATGAGCACGCAACCCCAGAGTCGGTCACGACTGGCCCGTACGGGCAGGGGTACCTTTACCTTTACCTTTAATAATACCTTTTGTGCATGGAGATATATCCTTATTTGCAACTCTCCGTTCCCTCCCAACAGTTGTCCTTAGCTTTGTGAGTCTGCATTCTGTGGATTACATTTCTCTGCTTTTTATTGTGCCAGTCTGTGTTTGGGTCCTGTAAATGAACTAAGTTTGTTGCCTTCAGCTTTTAATAATATTTTTTCTGCCTCTTTTTATATTTCAGGCATGCACTCCTGGATTACCTGAAGATGGGAGATTTAGCCATTTTGAGGATTTCCTTGCAATTAAAAATGCAACGGAGAAAGACAAAGGAGTGTATATATGCCAGCTGACATACACCTATCTGGGAAGACAATTGAATGTATCTCGTGCTATTAGTCTAACGCTTTTTGGTAAGTTTGTGTAAGAGGGAAGCCGGGAAAGACCACCTCCCAGCCTGCTCTGGCTAGACTTTCCCTCCCCACCCCTACCAGTTCCGTTGCAGCTGGTCCATTAGAGCAAATGGGACACTGTGCCACTAATTCAGCCTTCATTCCCTTAAGACCATCTGCCTTCCTTCTTCCTTGCATCCAGACCACACCCTCTGCTTCCTCCTCCTTAATCTCAGGGTTGACATTTCTTAGCAGGGGAGGATGGGGACAAACAGAATTTGTTGGCATTGGCTTGTGGTTTTACCTACTGTTGGCCTTCGTCCCTTCTGCTCCCCCAGTCCTAATGGGAGCTAGCTGCCATTGTGCAAGTCCACGTATCAGCAAATAAGAAAACTATTCCTTCTTGCCACCTGCCCTGTGTCAAGAACCCTGATGACATCTTACATTCAGATATTTGTGGGGCTTTTAAAATGTAGTTTAGTTTTATTTGTAAAATGCTTTGGAAGAGTTTATATCCTGAAAGATGGGATATAAAGCAGTTAATATATATATTTGGTTCTTGATACTTTATTGGTTAGGGCTGCCACATCTCCGAATTTTCCTGAAAATACTATTGGTAAGCTACAGAATGAAGGTTATCTAATAATGCCACAAATGCATCATAAATGCATTGTTAAAACAAACGTGTTTTGTTCCTGAACAGCACTGGGCAAGATCATATTTTTGTTGTTGTATTCCTTTGTCCTTTTACTCCCATGCTGCTTCTGGATCTGTTGAACACTTAAAGTGGTATTTGACTCTGGCTGCTTTTGGAGTTAATGTTCAGTTAAGCGTATCTATGTTAGGTTTCAAAAAGTCCGTCTTTTCTAGAGAGGAGTCTTGAATCTTAACGAAAAGTATTGTGACATAAATGTGCAGAACGTTTGCATCAAGATAGTCTGATTTTGTTCAGAAGTATTAATAGCATTTGTGATGTACTTGCATGTAATGTCCGGTCAAGATGCATATATTTTGGACTGTATCCAACAGTTGCACAAGTGAAGACAGCTTGCACCAATCAGTCTCCCACCCCCTGCAGTTCCTTCAAAATCCTCTTCAGAGGGTTGTCTGGGAAGGTTTTTCAGGAGGTGAAGGGGAAGATTGGTTGTACAAACTGCCATCTGTTGGTGCAACCACTAGGTATAAACCTTTGTTTCTAGGCTGCCAATAAATGTTTTACTTGTATCTGGATATACATCATGAAGCGGCTTTTTCCAGTGAGTAGTGAATTAAATGGTTGCTAGTGGACGACAGTCCGCAGTAACTAGAAAATAATATCAAGAACTTACTAGCAGAGCAATGAGGAATAGATTGTGCAACGATGATTTGTTGTTTCTGTTAACACTTCTTTCCATTGTTAGCACCTCCGAAGAGAATACCGCTGGACATCATTTATCCAAACAATAATTCAGTTGAAGTAGAACTTGGTAAGCAACTACTGCACTTAATATGAAACTATTTTTTCATGGTCCTAAACTACACCCTAACAGTTTCTGTTATTTGCAATTATTCTTTCATGTTTTTAGGGTCCAGTATTGCCGTGACCTGTAATGCCTCGTCGGGTATTTGGGACGAACCATATGTATCCTGGAACCTTGAGGATAACTCTACTCGGGATTTAAAAGCAACACTCACACAGTCTCTGTAAATACTAACTCAATTTCCTTTGGTCTTTGGAATTAAGACAAGTTGGGGGTTACTTGATGGGACTAGTCATTGAAATCATTGTAAGGTTGCATGATATCTAATGTGGTGCCTTCCAAGTGTTGTGGACAGCGTCGCCCGACCAATTATCAAGAATTAATTTTATAATTATTATTATACTTTTATTTATACTATGCCTGTTTTCCCCGGAGAGGGAAATACAAGTGGCATATAGGTAAAAATAAGAGCAGCTAAAAACATGTTTAAAAAAGAACCATTAAAAACAATTAAGCATTGTTAGAATATATATCCTGTTAAAATCAAACAGCTAATTACAATAAAAAACAGCATGGCACCACAGCTCTTTCATTAAAAGCAGTCAATTCACAATTCCCTTGTTGGAACAAGGAAGTATTCACCTGCTGGCAGAAAGATAACAAGAAGGGAACCAGTCTAACTTCTCTAGGGAGGGAGTTGCAAAGTCTGGGAGCAGTCACTAAGAAGGCCGTCTTCTGCGTAATTTGGATACTGCGATGATTCATAGTGGAACTGAAGGAACGTGGCTTTTTGCTGAAACCAGGAAATTTAATAATTCCCCTCAGCATTTAAGCACAGTTTCTCTATCTTTAATCCTTGTACCTTTGTTCAAGAAAAGTGTGACACAACATCATACAAATAAGCCCTGTTAAACTTTCATGTTTCTTATTTTTTTCTGCTTTTTTTAATGCCACCAGGGATAAGTCACCTAATGGAGAACTTCAGCTAGTGAGAGAAAAGTTTAATATTTCTGTAGTGAAACCTAAACACTACAAAAAATACTTCTGCACTGTATGGTCTATTAGAACTGCTCCAAGAGTTGTATACATCATGCTACAACCTCCAGGTAAGTTTTTTACGTATAAGATGGTGTTGTGCAGCCGCAAGTTGTGTGGTTTTCTGTTGTACACACAGCTAGTGCAACAAGTGAAGGGACAAAGCAGGCATCAGAAACACAATAACATTTGTTTTAGATTTTTTTTAAAAAAATGCTTCTATTTGGGCAGGCGATATTACGGGAAAGAATTGTAGTCATAGGTGTCCACAGGAATTATTCCGGGGTGGTGAAAATCAAATGCTGAAAGCAGCCGGGTGGGCTTGGGGAAGTTGGCAGGAAGGCTCCTGGACCCTGTGGGATTATCATGCCAGCCCCTCCAAGCTGGGCACAAACTTTCTGGGCTTTGGGAAGGAGGTGCCAGGCTTTAATACTTTAATATTCTAATTTAGGGATGCGGGTGGTGCTGTGGGTTAAACCACAGAGCCTAGGACTTGCTGATCAGAAGGTCGGTGGTTCGAATCCCCACAACAGGGTGAGCTCCCGTTGTTCGGTCCCTGCTCCTGCCAACCTAACAGTTCGAAAGCACCTCAAAGTGCAAGTAGATAAATAGGTACCGCTCCGGCGGGAAGGTAAATGGTGTTTCCGTGCGCTGCTCTGGTTTCCAGAAGCGGCTTAGTCATGCTGGCCACATGACCAGAGCTGTACGCCGGCTCCCTCGGCCAATAAAGCGAGATGAGCGCTGCAACCCCAGAGTCGCTCACGACTGGACCTAATGGTCAGGGGTCTCTCTATCTTTACTCTAATTTACCAGGAACATTTCGGGGACTAGCCTTGTCCCCCTAGTCCACTGTTCGTACACCACTGTTACATTCCTGGTCTCCTCACCTCAAAATTGATATTGTAGAGTTGGAAAAGGTTCAGAAAAGGACAAGCAAAATAATCAATTCCCCTATGATGGAACATTGCAGCAGCTGGGACTTTTAAGTTTAGGTGAAAATGATGTGGAGAAATTGGATACGTTTTCTCATAAGGCGAGAGGCTGGAGACATCCAATGAAGATGAACATTAGAAGATTCAAGACAGAAAAAAGACAACTATTCACACATAGTTAAATTATGGAACCTGCTCCTCCAGGAGGCAGTGATAACCACCAAGCAGGAGGGCTTTAAAGGAGGATTAGACAAATTCTTGGAGAAGGGGACCATCAGGGGTTACTAGCCATGATTGCCATGCTCTGCCTTTGCAGTTGGAGGCTTCTGAATCCCAGTTGCTGCAAACCACAGAAGGGGAGATTTGCTCTTGGCTTGACTCCTGCTTGCAAGTTTTCCCACCGGCATCTGGTTGGCCACTGTGAGAGCAGGATGCTGGACTGGGTGGGCCATTGGCCTGATCCAGAGTCCTCTTCTTATGTGGGCACAAACTTCTTATGCAACCTGTCGCCATGACACTGTGCACCATTATTTATTTGCCTCACTTTCTTTTAACTTCTTGTTTTACCTTTGCCAATACAGCGCGAAACTTTCAGGGTTATTTGATTGGAGGTCTTGTTTCCCCGCTCCTTCTTATACTGGCAGCTCTGCTCATCTACAAGTTTTTCAAAGTGGACATTGTGCTTTGGTATCGGGAGTCCTGCCAGGTTCTTCTCGGTAAGGGAGGTAAGTCCGCTGCCGTATTTTCAATAGCTTGATGCCATCTAGTGGTCAATGAGAAACAAAAGGGTTTCTCCTCCCCATCATTTCTAAATTTTGCTGTACAGTGGTACCTCGGGTTACAGACGCTTCAGGTTACAGACTCCGCTAACAGAAATAGTACCTCGGGTTAAGAACTTTGCTTCAGGATGAGAACAGAAATTGTGCAGCGGCAGCAGGAGGCCCCATTAGCTAAAGTGGTGCTTCAGGTTAAGAACAGTTTCAGGTTAAGAATGGGCCTCCAGAATGAATTAAGTTCTTAACTCGAGGTACCACTGTACAGTGTACCTTGGTTCTCAAACTTAATCTGTTCTGGAAGTCCGTTCCAAAACCAAAGCGTTCCAAAACCAAGGCGTGCTTTCCCATAAAAAGTAATGCCAAATGGATTAATTCGTTCCAGACTTTTAAAAAACAACCCCTAAAACAGCAATTTAACATGAATTCTACTATCTAATGAGACCATTGATCCATAAAATGAAAGCAATAAACCATGTACTGGAGTCACACAATCAATCAATCTGAACTGGGTTCCACACAATCACAAAAACAAGAACAAAAAAGCCGCAAAAAACAAAAACGCAAAATAAATAGCAAAAACAGACAGACCTCAGCATAACACTCAAAATGGAAGTGTGGCACTCAAATTGGAAGTGTAACACTCAAAATGGAGCACGTTTGGCTTCCAAAAATAGTTCACAAACCGGAACACTTATTTCTGGGTTTGCAGTGTTTGGGTTCCACGTTTTTTGAGTACCAAGGCGTTTGAGAACCAAGGTACCACTGTAACAAGGAGTCAATGCTTGAAGGCTTCCATGAGGGATTATGTTTCACTCGCCATTTCTGTCTACGCTTTTTATAAAAAGGAGGGATTGGAATGCTTTGCCTAGTTTCAGCTGAGGGGCTGTGATAGTATAGCAAGCCTTATCATACAGCTGTGGTCATCCAGACCTTGTTGGAATGCAGCTCCCAGGACTGACCATTGGCTATGCTTGCTGTTCAGCAACATCTAGAAGACCATGCATATGTTTAATAAGAAGCAGATACTTCTTTTTCTTCCTTTTTTTTTAAAGTACCCTGACTCTGGACCTTTGATCTTAAATCTTTTGGGATACTGAGTAATTTTGATTTCATTGGTATTATTTGTCTCTTGGTTCTTTTAAGAGCTAATAGTATAAAAAAAGATATGTGAAAATTTCTCAGTCTTGTTGGAAGCCACCCAGAGTAGCTGGGGCAACCCAGTCCAATGGGCAGGGTACAACTAATAAATGTATGTATGTATGTATGTATTTATTTGATATAGTCAAACACATAGTGGTGGTTCACACACTAAGTCTCCAGCAACAGGAAAGAATGAGATATTGTTTCCTTTAGGAAAACTTAGAAAGCACAATGTTTTTAAACTACATTTTTCTTTCTCTAGTTTCAGATGAGAAGCTCTACGATGCGTATGTGTTGTATCCCAAAAATTCAGCGAACTGTGCATATTCATCTGATATCTTTGTCCTGAAAGCATTGCCTGAAGTCTTAGAAAAGCAATGTGGCTATAAGCTCTTTATATGTGGAAGGGATGATCTGCCAGGCCAAGGTATGTATATTAAAGAAGTGTGTTTACGTTTGATAGAGCATTGTTCGGAGACAAACTCTGCGGTAAACTACTTGAAATTATGATTGTATCTCAACTGCTTGCAGAAGGTCCTTGGCATCTCAATTTAAAAAGATCAGATACGTACAAGCTATGGTCCTAAAGCAAGGTCTGAGGGCATACATTATTCAGCCACCTTGCTGAAGCTAAGCAGGCTTGGTTCTGGTCAGTGCCTGGATGGGAGACCACTTAGGTACCCATCTCATGCCACTTTATTTACTTCACTTTAAAAGCTGGGGGCAATGCTCAACCATGTGTGGGTTGGAGCCCATACTTTGCATGCAGAAGGTCCCAGTTTCCATCTTTGGCAGTTCCATGTAGGCTAAGATTGCTAAAAACCTGGAGAGCTGCTGCCAATATAGACAAGACTGAGCTAATTGGACTAACGGCTTGACTCTGTATACAGCAGTCTCGTGTGTTGATTTAAATGTGTATGTGGTTTTCCTCCACATTTGTGGTTCTAGATCATCATAATGCCCACCCCAATCCCTTCTCAATAATTGTTTCAGGCCTTTTCCTTGACCCACTTTCTTCCTTTTTCTTGACATTTCATCTCGCTTCTTGGATATTTCAGTGGTAATCCCTCTGTCTTCTCTTGTGTCTCTCTGACCTCTACCTTTGGACAGACACTTTCATGTACTGCCTTGAGGACTCCCTTTTGCCTTCACTTTTTAAAAAAGGGTTCTGCCCCTGACCTCTTGGCTGTGGAATTCCCCTGCCTGAATACCACTTTGTCTTAACCTTCAACAATGTTCTCCACTCTGCTTGTAACACCATCTGGTTATTTTCTCACCTATGCATTTCATACATCATTTCTTCTGCTGCTTTCCCTCTCCTGTGTCAGTCTGAGTGGGAAATGCATAGCTTCTTCTGAGGGTTACCTGTCAGGTAAGAATGGTCTGCATTGCCTGTTCTAAGGATCGGGGACAAAGAAAATGAGGACTAAGGCTGGGTTTGCATAATTGACTGCTATAATAATACAGTGGTACCTCGGGTTAAGAACTTAATTCGTTCTGGAGGTCCGTTCTTAACCTGAAACTGTTCTTAACCTGAGGTACCACTTTAGCTAATGGGGCCTCCTGCTGCTGCCGCCGCACAATTTCTGTTCTCATCCTGAAGTAAAGTTCTTAACCCAAGGTAGTATTTCTGGGTTAGCAGAGTCTGTAACCTGAAACGCCTGTAACCCGAGGTATAATAATAATAATAATAATAATAATAATAATAATAATAATTATTATTATTATTATTATTATTATTATTATTATTATTATTATTATTATTATTATTATTTTATTTATACCCTGCCCATCTGGCTGGGTTTCCCCAGCCGCTCTGGGTGGCTTCCAACAAAATATTAAAATACAGTAGTCCGTCAAACATTAAAAGCTTCCCTAAACGGCTGCCTTCAGATGTCTTTTCCTGAATTAGATGTTTCTTCATAAAAACTAAACAGTCTTAATGTTTAATTTATAAACAAATTTAGTTGTACATATGTTTCCTTAGTTAACCTATATTGATGCTTCCTTTACATGCAGCGGTGGTCAGCGTTGCTGACGAAACTCTGAAGCAATGCAGAAGAGTGATCATCGTGTTGGTACCGGATTCATCCTGTTTCAGCACACAGAGACTGACCTCTGAGCATGAAATTGCAGTGTACAGCGCTCTTATTCGGGATGGAGTTAAAGTGATACTGATTGAGCTGGATAAAATCAAAGACTATGACAACATGCCAGAATCATTAAAATACCTTAAACAAAAACATGGAGTGCTCAGGTGGGAAGAAGGCCTTTCGGAGAAGTCTCAAAGGGCATCAACAAAGTTTTGGAAAAATGTACGGTACCAAATGCCAGCCAGCCGAAGACCACCTTCCTCAGAGTTTCATTTGCTGCCAGTACTTTTTAACTCTTCTTGGATACCAGAAGGGCCGTAACAAGACCACATAGGCACTGTTCTCTTGAACATGTTCAAACAAGGGGTGCAAGGCATGGTTCCAGGTGTGCTGCATGAATAACCCCAGAAAGCGGCTGTTGAGAATTGCAGTCCCTAAGAATGTCTACTTTTGATCACTTGGGAAGAGCCTTCTCTACCAGGATGCGATTAGCCATGGACCTAGGAAGCTTCTGGTTTGGTTCAGTGAGTTCCTTGGACAAATGGCAAAATGTGAATGCTTGAGCCAAAAATTGTTTTACAGAGGAAGGAAGCGAATGTGAAGGAAACTGTGTTTCCCCCTCCCATGTGCAGACTTTATACGTAGTCAGGTTTTAACCTGAAACATAAGGGCTCACTTGGAACAGCTTAAATAGCTGCTTCATTTGTCCAATACTTGTTCATTCCCCTTTTAAAGGATAATTCCATATACTATGCATATTATTACGGTATCTCCCAAGGAGAAAAACAGTAAGAGAGCACCATATTTTTGGGGTGGATTGTCTTACCAGTGAGCAGATGCAAAAGCAAGAGTGTGAATTCTCTGTGATTTATTCACATTTTAATTAAATTGTAATGCCATAGTCTTTAATGCAGAAAAAAAAATCACATGAGTGACTTTAAGTGAAGTTACGATACGATACGATACGATACGATAAGTTATTAGATGGTAATTATTTTTTACACTTCTGAAAAGATTATTTGCATGATGTTTCAAAATGGCCAAACATTTGCAGAGTCATGAGCACTTTAACTGTATCTCTATGATATGAAATGTTTCACATTATTTTTAGAGGCTGCATTCTCTAGCGTGGAAGCCTAGATTTGACTTTTTAAATCTCAACCAAATATGTAAGGCTAGAAAGTGGCATCATCTTTTTTTTTGTACAACTGTGTGATTATTTCTATAGGTGAAATAATTTTGTTGTAATTATGTAATAATTCATTTAACTTGCACAATACACTGATTCCTATGAAATTTTTATATCTGCCTCTATTGTGGATGGTTTTGCGAAACCCACATCTGAAGCACTGTTGAGGAAGAAGGCACCTGATCAGCTATATCAATTAGAAAACAAGAGAGGATGTTTTAGAGCTAATTGTCTCATTAACAAGATGCCATTTACCCAAGTGTTCTTTTACAAACAGAAATGAGATATAGCCAACAAAAAAAGTGCAGTTGGTTGCAGAACTCTAGCTACTTTGCAATCCTCCAGGAAAGAGATAAGGTAACATCAATTTTAAACAATCAATTACAGACATGTCAAAAACTGACCGTTGTCCCACAGCCATGATCATTAATGCCTTGTTGGCATCAAGGCTGGGCAACTCTTAATACACATTCTGTGGATTTGCCTTTGAAAATACTTTAGAAACTTGTCCGAAATGTGGCAGTTAAAGTTTTAACTTCTTGTTGTTGCTGTTTTTTTTTTTTTAAAAGTATACGGCTATTTATTTATTTAGAGTATATTTATTCTACCTTTTGGCTTTAAAAGACCCCATGATGCCTTTTAAAACAAAAAAAAAAAAATCACATATACTATATTTGCCAACACACCCAATGAGACTCAAGACAAGATAGATGGGTAGCAGGTTATATTTATTAAAATATAACAACTAGAGAATATTCAGAATGATTCAACCAAATTAACCAAAACCAATGAGGTTCAGGCAGTGAGGTGGATTGCTGGAGGCATTTCAGCTTCCCCATCTTCTGAGCCAGCTACCAGGCGCATGCTGTGATCACCCAGCAAGGCCTGAGGGAACTCCTCCCCTCACTGCATACTCCTTGGGTAAGGTAAAGGTAAAAGGTAAATGACCCCTGGATGGTTAAGTCCAGTCAATGGCAACTGGGTTGCGGTGCTCATCTCGCTTCAGGCCGAGGGAGCCGGCGTTTGTCCACAGACAGCTTTCAGGGTCATGTGGGCAGCATGACTAAACCACTTCTGGAGTAACAGAACACCATGATGAAAGCCAGAGCAAACGGAAATGTCATTTACCTTCCCACCACATCAGTACCTATTTATCTACTTGCACTGGCGTGCTTTCAAACTGCTAGGTTGGCAGAGCTGGGAAAGAGCAACGGGAGCTCACCCCGTCACGCGGATTCAAACTGCCCACCTTCCGATCGGCAAGTCCAAGAGGCTCAGTGGTTTGGACTACAGCGCCACCTGCGTCTCTTGGGTATATGAACATGACATGCACACTGTGACCCTCTTAGTGTGGTGTAGTGGTTAAGAGTGGTGGACTCATAATCTGGTGAACTGGGTTCACATCTCCGCTCCGCCACATGGAGCTGCTGGGTGACCTTGGGCCAGTCACACTTCTCTGAAGTCTCTCAGCCCCACTCACCTCACAGAGTGTTTGTTGTGGGGGAGGAAGGGAAAGGAGAATGTTAGCCGCTTTGAGACTCCTTCAGGTTGTGATAAAGCGGGATATCAAATCCAAACTCCCTCCTCCTCCTCCTCCTCCTCCTCCTCCTCCTCCTCCTCCTCCTCCTCCTCCTCCTCCTCTTCTTCTTCTTCTTCTTCTTCTTCTTCTTCTTCTTCTTCTTCTTCTCAGCCAGCGTTCACCCCAATGTGCCTGACAGGCCCACACACTACTCTGCCTTCGATATTAGTCAGCTATGGAGTCAGCTATGGAGTGGGCTGAAATAGCCTGCTCTCCACTTCTATAGGGCGCATCATCCCATGTGGTTGCCCACATGGCCCCTGTGGGAGAGTCCACCTCTCCTCATCTTGCAGGGGAGGAGGGTGTGGCAAAGGCATCCCCTCCCCATATTGAGAAGGAATGGAATTTTATCAACCCCACTGGCTTTTCTGCTCATTCTGAGCTTTCAGGGGCTTTAGACCAGGTTACTTGAAAGGGACTCTGTGGTTCAGTGGCAAAGCATCTGCTTTGAATGCAGAAGGTTCCCGGTTCAATTCCTGGCATCTCCCCAAAGAATCCTATATGAAACCCTGGAGAGCTATTTGCCATTCAGTGTGGATAATGCTGAGTCAAGTGCATCAAAGGTAACTGAAGATCTAAGGTAGGTTCCTAAGGACACTTCTCATGTGCACTTGCCCACGCACTCACGTTGTTGGGGAGGCTCTGTTCTGTGCCTTATCTCTGGACGTGGTGTTGCCAGAAACATGGGATGTTCTTCCCTGCTGCAGTTTCAAAACTCTGGAATTTCCTGCCTCAAGAGGTGAACTTAGCTCCTCCCCGAGTGAGGTTTAGGCAGCAAGCAGAAATATGTTTGTCATGGCATGTCTGTGACTTGAATAGCTCCTAGACTGTTTTCTTGGTGTCCCTGATTATTGGCAGCATTCCTGGTTTGCTTACATTTAAAATAAAATAAAACGATTGCATGGCTTTTAATCTTCATTGATTACTTCCTTGAGTGCCTTATTATGAAATAAAAAGGCAGGCTTAAAGCCTGCCACATGGCTTATGTAAAAGGAAGTCTTGCCATGTGTTCTGGAGTGCTTTGAAAGCATACGAACAAGCGTGAAGTCTGGGCTAATCTGGTAGACATCATCTATTTTGCTTTCCAAAAGCTTTGGGCAAAGTCCTTCCCTTAAAGCTCCTGAATGAATTTAGCAGTCATGTGTTAAGACAAAAAGATTTCCTTATGCATTGGTGACTGATTAAACGAAGCAGAAGGAAGGTGCAAGCAGAATGTGTTGCGATGGCATTTATATTGGGACTTCTGCTTTTAAATTTATTCATAAATGATCTGGAATCAGATGTACAGTGATGATGGCTACATTTGTGGATTACACCATACTACTCAAGATTTTGAAATCTCAGTCTGCGGTCATGGGATAGCAACCAAGTTCAGGAAGTGAACATTGATTCATATGGTTACCAACCCCCCCCCCCAAACCCCTGATCACATATGCTAATGAGCTCTGAAGAACTGGCATTGATTCATGAGGAACTAGATCTTGCGATTGTGGACACAACAATGACCGCTCCCCACATTAAATGGGGGGCGCCCTTTGCATGGTCGCGCGCAGCTCCTGGACCCTATGCGGTACCATTACAACAGGCTTGGCTTTGCCTCCCCCCAGGTGGGATACCTGGAGGTCTCCGCCTACCTCAGTCGTCCAATCCTGCCTGGGAAAGCGTTGCCAAGGTGATCAGGCCAGGTAAGGGGAGGGACCACCTGCCCACACAATAGAGGGAGGATTTTACCTGGGAATCATCAGTTGGCTCCAGAGCTTCTCCCACCCTACCCACCCTCAGTTAAGACTTCTTTTTCAGGTTAACCTTTTCTCCACAGTTACATGGGCGCTGTTACATCAAGGTCGCTGTAGAAGGGCCGGAAAGGAATTCTCCTGCATTGGCAGGTTTGCCTTTCCCATAGCAAAATGTCACAACTTTGGTGGTATCAGGCCTTGGGCGGAATCTTTTAGTTTATCTTCCCTGAATGGGTGTGTGTGCAGTGGTGACCCACGCCCCCTTCCTCTTTGCGGCGGCGATACCAGGGTTCCCTGTTAAAGGGGTTTTTGAGGGGAAGCTTTGACTGTATGCCTAGAGGTCGTCATTGCTCTCCCCTGCGACGGCGGCATAACAGGGGCGGGCTCTCTCTGCTTGAACATATGTTCTCCAGAGCCAGCCCATCCACCCCACACACTGGATAACCCTGATATTCCCCAGATCCCCGGTGGGGGACTGGGAGGGATAAACGCCCAATGCCTGAGCCAAGGTCTACCCACATCTGAAACATAATAAAGTTGTGGCCAATTTTAATCCCATAGCACATTGTCTTGAGCCGCCAAGGGTTTGGGGGACTCTGCCTGTCCACGCAATAGAACGCTGTCTGGAGTATTCTTGCTGGGTGAAGATATATTTCTGAGTTTTGCTTGTTGAGACCTATTTTGAACTGTGCCTCAGGAAATTAGCAAGACATGTATAGACAATTAAAATGGGCACATACCAAGGATGAACGCTGCTAAGATTGTCTGCATGTTTTGAAAGTATCTCTGAATTTCCATACCATGTTCTAGCCTAAGGATATGGTATACACAACTTGCCTCAGAAATTGTTATTTGTAAAACTTTGAAAGCTATGGAAAGTTCTGTCACCATCGCTGTAAATTCCTGTTGGCCTTTCCTTTTGTTTCTGTACTCCAAGGGCATTGAGGGTCTTGCAGCTGGAAGTTTGATTCACCCAACAGAAAGGTTGCTTACTTCTAGGTGTACTTGGGTTCGTGCAATGCATTGTGCTATGCATACTGGTGGGGATGTAGAAGTCGGGTTGGTTGCTTTGCACTGAAAATGAATGGGATCTTCAGATATTCAAGTCCTAGACTACCTGCCCCATATGCAATGCACCCAGCAGACTCCATAGAACGTTTCCACCTACCCCAAATGTAATGGTGAAGGGTCACTCATTTGGGGTGATTACATATACACTCACTCCCTACAGTGACCAAGAGCAGAGGTGTACCCAGGGTCCCTTGCGCCTTTGACCACGAGCTGTATCAGCACTCCTCCCAATGAAAAAAAATCACTTTACCACGATAGTCACATTAGAATAACTACCGTATTTTTCGCTCCATAAGACGCACCTGACCCTAAGATGCACCTAGTTTTTAGAGGGGGAATACAAGGAAAAAATATTATTTAAAGGGAGTGCTGAGCAGAGCCTGTATGTATCCCCGAGGAGGAAAAAGCCCCCAAGAGCACACATGCTCCGCACGGCTCTTGGGGGCTTTTCTGGGAGATGGGGAAAGGTCCAGAGCCATGTGCTCTGTCCCTTCCCCCACCTCCCACAAGAGCCGTGCGCTAAACCAGAAGCCAGTACAGCAAGCAGGATCGCTGCGCAGCGATCCCTCTTGCTGTCCTGGCTTATGGGATAGCCGTACACAGCCTCTCTGAGCAGCTGGATGAAGGCTCCCCCAAGAGCCGCACTCCCTTTAAAGAGTGCGCGGAGCATGTGTGCGGCTCTTGGGGGCTTTTCCCCAAGGAGGGAGAAGGGCAGCCCTTCTCCCTCCTCAGGAAAAAGCCCCCAAGAGCCGCACAGATGTTCCACACGGTTCTTTAAAGGGAGTGCTGAGCAGAGCCTCCTGCCTGCGTTTGCTCCATAAGATGCACACACATCTCCCCTTACTTTTTAGGAGGGGAAAAGTGTGTCTTACAGAGCGAAAAATACGGTACATTTTACAGGATCCAAGTAATCAAAGCATCTGGAGTGAAGGTGAGGCAAGGAGGAAGGGTGGAAAAATTCACACACTTTTGTCCTGTGGTGCGAGGAAGGTTCTCCCACATTTGATCTCACTGCGACAGAAGTGGCACATTGCAACATATATATGTACCACACATGGTCTGATAGGTGATTTTTGTGCCCCCTGGTTTCACCAACCCCTAGATACGCCTCTGGTGACCGACAATATGGATGAGGATGTGGTGACCACTACAGCAAAAGTGATGTGTAGACCAGGTGGCCAACTCCATAGCTGGTAACCCCTAAGAAGGAAGTGCATTAGGGTTTGGTACATGCCATTTTGCAAGTGCAAATGATGTGGCAATTTCTTAGCTCTTTTCCAGGTACTTGACAGACATTCTTTCCATTCTTGACCTGGTACTTTGACTTCCTCTCACACCGTTTTCATGATGCCATGCTCTTTACCAATCTTGGAGGGTCCTTTTCAATGTAGAGTTGAAGAACTGTTCCAACTAGTTTTGCAGCAAGGGAAGCGCTGAGATTTGAGAGAGTTTGACTTCTCTTCTTGAGAATTACCACAGGCACACATGCTTGCGCTCTCCCCCCCACTCCCACAACTTCAAAGTGAAGTGATAAAAATATCACCCTCTTTTCTGAAGCAACCATGATTTGAAACAGAGGTGCAGTTGGGTAATATTAGACTCTGGACTGCATACATTTTAAGCACATTTTCCCTCTCAACTTGTTTGGTCTGTCATACAGATGGCTCTTACTCAATCTGGGGCCAGAAGAATTTCCTGCATGAAATTCCTTGTTTGTTTCAGATGAGATTATCTTTTCCAACTTGTCTCTGGAGAGAGCTAAGCACACCCACACCATTGCAAATGTTGGGAAGGAAGCCACCCCTTTCAGAGTTTTGATTTGTGCTGTTTTGAAGTTCATGCATAATTGTTTGCTCTGCCCTAACAACTTCCTTGCCTACAACTCTGTAAACGGGTAAAACCCGTTTAAAGGAGAGGAGTGAAGCTCTTGCCACACATCTGCTTGTGGGTTTCCACTTCTATCCGGTACGATACGGATTAGACTTGCTTCTGTAGCTTTCCTTACGCAGCGAGAAGCGTACACTGGCAAGTTCGGTATACACCAGGCATTCTGTACAATGGAACTACTCCACAGGGTGCTAAATTTCATGGTCTTCACCATCAGCAAATGTGCACACTTCCATAATGCCCAAAGCTGATTTTATAGAGGAGAAGATCAGAATGCAGCAACAGGTTTTTCTCTTCAACAGAGCTTCAAAAAGAGAGATGTGGTATGGCTGTTTTGAGCTCTCATCGGACATAAGGGTGTTTTGAGATATTAATGAGTCTTTTGTATTTCCATTTAAGGAGTACTGTAGACTTTCCAGCCTCTTTATATTGAACTGTTGCCAGAATAGACCCACACTCTACTCTTCCATGAAGGATTACAGTAACAAGGGGCAAGGCAACTTTGGGGTGGAATTTTCTGGAAAGAAGATGTTTGGTGCTTCATCATGAGACACTACAGAGTTTTTGGACCTGAAAGGTGGTTGATTCTCTTCTGCCCCAGGTTTGTGGAATTAACTTTATAAAGGCTAACAATGACTGTCCAATATTTGAGAAGGTTAATGAGAAAATTCTTTAGTATTTAGAAATGAGCTACTTAATGTGCTGGTATGATCTGCCATTGTATACTATTGTTTTCTTTTTTGAGGAATGTACATTTATTTATTAAAAATATTTGTACATCATGAAACATATCAAAGCGGTTTACAACATTAAAAAAGATAAAAGCCATACAATGAAAGCATTAAAAAATGATTTAAAAGCAGAAGAGTTAAAAACAAGCACCATTAAACCATTGTAGGAGATTGCTTGCATAGGTGCTGGTGGAATAAAAAGGTTTTCATCAGGCGTTTTAAAAGTTGGCACAGAAGACACGCACTGAATCTCTATTGGCAGAGTGTCTGGACTGATGACACTAAAGACTCAGTTTCTTGTTGTCAAATGTGACTCACAAACTCAGGGATGGACTAGTGATGATCCTGAAGATGATTTCAGTGATCGTGCTGGGATATGAGAGTTTAGATGACTCCTGAGATATCCTGGACCTAAAGATCCTATGAGATAGTAAGAAAATACCTTTAAAGCACTGATAATTTTAGCAGAAGCTAGGAATGGAGGCTAGAAATAATATTTCAGATTGTTAGAAACAACCATCTTTTTTTTAAAAAAAAGTAAAGTGGGAGACTTGAGCATCTTGGATTTTCACAGCTTAGTTGAAAATGCATTTTTTTAAAACAATCTCACTATTAGACGACTGTATTATTAGAATAACTTCATTTCTAGCTGCCATTGGTCAAATATAAATATTGCTCAGGAGAGGCTCTCCATTCCTTCAGAGAAGCTTTTCGGGATTTTTCTGTAGTATCTTGCCATTGGCTAAAGTTCAAAACTGGAATGTGAAAATCCTTCATGGTCTTCCCCACAATAACAAATAGAAGTAAAGTAAAATAATATAATGCAAAATTTGAGATTGAAACCAGCAACAAATAAATATGATAATGTTTGATCTAAAATGGCAGGTGACAAAAGAGGATCATAAATTATCTTTAATTTAATACAGTATTGATGACAGCCAGGGCAAAATTTTTATACCTGTGGTTAATTCTGCACCGATAGCTCCCAGCAAGAGTCAAATTTCTCCTTTTTGTGATTATAATTGTTAGATTCTAATGTCCTTGTAGAAGAGCAGTTCAAGCAAAACTGCATGAAAGCAATTAATAATAACTATGGAAGCGATAACAGCCTACTAAATCTTCTGTGGGCATTGCCTGGTGCCAAACATACCGTGAGGCAGAGTGTGGCAGCTGCCTCAGGTATCAAATGCTGAAGGGAAAGGTGTGGACAGAGCTCTGTGTGTCATGCGGCGCCCTAAACAAGCTTGCCAACCTCAGGTTCAGTGAAGGATGCGGTCCTAGTGCCTTTGCAAATATGAGATTCAGCTGCCAGTCCAGTCAACTTCTGCATGTGGAATGGAGAGGGGGGCACCATCTTGTCTACTGACCGAGGCAACAAATGTCTTGGCCCAGCCCTGACCTTACAAGCAGTGGCCAATGAACTATGGAATCATTACAATATCCTTCTGTGATTTTACAGCCTTATATTTACAGGATAGAGTCACAGTTACTTTACTATGTGGGCCAATTTCCATAGGTGGGAAATTGCTTTGATTTCTCGCTTTTTAGGTGTGTTGTTGTTGTTGTTTATGTGTTGTAGCTGTACCTTTTGCCTTAATTGTCAGTGTCTTTTGGTCGCTGAATAATGAATTTGCGGCGATCTTATTCCTTACACTTGAGGTTACTTCATATGCTTCATTTTTTAAATATACCTGCTTAACCTCTATCTCAAAATATAATGCATGTCTGCAACTGTGTATATTAATACTGGGATGTGTGTTGTTGGGCTGGGATTGGCTGCAAACGCATGTGTGGAAGTCAATGACTCTCTCACAAGTTCCAGCAACTTTCTTCTGACCCAACCGTGTGGTGATTCTGATAATCGCCTTGGGCTGAGACTCATCTCTTCATAAACATATCCAGCCAGGGAACAGGTGGTATCTCTATATCTAGCAAGGCCTAGATGTGGCCAGGCAATGGTGTAGCAGTTGGGGTTGGACCTACAATGGCCGAATGAGGCAGCCACCTCAGGGGAGGGGCAGGTGCTGGGTGCATGGAGTAGCAGCGAGAGATGTAAAGGCCATGCTAAGCTAGCCTGTTGCCCTCAGGTGAAGTGGAGGAAGCGTTCTCCTTGGCGGCCTTATTAGGATTTTGTTTGTGGAATGAGGGGTTGAGGAAACCATCTTGTTTGACTGAGGCAGGTAAATGGCTTGGACCAGCTGTGGGAACTGTTCTGTACTGAAGTTCTCACCCTGGGCCAGCAGGGGGATACTGTAGATAGTTATGCAAATGAAGGATCGAAAGTGACGTTCAGTGATTGGATAGTTAGTATGCAAATGAAGGACCGAAAGTGACGTTCAGTGATTGGATAGTTTTAGAAAGTTGTTACAGTAACAAGGTACTGGAGCTCTATATAAGCAGGCTGACTGAGGCCTTCAATTCAGTTCTGTTCTGGCATCTGAATAAAGAAGAGCTGTTTGAAGAATCGCTGTGTCGTCTGATATGTTCACCCACAACTTAACAGGAACAGAATGAGTTTTGTGTATGTGCATGAAAACTTAACATTTGCTTGCTGGTGCATGAACTAACATGTTGTGCACTTTCAAAGGGATATGTTTCTCTGTAGCAAGCTATTTGTGTTACTAGAGCACAATAGTTATTAAGGTAGCTGCACCTTACTGTGGATGGTTAGCACCACAAAGGCTTCCCCATTCTCCATGTTGTAGGAGAATGATTTTCTGTTCATAGATGGAAAGATGAAAAGCTTTTCTTTTGCTTTCTGTTGCATGAAGTGCTAAGAAACTTTTTCTTTTTTGAAGGAGGGAGAACAAAAAACTAGGAAAAAAACCGCATTCTTGCAGCTGCAGATACCAGTTACTAGTAAAAATAATAATGAAAGTGTTTTGGGGTTACGTATCAAGTTAAAAGGGCATTAATGAATCTTTCTCTCTCTTTCCTTTCGTGTAGTAAAACATGAAGACCACATTAGGCATTTCCTGCACTGTTATGCTATCATTCTTCTATGTACTCAAATCAGGTGGGTGATACAGAAATTGATTTTGTAGGAAACTTTCCAAATATTTAAAGGGGGGGCGGAGGCGGACATGAAGCAATAGTGAAAACCAGCAATCTTTGTTAGATGCCCAAAATACTCTAGGATTAAAACTCTGGCTTTTCACTGCTGTGCTGCCGATATTTGCTTTGTATGTTCATGATTATGCAAGGGTAAGTTTAAACTTATTATTTATTTCTTACATTATGTATTTATTTATTACCTCAGTAGTCCACCTTGTTTTTACCAAGGAGCACAAGGTGGTATACATGGCTGTCCCCCCATCTCATTTAACTCACCACCACAACCCTGTGAGGTAGGTCAGGCTGAGAGGCCCAAGGTCACCTAGTGAGCTTCATGGCTTAGTGGGGATTTGAACCCTGGTCTCCTGGGTCCTAGTCTGACACTATAAGCTAAGATTACCTAACTTGCAACATTGTGGGTAGGTGTAATTGGCTCCTATCGGTTAGCTGAAGTTAATTTCTCCTTTAACAGTCAATAAAAAAAAATCTCACTCGAAACTAAAAATAAAAATTTCCTTTCCTCCTTGCAGAGAAATGCATTGTCCAGGATATTAAAATTGCTAACCCATACGTTGCTGAAGGAGAACCTCTAGGACGCCATTGTTTTTTTTACCCAACACCAGATCTTGAAAACACACCCTATAATTTCAGCTGGTATACAAGTGGAAATGAAACACCTATAACGAAAGACCCATCCTCCAGAATTCATCAGCGTGGAACAAAGCTGTGGTTTATTCCTGCAAGATATGAAGATTCTGGGTTATATGAATGTGTTATACGGTCAGGACTTGCATTTAACTGTGGTGCATGTGTGTAAATGGCGGAGGGTGGTAATTCAGGCTACACCATTGGAAATCTGACTGCAGTGGTACTTTGGTTCTCAAACTTAATCCGTTCTGGAAGATGGTCCCAAAACCAAAGCGTTCCAAAAGCAAAGTGCACTTTCCCATAGAAATGGGAAAACAACCCCTAAAACAGCAATTTAACATGAATTTTACTATCTAACGAGACCATTGATCCATAAAATGAAAGCAATAAACAATGTACTGCAGTCACACAATCAATCAATCAGTAGCTGAACTGGGTTCCACACAGTCACAAAAACAAAACAATTTTTTTTTGCAAAAACAAAAATGCAAAATAAATAGCAAAAACAGACAGACCTCAGTGTAACACTCAAAACGGAAGCGTGGCACTCAAATTGGAGGCAAAACACTCAAATCAGAAGCGTAATACTCAAAACAGAGCATGTTCAGCTTCTGAAAAAAGTTTGCAAACCGGAACACTTACTTCCGGGTTTGCAGTGTTTGGGTTCCAAGTTGTTTGAGTACCAAGGCATTTGAGAACCAAGGTACCACTGTATTTCCCAGTGCAGCTAATCTGAGATAAGCAGATATTGTTTAACTGCTGCTTGAGGCTGTGCTTTGGAGAGAGGTTGCAGATCATAGAATCGTAGAATCAGAAGGGACCCCAAGGGTCATCGAGATCGATCATTCCACTCAAAAGCAAAACGAAAACAAAAATCCCATACACGAGCCCCCCAATTCAATTCCTTGCAAGTGGAGCAAGTCTGTGTTCACGGCTTGGTGCAAGCAAACTTCAACCTCAAGCACCTTCTCCTGCTACTCCCAGGCCCAGCAACTTACCTGCAGCCATAGGGAAGGCAGAAGGTGGAAGCTGGCCCTCCACTCATGTTGGAAACATCCATTTCCACCAGTTAGGATTTGGGAGTTCATGTTCCAATATGCCCAGGGGTAACACAATGCTATTTCCATTAATTTCCACTGGGAAGAAGGCCCTTGAGGCTATTTGCCTCAAATTCCACAAGAGATGCTGGGCGATACTTTCATCTCTCTCCCCGACAAGAGTAGATGTCCCCCTGAGGAGAGGCAGCACACGCGGTTACTTCTACTGCCTTCCCCGTCACCGAGGGGAGTCCCTGGGTCCTCGAGGGCAAGGAAAGGGGGAGGTGGCTGAGGTTGGTGTTCCATGAGCACCACTAAACTTTTTACAGGTGCTCTAAATGGGCATTGGGACGCGGGTGGCGTTGTGGATTAAACCACAGAGCCTAGGACTTGCCGATCAGAAGGTCAGCGGTTCGAATCCCCGCGACAGGGTGAGCTCCCGTTGCTCGGTCCCAGCTCCTGCCAACCTAGCAGTTTGAAAGCACGTCAAAGTGCAAGTAGATAAATAGGTACTGCTCCGGCAAGAAGGTAAACGGCGTTTCTGTGCGCTGCTCTGGTTTGCCAGAAGTGGCTTAGTCATGCTGGCCACATGACCCGGAAGCTGTACGCCGGCTCCCTCGGCCAATAAAGCGAGATGAGCGCCGCAACCCCAGAGTTAGCCACGACTGGACCTAATGGTCAGGGGTCCCTTTACCTTTAAATGGGCATTAGAAGCTTGAACTTTTGCAAGTGCTCAACTAGAGTGGCTTTCAAAGTATGACATGTCAGGGTTTAACTTTAGGATGCTTGTATATATGCCTTGCATGCTGCCCCCAATGCTCATGTATATAGACAAAATGGTAATACCTGTTTTTGCCTTCAAAAGTTTGGCTGCCCTTTGCCATCTACACTTTCATTGGTAGTTCTCACTGAAGAATCTTAACAGCAAAGACTCTTGTGGCACCTTAAAGACCAGCAAATTCATTGTGGTCTAAGCTTTCATGGGCTGCAGTCCATTTGATCCGTTCCATGCAGCACTATCTTAAGTGGAAAGCATACAAAAGCTTAAACGGTGGTACCTCAGGTTACATACGCTTCAGGTTACAGACTTCGCTAACCCAGAAATAGTACCTTGGGTTAAGAATGAGATGAGAATGCTTCAGGATGAGAACAGAAATTGTGCGGTGGCAGCGGGAGGCCCCATTAGCTAAAGTGGTACCTCAGGTTAAGAACAGTTTCAGATTAAGAACGGACCTCCGGAACGAATTAAGTTCTTAACCCGAGGTACCACTGTATACACTTGCTAGTCTTTATGGTGACTTGAGACTTTGTGTTATTTTTGCTGAGGGATGACTGCCTTTTGGGGAATATTGTCAGATTTCATTCAGAGTTCTCATAATTCTAATTGACTGACACGTGATTGTATAACAGCTCTGAATGTGTTTGACTCATACCAGTCAGAGCATCCCATTGCTTAGTATTTTCCAACACTAATTCCTGACCCCCCCTTTTCCATTGCACAAAGCCATTCAGCCAAAATGGTATGCCATCTATCTTTGTCCTAAGATGACTGGTGATCTTTAGTTTATCCTCCCATCACCTAATCCTCAACTCGATGAAGTTCAGTAAAACTACACTCTCTGGATAAAAGCATTTCTTCAGGCATTCACAGTTATTTGACTGTGGAATGTGCACAGTCCAGTTTATTTCAGTGTTTGTGCTTGCATTCCAGCAATATTGCCTAAGTCCAGGACAATCCGAACGTTTTCAAAACATCGTTAAGAAACACTGGTAAACGACTAAAGGGTTTTGTTTTGGAAAACCTTCAAACTGACGTAAGATTGGAATGACCGTGCTCTTCCATTGGGCAACCAGATTGAACTATTTTGGCAGAGATCTATTAGAAATGATTCCTTTGCAAATTGGGAGATTTCAGATGTTGCACCCTTAGGTATGGAAGCGTCAGATTTAGGTCCTGTAATTTTAGTGGGTATTCGTTTATGACCATCTATTTTCCCATTTCCATTTGTTTCCATATTTGGTCCAAGAAGTACAATCCTATATGTGTCTTCTCCAAGGGTGAGAAATCCTTTCTTTCTGCCCGTGGACCACATTCCCTCTTGCATAACTTTTCAAGAGCCACACCAAAGGCAGAAGTGGGCGGATCACTGAATGTAAATTTTACCTTTTTACCATAGGATAGTTTTTACACACAGTCACGCATTTCTCTTTATCCCCCATCCAGTCAAGAAAGGCCTTCTTACAGTTCAAGTACACATTCCACCCAGGCAAAGAATACTCACGGAGTGTATGAATCAGGCCCAGTGAGGGGTCTGGAAAGAGTCCTGGGGGCCAGACAGAGAAGCCTGGAGGACTGCAATTGCCCCTCAGACCTGACGTTCCCCACCCCTAGTCATGGGGGAAGCCAGAATTTATGTTGTGATGGGGGCAAGACACCTACCTGTCACCATCTTCTATCTGGCTCTGTCTAGCAGATTCAGAATGAAACATTTCAACAACAGTTGTTTTAAAATTACTTTCTTCTGACGCCAAGTTTTCAGAAAAATCTGTCAAAATCTTCAGTCATTTGAAAACTAAGTCAAATAAAAAATTGACGTCAAGGAGCACCTTTCATGCGGTTAACGAGATATTTTGCAAAATTACAAAGAACACACATTTTTTTATCTTATTTTTTAAAAAATCTAGACTAAAACAACTTTTCTTGGATTTGCTGAAAACCTTTCACAATATAATCCAGGTGACCTCAGCGCGCATTTCAATTTCAACTATTCTGATTATTTCTACTTTTAGTCAAGTATTTTTTATTTATTTGATTTGATTTAGGGGTGGGGGAGCTGACTCCATGCCCCTCTGGCTACACCCATGCCCCTAGTCTAGGCTGAAGTGAGTTCAATGGGAGTATAAGATTGCAGCCTCAATAAAGTAGACAGGGGTCTATTTGGTAACAAAAGTTTGCTTGCTACTGTGTCGTCATTATAACAAAAGGTATCCAAACAGCCGCCTTCCTTATCTTATTGCTAGGAGCTCCTTTGGGATTAGCAAGAAGGAAAGAGCGTAAGATTGTGAGGGTGGGGGTAACACTTGGAATGGCTGTGGGTATGCTCACGCTGCAAAAGCATAAAACTGAAGTAATTTTAACTCTGACATTTTCATGTTTAGTTACCAGAATTCGACAATATGCTACAGAAATAGGATTAGAATACAGGTTGTCAACGACAGTGCCGCTCTCTGTTTTAATGAGAAGTCCAGCTACAATCAAACGGTACCAAAAGGATCAGCTGCAAAGATTGTGTGCTCTAACACGGAGGACTTGACACGAGAGCTGGATTTTTTCTCTGTTCGTTGGTATAAGGTACAAACCCTTATAGGTCCCCCTCTTCTGTGGTACTTCCCCATCACTTCTTTTCTTCTAATGAATACTTAATGTTAATGTTAGTAACTTCTCAATGTCACATTTCTCTCACAACTGAAGAGCCAGGGCAGGGGGGGGGGAGTATATCTGAAGGAGTGTCTCCACCCCCATCGTTCTATCATAGCTGTCAACTTACAGATATGAAAATAAGGGACCAGCAGCCTTGAAAATAAGGGACCAGCAGCCTTGAAAATAAGGGGCCAGCAGCCAAAATAAGGGACCTGCAGCCTCACCTGTTCCAGGCACTCCAGTCTCCCTGTCCTCCTGCAGTCTGGTCAAACTCATGCTGGTAGCTTCGAGAACACTGTCCAACCAACTTTGTAACCAGAAGTTCAACTGAATAAAATCTGAATCACATGCACCACAAGCCCTATGCAGCCTCAACTTAAGATGGCTCCCCGGCCTGGCTTTGCACTGCATTTTTTCAGCAGCACGAGCAACAAAATGGTGTCCAGCATTCAAAAGCACCCTCATCTTGCATTAACTAGCCACACACAAGGCATCCAAGCTCCACCCCCCAGTCTTTTAAGAACCTCTTATTGGGTGAGCAACACAGCCAAGCAACACAGTTGGAGCCTCCCTCCTCCCTGGCCGGCAGGGAGGGAGGGAGAGGAGCTGCTTCCTTTGAAATTTAAGGGACATTTATCAATAAGGGGCAGCAGCGGGACATGGCGCTGGAATAAGGGACTGTCCCTTCAAATAAGGGACACTTGACAGTTATGCGTTCTATGCGGACACTGAGGTCCAGCGCCAAGGGCCTTCTGGTGGTTCCCTCACTGCGAGAAGCCAAGTTACAGGGAACCAGGCAGAGGGCCTTCTTGGTAGTGGCACCCGCCCTCCCACCAGATGTCAAAGAGAACAACTACTATCAGACTTTTAGAAGACATCTGAAGGCAGCCCTGTTTAGGAAAGCTTTTAATGTTTGATGTATTACGGTGTTTTAATATTTTGTTGGAAGCTGCCCAGAGTGGCTGGGGAAGCCCAGCTAGATGGGCGGGGTATAAATAATAAATTATTATTATTATTATTATTATTATTATTATTATTATTATTATTATTATTATTGGGAAGCATCATCAGGTGCGGAAGGGAGCACTCACCCCTTCCATTGCCCGCTTATTTTCTCCAGGAAAATCTCCCAGGCTACAATTAAAATCATTTATTTTCCCATCTGGGTTATGAAACTGGAAGTGAGCCCAAGGCAGGCAACTCCCTTCATTCCAGTTTTCTCAAGAAGCGTGGGTTTGGAACTACATATTCTCTTAGGCAGCTTAGTCTCAAACTAGACATAAATGGGATGGCACATAAATTTAGTACGTTGCAACTTCTCCAGAGCTCATTACAGCAAAAAGTATACAGGGCAGGCAGACACACGCTTGCCACTTTGCCCCTTTACTCAAAACACATAATGTAACATATATTAACATAATAAAACCAGGTTATTTCATAAGAAAAAGTCACTATGGTGCTTTTTAAAAGGTCAGTGTACAATATTGCTTTTCATGCTGAATGTTTGACTGAATAGTTATTGCATACATTGTATAAAATAGAGGAACATAATAATTTCTCTTATTTTTGCCTTCCTCTACAGTGAATTTGTTTAGCATAAGACTCTATACAGAGATTTGTTTAGGATAAGCCAAACTAAGCATGAGCAAATAGTGTGTACTTTTCACATTCTGTGTGCATTTAAACTGAACCTTTGTTTGCTTTCAGGAATGCAAGACAGTGCAGCAGGATGAACGAGTTTTTGTCTTGCAATCATATCTTGTAATAAACAACGTGAGAGAAGATGATAAGGGAAAATATGAATGTAAAATAACATACACTTATTTGGGGAATCAATATAATGTTTCAAGGAGCATTTTTGTGATTGTTAAAGGTAAATCTTTATGTTTTAGTTCCTTGGTAAAGCCTGTATTTTGTAAAATATTCCCTATGTAACGGGGTTGTATGCAGTTTTAATTTTAAAACTTGAACCCATTTTTAGTTTTATTGTATGAGGTCTCCAGTACATCCCTTAGAGATTCCTCACACCTCCATCACATATGGTTTGTTGTTCCTATTTCTTTGCCACATCTCCAACAAAGGTTAGATTTCAATTTATATATCTTTGCCAACTTAACTGGTGTTAAGTACCACCTATGCAACATCTTGATAAAATTTTCTTTGATTGTGTATAAGGCGGTAAATCGAATATCTTCTCACCAGAGTTTCTCCCATTGCTCTAGATAAATAGTATGTCCGACATCTTTGGGCCCATTTAATCACAGTTTCTTTCACTTCTTCATCCATCAATTCCCAGTCCAGTAAAATATTATATGTTTTAGATAGCAATTTCTTATTGTTTTGAATTATTATAATATTGAATTTTCAATCCTCTTTTGCAAAGCCTTTCTTTCAATTCCCAGTCCAGTAAAATATTATATGTTTTAGATAGCAATTTCTTATTGTTTTGAATTATTATAATATTGAATTTTCAATCCTCTTTTGCAAAGCCTTTCTTTTGATCAGAATTAAATATACTTCCTAGTTGTATATAATGCCATCTCTCAATTTCATATTGACGTATCTCCTCAAACGATTTTAATCTGAGTTTCCCTTGTTCTTCTTCCAATAGTTGTCTATATGTTGGCCAATTTGTTCGCATATTCAGTTTTTTTACAGCAAGGTGTCTGTGGTTCCAACTGTAATCTATATTTATTCCAAAACTTTTATAGTGCACTTCTAAATATATGATTTGTAAATTCTTTATTGACTTTCACCTTCTCATAATTGAGATACGCATGCCATCCATACCTGATGTTAAAACTTTCAAGATCTAATATATTAGTTTTTTGCAATTTAATCCAATCTCTTACCCATATTAAGCATTCTGCTTCATAATATTATTTTAAATTTAGCAATGCCAATCCTCCCCTTTCTTTTCTTTCCATCAATAATTTATATTTTATCCACGGTTTTTTCCCTTGCCATACAAATCTCATTATATCTTTCCTCCATTCTTCAAAGCAAATTTCTTTATTTATAATTGGTATCGTTTGGAATAAATATAGCATTTTTGGTAGAACATATTGATAACTTTAGTCTGCTCCAGGTTTCAAAATCTTTTCTTATTCCTTTCCAAACTTTTTCATAGTTATTTTTAAACAGTTTGATATTCTTCATAGTTAAATCTATACCCAAATATTTTGCTTTCTTAACAATCTGTAGGCCTACCTTCTCCTCAAGTTCTTTTTGTTCTTGTTCTTGAATATTTTTTACCATAAGTTTTGTCTTTTCCATATTCATCTTAAAACCTGACACCCTACCAAAATCATTTATTATCTCTATTGCTTTGGCGATGCTTACTTTTGGTTCTTCTGTTGTGAGCAAAATATCATCCGCAAAGGCTCTAATCTTAAAAATCTTTTTCTGAGTGTTATTCCTTTAATTCCTTTATCTTTCCTTATTTCTGATAATAATATCTCTAATGTTAGTATAAAAAATTAAAAGTGAAATGGGACACCCTTGTCTGGTGCCCCTCTCCACTGGGAAACATTCTGTCTTGCCACTGTTAATTATTAGCCTAGCCTGCTGCTTCTCATAGATTGCTTTTATACCTCTACAATAGTATTCCCCCAGTGATGTTAGTTTCAATACCTTCTGTAAGAATACCCTTGATAAGTTATCAAAAGCCTTTTCGGCATCTATTAGCATAAACACCATTCTTTTATTTGGTCTTAACTCCAAGTATTCCAATAAATCAATCACTATCCTCATATTTGTCTTTATATGTCTGTTTGGGAGGAATCCCGCTTGATCTTGATTTATATTATTCTTTAAAAGTGATTTTAATCTGTTTGCTAGGATACCCGCAAACTGCTTATAATCATTATTAAGCAATGATATGGGTCTATAATTATTGACTGATTTCCTATTTATTCCTTGTTTATGTATTAACATAACGTAGGCAGATTAATTTCAATGAGTCATTTCTGAGTGGAACTTGGTTGCAACTCACATGTTTCCCATTACCATTTAGTATCAGTTCACTGGGTTCCCAATGAATGACACCCTAGTGCCCCGTCCCCCCAGGTTGGCTTTCTCTTTGCATTAAAAAACACACACACTAAAGCACTTTTATAACTGGAACACTATTGGACAATTATGTTATTACTTTGACAGAAAAGACGGGTAAATTAAAAAACCTACTAAAATGGGAAAGGAACTGTTTTGAAAATGCATTTCAGTAGATGTAGGGCGATAGGCTCACCTGCCCACTATGTTGTTTTAAATGTATAAACCATGCATCATGGAAAAGGGTAATGCTTCTGAATATCAGTTTCTGGAAATCACAGGAGGGGAAGAGTGCTCTGTGCTCAGATCCTGCATGGAGGTTTCCTATAGGCATTTGGTTGGCCTCTGTGAGAACAGGGTACTGGACTAGATGGGTCACTGGCCTGATCCAGCAGGCTCTTCTTAAATTCTTTAAGAGTAGTCCTAGGACCGTCTTTACCTGCGGAGACTACACTACACTACACTACACTGTGAAAGTGTGAAGAAGCAGGAGGAAAGCAGTCATTTAATGATGATGTCATGTAGCTGCCCTGTAAAAAGTTAGTGAGCAAAGCATGGTCATTATGCAGTAAAAGCACAGTTTGGAAGCATCCCATGTTTTCTCTGGACATGTGCTGGTCCCGACGGTTAACTGTGCGGCGAGGTCCGAGTCCAGTCCGAGGTCAAGGGTGCAGTATGGAGGCTGTCCATCAAAGCTGAAGCTGGGTCCAAGGCAGGGAGTCGGGTGAGGTCAGGAACTCTGGCAGGAGAGCAGGACAGGGTGCAGGCAGGAACAGGCTACCAACAACGTTGCTCCCACAACCTGGGACTGGGGCTGGCCGGCTTTTATCTGCCCCGAGGCATAGGGTGGCCCCGGTCCACAGGTGACTTGCCTCTCCTGGCCTGGAGGCGAGCACTCCTCCTGCGGGAACTTAGTTCCCTCTGCCTCTCTCTTCCCTGAGCCTTCGCAGCTCAGGAGAGGCTGGAGGGTTACCGGACCCAGAGGCAACCTCAGTTTCCTCTGACGGGGCTGAGAGTGGAGCACCTGCAGGCAATGGGTCCTCCATCACCTCAGGAGCCAGAGCAGACTCAGCTGGTGCCTGCACCTGAGGATCCAGCACAGGTGAGGACCCTTCAGGCTCAGGCCCCAGCCCCGGCTCAGCTGGTTCTGGAGGATGGGAATCCTGTGCAGGCTGGGATCCCTCAGGTTCAGCCTCCGGGTCCGAATCCCAGGCCATCACAGGGCAGGTCACTTGAGGTAGAGACGGGGAGTTGCTGTTGGATGTCAGATACAGTATGTAGTTATTCTCTTTTGCACTTGCAGGAAAGCACCCCCCACTTTTGGAGGATGGAGAGCCAGTGTGGTGTAGTGGTTAAGAGCGGTAGTCTCGTAATCTGGGGAACCGGGTTCACGTCTCTGCTCCTCCACCTGCAGCTGCTGGGTGACCTTGGGCCAGTCACACTTCTCTGAAGTCTCTCAGCCCCACTCACCTCACAGAGTGTTTGTTGTGGGGGAGGAAGGGAAAGGAGAATATTAGCCGCTTTGAGACTCCTTAAAGGGAGTGAAAGGCGGGATATCAAATCCAAACTCTTCTTCTTCTTCTTTTGAAAGTCCTTGTCCTTGGTTGCTGCCCTGTGGAGTTTGGGCACAGTTGTCTGAGTTAGGGAAAGAGAGAGGGGCTCTTTGAAATCCTTGAAAGGCAGTCCTGGCTATCGTTCAGGCAGAATCCACCAGCAGAGGGCAGAGAAGATCCCCTGCTGGGAAAAATGGGAGGGCAGCTGCTATGGAAAGCAGAGTCACTTGGTACCCAGAGCCAGCCCTACCATGAGTGAGGTGGCTTCTCAAACAGTTGACTTTGAGTTGCCATGAAAACACAGCAGACTGTTAGTTATTTAATTCATCATCATTTTACTCCCAGGGAGAGGTGGCTGTGTGATTTTCTGCATCAGGCGCTGAAATATCTTGGCCGGTCTTTGGTATTGTGTGTGACGGACAGGCCCTGGGTCAGCCTCCTGGGGACCCAGCAACCAGTGAGAGCTGGTTGGGCCATCAGCCAATCAGGAGGGATTGGCAGGTCAGAAATTGAGAAGCTGGAAGTTTAACAGTCAGATAGAGACTGTCAGTCAGTGAGGGCAGATGGCTGGGACCTAGATCTGTCTGAGTGAGCTCAGATAGAGAATTGACTGCCAGTTAGTGAGTTAGATAGCTACCTGCTCTGTCAGGAACAAGTTTTAACCAGGCAGGGCAACCGTTTAATTCCCTGAGGGGGAAGGTGAAACCCTACAAAGGGTTGAGTGAGTGTTTCTGGTTTGTCTAGGTGGGAAAAGTCTATATTGAGACTTGATTTTAAAAACAGTGTGGTTGAAAGCTCTTTGCAAAGAGTGTGTGCTTTGGACCAAGTTTTGTGCCTTGTTTATGTAATCGTCACATTTGGAATCCTCATTCAATGCCGTTAAATAAATAGTTTTGTTTTGTTTCAGAAGTGCATCCTCATACCAGTGGCATGTGGTCAGTGGTCTAACGGGGACTAGGTTAGTCCCCTAAATGTTCCCCTGGCGCCTCCTTCCCAAAGCCTTGGAAGCTTCTGCCCAGTTTAGGGAGGAAGGTGCTATGCTGTGCTCATGCGTGTGATTCCCCCCCCCCACCTCCATCACACTTGCAAGCTGGTGCCTCTGGCCTTCACTGTTCCCTTACAAAAAAATTCGCCGTATGTTACTGCCTCATACTTTGAACCTCTGGGAGTGGACAAGGGGCAGTCTTCAAAGAAGCACAATACCTTGCTTCTGCTGACTCACAAATGCTGCCACAAACAGTCAATTCCAGACCTCTCCTGTGTTAAAAACAGGAGAGTTGTGTCTTTTAGCACACTCATAAAATTGGTCATGTTACCCAGTGCCCATATTTAGTGTGGGTGTCTGTCACACTGTTTGTGGGCAAGGCATTTGCTGTTCTGCCTCTGGTAGCAAAATTTCTCAGACCAGTCCTGATGGTAGTTCAGGAGAGTATCAAGTTAGGGCATTTGGCTTCTCCTCTGATTTTCTCCCAACTTTCTTCTCTAGCAGACTTTGGCTTCCAGTTTCTGGGCTCCTAAGGAAGGAAGGAAGGAAGGAAGGAAGGAAGGAAGGAAGGAAGGAAGGAAGGAGTGGACATTAAATAATAAACTCCACCCAGCTTGGATGGAGAGAGCTCTCTGCTACCTCCCTGAGATTTTGCCTGGGTGTGGCTACCTGCCCTGGAGCCTAAGGAACATCTTCTGTTGTAAAGACATCTGGGCCATACTGAGGCCTGGACTCTTTTCCCAATCATCAAGAGTCAAGACAAAATCTATTATTATATATTGACCATATCTATTATCTGAACTATTATGGAAATCCCATCCCCCCAAAAGAGTTGTTGTTCTTTATCTGATCTTATAAAAATATTTCTGCCTTTTTCTGTTGCTAGAGAATGAACCAAAGAAAAGAACTGAGATTCTGTACCCCAGAAATAATACTATTGAAGCTGAACTTGGTAAGTCATTTAGTGCTTTCATATTTTAAAGAGAACTGGCCGAACTAAAACACCTACAACAACACAAAATGAACACGAACCCAATCATTTCATTATTTCCATGAGTCGAAGCCACTGTTATCAGTAGTACTCACTAGCATTGCACTTTCTAAGTAGTTCCGTATTTGACTGTTCAGTGTCCTCCTGCTTTTGCTACAGAATTTCCCCCCTAAATAGTTTTCGAAATCTGCAGAGCTCTGATAATTGTATTTTGTGCATGGTTTACTCTTGTTGTCGTTGGTATCCATCCGTCTCAAAAGGTGATGGAAGAGTTTGCCATCAGGGTAAAGTCAAACTGTTGGAGATTTATAGTGCCTGCTGTGGCTGTAGAGACCAATATGGGAGAGACATGTTTTATTGCAGATGGGGCAGATGAAGGCATCTGGTTTCACTGTTACAGATGTACCATGGCATTTCTTCTCTCTGTGCTCCTCCCAGAGGTCTCTTCTGGGCACTGCTGTGGATACATGACCTCACTGTCTGTCTTCATGCCCTGCGGTCATCTGCAAGGGATACCCAAACATTGGCGTTAATGTTGCCAGCCTTCATGTCACATTTGCAGACATCTTTATAATGCAAGGTTGGCCTGTCAACAGGCCTGGTGCCTGAATCCAGCTTTCCCGTAAAGCACATCTTTGAGCATCCTGCCATCTTTCATTCTGTGTACATGACCAAGCCAGTGTAGACATCACTGAAACACTACATTAGCACAAACAACGAGAGATTATATACCAGAAGATGTGACATGATTGTACAACTACAATTTATTGAAAGTGTCTTATGGCCATTTTCTGATAATGAATTTTGCAGGCTCCAAAATATTTACGATGTGCAATGTGTCAAGTTACAGAAACTCTTTAAATAGCATCACCTGGAAAGTCAATAATACTCCAGTGAACTTCCTGTTTAATGGTAGAATTGAAGAAGGATTCGAGTAAGTATATCTATTTTTATTTTATTTTTTAAACAAGTTTTTATTATTAAAATAATTCAGCATTAATACACACATGTTACGAATATACATACAAACATACATTTCATACAAGCCTTAAAAATGTTCATACATACCCACACTCAATCCCACAGATACTTCCTTTTCCCATCACCGTCCCTCACCTCACCTTTGTGTTAGACTTCCAATCTACTCAATTGCAATGTGTAATAGAAAAAGAAGCAGAAAATTGGTTTAAAGGTGTGTGAAGGAAAGTAATAGAAGTGGAAAGAAATTGCAATATCTATTTTTAACGTAAATAAATCCAGCATGATTTGTTTCCTCTCGTTGTGTACTCACGACAAATGGCATGGGACACTTCTGTCCTTCAGCTTTGTCCACAGCAGATTCCACACAGGATCTCGTTTAGAAAATGGCCATGTATAAAATCTGCACAGCTGCATGACAGGGTAGACTGAATCGGCCCAAGAGTGAATGATATGACCTTGTCCACCAAACAGCTAGTTTAAATCTGGGCTGCAGTTTTTGCACCTGGAAATCCTTTGCTGCAACCCCCACAATGCCCCTTTAGAACACATTTTCAATGTGTACTTCTACTACTTTTTGAACAGAAAAGACTTCCCTGTTGAAGGAGCATGGGCTTATGTAGTCCCTCTGACCATCAATGAGGTGAAAAATGAAGATTATGACCAGCGGTTTGTTTGCCAGGCGGGCGAAGTTGCTGCATACTTCTTAATACAACGCCCACGTACGTATGTCATCTGGTATTTTTATTAGTAAAAAAATGAATCATTGTGAAGAATGCAAATGAATAAACACACCTTTCAAATTGCCTCTGGAGGGTTGAGGACCCTCAGGAATCAGCGTGTTTTTACATGAGTAGAATGTGTGCTTTTATTTAAAATGCAATTCTGGGTTATTTGTGGGGCATAGGAATTCATTCATATTTCCCCCCTCAAAATATAGTCCGGTCCCCCACAAGGTATGAGGGAGAGTGGACCAGCCTCCTGCTGAAAAAGTTTGCTGACCCCTCCTCTAGGATAATGGGAGTTGTGGTCCATCTTCTATTCTGCAATGCATCTAGCTGGACTAGATAACCCTTCTGGTCCCTTCCAACTCTACAATTCTATGATTCTAACACCTGGAGGGCCCAACATTTCCAATTCCTGTCCTAGTGGGATCCCAGCTGCTTACCCTACTTTGAAATATTCATATATGCTTTGCTTGTCTGATCCTGGTACATCTGAGTGGCTCCACTTTTTTAATTTTCATCTTCTTTTCCATTTCAGCCAAAAATATCCTGGGACTGATTGCACTGGTGTTGCTCATTTTTATTCCTGTGCTGATCTGCGCATTGTTCAAGATTGAGCTTGTACTTTGGTATCGGAAGTCATGCCACCCTTTTCTTCATAAAAAAGGTAATGGTATATTATTTACTGTGAAAGGGAAAGAATGCAGTGCCCGGATCTGCGGCCACAAAAATAAAAGCAAAGAAGGGGGTGCGGGAAGCATGCCATAGCAAAGCAATGGGCAGCTGTAGTCATGTGATATCTACAGATGGAGTGGTTGCAAGGCAGTTGCTAATGGCTGAGATTCAGTGCCGATTATTTTGTTATCTGAGGTGCCATCCCCTTGCACTTTCCATGCTGTTGCTGTAGAAACCCAGGTGGGCAGGGCTAATAATGTGGCTCATCTCTGCCTCATCACTTCCAGCAGCTGACCATGTTGGCTTTGGAAGTAGCCACAATGCCAGCTCCTCTCGTGCAAACTCCTAGGTTAAAAAATGACTGGAGTGGTATGGGAAGGAACCGAAATAAAGCTCGCAGCCCAAGCTGCCCCTGTATCTTGTCCCAAGGCAGGATTGGCCATTGAATGTCACTTAAAAACATGAGATATATGCTGATCTACTTGCTGATAATAGGCAGCATAAAAATAGCACAGTATACCTAGCACCTTATGTTATTATTTAGCTCTGCCAATTACCTTGGTCTGTGGTGTTCAGTTTCTTTATTTCTTTTCTTTTCTTTTTAAATAATATTTATTAAATTTCCATTTTAACAATCCAGTCAAACCATATTATATATTCCAAATTATATAAATTATCCAGTAATCGAACAGTCCCAAAATTATGCCTAATTATAAATTTTTGGCTGACTTCCCATGCTTTGAGAACGGAGGAAATCCTAATCACCTCATAGTTCTACTGCTTTTCATAATCATTATAATAATTCCCATAATTCATTCTGATGTTAATCCTTCATTATTTTCAATAATCTGAGTTCATTCTGCAAATGAGTTAAGTCAAAACATTTCTGTGTGGATTTTGTGTCTTTCTTCTTCTTTACGCTCCAAATCTGTAATCCAAGTTTCCCCTCTGTAAATTCGCATCATCCCTTCACAAACTGGTGTTGCCTAATCAGTCCAGGAGTCTTCCACTGCAGGCGGCTGCCATATCAACACGCAGGCCAGATAGAATCAAATCATGGCATCTGCCCAATGTTGCTCCTTAACCAGCTGCTATTCAAACATTAGCTTTTCCTGGAGGGGGTTTACCAAGTAAAACTGGAAATGCAAGTATCGAAGAGTAAAATATTAGAGGTTTACATGTGGTGTTCAGTTTCAGATGGCAAGATCTATGATGCCTACGTACTGTATCCAAAAACGGATACCCAAGATTGTTTTGCTCTGAAAGTGCTTCCTGAGGTTTTGGAGAAAAAGTGTGGGTATAATCTATTTATCCTTGGCCGGGATGACTTACCAGGAAAAGGTAAAAAAAGAAAAGAAAAAAGCATTCATTCATCCTTATTGTTTTTTAAATGAAAGAGGTTGTCTCAGTCTCATCCATAAACTAATGAGGTGTTAATAACTTGCAATAACTGATAGACATCTTGCAGTTCTGTTTAATATGGAGCACGAACCTTTCCATCCTGCTTGCTTGCTTTTGAGCCAAAGTTAGATACCCACACAGAGTTGAATACGTATTTCAAATCCCAAGGCATCAATATGTTATGAGCATATGGTCAGATATCTGGGATTTTTCCTCCTAAGAAAAATTTCTGCACCGTTAAGAATCCATGAATATCACAAAAAGTAGGTGATTAACTTGCAGAAGCCCATATTTGGTGTGGTATTTATCTTATTTATTTATTTAATTTACAGCTGTAGTCAACGTTATTGATGAAACCATTAAGCAAAGCAGAAGGCTAATCATTATTTTAGTACCAGGATTCCAAACCTACAGTATATCACAAGGGGTTCCTGAGGAGCAAATAGCTTTGTACAATGCCCTTATGAGTGAAAGTGCTGGAATGAAAGTCATTCTGATCGAAATGGGTAAAATAGAGGATTACAGCAGCTTGCCAGAATCCATTAGATACATCAAGCAAAAGCAGGGAGCCATTAGATGGAAAGGTGACCTTACGAAGAAGCATTCTTATTCTGCAAATACCAAGTTCTGGAAAAAGGTCAGATACCGAATGCCACCAGGACACCAGATTTCTCCAGAACTACCTTTGGTGCCAACCTCTCTCAATACAACAGAAACCCTTGTATCCTTTTAATAACTCCTGGCGCAGCTGTTTCAAAAGACTACTTTGATGGATGATGCTGTTACAGCCACCATTTGTACATGGTAAATGGACTCTTTTGACAACATCGCTTCCACTAGCATTTCTTAATGTACCAAATTCACATGGTGTTTCAAACAAAAAAATGATCAACTTGAAATGACTTATTTCTACTAATGTATGATGAGCAGGGTTTTTCATTTGTTTCTCTTGTTGTGGGAGGAAAACTACACACAGTGGCTACACTCCAGCTGAATGCATGTGGATCAGCTATACCCGTGTATCCTGTTTTAAAGAAAGCTGAAATGCTGACAACCAGCTGTTTAGTGAATCTAGACCACCGCCTTCCTTGTCCTGCCAATCAGCCTATCAATGGGATTTTAGCTTTGCGCAAAAGGTTGGCTCATAGAAGAAAATCACATCTGGAGCATAGGTCTTTGTGTCTGATACACCACCCGGCTAGAGACAGATCCATGGAAGCAGGGCTGCCTTACTTCAAAAAGTGAAAATCTGGACACTGTTCAGCGATTTCCACACGGACACTGTTTTCTACGACCAAATTATAGCCATGTCCGGGAAATTCTGGATGTATGGCAACCCCAATGGAAGTCTCTTTCTGTGAACACGCAGCCCCTAGCTACATTTGGCCAATTGTTTCTTTGTTCTGCTGAAATTCAACCTTGCAGTTTTTTCATTGTTTACTCTTACTGTATTATGGTAACACTTGACGACTAACTTAGACGTGTCTGAAATCATTTGCAGCCTCTTATATGCACCATTTCATTTGAACTCACCCTTTGCAATATTCAGGGAGTAGTTGGGTTATTTTGTGAATTGTCACTGTGTTTATATTTGACTTTCGTTTAAGTTTTGATGTAATAGATTGTATTTTTTATATTTTATTTCCCTTGCCCCTCACTGCTTATTCTTCCCCTGCAAATACATACACACACCTGCCCCAAATTTGCTTTAATTCACAAACACCATGGAAACGGTCATCCTTCAAAATTCACACTTCTCTGAACTTTGCAATGTAGTTTTCCAGACAATTAATTTGTACAAAAATGCATATACAGTACTCGGGTTAAGTGTCCATAAAAATGTCCATATACATGAAAATAACATACAGAAATGCATCATTTTAGAGGATGTTGCTTTGCAAAAATGTGTCTTAGGCAAATCACGTATGAGCATGTGTATAACAGGAGTAATTTGCATTAAAATGCTGATGGATTTTAATGAGAACTCAAAAGAAAAATTCACAAACTGATGTGGAAATGTGGACCTAAGATTGGAAAATTGGGAAAATTGAAATGAACAAGTTTGCCTATCCTTACTTATATCAATGCTTCATACATTGAGTGAACAGGACTCTAGTCCATGAATGCTTATGTCGTAATAAAATAATTATAAGTGAATCCAACATAGAGTAGACCCATCAACAGCAATAAACACGACTGAGGTCCATTAATGTAAATGGGTGTACTTTGTGTAGTTGGATACAACTCTCTGGCTTAAAGTACCATAACGCTGTTTGTTCCTTTGCAATATTTGCCTTCTATGATTGTTGTTATGAATAGTAATGATTCTCAGGAAATACATTTTTTTACGGATAAGCATGTGATGTTTCAGAGGTAGAAATGTTTTTAACTTCCAGTTCTTTTATTGATTTAGAAGGGGCAAAAGAATACTAAAAAGTAAAATGTAAAATATATTATTATTATTTATTGAATTTATATAACCCCCTATACCCAGAGGTCTCAGGCTCGTTCACAGAACCAGCAGTGTCAAACTGTAAGAAATTTACTTGTGAAATAACTCCAACCATGATAAATTGGTGAATGGACAATGATATACATTTTTTTTATTGACAAAAATGTTCAGGAAGGATGAAGTGGTTTGGACCTTATGCTGAACAGGAATATAGCAAAGCAGCATTACTTAACTAATCCCACAATAGTCATTATGACAATATGCTTCTGCTCTATATATTTTACTCATGAAACTTTTAATTATCATTCAACATATTCAATCCACATTGCTTGTATTTACAGAGCATTTTTTTTTAATGTTAAGAGAATCTTGTGTTTGTGCCTACAGGAAAGCGTAATTTCTATAATGAGGCGGGTCGTGCTCTCAGGAAACAGTCTTGGATTCATAAAGGCTGTTGCACAATTTTAAAATAATCATGCTGTTTGGGTCTCAGTCCTGATTTATTTGCACAATTTTTGTGAGGAGGGGTGTAACATGACGGCTGTTCAGCGGTCATTTTTTTAAAAATTGCACATTCATGACGATCTGTGTTCCTGATGCTTTTGGAGCAGTCACTCACAATCCCGCTTTCAGTACTGTTTGCCCCTGCAAAAGTTCGGGTTCATTTCCAAGCAGTGTATATCCTGTAACTTACTGCTGAAATCCCACCTTTTTATCCCATAAATGTTCTAGTTTTATTGTATACCTGAAGGAGCGTCTCCATCCCCATTGTTCTGCCCGGACACTGAGGTCCAGCGCTGAGGGCCTTCTGGCAGTTCCCTCATTGTGAGAAGTGAGGTTACAGGGAACCAGGCAGAGGGCCTTCTCAGTAGTGGCACCCCCCCCCCCGTGGAACGCCCTCCCTTCAGATGTGAAGGAAATAAGCAGCTATCTTATCTTTAAAAGACATCTGAAGGCAGCCCTGTTTAGGGAAGTTTTTAATATTTAACGCTGTATTGTTTTTAACACTCGATTGGAAGCCGCCCAGAGTGGCTGGGGAAACTAAATAATAAATTATTATTATTATTAGTTTTATTGTGTGCTATAGACAGCAATAATGTGGTACCATTGCGGAAGCATTGCAAAGCAAACTGCAAGCAGAATAAATCTACAACTAATGCACTAATGTTAAGAAGATGTTTCAGAATACACACAGTAAAACAGCAGTCTGGAGGAGCCCTCTGATTTCTTTTGGGAGCAGCTGTCTTTGTTGCCACAGAAGATGGTCACAGCATCAAATTAACTAGGAAAACCAATCATCAGGCAAAGGAATGGGAGGGTCTTAACATCCAGCCTGGGACAGGAAGCTAGCTCACTGGTTTATGGCTTTTAGTTGATCCTAATAAAGGTGGTAGGGACATGGGTGGCGCTGTGGGTTAAACCACAGAACCTAGGACTTGCCGATCGGAAGGTCGGTGGTTCGAATCCCCGTGGCGGGGTGAGCTCCCGTTGCTTGGTCCCAGCTCCTGCCAACCTAGCAGTTCGAAAGCATGTCAAAGTGCAAGTAGATAAATAGGTACCGCTCTGGCGGGAAGGTAAACGGTGTTTCCGTGCGCTGCTCCGGTTTGCCAGAAGCGGCTTAGTCATGCTGGCCACATGACCCGGAAGCTGTACGCCAGCTCCCTCGGCCAATAAAGCGAGATGAGGGCCGCAACCCCAGACTCGGACATGACTGGACCTAATGGTCAGGGGTCCCTTTACCTTTACCTTTTAATAAAGGTGGTATCCTGTTTCTGCTGCTGCTGCTGTATTTTCCTCAAATGAATCTATATGGCACAGCACTGAAAACCATGATGTGTTGCAGGCATGTCCAAAGTCCGTTTTGGGGGCTTAATCCAGCCAGCTGGTCAGTTTAATGCGTGCGGTCCCTGTGGCGGTTTATTTCCTGGGGCAAAATCCAGAAAAACCCCCAACAACTTAAATCCTAAAAAAAGGTTAACAACTTTGGTCGGCCCACACGGTCCTTCACTTCATCAAATCTGGCCCTCTTTGAAAAAAGTTTGGACGTCGCTGGATTCCTTCTGTTTGATAACCATTTGGCAATGTGATTCCCAGATCAAAGAGTTATGCCATTTTGCTTTAAAATAGCACACTTTGATATTTATATGATACGGGGTTCCACTTACGCTCTGTGAAGAGCCCACATGTTCTGGGAGGCCGTGAAAGAAGGAAAGTAGCAAATGTCAAAGTAGCTGCACCATTTGTACTTGAGGTTTCCATTTGCAGTTTGAAATGGCATTTAAACAACCTTGTTAATGTATTTAATAAATTACTTTGTATTATATCAGCTGTAGGGATCTCTTACCAGGAGTACCTAACACACTGTACCAGTTTTGTTTTAATCAAAATAGACCTCTTTCTTTGATGCTTAGGGACCTAGAAGTACCCAGAAGAGTTATTTGAGGTACCAACAGCAGAGCTTTTACTAGTGCCCAAGAAGAATTCCTTGTGCTCTTCACTTGCTGCAGTGCACAAAACCATGATCAGGTTCCATTTTAGATATTTCTTTTCCTTCTTTTCTTTTCTGCAGTTTCAGTATTTCTAGAAACAAGTAACTTATGAAATTGAGAATATCAACTTTAGAGCTGGATTGTTATTTAGATTTATTAGACATGTTCTTGAATAGCGATTTGAATTTGAAAAGCAAAGTGTTGGGAAGTTGTGTTTTAGTGGCAGTGCAACTAATGACGGCCCGTTTCATGAAGGATTTGGAAGGAGCTGTGAAATACTATTGGTGTTAAAAAGATTTGGGATACAGCTTTGGTTGAAATGACCCCTGTCATTCAGTTCTCTAATGGTGTTCTGCAGAAGCTTTCCTGCGTGCATGCACTCACAGAATACTCTATGACCAAATGCAGTGCTTTTTGGGGGGAGGACGCAGGGGTATGCATACCCCTAACATTTTGTGAATCTTTGTACTTTTGTCCATTTACTGCAGGGGTGGCCAACTCTCAAGAGACTGCAATCTGCTTTCAGAATTAAAAACTGGCAGTAATCTACTCCCATTTTGGGGGGGATTCAGCTCAAAGTTGTTGAGCTTTTTTGGGGAAGGGAAACCCCATTTTGGGGGGGTTCAGCACAGAAAAATCTCCGTCTTCCCTTCCAGATATCAAACAACAATGGAGGGTGGGGTGAGGGGGTGGGGCAGGAGTCAGTTTTAGCAGTGCTAAGGAAAGGGAGCCAGAGATCAACCGTGATCTATTAAAACCTCAGGGGCATCTACCAGTAGATCGCGATCGACCTGTTGGACACCCCTGATTTACTGTACCCCCCCATAAAATAGTGATTTTCTTGACTCAAAATGAGAGTGCCCCCAAACATTTATTATTATTTTTTTAGGAAAAAAAGCACTGACCAAATGTTTGACTACCAAATGCTGCTTAACCACTGAAACTGCTAATAACAGAAGAAAGAAGAGTTGATAGTTCTAAGAAGTTCCGAAGCTTCCTGAGGAGGTTCTGCTTACAATGAGATTTCCTTTGAAGCTGCTTATCTTGCACAATGTCTCATTTTGTAGCAGATGTCATGGCTATTAATAGGTGTTCTTTCCCCATTCTTTGAAAGCACACAGTGAATTATTACATTCATACACATTTCAAAAATATCCTGATTCTAGTCCTAAATTATAACTACAAAGCAGTATTTAACTTTGCACGTTTCCCTCTTATTTTAAAAAGAGGATTTCTCCATGACATATTGTTATTAGTTTGGTGGGGAGTAGGCTGTATACCAAGACCCTTATAAATAATTAAGATTTTTTTTTATTGAGATTTTTCCATAATACAGTAAAACTGAAGCTACAAAAGATACAAAGGAGAAAAGCAGAGGAAGAAAAGAAAGGGACAATAGAAATAAGGAGGAGAGAGAGAGAGAGAGAAAGAAAGGAAGGAAGGAAGGAAGGAAGGAAGCTTGCTGGTTAGGTAACAGGCCATTAAGGTAACCAAGGAAGCGGATCTGTGCCAGACAACAAATGGGTGGCCCCCTCCCCTTAGAAAATACAGTAAAGGCTGAGTTGTTTGTGTGTAAGCTAGAAGCTGGAGGAAAAAACAGGCTGAAGCCTCTGAAGGAGAGACATACCTGATATCTGCTGACATCCAAGGCTGTGGCTATGGGGGAAGCAAAACCCTCTTGAGATGTTAATTCTTTGACGTGTCCCCCCCCCCACCATTGTAGGCTCAGGCTGCATATATGTGTAAATAAACCATATCTCATAAAGACACCACAGCCTCCACTGTCCCTCATTCTAAAGGAAACTCAAACCCTGGGGAAATGCCTGGGACCCCTGGAATCTCGCAGCCCTTGGAGATTGGGGTGGTGTGTGACAATATTTTAACTAGTTGCTATTTTCCATTATCTGATCAGTTATCTGTCTGTGCTGGTTTCCTTCCAGTAAAAATAGCTGTAAATTTGAATACTTAGTTGCTTATATCTTTTTTTTCCTGAAATGCACGATAGTGCTATGTTTCGATGTTTGTATTTTAACCTGTATTTTAGCAAAGGAAAGTCTTGACATTTGTTTCTTCTTGAAATGCCATCTCAGCCACTCTTATTCAAAGGCAGCTTCACTTTTCTGTTTCTTCTGTTTCTGCATATTGCTCACTGATATACTTTGGCCACCTCATGAGAAGAGAAGACTCCCTGGAAAAGACCCTGATGTTGGGAAAGATGGAGGGCACAAGGAGAAGGGGACGACAGAGGACGAGATGGTTGGACAGTGTTCTCGAAGCTACCAGCATGAGTTTGACTAAACTGCGGGAGGCAGTGGAAGACAAGAGTGCCTGGCATGCTCTGGTCCATAGGGTCACGAAGAGTCAGACACGACTAAACAACAACATGCAGAAAATGTGTGAATAAAGGAAGACAGAGCTTTCTTTCTTTCTTTCTTTCTTTCTTTCTTTCTTTCTTTCTTTCTTTCTTTCTTTCTTTCTTTCACCAAAATGCTTCTGTTACCTTAATTTAAAGGGTGATGGACAGACTGCCATAAGACAAAGTTGAATGCAGTTTACATGGACTTTGGACTTTCTTTAATGGAACCAATATATAATTATTATTACAATTCCCATTACTGCTGCTTGGGTCATCTAGAACTCTTACTTGGTGGCAAAGCATGGGAAATCCTCTAAATGTAGTTGCGTCCCTGTAGCTGCAACAAGGGTGAGATTTAAGACTGAGCTGTTAGGAAAAAATTTAAAAAATCTAATAGGAATGCAATTAAACAAAATTGCCTGCAACCTACTCTTTGAGTTTACAGTTAGAATTAGAGTTAGAGTTATTAGTTAGACTTCTGGAAGATGGGTTCAGGCTTACTTTATAAGGACAACTGAGCAAAAAATTGCTCAACTAAATTTCCATAAGTCAATGGATTAGAGGCTTAAAAAAATAAAGTCTTCCCGATATGGAAAAGAGAGAGACCCCAGAGGCTCCTGTTTTGTCACAAAGGGCCTGAGGGTGCCCCTCCTTTCAGCACAGGGAAGGCCTAACACAAGCAGTGCCTAACTCCTTGCCACATTCAGCAAGGACCAGCCCAGTTCAAACTCAGTACAGCAGCTGTTCCAAAGATGTTCCCCACTTCTAAGCTATTTACCCTTCTGCTTTTCTAGTTGGTTTAGCCCAGCTTAGAAGTAGTGCACATTAGTGGAATGGCCCTCCTTCCATTTTTTATTATAGGGAAGATGACCGCCAAGCCTACCTGCCATTTAGCTTCAGTACTACAAAGAAAGCTAGTCCACCCAGGAGAAAACCATCAGAGCCAGTGTGGTGTAGTACTTAAGAGCAGTAGACTCATAATCTGGGGAACCGGGTTCGCTTCCCCGCTCCTCCACATGCAGCTGCTGGGTGATCTTGGGCTAGCCATACTTCTTTGAAGTCTCTCAGCCCCACTCACCACACAGAGTGTTTGTTGTGGGGGAGGAAGGGAAAAGGAGATTGTTAGCCGCTTTTCTTCCTCATGCATGCTAGCTTCTGGGGAGCAGTCAAGCACCGTACCCCTAGACTAGTCCTCAGCCTCAGAACATGTTTCTGGTTCAAGGTTTGGAATCCCTGGTAGCATGTGCTCGAAAAAAGCAGCACCTGAATGACTTGTTAGTATGCACATAGAGCCCCATCGCATGCTGCCCAACCATGCAGAAGGCATGGCTGGTTTGTGCAGCAGGAGCAGGGCTACTCTGTGATAACCATGATATAGAAAAATAGGAGTGAGTGGCTTTTGCTGCCCAACTCCACAAAGGGACTAAGTCCCCTAAGTCCATGATTGGTCAGAGATGAATGGATGGAGGCAGTGAAAGCAAGGCCAGTCTTTATTTTTCTGTTGCAACAGAGATCCCTCCCCTTCTAGCAAGGAGGCAAGAGAGACCCAAAACCAAGAAGAAACATCTCTTTTAAGGATTTGCATTTTGGCATGGAGAAGAAGGACATCGCCTCTACAGATAGTCAGAAATTACATCACACACAAGGTGGGGTTACTGTGGCTCAGGCAGGCCAAGGTGCGATATTCCTGAGGATTTAGCAAGTTTTACATAGTTCCAGACACAGTTTACACAAAAAAATAGCATTTGATAAGACAACCAGGATGCCGGTCAGACAATCCCTCAATCTGGGCAAACAATGGCAATTAATACAAAGGAGGTTCATAGATATAGGAGAGGAATCCCTTCAGGAACTTCCCCTGATTGCTATCTGCCTACATGTTCTCAGGCAAGGCGGATTAAGGAGGCAGAGGAAATAAGTCTTCAGGAGAGCCAAGAGGGTTTTTGGATTGCTGTCCTGTACTATTTTAGACATGTGGTATATATACTTATGTACAGTGGTATCTCAGTTCTCGAATGTAATCAGTTCTGGAAGACCGTTTGAGTTCTGAAACATCTGAAAAGCAAGGTGCAAAGGGCTGCCTGCAAATTCAACTGAGAAAATTGAAAAACACGCAGTGGAAGCTGTTCAACTTCTGAGGCGTATTCAAAAAAAGGAAGCATTTACTTCTGGGTTTTCGGTGTTTGGGTTCTGAAATGTCCATCAACAGTTCAAGAACTGAGGTACAACTGCATGTGTGTTTACCTTGTGCAATTGTCAACATTTATTCTATATTTGAGACCTTAGAATTCTTATAACAACCACATGACTGCCTTCACACATTGTTTTAATGCATGTAGGGCATCTGTGGCCAGGCCCTGAAAACAGAAGGATGAGGAAGAATCCTTCTTGTTCCTCTCTTCAGGAACGTGAGTGCCAGCTGCCAGGCTCAGGTGTTATTGTTAGGTGGCTACAGCTATTGGACAGTAGGCATTTTGCACAGGACTTTGTATCATTACTTTGTTTAAGCACTAACAAATTGTTATAGGCATGAGGGAGGACCCTCCTAAACCCTAGAAATTAATAAATGGTTGGCTTTTGATCAATTGGTATATGGATGAAAGTACTAGCTGCAGAACTGGGACGGACGAGGAATCTCTGGCTGGCCTAGTGAAGAGCAAATCTGGTAACATGCCAAAATGTGTTGATGGGCCATCTGAGAGCAATCCTTTGGTCTGAGGAGACAGATGTTGCCAAGGTGATGGGTGTGTGTGTTGAAGTGACAGGAAAAAGGAGTCTGGTAGCAAGGGATTCTGGGAAGGAGAAGGAGAAACAGAGTCTGGAATCCATCTTGGGAAGGCTGGCTGGGAGAGATGCCTTGGCTACACTGCTGTGGGGGACAGTCATCTCTTGAAATGGCCATGCTGTAAGACCTGGACTCCCTCCATGCATACTGAAGGTATAAATAGGTGATCAAACCGTATTTCTTAAATCTACGACTGTCTCTGCCGTGTCTCAATTCTCCAAAGAAGCACAGACCCTGGGTGAGTGCCTGGAACCCCTCTAGGCTCTTGCCACCGCTGGGCAGAGAGATGGGAAAGCACAGAACTTTTGTAAACAATATCAGTTCAGGAAATAATTTTGCAATTTGAGGAGGTGGCTGCTTTGCTTACTCAACAAAATCCTTATCTGCACAGCGTTTCATATGACACTGATAGCTGGTAAGTTCCCAAACCACACAGGAGGAGGAGCCTCAGCTATAGATATAATGAAAACCCTTTAGAGTTTTGGGTCAGCTAAGCATCTCAGTGAAAGGAAGAGGAACAGGGAACCTGCCAAGTTTCTCCGTTTCGCACTCTTCAGTTGGTGGGTCACATGCAATAATAATAATATTATAATAATTAATTAGGATATGTTGTATTCTGCCTCGTTATACTTTGTCGTAAAGAGTGGCTGATAAATTCATAAATAAGTACGTTGAGATAATCCTTGCCCTCGGAAAAGATCATTACATAATCTTGTTATTTCGCTTTGCTATGTTGTTATGAAATTGTTTTGTAATGTTTCTTGGTTTGTAAGCTGCTTGGGGCGTGTGTGTGTGTGTGTGTGTGTGTGTGTGTGTGTGTGTAAAAGCAGTATACAAATAAAATGAATGAATTAATGAAGGTGGCTTGCTTCAACAGTTGGCTGATGGCTGCACAACTTCCATTTCTGTTGTGGCACCATAGACAGTAGCATTGCAATAGTAAGTGGTTGTATACGCATGCTATACATTTAAAGCGCATCCCCCACTTAAACGGTCCTGGGAACTGTAGTTTGCTATGGGTGCACTCTGAAGGGTAGGCAACTGTTCCCAGCTTTCTTGAGGGAGGGGGGGGATGTGCCTTAAATGTGGGGTGTGTATGCAGCCAGTGTACTGAGTTCTAGATATTCTAGTAGGACAGTCTCAGCTCTGGGTGTTATTTTCTTATAGTCAGATCCTATATTAATATTTGAATCATGATTCTGAATATTGGAACATTCGGTCTATCAGCTACTAAGCAGTTCACAATCAGATATTTTAACTTATTTCATAAAATGGAAGGTGGGAGGGGATTTCCACAAAGAAGATAAAAGTGCTACTGTGAAAGAAATGTAGAGGATGATTATTTATCATTAGTTATGGAGCTACCTTTTTTACTCGCTGTGTTGAATATCAGTCTCTGAGCTGAAACCGAAATGCTGTGCAAGTATTCAATACAACAAGGCACAAGTTGTTCAGGTGGAATTTTGCAAAACAATGTCTTTCCAACTGAAGAAAATGTAGATCTTTCTCTTTCAGCATGCTGATAATTTTGAAGAGTCAAATAACAGGGCTTTCTTTTTTTTTCTTTTTCTAATGTGTTTCCCTTTCCCCCCCAATTTAGCAACACAATGACTCTCTTGTATTTCATCTTGCTCATGGCTTTCTCTGCTATTGCTGGGAAACCGCAATACTGTAAGTCTTACTCTGCGCTGATTTTACTCACAGAAATACTTTGAATATGATTGATTCATTCTGTTGAATGAATGAACTGAATGAATGGTCACAGTTGTGCATCTAAACTAGAATGATCTAGACCAGTGTTTCCCAACCTTTTTTGGGCAAAGGCACACTTGTTTGATGAAAAAAATCTCGAGGCACACCACCATTACAGCCCCGTGACGTCAGCGCGCAGCGTCACGCCGGGAGGGACGCACGAAAGTGTAAGTTTCAATTTTTCCCCTCCCCCTTGCCGGGGAACCTCCAAGCTTTGGGGGTGGGGGGGAGGAGGCAGCAAAGCGAGGCAGGAAGGAGAGCGCGGCTTGGCTGGGTGAGCTTTGGCAGGGGCAGGGAATGAGAACCGCGAGGCGGGCGCTGCGGACGGAGGCGCTGCCCGCCGAGCTCGCAGGCAGCCAGGCAGGCAGACGGCGAGAGCCCCGCGCTGGGCGGCCTCTCCTCGCCGCCGCCGCCCCGCCTCTCGCCGCCCGACTCGCCCGCCTCCCTCCAGGCAACATCTCGCGGCACACCAGGCAACATCTCGCGGCACACTAGTGTGCCGCGGAACAGTGGTTGGGAAACACTGATCTAGACATCCATTTGTCAGTTTTCATTTCTTAGTTCAGAAAGTATTAATCTGATGTGTAGAGATCTTTCCTATTCTGGTTAGTTTAAGAGTGTTCTGGAAAGGTTTATTTCTATGTGAGAGAAACAGAAATAAGGTGGTTGGGTTATTTCTCTGGGAAGCTGTGTACAGCTGGATTCAACTGGTTCTGTTATGTTTCTGTGAAGGTCATGCTGACTATTATAGTAAGGCAATGAGGAGCCTGGCCTCTCATTCTTGCTTCATCTTTCTTTGTTCTGATGTTTTCTTCTGTATGCTTAGTGCTAAGGTTTAGTCTTATTCTAAGTTTCTAAGTTTTATTTTAAGTGCTGCAACTGGATTTTTTTATGGACTGTGCCAATTCTGACTGTATTGGATTTGTGACCACTATGTATCCAGACATGGCCAAACTTGGCCCTCCAGCTGTTTTGGGACTGCAACTCTCATCATCCCTAGCTAACACGACCAGTGGTCAGGAATGATGGGAACTGTAGTCCCAAAAAACAGCTGGAGGGCCAAGTTTGGCCATGCCTGATTTCAGTATTATTAAAGCTCTGCTGGATGACGTACAATTGCCTCTGGTCTATCTTTTGGGAACTCTGCTATGTGTTTAGTTTTTCCCCTCTTCCAGCGCTGATGTGACACCATTACCATTGAAAAATTTCCTTAAAATATACATAAACACCCCAATCCAGTTTCCATGAGCACTGTAATTTGATCAGTGAAAACCAGGTTCTATGACCATGTCAGGGAACTGACATCGGAGCTAGAGGCGGGGGGGAGGCTCTCAAATGATGCTGGAGAAGGGCCCAGCAGGGAGAGAGGCAGCTCCGCAGATGGGGAAGCAAATCAGCGCAACACCAGGGATCTAGAGGGGCTGATGGGGGAATCGGCGAGAGGGCTCCAGGACTCTTCACCGGACACCAGCGGGGAGAGCACGGGTCCTCCGCTACCCACGCCCACCCTGCGCAGAAGACTTCCGTGCAGAGAGAGTAGGAGGAGACTGGGTGTCAAACAACTTTTATGTTGGAAAAGATTTAAGAAACGCCCACTGACGGATTCTGCTAGCGACTGAGGCAGCCACGAAGTGAAGGGCTGTCCAGACTGAAAGGTTTAGCAAGGCAACAAAGCCTGGAGAGGCGGCAACTTACGCACGAGCAACCCATACACATCACAGACCCCTCAGCCAGTGCAGATGGACGCCTGCCTATGTCACTGTGTTTATTTGGGCTTTGTACTGGGATGGTGGGAAGATTCATGAGCTGGATCATGTCCATGTCAAAAGTGCAATTCCTAATCCAGAAGAGGGCACATGTAGATGAATGTTGTTGCTGTTGTTGTTGTTTTGCATTTGTTTCCAAGACACAGTTACTGGTTTTAGTATGTCATTACCAACAGCATTAAACAAGCTAGGAAATCTCTCCTGATGTAAGTATGCAGAATGTTTTTCTCGAGGCCCCCATCACTTGATATTTTGCAAAGGAATTTTGAATCTATACGTATGTTTGCAGGGCTTACAATGGCAGGTGAGGCTTTTGTTGTAAAGTGCCCTGTGCATGACACTGCGGTCTGGAAGCGTGGAGATACAACCATCTCTACAGACAAAAGGGCCCGAATACATGCTTCTGGGAATGAGCTTTGGTTTCTGCCTGCATCTGTTGAGGACAATGGAAATTACACATGCATCCATCCTGAGTAAGTAAAAAACGAGCAAAAGCTTTGCATGAGTGTGTCATAGAATCATAAAATCGGAAGGACCCCAAGGGTCATCTAGCCCAACCCCCTGCAATGCAGGAATCTCAGCTAAAGCATCCATGACAGATGGCCACCCAACCTCTGCTTCAAAACCTCCAAGGACTCCCACCAGCTCTCATGGGAGTCTGTTCCACTGCTGAACAGAAAGTTTTTCAGAATATTTAGTCAGAATCTCTTTTCTTGTACAGTGGTACCTCAGGTTAAGAACTTAATTCATTCTGGAGGTTTGTTCTTAACCTGAAACTGTTCTTAACCTGAGGTACCACTTTAGCCAATGGGGCCTCCCGCTGCCGCTGCGCCGCCACTGCGCGATTTCTGTTCTCATCCTGAAGCAAAGTTCTCAACCCAAGGTACTATTTCTGGGTTAGTGGAGTCTGTAACCTGAAGCATCTGTAACCTGAAGCGTCTGTAACCCGAGGTACCACTGTAACTTGAAGCCATTGCTTCGAGTCCTACCCTCCAGAGCAGAAGAAAACAAGCATGCTCCCTTTTTACATGTGACAGCCCTTAAGATATTTGAAGATGGTTAGCATATCTCCCTTCAGTCTCCTCTAAACATACCCAGCTCCTTCAAGAGCTCCTCGTCAGGTTTCATTTCCGGACCCTTGATCATCTTGGTTAGATAGATAGATAGATAGATAGATAGATAGATAGATAGATTCTTTATTGTCATTACACTAGTGCAACATTGCACAAGTGCAACGAAATTGGATGCCATCCCTTAAAAACAATAAAAGCAAAACAACAACAACAACCAAACAAACCACCTTCCAACCACACCCACCCCCACCCCCAAAAACTCCCAGTTTTGCTCTCCTCTGCACATGTTCCAGCTTGTTAACATCCTTCTTAAATTGTGGTGCCCAGAACTGGACACGGTACTCCAGGTGGGGTCTGACTGGCAGAATAGAGTAATACTATTACTTCCCTTGATGTGGACACTATACTTCTGTTGATGCAACCTAGAATAGTGTTAGCTTTTTTTTTTGCTGCTGACTCATGTTAAGCTTGTGGTCTACCAAGACCTCTAGATCCTTTTTACATATACCACTAGTAAGCCAGGTGTCTCCCATCCTATGTTTTTGCATCTGGTTCTTCCTGCCGAAGTGCAGAACCTTATATTTGTCCCTAATGAAATTCATTTGGTAGCTTGCACCCAGTTGTCCAACCTCTTAAGGTCATTTTGAATTCTGATTCTGTCTTCTGCGACATTAGCTACCCCTCCCAGTTTGGTGTTATCTGCAAATTTGATGAGCATCCCCTCAATGCCTTCATCCAAATCATTTATAAAGACGTTGAACAACAGGACCAGAACGGGCCCACCCCACTGGTCACTTTTTTCCAGGATGACAAGGAACCATTAATGAGTCCTCTTTGGGCTAGGTCAGTCAACCAGCTACAAATCCACCTAACAGTTACCCACATTCAACCCACATTTTACCAGCTTCCTCATGATAATATTATGGGGGACTTTGCCAAAAGCCTTACTGAAATCAAGATACGTTATGTCCACAGCGTTTCCCTGATCTACCAAGTTTGTAATTCCATAAAAAAAGAAAAGAAATCAGACTGGTCTGGCATGACTTATTTCTGAGTAAGCACAGCATCCTTTTCTAAATGCTCACAGACCGGCTGTTGAATTATCTGTTCAAGGACCTTCCCTGGCATCTATGTCAAGCTCACTGGTCAGTAGTTACCTGGGTCTTCCTTTCACCCCCTTTTGAAGATGGGGGCAACATTTCCCCACCTCCAGTCCTCACCTGTTCTCCAAGAATTCTCAAAGATAATAGACAAAGGCTCTGAAATTACACCTGCAATCTCCTTTAGTATCCTTGAATGCAGCTCATCAGGCCCTGGAGATTTGAATTCATTTAAAGTAGCTTAAGAAAATATATCTTAAGAAAATATATGGGAGTTGCTTTGTGTTTACAGGTATGCTCCTAAAACGATGAGTGTCATAATAAATCCAAATATAGAAGGCACTTGTTATTATGAAGATGCTCTTTATTTGGAAACAACTGGAAGCCCTGGATCCGCTAAAATATTCTGCCCTTCTTATAATGACTATGAGAACGCATCTGATACGAAGTGGTTCAAGGTATGTATCATCGATATCTGGCTGTATGGTTCTAGACAGACAGTGTTGGACTTGACGGTTCTCTGTGTAGCACCAGCCTCCTCTAGAGCATGAGAAGGGAAAGTCTCAATTATCTGCTGAGATGCCATCTCCTCTGCCATGAAGTAAGTGTTGAACACAACCACTTTTGAATGTATTAATCTGACACTAGGCTTGCACACTCCCTTTCTGACTGTGCAGGTGAAATTTAGGACTTGGCATTGAAATTTTGGAGGACTTCAGCATTCATGCCCAGGCTGGGTCTCTGGCATATTATTGAGTGAGCTGTGTGGTGGATTTAGGAAAGTGTGATGGGTTCAGAGCCTCAGGGGTGCCAGGGACGATGCAACTGTGATTTGCAGTGGAGCACAAGAGGTGTAGGGCCGCTAAATTTGAGACCCCAACATCCCCACCACTGAGGTCACACACCAGTTCTGTCATCCTTCACTGCCCTGGAAATGGCAGTAGTCTTGTTCATGGGTAGATCATTATTTATTTCCTCATACATATCCCGACTTTCTTCCCAATAAGGGACTACACGGCTGTTGACAATATGGTATCACATACATTGCAGCACACAATGTTAAAATATTGTTTTATTGTTTGCTGTTACTTATTTGTGCACCATTTGGTTGGATTCCTCGGCTATAGCGGTCAAGGTGTAAGATGTCCATAAGATTATAATTTCCCACGGCCCCAAGTATGCAGATAGTATACTTGCAGAGGCATTATGAACTTCTGGAAACTTCGGCTCCTCTGAACATGCTGATCCTTCCCTCTTGAGTCTCAGTTTTCTGTTCTGACTAGAGTCTTGTTGACAGAGGTGGCAGAACTCACCATGAACACTCCCCACATTCTTTTAGAATGGCAATGGCACCCAACTGAGAAGTGCCAGGACTGAGTTCCGGCTGGAAAAAAAGGCTGTGCTTGCCAGCACACAACACTGGAGTTCACATTTAGAGGAGCGGTAGTAATATTAATTAATTAATTAATTAATTAATTAATTAATTAATTGGGATGTGGGTGGTGCTGTGGTCTAAACCACAGAACCTAGGGCTTGCCGATCAGAAGGTCGGCGGTTCGAATCCCAATGACGGGGTGAGCTCCCGTTGCTTGGTCCCAGCTCCAGCCAACCTAGCAATTCAAAAGCATGCCAAAGTGCAAGTAGATAAATAGGTACTGCTCTGTCGGGAAGGTAAATGGTGTTTCTGTGCGCTGCTCTGGTTTGCCAGACGTGGCTTAGTCATGCTGGCCACATGACCCAGAAGCTGTCTGCGGACAAATGCCGGCTCCCTCGGCCTATAGAGCAAGATGAGCGCCGCAACCCCAGAGTCATCCGTGACTGGACCTAATGGTCAGGGGTCCCTTTACCTTTACCTTTAGTAATATTTAATAAGTCATTAAACAGTGGTGAAAAATGAATATATGTTCTGTTTTTTAGGACTGTAAACTTCTTCATGGAGCAAGGTACAAAGCGGTTAAAAACATCCTTTACATTTCTGATGCAATTAAAAGTGACAGTGGATACTATACTTGCCAGTTTACATACCACCATGGTGGAAGAGCATTTCCAGTAACTGCAACAGCGCCTTTTACAATTACAGGTAAGATGATAGTGGACATAAACCAGTTTGAGCCAGCAGTAGTGTAGTGGTTAAGAGCAGTGGACTCATAATCTGGTGAACTGGGTTCACTTCCCCGCTCCTCCACATGCAGCTGCTGGGTGACCTTGGGCTATTCACACTTCTCTGAAGTCTCTCAGCCTCACTCACCTCACAGAGTGTTTGTTGTGGGGGAGGAAGGGAAAGGAGAATGTTAGCGCTTTGAGACTCCTTAAGGGGAGTGAAAGGCGGGATATCAAGTCCAAACTCCTCCTCCCCTCCTTCTTCTTCTTCTTCTTCTTCTTCTTCTTCTTCTTCTTCTTCTTCTTCTTCTTCTTCTTCTTCTTTTTCTATAAACAAACAAACAAATATTTTGTAGTGTGTTTGTACATACCAAGGTTGCTTTGGTTGCTAAAAAGATAGTGTGGTCCTATTAGCACAAACTGGTGTTGAAGTGGTATCAAATGATGAGCCAGTCTTTACAGTATTATGCTGTTCTAGTCAATTCAATTAAACTTTTTATTGCACTAGCCATAGGCCATGGCATCATTCAGAAGGAGAACAAAAAAACACACAACAATAACCATAAAAATCATTGGGCACCACACGTACAATAAAACCATAAAATCATTTGTTGCATTAAATAGAATGGAATAGCAGAAGATTCTCAGGTAAGATGTGTGAAATTAAATATCCGAATCCCCTTTGCAGTTGACTGCTATTTTATCTAGTTCTTCCCTCCTGATCTTCTTAGCTGCCAGTGCATAGAGTGCTACTTTATAAGTAACAAATGTGGGAATGTTCAGGGATGCAGGAGAGGATATATTGTCTGATTATATCCTTATCCAACTTGTGTTAACTTTGCAGCGGATGCGTTTGCTCAGGCTCTCTAAAGCCTCTATAATAACTGTTCTGGTATTTTCCCCTTATTCCCTCATAAAAGATAAGACACGACACAATCTTCTACAAAAGTATAAAAAGAGTTTACTCACATTCTGTTCACAATCAGATCTCAGAAGGCAGACTTAGCTTAATGAAGTAACATACACTTGGAATCTATCTCATAAGAAGACAGTCCCTTTGTCCTCTCTTGGCTGGAAGCCAAGAGGGCATCTTTGGCTTAGTAGATGTTGTTTCTTCGATGCATGTGGTGAAAAAGAGAGAGATGGCTGCCCTGCCCTGTGCTTTTGTCGTTACCTGCACAGGTGAGGCCACACCCACATTCCTCACATGCAGAGGAAGTCTGTCCCAGCCCAGAAGGAAACGGGAAGTTTTCCTGCTGGTTGGACAAACATTCCTCCCCATGTGCAAACATGTTCACTCTAGGAATGTTGTACTTGACTGCTCTTGTGTTTCACATCCTACAACAAAGTTGTCAGTGTCACTCAGCAGCCATTTCACCCTTTCCACCCTATTCAAATATGTCTTATTCGTAAACAGGGGTTTTGTAAATTGGTCTCTTGGGTCTAGATATAACAGGTGCTGCAATAAATAATGGCACCGGTCCTTGATGCAGGGTTGTCCACACAGACAGAGACTCTCTTTGTAATGTACTTTGCCGTCCATCCAACACCGCCGAGGGCATCGATTGGAATTGTAGTTCTGTAAAAGCGATTCTTGGTATGGCAAGTGGGAGCTTTGTCAGGTATCTGGTTCGGGCATGCTCCGTTTTGATAAGTGGGAACCATGGTGAGCTCTTGGTAGAAGCAATCATGGTTAGATTTCTTTCTGCATCGGACCTAAAGAGACAGTCTCTTAAGTGCTTCTTATCCATCTTCATGGATAATTACATATCTTGTAATTGGTATTGGGACAAGAGGTGCTGGATGCCAGCCTTCCAGCATTTGGTCTGTTCTCGTTCTGTGTGAGACATAGCAGGGAATCTCTATGCTGTTCTATATTTCTGTCTGACGTGATTATTCTAACAGTTGTAACCAGTGCTGTTTTTCTGGGGGGGGGGGAGAAGGTGCCGGAACTCACCATGAATGCCTCCCTTGTTCTCTTATAATGGCAATGGTGCCCACCTGAGAGGTGCCAGAACTGAGTTCTGGCAAGTTCCTGCTGGGGGGGGGGGAGCCCGGGTTGTAACTGTGTTTGCCGTGTAAATTGATTAGTTTGTGTGGTCAGCGCTCTCATCAATGGGAGTGTGCCATAGAAGCAGCCAGAAGCAGAGGGGTTTTCTGACTGGGACTGAAGTGCTTGAGAAGGAAGGTTTAACTCTTCCAGCTGCTACAATTTTGTTTAGACCACAGCGCCACCTGAGCCTCTTGGGCTTGCCAATTGTAAGGTCTGCATTTCGAATCTGTGCAACGGGGTGAGCTCCCGTTGCTCTGTCCCAGTTCATGCCAACCTACCAGTTTGAAAGCACACCAGCACGAGTAGATAAATAGTTACCGCTGCAGCAGGAAGGTAAACGACATTTCCATGCACTCTGGCTTCCCTCACTGTGTTCCATTGCTTCAGAAACAGCTCAGTCATGCTGGCCGCATAACTCAGAAAGCTGTCTGTGGACAAACGCCAGCTCCCTTGGCCTGAAAGCGGAGATGAGCGCCACACCCTATAGTTGAATTCAACTGGACTTAACCATCCAGGGGTCCTTTACTCTTTACCTTTACCTTGCTACAATTTTGTCCCAAAATGGCTTTGGAAAGTCTTCCCTGTAATCTCTGAATGTTCTGGTCCAAAGTTCAGCCTGAATTCTAGTAGAGTTGAACTCAGCAGTAATCCTAATTTATATTTGTGGGGTTGAGTTATTTTTGTTTTGTTTTGTTTTTTTTAAATAAGCAACAGGGATTACTCTTCTGATATCACACTGAAGTAATCTAAGTGATGCCATATTTAAAATATCTTGGAAAATATTACGAATAGAATCTATAATTCTAAATTGTGAAATCACATCTTAAACATTAATCTGATGTTTCCTATCTCTGTCTCTTGCCCCCGAATTCCACAGATTCCTTTTTACTGACATCTCCTAAAGTTTTATATCCAAAGGATGGTGACGTTATAGAAGTAGAGATTGGTAATGATACTATTTCTTCAGCTGTTTATTTTTGTTTGTGTGTCCTAAATCTCCACCCATTCGGTTTCATCGGATGACCTGGGGTGTGTGTCTAATTTTATGCTGATGATGTATGGATTCATCCTTCTAGGTTCTCCTGCGCAACTTTTATGTAAGGCATGGCTGGGCCACGGAAAGCAAGACATAGCCATAAGCTTTTGGGAATTCGATGAAGCAAACGATTCCAACCGCTTTGTTACATCCAATAAATCGTAAGTAAAAAGATGTCCATTGTTAAGAGGTGGGGGAGGGGAGAAATAATTTAATTAGCTAATTTTTATGATGCTGCCAGAATTTCTAGAGTAGTTTACAAAAATGCATATTAAACGATAACAGCTTAATATCACAAAAAAATCAGTTGCAATCCAAAAAAATACGTTGGAATCAGTTTTTAAAACCTGGAATGATGACAATGACAACAACAACAGTTCTTGTTTAGCTTTGAAAAGATACTGTCCCATTGTGAGCACCAAGTGAAGCAAATTCCACTTCTAGGTTGCCAAAGCTGAGCTGGTTCTAATGACATTATTTCTACTAGGTATATGGTACCTGGCGAAGGACAGTTTGCGGAGGCTGAATTAAGCATCACAGAAGTGAGAGAAGAAGACCTCAGCTTAACCTTTAGATGTGTCCTGGCCAATGATCTGGAGTTCGAAACAACAGAAGTGACACTGGTGCCCAAAAGGGCAGGTGAAGGTGAGAAGAATTTTAATCCTCTCTTTGTTCAGCAACTGTCAAATCTCAAAACGTAAGAAGGACGGTGTTCCTATATTTCCCTCAGAACTCTCCCACCAGAACTCTCACCATCCCTGCTCTTGGCCTTCCTCAAGTGCCTCTAAGTGGCTGGAACAAACCCTATGTTACTTGTTTGCCAGGGTACAGGGGTATATGTGTGGCAAGTCACCAGGGCAGGCTCTGTGTGTGGCAAGCTCAGGAAATGTTGACACCTGAAGCGAATCAGAACATGCAGCCATCTCTGGCCTGGGAACTCAAGTTCTTGAAGTGTGTATTTTAAATACACAAGGAAAAGTCGCTCTCCTCCTTTGCCTTCTGCCATCTCTGCAGCCCCACCAGCAATGAGCAGCATCACTGGCAAGCAAGCACCCTGGCCAACGCTGGGTGGGGTGTGTGTGTGACACTGTGTAGTCACTGTGCAGATGAGCTGGTGGCCAAAGGCAGCAGGAAGGGTGGCAGCTGTGGACCACACACGCTGCCTCCTCTTCCTTCTCATAGCGGCTTCTGTGGGGAAGCCAGAAAGAGTGCCAGGAGGTGGAGGCCATTGCCGCAGCAAAGCTCACCCAACTGGGAAGGACAGGCTAGGTCACAGGCTTCCTCAAATTTGGTCCTCCAGATGTTTTGAGACTACAATTCCCATCACCCCCTCCACATATGTTTATAGTTAACCCTATCACTACACTCCCACCAAGAAGTTGCTGAAACTTCCTATAAATCATACATCCTATAAATGTATGATAAGTTTACCAGGGTAAGCCACCACTTTTGCAATATCTGCAAATCCTTTAATGCTAATTGAGTGGGACATCAGCATGGCCAGTAATCTGGAATGGTGGGAGTTGCAATCTAAGGGGCACCCATTCCCTCCTTGCTGTTTGTCTGATCAAAATCATGCTCTCCAAGTTCTCCTTGCCACCAGGAGAAGACATACAGATCTCACATCGTCTCCCATCCGATGAGAAAACCTTTTAAGTAGAGTGGTACTTCGGTTTTCGCATGCCTCTGTAGTCTAACGTTTTGGAACTCGAATGCCGAAAACCCGGAAGTAAGTGCCTTGGTTTTCGAACGTGTCTCTGAAGTCAAACAGGAAACGCGGCTTCCATTTTGAGTTTTCTGTATTGAGGCTTGTGTTTTGAGGCTTCCGCTTTCTGAACATTTTGGAACTCGAACGGACTTCTGGAACGGATTATGTTCAAAAACCGAGATACCACTGTACAGCCAATTTAAGGATGCCAATCTTTTCTCTCTACCCTTTAGGCTTCTGGCATAGGCTAGATTAGTAGGAGTTCATTTATTGGCTGTAGAGATGGTAAGAATCAGCAGCGTAGCGTGAGTTGTCAGCACCCGGGGCAAAGCAAGTAATTTGCGCCCCCTAACCCGGGGCAAGGCACGTAATTTGTGCCCCCCCAACCCCTAACCTGTGAGTTGCCGCTGGCGCTGCCGCCCAAATGACGCCGCTTGCCCGGAGGAGGAGGGGGGCAGAGAGGCGAGGAAAATGCAACGGCCCAGCAGCTGCAGCAGCAGCGGCGGAGGCGGGGCTGTGAGGAGGGGCTGCCTGGCGCGTCCTCCGCGACGAGCGCTGAGAGCCGCTGCCTGCCGGGCGCCTTCAGCCCGGGCGCGCGCACAGCTCGTCGGTTCCGCAAGACATGCGGCTCTGCTACAGCCTGCGCCCGAGGCTCTTCGGCGACTCCGGAGGCAGCGAGCGCGCCCCCCCAGATGTTGCGCCCGGTGCGGCCTGCCCCCCTTGCACCCCCCACGCTACGCCACTGGTAAGAATCCCAGTCACCACAAAAATTAAAAGATTGGCCTTGTCCCAAAATGGCCTTTGAGGCTTGAAGGGTTCGATCCATTCAGAGATTTATTATAAAATCCTTGAATTTCACTTCAGAGACAATAGAGAACTATCAGTCAGGACACAGAAGCACTAGCATGGTGTGTTTTCTGGAGCAATCACTGTATGAAACAACCATTCAACAATCCAATATTACCCAGCCTGTACTTAGAAGAGCTTTCTCAGAAGCTCTGTTTTGAGTTGTCCACCATCTTTTGGGCAGTGGAACTTCCTTCCTAAGGAGATTTAACCTGCTCCTTCTCTGCCAGTGTCAGCTCTGAGGCACCAGGCAAAGATGTCTCCCTGCCGCAATTGTGCTTTTGGACCCACTGATTATTTGTTGTTTTTATAAATATGATTTCCTACCTGCCTTTCATCATAAGGTCCCAGGGTTACAGCAATTTAAGAACACGTTTTGTGACAGTTTCACACAAATTGCGGTCACAATAACAAAGTGACCTGAAAATATGTATCTCAAGTGTCAAAATTCAGGGCAAAGAGGTAAATCTTCACCATAGGCTGGAGTTTTAGGTGAAGATGATGATGAGTAAGGCTGCTGGTCCTGGATACGCATTGTTGTAGTTTTAATTTGTTTTTTTCTGAAAAGTTTTAAGGTGTTAAAGTCAGTTGGCTCAACAGTTAATGTAATTGCTATGTACAGGCAAGGAGCATATCTGTTTTATCTGTTTTTCTTCCATGTGGGCTTAAAAGTCATATATTTCAATTGGAGAACAGGCACTGGAGGAGCAGCTGTTTTGGCTCGGTGTTTTCAACTGATAAGAAACACTTAGAATGCCATCTTGACCAATGGATACTCTCCAGTTTTAATAGTTATTTATTACACAAGGACAGACCTGCAGTGCTTCGGTTAAAGAGTCCAGAACTACATTGCCAAATGTCTTCCAGGAAGTTGCCACAGAACTCAGACCGTCTAACAGTTACTCCATACACAAATCAATACACCTTGGCTGCTTTGAGGGTCAATACGCAGTGACAGGAACTGAGACTCGCAATAATGGAACAGAGGGAGGACTAATTCTGGGAAGTGGTGGCCTGGGGTTTAATTGAAGTGAGGTCATCACAGGAAGTTCCTTTACACAGAAAGTCAGCCCATTCGACCTTCTAGTATTGTCTGCACTGCAGAGCAACACCTCTCCCAGTTTTAGAGAAGGGCTTTCCCAGCCAAGCATGTGAGCTGGCTCTGAGCTCCAGCCCTTCCCTCCTTCTCATGACACAAGACATCCTGGTTAGTCTACTCCAGACTTATTATTCTAGCATCTCTACTTTCACTGCTGTTTTGTGTGATTGAAAATAGAGCCCAGGATAGATTTATATTTTTGGTAATCATCTATATTTTCTTTTCATCAGGTCATAGCAACACCTACGTGATTGTGGTGTTTGCTATTTTAGCAGGTCTTACAATGATCTTGGTGATGGTTTACCGTGTTTTTCGTGTTGACATTGTCTTATGCGTCCGAAGGATATTTAACTGCAATAAATCTAGGGATGGTGAGTATGAATGCACAGTTTGTGCAAGCAGTAATGAGCAGTTGCATGTCCCAGAGCCAAGAATTTATCCATGATCTACAGATGACTGTCTCCTCATGTGGTTGGACATTCACCATGGTGAATTACCACTTGATAAAAGGTTGTAAGGATCTGAGCGGATGTCACACTACAAAGGCCTTCTCGGTAGTGGCACCCACCCTGTGGAACGCCCTCCCTTCAGATGTCAAGGAAATAAACAACTATCTGACTTTTAGAAGACATTTGAAGGCAACTCTGTTTAGGGAAGCTTTTCAGGGTTGATGTTATAAATGAAAAAAAAAATCATTGTTATTATTATACAAGAGGAACGCAAATTTGCTTTCAGGGAGAAGAGCAATGAAAAGCTAGAATGGGTGGGAAAGGATGGACTAACTCTGTTTTGATGGCAGTACTAGGAGTCGCTTAAATTGGATCAAGTTGCTTCAGAAGGCACATGACATGTTGATTTTATCACTTGGCAGTTGCTTCCCTTGAATTTGGAAGTGTGTGGTGTAATGGACTATGACCTGGAAGACCAGAGTTCCAGTTCCCACTCAGCCATGAAACTCCCCTGGGGCCAGTCACTGTCTCTCAGGAGAACATGCCTCGTAGGTTTCTTGTGAGGATCAAAAGGGGTGGGGAGAATCATGTGCAGAATCCCACATTTACAACATCTTTGCAACTCACTCTCAAACTTTGGGATTGTTGAAACATATACAACAAAAGAATAATCAATTCGAGTTGTGCAACTCAAATTGGGTCTACTAGACCTAACGTTTTTAAGCAATGTGGACTGAATTTGCTTCTGGGGCCCCTCTGGGATTAGGGGCCCTGAGGCTTAAGCTTCCTTAGTTTCCTAGTAGATCTGCCCCTACTAAGGACTGTGCTTTCAAGTTCTTGGAATTCATTTCCCCTCTTTAGCTGTACTAATTTGATATAATAATCCTAAATACAGTGGTACCTCGGGTTAAGAACTTAATTCGTTCTGGAGGCATAGCTGTCAACGTTTCCCTTGTTAAAAGGGAAATTCCCTTATTCCGAATAGGACTCCTCGCAAGAAAAGGGAAAAGTTGACAGCTATGTCTGGAGGTCCGTTCTTAACCTGAAACTGTTCTTAACCTGAGGTACCACTTTAGCTAATGGGGCCTCCCGCTGCCGCCACTGCATGATTTCTGTTCTCAACCTGAAGCAATAACCTGAGGAACTATTTCTGGGTTAGTGGAGTCTGTAACCTGAAGCATCTGTAACACGAGGTACCACTGTAGTATAACAAATATGCACAATTAATGCTATGGTGCATGCAACTTTATTCACATTCAATGGGCTGAATAATTTCAAGTCTATCCGTGTTCTTTTCACGCTTGTACATTCTAAAAATTGTGCTAAGCATGCTGCATATATGGTACATGATTGACAAACTGGTGTGCTAATAATCTGTAATCAGGCTATTTAACCTGTACAACCAAATGAATTCTGCATTTCTAACTTGAAAAATAACAGCTTTCTAAAATTCATCCTTCAGCTTTGCACCTATTTCTTGTTTTATTTCGCAGATGGGAAAGTACATGATGCATATGTTATCTATCCCACAAATGACACTTATGAAAATAATTTTATGGGCTCTTTTGTTCATCAGATTCTACCGGAGGTTTTAGAAAAACAATGCGGGTATAGATTGTGCATTTATGGGAGAGACGTGTTGCCTGGAGAAGGTAAGCTGTTGTGCAATGAAGAAGCTGTGAATTACAAATTGTACTGCCATGATCTCAGCTACATACCACTACTAGCCTGAGAATAAAGGCTAGTCAACACAGAGCTCCAGTGTGGTAGATCATGGATATGGAACCTGTGGCCCTACACAGGTGTTGTTGGACCAGCCTGATTCAGATATGATCGGAGCTGAAATAAAATATAATCTAGAACAGGTCTGGGGAACCTCCAGCTCACAGGTCAAATAAGGCCTGTTTGTTTGGCATTCCTCCTTCCTCGGCTCCCAGCCACAGCCGTCGAACTCTTCTTTCTTCTTCTTTGGCGATCACTTGTAGCCAGGTAAGATTGTCTTCCATAAACACAGTTATAACAGTGAGTCTTTAAGTGACTGTGGAGGCCAATTCTGGATCCACACATCCTTCCACAGTGGGAACATTAATTTCCGGGCAGGAGTTGATCACTATGAGGCTTTGCCAAACGCAGTTCTCCTTTTCGTCCTGAGTTTGAGTGTCTTCAAAGCCCATGACACCTTTGGCAAAGGCTGTTCTCCAACTGGAGTGCTCGCAGGCCAGTTTTTCCCAGTTGTTGGTGTTTATACTACTTTTTTAAAGATTTGCCTTGAGAGAGTCTTTAAATCTCTTTCGTTGGCCACCAGCATTACGCTTTCGGATTTTAAGTTTGGAATAGAGTAGTTGCTTCAGAAGTCGATAATCAGGCATCCACACAACATGACCAGTCCAACGAAGTTGATGTTGAAGAATCATTGCTTCAACACTGGTGATCTTTGGCATCAAAGGATCATTAGAGTGTGTTCCAATTGTTCCTCTGCAAGCCCTGCTTGTGATGGGGGCTCTTCCTTAGTAGACAAGGCTCAATTCAAGCTGCGGCAGAAATAGTCCAATTCTGGCATGGTAGGCTCTGGAGGTCTTCAAGCAGAGGCCTAGCTAGCCATCTGATGAGGATGCTCTAGCGTTCTCTTCCAAACTCTCTGATTCTAAGAGTCACAAGAAACCACTGGAAAAACCAGAGACAGACTGCACCGCTGGTGCCCCTTACTTTAGATGCAGTGGCCAGTGTTGGTAGTGGGTATCTTCTGAGCCTGAGATTTTTAATAGCCTTCTGAAACATGCACCATAGAGTTGGAAAGGTCTTGTGCTATTTCTTAACTGCGTACTTTATACATTGGCAGATGCTATTAGTGCAATTGAAAGTAGAATACAAAAGAGCAGAAGACTGATCATCCTTCTAACAGAATGGCTGGCCAAGAGGGAACATTTTGCATACGAGCATCAGATCGCATTCTACAACGTCCTCATCCAAAATAACGTGAAAGTGATTCTGCTGGAAATGGAGGAAATTGGGGACTACGAACGGCTGCCGGAGTCTCTCAGGCACCTCATTCACCAGCAAGGAACTATAAAATGGAGAGCAAAATACATGGCCTCTCCGTCCTCACCCAACACTGCCTTTTGGAAGCACGTGGAATACCAAATGCCATGGAGGCGTCGTTTAAAGAAGCCAACCACAGCAAATCCTGCATACGGTTTGCTGTAAATAAGCCTGCAAAAGTGACTAACTTGCATGAATGTTTGCTAGTTCGCTGTGGGCCTCTTACAGCAGCCTGTTGCATTTCTTTGCTAGGTGTAAGGGGAAGGGTGGAGCACTCTGGCTTGTGGCCTGCAGTTCCCTGTTGCTTGTGGCTATCAGGCTAGCACTTAAATTTCGAGACAGCAAAATGATCTGCACACTTCTTCTTTTCAAAATGTATTTTAAATGAAAGATTTCTTAATCGACAAAAACACGTGCATTGTCCCCTTTTTCAAGTTGCGTTTTCTACAGACCAGTTTCGTTTGTTGTGAGACATTAGTGTTACATACCGTGTCAGGTTAGGAAGAAAAGGGGGAAAGAGGTGGAGGGGGGGGGGAGCAGTGAGAGGGGTGGGGTCGGGTGGTAATGCTTCTATTCTTCTACTGAGTGTATGTGTGGGGTTTTGTGTCAGCGTCACTTGTGTGGGTTCTCTTTACTATTCGCTTTTTGCATTTCTCTGTTGGTGAGAGAGGTTGGGGGTGCTTCTACTTCTGAAGGAATTTTCCGCCCCCTCTTTTTCAAATTATTGCACACTGTCCTGTGTCTTTCAAAATGTTCGTCTCTAACCCAGGCTTTTTCAACCTGGAGCTTTCTTGAAGTTGTTGGGCTCCAACTCCCACCAGCCCCCTTAGTTCAGCAGAAGACAGCGTTGTGGGGCAGAGGTCAATGGCGTGCGGTGACATTTTCGGTAGGGGAACAGTTAGGGCATTAACGCGGGCATGCACGCTCCATTCTAAATAATAGTTGTGGCTCCCCTGTGACACCCTGTGCGATCGAACTAGGCGTGCTCCCTTAAATCTGATGGGGGGCATAGGTGCCAAATCCTAGGGGCTGAGGTCATTTTGCCTTCCCCCAATAAAATATTTGAAAGGGTCACCCCCAAAATCGAAGAATATTGCCATTCAAATACTTTGTGTGCGCTGCATCATGTGATTGATTATGTGGGGCAGGGTTTACTATCCCCCCAAATATTTTATTTTATTTTATTTTAAGTTGGCAATCCGTAAGGGGGCGGGGGAGTTAACTTCTTCAAAGAGACTTACAAGCAACTGTTGGCTAGCTTGCAAGAGAACAGCGCCGTCGTGTGGTTTAAATCAACACCTGTTTTAACTAGAAACTGAAGGAAATGCATTTGCTCCTCCCCCCCCCGCCCCGCCCCAGCATAGGAGACCAAGGTGTCGCGCGCTTCTCTTTCACTGCAAGTAGCAGCAGTTGAACCTGTCGTCCTGGGAATTTCCTCGCTTGGCAGGGGAACCCGAAAACTTTCCTAACCAGCTGCGGTTGCTGCGCACACGCGCGCGAATCTGGGTCACAGGGCGGGACTTCCAAGCAAGCCTAAACCTCAACACTGCCGCCTCTTTCTTTTTTTTAAAAAAAGAAGACCCCGACCCCCCAAGATTTAGGACCCGATCCTTTCTTTTCCCTCTTCCGCCTTGGTCACGGAGCCCCCTGCAGGCTTGCATCGCCTAGATACGCAAATCAACGGTTTGGATAGAGAATCAATCGTTTTCCCTTTGCTGCTGGGGTTTTGTTTTTTGTTGCTACGTCTGCCTTCCAAGCGACGCGCTAAGTTTTCGGTAGGAAGGAGCCGGCCGCGTCTCCCTCGTTCACTCCCGATTCTCCGCTCCGCTTGGTTTCCGTAAGGTAAGGTGCACGCAGTTCTCGCAGGGACGATTCCCCCCCCCCTCTTGCAATCTCGGTTAGATGGTCGCGCAAGTGGTAGTAGCTGACGTGTTGCGCGCTTTGCAAACAAAATGCTGCGCAGTCCTGTACAGTTTTGGGGTTTTTTTTGGGGGGGGGGATTAAGACCCATTGAAATCTGCGGCCCCAATCCTACACATGCTTACCCGTTGCTCTCAGTAGGACTTTTCTTCTGCTTAAAGATTTGCATTGCTGTTGCTTCCAGACAACTTACTAATTTGAGCTTTTGCACAAAGTTTCCAGGTAGGTTACAAGGCTCCTGATATTTACTGTTTATTTTCTCTCTTTTTTTTTTGCGGGGAAATGATATGACGTTGTGGTCAACTGGGATAGGGGACAGTGTGTTGAGATTTCTCTTTTTTCAGACAAATCGTCTTCAATTGAGCAGCCTGATTTTGCTGCTCTCTCCTTGACACTCACTCACAAAACAGCGAGACCATCTGAAAGCAGTCCAAGTTCGCAGGTAGAGGGGCTAACGGTACTTCTAGACTGTTGATGTCGTGTCCGTGGCATCTAGGCACATATCTGCAAATTATATCTAATTCCGCACAGTTCCTTCTTTTATTTCCCCGCCACCTTTCCATCAAGGAGCTCGGAGTGTAATTCTCCACCTCCCCATTTCACCCTCAAAGCAATCATGTGAGGTAGGTTAGGCTAAGAGACAGTGACTGGGCCAAAGTTACCCATTGAGCTTTGTGGCTGAGTGGGGAATTGAACCCTGGTCTCCCAGGTCCCTAGTCCAACACTCTAACCACTGCACCACATTGCCTGTGTGTGGACATTGATATGACAGAAGATGGGAAGATGTAATTTCTGCGGCATGGAAAATTATTTAGCTTTCTGCCTGCCTGCCTGTGAGAGCCAGTGTGGTGTAGTGGTTAAGAGCGGTAGTCTCGTAATCTGCGGAACCGGGTTCGATTCCCCGCTCCTCCACATGCAGCTGCTGGGTGACCTTGGGCCAGTCACACTTCTCTGAAGTCTCTCAGCCCCACTCACCTCACAGAGTGTTTGTTGTGGGGGAGGAAGGGAAAGGAGAATGTTAGCCACTTTGAGACTCCTTAAAGGGAGTGAAAGGCGGGATATCAAATCCAAACTCTTCTTCTTCTTCTTCTTCTTAAAGCGGGAGAATAATGAGCGGGCATTGTTAAAGACCCTCAGTGTAGATAGACTTGATGCTTAGTATTGCAGTTTAAGGACCCAGCTGGCTTCCAGGTCATTGGGCTTAATCTCTAAAGTCTAGAAGGCATATCTAGAATGTGATAGTAATTCACAGTATTCAGCAAAATCATTAAGCCATGAGCAATACGAAATGAGTCATACCCAAATATGCAAATATTTTCTTTTTTTATGTAGTAATAACTTTCCCGTTTTTTACAAAACCCTCCAGTTTTAGTTGTTTCTCATATTACTCATATCCTTAGATAAAAACCTCTACTGATGAATAAGACAGCCTGCAAATCCAGACTCTGCTTTTTAAAATCAAAACCTCTAGCTTTTACTTTTCTTTTTTTCCAGAAAAGAAGGTGCAACTCAAATTAATTTTGAAATGTATGTTGGAAATCTGTCTGTTCTCCTGCTGATGATTCTTAGCTGTGCCAGCCTAGGTAAGTATAACTCAGTTTTTCCTCTCTTTAAACAAGTTTTAGCAAGCCATATATATATATATATATATATATATATATATATATATATATATAGTATAGAAGATAAGTCACTGTTTCTGGATCTTCATATAAAGCTCCCCAGAAACATTTTGAGACGTTAATTTAAAAACCAACTGTAAATGCAAAGTGGTTACTCAGTAATCTCACTGTTCTTCAGTGTATTGGTTCTATTATTGGTAAATGTCATTTTCACTGACAGCACACATTTTTATTTCTCAGGAATTACAGTGTGGGGTGTGATACTTAGAGCAGAATCCTTGAAATAAGTGGATTTAAATAACTTGAAGTCAATGGGTTTCTCTGGGTATGACTAACCTTTGATACTGAATTGTGTGTGCTTGTTCCTCCAACCACCCTGCGTAGTTCGAACTTTATTTTTTAAAAACCTTGTATTCCACCCTTTGTCCGAGGATCTTCGGGACAGAGTTCAACAATATATAAACCAATAAATAAATAAACGATGCAGTAAAATAAAATCTATTTCCGTAAGCTATCTACCGTATTTTTCGCACCATAGGGCGCACCGGACCATAGGGCGCACCCAGTTTTTAGGGGGGGAAATCAAGAAAAAAATCTTCCCCCCCCCCCCAGGCCCAGAGAGCAGCGGAGGGGTTGCTCGCAGCTATGGAGCAAGCCAAGTTTTGGCTTCCCCTTTAGCCCCATGCAGCCTCTCCTTGCCGGGAGACGCTGCGCAGGGCTAAAGAAGCCATAGCCCCGTGCAGCCTCTCCTTGCGGAGGGGTTGCGCGCAGCTATGGAAGAAGGCAAGGCAGCGAGCGGGATGGATCCCGCTCGCTGTTTTGCCTTCCCCTTTAGCCCCGCGCAGCATCTCCTTGCCGGGAGACGCTGCGCAGGGCTTTCCTGGCTATGGAAGAAGGCAAGGCAGCGAGCGGAGTGGATCCCGCTCGCTGTTTTGCCTTCCCCTTTAGCCCCGCGCAGCGTCTCCTTGCCGGGAGACGCTGCGCAGGGCTTTCCTGGCTAGGGAAGAAGGCAAGGCAGCGAGCGGGGTGGATCCCGCTCGCTGTTTTGCCTTCCCCTTTAGCCCCGCGCAGCATCTCCTTGCCGGGAGACGCTGCGCAGGGCTTTCCTGGCTATGGAAGAAGGCAAGGCAGCGAGCGGAGTGGATCCCGCTCGCTGTTTTGCCTTCCCCTTTAGCCCCGCGCAGCGTCTCCTTGCCGGGAGACGCTGCGCAGGGCTTTCCTGGCTAGGGAAGAAGGCAAGGCAGCGAGCGGGGTGGATCCCGCTCGCTGTTTTGCCTTCCCCTTTAGCCCCGCGCAGCGTCTCCTTGCCGGGAGACGCTGCGCAGGGCTTTCCTGGCTAGGGAAGAAGGCAAGGCAGCGAGCGGGGTGGATCCCGCTCGCTGTTTTGCCTTCCCCTTTAGCCCCGCGCAGCGTCTCCTTGCCGGGAGACGCTGCGCAGGGCTTTCCTGGCTAGGGAAGAAGGCAAGGCAGCGAGCGGGGTGGATCCCGCTCGCTGTTTTGCCTTCCCCTTTAGCCCCGCGCAGCGTCTCCTTGCCGGGAGACGCTGCGCAGGGCTTTCCTGGCTAGGGAAGAAGGCAAGGCAGCGAGCGGGGTGGATCCCGCTCGCTGTTTTGCCTTCCCCTTTAGCCCCGCGCAGCGTCTCCTTGCCGGGAGACGCTGCGCAGGGCTTTCCTGGCTTCTCTGGGAGGTGGGGGGATTCCCCCACCTCCCGCAAAACCAGCAGAAGCCGCGCGCACTTTAAAAGGGCTGCACGGCTTCTCCTGGCTTTCCTGGGAGGTGGGAGAAGGGACTGATGCGGCCAGTCAGTCCCTTCTCCCTCCTGTGGAAAAGCCCGCAAGAGCGCACGGAGCTTGTGTGCGGCTCTTGGGGGCTTTTCCCACCTGCCTCCCCCCCCTGCATTCGCTCCATAGGACGCACACACATTTTCCCTTGCTTTTTAGGAGGGAAAAAGTGCGTCCTATGGTGCGAAAAATACGGTACTTCTACATAAAGATGCCCTATGAAAAAGGCAATGATTAGAACAGTGTTTCCCAAAGTTGGGTCTCCTGCTGTTTTCGGACTACAATTCCCAACATCCCTGACCACTGGTCTTGCTAGCTAGGGATGATGGGAGTTGTAGTCCAAAAACAGCTGGAGACTCAACTTTGGGAAACACCGATGAGAATATGCCTAAAGAGTTTTGGCACCAAGCCAACCCTCTTGGGGCAGTGCATTCCTCAACTGTGAGGTTGTTACCAAGAAGTCCCTCTGGTGTGTTAGAGACCTCCTGGGCCTGGGCCTACCAGCTGGCCCTCCCAAGCAGGTCTCAAGCCATGGGCAGGTTGATATATAGAGAAGTGGGTCCCTCTGGTATTTCGGTTTAGGGAGCTCATTAGCAGTGGTATTAGCAGTTTAGGGAGTTACATGTCAGGGCCAAAACCTTGAACTGGGTTTGGTAGTTAACTGGCAGCTAGCACAGATCTTTGAGGATTGGTGCCATGAAGTCTTGACACATCAGACCCAACATGACTCTGGTGGCTACATTTTGCACTAGCTGCAAATTCTGAACCCTCTTCAAGGGCAGCCCCTTGTAGAGTGCATTGCATTGCAGTAGCTAAACCGGAGGTCATTTGAGTGTGGATCACAGTAACCAGGCTACCCCTGTGTACATCAGTAGACCTGCTGTCCATCTCTTATTGCACATAAATAGCCACGGCTATCTTCCCATCCTCATCAGTTAGAAAACACTCTGAGGCCTCACTCAAGAGCTGTCTCTTTCCCCAGTTGTTCCTTATCTGGCTCATCTCCCAGCTACTATTTATCAGCAGGCCCAGCTGTCCAGGGACTGATCCTTCACACAGGAAGGAAGGATCAGTCCCTAGTGGTCCTTTGTAAGTGATGAACAGTCCCTAGTGGTCCTTTGTAAGTGATGAACCAGCCTTATTTGGAAAGAGAGACTGCATAGACTTCCAGGGACAAGGTGGAATTTAGGTAAAAGGACCCCGGATGGTAAAGTCCAGTCAAAGGCGACTATGGGGTTGTGGTGCTCATCTCGCTTTCAGGCTGAGGGAGCCGGTGTTTGTTCACAGACAGTCATGTGGGTAGCATGACTAAACCGCTTCTGGCACGACGGAACACCGTGACGGAAACCAGAGTGCATGGAAATGCCGTTTACCTTCCTGCCGCAGCAGTACCTATTTATCTACTTGCACTGGCATGCTTTCGAACTGCTAAGTTGGCAGGAGATGGGACAGAGCAATGGAAGCTCACCCTGTCGCAGGGATTTGAACCGCTGACCTTCTGATTGGCAAGCCCAAGAGAGCCAGTGTGGTGTAGTGGTTAAGAGCGGTAGTCTCGTAATCTGGGGAACCGGGTTCTCATCTCCGCTCCTCCTGCTGGGTGACCTTGGGCTAGTCACACTTCTCTGAAGTCTCTCACCCCCACTCACCTCACACAGTCACAGTGATTGTTGTGGGGGAAGAAGGGAAAGGAGAATGTTAGCTGCTTTGAGACTCCTTTGAATAGTGATAAAGTGGGATATCAAATCCAAACTCTTCTTCTTCAGTGGTTTAGACCACAGGGCCACCAGCGTCCCTACCTGCAGACTATGAAGCTATTCTTTCAGGGGAAGTGCAAGTGCATCTAGAACAGGTCACCTTCTACCTAATTCCTGAATGTGGGTGCCACTGATTCACAGCACTTCTGTCCTGTTGGAATTTAGTTTCTGTTTATTGGTCCTCATCTAGTCCATTGCAACCTCCAAATACTGGTCAAGCACCTACACCACTTCACCTCTCCCTGCTAACCATATCTTCCACACACTAGTGCATTCCCCCCCCCTTCCTTAGAAGCTTCATGCTGCATTGCACAAACATGCAAGATATTGTGGATCCTCTACAAACAAAAACGGGCATGGACAGAGCTGCATTGCCATTGCAGCCTTGTTTTGTTTGAATAGTGCCAGCATACTCCGTTTCCTGTCTCAATAGTCAGGCCAAAGAGGTGGAACGACAGTCTTGTGTTTCATGAAGCTAGATCACATCAGGGCTAGCGTTAGCATAGCTCCAAGAATGAGATGTGCTCTTTTGCCCCCTGTTTTCTAAGAAAGGCCACATTTCTTTCTTTCTTTGTGTACACCCTGCAGGTCAGCTTTGCCCTATACGCTCGATCATTAACATTCCGGAAGGAGAATATTTTTCAATTTGCTGTTCCGGGGTGGAACAAGATAGAGGCTATGCTGTACACTGGTATAAGGAAAGAGGAGGAGATTGGACCTTGATTCAAGGAGACAACAGAACTGAGTTGAGCGGGACTTACTTGGAATTTTGGCCAGCTGTGCTGAATGACACTGGAAACTATATGTGTAATTCCAGGTAGGTGGAATATGTACCAAGAGGTACATATGTACAGAGATGTTTGGAGGCCTTGGCCTGTTTTGCCAGGTTTTCCTTTCACGTAAAGAAGATGTAAAAAGGTAAAGGGACCCCTGACCATTCGGTCCACTCGTGGCCGACTCTGGGGTTGCAGTGCTCATCTCGCTTTATTGGCCGAGGGAGCCGGTGTACAGCTTCCGGGTCATGTGGCCAGCATGACTAAGCCGCTTCTGGCAAACCAGAGCAGCGCACAGAAATGCCGTTTACCTTCCTGCTGGAGTGGTACCTATTTATCTACTTGCACTTTGATGTGCTTTCGAACTGCTAGGTTGGCAGGAGCTGGGACCGAGCAATGGGAGCTCACCCTGTCGCGGGGATTCGAACTGCTGACTTTCTGATCGGCAAGTCCTAGGCTCTGTGGTTTAACCCACAGCGCCACCCACGTCCCACAAAGAAGATGTACAGCAGTCCATATTTGCATAGGAAGCTGCCTTTCCTCTAGCTGGGTTTTCTCCCTGCTCTACCTGGAAACACCAGAGTTTGAACCTTCTCAGTGCTTTTTTTTTGGTGGTACTCTGGACCGGCACCTCCCCCCCTCCAAATCTTGCAGTGACGCTTGTGGTCCCTTCCAGCTCCAAGATTCTACTATTCCCTCTCCCACTCTCCACACCCAGTTCCTAAGGAAAGGCCGATTATGTAGAAAGGCAGGCATCAATGCTTTTATCCCCTTGCCCTTCCCAGCCCCGCAACAGGGCAAGGCTTTAGGGGTCCCCGGCTGTTGCACAAGCACACTGCCTCCCCACCCTTTAGCCGGAATGGAACAGTTTTTTTTAAAACTGGTGCTGACAGTTCAGCAACATTGCTACTAGCTGTATCTTGGTGTGGTTTCAAAGCAGGAGTGAGACTTGCGACACTGCAAATGTCAGTGAAAGACAACAGTGTCAGGAGAGCCCTCACAGTGAGTTCCTTCACTTCCTTCGCAGTTAGTAAAGCACTAGCAGCTTCCCCTCTTCCGAAAGCGGGCCTTTTCCTGTTATGCATTCTGGATTGGGCAACTCCTTGAAGCAATATGTTTCCTGGATCATCAAGGGGATGACCCCGTTTGAACCTTAAGGTGAGCGTGGCAGAGACATGTGCTGCAAAATACAGTGATACCTTAGGTTACAGAGGCTTCAGGTTACAGATGCTTCAGGTTACATACTCCGCTAACCCAGATATAGTACCTCGGGTTAAGAACCTTGCTTCAGGATGAGAACAGAAATCGTGCTTTGGCGGCATGGCAGCAGCGGGAGGCCTCATTAGCTAAAGTGGTGCTTCAGGTTAAGAACAGTTTTAGGTTAAGAATGGACCTCTGAAACGAATTAAGTACGTAACCAGAGGTACCACTGTACCGGACTGAGAGCGTTTCAGATTGCTTATGTAGCCAGCATCACGGCACCTCTTTGGCGAACCACGTGCGACAGCAGCTGCATGATTTCCAATAGAAGAGCTGGCTTCTGGCACTCACAAACCACACGAGGACTCGTGCAGTAAGAAGTGCCTGGAACGGTTGGATCCAGTACCAGAACTAATGCAGCACAGTTAGCTCCAGCAGGGGCCAAACAGGCCCATGGCTGCTTCCAAGCAAAGCTAGATGGGAATTTCTGGTTTATTGCTACGCTCAATGCAAGAAGCGTCCATCTGGATGCCATTCTGCAACCAGTTATTTTATTTATTCATTTACATACTGCTTAATGCCAAAATTGGGACGCAGGTGGCACTGTGGGTTAAACCACAGAGCCTAGGACTTGTCGATCAGAAGGTCGGCGGTTCAAATCCCTTCAACGGGGTGAGCTTCTGTTGCTCGGTCCCTGCTCCTGCCAACCTAGCAATTCGAAAGCACGTCAAAGTGCAAGTAGATAAATAGGTACTGCTCTGGCAGGAAGGTAAACGGCGTTTCCGTGCGCTGCTCTGGTTCGCCAGAAGCGGCTCAGTCATGCTGGCCAATTGACCCAGAAGCTGTACGCTGGCTCCCTCGGCCAGTAAAGCGAGATGAGCGCCGCAACTCCAGAGTCGGCCACGACAGGACCTAATGGTCAGGGGTCCCTTTTACCTTTACTAATGCCAAAATAGTCTCCTGTTAGTTCCCAACCATTTTGGGACGGCAACCCACAAACCCAAATTTACATGGCATGGTGACCCATCAGTTTATTGTGGCATGAATTTTGGATCTTGGATCTTATTTCTTTATTGCTCTGAGCTTTTGTGACTGATGCTCCCTCACCCAAATCCATACTATGGAAAGTCCAGCTATGTCCCGTTGGTCCTGAATGTGCAGAGCAAACGATATTGATTTTGTACCACATACACACACTGATGATGTTGCTGCCTAGCAACAACACAGAACACTCTCCTGTGTGAATGATAGGACTTGAAAGCAAATAGATGCTATTGTCTAGGGTTGCTCTCAAGGGCTTGGGTGCCAGTCCAGAGAGGCATAAGTTTCCTTTCCAAAATTCTTGGCCAATGAGAGCTGGGATGATGGTGCAGCAGTGACCAGAACATACTGAGGTTGAATCGGTCTAGGGAATCAGTCCAGGTCCAAACATAATCCAAATGCAGGGTCAATAACAAAGGGAGTTGCAGGGAGACTAAGGTGGAATCTCTACACACTTAAAAAACTGCTCTGAAAATGCTTTTTGTAATAAAGCATTCTTAAAAATACACTGAATTTTCCATAAGGCTCACCATCGCCATCTGGTGTCACATTGCATATTGCACTTAAAACACACTTAGAACATTTTGTTTGCAGCTGTATAGCTGAGTCCTAGGTGTGAGTTTAAGGAGCCAGAGACCTGGGTTGTTTTGAGCAACTGAAGGGCTCAAACAGGAGGCATCTTTGCCTTATAGAAAATGCTTTATTTGGCTGTCTGGAGTCCCATGTCATTTTCTCAGTGGCATCTATCAATTCAGTTTTCAGATGGCTTTTTTAAATCTAAAAATGACCCAGGAGCGAAAGTCAAGTTAGGTAACTGTTATCCAAAGATCTTGGGTTGGGCTGCTGCTTGTTGTTTTCTTCCTGCCCCCTTTACTGACACCTTGGTTCTTGTGGCTGTCACAAATTAGGTCACAGAGACCTCACTTGAGTATGTGATTCTGTGCCTTGAAATGAAGTCAGGGAGTGTTTGTGAACCTTCTTTGGAACCTGAATGTCCAACGTGGTTTACACGGCTTCCGATTGGCTACAGGAGCTTCCGGAAGCCAATCGGAAGTTGTGCTTTGGTTTCCGAAAATTTTGGAAGTCGAACGGATTTCTGGAACGGATACCGTTCGACTTCCGAGATACCACTGAATTGTGATAATGATGAGGTATCACAATCATTGCATTTTTATACCACCCTTCATCTGAAATTACAGGACTGTTAACAACCTAATAACTCAAAATTACTACTACTACTATAAGGTAAAGGGACCCCTGACCATTAGATCCAGTCGTGGCCGACTGGGGTTGCGGCGCTCATCTCACTTTATTGGCCGAGGGAGCTGGCATGCAGCTTCCAGGTCATGTGGCCAGCATGACTAAGCTGCTTCTGGAGAACCAGAGCAGCTCACGGAAACGCCGTTTACCTTCCCACCGGAGCAGCACCTATTTATCTACTTGCACTTTTTGGTGTGCTTTCGAACTGCTAGGTTGACAGGAGCAGGAACCAAGCAACGGGAGCTTACCCCGTTGCGGGGATTCGAACCGCCGACCTTCTGATTGGCAAATCCTAGGCTCTGTGGTTTAACCCACAGCACCACCCGCGTCCTACTTATACTATTACTATAAAATAACAAATTTCCCACCCCCCCAACACATAATGTATGAATTATTTTGTTTGTTTTGGTTCATTGCTTTTGGTTTCCTACTTTCAATGGCCTAAATGCCTGATTTATTCAGGAACTGTGCCCAACAAACCATTTACAAATGTACCACTACATATGCAAATATGCGAATGTGGTTTTGTCCTTGTGAGAGAACTGGTCTGTGCAAATGGCTTTTAATGTGTCGTGGGTTCTAGGGCTGGCTCACCCACCCCATGAGGCATGATGGGACGACCTATGGAGCAGGATCTGCAGGGGCAGCTGACCCAGCCTTCAAGGAATACATTTCCCACTTGCGCTGCCTGTGGCGTGCCCCTTGGAGCCCGGATCTGCCGCCTCCTTGGTGACCTCCCCAACTGCCACCTCTACAGCAGGTTCTTGGCAAATAGGAGGTGCTGCTGGTCTCCTCCCACCCTTGTTCCTGATGAAGATCTTCACTCACCCCTTTTCCACTAGCCAGGGAGGGCCGCCATTTTGTGGTTTGCCTCAGGTGTCAAAATATGCCTTGGGCTGGCCTAGATGGGTTCTCTCATGGAAGGAAAGCGGGACATAAATGTAAGAAAATAAAGAAAGCCACCTTAACACACACACACACACACGCTTCTTCCTTCCTCTCAGCAATGGAAAACGCAATCCAAAGAAATGGTCTTTGATTGTCCTCCAGAGAAGTAGAACAAGTTGCTTCAATGTCAACCACGTGTCATCTGCTATACATGGAATTCTTGGAAGAACCTATCACCTGAATTGCAATGATACATACCACAAGGCAAATTTTGCCGAGATAACATGGTACAAGGTATTTATTAACACAGCTTTCTCTGGAAATTGAGTTCCTTTACCTTTTAAATAATTAAATAATAATTAATTTTTGTCGGGGTGGGGGGTGGGGCTGGAGGGCTGGAACAGATATGTACCCAAAAATCCACCTATATCTGTAATCATAAAGTTGTGGCCATTTCTAATCCAGTTTATTAATCACATCTTACACTGTTACTGGATCTGCAACAAACAAGCAAACAAACTTTGTGGTGAGTTTCCCCTCCCTTTTCCAGACTAACTACAAGGTTGTGACAAAATATTTATCATGACAAGCAGTTTAGACTCAGGGGCCAGCAAACTTTTTCTGCAGGGGGCCGGTCCACTGTCCCTCAGACCTTGTGGGGGGCCAGAGTATTTTTTTTGGGGGGGGGGGAGTGAACAAATTCCTATGCCCCACAAATAACCCAGAGATGCATTTTAAATAAAAGGAAACATTCTACTCATGTAAAAACACGCTGATTCCCGGACCGTCCGCGGGCCAGATTTAGAAGGCGATTGGGCCGGATCCAGCCCCCAGGCCTTAGTTTGCCTACCCATGGTTTCTTTAGAGCAAGACAATGAAGGCAGAATGGAAGGGGAGGGTTGGCTCACCACATTGTTTGCGTACTTGTTCATGTACTGTATTTTGAAGTTTTATGCTGCTTCTAAGACAACTTTTGGAACATCTCCACTTTAAACAGGACTGCAGGAAGCTCCCTCAAACAAAGGAGGATTGGTCTATCGATGAGCTAACAGCGGGAGATTCTGGAAACTTCACATGCGTGAAGTCATTTGTTCATGCAGGAAAGAGATACAATGCTACCAAAACAATAGGACTAACAGTGGAAGAAGGTGAGAGGCGGAGCGAAAAATAGGACGATAGTTTGCTTTGCATTAAACCCTTTAAATCTCAACTTACCCAGGAGCCCCTATACATACTAGCTGGTGTCAATTTTATGCCCATTTGTGGCACGTGGCTGTGCGCTGAATCTTTTAAGTGCTTAGCAATGCTGCTGTTTACTCAGTATTTGATTTTTAGGGTCTCCCATGTGTTAAAAAAGCAAGGGAGCTGGGGCTAGCGGCTATAGTGGAGGCCATTTTGTGTGGATAATACATGGCAGGGGCCTACAGTCTGCCTAACTTTTGGTTTCTGGAGACCCTCTGCCTCCTCTCTGTAGACTCAGCTGCCATCAACACGCTGTAGCAACACGCGGCTAATAAAGAATGAGCAATAATCAATAATAATGTAGTGTTTCACAATAGCAAATAGTACGTACGTGATGTTTCAAAGTACATTAAATCAAAATAATAATCGTAACCACTCACTATAACAGAACATCACGATTAAGGTCAGATGCCTTTAAACAAGTGCATAGCAATTAAGGCCACATAGGTACATCAAAAAATAGTGGAAGACAGAAGTGCCTGGCGTGCTCTGGTCCATGGGGTCACGAAGAGTCGGACACGACTAAACGACTAAACAACAACAACAGGTACATCAAATAACAAAGGATCAGCAGCCTTTACACTTACCAGTGTCTGCTGATCCTATGTTATTTGATGTACCTGTAGGTAGACATTTTAATCACTGATGAAGATTCATCTTCAAAACAGTGCGTATATCCGGAAAAACTGTTCTTCTGTTTTCTGCTGGAGCACCTGTCAACGCTTTTTTACAGGACATTGATTGACTGTTTAAAGGCATCTGACCTTAATCACAATGTTCTGTTATATTGATTGGTTATGCTTACTGTTTTGATTTAACATACAGTGGTACCTCGGGTTGAGAACTTAATTTGTTCCAGAGGTCCGTTCTTAACCTGAAAACGTTCTTAACCTGAGGTACCACTTTAGCTAATGGGGCCTCTCGCTGCCACCGGTGCGCAATTTCTGTTCTCATCCTGAGGTAAAGTTCTTAACCCGAGGTACTATTTCCAGGTTAGCGGAGTTTGTAACCCGAAATGTTTGTAACCTGAGGTACTATTTGTATGTACTATTTGTTATTGTGAAACACTACATTATTATTGATTATTGCTCATTCTTTATTAGCTGCGTGTTGCTTCTGGTTGGTCTAGTTTTGCCGTTCTGCAACACAGGGGATTTGCTTTGTTGCATCAACACTCTGTAAGCTGACAGGTTCCTATCAGGCACTTTTTGTCAGCCCTGGATTTATGTGAATAATGATGATGATGATGATGATGATGATGATAATACTTTCAAATCATATAACAACAATTATAACAACAACATTATTTCACCCAATTTCAAATATGTCAACATTAGACTGAACTGTTAGGGGAAAGGATGGCTTAAGTAACGTGCTGTTTTGCATCCCCAAGGTCTTGAGGAAATCACAAAGCCTGGGCTAATTGGATCCGAAAGTTATACCATCCTAACGGAAATAGGTACCTCTTCCTTTCTCTAAAATGAGAGAATGTTTTGTAAGGCTAGTTGTGTAAGTGTGTGTGGTTGTGTGGGCTGGTTGTGTGGCATGCAAGTGAAGACAGCAGGCATTGCCACATTTGTCCCAAAATGTGTAGCTGGGTAAGACATTACATCCTGAGATACACTGTGGGGACAGAGTAGACGTATTTCATGAACCATGTGGACTGCCTATTGCAGATTATGCATGCATGCATGTATTACAGGTAGAATTTTTTTACAAAATAAATTTAAAGTGACTTATGTTGATTTGAAACACAAAACTGCCATAACCTAAACAAACCATTATTATTTATTTACAATTCATTCATCATTTTGGTTGGCCCTGTAGAGTGCAAGTTTTCATAGCTGTTATCTGCACAAGAAACTTATGGGAGACATTTTAACTGCATATTTAACCGAACCATGCATATCAGTTCCATCTCTGTGGTAGATGGCAACCCACGGCAGTTTCCTGATGAGGCAGTATCCTTCTGAAATCTTGAGAAAAACTTGAGCAAACACCCTTAGAAACTTAATATAGGACTACAAAATAATGGGAGTTGGAAGCAAAGCAACTGCTCCCAGGCCTTTGGGAAAGGGTGAGGATTTTAATGGAGCCATTCGGCTGGTATTGTTTATTGTCTGTTTTGATGCAGCCGGAGGACTCTTTACTTTTAAGGTGTGGGTTGTTAGTTATATTTAGAGTAGACCCATTAAATTCAGTGGACATGACAAACTTAAGTCCACTAATTTCAATGGGTCTGCTGTGAGCACAATGTGGTTGAACTTAAACCACTGTCATCGAGGAAACACTGCTCTGAGTATGACTTAGGTAGATACCACCCTGTGGGGTTTTAGTTGTATAGTTTTAGGAATGTTTGTATTCCTGCCCTGGGCCTAGATAGTGGAAGGTGGGCTAGAAATTTCACAAATAAATAAAAACAAATTAGGCAATCATTTCCGCTTTAATAACAGTTGGGTGTATTTATTAAAGGCCCCCTAAATTATTAATTTTGAAACATGTTCTGCTTAGGTAAAAAGGAAATCCTCAACTGCACAGCTTTTTTAGGTTACTCTAACAATGTAGTTGGAGAATTTCTGCTTTATTGGTCACATCAAGATGACATGATAGGTCGCTGTGAGGACAACGACTTGCCATGTGAAATGGAATACCATTAGTAAGTAATGTTGGTAGGAAAATACTGTGTATCAATGTTTATATAGTGCAGTCCTTGGCATTTTGGTATGTTGTGATTTCCTGTGCTCTCTGCCTTGCATTCTTACCTAACCAGCTAAAATTAAATATAACCATAGGGCTTCTTTGTAAGACAGACACAAACTGGTGTTTAATAGCCAGCCGTGTCCATGGCAGGATCTAGAATCAGTTTAGATTGAAAGCAGGATGTTTACATGGATTGTTCCAGATTAACGAAAAACTACATTTTTGGTGCTACAAATGGGTTAGTGTGTAGCTAGCCTGAGCCTATGGGACACGGGTGGCGCTGTGGGTTAAACCACAGAGCCTAGGACTTGCCGATCAGAAGGTCGGCAGTTTGAATCCCCGCGACAGGGTGAGCTCCTGTTGCTCTGTCCCTGCTCCTGCCAACCTAGCGGTTCAAAAGCACGTCAAAGTGTAAGTAGATAAATAGGTACTGCTCCGGCGGGAAGGTAAACGGCGTTTCCGTGCGCTGCTCTGGTTCGCCAGAAGCTGCTTAGTCATGCTGGCCACATGACCTGGAAGCTGTACGCTGGCTCCCTCGGCCAATAAAGCGAGATGAGCGGCGCAACCCCAGAGTCGGTCATGACTGGACCTAATGGTCAGGGGTCCCTTTACCTTTACCTTTAGCCTGAGCCTGGATTCAACCAAGTGTCTAGAGGATTGGGAAGGTGCACAATACAACAAAATTATCGCTTTCCATTTTGTGCTCTTCTCTGCAACTATCTGCCTATTTGTGTTTGCATTCCTCTCACTGCCTCTTCCATCTTTCTTTAATGTTCATATTGTCTGCATTATCTGTGAACTGGTTATAGATTCCCCCTGTCTTTAGATTGGATAAGGTACACTTCTTTTCCCTTTTTCTTCTTATTCTTCTTTCAATAAATTTATACACTGCTTGATTATGAAAACAAACAAAAAAACCTCAAAGTGGTTTACAAAAAGATTTAAAAAAAATGAACAGCAACAATACTGAAAAGGATTTTAAAAAAATCAATATTATAGCATTGTGGCAGCGGTATCTAATGTTTCCCGTCTGATGTTATCGGACTACAACTCCATCAGTCCTGGGCCAGCATGGCCAATGATAAGGAATGATGGGAGTTGTAGTCAAACCACATCTTGAGGATACCGTATTAGCTATCCCTGCATGGTGTTACTTCACTAGACCTCTCTCACTTCAGCTTGGCATTTGCTGGCTTGTGATGTTGCCCGACCATAAGACACACCTAGTTTTAGAGGAGGAGAACAAGAAAAAATATATTCTCTCCCTCTCTGCACAGAGCCCCTTCAGCGAAGCGGCAGGAGAAACAGAGCCCCTTCCGTTTCTCCTCCCGCTTCGCTGAAGGGGCGCTGCGCAGAGAGGGAAAAGTGCGCAGCACCTCTCCAGCGAAGCGAAGCCAGGTGAACAAGAGGGATCGGTGTGCACCGACCCCTCTTGCTCTCCTGGCTTCAGCGAAAGCAACACGAAGCCTCCGGAGCGCAGCAGGAGCTCCTGCTGCGCTCCGGAGGCTTCGCGTTGCTTTCGCTGAAGCCATGGAGCCTGCATTCGCTCCACAAGACGCGCACACATTTCCCCTTACTTTTTAGGAGGGGGAAAGTGCATCTTATAGAGCAAAAAAATATGGTGTTTTTGTTTTACTTTGGACTTTGTATGTCATATTCTGTATTTACATTTTGCCTGGAAATGGCAATACTGTGGCAAACACCCCATACATTTAAAGCACATATAAATCAAACATTCACCCTGCAAAGAATCCTGGGAACTGTAGTTTACTCCCTTACAGAGCTGCAATTCCCAGTACCATTAACAATTCCCAGGATTCTCGCTTTAAATGTATAGTGCGTAAGCAGTCCAAAACGAGGGTATATAGTTTTTTAAAATATATATATATCCATAAATACATGTTCATGCTAAATGAAAGATCATAAAACGGGTTTATAAAGTAGTGCCTTTCAAAGATTGTGTGAACTATGATAGGATCATCCCTGTGCATGACAGAACTTCCCCCATAAACAGTGACTGAAGGAAACATGGAAATGCCACACTAAATATCTAGGGTTGTAGCCAACATTAATCATACTGAGAGTGGGCCCTTTGAAATTAATGGACCCAAGTTAATCAGGTCCATTTGTTTCAATCTGTCTACTCTGAGCATTACTAATATTGGGCACAGCCTCTAGTTTGGAAGTACCCAATGAAGCTGCAATGAGAACATTTATTTAGTTGGAGAGGGTGGTTTATTTCTCAAATTACTGTAGCACAGTCACAAAGGGCTCTTCTTCTGTTATGGATTCTTTATCTGAGATTCCTGCATTCCAGGGGGTTGGACTACGATTCTATGATTCTAAGTTTTTCTTCAGTGATCTGCCGTTGAAGATTTGTATCCTGAAATTAGATTACAAGCATCAAGCTGACCGATGAAAGACGTCTCACATTCTTTTCTTTTCTTCTAACAGTCAAGAAGAAGGGAAAAGCTATTCTTTGAAGCAGTTGTGGATCAAGAGCGTTAAAGAGGCGGACATCAATTTTTCATACACCTGCAATTTTGTGGCACCTGGTTACCCTGAAAAGCAAATAGTTACACTTCAGAAAGGTACTGTATGGTTTTCTTCTAATGCCCGGCGCCCACAAAGAATATTAACTGGGGCCCGTCTGTGGACCAGATACAACGGAAGTGCAAAGCACTTATGCAAGGAAAATCAGAGCTTTTGTGTGGAAGCCTAAGAAGTAGTCCTCTGGACGGGAGGCTCAAATTGTTGATAGTACAACAATTTGTGCAATACTACAGTACTTAGTATTTCTGTCTCAGCTGAGTGCTCCCTTCTTTTAGAATTAGTTTACCTTATTTGAAAGGAAGTGGGAAATAGCAACGGCAAAGGTAGCTCAGTCAGTAGAGCATGAGACTCTTAAGCTCAGGGTTGTGGGTTCAAGCACCATGCTGGGCAAAAATAACCCTGCCTTGCAGTGGGTTGGACTGGATTACCTTTGTGGTCCCTTCCAGCTGTTCAATTCTATGATTCTATGTTTCTGCCCACGGCTCTCTCTCTTAGCTGACGAAATTAGTGATAGTTCCCTAACTGGATCTAGCATCCTGGTGTTGGCGTAATCCAGGAAAAAGACTAGTGCCGGATCTCTCAGCACAGGTCAACGTTTGTAGTGGCAAATACATACACGGCTGCTACTTTTTCTTGCCGATCTTGGTCTGAGATTGTAAGAGACATGCTTTCCCCCCAGCCGGACATTTTGACTCCTGCAGTCTTGTTGTGGAGACAGCTTGTCAGGAAGATTTGGTGGGGAGGGGGAAAGTGTTAAGCACCCACCAGTTCTCTCTTTCAAATGCTCCTCCTCCCAATCACATTATCTCAGCAAACATGGGGTTGTTTTTTTTTGGGGGGGGCGCTTTGGTCGCCTCTTGGATGTTGACTGTAAATGAACAAGAACAATTGGATTTCATGGGGCTCAGTTTGTTAGAGTTTGAGAGCAAACGAAGCATGAGCTCACGAATTGAGGATAGATAATATCATCATCACCATCTAATAATAATAATAATAATAATAATAATAATAATAATAATAATAATAATAATAATATACTATTTATACCCTGCCCATCTAGCTGGGTTTCCCCAGCTACTCCAATCGGCTCCCAACAGAACATTAAAAACACAATAAAAGATCAAACATAAAAAACTTCCCTAAACAGGGCTTGGATCATAGGATCCTGCTTACACCTTGGGGCAGAAAAAAGAGGCACGACAACATTTGTTATCACTTTTTCTGCCTAAAAACATACTGGACAAACACTTAATAGCAGAGTGTTCCAGCATCAGTATAGACCAGGGGCTCCCAATGTGGTGCCCAGTAGATGTTGTTGAACTCCAGTTCCCATCAGCCTCAGCCAGGGGGATTATGGGAACTGTAGTGAAGCAACACTGTGGCAGGAGGGGTATGTTGGCTACCCTTGAGATAGACTTATTGCAGTTTTTCTTGAGAAGAGTACTTATTTGGAGGGCTCTGTCTCAATCGTGTGTTGCCTCCTTTTGTTTTCCAGAAACGAATCGAGACTTACCCTTGCGGGTCTTTACCCCTGGAATTATCGCAGTGATCTTGCTTTCCCTTGTTTCTGTTCTTGCGGTCGTTCTGTCTGTGATATTCAAAGTCGACCTTGTTTTATTGTACAGAGATGTCACAGGGAAGGATGAAACGATTGGAGGTAAAACATAGTAATGCTTGGTTTAGGGTGGGGTGGGTGGAGAGCTGTTTTGCCTGGGCAAAAATGAATTTTGTAGGTCTTGGTTGGGGAGGCAGACAGGGTTGTATTTGCTTTTTAAGCTTTTATATTGCAGCATTCCTTGGTTTGCAAAGGGAAGGACCTTTCAGTTTATTAGGCTGCATGGGATGAAGGATAAGTGGCTACCTTCAAGAAATGCAGGAGGTGCAACATGAGTTCCAGTAATTGCACAAGGAATGTCTTTTTAAAAATAGGCAGAACACATAAATACTTCATGGGTGAATTCATTTTTTTCAGATGGAAAAATATATGATGCATTTGTGTCTTACCTGAAAGACTGTGTACCCATATGTGATGAAGAGAGAAAATTTGCACTGAACATATTGCCCACAATATTAGAAAAACATTTTGGATACAAACTGTGTATCTTTGAACGGGATATCTCTCCTGGAGGAGGTAGGTGGATGTGTTGTTACTGTCTTACTGAGTAATTTTTGACGACAACAACAACAACAACAACAATAATAATCTTACTGAGTAATTTTTGACAACAACAACAACAATAATAATAATATATTTACATGCCGACCAACTGACTGGGTTGCCCCAGCCACTCTGGGCAGCTTCCAACAAATTAAAACATCAAACAACAAACATTAAAAACTTCCCGATACAGGGCTGCCTTCAGATGTCTTCTAAGTCAGATAATTGTTCATTTCCTTGACATCTGATGGGAGGGCGTTCCACAGAGCGGGTGCCACTGGTTCCCTGTAACTTCGCTTCTTGCAATGAGGGAACCACCAGAAGGCCCTTGCAGCTGGATCTCAGTGTCCGGGCAGAACGATGGGGGTGGAGATGCTCCTTTAGGTATACAGGGCCAAAGCTATTTAGGGCTTTAAAGGACAGCACCAATAACCCCTTTTCATGGGTGTTAACCCTGATTCTTTTTTGAAAAATTTAAATGCATCCCAAAATGAGGGATGTTTTGTAGCAGAATTTAGCCATGCAAGGTGTACTTGAGCAGTTAGGAGTTATGTTAGAAGACATCTGTTAATCTATTTATAAGTCAAATCTAGTTGCTCATAATTTTCAGATTTGTAATGAACTCTAACTTGGATCCAAGAGACTTCAGCATTTTCACAATTCAAACCAACGTCAAGTTAATTTATATTTTTTCTACCTTATGGGCTGCATAAGCAGCCAAACTCATCTTTGTGCATGCTGAGTTGTTTGGAAACAAACAGATTGCGTATACAAAGGAATAAGAACAAAACCATTTGCCCTGCACGGGTGTGGGATGACTTAATATTGTCCCCTTTACTCATGTTTTGCCAAGGGAACCAATCATTTTAGAAGTCTGGACCCAAACTATTTCTTGCTGGAAGAAATAGCCTTATCAGCTTGTATGTTTTCAACTATCTGCTATTGGGCTTTGATTTACATTACTTCCCCCATCGTCCTTGAGGTCCAGAGAGAACGTTGGGCATATGAAACCGCATTATACTGAGCTGGACCACCCAGTATTATCAATTTTGACAGACAGGAGTCCCCTGCTACATTAGATCTGACAGATATATTAAAATTTTGGAGGAGAGAAATGCCTTTTTTCTGCTGCATTATTCTAAGGCGCTTTTCAGATTGAGGAAAAGTGGACGCTTAGCCCTTTTACTGGGTGGTTGGCCTTGGCTGCCTGGGCAGCTGGCTCAAGCTCCCACCCGCTGCTTCAATTCATATTGGCCAATGGGTGACCTCCTCTTGGAGGGGGACAGTGCCTCGCTGGCTGAAAGGGCATTACAAACGTTTGTTATCGGGGGAAATGTAATATCTTGTCCTTCTGTAACGGAAGGGGGAGGGGCGCCTACCAGAGAAGGGCGAGTCCTTGGCCTTGTTACCCTTAAGGGTGACACAGATGTTTGTTTTGCTGGAGAGCGGTGCTGGTGGTTTATTCCTCTGTGCCAAACAAGAATCTGTGACCATAGTAGGTGACGGTTTTATCGTTTGGTTAACAAGTGGTGTTGATTTAAAGGAAGAATGAGTTGCTTCTGATAATATCGCAGACCAGGTATGAAGTTCTGCCGCTTACATGCCCACATGCCTTCCTGCCTTCGTAGAAGTCGTTTCCTCATAGTTTCTCAGAGACCTCAGAACATCACATTAGAGTTGTGCAGAGTTCATGAAGGGCAAAAGAAAATGGCTGGTGTCCTTTAAAGTATTTGCAAACTGCCTTTTTCTTCTTTGACTCCAGGACTCTGTCATGATGCTGAAAATAGACTTCTTAGTTGAAAATGGACTTCTGACTTTAAGTTCTTAATTCTAAGTGTGGGATGGGGAAGAGGAGGCTGAAATTGCTTGGTTGTGAGTGAAAGGCATTCTGCACATGCCCAGAATCACTCACTATTGCCGTTTACTGGAATTTTTGCTGAAGAATTCTTTGTCATGAACTCGCTGACTAATTGTGGGCTAGTCACTTATTATTGTGCCTCAGTGTTCTCCAGCTGTGAAATGTGATACGACCCATAGTTATATAGTTATATTGTTGCACACACACAAAATATATACATAATCTGTTTTCTAAAATTAGAAATAATTCACTTTAAACTTTTCCATCCTGCTTTGTGGCAGAAGAGACAGCATTAGCACATTTCCACAGGCCTCTCATGTTTGTAATTCATGTAATGTATTAGTAGACCAATGCTATTTCAGATGTTTCCATTATAACTGCTCCCTCTTCTGCCTGCAGCTGCTGTTGATGATGTCCAGTCATATCTTGACAGAAGTAGAAGATTAATCATTATACTGAGTAAGAACTACATCTCTGACAAAGTCATGTTTGAGCTTGAAACCGGGCTTCACAAGGCCTTGGTTGAAAAGAACATTAAAGTGATACTAATAGAATATATGCCAATACGTGACTTTGATTTCTTGCCCAAGTCTTTGAAACTTCTTTCACCAAGCCACGTGGTGAAATGGAAAGAAGAGAAGTCACTCGCTTTAAATTCCAGGTTTTGGAAGAAGCTCCGCTATGCGATGCCTGCTAAGCCCTCCTCAATGAAGGAACCGGATATTTTGTAAGATGTACATTCCAGGACAGAGCATGAGCAATTCAGCCACCCCTGAAGGGCTTCACTCAGTTTTCATCTTAGTAAGGCTACTAGCTTTATATCAGAGTCCTTTTAGAACAAGATGTTGCTACAGGCTGCTGACTGTTTGCAATTAGAGCGGCTATATTTGGGAAGTTTTGTGTCTCATATCCCCAAAACAAAATGTGTCAGAAAATATACCGTGTGATCTTTAAGTAGATGCAGCACTCTCTGGAAGCCGACTCAACATAGGACTCAATAGAGAATATTTTGTCTCCTTATATGGGCAGATGTCATTCATAGGTTTGCTGCCTTCAGTGTTGCAGACCCTGTCCTGTGGAACTCCTTGCCAAGAGAGGATCAGCAGGAAACACTCCTGCCTTCTTTTATATATCTCCTAAAATTGTAATATTCAGGCAAGCCTTTGCAATGTGAAATTGTTTTTACCAACCTGTATTTATTGATTTTTTTAAAATGGTGTTTATAATTATTATTTTTAAAAAAATCTAATAGTAATTTTGTATGCTGTATATTGCCTTGCTGTATTTTTTATGAAACTGCAGTCTATAGATATTTCCCAAAAAATAAATGTCTGCATCTGTGTGCACACACTCCAACTGTGGTGCTATTTTTACTTTCAAAAGACACGCTGGGTGGGAACAAGATATTTGTAGAAATATAATATATGTTACCTTGGTTTGTTATCTCACTTTTAAAAGCAGGCATTGCTGAATCTGATAAGGAGCTACAATAAACCACAGTGGATTAGCTGCCTGTCTTCAGATTTATTGATTAATGAAAAGAAAATGTCAGTAGTATTACTCTTGGTTGCAATAATACCTTGGTGCTGTATCAAGTATGCAAAGAATGGCTAAACTTTCTACAATTATCTAGTACTGTACCAACTGTCCAGTCTGATTTTCAAGTAGCAAGGTGTCTGCTGACTGGGTTTACTCACTAGGACAGGGGTCTGCAAGGAAAAAAAAACTGGGAGCCGCAAAACTCGTCATTATAAAAATAACTTTTTTCTCACTTTTTTATTATTTCTTTGTTTGACCCCTCAGAATTACTCCTCCTCATAGAAATAAATGTTAAATTAACAAGTTACCTTTTTTTGTGTGTATTCTTCACTCCCCTTCAAAACAGTGACCAGCATACATGCCACTTACAATGTAGCGGGTGGGCGGGTGGGAAGGTGACGTCGGGACGGTGCGTGACTAACGCACGCACTGCCCCCATGCGACGTCACAGCCAGCACAGCGCCCGCCACAGTGGGGAGTGTCGGGGCGCACAATGCGCCTCCTCCCCTCACTAGTATCCGCCCCGGAGCCGCGGCAAAGGTGTAAAAGAGCCACATGCGGCTCCGGAGCCGCGGGTTGCAGACCCCTGCACTAGGAGGTATTCCATTTTGCCATTTCAAGCCGCAAGCCTTTTTCACCTGCCCATTTTTCGCTGTCTGTACATATACGTACTACAGCACTCCTGAAAGAAGCACAAGAGCAAAGAAGTTGAACGAGATGCAAGGTTGAAATGCCAAAACAGAAAAGTTTCAGGACTCTGGTGCACAACAAGTGAATGTGCAAGCCCCGTTGGTAGGGTCGCCATATTTTGAAGAGCAAAAAAAGAGGACACATTTTATGACTTCTACTTTTAACTATGGGTTGCTATGACATCTCTAACGTTACACACCTGTGAGAAAGAGGACCTGTCCTGGAAAAAGAGGGCACATGGCAACCCTGCCATTGGAGAAAAGAAATTGAAGACTGGTACAGGGAACAGGAGTCTGAATAGTTGGGGCAAGGTTCAAGGATGGGATTATAATCCATTGTTTGGTATGAAACAAGTCAATTAGTTTCCCTACTCTCTATAGCAAACAGTTCGACTTTCCTATTGATGAGAGATTGTTGTATTTACATTGCACCCATTTCCAGCTTCAACAGCGGTCTATAGGGGGCAAGTACACAACATTTTACCTGATCACAATCATATAAATGCTGGGCTTTGTGGTTTTATGCTTGGTGCAGGAAGCAGGTTTCTGACGCATTAACCACAGCCTCCATAGGGTGAGGAATGCTTATCGTGACTACATGTCATCTGGTAGTTTAAACTGCTTCAACTGGACAGAAGTTCATTCTTTTCATATTCACTAGATACTACAATGACAGATAAACCATGGATGTAAACAATCTGTATATTCCGGTGCCAGACTGGCACCAACCATATACCACATTTGGGTGGGTGGGTGGGGGTTATTGGGTTGTTTTTATTTTGATTATGTGTTTTCTGGTTTTATCTTGTGATTTTTATCTTGGGAACTGCCCTGAGACCTGCAGGTATAGGGCGGTAAACAAATCTAATAAATAGTAATAAAATAATGCAAAATAATATTGAAGGGGCTAAAATGCTTTTGTTTGTAGTGCATTGTTTATATTCTGGAAGTGGCAGCTGCCTATAGGTGTTGTTTATAATGGATGAGCTAATCCAGGCTTCCTCAGCCTCGGCCCTCCAGATGTTTTTGGCCTACAACTCCCTTGATCCCTAGCTAGCAGGACCAGTGGTCAGGGATGATGGGAATTGTAGTCTCAAAACATCTGGAGGACCGAGTTTGAGGAAGGCTGAGCTAATCTGTCATTTTGGATTCTGTTTCCCTTTTTTCAATTCCTAAATTCTCCACATTTCCGCAGCCGTTTGCATTTTTTAATAAAAAGAAATCCTTGTGAAAATTCATCAGCATGTTTATCCACATTTCTGCTATTAAACATGTTTGTAAGCAATGTTGCCTAATATGCAATATTCTTAAAAAGCGGGTTTCCCCTAAAATAATGAATTTTTGTGTGCTATTTTCACCAATATGTAGCATTTTTTCTCCAGTATATAGATTTTTGTAGACATTGCTTGGCTGAAGGAACTGCGTTTCAAAATTTGGACAAGTGTGAATTTCAGTTTGCCTTTAAATGGAAACTGAATCAGATGTCTCCCCCATCCCTAATTTTCATTATTAATCCGTATGACCTGCCCTCAATGCATTTTTATGTACGGCTTACAAAACAATCATGCAATATCTAAAAATACAGAATAGACTTCTTAAAACAGCGCAGTAAAAATAGCAACATAAAACTTTCCCTAGTGGGGACAGAATAAATACTTTTTAGTTTGGCTTAAAATACAAATTTAAAAGGCCTGTGTAAATAAAAAGGTCTTCAGGTGGTACTGTAAAGAAGGTGCCAGATTAGTCTCTGTGGGAAAGCTATTACCAGGGTGCCACCACTGAGAAGACCCTCTGTTGTAACCACCAATTTCATTGACTTGATGGCAAATTGAGCTGTGCATCCAGAGAGTGTCTTGGGTAGGTATATAGAGGAGAACTGTAGTTTCTACCCACAGAGCTATAGTGCCCAGCGCCTTTAAGAACCTCCTGTTCCATGATTCTATGGGGGGAAATCATGTGCTTCAAATGTAGGCTGTGGGTCTTCAGTTTTTCAGGCTCCCTCTTTCACTTGCAAAGTCAGAATGATGGTACTGTTGAGATCATGCCCACAGACTCTTTTTATCAGTATTGAGGCTCCCTCAGAGGCCAGAAGCCTGTCTGTAATTTGATAATTTATTGTACAAGGATGAAAAGGCAAGAGGGAGAGGAATGCTTAATACTTTCAACTTTTCCCACCCTTACACAGTTGTACCTTGGATCCTGAATGCCTTGGTATTCAGATGTTTGGTTCCCGAAACTTGGAAGTGACTGTTCAGTTTGTGAACGTTCTTAGGAACCCGAACGTCCGATGGGGCTTTTGTGGCTTCCAATTGGCTGCAGAAGCTTCCTGCAGCCAATCGGAAGCCGCGCTTTGGTTTCTGAACATTTTGGAAGTCGAATGGACTTCCGGAACAGATTCCGTTTGACTTCCAAGGTACGAATGTACATTGAAATAAAAGTAACTGGGTAATATGCTTTTCATTCCAGGGCAGACTTGCAAGGATCTATTGCTCAAGTGTGAAAGGACAAGAGAGGATTCACTTAGTGCCTTTCCCAATTGTCAGAAATGTCCGACTCACATTGTGTGTCACTTCAGAGGCCCAGAACTAGATGCAAGTTGGTGACCTGGGAGGATGAACTGAAGGGAGGGGGAAAGTGGGGCAGGAGAGAGAAAACACGGCAAAGGAAGCGTATATTGGTCTACAGCCTTCATTACCAATTGCAAATTTAGGAAGTGTAAGGGGAAGCAATGTTGTTGCAAGCCTGAACACTTTTCAAACAGTAGCAATCTGTTGTAACCATGTTTCTTACGCTGTTTTCCCCTGCCCTTTTTACAAGAAAAGTTGCTGGAAATGTGTACTTGATGAAAAAAAAGAAAGAAGAGGTGACGAGGCAAAGGAAATTCTGATTGAAAGGAAACTCACACGCTATATCCATTTGAGAGCTAACCACAGCTCTTAACACAGCTGCGTAGATGCAGAGGTAAGATAGCCTTCTCAGATAACAGTCTCTTTTCAGAATGCAAAATTTTCAATATTATTGTTCTCTGACTACTTTTCAGCAAACCTTTCTATTTACTTAAGCTGAAGAGGTTTATTTTCTGAATGCCTATTTCTCTTGTTTTGCCACTGAGAATTATATTTCAGGGGTGATCGTGATCCCCTGCTTTCCATAAGTGAATGGAAAGAAATCTATGGGGTTTTGCAGAGGGAATATCACATAGTGTTAAAAGCCTCTTTATAATAGCTGATTTATGTGCTGGCATCCTTTATTACAAAATGTGAAGTAAAAGTAAGGCTCTCTGTAAATGGGTGATGTAAATGCTATCTGGACAGTCCCCTCCCTGAGTTGTTTAGTGGAGAATTTAAATTATAATCAAATTTACCTCCCCCTTTTAACATTCTACTCTAATGCTGTCTTGCAATAAATATTCCGAAACTGTAATACTGGCTTTGTATTCCAATACGCCAGTCACATATGTTCATTTCACCATAATACCCTAATAGAGCGATTTGATGCATGTCTGTCTGAAGTTCAGAGGGACTTACTTGCCTGCAAGGGGGCAGGAAGTGTACATAGGGCTGTAGCCTAAGATTTCTGCAATACCTTTTTTAGTATTTTGAATGAAAGCTACAATACCATCCTATTTCAGAAGACAATTATTTATTATTTCATTTTATTTATTAGATTTATATACTGCCCTTCAACATAAGTTCTCAGGGAGGTTCACAGAATAAAATACAGGATAAAAACAAGTAAATAAGCTATTCGGTCTATTTATTAGATTTAGATATATAATCTTAAATGACAGATAAAGATGCCACTGGGTTTGCCAATGAAACATTTCCTTGTGATGTAGGAAGAGCAATTATTTACCTTAGTATTTTGTAGCACCCCGCCAAAGTAATAAACATTGTCTTTCTCAGCAATCCCAAAGGCAACACAGTATCTGTGGTTTCCCCCATATTATAGATGGTGAATGCCAATTGATAGCAGAACCCAGAAAATCCAATGGCTAAACCAAACTCAGAACCCGGAACTTCCAGGTTTATAGACGGTGCTCTTAATAACCACACCAAACTTGTACTTGTTATGGAAACATTGGTTCACCTAGATCAGTATTCTTATTTTTTTAAAAAAAACAACAACAAATTTTATTTGGTTTTTAAATAAATGCAAATACAATTGCCTGGACTAAACGCTTTGCATAAGCCCCTACTTTTACATAAACCTGTCTCTGGGTTTTCCGACAAAAAGCTTTTCACAGTCCTAACTGGAGATGCCAGGGATCAAACTTGGGAACATGCACCTAGCCTCCTATCAGCTGCAATGCTGTGCTTACCAGGAGGGAGAGGGGTGAAGCGAGAGCCACCGCTGCTCCTGCCTTGCACTGAGCTTCCAGCCACCACACCCTTCCTCCCATCTCTGCCAGAAAGCACAGTGTGATGCAGCCAAGGGGAGGTCAGGTGTGTGGCAATACACTTCCTTGCCAGCTGTTTTGTTGGGACCTGCACAACACCTGCTCTGTTCTTGAGCTCTGGCACTTAATCTCTATAGGTGGTTCTACAACAATGTCCTTCAAAGTTTACTCTGGAGAACCCTGAGATTCCTTGGAAGCTTCTGGGTGGTGGCTGATGCTTCCTTGAAAGGCAGACTGCTGAACAGCCACCTTCTCCTGTAATGTGCAGCTTCGGGGTGTGTGTGTGTGTGTGTGTGTGTGTGTGTGTGTGTGTTCAGTGATTGCTGGGCCTGAGCCAAAACAGAAGCCCTACTTTGGGACATTCTGGTTGTTGTTTTTAAAGAATTTTTTTTTAAAATTAGGAATTTAGACAGAACATATTATATTAAAACATATCACCCTTAATTCCCCCCTTTCACCCTCCCCCCTCCCCCCCCACCCTGACTTCCCTCAGTTCCTATCTCTGGTTTCTCTATAAATGCTACTCTCTGCATGTTACAAAATTGTATAAATCCTTAATTTGTCTAACTGGTTATTATCAATAAAAAGTCTGTGAGTGTTTATTCAAAGCCTGCCAAGGAGTCCAGTTCACTTTGTTGGATCTTTAGATACTTTGTAAAAGGTTCCCATTCATCTTTAAAGTCACAGTTATCCTTGTCCTGTAATTTATGTGTCTGTTTTGCCAGTTCTGCATAGTCCATCAATTTCTCTTGCCCTAATTCTTTACTCGGGATTTCCTCATTCTTCCATCCTTGTGCTATTAAGACTCTCGCTGCCGTTGTCGCATACATGAAGATATTTTTCAACTTCTTTGGCATACTTTGGGACATTCTGGATATTTTTCAAGGTGGGCAGAATTGGTGAATTGCTGGGAGGTGTGGCTCCTTCCCTTCCCTTTCTAAAACAAAATTCTCTAAGGGTTTTGCAAAATGGAAAGCAGCTCCTGGGAAGGAGGAATCATGTGCGTGAGCCGAGGCTAAGAGCCAGAGATTCTGCTTATCTGAGCAGGTCCAACTTGATATGATGGGGAGGTTACAGAACGAAGCTGTAGCAGGTATAATACTTTCTTTACAGAAGAGGCGCAGAACCTATGGCCCTTCAAATGTTCCTGCTCTGCAACTCCATCATCCCTAGAAAGATCTGATGGGAGTTGAAACCCAATATCTGATAGACCACAGGGTTCCTACCCCTTGACTTTCCCACCACAAAGCCCTTTCCCATTAGCTATAAAATACTCCTGTTTGCCTGAACTATCTTTCCACCTAGCAGCTGTCTGGAACGAGTTACCGTAATTTTCGCTCCATAGGGCGCACCGGACCATAGGGCGCACCTAGTTTTGGGAGGCGGAAAACAAGAAAAACTTATTCTGAACCCCAGAAGCCAGAACAGCAAGAGGGATCTGGCTTCTGGGATACCGTGTGGCTGTTCTGGCTTCTGGGATAACCGCGCCAAGCCTCTTCAGGGCAGCGGGATGAAGGCTCCCCCTGCCCGAAGAGGCTGCGCAGGGCTAAAGCAGAAGCCAGGACAGGCGCGTCGCTGAAGGGGCGCTGTGCCTTCTGTCTCTGCGCAGAGAGGGAGAAGGCGCAGCGCCCTTCAGCGAAGCTGGAGAAGGAACAGAAGGAGACCCTTCTGTTCCTCCTCCGGCTTCGCTGGAAAGGTGCGTCGCTGCGAAGCGGGAGAAGGAACAGAAGGAGTCCCTTCTGTTCCTCCTCCGGCTTCCAGGTCAGGCGCCTCGCGGCGAAGCCGAGGATCCTGCATTCGCTCCATAGGACGCACACACATTTCCCCTTCATTTTTGGAGGGGAAAAAGTGCGTCCTATAGAGCGAAAAATGCGGTAGTTTCAAAGAGAGCTGGCCACTTATTGTTTTGTTTTGTTATGTTTTTACAGCTATAGAAAACAACACCAGGGAAATAAATTAGGCTATCTCTGCCATGAAGGTTCATTGCCAAACGAAGAAACACAGTGGTAGAAAATAATGCTAATACTCTGTTATCTTTTTCTGACATTAATGGAAAGAGCAGAAGTCAGAGTTTTTCGAGGTAAGACGTCGTGTTATACTCTTCCTTAACATGCTTTAAATGCTCATTTTCAAAGGTGGTACAGTCCTCTCAGCCCACATTTTCATAGAATCGTAGAGCTGGGAGGGTCCCCAAGGGTTGCTTGTCCAGGCTTCCTCAACCTCAGCCCTCCAGATGTTTTGAGACTACAACTCCCATCATCCCTGACCACTGGTCCTGCTAGATAGGGATGATGGGAGTTGTAGTCCCAACACAGCTGGAGGGCTGAGTTTGAGGAAGCCTGGTCTAGTCTAACCCCCTGCAATGCTCACAGGCCATTGCATGTTTTATGCCTGCATTGGAAAGTTTGAAAACTGTCACCTTCGTAGTGGCAGGTTTTTGATATTGCACCCGATTTCTGCATGGGGAGGCCTTCAAGTAAATGACAGCTCAATGTATTTTCTTTGACGTTGACTAAACTATAGAATTCCACAATTAGCAACGGCAGTAGCACAGCTTCCATATTCCCCCCCCCCAAAGTCCCTTTCTGCAGGAGCAGGAAGTCTGTTGGTTGCCTCCACAATTTTGCTTCCTTCACATTGCCCAGGTACCAGTGGAGAATATTCAGATAAATTTCTGCAAAGTTTTCTAAAGGGGCGAGAAGAATAAAAATCTCAGGGAGCTTACACCCCTCCCTATTTTCTGGTGGGATTCAATCACTTCTTGTCCAATTTAGGCTGCACAGTTAAAGTTGATTTGGAGCTGTTATGAAACAAACCCAGAATATTTTCTCTTTTTTGTGATAAGTGATGGGAAAATGAAGGCAAATACTTGCTGCAACATCATTTAATCTCCCCACAGTCAAATGCTTGTGGAACAGGTTGTCTGGAAGTGACCCAAAAATGGAACTTTAACCTGATTGCACGGACCTCTTTATCTTTTCAGAACGTCTTTGCAAACAACCTGATGTGAAGTACCGGGCCATCAGTGGCCAGGCATTTGTTGTGTCATGTGACGTACCACCAGAGAACCCTGCCTCAATTTTTAACTTTTCTCGTCTTCATGAAAGCCAGCTTCAGTGGATCTGGCAATCAAGAGATAGGAGAGCCCCGGTGCTTCTCAGAAAAGAAACCATCAACCCCAAACTACAGGGAAATGCCCTTTGGTTTAATCCAATAACAGTTCAACATTCTGGAACATATGTCTGCAAGAATAGGTCGGTTGCCATGACACATCTCAGTCAGACCTTTTGTGGATGTGTGCACTAGTATTTCGAGAAATCTACACAGAGCCTATATTCTTCATCATGATTACTATTTATTTCTTAATTACATTCAGTGTGGTCCACCCAGTTAAATACTTTTAAGTCTCATTTGTTAAAGGGGGAGAAATGTAAGCATCAGCTTCATGTTTGGAAAAAGAGAGAGCGAGAGAATTAACTGTGCTTAATGAAGCCAGATCATTCATTTTAAAAGGCTTATATTTCATCTTTGTGCTTTCAGGGCCTCTCAGGCTGTTATTCTATTAAGTACTATACATAAAATATGAACTCTGTCTGCTTAAACACATTCCAAATCAAATAGCACTTGACTTTGTTGTTTTTATCTTGCTACATTCTCTGGACAATTTCTATTTAAAAAACCCCCACTGTTATTTTAACAACATTTTACAAATATTCATCATTCAGACTTTTTTTTACCTAAATGTTACATATTACCTTAGTACCTTATTATCTGATCGTGACAAATTACGTTAATAGTATATTTGAAGTGATAAAGGTAAAGGTAAAGGGGCCCCTGACCATTAGGTCCAGTCGTGGCTGACTCTGGGGTTGCGGCACTCATCTCACTCTATAGGCCGAGGGAGCCGGCATTTGTCTGCAGACAGCTTCCGGGTCATGTGGCCAGCATGACTAAGCCGCTTCTGGCGAACCAGAGCAGTGCACGGAAATGCCGTTTACCTTCCCGCCAGAGTGGTACCTATTTATCTACTTGAACTTTGACGTGCTTTCGAACTGCCAGGTCGGCAGGAGCAGGGACCGAGCAACGGGAGCTCACCCCATTGCGGGGATTCAAACCGCCAACCTTCTGATCGGCAAGTCCTAGGCTCTGTGGTTTAACCCACAGCGCCACCCGCATCCCTCTTTGAAATGATAGTGCTAAATTGATAGGCTAGGATCCAAAGATGTCTTGTCCCAATTGGAAAGGCAATTCCATTCACAAAAAGGAGGTTTTGTGATTCCTGCCGACTTCACCTCCATTTGCTCTTCTCTGCACCATAACCTACACCATCCCCAAGGCTTCCCTTATTCTCAGGAGCTAGCATTTTTTGGGGGTTGCTGGAAGTAGCAGCGTGGAGAAGGGACAGGAATCACTTATGGATCTTAGAATGCATTGCCACATTGTGACTAAAGCAGCCTTTTCCCAGCCTAGCACTCTCTATATAATGCTCCTTCTACCCTTGAAATAAATTGACCCTCTGGAACTCACTGCCCATTGATGTTAGGCAATCATTTTCAGCACCTGCCAAAAAGGATTTTTTGTTTGAGCAAGCCTACCCAGACATGTAAATTTATTATATATTCTAACATGTACTTTTATTCTTTTCATGTGTGTTTTTAAACTGCTGATTTTATTTTGAAAATTGTTAGGCTAACTTGTTTTTTAACGTTGGATGTTATCAGCCATTTTAATGTATATTTTTGGTAAGCTTTGTAGAGGTTTAGTGGTATGTAAATAAATAACTACTGCTCCCATCAGTCCCAGCCAGCATGGCTATGCTGACTATGGCTGATGGGAATTGAAGTCCAAACCATATGGAAGGCATCAGACTGGGGAAGCCTGATCAAATATATCTAGTCCAATATATATCAATAAATTGATATATCAGTATCAATATATCTAGTCCAGTATATATCACTTTTCACAATCTAGCTTTCTCTGTATGATTTTACATGTGTTTTCTTTTCGTGTCACACAGGAAAAGCAAGTGTGCCAATATTTTCATAGATGTTCAAACAAGGAAGATGGCCAATTGTTCAGATAGTAGCGTGAATAACTTGAATCTACTTGTTCTCAGAAAAGGAGTTATTCCTTGCCCAGGAAAAAGCTGTTACAGTAATTTTCATCCATCAGAGGTGAACTGGTACAAGGTACGGGTGCCACTATCTTTAGAGCACTTTGGTTTATCAATCTGAGTCACACTTACATGCAACAAATATACTTGTGGTGAGTGTGGGTGAGGGAAACTTGCTCTCTGGTAGTGTAATGGGTTGAAACTATTTCCACATACAGTTATTTGATGAATGAATCACTCCGTTGCCTGGACTGGTATCTTGATAAATGATGGCATGTTGGGAGCACAGTTACAATAAACTTGGAAAGACATGCCCAAGGGTGTTTGGTGAAGTGTGGATATCAAAATTCACCAGTCATTTTCGTAAATATTTTAAAAAGCCTCTTTATTTCCATTTTGTAATTGTTTGTATTATAGATCTTGCTCCAAAGTTAATGTTCTTTTAAAAGACCTTTGAGTCACAGGCTACAAATAAAATTTGGAACGATAGATCTGTATGGGTATTTCAAGCCGATATTTGAGGTGGTTACCCTGTCCTCATGGTTCCCATTCTATGTTACTTTTGAACCCATGCACAACCCCTCAAAATGCTCTATTTAAAACCCTGTTGTTATGTACTGAAGTTCTCACCCTGGACCAGCAGGGCATACTGTAGATAGTTATGCAAATAAGGGATTGAAAGTGACGTTCAGTGATTGGATAGTTTTAGAAAATTGTTACAGTTACGTTGTACTGGAGCTCTATATAAGCAGGCTGACTGAACCCTTCAGTTCAGTTCTGTCCTGGCCTGTGAATAAACAAGAGCTGTTTGAAGAATCGCTGTGTCGTCTGATATGTTCACCCACAACTTAACACCTGTGGCAGGGAAGAGAAGGGATTTGGAGCAGAGAAATGATGGGTAAACTTAATGGCTTTCCAACAAGTTTCCTTTCCATCTGGGTTGTTTTACACTTGCAAAATGCATGGTAGCCCTTATGATAGGACTAGGGCTGTGTTGTTCAACTATGTACCCTCAGTCGTGCTTGGACTACAGGTCCCATCATCCTTGACAATTGGCTAGGCTGCTAGGGGTAATGGGAGCTTAAATTCAATACCTTCTGGAGATCCAAAGTGTAAGATTACTGGACATGGGGAGGAAATGTAAAGTTACTCTTGCAACATCACCCCCGTGACAGATGTTTAAACTGGTTCATAAATGGTGGGAGAGGGAGGGAGATGGGTTTGTGAAGGGAGGGAGCAACACTGAAACAGGAAAAGAAAAATCTCCCTGGATCTGGGATGGGGAACATCTAGCTTTCCAGGCGTTGTTGAATTCCAACGTCCATCAGACACAGCCAGTGGTCCAGAGCTGATGTGAGTTGCAGTCCAGGAACATCTGGAGGGCTGCAGGTTCTGCACTCCTGCTCTACATCCTCAAACTCATTTAGCCACGGCTCTTTCACTTTCCTGAGTCATCCTCCCCTGAGATGGGGGAGAAAGGGACTGGAGCTATACCAACAAGAGAAAGAGGGGTGCCTCTTTCCCTCACATTGATTCTCCTAGCCATTTTTAAAGTTGTGGAAGATAAAGGGAAGGGGTTGGTAATTTGGGGGAAGGAGAAGTATAGATCAACTCAATAGATTCAGCCTATGTCAGCTGCCAATTCCTTTTTTACAGAGCATTGCAATGTTTGTTTGCTTCTCTCGCCCCTTAGAATGGATTAAAAGTAAGACTTCAAAAGGATAAAAGACCATCTCTGAGATTTGAGGATGATAGTATAGTATTGTATCATGTCTACGATGCAGATAATGGTACTTATGTATGTGATTATACACTGACTGACAACAATACCCAGTGGACCATGAGAACAATAGTAAACGTAACTATCATTGGTAAGTCACTGATGTAATGCTTTATATTCTGGCACTTGTATTATATTACATTGTCTCCTACAATTCCCATTTAGTCTTTTCCATTTATATCTTTAAAGAAAAAAATAAATCTATAAATGTTGTGTAGGTTGACTGAACCTGTCAGACTACTGTAAATTCAAGATTACATTAAATAACTTTACTTGGAAGTAACAATGTGCTTTGTATCTATTCTACGATATACTGCATCATAAAAAATTTCTAAATCCTTATTAATGCAATACCTTTAATTTGGCCAACTAAAAGGGCACAAAATAGTTTGCAAGTCCTAACAAAGGTTTTAGATCCCCACCCCTTAAAAGCTAACACAGCTGTCTTTGCTGTTTGTGTAACTTAGGATACATAGAGCTTTTAAAATATGATGTGTATGCTAATGAATCACCCTGTGACCTATGTATGTGATTTTAAGTTGCTTCCAGGAGCCATAGAAAGCTTCTTTCAGTCTCCATGGAAATAACATGACATGCCTAATTGCACAGTATATCCATTTATGGCTATTTGATGCCCTTCTCTTTCCCCACCAACAAAAAAGTATTGTCTGCGATTAAGTCATTGATTTTCTCACAACATATTTAATCTGGTTATTAATTCTACATGCAAAAGGTTCATTGGAAATTCCCTAATAGACACCATTTTTAATGTCGTAGCACAAGACACTATCAACCGCCCAGAGGTTCTGGATCCCCGTGGTGTGAGAATCCTTGAAGTAGAACTTGGTAAACTGACTACGTTCTTAATTTGTTTTGTAATGTTGGCAATAATCCAGTGCTATTATCAGTGCTATTTTTCTAGAAAAAGAGGTGCTGGAACCCACAATGAACACCTCTCTTGTTGTCTTAGAATGTCAATGGCGCCCACCTGAGAGGTGCTGGAACTGAGTTTTGGTGAGTTCTGGATGAAAAAAAACTCCCGATGATTATTATATCAAATATTATTATATATGACCACTATTGAGCTCATGTCCTCCTAACCATTTGGTTAGCTCAGGCCTGGCATAGCGATTGAACAAAGTGAGGCATCCATCCCTCCAACACATTGAAGGCAAAATCCATGATGCCATCTTCCCATTTTTTCCTCACACAAGGACGGCAGCTATTTTGGGTGCCGTGATTGTGTGCAATTTCATGCCATGTTCCCCCCTGAAAAAGCACCTTTTCCAGGCAACAATATCCCAAAACACACTTTTGGGGGGGGGAGGGGGGGAATTGTGGCACAGAACCATGTGAGATCCAACACCCAAAATGGTTGCCGTCCTCTTGTGAGGAAAAACAGAATGCCCCAGTTTTTCTGGGACACTTGCTGGGTATGGCAGTTACCTCAGAAAGCTGATGCTTTGTGTGGGTGGGTAAGGAGTGAGATAAAGCCTCTGGGCTCCATTTCCAAAAGGTGAAAAATGATGAAGTTGAAGCGGCTCTCCTGGTGAGGCAGAGCTGCAATGCTAGCTTCTCAGCAGATGTGTTGTTCCTACTTACTGGGGGGTGGGATGCAATAACAGGCACATTGGCACACCAATGGGAACACCAGATAGTCTCCATGGCAATGTTTCTCCAGCCTCTCCCTTCTCCCTCCCGATAAGTGGCAGTGACACACCTTCCGGTGAGTTAGGGGACTTCTCCTGCATGCAAGGACAGGCTCTGGTGGATTGTGTGGATGAAACCAATAGTGGGCCCAATGGTCAAAAAGGCGGTTTCTGTATGCACTATAGAGGGGCAAATGGGGCTTGTCAAACTGAGAAGGTAGCCCATCTAGAAGATGGAAAACTCTAATCTTAAACCCCCGCTGCCTTGCAGAATATCTTCGGGAGGAGAAAAGGCTAAGCTATAAACCCTACACAAATCCAGAGTGGAGTCCCTAAGACGGTTGGATGGTGTCTTGTACGCCTCCTTCCAGCAACTCCTGCTGCCAAGCTGGTGCCAAACATATCACTCTGCTTTCCTTTGGACCACATCAGCAAGGCAGAGAGGGGGGTCTTGTCATTTGAGCAGCCCAGGATTGCCACACACACTGTTTAGGCTTGTGCCCAGGGAAGGTCATTTTGGTGCTGCCAGCGCAGTAGTTTAACTTCACCCCAGAGGCCTACTCCATTGTCTCGCTGGACAGACGGCTTACAACAGCCAACAATATCGCCCTTCATCCATAGATCTCAGGGCAGTTCACAACGTGAAAATACAAGAGAAAACACAAAATGCACAGTCGACAACGACAACACAAACCAATAGCCCACATCCCCATGCTTCCACTTCAGATCTAAAAAATGTGCATACATGCTGCTTTTTACGTGTGGTTTTTCCTCAGGGCAACCGCTTGAGCTCAAATGCCGAGCACAGTTTGGTTTTGAACTAAATGCTTCCTCTTTGATGCAGTGGTACAGAGAAACCGGCGAAAGGAAGCAACTGCTAAAGCAAAAATGGTATGAACAGTCTCCAACTTGAAAACATGTATTTGTAGAATGTAAGCAGCTAGCAAAAGAACAGGAGAGCCAAAACTGTTATGTACTGAAGTTCTCACCCTGGGCCAGCAGGGGGATATTGTAGATAGTTATACAAATAAGGGATCGAAAGTGATGTTCAGTGATTGGATAGTTTTAGAAAATTGTTACAGTTACGTTCTAGTGGAGCTCTATATAAGCAGGCTGGCTGAGCCCTTCAGTTCAGTTCTGTTCTGGCCTGTGAATAAACAAGAGCTGTTTGAAGAATCGCTGTGTCGTCTGATATGTTCACCCACAACTTAACAAAAACAGTATTCTTGTTTAGTTTCATACTACAGTTCCCTTCAGCCTATGCCAGCATGGCCAACGATAGAGAACGATAGGTTGGGGAAATCTGTTGTAGCACATGATCAAAATACTAATGTAACTGGAAGAGGATTAGTGAAGGCTCTTCCATGTTTTCCTCTCCTGCTGTACACAGATGGGATTTCTCTCTTTCCATGTGACTCCAACCTTGGTCTTGGTAGCAGTTCCATAACTGTGAATCTTTAAGTCCTCTTTTTGGGAAAAGGATACAGGGAAGAGGATACAGTAAACTGAATGGGAAGCATAATGCAGTCCAACTTTTGGCTGGAGATCAGCAGTAATGTTTAAGGCAGCAGAATGTTTAAGGATATGAATTCCCTGGGAAGAGGGGTTGTTGTTAAAGCACTCTAGGAATGGTAGCTGTGTGAGAGGATTGTCTCCTAACAATTCCCAGTGCCCTTAACAAACTACAGTTCTACAGTTCCCAGGATTCTTTGGGGGTAAGCCATGATTCCTTAAAGTATCACAGAATCATAGAATTGTAGAATTGGGACCCGAAGGGTCATCCAGTCCAACCCTCTGCAGTGCAGGAATCTCAGTTAACACATCTGTTATGTACTAAGCTTGGATCCTGGAACAATAGGCAAGTAGGATCCTAGAATGCAGCAACTGATTGGCTTGCAGGAGAAGACCAATCAGGCTCCAGGAGGAAGTTAATCAGCCTATTAGGCTGGTAGGATCGTAGAATGCAACAACTGGTTGGCCTGCAGGAAAAGACCAATCAGGCTCCAGGAGGGAAGCAGAATCAGCCAATCAGACGGGACTCATTGTGTAAATAATGTATATAAAAGCCTGATGTTGGGGGCGGGGCGGCGGCAATTAAATCACTCTTTTACAAGCTGCAATACAGAGCATGAAATCACTACAGGACTCAGTATGTTTCAGCATCCATGACAGATGGCCACCTAACCTCTGCTTAAAAACCTCCAAGGAATGAAAGCCCACAACTTCCTGAGGGAGACCGTTCCACTCATTGAAGGGGAACATCAGCTATCCTTCTCTGGGTGTCCTCACCAAATGAGGTCCATAGAGTGGCTACTGAAGAGGTGGCCTTTTCAGTGTTGGCACCCTGCTTATGGAACACCCTCCCCAGAGAGGCTTTCCTGGAGCCAATGTTATGGTTCTTTTTCATATCAAATGAAGACCTTTTTTTAAAAAGAATTTTCAATGTTTCAAAGTACTTTTTAGATTTGCTGTCCTGGCCTATTTCCCATTGCTAGTTTTAGATTTTATATTTTATCTTGCATTTTTGTATTTGGTGGCACTATTGTTGCTGTGATTACCTTATTGTTGGGTGGATAAACGGAAGCAACAAATGAATAATTTCTAAAGAGTGTGTCCATGGGCTGTGGCTTCTACATGGGTTCGTCAGCCAGACTCCAGGGGAGATGATGTAATCCTGTGTTTCCATGAGGCTGGTAAGTATGCAACTGCCCTGATTTTTGCAATTTGGGTCATCATCGCCTTTATAGAAACCAGAACCATCACCTGCACAAATATGGCATTGGTGGCACCAGGGACTACTGTAACTGTGTGAGAATGAATGCTACAAGTGGCTGACGAAAGCATTATTCTATTTAGGGTCAGTCCAAAGGAACTAGAAGGCAGCTGTTTTGATCTTGCTTTCAACCTGACCAATTTAACTGAAGAGGATTTAAGCAGCCAATTCGTCTGCCTGGCTCAAAACTCCATTGGGAACACCACGGGGGTGTTCAGATTTAAGAAGAGAACAGAAAGAGGTAAACTGGCAAACCACCTAGCATGTGGTGTTCTTTTATTTTTATTTATTTTACAAGTTACAATTGGGGATAACATCGCTGGTCTGCTCCTTGATTAAAATTGCCTTTCCATTTTCCGATCGTCAGAGAGGTTATTTAAATCGTGACAGAAGGGAGGGGGAACAAGAGTAGAAGCTCTGAGATTCTAAACCTGAAAACGATAGTATCATTTTAATTTTTTTTTTTACCTGGGAAAGACATTTGGCAGCTCTGTCTTCACATGCCCTACTCCAACATCTCCTTCTTACAAACAAAATTTAAGAAGAGAACAAACCAAACCCCACCAAAAATAAACAAATACTTCTCTTATTTTTGTTTCCTTTTAGCTCTTCACTTCTTACTCACTTTGTGCTGTTCCATGACAACTGTATTTCTAATCTTTTTGGGAAGTATGGTGGTTTACCGGCACCGGATTGAAATAGTGCTGTTATATCGGAATTATGTGGCCAAAGGTGAAACTGCCGGCGGTAAGAGCTTGTGTTCTACTTTTCTTACCTTGGCAATTATCTTTTCAGCGAACGGTCTGTACTCTGTTTATTTATGACACATGTATCCCGTGTTTGCTCCAGAAAACGCACGGTGGTGTACAAGGTTCCCTTATTTCCTAACAGCAACCCTGTGAGGTAGGTAAGATGGAGAGGTTAGTGACCAGTAGCACTTTGTGGTGTGCTGCTCACCTGGCTTCCCAGAGCCAAGAGGGAGAGGGTTGAGGCAGCAGGGAGATGGAAGTGATATGGGAATACAGTGGTAGCTCGGGTTACAGATGCTTCAGGTTACAGACGCTTCTGGTTACAGACTCTGCTAACCCAGAAATAGTACCTCAGGTTAAGAATTTTGCTTCAGGATGAGAACAGAAATTGTGCTCTGGCGGCAGGAGGCCCCATTAGCTAAAGTGGTGCTTCAGGTTAAGAACAGTTTCAGGTTAAGAACAGACCTCCAGAACGAATTAAGTACTTAACCCGAGGTACCACTGTAGTGACAGGATTGCTGGATGAGCTCTGCTGCTGTCTGCACTGCTATGAGCTCCCTGCTTCCTCACTTTTCTCACTCTAAGCAACCAACAGTGATACTTGGCTTTGGGAAACAAGGTGCACACTGGTGGCGCTGTGGTCTAAACCACTGAGCCTCTTGGGCTTACTGATCAGAAGGTCAGCGGTTCGAATCCCTGCAATGGTAGTGACCTGCCGTTGCTCTGTCCCAGCTCCTGCCAACCTAGCAGTTTGAAAGCATGCCAGTGAGTGCAAGTAGATAAATAGGTACCACTGGGGCAGGAAGGTAAACAGCGTTTCCATGCACTCTGGTGTCCATCACAGTGTTGTGTTGTGCCAGAAGCTGGCCACATGACCCGGAAAGCTGTCTGTGGAACAATACCTGCTACCTCAGGCTGAAAGCCAGATGAGTGCCGCGACCCCACAGTCGCCTTTGACTGGACTCAACCGTCCAGGGGTCCTTTACCTTCTTACCTTTAACGTAAAACTTCATATGTTGTGAGTTTTAAAAATAAATAAATGAATGCAGATTTGGGGAGGGATGAGGCATTAAAAGCATTGGGTAAAAGGTGAACTCAGCTGGATAAAGCTAAGACTTTGTGGACAGCAGGATCTAGAATCAATAGACTGAAAGCAGAATGTTGGGGGTGAACAATTACAGATTGAGAAAAGCTACATTTTTGTACGCAGCACCCAAAGCCAGGTCACTTATTCTGGCAGGTGAGGTAAAAAAATCCACAAATGCCTTTCTCTCTCCCCCCCATGTCAGTAAAAATAACAATAAATGAAATACTATTAATTTGCTGCTCTTCTCTAAATCAACTGCCTGAGGTAATGACCTCACTCTGCCTAATTGTAAGGACCCTGAGAGGTCATGCAAAATTACTAGATAAGTTTGATTAGCTGTGCACTAATGCAAGGTTTGAGAGGATGTGTACAGCAGAGTGTTGAGTGGGAGGGACACAATTAGTGGGATTTTACCATGGATTTAGCTTTTGGCTTCTGATTTTGTGCTTATTTTCTTAGAAATCACTCTGCATTATTTATGACATTTCCTGAATATATAATTATAAATGACATTATGTGCACAGTTGAGGGTCTGGGCAATTATAAATTATGAAGTGCATGCTCCGGGGGGATTTGAAAAATACTGCATGTTAAGGTCACTCAATTGGGGACTCTTGAGAATAATACCTTTGCTGTCACCTCATGACTCATCATTTGGAAGTGGCAGGGAGGAAATAAGGGGAAAGTCCTTGGAAAAAGTTGTGTTTCAGTATGAATCTGGCAGCATGACCTCTCAAGGAATACTGATCAAGGCACACTCGTAATTTTGTATGATGTGGGTGGAGACATACCAGAATGATGAGCAAGATCTTGTTAGTATAGAAATGCCTGTTTAGCCTAGCATAAAGAAAGCTGAGTGAAGAGACAATTAAGCTCAAGGACAAGGCAGGTGAAAAAAATAAATAAACCTCATGAAATAAAATGAGGTCAAGAAGCTAGAAGATTTGTAAAACAAAACCCCCTGAAATTCTGAAGAAGAAAGAACAGCTGGGAATCTGTTTTATTTTAAATACAGTTGTACCTTGGTTTTCAAACGCCTTGGGAATCTAACGTTTTGGCTCCCGAACGATCAAAAACCGGAAGTGAGTGTTCTGGTTTTCGAACGTTCTTTTGGAACCTGAATGTTCGACATGGCTTCTGCGGCTTCTGATTGGCTGCAAGAACTTCCTGCAGCCAATCACAGGCCGTGCCTTGATTTCTGAAAATTTTGGAAGTTGAACGGACTTCTGAGGTCCCACTGTATTTTACTCTGCCTTCATGGTTATGTTTAGTCCAGAGAAGCTAGGATTAAGAGGAGATATAACCATCTTCAGATACTGTGTGTGGAGAAGGCTATCCTGCAGAAGATGGAACAAATTGTGGTTAAATATTAGGAGAAACTTCCAATTGCATTGGAAAGTGATGAGCTTTCCTTTGCTGTAGGTATTTAAGCAGAAGCTGGATGGTCAGGAACGTCGTAGTTTCATCCTGCATTGTAGATACCACACAGGGAGTAAGGATAGAAGGATCTGTCAGTTTAAGTTCTCTCAGTTTCTCATTTTTCCAATCTTAAATCCAGTTCCCCACATCTTGACATCAATTTGTCGATCCCCCCCCCAATCCTCATGGAAATTATTTAGCATTTTAGTGCCAATTTCTCCTAATAAACACATTTTTGTATGCAGTTTTGACTAATGTATGCATTGCTGCTAGCAGTTTCTCCCAACGTATACTATTTTCACTGATGTATTAATTTTAATGCATACTTTCTCATAATATATGTATTTTCTGGTTGGAGAACTGAATCGCTAAATTCAAATAAGTGTGATTTTCAGAGGGAGGCTGTGTTTCAGCCCTCATGTTGTTTTGGATAAGTGCAAACTTGATAGGTTCATCTACCTGAACTGAATCGATTTTTCTCACCCATTCCTAATTGGGGGTTGGACCATATGACTACCTACCTCGCTCACTTACAGTACTTCTCCAAAATTCTTGCACAGGCAGCTTGTATTTATGAAAGATATTGAAGATACTTAAAGTATCTAAAAATACTCTCTGAAAGACTAGAAAGGTCACTTGCTAATGCCCCAGATTACATACAAAAGGGGTGGGTTCAAAGGGGTTTCAAGAGACAAAATGTTCTACTTAAGGTTGCAAGGCACATTATTAAAATAGAAATTGTTTCCATTTTGGGCACGGCATAGTTTTCAGATAATAGGTCATGACCTATGAAGATACTACATGCGTGGTATGTACATGTTCTGAAATATTGTGGTTGACCACAGTTTCCCAGAATGTGTGCACCATATGTACACACACACACACACACACACACACACACACACACACACGTCTGCACAGGGGGTTCACTCAGTTGTCTACAAGAGAATGACTTTCATGTGAGAAATTTGTTAACAGGTGAAACTTAACTCAGTTTCTTGAACCCCAGCAAAGGTACCTTTGTAGTGTAAGAAACCGACAGTTAACACTCTCTTGTCTTGTAGTGGCCTCTGCTGGTCTAATTAAGAACCAACTATCATTTGGTGTTTTTAAGGATTCATTTCTGAAAGATGAAGATGCCGTACCCCTGATTTTACTGGGACATCCCGGAATCACAGAAGCCAACCTGGCTTCTGATTGGATCCCGAAATGTTCCGTCTTTTGGCCCTGCACTCTTACGTGAGCCAAAAGACTCACTTTGCCCAGGGGTCTTTCACAAGCCAGGTGAGGGGTGAGTGCATAATTTTGAGAACAGCAGTAGCGATGTTTGTACTTTTGTGCAGCAGATGGACATCCATGTCTCATTGCATACATATGAAGAGAGGAGTGGGTGATTATTATTTTTTTACCCTCAGTGTGACTCTTCACACTATGCCTAGCAGGGGTAGCGAGTGCTTTACTCTGTTCTTTATCCTGTTTAATAACATCAGCTTCACTGTTACGCTTTCGAGTCCCGTACTGTCTTTATACATATATCACTGTGTTCCATGCTTCCCTGTCATGGACAAAACAATAGCCTATGGAATCTGCTCCATTAGGGTAAATGGGGCATTGCCCCACCAGCCTCAATCTGCCCTCTGCCTTCCTCCCACCTTCCTTCCTTCCTTCCTTCCTTCCTTCCTTCCTTCCTTTCTTTCTTTCATACATATATTCTTTATTGAAAAAGGGAAAGTACAAGATTACAAGTGTCCAGATAAGACATGAGAAACAGGAAGAAACAAGAAATAGTACCCATGTAAAAAACAAAACAGAAGAAGAAGAAGAAGATATATATCAGGATGCATGAAATAGTATATGAGATGCTCTTATTTTGTTACACTGAGCTGCTCAAGGTTTATTGGCAACTGCGTTACAAATATTTCCATGAAAATTGGCACGTAATTTTAAAATATAATTTATTTATTTATTCATTTGCCGCCTGCCAACAACAGGGCAGCGTACACCAATCAAAGCAAAGCATGCAATGAAACCATATATATATATATATATATATATATATATATATATATATGCAGGTTTTGGTGTCTTCGGGTGTCTTCCCGTGTAAGAGTTGGGGTGTCTACACGGGAAGACACCCGAAGACACCAAAACATGCATTCCTGTACCCGTGAAAATCTACGAAAGCAAATATATATATATATATATATATATACACTTCACTTTTACAAAAAAACCCATATTTAATATTCAAAATGTCCAAGAGCAGAGATCTGGACTGTGCTGAGAACATATTGGCACCAGCCTTCAGGTGGGACATGGAGGAACAGAGAATGCCATCTTTTTTATAACTAGCCCAGAGAGTAGCATTGCCTATCAGCTTCCTCCTCCTCAGTCCCAGGGATGCCCTTCTTGAACTTGGCAGAGAAGAGATTGAGAAAAAACTAGGGCCAATTGGCTCCACCTTGTCATTGGGTCTGCCTCTGCCTACCATGGACCTTTGTGCCGTAAGGGTTCCAATAGGCAACAGCCACCACAAGCTTTATCAGGACATAATACAACCCTGGGCATTAGATATCCAAAGAGAGAAGCTTTGTGTCAGATGTCAGTGGTGGTTGCTCGTGAGTAACCAGGCAGGACTCCGACCTGTCTTTAACAGGTTTTATTTTGGTGCAAAACTATTTACAGTGCAGAACCATCAGTTCATGTCTGCCTCAATCGCTAGCAGAATCCGGGAGTGGTCATTTCTGGGTCCTCCCCCAACATAAGAGCTTAGTCACCCCCAGCCTTTTCCTTCCTTCTTTGCGTTTTACACCTCTGCGCAAGGTGGGCGACGGAAGAGGCGTGCTTCCCTCCTGGCTGGCTTGGCAAGGAGCGGTGCTGAGGCTCCTAGCAGCATCCTCTAGCCCTTTCACCTCCTTTACCTGGGAGGTGTGGCTTCCCCCACCCTCAGACCGATGAGGTACGGTGCTGGGGCTCCCAGCATCCTCCTCTGGTCCCTTCCCCTCTTCCCCACTGGAGGTGTGGGTTTCCCCACCGCAGGAAGAGGAACTGCTTCTCAAGGTTTTCAGAGGTTTCTTTGTATTCCAGCTGCCCCTCTGCCTCCCTTCCCTGTTCCGATGGCAGTCCCCTGACACTTTGCTGAATGGCAGATGAAAAAACAGAAGAGGAAGAGAGGAGAGCAAAACAGGCATTGAAAAGCGACAGGAAAAACCTGGCAATCTCTGGGGTGGATCTAGACACATCAAGAAAAGCAATTTAGTTAAACGTGTTGTAAACTTCATACAGGGAAATCCCGTTGGCTAAAGATGGCACTCCACAATGCCATCTGGTGTCATGGTGTTATAGCGCAAATAAAGCGCTTTGTCTTGACGAATGTAGCGGAGTCCCTGCTCTGTTCAATATGGAATAACAAGCTGTTTGGGCAAGGCATATTTGCATCTAGGGTACAGTTCACCCAGAATACCAGAGATGGTGGTTTGACTCAGAGAGGTTATGGCTGAAAGTGAGATTTGAAAGTGAGATGTGTCTGCTTACTGCTAAGAAACGAGGGGGGGATTTTAATTTGCCTTTTACTTTTTCGTATTTTCCATTGTGTTTTCAGTAGTACTTTTTACCATCTCTACAGCTGGTCTCCTTTAAGAGGAAAAATAAGGGGGATTCAGCAGACTCGTCTTCCACAGCCATGCCCCACTATTTCAGAAAAATGTTGTTGTCTTTTCTCACCTCTCATCTTTCTTTAAAGGATGCTTGCTTCTTCGCTGCTTCATCTAACTTTGTCCTTTAAATTTTTTTAGATGGCAAAGAATTTGATGCATTTGTGTCCTGTGCAAAACCAGATCTCCCTGAAGCAGATCACACGCTACTCAATGAGGAAACATTTGCTTTGGAGATTCTCCCTCAAGTTTTAGAAAACAAATATGAATATAAGCTATGTCTCACTGAGCGGGACATCCTTCCAGGAGGAGGTAACATCTCACATAATTGCATAATAATAAAACCAACTCTTCAAACACCTGTATTTGTGTTTGGAAACTTTATCTGCCCCTAATATCCATGTGTAGATTTGCATACACAGCAAAACTGCCGTTCCTTCACCTCTCGCTTTCTGTTCTGCTCGCTTCGCTACGTCATAGTTGTGGTGGCCTGCAGTGCCCCCTAGGCTTGGCGCCCAGTGTGGCAGAACCGCTTGCACTGCCCTAAAATCCGCCAGTGCTTGGGGGAGGGTGATTTTCAATGAGAAAATAGGACAAGGAAGCAGCCACCGAATTTGTGCCTTAAGTTACAATCCTCTGCTTTTATTTACCTGGAAGTGAGCTTCATTAAACTCAGTGAGATTTACATTTCTTAATTTTTTTGTAATTAGCTTTGAGGTTTTTAAAACACACACACACACAACAACAATAAGGAGGTATATATTTTTTACGAAATAAGATAACTAATACTTCTAACTCACAGACATACTTATTCTTAGTTCATATGGGATGGAGCAAAGGGTTTGCAAGCACAATTCCTCCCTCTTCCTAAAACGCTGTGAAACATTTTATTTCATGCTTTAAGAAAACAGAATGACTTGCGTTTGGGAGATGAATTGCAGGTTTTCAGCTTGGAAGGGGTATTCCTTTATCTCTTTCTCAAGGCTCAAAGACTACAGCTGGTTCATGGTGGGTTTGGAACACAAACCCTTACTTTGCCCCTTACACAGCCCTTAGAAACAGCCTTTGTGATGGATTGGAGTGTGGTATTGTGTGGCTAGAATGTCAGTCGGAAGTAGGACTGGAATGAGGAACAGGACTTTTCAACACTCCCTTGTCCATCAGGTTTAAAGCACATTCAAGCCAGGAGCCATATAAGCACATTCCAGTTTCTGCCGTTCTTTACCACAGATGTTTTTCATCATCCTTGCATTCACCACTCTGTGCCAGGGTATAAGAATATCTGCAGGAAGGCAGCATGTTTTGTATGATAAGTTGGTAATAATATATATATATATATATATTTGTTTTCCCAGCATACACAGATGACATTGTAAACGCTGTCAAGAAGAGCAGACGGGCGATTGTGGTGTTAAGTCCAAGCTATGTCAATGGCCCGGCCCTCTTTGAGCTCGAAACAGCCGTCAACACTGTCCTGGAAGACAAGGCAATAAAACTCATCCTAATTCAGTTCAAGTCTTTCCAGGAGCCACAGTCATTACCTCACAATGTGAAGATAGCTCTCAGGGTTTTGCCCAGGGTTACCTGGAAAACATCTACCTCTCCCACTGTGAATAAGCAATTCTGGAGAAAACTACTGCGTCTCATGCCAGCGAAACATCCCAACCGAACTGAAGACAAGTGGTGTTGGTTTCCCCACCTTCGGTTATTGGGCACGGATAAGAAAAACTCCACTGCAGAGAGGACAAACTGGACCAAAAAATGGAGGAAGATTTGGGAAAGAACTTCCTTAAACTGAAGACTTGTCAGGAGAGTGGCTGTAGCTGTAGAGAACATGTATCAAATACAGAACCTTCCCTAGCCTTAAAAGGATGTGGAGCTGTGGAGCTGAGAGAAACCTTGACCTGGAACCGCAGAGAGCCATTGGTGGTTTAAACAGACTTTGTGGCCCAATGGTCAAACATCATATGTTAAAGTGTGGTTATCTTTCACTCATAGTAAAATGGAAATATCCTTACAGAAGTCAGTATTTTGTAATAGTAAAAGGTGCTGAATGCTGTTGAGCTGTGCCATACTTTCACAACATGACTATTTATTGATAATTATTACATGCATCGGGGTAATGCCCACCTGCTAGAATAAACTTTGGACAAATAAGTGTTTTTGTACCATCTCTGATAACTGGAATGAGATTGTGGTTCCCAAGTTACAGGCTGTGTTCAACTTACTCCCTAATAAGTGTATTCATTGGTAAGTCTCAATGGCAGAAATGTGACTTCAGCAGTTTCAAGAGAGCAGTTTGTATAATCTAACATTCCAGTTATATGCATGCTTAGACAGAGGCAAAATATCATCAGTGTAACCTCTTCTTATATGGGACACGGGTGGCGCTGTGGGTTAAACCACAGAGCCTAGGACTTGCCGATCAGAAGGTTGGTGGTTCAAATCCCCGCAACGGGGTGAGCTCCTGTTACTCGGTCCCTGCTCCTGCCAACCTAGCAGTTCGAAAGCACGTCAAAGTGCAAGTAGATAAATAGGTACCGCTCCGGTGGGAAGGTAAACAGTTTTTCTGTGTGCTGCTCTGGTTCGCCAGAAGCAGCTTAGTCATGCTGGCCACATGACCCGGAAGCTGTATGCTGGCTCCCTCGGCCAATAAAGCGAGATGAGCGCCGCAACCCCAGAGTTGTCCATGACTGGACCTAATGGTCAGGGGTCCCTTTACCTTTAACCCCTTATTGTGGACACCTTTACATTGTTGGCAAATCTGACACCACATTTGCCCTGGCATTCTTGGCATTTGGTTATCATGGAAAGGACTAGAATTTTGAGTAAAGACCTTTTAAGATGCCCTCCTTTCCCTAGGACTCATCTACACTTTCCTTTGTCCCACAATATTTCCTCCATTTGGTCTGTGACTGCTAGGCGTTCATCCAATAGGTCTTTCTTTTCTCCCGCATTTTCCCCAGGAAAACCCTCTGTTTACTGCAAAAAAACCAATTGGCTTTGCTCCGATTCAGCCGGAAGCAGCAGGTTTTTCCAGCCAAAAAACCTCTCCACCCCAAGCCTAGAAGTCACAAATGAAACAGAAGTATGGATGGGGTTTGGGAAGTCCGATACCTAGTCCTGCAAGTTACACATCTTTGTTTTAACCAATGCCATCTCTCACAATTTTTGCTTCCCCTTCTCTTCTCTCGATAAGTGGTGGCACATTTTATGAACAGTCCTGAAGTACAGAAAAGACATGATTATAAGCAAGGAAATGCAATAGGAGCAGTTGGAAAATGGGATGTGCTGTAAGGTTTCCTGAAATTAAGTTGACCATGTAAATTTACAGGGTGTTTTCACATAAGGTAAATTCTCCCATGTTGTGAATATTGCTTTCCTGCAGGAAATTTCATTGACCCTGGTGTGCATGGTCACACAGAGAAGCGTTGAACACATGGTGTTGTATGTATATTGTGGAAATCTGGCACTAACTGGGGTACACAATGGAACAGAAACTTTGCTTAGTCCTTTTCCGAAACTACCATTGAACTGATGAATGCACATGAGAGGAATTCACTCTGCACATTCAAATATACGCACTCTGAATTCAAATATGTCAATTGTGTCCAGATTTATTTCATTATTATCCCACCTTTCTTCCACGAAGCACAACACAGCTATCCCTCACCTGAAGTTTTATTTTTTATTTTTTTAAAAAAACCTTGTGAAGTAGGTCAATCAGAGAGATATAGTGACTGGTCTAAAGGCAGCTAGTGGGATTCATAGTTGAGTCAGGACTTGAACATCAATCTCCCAGGTCCCAGTTCCACATGTTAACCATGACACTGGATCTTTAGAGTTATTTCTAACTGCTTTGGCACCCGGAGTGGCACACATGCTGTGCACCCAGGGGTGGGGCTAATATATATATATATATATATATATATGCAGGTTTTGGTGTCTTCGGGTGTCTTCCCGTGTAAGAGTTGGGGTGTCTAGGCGACGTTTCGACGAGGTCTCACTCGTCATCTTCAGGCTGGTGTTTTCGGCTTCTTGTTACTGGAACAGAGCAGGATCTCAGTGTTTGAGTTCCTATAAATACTGTTGAGGGGGTGTGGTGTATAGCCTCCAACGTTCTGGGCAGAGAGGAAGTTCCCAGGTTAGTGTGCCTTTTCTTCTTTTGTTCATTAATTACTTGAGGGATATCTTGAGTGATTTCTTGAGTGATATTCTGAGTACCACTTAGGAGGGTCATTAGGTGTGGATTAGTTGCTAAAGCTTTCGTGTCTTGACCTCTTGAGCTTGTGAAGAGTTTTTCTGAGAAGATGGCTGTACTGCATTTAGTTGTGCTCTGGCTTGGCTTCGTGTATAGGGGCGAGCTGTGGTTTTGTGCCCTGTGCCAGCCAGATCTGTGTAGGGATTGCCGGGGGGTGCAGCATCCGGAGGTGCCACTATGGTTTGGCTACTGGATGGTGTCTGTAATTTATCTGTGGAGAGGGTCTGGGTTTGGGTCTGGTGTGGTTGATTGGAGATGGCGTTCTGTGTGCCTCTGGTTCTGGTGTCGGTTTTTGTGGGGAGGGCTATTTTCCAGATGTCTGGCAGGCGGGACGTATCGTCACGCTTGTTCATGTTGTGAGGGTGTTTCTCTATTTCGATGGCTTCCATGATTATTCTCTTGTGGTGATGTTCCATGTTAAAGAGCAATTTGGAATCTGCAAAATTAATTTCGTGTCCTGTTTCTTTCATGTGTTGGTAAAGAGAGGAAGTTTTTTCTTCTTTTTTGACGGCATTCTTGTGTTCTGCGATACGTGCATTTATTCGTCTGTTTGTTTGTCCAATGTACGTGGCTGGGCAGACTTTGCAGGGTATTTCATAGACCCCTTGGTTTTCTAACTGGATTTTATCTTTGGGGTTTCTGAGGATATTGGCTATTTTTTGGTTGGTGCAAAAGGCTGTTTTGATATTGTGTTTATGGAGGATTTTGCTAATTTTATCTGTAGTGCCCTTGATATAAGGAAGGAGGGCCATGCCATTGTTTTCTTCTGTGTCTTGGTTTTTGGGGGGTGTTTCTTTTTGGATTAGCTTCGTAACCCTGTTTTGCTGGTATCCGTTGGCGATTAACACATTTGAGAGATTCTGTAACTCAGTTGTCAAGTGGTCTTTGTCAGCCAGGCGTTTGGTTCTGGAGATGAGAGTCTTGGCTACGGAGTTTATTTGTGCAGGGTGGTGGTGTGATTGTGCATGTAAGTAGCGGTTGGTGTGTGTTTTTTTCCGGTAGATAGTGTGTCCTAGGGAGCCATCAGGTTTTTTGTAGATTAGGACGTCAAGGAAGGGAAGTTGGTTGTTGGCTTCTATTTCCATAGTGAATTGTATTTTGGGGTGTAGGCTGTTGAGATGTGTGAGGAAGCTATCTAGTTTTTCCTTCCCGTGTGGCCAAATTACAAAGGTGTCGTCAACATATCTGAGCCAAAGTTTGGGTTTGTGTTCTGACTTGTCTAAAGCATTGGTTTCAAAGTGTTCCATGTACAGATTTGCGATGACCGGTGAGAGGGGTGATCCCATAGATAAAATCCAGTTAGAAAACCAAGGGGTCTATGAAATACCCTGCAAAGTCTGCCCAGCCACGTACATTGGACAAACAAACAGACGAATAAATGCACGTATCGCAGAACACAAGAATGCCATCAAAAAAGAAGAAAAAACTTCCTCTCTTTACCAACACATGAAAGAAACAGGACACGAAATTAATTTTGCAGATTCCAAATTGCTCTTTAACATGGAACATCACCACAAGAGAATAATCATGGAAGCCATCGAAATAGAGAAACACCCTCACAACATGAACAAGCGTGACGATACGTCCCGCCTGCCAGACATCTGGAAAATAGCCCTCCCCACAAAAACCGACACCAGAACCAGAGGCACACAGAACGCCATCTCCAATCAACCACACCAGACCCAAACCCAGACCCTCTCCACAGATAAATTACAGACACCATCCAGTAGCCAAACCATAGTGGCACCTCCGGATGCTGCACCCCCCGGCAATCCCTACACAGATCTGGCTGGCACAGGGCACAAAACCACAGCTCGCCCCTATACACGAAGCCAAGCCAGAGCACAACTAAATGCAGTACAGCCATCTTCTCAGAAAAACTCTTCACAAGCTCAAGAGGTCAAGACACGAAAGCTTTAGCAACTAATCCACACCTAATGACCCTCCTAAGTGGTACTCAGAATATCACTCAAGAAATCACTCAAGATATCCCTCAAGTAATTAATGAACAAAAGAAGAAAAGGCACACTAACCTGGGAACTTCCTCTCTGCCCAGAACGTTGGAGGCTATACACCACACCCCCTCAACAGTATTTATAGGAACTCAAACACTGAGATCCTGCTCTGTTCCAGTAACAAGAAGCCGAAAACACCAGCCTGAAGATGACGAGTGAGACCTCGTCGAAACGTCGCCTAGACACCCCAACTCTTACACGGGAAGACACCCGAAGACACCAAAACCTACATATATATATATATATATAGTGTGTGTGTGTGTGTATGCATAAATTTTTGTAGTAATTCTGATTTCACGTATAATGGATATGTATTTTTTTATTTGATTGAATAAAAGATTTGGTTTGAATTATTATTAGTGAATATCAATATACATATCAAGGCTTTGAGATTAGACCACTGAAGAAGCCCGGAGAACTACAGTGGTATCTCGGGTTACATACGCTTCAGGTTACATACGCTTCCGGTTACAGACTCCGCTAACCCAGAAATAGTACCTCGGGTTAAGAACTTTGCTTCAATATGAGAACAGAAATTGTGCTCTGGCAGCGCAGCGGCAGCAGGAGGCCCCATTAGCTAAAGTGGTGCTTCAGGTTAAGAACAGTTTCAGGTTAAGAACAGACCTCCAGAACGAATTAGGTACTTAACCTGAGGTACCACTGTACTTTGGGAGTGTGCTACCTGCAAGCCCCAGTAAAAGGGCCCCATCAGGGGTGAACAGTGTCCTCTTGATGACTTGGACTGCCAGGGGGAAACAGGTGCAAAATGCCGGCACCCTGTCTACAACTTCATTAACATCCATCTACAACTCCACTAGCATCTCTCGGTATTGTGAACAACACCGAACTTACCTTTTGTTGGTATCTTCATGAACTTACCTAAAAAGATAAAGAAAACAAAAGACTGAGTTAAGCAGTCTATTGAAATCAGACATTAAAAGTTCATCTTAGACCGGGTAGTTCGCAAGTTTCTGTGACTTTGCACAAGGTTTTGTATTTTTCTCAGAAGATTGATAAAGAATGTATAATTATTTTGGTAATTATTGCGTGTATATTAGTCGCCAACGTGTTGATGAGTCGTACTACCTGCGGGGGTGGGGCTAGCCGCCTGCAGGGGCAAAGCGAGCATCCCAGGGGGGCTGGGCGGCGATGTCACCCCCCTCAGGAATGACACCTGGGGCGCCGCGCACCCCCTTCCTCCACCAGTGCACGTGATCTTTGTTCCCACTGTGTCACTGCATGGTTAGATCTCAGCTCTGGGTTTGAGACTCATCAGTGTGCAGTAAAGCTAATACGACAGCAGATAACTGTGCGTCAGTAGAGACACTGCAGTATTGATTTCAGTACCTGGCTAGTTGCTACAGGTAACCTGCTCCTCACATACAGCCATAATCTCACCTTGCTGAGTGTTACAGGGTTGGGCACCTGGCACCAAAGGCTGGCTTCACTTCTGGCTAGCAACCACTAGATGTCTCTAGCATAGTAGTTGACACAGTTACATATGAGAACTCGTTTTCTACAAGGTCATAAACGTTTCAGCTCAGGTAAGTAGAGGAGGAGAAGGACAACCTGTGGAGCAGTCTCTTGTCTTCTGGTTCCCAGGGTCTGAGTGAGTCCTCCACACCAGCTCATTACCTTCTCAGCCGATGAAAAGCTGTGTTACTTTCCTCGCAAATGGAGTGAGAGACTACAGTTGCTAGCAGCGGGTTGCAGAAGTTTGAAAAGTCCTGGGCTTTACAGGTGAACCTTACATTCCAGTCAACATCTGAAGAAGATTGTTAATTGTGGACTTGTAAAGCATCCAGACACGACATAGGCATATTGCTGGAGCCGACTGAAGCATCCAGGATTAAAATGGGCATTTAATAAATGTCCAATATAGTTGCCACACACTTTTTCAAACAGGAGACAGAGTTTTGCTCCTCGCCATGGGGATTCAGAGATTTGTGTGCCTGAGCTGGCTGGTGTTTCTCTCAGCCCCAGAGAGTTCTGTTGCCACGTTGTATTTGAAATTGCCTCACAGGAATACGAGCTCGTTGCACGACCCATTTGATGCTACAGAATCGGGGCGAGATGAGAGGTTGCATGTTTTCACTGTGGATTATGAATACGTCCAAATACCCTATGAGGTCACTCTTTGGATACTCCTGGCTTCCCTTGCAAAAATAGGTGAGTGAAAATTCTTTTGGGAATTCCAGATGGGAGCTTAATTTTGTAAGTGGTGATTCGTTTATTGCAAATTAGTCTCTAGCAACAGGTTTTGCTTTTGTTTTTAAACTTGTCATGTGGGCACTGCCAAAAAAAGAGAAAAAGGTGTGTTAATGCAGAGCATCCAGCTCACAATATAAGCCTCTGGGGAGCTCCTTTACTATATTTTCTACAAATAGAGAAGCAATCCAGCAATAAAATTACCATCAAAATCACACATGAAATTTGTCGTCAAGCAAACAACTGACGTGCTTGCAAACAGGAGCTTATCACTGCAAATGCAACATTTAGATGGAACAAATGAGTTGTTGGCAACAGGTTTTTAGATTTAAACTCATTGGATTTCTCTTCAGAAAGCATGAGTTAAGTGGGAGGGGGATGCAGGCTTGCATTTTGATGCGAACAACCTTGTGTGGATGCTGTGGAAAGGCTGTGTGCATGAGGAGCACTGTTGCTACCATAAACAGAGATTCGGTAGCATCCTTAGTGAGATGGTTTTGGTCACTGACATCCACAGTGTGTTTATTCCTGGTGATGGTGTGATGGTGGTAGGAACTGATACATTTGTTGTTTTAAGTGGATGAATCTGTTCTGCTTATACCCCAGCCTGAGATCAGTTTCAATGAAGCAGGCTTTAGAAATATTTTGAACAAATAAAAAAAGCACTTCTAAATTCCACAGATGCCAGTGAGCGAGTTCAGTGAGTGCTTAAATTTGACTTGACTCTGTTGAAACAATTCTCAGCATTGTAACACATTTTGGTTGCTCAGAAATGGTGAAGGCTTTGCACTTAGTCAATATATGGGATGAGGAATAGCTAGCACTGAAGGATTTCTTTTTCACACTTTTAACTTTATTGTTGTGTTTTGTTTTGTAAATGTTTTTTTTTTTATTTAAGCACTGATGGAAGGAAGTCATATTTTAGTTTAAAATTTGTTATAAGTGTAAGTCAAGGTGGTGGGTGGGAAAGGGGGGATATGTTTGGTTTGATCTGTGAACTTTTTTTATATTTCTGTGTTATTATTATTTTACTCTTCTTTTTTCTGTATTTTTTGGTATTTGGAAAATTAATATTTTTTTATTAAAAAATGATTTTTTAAAAACAACAGCACTGTTGTGATTATTTCCCTGTTGTTGTTGTTTTATTCTTATTCAAGGATTCCATCTCTACCATAAACTGCCACACTTTATGCCAGAAAGCTGCCTGCACATTGCCATGGGAATCTTGGTTGGTGGGATTATTTTTGCCACTGATCATAAATCCCCCCCAGTCATGACCACAAGTATTTATTTCCTGTATCTGCTCCCGCCCATTATCCTGGAGGGAGGCTATTTTATGCCTACTCGTCCCTTTTTCGAAAACTTTGGGTCCATTCTCTGGTGGTCTTCCATGGGGTCTCTCATCAACGCCTTCGGCATTGGAGTCTCGCTTTACGGGATCTGCCGGATCACAGCCTTCGGCCTCGAGGACGTCAACCTCCTTGACAGCCTGCTGTTTGGCAGCATAATCTCGGCTGTGGATCCTACGGCTGTCTTGGCCGTGTTTGAGGAGATGTCTGTGAATGAGCAGCTTTACATGATGATCTTCGGAGAGTCTTTGCTGAACGATGGGATCACTGTGGTAAGTACATTGCAACGCTTGTAGAAATGGGAAATTTTGGGGGCGGGGCGGGAAGCTACGTAATTTTATTTTAATGAGTTTATCCGCCCGTTCCTCTAAGGCGGTCAGGGAAGAAGGGGTGTGTCAGATGCTGTTGTGGTTGCTCAAGAGTAATAATAATAATAATAATAATAATAATAATAATAATAATTTATTATTTATACCCCGCCCATCTGACTGAGTCTCCCCAGCCACTCTGGGCGGCTCCCAATCAAGTGTTAAAAACAGTACAGCGTTAAATATTAAAAACTTCCCTGAACAGGGCTGCCTTCAGATGCCTTTTAAAGATAGGATAGCTGCTTATTTCCTTCACAACTGAAAGGAGGGTGTTCCACAGGGCAGGCGCCACCACCGAGAAGGCCTTCTGTCTGGTTCCCTGTAACCTCACTTCTCACAATGAGGGAACCTCCAGAAGGCCCTTGGTGCTGGATCTCAGTGTCCGGGCTGAACGATGGGGGTGGAGGACCAAGGCCATTTAGGGCTTTAAAGGTCAGCACCAACACTTTGAATTGTGCTCGGAAACGTACTGGGAGCCAATGCAGATCTCTCAGAACTGGTGTTATGTGGTCCCGGTGGCCACTCCCAGTCACCAGTCTAGCTGCCGCATTCTGGATTAATTGCAGTTTCTGGGTCACCTTCAAAGGTAGCCCCACGTAGAGTGCATTGCAGTAGTCCAAGCGGGAGTAACCAGGCAGGACTCCGACCTGTCTTTTACAGGCTTTATTTTGGTGCAAACTATTTACAGTGAAGAGCGTCATAAGTTAATGTCTGGCTCAATTGCTAGCAGAATCCGGAAGTGGTCTGTTCATGTACCTCCCCCAACATAAAAGTTTCATCACCCCCAGCCTTTTACACCCCTCCCTGCGCCTCAAACTACTGCGCAGGATGGGTGATGGCAAGGGCGTGCTTCCCTCCTCTCCGGCTTGCTCAGGAGCAGCATTAAGGCTCTCTCTAGCATCCTCTGGTCCTTGCACCTCTTCTCCACTGGAGGTGGGGCTTTCCTCCTCGCCAGAAGAGGAACCGCTTGGCAAGATTTTCAGAGGCTCCCTATAACACAATCCCCCCTCTATCTCTCACCTCTGCGCCGATGGCAGTTCCCTGACAGGGTGCCAAATCACGGGGGCCAGGCTCTTCACCCACTCTCTAGCAGTTGCTACAAGCTGCCCAAGGGAGGAGGCTGGCAGTGGCGGTCCTGGAGAGACAACAAGATGCTTCTTCCTGGCCCAAGCTGCAGCTTCTCAGGACAAGTGTCGGCTGACCCTGAGCTTGGCGGTAGTGTAACTGGCCGGGGAAATAGGGACATTCCAGGATCAAATCAGAAGCTGAGATAGCTTTCATAATTCCGGGACAGTCCCTGGAAAATCGGGACACTTGGAGGGTATTTTATTCATTCATTCATTTATTTAATTTATATATATACCGCCCTATACCCAGAGGTCTCAGGGCGTTTCACAGAAAAGATCACAACGCACAAAACCAAAATAAGAACAATAACCCAATAACAACCCCCCAAGAGCCACATTTTAAAAAGGTATAGGATGTCCGTCAGGTCAACCAAAGGCCTGGTTAAAAAGGAATGTTTTTGAACTTAATTCGTTCTGGAGGTCCGTTCTTAACTTGAAGCTGTTCTTAACCTGAAGCACCACTTTAGCTAATGGGCCCTCCTGCTGCCGCTGCGCCACTGGAGCACGGTTTCTGTTCTCATCCTGAAGCAAAGTTCTTAACCTGAAGCACTATTTCTGGGTTAGCGGAGTCTGTAACCTGAAGCGTATGTAACCCGAGGTACCACTGTATAATGAAGGTGCCAGGCGAACTTCCTTGGGGAGAGCATTCCATAGACGGGGAGCCACTGCAGAGAAGGCCCCTTCTTGCGTTGTCACCCTCCGAACTTCTCAAGGAGGGGGCACACGAAGGAGGGCCTCAGAAGATGATCTCAGGGTCCGGGTAGGTTCATATGGAAAAAGGCAGTCCTTGAGGGTATGAGTTTGCCTGGCCACATTGTGTGATGGCCAGTGCCTGTGTGGTTTGTTCCAAAGTCACTGTGAATGAGGCTGCCTAGGTCTGTGCACACCACGCATTTAATGCACACACGCCCCAAGAATCCTGGGAACTTTAGTTTGTTTAAGGTGCTGGGAATTGGGGTTCCGTGTGGGTGTAAACGACAGTTCCAGGATTCTTGGGGGGTGAGGAGGAGTTGGCTTTAGGTGGGCTTGAATGTGTGGTGTGTACAGGTGACGATGGTAATATTCATCTTTGAATAACCATATGAACCTGTTTTGTTTTGCTTTGTTTTCCCCACTCAGGTCTTATACAACATCCTCATTGACTTTACCCGCATGCATAAATATGAAGAAATCGAACCTGTGGACATCCTGGCTGGATTTGCTCGCTTTTTTGTCGTGAGTCTCGGCGGGCTGCTCTTTGGCATCGCCTTTGGGTTTGTGGCAGCCTTCATGACTCGCTTCACGCAGAACATTTCTGCCATCGAACCTCTCCTGGTCTTCATGTTCAGCTATCTGTCATACTTAGCTGCAGAAACACTGTACATCTCGGGCATCTTGGCGTAAGTACGGCAGCAAGTTCTGTTTATTTTCACACCAGCCACCATTGGCTCAAAACGATTCCCATCTCCCATCTTTTATACTCTTGGCTAATTGACTCAAGTGATAAGAAACAGTGTTCAAATGACAAGGGTGCTTAAGGAAGTATGCAATAATCAATATAAACAGCAGTTCTGCTATAATTTTTTGCTTGTATTTAAGAGCCATGAGCTCAGCACATCATACTGCTTTATATGTTTGCTAAGTGCTGTAAATGTTAAGGCTAGTACACTTCTGGGGCATATTTTCAAAATGGGTTGATTTTGATTGCCAATGTAGATTTAATTTGGCACTCCATGAACCCAAGTTACTGTAAACAATTTTTTGAAATGCCGCGGAATACTAAAGTGAGGATGGAATTGCACATTCAAAGATGGACCTGCAGCAAATAGTCCAAGTTTTTAACCAACCTGCCATTAGGGTCGCAGAAAACTTTTCAATTTTGTTCACTTTTTAATGTGAAAATGCCTGATTTGCAGTTTATTGGGTTTTTTAAAATAATTTTTTTATTAACTTTTGTATTTTAACAAACATCTCATATCAATAACATACATGTTACAAATCTTCATCCCCTTTCCTCTCGGGCTTCCCCCAGCTCCCATTTCTGGTTTGTTACCCCTTATCATATACTGCTGTTTCAACCAATCCACCATATCGTTTCTTCTTTGTTTTAAATGTTCTATATATAAAAAAGTGTGTATGTTTATTTAAATCCTGCTATCAAGTCAATGTTCTTTTTTTTTGTTTCTGCAAATATAATTTAAAAGGTTCCCACTCCTTTTCAAAGTCACTGTTGTCCTTTTCTCGGTCTATCTGATAATTTTGCCATTTCTGCGTAGTTCATCAATTTCTCTTGCCATTGTTCTTTTGTTGGAATTTCTCCAGTCTTCCAGTTTTTTGCTACCAAAATTCTCGCTGCCGTAGTAGCATACATAAATAATGTCCTCTTCTCTTTTGGCAGATCTTGACCTAAAATACCTAACAGGAAGGTTTCTGGTTGTTTAAAAAATGTTATTTTCAGCATTTTTTAAATTCATTGTATTTCATTTCATATCATTAGTAGAAGATGCTAATAGAAAACTATGTTTAAAATAGCAATCTCCCAAAGATAACAGCGGAACAAAGGAGGATTTTAAATGTAGAAATATCAGCCCAAGAAATTATAGAAGCAATAAAAAAGCAAAGGCAGGGAAGTCTCCAGGGCCAGATGGAGTAACAGCCAAATACTATAAAAAACTGAGTGACCAGCTTGTGAACCCTTTGAGGGAAATGATGGATGAAGTTTTGAAAACAGGTGAAGTCCAAGAAACATGGAAAGAGGCCTACATAACTTTGATACCAAAACAAGATGCTGATGTATCATTGGTGAAGAATTATAGGCCTTATATCATTTGTTTTGGCAAACAGGTTGAAATTTTTAAAAAAGATTTTATCCATCATGATCAATCTGGATTCCTTCCTGGTAGACAAATTAAAAATAACATTAGAAATGTATTAAATATTATAGAATACCTGGAAGTGAGAAATAAGAAGAAAGTAGTGCTGATGTTTATAGATACAGAGAAAGCATTTGACAATATTTCTTGGGACTTCATGAAGAAAGTGATGGAAGAGGGTGTCATACTAAAATGCTGACAAATTCTTGTGAGAAATTGTTGCAGAAGTTTCGAGAAGTGACTTTAAGGTCAGAAATAGGAAAATGTTTGAGAACTGGAACTGACAGGTCTGTCCATCTTGATGTGCCCTGCCTTCCTTTCAGGTGCTATAAGCTGTAAATAGCTGAAGCAGGGCTGTAAAAGCCACTTCCAGGTAATGTAGAGCCTGGGCGTTTCCTCCAGATGTTGCTGGATCCCTGCCCTCACCAGCCTCAGCTAGCATGGCCAATGGTCAGGGCTGATGAGAGTCGAAGTCCCCCTGTATCTGGGAGGAAATGAGCTCCTCATCCATGACGGATAAACAATACTGAGCTAAATGACCACAAAAGACATCTCAAGGTGATTGTGGGAATAATCATCCCTTCAGTGGGAAAGATGTTTTCTTTCTTTCTTTCTTTCTTTCTTTCTTTCTTTCTTTCTTTCTTTCTTCCCTTTGCTGTTTCCAACGGCTCATGCTTCCTTCCCTTTGTGAGCCAACAGGATAACGGCCTGCGCAGTGACCATGAAGAAATATGTGGAGGCCAACGTTTCCCAGAATTCCTACACGACGATAAAATACTTCATGAAAATGCTGAGCAGCGTCAGCGAGACCCTGATCTTTGTCTTCATGGGAGTGTCTACGGTCAGGCGGAACCACGAGTGGAACTGGGCTTTTGTTTGCTTCACGCTGGTCTTCTGTGTGGTTTGGCGGGCGCTAAGTAAGAAACAAATGCTTTAATAATCAAACTAAACCAGGTGGATGAAAGGCCTTGTGTCACTGAAAGCATCGTTCAGTGCAGAGAAAGGCTAGGAAGTTCAGAGCTGACTGGTATAACCAGTTTAGCAAAGACTGTTCCGCAGGTGTGTTGTGTTCGACGGGTCAGGTCACTTCATACAAAACTGAACTTTGCAGAGAGAAAGAATTACCTATAGAAGAGCAACCTTGTATATATTGTTGAAGGAAATTATACCACAAGTATAATTACTTTTCATCATCATTCAGGCAACCATTTGCATATAAGCCACTTACTGATAAATTTTAAAAAATCTTAGCAGTTCTGACATATTTTGAAAGCACTTCCAGGGAGGCTGGGTAGGATCATATTTACTTGTTTATATCCTACCTTTATATCCAACCTTAATTAGCATTTAAAAAAGTCAAATTCTAGCAGTGTAGGTGGTTTAGAAGGTTGTGTTTCTCCCTCACAAGATTAAATGGTGATCATCTCTTGATGATAACAGGCCTTTTCATCTTTTAGTTGAACATGTTAAGGATGGAAGGAGTGAGATTGCATGTGCCATCCCTGCTCCTCCCCTCCACACATTTATTTGGAAATTCAGAACAGAGCCTGTGGGTGTACAGTTGCATGGATATCTAGGGAACCCTGAAGCAGAAGGATTTGCAATTGTACACCAAGGCACCCCCCCTCTTCTGATCTCCAAACAAACACACAGAGGTCAGGATAGAAGACCATATGGCCTCATTTCCCGATGAGGACAGTGTGCGTCAACATCTCCCCATTGTTCTGAAAATGTGCAGGAAGACTGTCATATTTTTCCATTTTTGGTAACTTCTTTTTCATAACCCCCTCCCCATTTCTTTCTTCTCCATACTTAATACAAATTTATATCATCTCAGTATCAGGGTTGTTGAAGTGATGATCTCTTGTTAATTCTTTTAGAGATTTCTTTTCCACTGTTTATAAATGAAATGGCCACTCTCTCAATATAGGAGGAGAACTACATGCCAGTCTACACATGTAAATGCCTGTACTGTACATGTAAATGCTGGTTGTGTATGCATTCCATACTGATGTATCCTCAACGTCCAATCATGATGCCCAATGTTCTTCAAGATCCCTAGCTATCTCATAGGACTACAATTCTCAGAGTCTGCAATGTGTGTGGATTTAATCAGGTGCAAGTTTATGCATCAGTCTTCTCCAGTATGGTGGCTCCCAGATGTTGTTGGATTACATTGTTCAAGACCCTGGGCTGTGCTAGCAAGGCCTGGGGGGAGTTCTAGTCCATCAACATCTGGAGAGCTCTACATTGGTGGAGGCTGTTATTGACAATATTATAGAGATGTTTTGAACATGGACTTCCTACATTTCAGCTGCTACAATGCAATAGAACACACTTGATTTGGGGACAGCCTGTATGAAAGCACAAGTTTGCATCCTAGTTTGGTGGAAGTTTCCATTCTGTTACTTCCCTTTGTTAGTTTTGTTTTTTTTCTTTGTTCCTTAGGTGTGCTTTTCTTGTTCTGCATCATCAACAAGTTCCGGACTCACAGATTCACTCTTAAGGATCAACTCATTGTCATCTACAGTGGCTTGCGAGGGGCCAGCAGTTTCTCCCTGGCATTCTTGCTCTCTGCATCTCTCTTTCCTAGAAAGAAGATGTTTATAACGTCTACTATTGTGGTGACATATTTTACTGTCTTCATCCAGGTAAGAAGATGAGTTACCTGCCATATCATGGTATTACTGCTGACAGAGCTGTCTCTAAGGAAGTGTGGAGCTCAGGCCAAATCAAACTGTGTTGAGACCCTCACTTCCTCATCCCCCGGCCTCTGGTGAGAGAAGAGGTGCTTTCACTCTTCCTTCACATGATAATCCAGATTGGAAGAGAGGTGCTGTCCAATTTGGCAGTCTCAGTTCAATGAGGATTAAGCGTGCTTCACGATTTCATGGGGGAATGAATATTGTATCAAAAGTTAACTCACTTTCTTTGTTCCAAATGAAGGGAATCACCATTAGACCACTTGTCAAGTACCTGGACGTTAAGAAGACCAATAAAAAAGAGTCTGTCAATGAGGAAATTCACATACGAGTAAGATGAAGTTTTAAATTTATTTTAAAAATTATAATTTTAATTGAATGTCAGAGAACTATTTGTCCATGGTCTGTTCTGTCTGGGAGTAGGTTTCCAGAGTCCTAGGCAGAGATATTTCACATTGCCTCCTTCCAATTGATCCTTTTAAAATGGGAGATTCTGGGGTGGTATTACTCAGAGTAAACCCGCTGAATTTAATTGACCTTACTTAGTCGTGTTGCTTGATTCCAATGGGTCTACTCTGATTGAAACTTAGTTGACTGTCACCTCAGGATTCAAACCTAGGAGCCTGCATGCTGTCTAAGCATGTGCTCTGCTACTGTTATAAGCCTTCCACCTTGAAATGTGTTGGACCTTAATAAACTGGGAAAGAGTCATAGCTCAGGTGTGAAGCATGCAGAAGGTCACGGGTTCAACCCCAATTTCCAAGTAGGGCTGTGGTTTGTGTTAAAGCTGCAGTCCTATGCATGGGATTAAGCTCCATTGAGCCCCATGTTAGGGATGGGGCTTCAATTCTACTCAATTCACATTAATAGGCAAATCTACCTAATTTTCAGTTTCTGAAACCAGCTATAAACCGAAACATAGCCATCTTCTGAAATTTCCACTTCTCCCAATTGTGGAATGCAGTTCTCCAGCCAAGCAATATGTACAAGAATGGATATTTTAGGGTCAACATGCACTAAAATGCACGTAGTGGTGAAAATTAAAAAAAGCAAAAATGCATTATAGCTGGGCAAATTGCTTTGTAAAAATGTGTATAGTAATCAAATTCTCAAACAAAATACGTATGGTAGGAGAAATTAGCACTCAAATGGTGGTGAATTTTCACAATGACTTCTTAAAGAAAACACTTGTAAACAGATGTCGAAATGTGGAGAGCTGGAGTTAAGACTGGAAAACTAGGAAACTGAGAGAAACTGAAATCGACACATTCACCCATCCCTACTCCAATGTAAATACATATACCTAGCTATGACATTGGTTGGATATAGGAAGTGGAATTATTTTTACCGCTACCTGGGACAATTAGAATCAGTCTTCTGACATCTTCTGTCAGGATGGCATAACTTGATGCTTGAAGAATTTTGCCTTTGGGCAGAAGAACTTTCTGATAGTGTTATTCTTAATGGTGGTGCTGTGTTAGTTCTGTGCCATAGTTCAGTGGTAAGCACCTATTTTGAATACCCTAGGTTAAATCCTTGACCTCTCAAGGAAGGGCTGAGATGTTACCTGACTGAAACCCAGGAGAACCACTTCCAGTCAGTGTGGACAGTACAGAGCTTAGATGAGCCAATGGTCTGGCTCAGTTTTTTTGTATTCTAGAGTATGGCTGTTCAAAATTGTGTTGTCATCTTCTTTGCACATAAACATTGTTGCAGCAGTGATGGCTTTAAAACGTTGTTCATACCTTTCTCCAACTTCCTGTGTGTCTGCAGCTGATGGACCATTTAAAGGCGGGAATTGAAGATATATGCGGACAATGGAGTCATTATCAACTGAGAGACAAGTAAGATTGTGTCTGCAACGGTCAGGTAAAAGAAAATAACTGAAAGTGTTACTCTAATATAGTAAAATGGGCCAGACTGAAAATGCTCTACGGTTGTTGACTTCCACTTCTTTGTGTTCTCTTCGGCTTTGCACTATAAGTCTGAGAGCCAGGTGTTTTACTTACTTCTCATTGAATTTATTACAGTCATACCTCATGTTACGTTCTTTCAGGTTATGTCCCGCAGTGACCCGGAAGTACCGGAAAGGGTTACTTCCGGGTTTCGCTGCTTGCGCATGCACAGAAGCCCAAAATGATGTCACGCGCATTCTCAGAAGCAGCGAATCGCAACCCGTACATGTGCAGATGCGCCGCTGCGGGTTGTGCTCTTTTCATGTTGCGAATGGGCCTCCAGAATGGATCCCGTGCACAACTGGGTCCCCTGCTTCTGGCTTGCATATGTTCATCTGAGCTTCTTTTCATGCAATGTTTAAAAGAGGAAACAGGGACAGGGGATAAAACTACCACATACATCAGTGGCAATGCTTGAAGGCGGTAGCTGTTGTAATTGCAGAGTCCTGTGCACAACGGAATGATGAGCAGTACGTGCCACATGCTTAAAGTTGCTTTATTTTCAGTTCAAAGTGGAGAAATTACAAACATGCATCTTGCCTCTGCGGGAGCAGAGAAGCAACCGTCCTTCTCCTCGGAACGAAGAACACCGAGAGAACAGTGAAAAACAGGAAACCAGTGTACGTCACATCCAGTTTCCCATTCCCGTGGGAAAACCCAAACAGTACTCTGACTGTGGAATGTAAACATTGTCTTGTGACAAGCACTTCGCTGCACAGTGAAGAGAGCAGAAACCAACATCCTCCCCCTTTCTGTGAACATCACTGGGCAGCGTGTTCGTACAATATCAGTACAAACCCAACTTCTGTACATAGGTACAGTGTTGATCCCTTGATACAATCTTGGACAATACATCAGCAGGAATTTCATTACCTGGCATATAGGACACCGTTACGAGTCCCTTTTGAATATGTTCCCTAGCATGTTGCACCTTCAACTGCAAGTGCTTCGTGCTTTGCTTACAACCTTCCGAATTCAGCAAAGCCAAACATGCTTTGTTGTCCTGGTAAACCTGGATTGGACATTTGACAGGAATTTTCATGTCTTTGCACAATTGTAACAACCATTCACAATCCTTAAGTGAATAAGACAGTGCATTCAGTTCAGCTTCACAAGTACTTAAGCTAATTGTTGTTTGCTTCTTGCATGACCAATCAAATAGACCCTGATTGTACATGTAGCAAACTCCAGACGTACTTTTCCTGTCTGTAGTGTCACTTCCAAAACTTGCATCTGCAAAAATCTCAAGACCACCAGACTTCTGATTGTTAAATCTCAGTCTGTAATGCATAGTGCCTTTCAAATAGCGTGCTATGCGTTTCAGAGCTTTCCAATCCTTAACAGTAGGATTGTTAACTTGTCTGCTTAGCAAATTACAGCTAACAGCAATGTCAGGTCTTGAACATCTGGCAATGAAGTTTAGCTTGCCTAGCACACTTCTGTACAGTGTAGTGTCAGAAAATGCTTCTTCAGTGTCTTCTACCTGATAACCTGTTGTCATCGGTGTGTCTACAGGGTTAGCATCCATCAGGTTCAGTTTGCTTAACACATCAGCAATTTTCCTTGACTGGTGTACTAGAATGTTACCACTTTGATCTTTCTCTATTTCCAGAGATAGGTAGTTGTTTACCTCACCGAGATCTTTCATGTCAAAGTGCTCTTTCAGTTGAGCTAGGGCGTTATTGTACATTGTGACATCTTTCCAAAAGAACAAAATATCATCAACATAAAACAAACAATACAGCTTCTTTTGCCCCTCCTCTTTGACAAACACACATGGATCAGCTTTCCCTTGCTGAAATCCTAGAGAAAACAATGCTTCAGTGAGTTTTGTGTGCCAACACCGTGCACTTTGTTTGAGACCATATAGGGACTTCTTCAGAGCACAAACAAATCCCTGTTTTACCTGTACGCCATCAGGTGGAAGCATATAAAGTGATTCACCTAGAGATCCGTACAAAAATGCTGTATTCACATCGTGGTGACTAATGTGTAGATTCTCTTCTGCAGCTAGCTTGAGCATAAGCCTAATGCTCTCATATCTCACAGTGGGTGAGTAGGTCTCGTGATAGTCTTCACCTGGTACCTGTGCAAAACCTCTGGCTACCAATCTGGCTTTGTGTCTGACTATCTTGCCATTTTGATCAGTCTTCGCTTTGAAGACCCATTTGCTTCCAAGCAGTTTCATTCCTGGAACTACTGGAACTAGCTCCCAAGTTTTGTTCTTTTCTAAGGAATCAAGCTCAGCCTTCATGGCACTTAACCATGGCTCAGCTTCCTTAGAATCCAAATCCTGGATTTCTTGGAAACTTGAAGGTTCAAATACCTTCTTGGAGCTTTTAACAGCTGCTACTGCTGTCTTAGCAAATTCATCAGCAAATCTCTTTGGAGGTCTGCCTTTTGTGGCTCTTTGTGACCTGCGAATCAGCCTTTGGTCTTCAACACTCTCCTCTTCCTTCTTAGGAGAAAAATGACCTATTGTGAACAATGGTTCTTCCAATTCCTGATCAGAGCTTTCAGAGGGTCGCATAGAGGCTTTCGCACTCTTGAAATCCTCTGAATCACCCGATTCAGTTTCAGACTCAGAATCAGAACCTTCATCAGTGGGTGTGGGTTGTTGTTGCTTATCCTCAGTCTCATCACTGTCATCAGGATAACATTGGAAAATTCCCACATTCTCCCCCCACTTGGCATTGTACTCAACACTTCTTGTGAGCTTAATTGTCTTAGTGTCAGTCATCATTATTCTGTAAGAACCTTTCTGATAACCTAGAAAGATACCATGCAATCCACGTTTGCCTAATTTGGAGCCTTGTGGTGAATGAACCCACATGTCAGAACCAAAAATTTTCATGTGTTTGATGTATGGTTTCTTGCCAAACATCTTCTCATACGGGGTGCAACCAATCGCTGATGATAACCTGCGATTGTAACTGTAAACAAAACACGAGAGAGATTCGGCCCAATAACTCTCTGGAAGATTGGCATCATGCAGCAAGGTTTTTAACCCTTGAAGCAATGTCTGATTTGCCCTTTCACAAAGTCCATTCTGCCATGGCGAGCGAGGACTGGACAAATCATGTTGAATTCCTTTCTCAGTCAGAAAAGCTTCAAACTGCTGAGAAGTGAATTCTCCCCCGCGATCAGTGAAAAGAGTTTTTATCTTCTTACCATGCACATTTTCCAACCAAGCACAGAATTCCTTGAACCTTGGAAAAGCCTCTGATTTCTGCTTGAGATTGTACACATAAATATACCTGGAAAATGCATCAATGAGAACCATGAAGAACCTATTTCCACCCAAAGAGGGCGATAGTGGACCAACTAAATCAGCATGAACAACCTGGTATGGTTCTGTAGCTTGCCTACTAGACACCTTACCTTTCGCAGCCATTTTCACCTTGTTTGCTGCGCACGCCTTGCACTTCATGTGGTACCTGCAGGGTTTAATAGTCATACCTTCAACCAAGGTAGGCATTTTAGATACTGCCTCAAAATGCAAATGACCAAATTTCCTGTGAAAATCATGAATACATCCTGCATGCAAACTTTTGTTAGAACCTGCAATGCAACAAGTATCATTCTGCACAACATCATCATAATACAAAACAAACAAACGATCAACATTCTCAGCATGCAATACATAATCGTCTTTCTTTGTGATGGTGCATTTCTTGTTCTTGAAGGAAACGTCAATGTTCCATTCATTCAGCTGCATCACACTTAGAAGGTTGTGTGTGGCATCTGGAACGTACAGTACATCCTGTATCTCTAAGTCCAAACTGTGAAGAACAACAGTTCCGTAGCCTTGACTGGGGATCGTGTGGTCATCCGCCTGGTGAATCGCACCTTCCTGCGGTGTAAAAGACACGAACAGTCTCTTGTCGTTGCACATGTGGTGGGTAGCTGCTGAATCAACAACGAAGAAGGATCTAGACGTCTTCTGGACCTTTGCAACCTTTGGAGTGAAGCGTGAGACCATTGCCTTGTGCTGCGTTGTCCTGGAGACCAGACCTTTGCCTTTGCTTTGGCCTTTTCCACGCGATGAGCTTCCGCTGCGCTGCTCTGTCTTGGCCCTGGGATATTTGCATTCCCTCTTCATATGGCCTAGACGTCCACACGAGTAGCATTTCACTGCCTTCAAAGCTTTGGCGCCCTCTGGTGGTTCCACTGCACTCTGGGATGACGTCTGTGAAGACTCCCCCTTATCCATGCAGCTAGCACCCTGGCGATCTGCTTCATTCTGGATCACGGCAGTAACATAGGCTACTGTGAGCTGAGCAGTTGGCTGAACAGCAATCTGAGTGGCAACGGACTCCCAACTTGGACCCAAAGAATGTAGTATCATGAAGGAATACACAGCCTCTGGAAAGTTGAGTCCTCTCTGTTGCAGCTCGTGTCTCAGATTCTGCATCTCCATCAGGTGTGTACGCACATCTCCACCTTCAGCAAGAGCCATATTATGCAGCTTGTTAAAGTAAAACATAGTGGATCCAGCTTCTGTCCTTAAGTGAGCCTCTCTCAAAGCGACCCAAATTTCTCTGGCTGTGGTCTTTCCACGCAACAGACAGAGCTCTTCTGGGGATACTATCAACGTAAGCGTTCCCCGTGCTTTGGAATCCTTAGCAGTCCATTCATCTGTAACTGGAGCTGGGGGGTTGTCTGTAATAACATTAAACAGACCTTCTTTCCGCAGAACAGCCTCTTCATACTGCACCCAGTCCGTATAATTTTTCTTATTGAGCTTAGGAATCCCAAAAGCATCAGCCAGCTTTGCATTAGCCATCATTGCTACTTTAATCAAGCTGCGTCACAGTGCAGCAGCTTCCAAAAGCACTTGTAAAAAGTACTTTCGCTTTCCCAGCCACCAAGCCTGTGAGCTTGTGCCTTTGCCTGTATCTCGGCAAAACGGCTTTAAAAGTTCAAAGTCCAGCCATAAAACCATAAACTAGAAACTGGCAGGCTGCCCGGAGCATGAGCACATACCTCCATCAATCAAACTTGACGCGCAGAGCAGATAACGCAATCCGTTTCTCTGTACCTCTGCCGGCATTCCGACTCGGCTTCTGGAGTCTCCATTCTTCAGTTTGATTTACGTCTTCTGGGCCCATAACCAAAAATGTTGTAATTGCAGAGTCCTGTGCACAACGGAATGATGAGCAGTACGTGCCACATGCTTAAAGTTGCTTTATTTTCAGTTCAAAGTGGAGAAATTACAAACATGCATCTTGCCTCTGCGGGAGCAGAGAAGCAACCGTCCTTCTCCTCGGAACGAAGAACACCGAGAGAACAGTGAAAAACAGGAAACCAGTGTACGTCACATCCAGTTTCCCATTCCCGTGGGAAAACCCAAACAGTACTCTGACTGTGGAATGTAAACATTGTCTTGTGACAAGCACTTCGCTGCACAGTGAAGAGAGCAGAAACCAACAGTAGCATGGTGAATTCGGAAATGTTAAGAAAAGTGTTTGTGGCACATGCACACAATGTATGTGAGAGTGTCCCTTGCCAATCCCATCCAGATTTTGCAGGCTTTTTCGAGAGCACCTTCGGTACATCACATCTTGACCATTTGCTTATGGTTTCATTGTGTATTTGCCAAGATAGCAAATGGTAGCAGTGGCACTAACAGATTAAGTGTGCATAGTATTGCAACCTTTCTGTTCCCTGCTAAAAAAAGTCTTTCTGTTCCCTGCTTAAAAAAAAGGGTAAGCAATGCTGATTGGAGCTAAGGCAGCCTGTATTTACCACTATTGGGTTGCTCTTTCTCCAAATTGTCCATTATTTACATAAACGTTTTATTTTTATTGGTACCTTTTGAAATGCTGATGGACACAACAGACCCAAATGAACAGATCATTTAGAACTCTGCTGTGGCACATTATGACTTTAAGCAGAGCTATTCCTCTTGTGCTTTATTAGAACACTCCCTTTCTACAAAGCAAATCAGGATTTCCCTTTCCCTTTACAGCCATGAATGTGTTTAGGTGCCTTCACCCTCTTTCTCCCATTACTGTAACTTGTCCTTGTCTTATCAGTTCAACACAGTGTCTTCGTTGAACTACACCTCTTTGGTGTTTAATGTCTGGTCCTTAAGAAGCTCAGGAAGATGCCTTAGGCTTGTCCATTATTTAATTCTTGAGTGATGATCGAAATAATGTTTTGTTGTTGCTGTTGCTGTTGCTCTTACCAGATTTAAGAAATTTGACAACAGAGTCCTCAAGAAGATTTTGTTACACAAGCACCAACCAAAATCCAGCATTGTCTCCCTGTACAAGAAACTGGAAATAAAACAAGTCATTGAGATGGTAGAGCGTGGAGAGATGAAGCCACCTTCTTCCAAATCATCTTCTTTGTGAGTATCTTCTTTCAGCTCAGATAAGTGGGATATGGATGCGTACTTGAAAATAAGGATTGAGAGTAAGTTAGTTGCACTAAAGCCCCACTAAAATTTATGTGAAAAGCCCGAGATGACTAATTTAAGCACTGCTGATTTCAATGAGACCTGAGGGCAACTTATTTTCTTTGGATCCAAACTCATTACTTTGTGATTCTGTGATACATATAAAACACAACTGAGATTATGTAGGAACCAGATTCATTTTGTCCAGTCACCCCTTGATGTATGGTGGCTTCCTGTTTATATTACTATCCTGCGTTAAGGAATAAATGCAAATAACGAAACCTGATGTTTTGGACTACAATTCCCATGAGCCCTATGTTGACTGGAGCTGATGGGAGTTGTAGTCCAAAACACCTGGAAGGAACCAGGTGGGTGAAGCCTGACTTACCAGATGCTGGAATACAATCACAGAAAGAGTAGGACATTAGGAGAAAGTTACAGTCTGCTTTTAAAGAAACCAAGGATGTTACCTCTGAAGCCATTTTTCTCTGTGCAACTATAATACCTGCACTAACCTTACTATTTAAATACAAAATGTAATAAACAAGCAAAGGCTCTCAATAAAATAAACATTTTATTGAGTGGTTAACAGGTCTCCTTTGCTTTACCTAAAAACAGATTTGTATCATAAGTTTACAGCACTGAAGCGCAAATGTAAAAGGAAGTGGGTTTATTAAACAGAAAGTTTCCTGCTTCTCCCTGAAGCAGATATGCTTACCATTATCAAGTTGCTTGGTTAATAGCTAACTTCATGAAAAGAGTTTTCCATTTTTATATTTGAGTTCTAGATGTATGACAAATTGCTTTCATAATGTTTGTGGAGTTGCTCATTGTTCACCTGAAACTAAGGTTATTTTAACTGAAACATCTAGAGAACTAGATTAGCTAACCATTTACACACAATTATTTCTTCTATGCACAAGTAGTCCTAACTCTGGACTAAGCCTGGAACAGATTTGCAGTGATATAGTTAACTAGACAATCCTGACCGTATTCTACAGCATTTCCCAAGGTCGTGACAGTTAGAAGAAGTGTCAGTGACAATAATTGCTATGGGGTGTATCCAGCGCTTTGTGGTTGTTGTAAAAATGAGGCGTCGAAACTGTATCTTGATAAAAATGCTGTGGGTGCCAGCACGAAAAAGAAAAGAAGAGGCTATTGTGCTGCGCACCAGAGATCACAACACAAAAAACACTGAATGTATCTGTGATCTCTGATTTTACAGTGTACGTTATGAAGGAATTTGAGCTCAAGGACAGTTAGAACTGATCTTGCTGTACAGAGATGTCATGATGTGTGAACTGTCCCCTAGAGTAGAGCTGTTTTTGCATGGTGGTGCATCTGTAAGGACTGAGTACAGGTACCTATTTCTGCAAGTGATAGCTGTCGTGATTCAGCTCCAGTTACATTTGGGGAGTTTTCCAAGATTTGTTGACTGGTGATCTTGGCACATCTGTGCAAGTATCATATGACTTGAAAGTGCACAAGACTCAAACTAAGCCAACGGGGGAGAAAGGTGGGCTATAAAGGAAAGAGACAAAAGATATTAACATAAAGTCAATATCGCAATGTGTTCTGAGACTTGCAGTGATTTGCTTTCATCCAACTGCTCTCACATAAGAAACTGGCACGTGACTCAAAGGCGTTGCTATCTCATTTTGGAGAAAAAAAGGGATAGGGTGGTCGGAATGACAAGGGAACTTAAACCAGCATTAAGGAATAAGCCATTACAGTGGTACCTTGGTTCTCAAACTTAATCTGTTACGGAAGTCCATTCCAAAACCAAAGCGTTCCAAAACCAAGGCGCGCTTTCCCATAGAAAGTAATGCCAAATGGATTAATCCATTCCAAACTTTTAAAAACAACCCCTAAAACAGCAATTTAACATGAATTTTACTATCTAACGAGACCATTGGTCCATAAAATGAAAGCAATAAATAATGTACAGTGGTACCTCGGGTTACAAACGCTTTGGGTTATGCGTTTTCAGGTTGCGGACCGCGGGAAACTTGGAAGTACCGGAAAGGGTTACCTCCAGGTTTCACTGCTCATGCATGCACAGAAGCGCCAAATTGCATCATGTGCGTGCGCAGACGTGGCGCTGCAGGTTACGAATGCTGTGGGTTGCGGACGTTCCTCTGTCACAGATTACATCTGCAACCTGAGCTTCCACTGTACTGCAGTCACACAATCAATCAATCAGTTGCTGAACTGGGTTCCACACAGTCACCAAAACAAAAAGAGAGAGCTGCAAAAACTGAAGCACAAAATAGACACTCAAAACGGAAGTGTGGCACTCAAATCGGAAGCGTAGCACTCAAAATGGAGCACATTTGGCTTCCGAAAAAGGTTCGCAAACCGGAACGCTTACTTCCGGGTTTGCAGTGTTTGGGTTCCAAGTTGTTTGAGTACCAAGGCGTTTGAGAACCAAGGTAGCACTAGGTTCAGGGTGGACCAATTTCCAAGAGCAGCAGCAGCAGCAGCAACAGCAACAACCTCCTTTCCTTCCTTGCCCCCAGCCTTGGAATGCTGGTTGGAATGAGCCAGAAAAAAACAAACAGAAAAATGGGGTTGCCATGCAGAGATGGTTGCTGCAATGACATGTGATCTCCAGTATGCAGACGGTTACTGCAGCTTCCAGACGGTTGAAGCGACATGGAAAGAGATCTGTAGAGACTGCCCCCCACCTGGCAGTATCATGATTTTAAAGATAGGAATATACAGGAGGTTGCTTAATACTGAGTCAGACCTGCTGGTCCATCTAGCTAAGCATGAGCTACCTGGACCAGCACCAGATCACCAGGGTTTCAGGCCAGGGATGGCCACCTGTCATGGATGCTTGAGCTGAGATTCCTGCATTGCAGGGGGTTGGACTAGATGACCCTTGGGTCTCTTCCAACTCTACAGTTCTTTGATTCTATACTTAGCTAGTGGTGTCAGGGATTAATCTGGGGACTTTCTGCTTGCAAAGTTTATCTTTTACTCCTCAGCTACCGCCCAGTGGCTTACAGACAATCTGTAAATGTCCTCGTGATAAGATCCTTGGTAGTTTCCAGAATGGGGAGAGCACCCTTTTCCTGGAGACACCCTAGGATCTGAATCTGAATTCCTAAAAGAACTGGAAGATGCTTTTATTTGGATTAGCTCCTAACAGCTATGGGGCAGTTGGAATTCTAGTACAGTGGTACCTCGGGTTACGAACTTAATTCGTTCTGGAGATCTGTTCTTAACCCGAAACCATTCTTAACCTGAGGCGCACTTTCGTAATGGGGCCTCCTGCTGACACCGTGTGATTTCCATTTTCATCCTGGGGCAAAGTTTGCAACCCGAGGTACTACTTCCAGGTTAGCAGAGTTTGTAACCTGAAGTGTTTGTAACCCAAGGTACCACTGTATTCTGTTTTATAGTTTTGAAGATTTTTTCAATTGAATAAGTTCATCTAACTTTAGTCCTTCATTACTCAACTTCCGTCAGTTTTCAACAAAGCGACACTTTCTATGTAGGTCAACGACTAGAGATTTTATGTGGATTTCTTAACTTCTTCTTTTTTTACAATTGTTTTAACTTGCTTTCCTTTTGGACTTGCAGACTGAAAGGCCAGCAGCAATAAAATAGTGTGAATGTATGCACACTCATTCATGCACACATCCACACTACAAAGAGATGGCTTGCTTCTTTGATTTATGAGTGATCCTTTGCTATCCCTTCTTGGCAAAACAGCCCGAGCGTAACTAATACATGCCAATATTAGTGTGTACATGCAACCACTATGCAGGAGTAAACGTTGGCCCTTTGACTTAGCCATTCTAATGTTTGCTTTCCTTCTCTGCAGGAGGTTTAGAAATCGAAGGATGCAGAGACTTTCGCCTGCAGAGGTGGATTCCATACAGAATATACTGGCTCACAATCTGTATCAAGTGAGGCAAAGGGTCCGTTTCCCTTTCTGGTAGCGTGCTTCATATCTATAGAACAAAAGATCATGTTTGCACAGTCTCTGAAGCCTTAGCAACAGTCAGCGAGAGCAGAAATGTTAGCGTTACTGGTTGTAGCTGAGCCACGGGACAACATTATGGAAAATATAGATTCAAACCCGCAGTTAATACGTAGTTAAACAGTGGAATTCTCTACTTCAGGGTGCAATGGTGGTCTCCAATGTGGATGGCTTTAAAAGGGGATTAGACAAATTCACAGAAGGTTAGATACAGTGGTTTAGTATCTATGATAGCCATGTTGTTGGAAATCCCAAGTGGAGGGAAAACGGTTACACTCAGGTTTTAATTTTTGGCTTTCCATAGGCATCTGGTTGGCTGCTATGAGAACAGGAATGCTATTTGGGCCTTTGGCCTGATCCTGCACCCATCTTATGTTCCTATGTACTTGTTTTGTGTGTTTGTGTTTCACTAAGGCAATGGTGTTTCCTGCAAATTTGATATCTGCACTCACTGGGCTGTTTCCCCAAAACACAAAAGAAAAGAAACCCCCATCCTTTCCTTTGCGAATATTCGCTTTTGATTGCCACTACACTGCCAGATAGCAGGAGACTCCCGAGACTGGCACCAGGGGGCAGACATCCCTTGCTTTAACAACACAAATAGTACAAGTGTCTCTCTGGTTGTTTCTAAACAAGGGGGTAATCGTCTTAATCTGTCACAGCACAAGCCAGCAAAGGCTCCTGTGGCACTCTGTAGACTAGCAAATTTATTATAGCAAAAGCTTCCATGGACTAAAGACTATCTTTGCAAAACAATTTCCAGAGGGATAGTTGCAGTAGTCTGTTGCGGCAAAACAGCAAGGAATCTTGCAACACCTTGAAGACAAACAGTTTTGTATTTTAATGTCACAAGCTTTCACGGATTAGTGGGCAGTAATTCATGAATGTATATGCCACCGTAAATACAGCACCACAAGACTCCATTGTTGCTTTCTTAAATCTAGAGTTGCTTAATACTGTTGTTACATAACCGTAGCCCCTATAGGCAGGGGTGGGAAATCTCAGGCCTAGGGACCAAATCATAGAATTGTAGAGTTGGATAGAACCCAAAATGAGGCCTTTCTGCCCGGCCCGCAAGACTCTTCCCCAATTATGGCCTTCCCCTAGACCACAACACTTCATTGGCCCATAGCTGTCAACTTACAGATTTGAAAATAAGGGACCAGCAGCCTTGAAAATAAGGGACCAGCAGCCAAAATAAGGGACCTGCAGCCTCACCTGTTCCAGGCACTCCAGTCTTCTTGTCCTCCTGCAGTCTGGTCAAACTCATGCTGGTAGCTTCGAGAACACTGTCCAACCAACTCTGTAACCAGAGGTTCAACTGAATAGAATCTGAATCACATGCACCACAAGGCCTATGCAGCCTCAACTTAAGATGGCTCCCCGGCCTGGCTTTGCACTGCAAAGTTTGCAGCAGCACGTGCAACAAAATGGCGTCCAGCATTCAAAAACCCCCTCAGCTTGCATTAACTAGCCACACACAAGGCATGCAAGCTCCACCCCCGTCATTCTTAGACTTCTTATTGGGTGAGCAACACAGCCAAGCAACACAGTTGGAGCCTCCCTCCTCCCTGGCCGGCAGGGAGGGAGGGAGAAGAGCTGCTTCCTTTGAAATTTAAGGGACATCATTTAAGGGACATTTAAGGGACATCCATCAATAAGGGACAGCAGCGGGACATGGCGCTGGAATAAGGGACTGTCCCTTCAAATAAGGGACACTTGACAGCTATGCACTGGCCCTCCTCTGTTTCCCCCCTCAAGTACTTTTGACTGGTTTGTGTCCTTGAGTATGGAGAGATTGCGTGTAGCTCTCACTTCTGCATAGCTGGAATGCACTGTAAAAAAAAGTCAGAGTCACATTTGTCATTCTGTTCACTTGTTGTTGTTCTCTGTCCTCACCCACCACGGCCACGTAGACTCCAAACATTTGTCCACAAGCAAAATGGTCTTCAGGCTAAAACATTGTTCCTACCCATGGCATACAGACTATGTAATAATAATAATAATAATAATAATAATAATAATAATAATAATAATAATAATAATAATTTGTACCCCACCCATCTGGCTGGGTTACCCCAGCCGCTCTGGTGGCTTCCAACAAAGACCAAAAATACACTAAAATGTCACACATTAAAAACTTCACTGAATAGGGCTGCCTTCAGATGTCTTCTGAATGTCAGGTAGTTGTTTATCTCTTTGACATCTGATGGGAGGGCGTTCCACAGGGCGGGCGCCACTACCGAGAAGGCCCTCTGCCTGGTTCCCTATAGCTTTGCTTCTCGCAATGAAGAAACCGCCAGAAGGCCCTTGGCGCTGGACCTCAGCATCCAGGCAGAACGATGGGGGTAGAGATGCTCCTTCAAAAAAATGTACATTGTTTGATCCATGTTGGTGGAAATGAAGGCAGGATCAAGTGCGTTGACTTGGGTCAAAACCCAAATGTCACCTGCTCTCTCTAGAAAATCACACAGAAAGAATATCGAGTTGTGATTTGCTTGTTTTCAGACGCTGTCATACAACAGGTACAGCCTTGCCGCAGACGCAAATGAGGAGCAAGCCAAAGAAATCCTCATTCGTCGCCAGCAGAGCCTGAAGCAAACCGTGAGGAAAGGATACAGCCTTCCTTGGGGAGGGCAGGTACGTCTTACATAAGAGGTGGCATTGGTGTGGAATCGAGGTTTGCAAATATCTGCAGCCCAGGCACTCTCTTCCTCCCTAAGAGTATCTATTGTTTTACAAAGGTGCATACACAACAAACAGCAATAGCCATGTGCCACAGTCTCCGTGGGTTAGACAGCCATAAGAAAAGAGTGTGAAAGCTAGAAACACAGCTGCTCAGGAAAGTAAAACAGTAAAAAAGGTAGTTGCCAAGTTTTGTTGTTTAAATAGAGATGTGAGCAGGTCCCAGTAGATAGTCCTCCTTGACATTTGTTTCCCCAAGCTGGGGAGGCAATGGAGGTGTTATGTAGTGTAGTTTCACCCTGGGCCAACAGGGGGATACTGTATATAGTTTTCACTCAGGTCTGTAGATAGTTTTCACTCAGGTCCGCGGCAGTTAGTTTAGGCGGGAACTCTGAGCTGTTGTGGTTACAATGTTGACAGCCGGCTGCCTATAAATACAGGCCGGCTGAGCTGCTCGCAGTCAGTTCTATTCCAGCTTGTCTTAATAAAGAGCTACTTGAAGAAATCGCTGTGCCGGCTGCTATGTCAACCCACTATCTAACACTGGCGATGAAGGTGGGATTGGATGGACATCAGAGCACAGCCAGATGCGGCCAGCCTCTGAACTGAGCTGAATCACAGAGCGAAATCACTGAGCGAAATCACTGAGCGAAATCACTGGGCAGAACCAATTCAGAGCTGACTGTTCTGGCTAGAGCACTGTGTTCCATCCATCGCCCTTCACGCCGGCATCGGAATCATGGCTTCATTTGTGCCTCTACCGCCGTTTGCGCCAGCCTCTGAGTCATGGGACTCCTACCTCGCTCGGTTCGACTGCTACCTCCAAGCCAACGAGCTGACAGCAGTATCAGTGGATCGGAAGCGGGGCCTATTCCTCAGCCTCTGTGGGCCTGAGGTGTTTGAGACGGCCCGAGCATTGGTTGCGCCTGAAGCAGTCCAGGCAACACCATGGGACACGATCCAAGAGAAGCTCCGCAACCACTACGCACCAAAGCCGTCCAAGATTGCTGCCCGCCATGCGTTCTACCACCGGAACCAGGCAGAGGGGGAGTCAATCAACAACTACGGCACCGCCCTGCGACAGGCTGCAATGCACTGTGAGTTCCGAGACTTAGACGATGCCCTGATGGATCGAATCGTCTGCGGGGTCCGGGACATCCATCTGCAACGGCGTCTCCTAGCCAAGCCAGACCTCACGCTACAGAAAGCCATTGAGGAGGCTGTGGCCTCAGAAGCTGCTGAACGCTCCGCCCAGGAGATCCGCAAGTCCAGCAGCCCGCGTCTTGCTAGGGGGCCAATTCCGGTGCATCATGAAGAGGCCAGCAGTGATGAGGCATCCTCCAGTGAAGATGATGACGTACACCAGACAAAGCGGGAGCGCAGGAAGCTCCAACAGAAGTCCAAGGGCCAACCGGAATGTGCTGGCTGCGGAGGCGACCATTCCCGTGCCAAGAGTCGATTCAGAGACGCCATCTGTAGGAGGTGTTCCAGAAGGGGCCACATCGCTAAGGTCTGCCGATCGGCTCCGTCTGACACCCCCCCTTCATCGACTCGCAAGTTCAAGTCTTCACTCCAGTCTGCCAAGGAAAGTTGTTTCGCTCTCACCAACTGCCGCTGCCCGTCTGGAACCACGATTGGCCAAACCGACTCGTCTACGCGACGCAAGCTGAACGTCACGGTGCTCATTGAAGGAGCTCCATGTGACATGGAGATCGACACCGGGTCTGCCCTGTCCGTCGTGTCATGGAGCACTATCAAAAGACTGGTACCCAGAGTATCCAAAAGGCAACTCGACTCTCACCGCGTACACCTGAGAGACTACCAGGGAAACGACATCCCCGTGGTAGGCGTTGGCCGGTTCCGGATCGCCTTCAAGGATTTTTCGGGCCTGCTCCGGTTGGTGGTGGTCGAAGGTCAGCGGCCAAGCCTCCTAGGGCTAGACTGGTTTGATGCCCTCGGCCTGGAAGTCACCGGCATCAACTGCATCTCTAACGCAGAGACTGAGGGTCTGGTCAAAGACTTTGCCGAGGTTTTTGATGGCACCTTGGGACAATATACTGGTACGCCCATCTCCTTTAGCCTTGATCCACAAGTCGCCCCCATCAAGCTCAAGCCACGCCGGGTTCCCTTTGCTCTCAAGGCTAAGGTGGACGAACAACTGGACAAACTGATCGCCCAAGGAGTTTTGGAGCCCGTTGACCACGCAAAGTGGGAAACCCCCATCGTCACGCCTGTCAAGCCAGATGGGTCGGTGAGAATCTGCGCTGACTACAAGTGCACAATCAACAAGGCACTTCAGCAGCACGCTTATCCGGTTCCTGTTGTCCAACACCTGCTGCATTCCCTGGGTGAGGGTAAGGTCTTCGCTAAGCTGGACCTTGCCCAAGCCTATCAACAACTGCCAGTCGATGATGCCACTGCTGAAGCCCAGACGATCGTCACCCACCGGGGGGCATTCCGTTGCCGCCGGTTGCAGTTCGGGGTGAGTGTGGCTCCTGGCATCTTCCAAAGCCTTATGGAGCGTCTCCTGCAAGGGCTTCCGGGCGTGGTACCATATTTTGATGACGTCTTGGTGTCTGCAGAATCACACCAGCAGCTGTTCGAGCGCCTCCGTGCCGTGCTGACCAGGTTCCAGGAGGCCGGGCTCAAGGTAAAGAGGGAGAAGTGCCTGATTGCCGTTCCACAGGTAGAGTTCCTGGGCTATCTTATCGATGCCTCCGGCCTTCATCCAACCACATCCAAGATCCGCGCTATCCAGCAGGCCCCCACCCCAAAGGACAAAACGGAGTTGCAGGCATTCCTGGGGCTGCTGAACTTTTATAACATGTTCCTGCCCCACAAAGCCACTGTGGCTGAGCCTCTTCACCGACTCCTTAGCACTAAGACGCCTTGGGCCTGGGGTCATCGAGAGACGGCGGCCTTCAACGCGGTCAAGGCTCTCCTTTCTTCAGACAGTGTGCTGGTACAGTACAGTGAATCCAGGCCGCTGGTCCTTGCCTGCGACGCCTCACCTTTTGGCATCGGTGCTGTCCTTAGTCACCGTTTCCCAGATGGAAGAGAAGCACCGCTCGCCTACTTTTCCAGGACACTATCTCCGACGGAACGGAATTACAGCCAGCTCGACAAGGAGGCATTGGCACTTGTGGCTGGAGTGAAGAGGTTCCATGAATACCTCTATGGCAGGACTTTTGACCTCATCACTGACCACAAGCCACTCCTGGGCCTCCTCGCCGGTGATCGTCCGACTCCACCGGTCCTCTCACCACGCATGCTGCGATGGACTGTTTTCCTGGCTGCCTACCACTACCGGCTCATCCATCGCCCGGGGAAATCGATGGGCCATGCCGACGCCCTCAGCCGTTGCCCTCTTCCAGCATTTGTGGAAGACCCGGCTCCAGCTTCATCGCTCCTTCTGATTGAGGATCTTCCGGCAGCGCCTGTATCGGCTGCCACTGTGGCCTCCGCGTCTGCCCAGGATCGCACCATCAGCCGGGTGCTCAACTGGGTGTGGAGGGGGTGGCCACAAGGGCCTTTTGCATCGGAGTTCCAGCCCTTCGCAACCAGACAACATGAACTCTCAGCTCATCGCGGCTGTCTGCTGTGGGGAGACCGCGTCGTGATTCCCCAGGGACTCCGTCAGCGCGTCCTGGAGGCTCTGCACGCTGGCCACCCGGGAATTGTCAAAATGAAGGCGTTGGCTCGGTGTTACGTCTGGTGGCCTAATATGGACGATGCCATCACTGCCTGGGTATCCGCCTGTCAGGCGTGCCAAGAGTCGAGGCCTGCACCACCGGCAGCTAAGGGACACACCTGGGAGACGCCAAAGACACCCTGGTCGAGGGTGCACATCGATCTGGCTGGCCCCTTTCACGGCCGGACCTTTATGGTAGTGGTGAACGCCTATTCCAAATGGCTGGAGGTCGCCCTGATGCCCTCCACCACTACCGAAGCTGTCATCCGGGTGCTGCGAGGCCTGTTTGCAACGCATGGGTGTCCTGATGTCCTTGTCTCTGACAACGGACTGCAGTTCACGTCAGGCGCGTTTGAGCGGTATCTTTTGGGACTGGGCATCCGCCATGCCCTAACGGCACCTTTTCATCCATCCAGCAACGGGCAAGCGGAAAGAATGGTGCGCTCGACAAAAGAGGCACTGGCGCGCCTGGACTGGGGAGACTGGCATGAGCGGGTCGCCGAATACTTGTTCGTGCAGCACATCACTCCTCATGCGGCCACAGGGAGGAGTCCTGCTGAACTGCTTATGGGCCGCCGCCTCAGGTCACCGCTCGACCGGCTACACCCAGACTTTGCCGTGGCTGAACCCCCAGGCTGTGCCAACGCACCACGGTCATTTGTCCCAGGAAACCAGGTCTTTGCCCGGAACTATGTGGGGGACATTCCTTGGGTGCCAGCCACGGTAGTGGGAGTCACTGGACCTCGCTCGTATCAGGTGGCACTCGAAGACGGACGTTTGTGGCGACGGCACATAGACCAGCTTAGGCGCAGGGTTGGCGACTTAGACACTACCAAGGTGCCCCCAACTGCGCTTGCAGCTCCAGAAGAGACACGTACAGATGGCGAGGCCCCACCTACACCTCCCTCGCAAACTGCCAGCGTGGAGCCGAACCAAGCCGTCTCAGAACAGACTCAGACCACTCCACTTGCGGAGGCTCCACCCACAGCAGCGGATCCAGGGGAGTTGGTTCCAACGCCACCTAGGGTCGCACCACAGCCTCAGCGAGAACTGTGTGGCCCTCCGGACTTGGCTACCAGTCCCCGGCGGTCTGGCAGAGTTTCCAAGCGCCCAACTCATTTAAAGGACTATGTTGTTGGACAGGTATCACTGTTGGTCTAAGTATGGGAAATGTAACCGATATGCTTTTGTGCCTAATTGAACCATTACGCGTAGTGCTGTATATAAGGAAACCATTACGATTGTAACTAACGCCTTATCTCGGTGGGGAGGGGTGTTATGTAGTGTAGTTTCACCCTGGGCCAACAGGGGGATACTGTATATAGTTTTCACTCAGGTCTGTAGATAGTTTTCACTCAGGTCCGCGGCAGTTAGTTTAGGCGGGAACTCTGAGCTGTTGTGGTTACAATGTTGACAGCCGGCTGCCTATAAATACAGGCCGGCTGAGCTGCTCGCAGTCAGTTCTATTCCAGCTTATCTTAATAAAGAGCTTCTTGAAGAAATCGCTGTGCCGGCTGCTATGTCAACCCACTATCTAACAGGAGGCATTGGTTATTGCCAAAAATCTATCTGCTGTATCTGATTTAGGATGGTCCAATTTGCTTCCTTTATTTGCAAGTAAAAAGGTATAGGGACCCCTGACTGTTAGGTCCAATCGCGGACGACTCTGGGGTTGCGGCGCTCATCTTGCTTTATTGGCCGAGGGAGCCGGCGTACAGCTTCCGGGTCATGTGGCCAGCATGACTAAGCCACTTCTGGCGAACCAGAGCAGCGCACGGAGACGCCGTTTACCTTCCCGCCGGAGCTGTACCTATTTATCTACTTGCACTTTGACGTGCTTTCGAACTGCTAGGTGGGCAGGAGCAGGGACCGAGCAACGGGAGCTCATCCCGTCACGGGGATTCGAACCGCCGACCCTCTGATCGGCAAGCCCTAGGCCCTGTGGTGCAAGTATCTGCTTTAATTACAGGTTCCAAATATTTTGGCATGTGAGTACTTTACTCAGCCCAGTTTTACAGTGGGGTTAGTAGACTAGACCTGCGGTATAAATTACCTGTGACCTATATATGTGCTTATTTTGCCCACAGTAATGCTGGCCAGATTTTTCAAGCATAACAAACAAAATGAGCATCAGTCTGAGTGAGCCTTAGGCTTGTAGACCCCTCCTTCCCTCCCTCCTAATGCATGCTGTAAGGGATTGAAACATCCACTCTCACTTTAAAATAAAAGCTGCAGTTTCCTGTTATGTTTGAGCCAGGAAAACTGTGGTTTATTCTGATGCTGGTTTGTTAAAACAAGCCATGGCCGTCCCTGGGTCGGCTCAAACTACCAACCTTCTGATTAACAGCAAGACACACTGATCCATTGTGCCACTGGGACCTTCTCATTGTACACATTCACCAGGCCTCATGCACATAAGCTTTCCACAAAGAGGGAATTATGCACATTTCTTGGTCAATATGCATAATCTCCAGCAGACCTTGGGGAACGTCCATGTATCAACTGAATTTTATGAGTTCTCCAGTTATTATGCATAATCCCAAACAGGCCTTAGGGAATGTGCGTATCTCCACTTTATCTTGTACATCCTCCAGCCATTATGTATAATTCCCCAAAGGGCCTAGGGCAATGTGCATATCTTGACTGCAATCTGTACATACTCCAGGCAATACAGTAGGCATGTTCTCAGGGCACTATGCATAGTTTCTAAGAAACACACCCACCCCTTTTTTGTTCATAAAAGTGTAATCTGTGCTCCCTGGGCTTCTTCCCACAGCCTATTCTCATATGGCCCACAGTATGGCTTCTCACTGATCAGCTAAGCAGCAGAAAAAAGGAGGGGGGGCTCCAAATAAAGTGGTTTTCTGCCCTCCAGCCATTTCACCACTCCCAGCTCGTCTTCATTTAGCTGAGCAGCATAAGGTGAACTGGAGGAACAGAAAAGTTTAAACCTCCCCACACCACCACCACCACCACCACATACACACAAGTTTAATAGTGGCAACATTGGGTCCATCAAATTTGCAGTATCGAAAATATTATGTGAAATTTGCCTCTGATTCTGAAACAAAGTCCAGTTTTGAAACCTTAATGCTGTATCTGTGTGGTCAATTGGAATTTATTTAGTGGAAAAACCATTCTTGCCTGTAAACTTGGCATGACCAAGGTAAGATATTGTAGAGCCCTTTTTGGGAATGTTTAGGGTATTCAGTGTTCACTGGTTGTGAACTGCAACAAGGTACAATCATTTGCCATTCCTTAGGAAGCTTCTTCTCTACGCCTGCCTCTCTTCATGAAGATGCAACTTATAGAATTTCCACTTCTCAATCCTTTCATCTGCTATAGACAAGTTACCGTACTTCCCTTTCCTGTCTTCTCTTCTTGGAGGTCCCACTAATTATTTGCCCTGATTTCATCAACACCACAACTATATTCCAACCTCTGAAAAGCTACTTCCTACAGGAAGCATTATTCTAAAATATGTGATTCTATGTTTTGCATCACCTTGATATTTTATGCGCGTGGGCAGTATATAAATACTTCTATAGATAAAAATGACATACAGTAAATAAATTTGATAGCATAAAGAAGTACCTTGCAAGGTTTAGCATGAGTTCCCTCTGTTATCTGCTGCCTTTTAAAGTGTGCTTTGAATTGATGCTCTAGATGTTTCAGGTTTGCTTAAGCGACTTTTTGAAGATTTTTTTCATTTACAATAGAGCAATACATTAATCACTCATTTCAAATGTAACCATCAATTCTCACTGACATACTTTTTTTCCAGAGTCACCAGAATTCACACTGCACATTTGAATCACCTTGTCTCACACTTATTTGTCCATAGGCTGCCAGCAGAAGTATGCGTTACTTATCTTTACCCTTTGGTAACGCCCAAGCAACCAGAAGAGATGATGATGATCTAACAGGTAATTCTCTTTGATCAAAAGAACACAGGAAAAATGCCGAATTGCTGCCAGTTCACACTGTTTATGAATTTGCAAATAGCTATAAAACACACAATGGGACGCGGGTGGCACTGTGGGTAAAAGCCTCAGCGCCTAGGACTTGCCGATCGCATGGTCAGTGGTTCGAATCCCCGCGGCGGAGTTCGCTCCCATCGCTCGGTCCCAGCGCCTGCCAACCTAGCAGTTCGAAAGCACCCCTGGGTGCAAGTAGATAAATAGGGACCGCTTACTAGCGGGAAGGTAAACAGCGTTCCGTGTGCTGTGCTGGCTCGCCAGATGCAGCTTGTCACGCTGGCCACGTGACCCGGAAGTGTCTGCGGACAGCGCTGGCTCCTGGCCTATAGAGTGAGATGAGTGCACAACCCTAGAGTCTGTCAAGACTGGCCTGTACGGGCAGGGGTACCTTTACCTTTACCTTATAAAACACACATTCCCGCTAAGTGGAAGTTGGGACAAAGGATGGATGAAACAGTGTCTACCAGAATATTTGTTTTCCCTTGGAGAGACACACTCATCCTTTGCGATGACATTGTTGTTGTTTAGTCGTGTCCGACTCTTCGTGACCCCATGGACCAGAGCACGCCAGGCACTCCTGTCTTCCACTGCCTCCCGCAGTTTGGTCAGACTCATGTTTGTAGCTTCGAGAACACTGTCCAACCATCTCGTCCTCTTCTTCTTGTGCCCTCAACCTTTCCCAACATCAGGGTCTTTTTCAGGGAGTCTTCTCTTCTCATGAGGTGGCCAAAGTATTGGAGCCTCAGCTTCAGGATCTGTCCTTCCTTTGAGTACTCAGGGCTGATTTCCTTGAGAATGGATAGGTTTGATCTTCTTGCAGTCCATGGGACTCTCAAGAGTCTCTTGCAGACCATAATTCAAAAGCATCAATTCTTTGGTGATCAGCCTTCTTTATGGTCCAGCTCTCACTTCCATACATCACTACTGGGAAAACCATGACTTTAACTATACAGACCTTTGTTGGTAAGGTGATGTCTCTGCTTTTTAAGATGCTGTCTAGGTTTGCCATTGCCTTTCTCCCAAGGAGCAGGCGTCTTTTAATTTCGTGACTGCTGTCACCATCTGCAGTGATCATGGAGCCTCCATTTTTCCCCCTTCTATTTGCCAGGAGGTGATGGGCCCAGTGGCCATGATCTTCGTGTTTTTGATGTTGAGCTTCAGACCATATTTTGCGCTCTCCTCTTTCACCCTCATTAAAAGGTTCTTTAATTCCTCCTCACTTTCTGCCATCAAGGTTGTGTCATCTGCATATCTGAACGATGACATTTCTGTAAAGATATCACAAATAATAGTAAACAGGACTGATTATTTTTTTACTTAGTCCTTTGACCAAACAAGATTGGAGATAGGAATGCCGCCATTTGCAAAGGTTAAAAAATGCAGAAACCAACAGCACCTTGGGCAAAAAGGAAGCAGTTGGGCTGGGCTCAGTTCTGTAGCAGGTGTTCCCCTGGTGTTGCAGATGTCATTTGGGGTGGCCCAGTGCTTGTTTTGGGGTGCGCAGCTGCAGACTCATTCATTTATGGCAACTGAGGCCATTACTGTCATGGGGCAGTGCGTTTGACAGTGTCTAGTGTAAAACAAACAAACAAAAACAAAACAGCGGCGGGCCAGGCTCAAGGCTAAGGAATGTCTTAGGGGACATTCTCCCAGTGATGTGAATGTTTCATTTGTGGTGGCTCAGTGCTTATTTTGTAGTGCACAGCTACAGATCCCTAATTCATAACTATGGCCTGGCATCCATTAATGTGCCTTGTGCAAAACCAAGACTTTTCATTCCGGAGAATAATGATGCATCTTAAAAGAAAGTGTGCTGGTGGTCGAGAGTATGTGGGGTATTGCAATTAATATTTTGTGGTGATGATGATGATGATGATGATAATTTATTATTGATACCCCACCCATCTAGCTGGGTTTCCCCAGACACTGTTGGCTTCCAACAAAATGTTAAAAATCAGTCATTAAAAACTTCCTGATACAGGGCTGCCTTCAAATGTCTTCTAAAAGTCAGATAGTTGTTTATTTCCTTGACGTCTGATAGGAGGGCCACTACTGAGAAGGCCCTCTGCCTGGTTCCCTGTAACTTCTCACAGTGAGGGAACTGCCAGAAGGCCCTCGGCACTGGACCTCAGTGTCTGGGCTGAACGATGGAGGTGGAGACACTCCTGTAGGATCTAAGAAACTATTTAAGCCATATGCACATCCTGGCTCTTGTGCTATGTCTGAAACAGTCTTCAGCCTTTTTCGACAAGAACCCACACATACACATCTTAAGGAACCAATTTATTTATTTTTAGTCACATGTATGGTTGCAATGCTGGGGGTGTGTGGCTGACTTTAGAGTAGGTTGTGACACCATCTATAAGATTGTATCTAACATGCTCACCCAATGAACTCATTTTTTTATAATTAATAGTTCGAAGCATGATTTGGAAAAAGAGAGGTAAAGGTGTAAGTAGCCACAAATGCTTTCAAGCCCTAAAGCACCCAATGTGTGCCAAAGGGTCTGTGCTTCTTTATGGGACTGTATTATGGTCATATGATGCTGATGAAAGACTTGCCCTCTGCAACCTAAGGCTTATCAAAGGCCCCTGAAGCTAAAATGCTTTGGTCTTGGGTCTTTTAAACCCTGGTGCCCCGAAACCTATCCTATTTTCCGACACAGGATAATTAGAGACTTGCCTAACTTGGATTTTTTAGTCTTGCATCATTTAGTTGTGCCAAAAATAGTGAGCAGAAATTGCAATATAAAAGAATATAGGTGGCAACGGAGCCATGTAAGCTGTGTAGCCACAGGAAAGGGGGTCGAAGATCTGGTGAACTAAAAGAAAAATGCTGAGGTGGGTGTTGGTGAGATAATTTGGAGGAGAGAAGGATAAGTGGAAGCAGGGGCAGGAAGGGGAGCATGGCAAATAAGTTGGGCTGGCATTTCTCATAAAGTATATGCTTGCAGGCATTGCTTTTTTTCCGGGGAAATGCAAGGGTATGCATACCCTTAAGCATTTTGTGCATCTTTGTACTTTTGTCCATTTACTGTATTTATTTTCCCCAATTTGAACTATAAAATGGTGATTTTGTTGAGTCAAAATGAGAGTACCCCTAAACATTTTTTTTGGGGGGAAAGCACCTCTCATAGGAATGGGAATGGCATTAGAAAAATGAGGTGAAGAAGAGATCAAGTAGTCTAGAAACAGTTCTGATTTTTGTACAGTGAATATGCTTTTCCCTAGTCATGAGGGCTATAGCCTTGCAGGTCTAAAACCCAGGCCTTGCCTTTGCATAATCTATGAAATGGCCATAATTCTCCAAATATTGACCTTGACCTACCCAGATTCGCAGAAGATGTAAATCTCTAACAATTCAGTCCTCTGCATGTTGCCTTAAGTCCCATTAGGTTCAATGAAATGTACTCCTCTTCCGAGGGGGGGGGGGAGTGTAAAAAAAAATGAGGCACAGGTACTTGTATCATGATAGAAGTGCTGTGAGTGTCAGCACAAAATGGCTGCCAGGAGCAGCAAAAAAGAACAAAAGATTATGTACTGGTAAGAACCACCACAAAACAGCACTGCTTCTAGGGCATCAAAGAAGCGTTTCAGTTAAACGCACTGTAAATTTAAACAGGGAAACCAGGTAGAGAAAAACGGGACTCCACAGCGCCTTCTGGTGGTACAATGTTATATCGCATATACAACATATACAAATCGCTTTTTCTTTGCCAATCTAGCTGAGTCCTAGTTAAGCATGTATAGGATTGCAGTGCAAGCACAGCACGTTGAGCAAATGCCCTCAGAGAGAACAAGTTCCCATATTACGTTGTGTTATGCCCATTTATCAACAATCTCTTTGTGTCTGAAAGGAGAAGGAGGTGAAGAAGGAGGTGGAAATGTAGGGGCTGAACCCCACTGATATTATTCACTTGTTTCTGAATCCAGGGGACTGTAGCAGCGACTCCGAGTCTGTGTTCATCAGGCTCAATTCAGAACCTCGGCCAGGGTCACAGCGAAGAAAGTGGCAACAGCGGGAATCACTTCAGATGAAGCAGCTGCATTCAAGAGTCGAGCCAGCAGGTTTTACAGGTCAGAGAAGAAGAACAAATGAATGGATTGAAAGCGCCAGAATACAAAGGCCACTGTTAGGGTCGAAACCTCAGCTTACTGCAGTGCTTGAAACCGATATTATTCAGGAACTTGAGTCAGAGGACGAAGGGAACAGGGCATCGATACCATCAGCGTCTTCTAACAAATGGACAGCAGAACCCAAAGGTGATTTTTGTGGGCGAAAAAGCCACTTTACTAGAAGAAAAGAGTGATTCTTCTTCTTCATGGAGCATAACTGCCGTTTGGGTAATGGTGCAATTTGTTTTGGAATTTGATTAAAAAACACACCCTCTGAACTCATCCTGATTCCAGCTTACGGATGGAAGAGGTCAGTGCATAACAAAATGTGTGAGACCTGATTGGCAACAAGGTATACATTGCCGGCACTGAAATCTGCAGGAAGTTTTGGTTGTTCATGCGGAAGTCTCATTATAAAATTAATTTACGTTTCCACTCTTGGAAAACCCAGCCGTTGTAAATGTCCACAATGAACAGAGAAAGCTGGATAGGTGGTGTTAACTGAAGTATTGGCAAGGGTTTCAGTAATGCAAATAATCACTGGGAGTTGGCTTTAGGTGTGATTCTACACACAGTGCTATGAAATGGGCTTGGTCACGTGCTCAGGGCCTTTTCCTCGGGGAAAGGTAGGGAAGAGGTGCAGGGGGGCAAGAAAGAGCTGTGTTTTGCCAGCTGGGTGGTACCCAAAGAAGCAGGAGGGCCAGAAGGCAAGTGGGATGGCCAGAAAAATGAGACAGGCAGGTTGGAGGGGGCTGCCAATTCATCACTCCCATGCACCCGCAAAAATGGTCTCATTCTACCTCATGGTTGGTGCAAGCGCAATGATTTGCTTATATAATAATAATAATAATAATAATAATAATAAATATTATTTGTACCCTGCCCATCTGGCTGGGTTTCCCCAGCCACTCTGGGCGGCTTCCAACAAAGATTAAAAATACATCAAAATGTCACACATAAAAAACTTCCCTGAACAGAGCTGCCTTCAGATGTCTTCTGAATGTCAGGTAGTTGTTTATCTCTTTGACATCTGGTGGGAGGGTGTTCCACAGGGCGGGTGCCACTACCGAGAAGACCCACTGCCTGGTTCCCTGTAGCTTTGCTTCTCGCAGTGAGGGAACCACCAGAAGGGCCTCCGAGCTGGACCTCAGCGTCTGGGCAGAACAATGGGAGTGGCTGCCTTGTAAAGAATACAGCATGCACAGGCCTTACTTTGGAAGCCATGAGGATCGAGGGGCACCTCAGCTTCTGCAACCTGATTCCGATATATTTCTTTCCCTTCACGGAGGCCCACTTATAGGCCCACTTATTAGTCTCCCTGTTTTCCAGAGACAACAGTCCTGGAATTACGAAAGCCACCTTCTGATTTGATTCCGGAATGTCCCTATTTCCTCCGCCGGTGCCACCACCACTGAGCTCGGGGAGGAGGATGAGTCAACAGTCAACACTTGTCCTGAGCAGTGGCAGCAGCAGTGGCAGCTGCGAGGGAGCACCCTGTAGCCTCTGCATGGTCTCTCCATGGCCACTGCTGCTGGCCTCTTCTCTCAGGCAGCTTGTAGCGGCTGCTGGAGAGTGGGCGAGGAAGAGAGGCTGCCATGGCAAGGGCCTGCCCCATGTGATGTGCGGGCTCTGAGGGGTAGGCCGAGGGCAGAGCCATCCTGGGTTGGAAGAAAGAGTCTTGATTTTCATTTTCATTTTTTAAGCTCTGTGGGTCTGCATCTATTCTTGCTCCTTTCTAAAACGTATTTATTGGCGTGTTTCTCTTTTTGTAAATCGACCAAAGAATAAAATAAGATAACATTGAGATTCAGGGTTTTTCTCAGGACGGTGGGGGGCATGTGTGCTGTCTCCTGTTGCCGTAGAGGTGTTGGCACTCACCCTTCTTCTCTGTGGGAGTGGGGACAAATAAAAATGGTGTGTGTGTATGTGTGTGTTTGTGTGTGTCAAGGAATGACTGAGAAATGTCCCTATTTTCATCTGAGGAATGTAGGAGGATATGTGTTTGCCAACGTTTGGGGCCCTGCGTGTTCAGTGCTGCCACTCTTGTGAAATCATCCTTTTTTGCTGAACTTATTTCAGTTGTACCTAATGATTTGTGTAGCCCATAAGCCACAATTTTTCACTAGGGCTGTTTGCAAAAAAGAAGGAGAAACTCTCAAGTAGAACCTGTCAGTTTGCAGTCTATCTGCCTACCCCTGCTTTGCAGAATGGTTAGTGTAATTGTTAATCATGCATAGAAAATTAGACTCATACCCGTTGTGCAAATAATGGATTAACTATTCATTGTTGCTTAGTGTGGCTGTACACATACTACTTCAGATCTGCCTCTCAGAGGCAAACCACACATTTTGAATGATTTCAGGGGCATATGCCAGCCAGAGGTTTTGGCCAGACTACAGTATGAAGCATAATTCATAGTCAGGCCAAGTCAGGTGTTCTGTTAAATTACTTCTTGTTCAGACTAGGCCTGGAATGCAATCCGATTGTATCACGGAAGTCATGATATGTGGAGTGGTTTCTTATGGTTGGTTCATTATGCTAACAGCAGCAGCAGCATGCAAGTTTTAAAATCAAGGGTGATTTGCTCATGCAGATACGGGAACCCTACACAGCCTTTGAGAACCACTGGGTCAAATTCAGAAACGCATTCCAAGATTGGCGCCAGCAACCAAATAAATATTCCAAAAGTGAGGAGGGATTCTGGCATTTGGAGAGTATGCTGGGGCTTAACCTCATTCTACATGAAAAGGTGACGAAAGAGAAGGTGGAGCCGGTGCTGATACTGGCTGCTCCAAAACATTCTGTATACTGAGCAGCTTTGTTATCAGAAGATTTGGACTCTCAGCTTTAGAAACGCTGGAAATTGAGAGCGCCCAGTGGCCTGACACCTTGCTTTCTGCTGAGACATTTTTTCCTGATCCTTAATTGCAAATGAAACTTTTCAGTCAGTTTCACCCGTGTAAAGTTTCAAGAGTCAACACTGTGTCTTGTTTATTGTGGCCCATCCTTCTCACAGAACACTTTGTTTCTTTCAAATAGAAACAGGTGGGTGGGGAGATGATTTTGGAGCAGTATGTCAAGGTCAGTAGCAATATATAATTCTTTTGTCCCTGTATAAATTCGCACCAACTGTAACTGATTCACTAAATATTGCTAAGTGCTTTGCAAGTGGCCAAGCTGCTTTGGATTAATTTAGTAAGTAAAAGTTATTTTTCAGAATTATTATCATATGTAGAGTTATACAATGTGTCCCAGACTTGTTTTTGGAATGATACTTGTGAAGTATAAACCTCGCAATTAACAAATAGGTCTGTTAGGGGTTGTGTGTGTGTGCAGGCATCCCATTCTCTTTGTGACACTTTCTAGATGCAATTTGCCAGGGGGTGTTCAGATGCCATTGTTTTTATTACATGAGCTTACTTTGGGCTTATGCCCTCGGCATCTAAAATGTTTTGGTGGCTCAGTCCCAGCACATGGTGTGGAGAAATCTAATTATTTAATTTATTACAAATGTTTGCTTATTACTAAATAAGTTGCTTGATCAAAAAGAAAATATTCTCCACGTGGTCTGCAAACCAAGTCTGTTTTTGATTACTCAGTTCATTGCCCAAAGAACTATAGCGCTAGCACTTCCATGTACTAACATTATATTTTAAAAAATCCTTAGAACATCAGTGAATTAAGGATATGTGTATTTTATGTATGAATAAGGCATGTGATTTCAGAGAACATGATGTTTTTGAACTTTCATGAGGCATCCCAGAAGAAGCTAGACATACAGTTAAATACTTATATCCCCTTGCTTTTAGCAGGGGTGTCCTAAATTCCTCTGGATTTTTTTTCTTCCTATTATTATTTTATGATTTTAAATATGCAGAGTGCTTTGCCATTTTGTTCTCACTCATATCTTCAATACTGTGAAGCAGATCATTCGTAATCATGCTGAGATCCGTTAGGAAGCTGACTGTAGGGTTAGGAATCAGCCTCAGCTGCCTAGCATGGGAGTCTCCAGGTGAACTGTGGCTTTAACTTGTGTTTCTCAGGGTTTGTGCTGGAGCAGGCTGAATCCAGCAAATTCTCTTGTGAAACCAGGAGTGAGATGCCTGCACTTTCTCTCTCTCTCTCTCTCTCTCTCTCTCTCTCTCTCTCTCTCTCTCACACACACACACACCCATTTGACATCATCCTTTCTTTTCCCAACCCAGCAAACAGGTTACGTACCTGAAACTTCCTTTCAAGTAAAGCAGAGAAAAAAGGTTGAAACTTGAACTCTCGAGGCAGTGAAAGTGGAACAACTTGAATAGAAAGTTAATTCTGAGTTAGGCAAACATACCTCCAGGTCTGCTTTTATGAGGAGTTCGCCTCCTTTGAGATCTGTTTACAACTTATGCATTAAAGTAAAGGTTATGTGGTTGATTTAAAAAAGAAAGAAGGAATGTAACAATTGCCTTCCTGGATCAGGGCAAGATCCATCTAATATATCCTGTTTGCAGGCTTCTCATGAACATTTGGTTGGCCACTGTGATATGTAAGGTAAAGGTAAAGGACCCCTGGACTGTTAAGTCCAGTCAAAGGCGACTATGGGGTGCGGCGCTCATCTCGATTCAGGCCAAGGGAGCCGGTGTTTGTCCACAGACAGCTTTCTGGGTCATCTGGCCAGCATGACTAAACTGCTTTGGAACACCGTGATGGAAGCCAGAGTGCATGGAAACACCATTTACGTTCCCGCCACAGTAGTACCTATTTATCTACTTGCACTGGCATGCTTTCAAACTGCTAGGTTGGCAGGAGCTGGGACAGAGAAACGGGAGGTCACCCCGTCGTGGGGATTCGAACCGCCGACCTTCCGATCGGCAAGCTCAAGAGGCTCAATGGTTTAGATCACAGTGCCACCTGTGTTCCGGCCCCTGTGATAATCGGATGCTGGACAAGGAGGTCTTAACCAGCAGGTCTCTTCTTATGTTCTTAATCCTTCATTCTTCTTCCAACAACAGTCAGTCAGAAACCTATAGTTATTCAAAATCAGGGCACAAACAAGCAATGGTATTTCTCCATTGTATGACTCCGGTATCTAGAATTCAGAGATACACTGGCTTTATGGAGTTTATATATATTTTAATATCTATCAGGTGTTGAGTAGTGGGGGTACTACTACAACAAAATGTTGCAGTGTGGAGTGGTCCTGTTCAGGGTTCTAGCTAGTCTTCCATGGACACTTTCAGGATAATACATACCATGCCTCCTGCTTCCCACCCAACTCAGCCTTCTGTGGCTATTCAGTTCTTCTTTGGCTGTTTTGGTTTGTGAAGGTTTTTCCCACCATCTCCCTTAGGTTTTTGTTTCCTAAGTATATATTTTGGTACTTCTGCAAGCTTTGGGTTTCCCTCAAGCTTGCTGATACCACTACAGTCCAGCTAGGTGAGTTCCACTGTTAGAAAGAATGATCGATCTTTTTGTTCTGGTAATTTCATCCCAACAAAAAATGGATCTAAGTTATATAGGTTTTAAATACCCAGAGTTTTCTTTTCGAAAACGAAAAATAGCCTGGGACGAAACAACAACAACAACATCAACAATGGAGAAATCTGTTGATTTTTGTCACTTGGGTGCTCTTTGTTCTAACCCAGGCTTCCTTAACCTCGGCCCTCCAGATGTTTTTGGCCTACAACCCCTATGATCCCTAGCTAGCAGGATCCGTGGTCAGGGATGATGGGAATTGTAGTCTCAAAACATCTGGCAGGCTGAGGTTGAGGAAGCCTGTTCTAACCCATGTTAAAGTATTGGGATAAATAAATAAAAAGGTCCCTGGACTTTTGAAACAAAAGCAGAAACCAGGGAAACAAACCTAAATGCTCTTCTTCTGATGCAAAAACAAGTGGGTAAAATTATATCCCGGGTTCACTTTTCATTGCAGAATTTAAACAGAAGTCTACATTGTCACCTGCACTGCAGCTTTTGGACATTTTACATTGGAATTTTAGCTTGGAGTAGGAAAAAAAACCCCTTTCCAACCTGCTAATGTGGCAGAGCACGGTCCTCATATTATTTGTACTGTAGATATAGAGAGGAAGGTGGCACTTTTAAATGATCAGTTGGCTGAAATAATATTGCATGCTGCATATTTGGAGAGCTAGTGAGTCAAAGTAATCAAATGAGTCAAAGTAAACAACATTTGAGGTAATGGATTTCCTTTGAATTTTAAGAAAGGTGTCTACTCTTATCTGTGATTAACTGAGATACCATGCATCACCATATATGCTGTGCAAACAACAACCACCCAGCAGAAACTCTAATATAGGGGAAATAAAAAGAAGCACAGTACACAATAGAATTATGAAATACAAATATTTAAAATATATTTAAAATATATATATAACAGGAGTAGCAATGTGCAAAAGCAATCAAAAGCAACATAAAACAAATTATTGATTTGATGCCTGTCATCAATGTCTTTAAAGACCATCTGAAAACAGGAAGAAATGGAACCTGAGAGATCTGATCCAGGAGCATGTTCCATAGTTGTGGTGTCACCACTAAGAAGGCCCTGTCCTTAGTGCCATATTTTCAATAGAGAAAATAGAGAAATAGAGAAAATTTAGGTGTGTATTCTAGATGTGACTGCCTATTCACTTTCAGGGGTGGTGGTGGACATCAGGCTATTTTAAATAGTACCAGCATCATGATTCAGTTTATTAGCCTTTGAACATCAAGGCTATGGTTCTTTGGGGTTTATGAAAATGTAAATTTTGTGCTAACAACCGAATTGGGTTGAGTGAACACATGCATCATAGTGATGGTTCACCCACCTGCTCTCTTGTCTCTAACTTATACAAAGCAATTAGAAAAACATACCAATTTGGTCTTGTGTGTAAAGACCCTCCCTTAAATTATGGCAGGGAGCTGAAATGTATAACTGTCCTGCAGTATGATTATTCTATTATTTATCAATACCAAGTGTAATTCATCTCCTTCCTATTCATCACAAATAAGACAATTTTCTCGACACCAGTACCAATTCATAGTTCACCCTCAACTTTCAAATGTTTGAATCCAAGCCTGAGTCATCCCTTCCTTAAAAATGTAATGAAAGTAATGCACTCATTCATCCTTGGCTTCAAAATGAGAGAATACTCTGACTGATGCATTTCATATGTCTGCCTCTCGCAAAATCTAATGTGATGTTTATTCCTTGCCAGAAAGACAGATGATCGTCTAGGGGTTTGCCTTGCTCTCAGATGCTTTCTCGTGGCATACGCAGAAGAAATAGCAGGCAGGAGCGCTAAAAGTTCCTAATAGGAACCATGCATCACTGAAATTAAATTGAACGTGTCACTGGGGGGGGGGGGGAAATCACACAGACTGCAGGCAGATATCTATGCATGGAGCAACCCAAATAAAGAGATGGACTTTTTCTCTCCTACACTATCCCTTCCTATAGATTCCATTCCTATGGATTCCACCCACAGATTCCACTCTGTGGAGGCTAAAGGCAGGGATGGGATAATGTGCCACTTTTTGTACTCTCTAATCTCCACCTATAAACCCCTGAATCCTGAGCTTTCAAAAAAAAAACAACCAATTCCAACTCTCTCTCTCTCTCTCTCTCTCTCTCTCTCTCTCTCTCTCTGCAATGATTCTCATTCCATCTGTTTGTAATGGAATGTTTTTTAGTATACTCTCAAAGTGCAGCAGTGACCTCTGTTGATAACAGGTTGTAATGAACTCCAAAACCCACAAGTGGGCAATACTTTAGGACCAACCAATTTGATAGGTTTTAGACAACAACCTGTTTATTTTGCATCTCTTTTGTTGAAATTATAAACACTATATATTTGCATGTAGATCTGCAGAGAAAGCATAGCAAAACCCAGTTTAGTGGGAATTTACAGCTTAGTGGGACAGTTTAGAGCCATTCCAACCTGGGTTCAGGCCTGGCGATGGAACTGAGTCACCCTTGGTCACACAGGCGGCGAGTTTGCACCCGACAAGTTCTGTAATGGATCCTCTGTAGCTTCATATGAGTAGCATGAGTCCAAGTATCATCCCACTTTCTGTGTGCAGGGAGTGGGAGTCGATGGGAGTGGTTTTGGAGATTTCTGTTTCACACCACTTCCCTATGATTTGTTCACCTGCAAGATATTCAGACAAAATGAAACCTCCACAAGGCTTCATGGAGATTTCAGCAGATACATTCCAGAGGTTAAGTTGGTGTCAGTAGTTACCTAAACATGTGGCATCATTCCTTTCAATTTCTTTACATTAATACGTAGTATTTTTGAATTACAATATAGTCAATAAGTTCATCATCTCAGCAATGGCATCCTGCGAGGATTTCTGTGGTCAAAAGGCAACTTCCCACTTTTTCTTTCTCCCTCCCCCCCAACTAACCCATACATGACAGTATCTGAGGAGAAAATGAATGAACAGGTTAGCTGTAACTGTGTGTGTCTAAGCTACAGTTCATCCTAGAACACCCATTGCAAAAATGCCTGATTGCAATGGGTGTTCTAGGATGAGCTGTAGCTCAGACACACACAGTTACAGCTAACCTGTTCTAGGTAAAGGTAAAGGGACCCCTGACCATTAGGTCCAGTCGTGACCGACTCTGGGATTGCGGTGCTCATCTCGCTTTATTGGCTGAGGGAGCTGGCGTACAGCTTCCAGGTCATGTAGCCAGCATGACTAAGCAGCTTCTGGCGAACCAGAGCAGTGCACGGAAACGCCGTTTGCCTTTCCGCCAGAGCAGTACTTATTTATCTACTTGCACTTTGACGTGCTTTCGAACTGCTGGGTTGGCAGGAGCAGGGACCGAGCAACAGGAGCTCACCCCATTGCGGGGATTCGAACCACTGACCTTCTGATCAGCGAGTCCTAGGCTCTGTGGTTTAACCCACAGCATCACCCGTGTCCCATAACTGTCCTAACCTCCTATAAATCCACAAGGTGAGAGTTCTGGAATACTTTTTTTTTTTTTAATGACTCTCCCCATACACATGCTCCTAACTCTGACATTTACTGACTGAAGGAACGTTGAGGGTGTGGCAATAACCACGGGACTTTTTCCAATTCAGGCACAACCCACCATTATTGTGGGAATTAAAACCTCACTCGCTCTCCAATAGCAGCAGCGTATGACTGAAGGTGCCCACAATCAGCCCCAAATCCACTCCTACAAATGTCAGATCAAACAGCAACTATAAAAGGAAAGTGTGGAAAGACCCAGAGCTTTTGAAGACCTGAGCTTTCCTGCCTCAGGCCTGCATTAAACTCTGATGAATGAAAGAGATTGTGCAGCCTGCAGCCATCATCAGCAATATGATGAACCACCTGTTTTTACTGCTTGTCTTGGATTGCCTAAGCGGCATGGGAAAGTTGGCAAGCAGCCAGCAGGTCTCCTGGAGGGCACACTCGGCCCGGAGAGATTATGAGCTGTGCCGACCATATCTGCTTAGGCCGCCACCTAGTCGGGCACGGTAAAGTGAATTCAACCTCAGCAAGCCAGCAGTGAGCATACTTACTTACGGAGGGCTATGCTGAATGCGCTCACAAAGCCTGCTTTGGTCTTTGAAACCACCTTGCTCTCTAAAAGCTAGTGCTGAAGAGATTCACCTGAAAAGTTAAATGCACAGGCAGTGTGTCACTTCAAAACTACGAACTCTTGAGATTAATGAGCATGTGAGGCAGAAACTTTCACTAAGGCTTTCCTGCTTGGGCTGATTTCAAGCTTGCTGTTTTGCATGGGCATTTTATGATCTGTTTTCAGCAGGCTGTGTTTTGCCTTATCACTGAGAGATCAGTCACTTTCGGAAAATAAGGCTGAAATGAAGTGATTAACACTGCAGGGCATGGGGCAGTGTATGTTTCATTAGGATAAAGCATGTAAATTTAGAGGAGAGACCTTTACTGATTTCCCTGTGAAGCAATTTTCATTACAACTGGATAGAGAATTTTGCTTAATACATCATATGAACACTGCACTAGAAATACACAAATGTTAGTCATGAAGAAAGAGAAACAAGTATTTACTTCCAATAAGACAGTTGCCTGACTAATGGAGGCAGGCAAGATTTTGTGCAATATTTTTGCCCCCTCCCCAAAGCATGGGAGTCCAGATGGTTTGCCCCTTGCCCCAGCTGCTTTTGACTCATGATATAGTATATATCTCACAATCTCCTTAAAAGGGAGCTTTATCATTCTTCCAGCAAGAGTCCCTTGTCCCTGGTTTATATCTATAGTACAAAACAGGAAGTTCCAAAGTTCCCGCAGAAGAAAATATGAGGTGTCATGTGTTTCATTTGTGGACTTGACTGCCAGGACTCAACCTGAAAATCACCCCTTATCTGAGCACAAATGTGGCTGGTTTACAGGGATTAATATATATATATATATCTGATTCACCAAAATTTCATCAGGCAGAGGTATTGTGATCAATGATAAAGAAGGGAAGGAAAGAATAATGAATGCCCATTCGACCAGACCACCAACATTATTATTATTATTATTTTATTTTATTTTATTTTATTTTATTTTATTTTATTTTTATTATTAGCAAATGCATGACAGTAAAATGAATAGTCATATCAAGCTTGTGGTAACATTACATAATGCTAGATATCTCTTGAAAGAACTTGATGCACTTCCAAATGGGCAGCTTAGCCATACTTTGGATCAAAATGCAAATCCTTTAATTGGTTATAGGCATCAAATTTCAAAGCTATTTCTACTTGGAAACAGATTTGTGCCTCATCCCATCATAGTCCTATGACATCCAGCTTCTGGGGATCTTGCTTATTCACATAAATGGGTTAAATAGAAAAATATGTGTTTCATAGCATATAAATGCTACTGGACTGTGGGGAAACTGCAGAAGTATAGAATTATGGCTGTATGTGCCTTACTGTATTTTTATGAAAGCACAGCCTATAAACATTTCAATAAAGTTTTGCTTTTTTATTTATAGAGGCTTATCATTTTATGTTTTTAATAATTATCTTTTATGGTCAACCCAATCATGGGCTGAATAGGTTTCAAAAATAGCCATTACTTTTGCACAATCACAATATGTCCTTGACATGTTTTTCACATAGATGTACCTCCTCAGAAGGATAGGGTTTTGCCAAAACAATCCTTCAAAAAAGGATGTGAGGAATAAGTTGTAAGGTTATTTTTACATATATTATCACACTGCTCTCTCCCTGACACACAACTATTGTCCTACAATTTCCTTCAATATTGCTTTCCCCACTCAAAATAATATTCTACATGCAATATTGAGCTAAGGGACTGGAGACTGTTGTCATTTCTGGAAAGCAATCATAGCTTTCTGGTCCATTTTATGAACTTTTTCCTCCCCAGAATTCAGGGCAATTGGATAAATAATGCATATGCTTAGGCCTCACCCTTGCTAGGAAGCAAACACACAGAATAATCAGCTGTGCATTTGCTCCTAAAGACAAAGGACTCAGAATGCAGTGGCGCAATCTCCAAGATCACTTCTGTCCTCCAGTTATATCCATGAACAATGTATTCTATCGTACTGCGAACCCTACTCAAGATTAACTCCACGACTTTGACGTAGACAAATAAGATTGTGTAATGAGATATGCTCAGTCCAAGATTTCTTGTTTAACCAATTGAATTGTTTCAACACAGGAAATACAATGTTCCCCAGAAAAATGAATCTGTTCCAGCTGCTACAAATTCAACAATGTGACGTTCCCCGTTACAGATCTGTCCTGCTTCAGTAAAAGCTGTTCACAGAGACCATTTGATTTGAAATCAAATGAGGCAGTGTGCTACAATGGTTAGGGTCCATGAACATAGCCAGGGGGAGCGGGGAGGGGAAGCTGCCCCCTAAATCAATCAAAACCAATACAGATCTGAGGTTCTGCCCCCCCTCAACAAAAGTCTGCCCCCTCTAACACAAATCCTAGCTACGCCCATGTTAAGGTCCCACTCTGCAGCCCGTGGGACTCAGCTTCAAATCCCAACTGCTGAACCTTGATACTTCCTGGTCCCTTTGCCCTTTCGGTGCATATAAAAGAACCACCACAGAAGTATCATTTTTAGGGTTCCTTCCTTCCTAAGGAGCCGTAGCAGTTCAACAGGCCTTAAAGGTAAAGGGACCCCTGACCATTAGGTCCAGTCGTGAGCGACTCTGGGGTTGCGGCGCTCATCTTGCTTTATTGGCCAAGGGAGCCGGCGTACAGCTTCCAGGTCATGTGGCCAGCATGACTAAGCCGCTTCTAGCGAACCAGAGCAGTGCACGGAAACACCATTTACCTTCCCGCCAGAGTGGTACCTATTTATCTACTTGCACTTTCGAACTGTGCTTTTGAATTAGATTAAATGTGTTGTGTAGACATGCTAGGAATCAAGCAAGCATTGATTTTTCAGTGCCACATTCAGTAACCACCTCGCTGCCTTGTAAGTATTGTTTAACCAAAGTAAGATGGCCTATGCATCTTGCTACAATGGCACATCAGTTCCATCTGTGGGCAGCTGCTGAGTGTACATGCCACTTGGGGGGCAATTCTCTTTCTTGTTTAATTCTGCACTGGATTACAGTCTAGCTCAAATATATATAGTAGATGTAGCAAAAGCCTGCAAGAAGTCTACTACTGTGTATTAAACATTGTTGCCAACAATCCTTAAACTGAAATGTTTGCATAGGATTGAACTGGCTTGTGTTAAGAATGGTAAATATTGTTTACATTACTGCTGATACTTTGCCTCTTTCCAAGGGGAGTAAATTATTTGTAACACTGGCTGCATGCATGGCTGCTTCAAGGCATTTTGCTGTCTGAAGTCAAGATGACAACCCTCACCATTCCATGTACAGAAGCTGACTGCATGGAGAGCTGAATCCTACTGGTACTCCAATACTGGTGACAGGATTGCATGCTGCACTTACTTGGAACATCAGGCTAGTTTAGGGAGCTATGAGCAAGCTGGTGTGGCATATTTTTCCAACAGAAAGGAATGGCTGGATACTTCAGATGTCCACAGCCACAGTGAAGCTGCCACTGCTCCTCAGGACCTGTGGCCCAAGTCAATCATCTCACTCTGCCTTTTGTGCCTATAGTAGAAAATATCTCAGTACCTGCATTTTGCAGAGGTAAAGGCAGGTTGGGATTTCCAATCAGGAAAACGGCAGAACCAGGGAAATGGCAGAAAGGAAAGGATTAAGCAGTCCCTTTCTTTCCACAGTTGTCCACTCAATATTGCAGCCTCCTGAGCCTGGTGTTGGTTTAAAATGAAACGGGGGAAAGATAAACGCAACTGCTTCCCTAATGCAGTTTCAGTCTCCGAAATCTCCAAAGTGGGTTTTAAATATTTATGAAAATTATGCTTACATTTGGAAAACGCCCTGTTGTGCCCCAACGTGATTTCGAATGCATCCTTTACGTGGTGTATCATAATACAGAAACCCGAAGTCGTGTTTCTTAAACCAAATGAAAATAAAAACAATTCTTTTTTTATGCTACATTGTCTGATGTTGATTTTAGAGTCCAATCAATTGTGCTGCAATTTGGCATTTGCTTTTCCATTTTGAAATAACTTTTGTTTAAATATTAAGCAGGTACTTCTGTATGAGCCTAAAGGGTTATTAAACGTGGTCGAGATGTCTGTGTCGTCTCTAGTTTGGCTCTACATTGCCACATTATCTGTGATCTCCTTTTACCACACATCAGTGTTCCAAATGGGGAACATCCAACAAGTCCATTAATAAAACGCATTAGTGCCCCAAGGGGGAAAGGATGATGAATTCCTAGTTATTTCTGTGGCTAAGAAAATACATTGTGGCAATAGCCAGAACTTCAAACACACCCGCACTTCTTGGGCGTGAGGTTTTCTATTCATTCAGTGGAATGTTGCTACAGTCCTCGAATCCACATAGAATCTACATGCCTAGGAGGCTTGCCTTCACAAGGGTGTGGGCTGATGGTCATGAGACAATTGTCATGAGAACAAGTACTCAGGGTGAGGCAAGTGACTGTTTCAAATGGAGAGGGAGAGGTTTTTTATTTATTTATGTGCCTTTATTAATGTTGTGCTGTCACACACTGTCATTTAATCATTAATTATGAGTTGTTTTTTAATTGGAATTTGTTGTTTCCTACTTTTGAGTGTTCAAATCACACATTATCTTGTTACAACTCTTAGAACAACTCTGAAGGGCAGGAACCATTTTAAAGATGTGGAGCTGGGTGTTAGAATAAGAGCTTGCCTTAATACCACCCAGCAAATTCACTGCTAAAATCTGGGGCTTCCTGATTTGTCTCACAGCCCATTCAGCAGCTCTTATTATATTATTTGCCACAAAGAGTTAATTGGCCACAGAAACAACATGATAGCCTGTCTGTGTACAAAGCTTAATGGGTAGCCTAATATTCTTCCATAAGTGGCAACTCCATATCAGTTTTTCTAAAAGATCAAAATAAATAAAAATCCCTGAATAATTGAGTGCCGTGATAGAAAAAGACCTGATTCCACAGGACAATTCCAGTGCTTCTAATTAATCAGAGTAATCCAACCTGAATTATCCAGGATATGAGAAGCTTGGCTTCCTAGTATCTAATTCTGAACTGACACAAAACTATGTGCACCTAGTCATGGATATTATTGGAAGCAGAATTCTATTTATTCACCCCGGGGTTGGCAGCATCCAAGACATCAACACTAATATGATCGTAAGTGCAAACAAGTGCAAAGCTCTCAAGGGAGTCAGTGACATGTCCTTTCCAAGGGCTTTTGAAATATTAAGCTTGAGATATGTGTGTGCATGAATGCTGCTGAGTGAGAGATCCATAGCTCACTCATAAAGCCCATGATTTTCAATGCAAAGCACCCCATGTTCAATTTCCACCATCTCAAAGCATAGGGCTGGGAAAGAGTCCCTGTCTGACATCCTGGGCAGCCATTGCTAACCATCCTTGGGTTGGATGGACGATGTTCTGGCTCTACAAGGTATCTTCCTACATTCCTATGAACATCTGACCTTCTAGCTGTTGCTGGACTACAACTCCCATCATCCCTGACCACTGACCACACTCCCTGATGGGCTGATGGGACCTAGAGTCCAACAACATCTGGCAAAATGCAGCTTCTCCACAGCCTACAGAGGGGCTAGCCTTCTTATTCTGTTGCAGCAAGAATAGCCATGGTTGTTAACACTTACGGTGGCACAAGCTTTGGTGGGCTGTCAATCACTTCATAGAATCGTAGAGTTGGAAGGGACTCCAAGCGTCATCTAGTCCAACCCCCTGCAATGCAGGAATGTCAGCTAAAACATTCATGCCATCCAACCTCTGCTTAAAAACCTCCATGGAAGCAGAGCTCGCAATCTCCTGAGGGAGTCCATTCCACTGTTGAACAGCTCTTGCTGTCAGAAAGTTCTTCCAAACGTTCAGTCAGAATCTCCTTTCTTGTAACTTGAAGCCATTGGTTCAGGTCCTAGCCTGTGGAGCAGGAGAAAACAAGCTTCCATGTGATGGCCCTTGAGATATTTGAAGATGGCTGTCATCTCTCTTCTCAGTCTCCACTTTTCCAAGCTAAACATTCCCAGCTCCTTCAACTGTTCCTCATAAGGTCTGGTTTCCAGACCCTTGATCATCTTGGCTGCCCTTCCTCTGCATATGTCCCAGCTTGTCAACATCCTTCTTAAATTGTGGTGCCCAGAATTGGACACAGTACTCCAGGTGGGGTCTGACCAAGGCAGAATGGAGTGGTACTATGACTTCCCTTGATCTGGACACTAAACTTCTGTTGATGCAGCCTAGAATAGCATTAGCTTTTTTTTGCTGCTGCATCACACTGCTGACTGGTAGGATGCGAGTGGCACTGAGTCTCTTGGGCTTGCTGATCAGAAGGCAGTTGCTCTGTCCCAGCTCCTGCCAACCTAGCAGTTTGAAAGCATGCCAGTGCAAAGAAAGAAAGATGTTAATTGATTAAGTTAATTTTATTGGAAATTAGCACAGGTATTGGAAAACTGCTACAATGAGCTACGTACATGGAAACACAGCTTGAGTAATTTGAGGAAGTCATTTATTTAATAAAGGTTATAAAATACGATTATAACAGGCGGGATAAATGTTTGTATGTTTGTTTGTTATATTGTAATGTTTTTTCTTTTATGTTGCTTATGCTTGTTATAAAATTGGAAAATTAATAAAAGAAATGGAAAAAAGAAGAAAAGAAAGCATGCCAGTGCAAGTAGATAAATAGGTACCGCTGTGGTGGGAAGGTAAACGGTGTTTCCATGCGCTCTGGTTTCTGTCATGGTTTTCCGTTGTGCCAGAAGCGCATGCTGGCCACATGACCCGGAAAGCTGTCTGTGCACAAATGCGGCTCCCTCGGCCTAAAGCGAGATGAGCGCGGCACTGCATATTCGCCTTTGACTGGACTTAACCGTCCAGGGGTCCTTTTGCATCAAGTAAGCAAGGGGTTTCTCTTTCAATGTCACAGATCTGCATGCTTTTACTGGCACAAAGCTGCCAGCATTTAATGGGCAAAGCTGAGGAATCGCTTGTCGCAGCCCAACGCACCAGAGGGACTGTCCCAGCCGACTAGGCGCCAGTATCCAGGTAAGCTTAGCTCCAGGAAATCTCCAGTTCTCGAGATGGGGAGTCTGCGCGGGCTTTCCTCGCTGTCGTGCCTGCTCCTCACACCTCAGGTAGTTTGCCTGTCTCCCCCTTCCCCAAGAAACGGCAACTGAGGGAGGGGGTGACGTCCCGGGCGCTCCATTCCCCCGCCCCCTCCCTTCGCCCCAGAGATTTGGCGCGCGCCGGGAAGCAGCAGCGGCCGCCGGTGTGTTTCCGACCGGCTGGGCGGGCGCGTGTCTATTTGCAGCCCTGCCTGTGCCTCGTGTGGGTGACCTTCGGTGAACCCGAGGCGGGTCTGCCGGCGGCACCACCTGTCCCGGCTGAGGGAGGGGAAAGAGAGCGGAACACTCTGAGGCAAAGCTGCCCGGCCCTCCTTCTCCTCCTAGCGCCGGAGCAACCAGCCTCGCGCGCGCCCTGCCGAGCACTGAAAAGCGCCTGGCGAGGCGACACGGGTTGGGCGAGGCGGACCCTCGAGAAAGGGGCGGGGCCGGCAAGCAGCAGGTGCGCGCGAGCTGCCCGCCTCCCGGCCGCGTGACGCCTGTCTCCCCCTGCAGGCGGCGAGCGCAGGACCCCCCGACGCCCCACAGCGCCGCCGACCATGGCGCAGCTGAGGCGAGCGGGCAGCCGCGCGCTCCTCCGCTCCCTTTCCTAGCCGCGCCTGAGGGAGGGAAAGCGGCGGCAGCTCCCCGAGATGGGCGCTTCTCGGGGCCCCCGCCGGCCGGGCCCCTGGCTGGCGCTGCTGGCTTGGCTTCTGCTGCTTTTGCCAGGCGACGTCTCCTTCGCCTTGTCGGAAAGCGGAGCGCCCGAGCCGGCGGCGATGCTGGGCGTCAGCCCCACTCCCGGGGCGGAGACCCCTGCGCCTGCGCCGCCCAGCGGGACCCCCTTCGAGGAGACCAGGCTGCACGTCTTCACCTTGGATTACCTGCACGTGAGGGTGCCCTTCGAGATCACCCTGTGGATCCTGCTGGCTTCTTTGGCCAAGATCGGTAAGGGGCGGGAGAACCCCACCAGGTCGTTTTCGAGTTTTTCTTGCTTTATTCAAGAGGGGAACAGGCATGTTGCCCCCATCCAGCTTGCGGTTGATCTCCAAGTAGCCCCCTTTTTCCAGCCTAAACCCTCTTCTGTGGGGAGACAGAATTATAGAGTTGGAAAGGGACCCAGGGGTCATCTAGTCCAACCCCCAGCAGTGCAGGAAGCTCAGCTAAAGCTGATGGCTCCCCCAACCTCTGCTTAAGAACCTCCAAAGAATCTGAATTCAGATTGAAATTCCTAGGTGTCAAAAAAGGTTATTTATGTATGCCACTACTGTGGCACCCGGTGTTTTGTTAGCCAAAAAATGGAAAACTAGTGAGGTCCCGACCAAAGAAGAATGGCAGCTTAAGTTGGCAGAATATGCACAGCTTGCAGGCTTAACATATAGAATAAGAGAACCAGAAGAACATAATGTTTAGATTGGGAAACGTTTATTGAATATATGGGCTGAAAATGCTGGCAGCATTAAGAAAAATTCAACAAGTTTTGATGGATGTAATAATGGAATACTGAATTTTGTAATAGTTTTGTAAAATAGGCAGGGATTTGTGATATGTAAAATGAACCACGGAAAGAGAAGACGGGAACTCATTGATATCTTAAGGATTGTAAAAATGAGTACTCTAAATTGTAAAACACAAATATATGCCTCCAAGGAAGGAGAGTCTACATTTGGGAAGTCAGATCGCTGCTGCTCTTTTTCTTCACGAATTGCCACAAGAAGCAGGACAAGGAGATCCTGAGTGGGGCTCAACTTTGCTGCCTCCTCCTCCGCTTCTTCTTGTGGTGAAGATGTCTTTGCGCTGCAGTTGTTATGCATAAGGGAATCAGGGTGGATGCCTGTCACTGAAGAAGCAGTGAAGTAACAGGCATCTCTTTGCTTTCCTGACCTGACAAAGGTCTAGAGTGGAGATAAACATCTCTTGGGAGGATTCCTGCATAATAACTTGATGGTGTGTGTAACCTGAAGCCTTTATGCATTTTTGCTTGCTGGTTCTGTTTGTGTTTCTTCAAACAAAATGAGAGAAAGAAAGAGAAAGGTGGAGGGTGGGGGAGGTAAAAAATATTTTGTTTTAAAATAAATTTCATTAGAGTTTATAAAGAGAAATACAAAACTTAATCTCAAATATCTTTTTTTGTCCAACATTAAGCTAAGTAGGATAAAAACACAATGAAAAGAGAGAGAGAGAGATGGAGAGATGAGAAAGAAGAAATAGGAAAGAGCTTTCAAGAGGAAATAGAATAGAAAAAGTTCAGAGATTTAAGAACTTCTGATTCATCATCTGCACGCTGTATATAAACAATAATCACTTCCTCCACTCTACTATAACACCTAACAAAACCACTTTCTATAAACAAACATTATCTTCAGCCTTCAAACCCAAATGTCGTTATTTCTTTTTCACGCAAAAAGTCTACGAGAGGTTTCCAATCTTTAGTAAACATGTTAGTTTTGCTATTCTTAATTTCAACAACCATTCATCTATTGTTGGTACTGATGAATATTTCCATCTTTGTGATATAATATGTGATTCTTCACATATGGCAGAGGGAAGGGCACGCCATCTTGCAGGGAATGTATGTGCAATATTGCATATTTCATAATCAGTAGAAATCCTTTCAGCATTTCAACAGTTTTGATATAGCCCCTTTAGTAGTCCAGTTCCAGTGTAAACCCATGTCGGCATTATTCTCTTAGTTGTGCACACTGTCCAATATCAGAATGTGTTTAATTCTCCCAATGAAATTTAAATGAGATTTAAAAGTGCATAATTTTGAATGCATCCCACAACTGTTTTAAAGTACTAAGGGTGTTGCACTTACTTGGGAATAATCTCATTGAACTGATGGAGACAGTGGTCTCACCAGGATAAGGTTTTGGGGGCAGAGATCCAGAACCTCACTCAGCAGAATGAGTGGGATGACTCTCAAAAGCTGGCTTGCTTATTTACAGTGGTACCCCGCAAGACGAATGCCTCGCAAGACGGAAAACCCGCTAGACGAAAGGGTTTTCCGTTTTGGAGGCGCTTCGCAAAACGAATTTCCCTATGGGCTTGCTTTGCAAGACGAAAGCCCATAGGGAAATCTCCGGGACAGCGGGGAAGCGCAGTGCGTCTTCCCCACTGTCCTCTGACCTCCTCCAAAGGCTGGCGGTGGGGCGGAGAGACCTCCTCCCGCCGCCAGCCTTCGGAAGCCTGCTCCAAAGCCTGGCGGTGGGGCGGAAAGACCTCCTCCCGCCGCCAGCCTTCGGAGCATCCTTCCGAAGGCTGGCGGTGGGAGGAGGTCTTTCCGCCCCACCGCCATGCTTTGGAGCAGGCTTCCGAAGGCTGGCGGTGGGGCGGAAAGACCTCCTCCCGCCACCAGCCTTCGGAAGGATGCTCCGAAGCCTGGCGGCGGGAGGAGGGCTCTCTGCCCCACCACCAGCCTTTGGAAGGCTGCTCCAAAGGCTGGCGGCAGGAGGAGGTCTTTCCGCCCCATCGCCAGCCTTCAGAAGGCTGTCCTGAAGACTTGCGGTGGGAGGAGGGTTTTCCTTCCCACCGCCAACATTCAGAATGCTGTTCTGAATGTTGGCGGTGGGGAGGAAAAACCCTCCTCCCACCGCAAGCCCCGGGAACAGAGGAGAAGCGCTGCGCCCCTTCCTCTCTGTTCCCGTACCTGTCCTGAAGGCTTGCGGTGGGGAGAAAAGCCCTTCTCTGCACCGCCAGCCTGGCAAGCGGTTTCCATAGGAACGCATTAATTGATTTTCAATGCATTCCTATGGGAAACCGTGCTTCGCAAGACGAAAAACTCGCAAGAAGAAAAAACTTGCGGAACGAATTAATTTCGTCTTGCGAGGCACCACTGTATTTATTTCACTTAGAACCAGGACTCAAGGAGGCTCATGGAAAATGAAATAAATGCAGATAAAACATAAAGGTAAAGGACCCCTGACAGTTAAGTCCAGTCACGGACGACTCTGGGGTTGTGGTGCTCATCTCACTTTACTGGCCGAGGGAGCTGACGTTTGTCCGCAGACAGTTTTTCCAGGTCATGTGGCCAGCATGACTTATCCGCTTCTGGCGAAACCAGAGCAGCGCATGAAAATGCCGTTTACCTTCCCACTGGAGCGGTACCTATTTATCTACTTGCACTGCGTGCTTTTGAACTGTTAGGTTGGCAGGAGCTGGGACCGAGCAACAGGAACTCACCCTGTCATGGGGATTTGAACCGCTGACCTTCCGATCAGCAATCCCTAGGCTCAGTGGTTTAGACCACAGCGCCACCCATGTCCCAGATAAAACATACATAGCTTAAAAATATAAGAGATTATGGTTAAAAAGTAATTATACTGTATGTGGAATTAAAGATTGAGCAGCGCTATGTAGATTCCAATAATAATAATAATAATAATAATAATAATAATAATAATAATAATAATTTCATTCTTTATATCCTGCCCATCTGGCTGGGTTTCCCCAGCCACTCTGGGCAGCTTACAGCACATAAAAATTATAAAACATCAGACACGGAAAATTTCCTGATACATGCACCTGATCAGTTTCAGTTGCTCTTCCAAAGAATTTTTATAACTACTGCATTCACTTATCATTGTAAACTATAAAAGCACAGAAGAGTCGTAAAAAGCAGTTCACAAGACACTAATGCACAAGGAAAGCTACGTTTTTAACTTTTATTCCTAGTCATCTAGGAAAGGCTGCTGTGAAATTTTGGAGCTTGCCAAAAGTCAAGGGCACTTAAGTGTCATCGTAGGATGCACTTCAGAACATAGCAACTTATGACTTCTAGTTGAATTCAGTGGTGAACTACCAATGGCTGATTCTGCTTCTGTGAACAAGAACCATAAAACTATTTGGGAGCGGTTTATTTTCTTTTTCCATTGGGTAGCTGTGTTTTCAGTTCATCAAGCTGTGTAATTATATGGGTTATATATAGAAAAGGAGAGGTATGGGTCAAATGTGAAATGTGACCTTTAGTGCCTGGGGGGGGGGAACCGTTTTGACATGGAAAAAGAAAATGAGCCATACAAGAAATACTGCAATGGGATTCACCTTTGGACAACATACTCCTAAGAATGTTTGCTCAAGACTAAATCCCATGGGGTTCAATGGGGCCAGCAGCCTAGTAAAGTGCTCTTAGGACTAAGTGCACTAAGACTGCAATCTAGAGCACATTGACTTGGGAGCAAGCCCCATTTAACACAGAGAGTTTTACCTGGATGTAGACATGGATAGGATTATGTTGTAGAAAATTTGACCAAGGTCCTTCAGAGTCTAAGAACCAGTGACTGCCTGTGAACCAACTTCTTGCTTTGTTAGGACACAAGCAATAAAAAACAACGATTGGGCCTTATAAGTCCTTGCACCCAGTTTACCCCTCCTAAACTCTCATCCTTTTGCTTAAAGTGTGTGAATTCCTATAGAAGAAACCTTCTGGCCTTAAGATGAATGCTTCTCCTTCTCTGTGTAGCCTTCAACGTGGCACACGCAACATGCTGTTGGGCAGAGGGCGCAGGATGGGAGTTATGACTGTTCAGGTGAATTGTGATGGGATGGAAGGTGAGAGTTCTGCAGGCTCCTGACCCGTCCACTACTGGCCTCTGGTTCGGTATTAGGATCTTAGTCCAGTATCTCAGTTGGTGGTACAGGAATATTAGTTGACTATTCTCTTCTGAATCTGACATTGAACTAAGGCCATGACATATTCATATCTGTGGTACAGATAGTCCCCTACTGCTGCTCAGTCTATAGTGTCCTCAAAATATTGTACCTTAGCCCAGACTTAAAATGTTGTATTTTGCAAAATATTTAAAGCCTGTCTCTCCTAGTTCCTCAGAACATTTACATTTAAAGGCCACAGTATTTGCTGGTTTTATGAATATTAACTTGATTCATATCAGTTTTATCTGTTCCTCTTGTAACATGTATTTTATTGCTTTTCTATGATTTTTACCTTGCCCGGGGGACAGGAATTGTGAAGATTGGGATAAAGCTTTCTTAAGTAGATAAATTCAGTGCAATCTTAATCATGTCTAGTCAGAAATAAGTCCTACTGATGTCAGTGGACCTCACTCAATAAGTATGGTTAAGATTTACAGCCCTTACGGTTGCTTGGGACAGGGATATCTGAAGGACCATTTCCTTCAACATTATCCTGTCCATCTGACAGTAGCTGGAGAGGCCCTGCTGTGTGTCTGAGGATTGGTTGGTGGTGGGGATCTGGCAGAGGGTCTGCAGAACTCACTGTTATGGAAGATCAGTGTTCCCTTTCTTTGTGTCCTTCAGATATAGGACCATTTTTTAAAAAAATTGACAGTCATGGTTTTGATTGGCACTTAAATTTTGTTGGTGAACATCACCCGACTGCATGGGTGTAGCAACGGGGGCAGCTGCTCTCCCATCAAGTAAAACAATAGAAATACAGTGGTACCTCAGGTTAAGTACTTAATTCATTCCGGAGGTCCGTTCTTAACCTGAAACTGTTCTTAACCTGAGGTACCACTTTAGCTAATGGCGCCTCCTGCTGCCACTGTGCCGCCGGAGCACGATTTCTGTTCTCATCCTGAAGCAAAGTTCTTAACCCAAGGTACTATTTCTGGGTTAGCGGAGTCTGTAACCTGAAGCGTATGTAACCCGAGGTACCACTGTACTTAACTAACTGACCAATCATGTTGGTTCTGGCCCTCCTAAGAAAAGTCCTACTCCTTTCCCCAACAAAAACCCTGAATACACCCATGCCCCCGATACATACTATATTATCTGGATTTTTGCTCTTGGTTTATTGTATGATGCTTTTTCTCTCAGCTGTATGTTGTTAGGTGCCTTCAGCATCCCTTCACTGAGGTGTAAATTTATACCAATAGATGCATAAGTAGATAATTTAAGGGCAGCATGGCACTGGCTTTCATTTTGTGCACAAGTTAACCATCTCTCTCTCTCTCTCTCTCTCTCTCTCTCTCTCTCTCTCTCTCTCTCTCTCCCAACCTTCCCTCTGTGCTTTCATTCTGAAGGTTTCCACCTGTACCACAAGCTACCCCACGTAGTGCCAGAGAGCTGCCTCCTTATTCTGGTTGGATTAATTCTAGGTGGAATTATGTTTGGAGTACAAGAAAAGTCCATAACGGTGATGAACAGTGACGCCTTTTTCTTGTACCTTCTGCCCCCAATTGTCCTCGATGCCGGCTACTTTATGCCAACACGCCTCTTCTTTGAGAACTCCGGCACCATTTTATGGTACGCAGTTGTAGGGACTCTTTGGAACGCATTTGGCATCGGCATTTCCCTCTTTGCCATTTGCCAGATTGAAGTATTCGGCCTGAGCGATATCACCCTGCTGCAGAGCCTGCTTTTCGGCAGCTTGATTTCAGCTGTGGATCCCGTGGCAGTGCTGGCCGTTTTTGAAAACATTCATGTCAATGAGCAACTGTACATCCTAGTTTTTGGGGAGTCGCTGTTGAATGATGCTGTAACGGTGGTAAGTCACTTTGCTTAAGTGTTCTTTGCTTAAGTGTTCTCCACACTGAGAGCCAGTGTGGTGCAGTGGTTAAGAGCAGTAGTCTCATAATCTGGGGAACCGGGTTCGAGTCTCCGCTCCTCCACATGCAGCTGCTGGGTGACCTTGGACCAGTCACACTTCTTTGAAGTCTCTCAGCCCCACTCACCTCACAGAGTGTTTGTTGTGGGGAGGGAAGGGAAAGGAGAATGTTAGCCGCTTTGAGACTCCTGAAGGGGAGTGAAAGGCGGGGTATCAAATCCAAATTCCTCCTCCTCCTCCTCCTCTTCTTCTTCTTCTTCATTGTTTTGAACTCTCCCCACTTCCCACATTTCTTTCAGCTATATAACAGAATGAAAGTGAAGAAGCTGGGGCTTTATTGTGTTTTAGGAAAAAATAATTAGAGCAGAAAAATGCCTGCGATACATGCTAATGGATTTAGTACTGGATCTTTTAAGCAATTTGTGCACTTTGTAACATTTTGGGTCATTTTAATCAGGAAGCAGAAGTGTCTTTGTGAAAGGGGCCGGAGGAGGTCTTTGGCACCGAATGAGTAATAGGGCAAGTAGGTCTGCTGATGGAATGGCTTTTGCAAACAGATGTTTCGGTTAGCACTACCTCGTTGTGAATATACAGTACCTACCTGCTTGTAGGTGGACTGAGATTGCCAGTTTATTTTATGCAGCACACTTTGCAGCCGTTACATGGGAGCAATGTTTAATCATTAACTGGATTGGTTTTCAAAAGATCATAGACTTCATCCATCTACCAATTCCCCAAGCTATCCATTTCCATATGAATGAATAATCACACCAGGAACATTGCTAGACTTTGTACTTACCTCAGGTTCCTTTTGGAAAAGTATTGCTGCACTGATGGCTTCCTGCTATAATTGTTTTAATTGCCACTTTATGGATAGTATAATGACTCGCACCTATATAAGCACATGCACACCACACAATGCATGGATTCACACACCTGAACAAGCACACATAAGAAGGGGAAGTGTGTGAATGGGTGGTAGTTGTCGCATACCTCAGGGCAGGCTCATGCAGAGCTTGTCCGAGGCCTGGGGTGGAAGTCTTGTTAAACTAAACTAAACTAAACTAAACTAAACTAAACTAAACTAAACTAAACTAAACTAAACTAAACTAAACTAAACTAAACTAAACTAAACTAAACAAGAAAAAAAGAAAAAAAGCCAGTCCCTAGCAAGTCCCCTCACCAGCCACCTTAGCTGTCCAAGGCGTGGTTTGGTCAACCTCTTCCAGCTAGCTCTTACAACCCAAGATACACAACTACTGAGAGCTCATGTGGCAGACTGAACGTTGTGAAGCATCTTGTCCACATCCTGCCACCACAGTAAGGGAAACCGCTCCTAAATAAATTTAACTAGACAGTGCACTGGACGCTGCCCTAGAACTGCCCCAATAGTGAAGTCTACTTCAGAGTGAATCTGAGTAGCTTTGCCCTTAAAGTGCTTACCGTTGGTCTCCCAAGATTTTGAAGGCCCCAGAAATCAGCTGGATTCAACAGTCTGAAGCGGTGCTGTGCTGGAAATTTCTCATACATTTTCCAGACCGTTCTCTACCAATAAGTGAGATAAGAAATTGCATCTGAGAATAATCAAAGGGAAGAGAAAACTTTGGCAAAGTTCTCAGTGGTGAGGTACAGTTTTTTGTTTGATGCAATTGTCTTAAATTTGAGATGGTCGAGGGGTGTCTTTCATTCTACAAATTATCTAACCTGCATTGCAGGGAGTTGGACTAGATGACCCTCGTGGTCCCTTACAATTCTATGATTCTAACCAGTGGTCTGCGCTCTGAGGCCTTCCTGGGTGCCCAGGCTTCAGTCAAGGCCCAGGGGAAGACATCATGAGGTAATTCCACCTATTTACCCACTCCAGCAACAAAATCCTTCCAAGCCGATCCTTTTTTCTATGTTTAACACGAAATTACCTGACCTTCTTCATGTTGCTGAGCGAAATTGCTATGGCCATGGCAATGTTCTGTATTGGAGATGATCAATTAAACCTGTTCAGTCCAGGCATCCCGTAAAATCAACACCCTGTGATGCCTTACTATGTTTCAAACCAATGTAGCATAATTCACAACATGCTAATGTGAGTCCTTCTTGACTGTACTTTCTTCAAAGTAAAAAATTAAAATAAATGAAAAGGACTAAAAAAACTTGATTCCCTTCTCGCCCATATAATGTATCTGATCTAATAATATGAAAAGCGTATTTCACCAGCCAAGCTCTGGAGATTTATGGAATATTTATAAAATGTGCTAGTATTATTCTAGGGACATAAGAGCATAAAACGAGCTGTGCAAGATAAGACCATAAATTCATCTAATCCAGCCTTCTGTTTCCTACAGTAACCAGGCAGTTGCCCTTCCCTAATGTTTGCCTGTTAGCGCTTGCTTTTTGGAAACATGCTTCTTATGGATTTGGAAGATTCCATCCAAGTATCATGACCAATAGCTGCTGACAAGCCTATCAGTGATTAATTTGATCTGAACTCTTTCTGAATACATATAAATTCATGGTTATGAATTCCATAAATTAATCAGACATAATCTTATCGGCCTGTCATCCTCCACGCTCAGTTTTCTTTCCCCCTCTTGTTACAGGCCAGGGCCGGCTCACACATGAGACAGGGTGAGGCAGCTGCCTCAGGTAGCAGAAGGCCAAGAGGTGGCGCTTCCTTAGGCATCCCATTGCCTCTGCCAGAAGCTGCCATCATTGCCACTGCTCCACAGGTGCTACCATGCAACCCAAGCAAGGGAAGCTGTGGTGGCGGCATGGCAGCATGGGTCACAGTGGTACATTCCTGTTTCACCTCAGGCAGCACAATGCGATGTGCCACCCATGTTCTAGGCAATTCCTCCACCCCCTTGATCATTTTGGGTGCCCTTTTCTCCATGTTTTCTGTTGTATCCTTTTTGAGGTGGGATCACCTCTCTCATTATGATGCATGTTTGTGTTATTTTCACTAATATATTCATTTTTTACACATTTCACCCTAATAAATGCATTTCTGTAAACACTGGATAGAGAACTACTGCTAAACTAAATTTAGATAACTGTGAATTTTGAGGATGGCTTCGTTTTGGTCCCCATATTCTTTTGGAAAGTACAAGCTTGATAAAATTGCCTTTAAAGTATGTGTATTCAAACATGCAAGGTCTACCTTCTGTGAACGAAAGTGGTACTGTCCAGGAAAAGCCTTGCTGCTTAGTTCTGCTGAGTATAAACTGGACTGATGCCTAGGTTTAATGGATATCATTTGATAGCATCAAGGAACGCCTGGGGAATTGAACAAGGAAGTGAGCTTGCTGCTTTAATGTGAGATGGGAATGCACTGCTGAGACTTCCATTTCTATCTTCTATATTGTAGATTTACATTGCATGTTAATATATTTTAAAAGAAATGCTGTTCTGGGGCTTAAATGTGGTGGCCAGTCTTTTAATTATGCAAGCGTCTTATCAAATTAAATCTGTTCAGGTGAATGCATCCTGCTGTTGCATCCTTTCCAGACTTTCTGCTTTTTCTGTGTCTCAGTTCACAGTACTGTGATTACTGCATTTTTTTTAAAGCAGCAACGTGGACATTGTTCCATGCAGTGAGCCACAGTTTACCCTACATGTAGCATGATCCCTGGGCTCATGCGCTCCTCTATCCTCTGGTGTGGTCATGAGGAGGAGATCAGAAGTGATAGCTTCTGTTTTCAGTTGACTGCATGTGGTTCATCATGTCTGAATGAGGACAAATTGTGGGTAGTTTTAACTATGGCTTGTCTGAACAAGCCAACTTCAACCATGGCTAATTATCCTGTTGGGATAAACTACAGTTAACACTAACCACAGTTTGTCCTAGTTCAGAAACTAGGTTGGGCCGGCAATATAAAAAGATGAATGGAATAAGAATCTGATGTTTGCACATTTTTCCTATATGAAGCAGCATCAAGTCAGACACATTTTAAAGCAGCTACTGTGCTGCACTGCACTGACTAGACGAAGATAATCTAGATCTATTACATCTACCTCTGATGTAATAACCTTGTATATGGCTAGAAAGAACGCAAACATACTTTGCATTATTTCAGGGCAATTGCTTGTCTAACTAATGGGATGAGTGACAGATCATTTTCACTGGGATAGTATCATGGTCTTCAGTTACATCAAACTGTACTATTGTCTAAAATTACATAGTAGCAATATTACATAAATTAAATTTTCCAATTAAAGCTACAGCGAGGATTCTAAAAGAAGTTTACTTTTTCTCTCCCTTTCATAGGTCCTGTACAACCTCTTCAAATCTTTCTGCAAGATGCGTACAATTGCGGCTGTTAGCATATTTGCTGGAATTGCTAATTTCTTTGTAGTTGGAATTGGCGGAGTTTTGATTGGAATTGTTATGGGCTTTGTAGCAGCTTTCACGACACGTTACACCCATAAAATCAGAGTGATTGAACCACTGTTTGTCTTCTTGTACAGTTACCTGGCATACATAACAGCTGAAATGTTTCATCTCTCAAGCATTATGGCGTACGTATCCATGAAAATATACTGTGCTAAGAATACCGTGGATATATTAGAAACATTAACCTTTGCTCTTATAAGACCACAGCCCAATGCTGACTCAGTGGGAGCAAGACAATGATAGAGTTTTGTTCTGCGTAGACATGCATAGAATTTCACTGTCAGTTGACTAACTTCTTGTCATCAGTCAAGATGGCAACTGGAGGGGTAGGTGCATGCCAGAGTTCAAATTCAAAGCTGGGTTTTGAGCAGCTTTTTATCCAGATCAGTACCTGAACTTCTAGTGCCTTGTTTTTACTGATAAAGCAATGCAAATTGGTCAGTGCAGGAACCTTTTTTGCTTTTGAATACAACATTTTGTATGTACTTACTTTTAAAAATCTTGCATGGAACAAGTAGAACATCCCCCCCCCCATTTACTCATGTTAAAATTTCCCATTTAATTTATTTTTCATTTTGATCCCAAGTAAAGTGACCCTAGTGAAGTGAAATTTAGAAGCACATTGAAACTTTTGCAAAGTTTAGTAGCAGGTCAACGAAACTTGATGACTGCATCCAGTGATCTAGATTTTTCCAGTCACCAGACAGAAACTGCCTTGTTTGTGCAAGGTGACTTGCATTACTGGTATAACCATGATGAAATGCAGATTGTATTATCATCAAACTTTTTTCTTTCCCTTTCCTGCTGTAAAGATGGTTTTAGATAAGTGAATATGATTGCCTTAAGTGTGCTTTACCCAACTGAAATCAATAGAATAAAATATGCCTGACTCTTTGTTTGATAACTGGGCACAGAAATAAAATAAAAATTAGGAGAGCAGTGGCATCTTCTTAAGACATATGATATTATTAAATGCTCTGAGTCTGGTGCAAATCTTGAGTAATAATGATATATTCTAGCCATTATAGCTGCAGTTCATAGTTATACTTTGACTAGCTAGCATTACAACGGTCAGATACCATACATTGGCTATGTGGCTGATCTTCAACATTCCATTGCAAACTGCAAACTCAACAATCAAGCAGAGGTTGTGTTAATGGGTGGTGATGTGATGAATTCTCCAAGAACTGCTTGGTGACTCGCTTCACATCACTGTCTTCCCCCAGTGGAGCAACCTCCATGCAGTTTACTTGACCTGCAGTCACAGTGATGTCTGTTGAGCTCTTCACACTTTAGTTGGGAACCAGAGTAGTTGTGGACCATAGGCCCATGGCTTGCAGACTCATGTGTCCTCTGCAGGTTTATGGTGCATGCAACTGTAGCTGAAACAGAAATAATTGAAAACCACATAAACTTCCTGTTTTCTACCTGTCCCCAGCAGATGTGCCTTCCACTCACTCAAAGCATTCTTTGTATCTCACCCTTTATGTTTTTTAAGTTACCTGGCTGATTTAAGTATACACCCAAAAAATGTGGCATATAAATGTAACCATATAGGTTTGCTTCTACATGGTGTTTGAAATGGCTGATTCATGTGTGAATCTAGCCTTAGTTGGCAATGGAAGACATTTGATAGGTGCGGCTGTTCAACATCATGGAAGATACCTTAGAGTTCAAAATTAAAACAGGAAGCATAGCCCTAGGTCCACCCACATAAGATATCTGTTTGAAGTTCATCCTCTGTCATGAAATGGCATCTTGTGAAGAGTGAAATCATGACACGCTGAATCCCACAACGCTGAGTAACTAAAAAGGAGACACTTAATTATAGCAGTCAGCTGGTGCCCATGGTGCACTGTGGCAGCATGTAATGTCCTTACAGAACAGCAAAGGAAACAAGCGTTTCCTTAAAGAATGATCACTTCATTTTCTGCAAGTAAATTGAAACGGAGCCTTCCCTTTAAAAAAAAGGTTAGGAACGAAGCGATGTGTGCATGTTAATTTACCATAACTCCCTGGCACTGCTTTGCAAACAGGTTTTTAAACTTCCTAGCATTTAAACATCAGTTGGTAATATGAAGTTATGCAAGAGACTTGCTGTTCAGGAACAGTGAAACAATGTCCCCTGACGCACACAGATCTCTCAGTCCCATTGAAGTCCACGCAGTTCCCTTGTATTTACTAACCCACACAATCAACCGACAGCATGATCCTATCAAATGTCTGGTTGGAAGGAAGCCCCAATGAGTTCAATTGGATGTACTCCAGCGTGTGTATAGGATTACAGCCTAAATTCTCAGAGCTCTTCCTTCCTGTTCTAGCTAAAGTTGGTTCCACCTTTCAGTCAATCGCTTTTTGAACCTCTCCATGTATTTAATGCTTCAATAGCAGCTGGATTGCTGAAATGGAAACTTAAGCAGAATTTTGCTAATCTGAGGAACCGCCTTAAAACTTTCCTGGAATAACAGGCTATGCTTTTTGCATTGGGCTGTGTAAGCTTGAATGTAAGTATTTTGGAAGCGGAATTAAAAGTTGCTTTCTTCTGCAGGATTACAGCTTGTGCTATGACCATGAGTAAATACGTGGAGGCGAATGTTTCTCAAAAGTCCTACACCACAATAAAGTACTTCATGAAGATGCTGAGCAGTGTCAGCGAGACCCTGATCTTTATTTTCATGGGCGTGTCCACAGTTGGAAAAAACCATGAGTGGAACTGGGCCTTCGTTTGCTTTACTCTCCTGTTTTGTTTGATTTGGCGTGCACTAGGTAAGAGACACTTAAAACGGTATAGATTGCACTTCAACATACTTTACACCTGAAACATGCTTATCTTTTATGGAACAGTGTGCTTGACCAAAAAAAAAGAATGAAAAGAAAGCTGCCATCAAGAGAAAAAGCAAAAACTGCTTGAAAGAAAGACATGTTCTGGACACAGAAGACTGTGGGTCAATGTTATTTCAAGTGCTAAAGTAAATCAGTCCGCCAGTCTATGTTTAGGGAAGCTTTTAATGTTTAGTAGATTATTGTATTTTAATATTCTGTTGGAAGCCGCCCACAGTGGCTGAGGAAACTCAGCCACATGGACGGGGTATTAATAATAATAATAATGATGATGATGATGTCAATTTGGTTGGCTTCTGTGCTTGGGAGTGGTGTGGTGTCTCACATTTTACCGGCAGCCCGTCTGCAACACCAAAATTCAGGGCCTCCTTCCACTTCTCAACTTCCATTCTGCATTATAGTTGCAGCACCCCTGAAGCTTTGGTTCCAGTGTGACCAAATCAGTTGGACTCCCGTAAATCCGCCTCCGTTGGTGGGAATGTTACTGTTCATTTCAGGCAGTGAAATGTTTTGAGCTGGCCCTGGTAGGGGAGCTTTTTAAAATTCCTCCTCTTGATTTAGGTTATCATGATACTTCCATTAAGAAAGTGTCCTTGGTTCAACCCCCACCAACTACAATGAGAAAAGTCTCAGTCTCTCTCTCTCTCTCTCTCTCTCTCTGTGTGTGTGTGAGAGAGAGAGAGAGAGAGAGAGAGAGAGAGTGCTGTGCAGGAAGTGGGGAGAGAAGTGGAGGGACACTCAGGTTGCTTGTGCAACAGAAGCCCTTGGGAAAATGTCACATGTAAATAAAACTTCTGCACCTCCTTTTCATATGACATAAAATGTAATATAACTTTCTTACATTTATTTTGGGAACATTATTATATTTGTCTTAATTTTAAGGCTCTGAACCATGCTTGTCTTTCTATATTTTCCTTAGGAGTTTTTGCATTGACTCAAATTATTAATGTGTTCCGGACAATTCCTATAACATTTAAGGACCAGTTTATTATTGCCTATGGAGGCCTCCGAGGAGCCATATGTTTCTCTCTTGTTTTCTTGCTTCCTTCTGCCGACTTCCCTAGAAAGAAGCTTTTCATTACTGCTGTTATTGTGGTGATATTCTTCACAGTCTTCATTCAGGTAAGAATATCCCTCTTTTGGGATGTGATTAAATAGTTATTTGCACTAAAACCTGCAAAGAGCCCAGTCAATGTTCCTATTACTTATTTTGGCCATGGGACTAATATAGTACAGTGGTACCTCGGGTTACATATGCTTCAGTTTACATACGCTTCAGGTTACAGACTCTGCTAACCCAGAAATATTACCTCGGGTTAAGAACTTTGCTTCAGGATGAGAACAGAAATCGTGCTCCGGCGGCATGGCAGCAGCAGAAGGCCCCATTAGCTAAAGTGGTGCTTCAGGTTAAGAACAGTTTCAGGTTAAGAACACACCTCCGGAACGAATTAAGTACGTAACCAGAGGTACCACTGTATTGGCACTGACAGCCTGCAAGTAGACCAGTACCAATGTCATCTGAAACTTCTACTGGAATAAGTGAATTTACTTCCAAGTGTAATTCCTTCCTCTTGTCCTCCTAATGTCTTGTATGATTATATTTTACTTGTGTAATGAATATTCTGTAATTTGGAAGAGATATCTCACAGAAGGACTTATACACAACTTAGTAAATCATATTTTGAACTAGTTAACACATCTTGTCTCCAGCTTTACAGGCAAATTGCAAAATCAGTTTTAAAAACAAAGATTGCAATTCGTGACTTGCCAGTAATATCTTCCTATATACATAAAAATGTGAGGCTGTCGTTATGCTGCAGTCCACATGGCCGCCAGTAGGAGGCCGCACCAGCTCCAGTGTGGTTGGCAGGTGACACAGGTGAACTGTTTCATGGAGGGGAGAGCTTCACAGAGCTTTTTGATAAACTGCTTTGTAAATTGGCTGTCTCCCTCTGTTAAACATGGCTGCAGCAACATGTAATGGAGAAGGGAGGTGCTTCATTCACAAAAGGTGGGCGACCTGAGAGAGGAGGGGGAGGGCAGGTTTGGCTGAGCTGCGAGGAGGTGGGTGAGGTGTAAAGGGAGAAGGGGTTGGCCAGGTATGGAGGAATCGGAACGAGCCGGGGTGGCAGCCTCTAGTCATTCATAAATTTGACCCAATGCATTTTACAGCTTGTTGACTACCAACCTCATTTTATCCGGAAATGTAGTGGCTCACAGAGAACATACTTTGCTTTTTGCCCTTTTAATACCACAGATAGAAATCTAGGAAGCTAGCTTATTCCAGAGCTGTGTATACACCACACATTTCAAGCACCTCCCATCAGAATCCTGGCCACTGTTGTTTACTCCTCATAGAGCTATAATTCTCAGCGCTCTTAACAAAATACAGTTCCCAGGATTCTTGGGGATGTGTGTGTTTACATATATGCAACCCCAGGTCAGACTGGTTCTCCACCTAGTCCGGCATGGTTTTCTGTGAAAGACAACAGATTTCTAGGGCCACGGACAGTTTTCCACAATCACCTACCACCTATATTTCTTGGGCATCTAGATTCAGACATCAGCAGTAGATCTTTACAGTCTGTGCTGCCTGGTTTCGAAAATAAGAAAAAGAAAGAAAACCAGGTACGTTTTGGGGGACTTTATTGTGCTGTTATCTGAGGCAACATGCAACTGTCCTACTGTTTCTGAACATTCATTTACCAAGTTACACGCTGAACAGAATATGAGAGTGACACAGTGGAAAGGAAATTTTAGGGCTGATGTGATTTTCATGCTTGTTTTTGTGTTTCCTGAAAACAGGGAATAACAATTCGTCCACTGGTGGAATTTCTGGATGTTAAAAGAGCAAATAAGAAGCAACCAGCTGTTAGCGAGGAAATTTATTCTCGGGTATGTTGGAGTTTTGGGTGTACAACATGTGCTGAATGTTTCTTCTTTGGTGGGAAATAATGTGCCATTTATAACAGGTGCTTGTTACATGAATTAATTCATTTTGGTACTGCATGTGTCACATACCCGTGTGTCTTTGAGTTCGTGGATACCTTTTCAGCTTGCAGTTCTGGCCTAGTGTCTCATATCACATTCCCGCCCCCCCCCCCACTGGCAATCTTAAGATAGTTACTTTAAAACACACTAGTTAGGCACAACAATTTAATTCGGTTTAACCTTTATAGCTCAGTCCCTCATGTTTGCTTGGAAGTACGTTTCAACTGAGCTCACTGGTTGTTAACTCCCAAGTAAGTATTGAAGCTCAGTTAAATTCTGCACATAATGAAAGCAGGGGTGTGATCTACTCTCTATAGACACAGCTGTGCACATGTGGCTCAGGGCAAGCTTCTTACTTCACTTCCCTCTTTCCCCTGGAGCCTGAGCTACTGGTATACCAGGATGCTGGAAAAGAGAAGTATGGCTTCTGATACATAGATGAGACACGCACATGCCACCCTTTGAAACTAACAGCTGGTTAGGTGCAGTGTGTGATAGTAAAGGTAAAAGGTAAAGGACCCCTGGATGGTTGAATCCAGTCAAAGGTGACTATGAGGTTGTGGTGCTCATCTCGCTTTCAGGATGAAGGAGCCGGCGTTTGTCCAGAGACAGCTTTCTGGGCCATGTGGCCAGCATGACTAAACACTTTGGGCACAACGGAACACCACGATGGAAACACCATTTACTTTCCTGCCACAGCACTACCTATTTATCTACTTGCACTGGCATGCTTTCGAACTGCTAGGATGGCAGGAGCTGGGACAGAGCAACAGGAGCTCACCCCGTTTCTTGGATTCGAACTGCCAACCTTCCGATCGGCAAGCCCAAGATGCTCAGTGGTTTAGACCACAGCTCCACCCGCTCCCCTGTGCAATAGTGGCCAAAGGTTAACTGGGGTGATACGGTTGCATGAATACCATACATTTAAAGTACATGACTTCCCCCAAAGACTCCTGGGAACTGTAGCTTATACGTCTCAGCACCCTTAACAGACTATAGTTCCCAGAATTCTTTGGGGTAAGCCATATGCTTTTAATGTATGGTGTGAATATAGATTTAGAGAGAAGAAAGAAATGCCATTTTCTTTCAGCCATTGTGTTCTTAGAACTGGGTCATTAGCTTACAAACGTTGAATGACTTTAAGAGAAGCTTAGATAAACAATATTTATATTGGCTGAAATTTTCCTCAGTGATTGCATGTGGCTTAAGTTTGTGGCACATACAAAAGCAAGTAATAAGTCTGTTTCCACATTTTAGTTCTTTGATCACGTGAAAGCTGGAATTGAAGATGTGTGTGGACACTGGAGTCACAACTTTTGGAGAGATAAGTAAGTAGTGTACTGAAACGTTAGTGGGGTGTGGGAAAAGTGAGAAGCCCATATTGTTTCCTCAGTTCAATAATTACATTCTGAAATCTCTCAATGATTTCTATAAAGCATTATTTTTTGTGGCTTCGTAGATGAGATGATTTTAGCAAACCTGAATACTGATATTAGTTTAAGAATTTTCACTAATCAAACTACATGAATTAAAAACCTGACTTTATTTCAAAAATCCTACATTCAAAATACAAGTGTTTGTTAATAATCATGAGGTAATCTGCTGGGACTTCGGTTTAGCTATTGGACCATTCTAGTTCAAATGTGTTGTTATGAAGTGCGTAGTTTGTGTCCAAACTTGCAGTTCTTCCATGCAAACCTGACACTCCTTTTTTTGGATCTTTTGACTTTGTGGCCCGAGTGTGTCCTGAAAGTGGTACTTCATGGAGTCAAAGAATACCACTGAGTATCATTCAAGCATCTTATCGGAATAACATGGAATTAGCATACAGTGGTACCTCGGGTTACATACGCTTCAGGTTACATACACTTCAGGTTACATACGCTTCAGGTTACAGACTCCGCTAGCCCAGAAATAGTACCTTAGGTTAAGAACTTTGCTTCAGGATGAGAACAGAAATCGTCCTCCGGCGGCGCAGCGGCTGCGGGAGGCCCCATTAGCTAAAGTGGTGCTTCAGGTTAAGAACAGTTTCAGGTTAAGAACAGACCTCTGGAACGAATTAGGTACTTAACCCGAGCTACCACTATATTTCTTAAAAAGGTGTTAATCAGGACTCGGACTTTCACAAACAGCACGGTATCAGTAGCCTTAACCCCTAATGATTCAAGCTGCCCATTCAATCAGCATCCATACAGGTATATGGGAAAGTTAGGATGTGGGAAAATTGGTCAGAGAATGTCTCTCTGTGTGTAGGGTAGCTGAGGCTAGAAGAAGCTTGTGGGCTGGACGATAGAGGCAGGGGGAAGAGAGAGGATGAGACCAAGCAGTAAGCTGCCTGGGAATGTGAAAGGGCGAGGGGCTGACTTAATACCTGAGAAAAGGTGGCTTATGGACGGGAATGAAAAGTCTGACAGCTGAGGGACTTGTGAGGAGACAGAGAGTATTTGACACCCGTCCTTTATTTCTGTGAAGCTGGAGTTCGATGGAAGGGAGATGGCTTGGAGGCCCTTCCACACCAGGAAAAATATCTAGAGGCATAAGAAAGAGAGAGACTAACAAAAGCTAATAACCCCTCTTTCCTTTCTCATTGAAGTCAGGATGGGTACTACACCTGGACTAAGAGGTTACAGTATTGGTTAGAGGTCTTGTCCAGGCTTCCTCAACCTTGGCCCTCCAGATGTTTTTGGCTACAGCTCCCATGATCCCTAGCTAGCAGGACCAGTGGTCAGGGATGCTGGAAATTGTAGTCTCAAAGCATCTGGAGGGCTGAGGTTGAGGAAGCCTGGTCTTGTCTCTTCCTGGCCTAAAAAGTGGAAGGTGAAAATTAACAGTAACTGGGACCATCCCCTTTGGTTACTTCTAAGCTGGGAATTTTCTAATTTGCCAGGCAGTTCCAAAAAGGAGCAGAGGAAGCAAAAGGATTAAGCTGGAAACTATAACAGTGGGAATAATTCAGGGGTGCTCACTGTGTGTGTCATATAGGAAGCATTTCAGAGCATGTCTTCCACCTGTCTTTTGGTTATAGCTCAGGCTGCTCCTAGTCTTGCCTGTGAGCAGATTTTTGGCTGCCATTCCCTGCACAGGCTATCCATATCAAAAACTGAAAGTTGACCTTGTAACAGTGTTTAGAAGACACTGCAGCATTTTAGAATTTAATCTGCAGCATTGCTTCCGCTCCTCACAGGTTTATAAAGTTTGACAAGAAATACTTGCGAAGGCTTCTGATTAGGGAAAGTGAGCCTAAATCAAGTATAGTTTCCCTGTACAAGAAACTTGAAATAAAGCATGCGATAGAGATGGCAGAGTGTGGAATGATAAGTACGGTACCATCGCTGGCTTCTATAAGGTAAGTTGAGGGCAGTAGGGTGCAATATCATTGCTAGTTTGAATCTTGATTAAGTTGCATTTTGAAGTGTGCATTCTACAGTTGCCAAGTCATAGCCAAAAGTGAATTAAACAGTATTTTCTACATCTAGGATTAACTAGTCTTCCAGATGGCTTGCAATAGAAGAAAAAAACAGCTTATAATAAAAAACAACAACTTATTAAAGCTAAATACAACAATGGCTGTACAATATCCAACACCAAGAATAAAACACTTTAAATGCCTGGGATTTATTACTATTATTATTATTTGGTGCTATAATTACAATAAAGTAAGTGGCATGTGAACTTCTTCAAGGAGAACATTCCATGACCAAGGTGCCACCACTGAGAAGGCCCCAAAACCTGTTGTATCTACCCATTGTATCTACAAAAGTGGAGGCACTGCAAAAAAGGCTTTTAATAATGTTATTAGTGAATGGGCAAACTCAATGAGAGTTCAGTTGGTAAATTAATCAACCAGAGCTGCAACCTCTATACCCACTTACCTGGAATAAGCCCCATTGAACTTCCTTGAACTAGTTGAAATACACAGGATTTTAGCATCAAACATCCAAGCTGTAATCCTACACACACTCAGCTGTGAGTAAAGTCCATTCAACTCAATGGATCTTGCTCCTGAGGCCCATGATTCTGCCATTTTGCTCAATACTGTCTAGCAGTAGCTTTCCTGGTTTTCAGACTGGAGTGTCACCCAGCCCTAACTGGAGATTTCAGGACTTGAATATCAGACCTACTGCAGATACCCAACCAGTAAACTACAGCCCTTCCACAAACAACCTGTCTTACTGTAATACAGAATGGCAACTGACATCTTGAAGATAGTTTTTCCTTCTAACAATTAATGCATGCTTTTTACTGTGAGGTGCCATGATATTTTTTACACTGAAATTACTTCCTGTCTGATGTTTTCAAGTTTTCAAAGCAATCTTCAGTCAGTTGACATACCCACCAGTAACAAATGTGAACAAAATTCTATCATGGTTACATTTAAAAGAACACATGGCTCAGTCCTATTTGGGATTTTGCTAGAATTCTATTTGTGTTCTTGCATATATCTTGAAATTGTCTGAAATGTAATAGCTATAGTTAGACCAGCTGGGACTTTTGGTATAGAAATTGTAAGGATAGGCCTTCTCTGCCCCCCTCCCCCGGCACCATTTATGGAGAAATGTGAGTAACAGTGAAATTCTGTATACTCAGAAGTAGCCCTGCTGAGTTCAGTGGCAATTACTTCCAGGTAGCTGTGGCCTTGGGACACGGGTGGTGCTGTGGGTTAAACCACAGAGCCTAGGACTTGCCGATCAGAAGGTTGGCGGTTCGAATCCCTGCGATGGGGTGAGCTACCGTGGCTCGGTCCCTGCTCCTTCCAACCTAGCAGTTGGAAAGCACGTCAAAGTGCAAGTAGATAAATAGGTACCGCTCCGGCGGGAAGGTAAACGGCATTTCTGTGCGCTGCTCTGGTTCGCCAGAAGCGGCTTAGTCATGCTGGCCACATGACCCGGAAGCTGTCTGCGGACAAACGCCGGCTCCCTCGGCCTATAGAGCGAGATGAGCGCCACAACCCCAGAGTTGGTCACGACTGGACGTAATGGTCAGGGGTCCCTTTACCTTTACCTAGCTGTGGCCTTATTTATAGTAGTGCAAGTTATTACATATTTTCCTTTATATTTTGTTTCACCTTCTTACAGTGAACTTAAAGAAGAAGAAGAAGAAATAAGACCTTCCTATCCTGCCAAGATGGATGATATAAGATACATTTTAACAAAAAATCTCTATCAGATACGGCAAAGAGTAAGTAGAATACAGCATTAATGGAACACCCCGTGGTGAATGTATCTAGTTTCTCAGCTGGCAATGTTTTTTCCTCCCTTAATAAAATCACCAGGATGCCATCCTAAGCAAACTTACTTGGAAGCCATTTCCATTAAAATCAGTGGGACTCGCCTCTGGGAAAATGTATTTAGGATTAGTGTATGGGAAAGCTGATAAATAAACATGGTAAAGACAAAGAAGTATGAGAAGTTGTACTCCAGGCTTTATAAAATGTCTTAAGAAGAGGAGTTTGTGATAGTTTTCTAGAACACAAAGATGTGCCACTCAACACTAGGCATGAGCATAAATTCTCAATATTCTGAGCTACACACACACACACACACACAAACACACACTTAATACATACACAGATTTAAGGTGATGTGCATAGGTAAATTTCACAGTAGCTTAAAATAGTTCCTTCTCCGCTGGTCGTTAAGAGAACCCTGTGCGGCCAACCTCTATGTAAATAGGATGTTGAAGCTTATTGTAGCTGTTAATGTTCACGATCCTATTGTTTAAGCTGGAATTGATCACCCAGGGTTTCTGATGATTAAATACAACTCCACATAATGTATTCCACTGCATTTTACAGTGGACCCTCCGGATACGAATTAAATTTGTTCCGGGGGTCCATCCGCAACCTGAAAAGTCTGAAGGCAGAGGTTCTGCTTCTGCATGCGCACGATTGAGCACTTCCACCCATGTGTGTGGCACACAGAGCGCTTTTGCGCATGCGCATGCAGCAAAACCCAGAAGTATACACTTCCGGGTTTGCCGCGTTCATAACCCGAAAGTTACGTATCCAGAGCGGTATGTAACTAGAGGGTCCACTGTACTGTGTGATAATATAGAAATGTCTAAATGGGCCATCTCTTTCACATTCCTGTTTGTACGATGCCCGTAATGGCGTCTGTCCTTAAAATCTTTATAGACCTAGATCCCATCAGAGCAGGGAATTTATATTTTTGAAGGAGAGTGAACATTTAAAAAATGAAGAATTATGTCCAATGGTTTAGTGCAAGTGAAAAGTAGCCTGTTCAGCTGATCCTTCTATCCTCCTCCTCCACCTCTTTCTTGCCATCCTTGCATCCGCTGAAAGCCTTCTCCAGAGGATTGGGGAGCCTACTGAAGAGGAGGGGGAGTCCTGTGGGGCTCCAGGGCAAGAGGGAAATCACCCAGAATGGGGTAGGGGGATATTGCAGTTGCAGTTATGAACACGACTTGCAATGCTTAAAATTCTTATTTCTTGTATGCTTTACTGTGGCGATCACACAGGGTCCCCGGACGGTTCACCGTCTATTGATCCCTGTGCCACCACTTTATTTCTCACTGCCACCACCCAGGTCCTACCTGGTACAATACTGAGTCCAGTCAGGTTTAAATTGGAACATAAACTTCTGTTTATTTATTGCAGTTTAACAAGCTGTGGTTTCATAAACGGTATCGGTCAATTACAATCATAGGGTGCCTATTCAGACCTATAACTTCCGCTACCTGCTCTCACTCACTAAACCACCTCTCAGATATTTACTTGTCTTCCTAGCTCCTAACTGTTCCTGACTCAACTTATTTTGCTACACTAACTCAACCTACCCACAGCCTCTATCCCAATTCACTCCCACTCCAACCAACCACCCAACTCCCAACAAACTCCCCTTTCGCCCATCCCAGAGCTGGTTTTATAGTCCCTCTGACTCCACCCCCCTTGTTTAACTATTTCACCTCCAGCACTCTCATATGTTAACATCACAGTAACAACCAAACAACAACCCAAGGTCCAAAGGCTGAACAAGCATTAAATTACACACCTTGGTTGCATATAATTCATTGTAAACATTCTAGTTTGAGTTTCTGTGAGATTTCTTAAAGCACTGAATTATAGCTCGTTTGCAGCCCTATACCACTCATGGCATTAATATGGCCGTTGCTTTTATTCTCATTTCAGACTCCATCATACAACAGATACAGTCTCGCTGAAGATGCAAGCGAAAAGCAGGCAAAAGAAATTTTGATTCGTCGCCGACACAGCCTGAGGGAGACCGTGAAGAGGGGCAGCAGCATGTCAAGACAGGTACTTGTATAGCACAGAACTGTTGAATTGTAGAGTTGGAAGGTACCACGGAGGTCATCCAGTCTAGCCCCTGCAATGCAGGACTCTTTTGCCCAACGTGGAGCTCAAACCCACGACCCTGAGTTAGTCTCATGCTCTACCAACTGATCCATTAGAGTTTGCTCAAGGGAGTTGAAAAAATAACGGCCCCATCACAACTCACAGTGTAATATGTATTTTACACTCTTGCACTTGTCCCCAGGTACAAAATGTGTCAGAAGTTGCCGTAATCATGCATATATTTCACTTTGCTTGTATAGAACACATTTCATGTTTCTTTCTGCAGGCGGCAGCCAAACCACCCCGTTATCTGTCACTGCCTAAAAACACTAAACTCCCCGAGAGAGTACGGAAAAGAAATCAATCTTCTTATAAAGGTAATACAGTTTCTGAGTAAAAAGAAGAGTGAATTTGGCTTTTGTTTCGTTTCGTTAATGAAGTGGTTACCTGGAAAACAAGCAAATGTGCCAGAGAGGATCGTAGGTTGTTTCCATACTTTCCAAGAGAACTGCTACTCCCTATGCAAATAGGTCCATTTCTTTCACTTGCCGAAAAGGCGCTCTTGGTGATTTTTTGTGAATTGGTGCATGCGATTGCATGTATGCTTTGTATACAGTGGTACCTCAGGTTACATACGCTTCAGGTTACAGACGCTTCAGGTTACAGACTCTGCTAACCCAGAAATAGTGCTTCTGGTTGAGAACTTTGCTTCAGGGTGAGAACAGAAATCGTGCTCTAGCGTCGCGGCAGCAGCAGGAGGCCCCATTAGCTAAAGTGGTGCTTCAGGTTAACAACAGTTTCAGCTTAAGAATGGACCTCCGGAACAAATTAAGTACTTAACCTGAGGTACCACTGTAGTATGTTTGTACAGTGGTACCTTGATTTACATACGCTTCAGGTTACAGACTCCGCTAACCCAGAAATAGTACCTCGGGTTAAGAACTTTGCTTCAGGATGAGAACAGAAATTGTGCTCCAGCGGCGCAGTGGCAGCAGGAGGCCCCATTAGCTAAAGTGGTTCTTCAGGTTAAGAACAGTTTCGGGTTAAGAACGGACCTCCGGAACGAATTAAGTACTTAACCCGAAGTACCACTGTATATACTCAAGGGATAGCATGGTAGCCATTGGGATGGCAGCTGCTTACCTGCTCAGATGAGTGACCAACAGTGGCAAGGAGCAGCAACTGCGGCTGCCTGCATTCTATCTAGAGAAAAAGGGAGAGGAAGGAAGGAGTCTCTAGCAGGGCAGTGCACCTAGCAGGAAGGGACGTTATCTGGCTAAAGCCCCAGCCCTGGAAAGGGGTATGATGGAGCCATATTTGCCTCTGCAGCACATCCCCATCCTTTAGGCCTTATATTGTAGATCTTATCTTCACAAAAACCTACCAAACTTGTTTGGCCAGGGACAAAAGCGGAACATGGGATGAAGTGGCTCTATCACTGCACTTTTAATTTTCAGGGAGGGAGAAAGAAAACTTACTGTCCTCCTCTGACTTTATAGCCCTAGGCCCGGATCCAAAGCTACTTTAGACACACCCAAAAGCTTGAACGTACTGTACCATTCTTGGCTTTCCTCCTTTGCACTGCAGATTCTCAGCCATGAACTGCTTTGGAACAGCTCCATTGTTGCCAAAGCAGTCAGGGAGGTGCCTGCTTGTAGAACCACAAGCCCAAAGGCCCAGGGTGTGAGGAGCTAGTTGTGTGATCCTTTGGATCTCAGCCATCGATTCACCACAATGTTGAGTTCCCAATAGCACTGTGTTGTGTATTCACCTGTTCCTTTCATACCCTCTGCTTTAAACACAACATCTCTTACTCAGCACACGCACGTGAAGGAAAAATAATAAACAAATAAATTGTTATGTGAACATCAGGTTCAAGCAAATGGCAACAACTTTTGAATGGTTACTGTGGTGACTAGGACACTTAGCCAGATTTTCATCAGATTCTTGCAACTGTGTCTAATGTCTTAGACTCTTAAGACCATGGGTAGGCAAACTAAGTTCCGGGGGCCAGGGCTGTCCCATTTGCCTTCTAAATCCGGCCCGCAGACAGTCTGGGAATCAGCGTGTTTTTACATGAGAAGAATGTGTGCTTTTATTTGAAATGCATCTCTGGGCTATTTGTGGGGCATAGGAATTCCTTCATTTTTTTTCTCTTTTCAAAATATAGCCCGGCCCCCCACAAGGTCTGAGGGACAGTGGACCGCCCCCTCCTGCTGAAAAAGTTTGCTGACCCCTGCTTAAGACCTTGCTTGTTAGTTACATGCCGTCGCAAAACAGCTTTTTTCATCTCAAAAATCTGTCCTAAGATGTCATGTTCTCTCTCTGGAACAGGAAAATAACGACAGTGTTGTTGTTTATCTGCCTCTTGTGATTTCCCAAGCTTCATCATTATCATCATCATTTATTTATTTATATGCCGCCCATCTGGCTGGGTTGCCCTAGCCACTCTAGGTGACTTCCAACAAATTAAAACATCAAACACAGTAAAACATCAAACACTAAAAACTTCCCTATACAATCATCACCACCCAATGTTTTCTTTGCTTTTTCTCAGACCTGAAGTTTGGCAATTCTTTTTCCTCACAATGCAATTGCAGCACCAGCCTGTCCAGTGTGGGCAGACAAATATAACATCTCAGGGCTTCTGTGCCTTTAATTTAATATCTCCTGTTTGCAGGTCTAACCTTGCAACTTCTTCTCCTGCAGAGAATTCCTTACAGATAGCTTTGAAAATTATGTAACTCTTACTTAAAAGTAAATAAGCACTCAGTTCCAATGCAACATCCATGTTTCCCAAACTTGGGTCTCCTGCTGCTGTTTTTGGACTATGATTCCCATCATCCCTGACCACTGGTCCTGCGACCTCTCACTTGAGAGGACACCAACAACTTTTCTGTCTGGATTTTCACTGTTTGAAATCTGGCAACCCTAGTATAGACAGCTTTGGGTAGGTAAGCTTGTGCAATTTTCACTACAGAGCTGGGGAATAATGTGGTACATGTCCCAAAGTTAAGTTGCGAGGGTGGTAAAAACCTCTGCAATATGTCCTTCTCCCATCATTTTTGTGTACTGAGACTGACTGTGCCCTCATGTGGTAAGACTTGGTATTAGTAGTGGCAGCATGAACTTTCGTTTTCATTACACCCCGCTCCCCCCCGCTGCGGCAAACCTTAAATTCCAAATTAAAACTTGCTGGCAAAAAATGACAGTGTAAGGATGCGTTTGGCTATGGCAGGAAGCTGGACCATAGGTAATGAAATGCACCACAGTTTTAGGAAACTAGTAATACATTACACCTGGGCACTTGCATGATTAAATACATGATGTGTGGGGAAGGATAGTGGGAACTCACTTTGTTGCTGCCCCCAATCTACATATGGGGAAGCAGACATGTGTAGGAGGGCACTTGCTTTATGCAAGTACAGTGGTACCTCAGTTACAGATGCTTCAGGTTACAGACGCTTCATGTTACAGTCTTCGCTAACCCAGAAATAATACCTTGGGTTAAGAACTTTGCTTCAGGATGAGAAAAGAAATTGTGTGGCGGTGGTGTGGTGGCAGCGGGAGGCCCCATTAGCTAAAGTGGTGCTTCAGGTTAAGAACAGTTTCAGGTTAAGAACGGACCTCCAGAATGAATTAAGTTCTTAACCTGAGGTACCACTGTATGATTTCCCCCTACCCCATGGCGTGGAACCATGATTGCACTGGAAAGCATAACTCTGCTCTCTCAATTCATATAATTGTTAACGGTGTTAGATTAACCCCCCAAACAGGGCCATCGTTACATCATGGTACTTTGCGTAGTGAAGCATTGGGCATGCTGAGATTTTGTTTTGCATATATTAATATATACTTTAATTTACAGTACCGGACGACAGCGATTCTGAATCTGACCAAAGCACAGTGCTGAATTTGAAATCCCAAGCAGGAAAAATTCTGAGAGACCAGAGGCTTCGACAGCAGCAGTGTAGGATGGAATGGAAAAACGAAACGGAGAAGAACAACAGAGAGACGGCAAGCCAGGGAAACAGAGGCTTCAGACAACCACTTTTGCCAAGGCCAGCATTTGGCGCACTGAACGAAGAAGAGTCAGCGGAAGATGAGGGACCTGCCAAACCACTCCCACCGCCTCGTTTAATCCGACAGGCTTCCAAAAGGCCTAGTGATAAATCCGAGAATAAACCATATTGAAAGCTGCTAAATGGAGCCATTAACAATGAACAGCAGTGGGAGGCACTTTAAACTGGACAGATGGAGCCATTTAAGTTCATGGGTACTGGTTGGGGATGGGAGGGAAAGAAATCATGTTATTTCACTACGTGAAAAAAACAAAAAACTCTTCACCTTCTGTGGAACCAAATAATGCAACTATTTTGTTTTATATTTTGTTTTTAAACTTCTGCGATGAAGATATGTTTTATCAGTTAGATACAGTACTTTTGAATGTAAATTGTGTTTTGTGTGTTTGCCAGTGGGAGGTTTGCAGTATAAGTTGCACTAAGAAATTGCACAATGCACTTCTTTTTAAAAGAATTCATCCTCAGAAAGCAATTCTAAGAGTGCCTGATGCACTGAAACACAATTAGGTGTTGCAAACTGTGAAACTGAACAAATGCAAGAGATTAAGGCCGCAGTACAGCCTTTTATCATTTTGCCCATGCAATATGGAAGTTGCTTCTGAAACCCAAATTCTAACACTATGTAAAGATGTAAATGGAAAAGCTTTTGTTTCTATTGCCATGCTTTTTACTGTAATAGAAAAGTGGTATGAGAATATACTGCTCTTATGCATTGTCAGAAATGCCCCTCTACTTGATAATTCCAACAACTCTTTGGATTTAGTTGTTGAAACTTATCACTTGAAATATATTAATTTATAAATATATATGCACTTTTCTGGAGCATTTTGTCATTTTTGTCTTAAACCCTCATGATTGGATAGTCACCTCAATACGCTGTTTTCAGTCCAAAATTGTTTCGTTTATTGACTTCAAAATTGAATTTGATCCTCTCAGTAGGTTTTATGGATCTGGATTTTATTTCACGGAAAATACAGTTATATTTGCTTAATAAATGAAAAGATATATATACAGAATGGCAAAGTGTGAAATGAAGCATAAACTGGATGGGGCTATGAAAAAATATGATTTTGACAAACATTTCCCAAGCAGTTCTAATAGCATAATACATCTTTATTTGGTAGTAAAATGGCTAGTTTCTTTCCTGGGTTTGTGCTGCAGTAAGTTTACGGATGCTTTGAAAGCAGAACTGCCGAAGGAATACCTAATCTCTAGTGCCATCTGTTGGAAGATACAAAACACAACTTTCTTTTCAGTTTGCTCTGTACCAACACAGAATACTTCATGTTTATACAAAAGTATCAATCATCAGCTAACAGTGATTAAAAGCTCTGTGAGAAGAGTTGATCGTTTGAAGACAGAGTCCTATACATTCTTACCTTGGAGTAAGCCCCACTGAAGATTGCAGAGTAATGTGGGTAGTTTATGCCTCGCATATCAAACTAATATTTGAGGAACCAGGCAGTGACAAAGTGAGGAAGTCCAAACTCTATACATGTGATGTAACTATTGTTTATCATTTAGTACAAAAATGTTTGTGATTTATAATGTGCCTAAACTACAAGGTTTGCCACCACCACAGGACTCTCGACACAATCACCTCAAACAGCCTTAGGAGTGGTTGGTGATGGTGTGAAACTCCAATTGATAATCCATATAGCAAGTTGTTCTACAAGTGCCCCTTTAAAATGTGGGTTTTTTGGGGGGGGTTATTGTTTTTATTTCGATTATATATTTTTGTGTTTTTATATTTTGATTTTGTTCTGTGAATCACTCTGAGACCTCCGGGTATAAGGCGGTATAATAATAATAATAATAATAATAATAATAATAATAATAATAATAATAATAATAATAATAATAATAATAATAAATAGTGTAAACACTTTACAAGTGTAAATACTCAACACATGGAAGCTGTTTGGAACAGCCTCTGTGTGGGATGTGCAATTTATAGACCAGCAATTATTTTGGCTGAAATAATGAGCAAATAGACAACAATAACTGACGACAAGCAGAAAAGGTGGACATTCTTTTCCCTTTTATTTCCAGTTACCAGCATTGTTATGTAATTCCAAGAGCTCTTAACTTTCAAGAGAACAATGCGAAGCCATTTTAAACTGCCTTCAAATGAAGTACAATGCATCCCCGAGGGATTCTTTTTACAGATGTTCTTTGTCCCGAATGCTCCACAGATACGAGAAATGATTCCTAAATGTTTATTCTGCTACATCATGTAAGTAGTTAAGATTGTTTTCTGAGCTCGCAGTTTCAAAAGAAACTTTGCAGGCCAGTTTTGAACTGTGAGCAGGTAAATGTTCATACGCACATTTCCCTAGGAATTGAGCCTCTTCCTGGACAGCACTAAAGCAAGCAAAGGTTCCTAACAACAGAATGCATCTACGCTTGGGCAGAGGTACTTAACCAGCTCCCAACTCACCACCTCTTTGCTCTGATCTCCATCTCACCACAGCTACTCTCACATGCTTTGAAATTCTAGCCTTAAATTTTATGACAAATGCAACTGGACTTTCATTTGGAGGGTGTGGAGAGTAAAAGCGGAAGGGGTGCAACCTGGAGTGCAGAAGCAGCAGGCAGAAAAAATGTTCAACATCATCCCTTGCCAACTAGCTTTTCGGGATGGTGAGGCCATCAAGGTTCATTTCCTTGCTTTTGTGTGCAATATGTAGTTAGGCCCTAAATAAATATGCTTAGAATTGCAGCCTTAGTACGGATGACAATTCTATCTTGCCTGTTTTGTAAATGCATCACATTTTTTTCTTATCTGTTTTATTAAATGAGCGCAGCCTACCAAGCGTTCTTGTTTTTGCTGCCTCCCTCAGATTGCAGTCTACAATATGCATTAATCTTAGTGGGACCAAGTTGTCCAAGCCTGTGCCAGTGCCATTTTAACTAAAAAGCAGGCCATATTTCATTATATTTCAGCTGGAGTTGATTGGACAATTGTTTCTATTTCAAGCAGCTGATCAAAGACGGATGAATACAAAACAGGGACATCCCTATCTATATATTTTTGAAGCAAGCTCCATCTACTTGTTTTCAAAAAGGCATATCGTTAGTTTAAGGATTGTGGCTCTTGAGGTTTGAGTTACATGTAATACAGATTCCAGCTTCAATGCTCTCATGTTACCATCACATTATTACACTTGGTACGAAACCAATGCTCCTGACAAACCTGACCAGGTAATTCCTCCAAGCCCCCAAACTCAACAACAAAATTGCCGTCAAGCAAGTTAAAACTCTCTTTTAAATATGTGGCCGCCGTCACAAGCCTCCTTTAAGGATGTCTGCTGCAGAGAGCAGCCTTTCCCCATTCCTGTACTATTTCAAGTATAAAGGAAACATGCATTCCTTGAAACACAACACTTCAGTAAACCATAATAAAGAGGAAATGACTTGCTTAGGATGTCCTGTAGCAAAGGAGGAGGTAGGAAACTCCTTGAAAACCCCCAATATGGACTCTTCCTGCTTTTGAGTCTTTGCTGCGGCTTTGTAAACCCCACAGCTGATGACCCTGAGTGGTAGTATTCTTCCCAAGTCGAAAGCACATTCGTCATTAAGGTCCCCTTCCCCAGTAAGTGTTCAGTGTTAGCACTGTTCCAAACCAAGATGGCACAACTAGTAGAACACCACCTTTAATAATTGCATGTTAACTAAAGATTCATTCCTCTGCAAACATATACAAGGACCACAGCCCTGAAGAGTCCAAACCTTGCCCTGCATCTTCTGGCAACGATGTGTGAGGCTTGAAGGAAGTCTGCCCCACATTTTGAGATCTAACTGGACCAAAGCAGAAATGGATAACATCTCTTCCATTCTCTGTTTTTCTTTTGGAATGACACCAGATACCTGGAGTCAGGCTCTAGTCCTATTGTCATACTTGTTTTTAAAATACCTACACCAGGATTTTAATCACAATTTAAAATTATTTGAATAGATGTAATGTTCAGCAACTTTCCCTTTGCACTACAACCAGCAAGATTTCTTATTAGCTGTGTGAATTAACGCCCCTTCACCAGCCTCAAATTTACCTGTTAAGTTTACTGGTCAGGATGAAAGATAAGGGAACTGTTCTTTCCTTGACGCTATAGTGTTTCGTTATAAAGCGTCCCAACAACAGTCCTCCTGAACCCTTAACATTTTCATGTCTCTCAGTTGTGTTGCTTTTTTAAGTAGCAGCACTAACAGCTTATCTTATTTTAACTCTGGCGCCCCTGATGACTGTGTATCGTGATTTGTTGAGGACCATGATGAGAACAGCTATAAATCCCAACAGGCCCCCGAGAATAGGGGGCCCACAAGGGCTGAACTCCTGGGCGATTCCTGACAGAAGAGGGGAAAGTATGCGGCCGATGGCTGAGACCGACTGACCGACCCCTATGAGCATACCACTGGCGTGGTCCCCCCCCAAAGTCAGCTCGAGGTCAGTAATGCAAGTACGTCCGATGGTGGTCGAAAATGCTAAAAAGGTGGAGGACAGGACCACTGCCCATACGTTCTTCGAGAAAGAATATATCATCGTGAGCACGCAGGTGAAGATGGTGGACCGCAATAAGATGGCGTAGGTGTTGTGCTTGTATAGTCTTGTAATCGGTCCGAGCAGAAAGCCGGCAGCCACTCCAAGCGCGCTGCTGTAGCTTATGAGGTAACCGGTGAGTTTAGGTTTGATCCCAAACCTCTCTTCAAGTGCCAAGACAAAATTGCTATGGTAAAGCATGACTGCGATCGACATCAGTAGCCGTACCAGGAAGACGTCCCGCAGATCGGAACGGGTAATGCTGCGAATCCTCTTCAACACAGAGACAACCTGAGCCCAAGAGGTCTGGGGGTGTGTACTGTTCCTTGTGGCTTCGCGGGATAGAGGGTCCTTCTGCAAGCTGAGCTTTGCCACTGGTAAGGGACTGCGTTTTACTGGGTTAATAATGCTCCAGTCGTTACCATGCTTTTTCTTTTCGAGCCATAGCAGAATCCAGAAAAGACCTGCAAAGGAAATTGAGGCACCTTTACAAATCAAGGCTGTGCTGCCCGTTTTCTGGAAATAACCTAGTAGCCATCAAAATGTATTACACAGGCCCAACGTAAGATGGAGCCAAACTTTGGGGGCAAAGCAGAGAAACTGTTGTGGCAACATATGCATGCCACAACCAAGCGCACACTGCTATCTTTTATATTGGAAATAAATAAATAAAATGTCCAGGAGCACCTTAGAGACCAACTAAGTTTGTTCTGGTTATAAGCTTTTGTGTGCATGCACACTTCTTCAGATTTATACCCAGAACAAACTTAGTTGGTCTCTAAGGTGCTACTGGACAATTTTTTAATTTATTTTGACTGTGTCAGACCAACACTACCTGAATCTATTACATTGGCTACAACAGAATGCTGCCTGTGGAGATCTGACAATTACTTGTAGGGCAAATGGATGTCATCTGGCCAAAATGGCACAGGGGACCAAATGGGGAGGGTCTGTGAGCAGTAGGTTCCCCATCCGTCATTGATGCAACTGTTGCAGTCGGTCAATAAATATACAAAAGACTGATAACAACAATAACATTTATATTGTAAAAGGAGGGGCATCAAGAGAAAAATATCAAGCAACATACCAGCATTCAAGATGAAGATGGAAGCACAGATGAAAGCTGTGATATAAAAGCCCCCCTCGAGCTCCGTAAGGTAGCCTCCAACAACAGGCCCCAGAATGAAACCAATACTGGCAGCGGCGTTGAAATGTCCTATTACTCGGAGGCGGTCCTTCTCAGAAACCAAGTCAGAGATGAGAACTTTGGAAACTGAGTGTGTGTGTTTGAAAATACCTAGAAACGAACGAGAAATGTGTTTAGAGAAGAAATTTACTTAGAGAAGTGCAGATCCCAAACTGTCAAACCCATGTCATATAAAGGCAGCAGAGAAGCAAAGAAAAGTTGAAAATGCAATAAAATTTTCTTTTCAGTTTCTAGCTTGGGCTAGTCACACTTCTCTGAAGTCTCTCAGCCTCACTCACCTCATAGAGTGTGTGTTGTCGGGGAGGAAGGGAAAAGGAAATTGTTATCAAATCCAAACTCTTCTTCTTCTTCCTCCCCAGAAGTGACTAATTGTGTGATCATTTTAAAGTTGGGCATTAGTGTTACGAGAAGAAAATCATACAGATACTTAAGATTATTTTTAAGATAAAATTAAAACAAATAGCTTTTACTGTGAAACTATAATATCAGCCTTAAAAATATTGCAATTCATGGTTTCTATCACATTTTTATTCTGCCTTTCCCTCAAATCCTCACAAAGGCCCTGTGAGCAAGGTTCAGCTGAGCTTGCGTGCGACAGGTCCAAAAGTAACTAACCAGCCTCCTGACTAAGTGAAGATTTGAACCCGGATCTCCCTGGTGCCCTTTACCCACTAGGATGTACTTTTTGCAACTGACTGCTGTTTCTGTTCTTGTTTAGAGATTTCCTATACCTTTAGCAAACAGCCGGCGGGAGATACTTTGCAATGTTGCTAGCTTTGCTACAGGGCTGGAGGACAAGATGCTCCCACTTTGCTAACCAATGACGCCATAATGAAATTAAAAGGTTGCATTTTGGGAACTTTTGACTGTGGCAACAACAACAACAACAAATGTAAGCTACCCTAGGAGGGTTTTTTTTTTTGAAGGATAAAGCTATCCTAAAAGTAAGAACAGCTCTACACTGAATAATTCTATCACTCATAGCAAGAATGGGCACACCATGGCCCTCGTTTCAAATCTTGTCCCCTTAATTAAAATGGGAGAAATATAGCTTTCCCACTGGTGAAAAATGGTATTAAAAGTGCTTAACTGGCTCTATTACATATAATGCATTTAACTCTTCAGAATTTGTGCTTCTCAGAAGTAAGAGGAATGAACTATGCTATGATTATCCACTACTGATTGAAAGATGAACTGAGCTCAGGCATGAATAGCCAAGCAGCTACTTACCCACAAAAATCCGGGCAACAGCAAATAAAACCACATTGCTGGAGACACTAAGCATAAAATAACCCAATGCGCTGAAGATAATGCAGACAAGTAGGCAATAAGGTCTTCCCACCACATCACTCCAGGATCCCTGGATAATACAGAAGGAGCCTGTTCAAATCAACACAGCTGCCTACTTCCTATTTCCATGGAATTATAAATAACATTAATTGAAGGGGTGGGGTTGTTGCTCAACCCTTTTCATTAATGCGTTCTGATAATAATTTCACTTTCTTAACATAGTGTGACAATAACAGTTAAGCTAAATAAAGAAGTTGATATTTTAGATAGATAGTGGCACTGACTGGTACTGAACACGGGTACGTAAAAATGTGTTTTGTGATATCTGGTTTGAACAAGCAATTTTTGCTTGGGTTGGTGTTGGTGTTGGAGCTATAGAAAAGGAGGGGGAGACATAAACATTTGGTTATAGGCTGGGATTAAGGGGGGGAGGAAGAACCTAAATGCCACCATTTAGGGACCCCATCCTGTAAAAGCTAAAGAACCGCATGGCATTTCCCTGATGTATTAGATAATTTTCTAGAACTGCAGTAACAACAATAAATAAGTAAAGTCCAGCTACAGAAAGGGCAGCTTCTTATTTTGAAGTACATGCGGAAATTTCAAAATTAATCTGAAGTAATGGTTTAATTACTCTGTTGTCTCCAAACATAAAGGCAGCCCAAGAGGCTACCTATAATGCACAACAAATTGCTTTTGAAATTGAGGAGTTTCAAATGCAGTTTGCCATATGGTGGTCATTTGTTGAACAACAATGGAAGCTCCCCTATGTTTGTTTAGCAGACAGGGGTCCACTGTCCCTCAGACCTTGTCAGGGTCCGGAATATATTTTGAAAAAAGAAAATGAACGAATTCCTATGCCCCACAAATAACCCAGAGATGCATTTAGAATAAAAGGACACATTCTACTCATGTAAAAACACGCTGATTCTCGGACTGTCCACAGGCCGGATTTAGAAGGCAATTCAGGTGGATCTGGCCCCCAGGCCTTAGTTTGCCTACCCATGGAGCTCTTAGATGCCAGCTCTGTCACTATGCATCCCACTCAAAAAATACACTTTTAATTTGATCAGTTTTTATCACATCACTTCCACAGCATATGTATGTATTGTTGCACTAACCTTATGGGACAGGCTCAGCTGAGAGATATTGACTTACTCACAGCGACCCAATAAGCTAAAGAGTTCAACAAGAAATTGAAGCTGGAATGTCTATATTTAAATGCAACATTCTATCTACTGCATCACACTATTCCAGACATTAAAAATGGTGACCAAACTTACCACTAAGGTACTGGAAATGAGCTGCAGAACGCCATATAAAGATCCTAAAAGTGAAGGAAGCATTTTTTAAAATCAGAGTAGAATTATAACTTCATAGACTTTCTTTTTTAAAAAACCTTTATGTATGCCAGTCTAATTTTTATTTACACAATTTACCAGCTTTTATACACACATCTTATGTTATCCACCACTTAGCTCTTTTCCTAAGACTTCCCAATCCATCTCTCTGTGACATTCTAGGGAAATCTGGATCTGAGGCATATCCTGATATTTCACCCATTATCATCTCAAGTCTTCCTTTTTTGATGTTATCTGCTGCTCATATGTTAACTCCTACTTGTAGGTTAAATTGCATATTGTACCCTCTAAAATAATCTCCAAAACACCTCCACTCTTTTCTTTAACTCATCCTTATTCCTTAGTTTCCTGGTCATGGTTACTAGTTCTATGTATTCTATCAATTTGTTCTGCCAAATTTCTTTTGTGGGTATCTCTTCTCCTGCTCCCCATTTGTTTGCACATACGGTACTATTTTAGCTGGCGCGGTTGCGTACAAAAAGATATCGAGTGCCTTTTGCAGATTTTCAATGAAGGGGGAAAATATATCCTGACTTGTTCCAGCTGCAAACTTTGGCTCACTGACTCTTCCGGCTAGGTAATTTAAAAATAAAATAAAAAATAGGAAAAATCCCACCATTTAGTGAGTCTGTGTCAAAGACAGATGAAAGAAGAGGTATGAATAACTCACTGAAAGAAGCCAAGGTATGCCTTGTATTTTCTGCAATACTTGGGATATGATGCCAGACAAATCTGTGTGGGGTTGCCTTCCCACAAATTCGTGTTGGGAAGCTTGAATCCACTGCTTGAGCCCAATGGAACTCTGCAGCCGTGGAACACTGAACCAATTAGGAACAGTCTATGAACCAATGCCATTTTAACACACCTTTCCCAACATGGTGCCCATCAGATTTAGAGACAGCAACTCCCATTAACCCCATCTAACATGGTCAAGGGCCAGGGTTGATGAGAGTTGCAGTTCAACAACACCTGGAGGGCCACAACTTATCTGCTCTTGATTCAGACATGGGCGGCAGATGGCAACTGATCTTAAGAGGCCACGACAGGATGCAGTTTGCACTGGGCAAGTACAGTGCATAGTTACATATACTAAAGGCCAGATTTGTGCACAGCAAAACTTCAGAACTTTCAGAAATAGCATGTTTCTAAATTTTACTAAAAGAAACGCTTCCAGATATATCATTTTGGAAAAAGGCCATTGAAGTGTATCACCTGTCTACTAGCAACAAGGAACTGCATGAAGGCAAGCGCATGGAATTCCACAAATGTGAGAGCAAATTGGTGGAGGAGGGATGGAGCAAACATAGCACAAAACCAAGAAATCACAAGAAAAAGGAAGCCCCCCTTCTCTATATGCAGCATACAAATCAGCAGGCTGCTGCAGGCTGGTAACTTTTGTAGGTTTATTTATGAGACAAGTTCAATTTGGATCAGAGTTCTCTTTGGTGGCAATGCAATGGAACGGTATAGTAGACTGGAGGTTTTACAGTAAAGTAAGAACTCATTGGCATGTATTTGAACACAATGAAGGCAAACCACTGACATTCTTACTGCGTAATTAAGTGATTATAATGTGTTGAGTCCTTAGTTATAAACTCAGGGTTTGATTTTGGGGTCTCCTGATGCTGACATGCATAAAGCAGTTTGGAATAAGTTCAATTTGACTTGCACATGGGAATATAAATAGTGTGAAAACAGTGGTGAGAAAGAAAAAAAGAAACCGTCTTCAATAAGTTAGAGCACAGGTACATCAGTGCAAATTACTGGAATAGGTTCAGGAGAAAAAGAAGCATTTCTTCACATAAAACATACAAATTTTACTATCATAAGCTGTGGTGATGGCCATCAACTAAGCATACTCAAGCTGCGATGCTAAGGAAGGGGAGGCAAGCCCCAGAGATTGATTGCCTTAGACAAAGCTCTCATCAGGGCTCTTATCAGCAGAGTGGAAACAAAGGCAGAGGAGCACTTTTGCATTTTTCTGCGCTTTTTCTGGTTGTTGATTTTTTAAACCAACCAACCAACCAACCAACCAACCAACCAACCATTTCCTTCCCACTGGAAACTGTAGGAAATTCACAAAGTTTTCTAAATATCTTCCCAGTTTGGGAACATCCTGTGTTGCTAATATGGTTTGGATCCAGGCCAATTCCTGGTCTTGCCCAACATGCCCCCAAACTGTTTCCAACACCCCCCCCCCTCACCTGCCTTTGGCTCTACCAATGCCAGAGTTCTGGTGGTAGTTAGATGTTTCTACAAAAGGGAGGATCCAACATCGGCTCTGAAGTTAGAGATGGAGTTCTGAGATATTATATGACTCCCGACATGTTCTCGGTAGGATTCTTCCTTACAGATTTAATATCTAAACAGCAGTTGTAGTGGATTTCCCCCCTATGGTATAATTAAGCCCAGCTTCTTCCCGCCTTACTAGTAATGTAATGCAAAATGTAAATGACAACTGGTTTAGTCATTAGACTTTCTGTTTCTTTTATGATAATCACAAAGGGATTATCCAACTATGTAATGCTCGGAGAAGACCCACTGAAATAAAGGGACTTGCCCACATGACTTTAGTGTGTGGGCAGCTGGTATGGGAGGGAAGGTATTCCTTCAAATACTTAGGTCCCAACCTATTTAGGGCTTTAAAAAGAAGCACCAACACTTTAAATTGGGCCCAGAAGTCAATACACAGCCAGAGAAGTTCTATGGTTGGCAAGATATGATGCAAACAATCAAAACTCTGGTCAGCACAACCTGCACTAAATGAAGTTTCAGAACCATTTTCATAGAGAACACAGTGTATAATGCTTTGAAGTACTTCAGGTGGGATGTAACAAGCGTATGGGTAACTATGGCCAGACTATCTCCGTCCAGAAGTCTCAGCTGGACACACCAACCCAAACTGCTGAAAGGCGCTCTGTGCTAAAGGCTTTCAAGTAAGTCAGTTGTTCAAGAGCCAGCCTTGTGATGTCACAGACAGACTTTCAAGAAAAGGCCCTCACAGCTGGCTGCTTAGCAGGGTATAGGGAAGTCTTTCATCTTCTATCTCGAGGTCCATTAGCAACTGTTGCTAACTTAAATGACAACTTGCACATTTTTATACCGGAGGCTTCTGAGTGAGACCCTGCTGCTTCGGACTGGCTGGTTTCCACAGCCTTTCGCTGAAAAGGAAGGCACACTTCCTCCAATTGCTTAAAAGGTTTGATGACGTGCTCACCTACCACTCCTGCAACTGTTGGGCTTGCTCCTATAGACTTGATGTGAAGGCTTAATAAGGGGACAATCATGCTGACACCAAAGAAATCCTGGAAACAGACAACACAGATTTTCAGCGACTTAAGCATATATATACCCAGGCCAGTTATGCACTGTGATGTACAGTTATGTACTGTCACTGTAATTTCACAGCAACTTTTGCACAACACAGAAACCTATGATGTTGTGTAATCACTTGCTTTTGCTACACGTTCTATTGTTGCGTCCCAAGGAAAGGATCTGTCCCGGTAATATAAAACAAATATGACTACACTTGCTTATAAAACTCCCATTTAAGGGATACTTCTGGACTATGGGGGTGGGGAGGGTGTGCGAATTATGTGGCATGCTTGCTGAATGTAGTGTGTACACCTAATGGTGTACGCCATTAGGATTTTAGGCCTGAAGGAACTCTTCAAGACAGCACTGTGCATCACTTCACTTACAGATGTGATAAACTAGCCCTACTGCATCTGAGGGCAGGGGGCTGCCCTGCTCATTCTGCTGTGGCATGGCCCTGGACATGTGCCCCCCCAAATCATCCCTGGTGGTACCACTGTACCATTTGATTAATTTTCAATTACAATCCAATAATAGTCTCGTTACAACAACACCAAATTATAATACAATTACTAATACCAATCATTCAAATGCCGAATTATATACGTAACTTAGGTGCCCGCCTACCCTGCATGCTAGATTTGATGGTTTGGTGACTTTTCTTTATTCCTGTGTTCCAAACGGCTGTGTACATTTGGTGCTTATGGCCACAGCTGTCAACCTTCCTTTTTTTTTGCAGGAAATTCCCTTATTCCAGCGCCCTTTCCCGCTGCTATCCCGGATTGTTAGATATCCCATAGACTGTCCCCGGGACAGGTGAGGCCGCTGATCCTTTATTTTCAAATCTGAAAGTTGACAGCTATGCTTATGGCATGTGCGCATGAACACGAAAGCTCATACCAATAAACTTATTTGGTCTCTTAAGGTGCTACTGGAAGGAATTTTATTTTTTATTTTGTTCCTAAAACGTTGTCATTCCTAGCCAGCAGGGCCAGTGGTCAGGGACGATGGGGGGAAACTAGTCCAAAAGCAGGTGGGAGACCCAAGTTTGGGGAAGAAAATACTGCTTTTTTTTAGTTGCAGGCATTATAGCCAGCGGTGCAGTGCGCGCGCGCGCGCCTCTGAACATGTGCAGAGTGCATTCTCCCCGGGAGGCACGAGTTCAAGAGGGGTGTTTTTTTTTCTGAGAGCGAGAGGTCTCTCCTCTCTCTCCCCGACCCCCTCAGGGGGCTTCGCCTGCCGGCCCCGGGGTCTCCCCCGGCCTCCTTGCCCGCCGCCGAGGCCCAGCTCACCAGGAAGCCCACGGCGTAGAGGCAGAGGACGAAGCGGCTGGGCCAGGCGACCCCTCCGCCGCCGCCGCCGCGCAAGGACGACGTCGACGGCACCGAGGGCAACCGCAGCGGCGTCGCCGCCACTACCACCTCCTCTTCGGCCGACTCCGCCTCCGTCACGGCCCCCCGCGCGCCGAGGGGGCCGCCCAGCAGCGCCCGGTCCCTGCCGCGCCTCCCATTCGCCATGAGAGGGCGGAGGAGCCGCGGCGACCAGGGAACGGGGAGACACAACCGGCGCAGCGGCCGGGAGAGCAGCGGGGAGGCTCCGCCGGGGAGCGGCAGCCGCTCCGCCCCGCCCCCGGAAGGCGGGGCCTAAGAGAGGTTCCGCGCCTGCGCAGCGCCGGCTCGGCGTTCTGAGGGGAATCGTCATTCGCTTGTGAGGAGAGGGAAGGAGAGGATGGGCGGGGCATATAGGCTCGTCAGGGTTTTTTTGCCGAACCTCCCATCAATCCCGACTACAGGTCCTGCTAGCTAAAGGGACGATGGGAGTTGTAGTCCGGTGTTGCCTCAAACTTGGAGCTGCCGTCGTCGTCGGCCTACAACTCCCATCGTCCCTGACCTGGTCGCTAGGGATGATGGGAGTTGTAGTCTCTGGAGAACCCCACGCTGGGCTAAATAAGCGTCATTTCAGCAAGAGGTTGGATTCGGTGACTCTCGTCGTCCTTTCCAGCGCTAAAGTTCTGTGACGGAAATACTTTCCCCTTCACCCTTTTGTAAAATAAAAATAAAAAAAAACCTCTCTCACAGCTTTGTGACATTTCGGCTGGATGACCTAATAAAGTTGGCTTTGGAGTGTTTTGTCAAATCCATTATCCTATTTTTGATTAAAGAAAAAGGGCGTATTTATCCTCATGGATTATATATCAAACTGCAAGATTTTTAGTGGGGGCAATTAGAATAAGATCTATTATTTGATTGTGGATGTAAAACCCCAAAATGTATATTCTGTAGTTAAGTTTTTACCTCTGTATTCAGTACATTTTATTTTATTGCTGATGCAAATAAAGATTCTTAGGATTCTGATTCAAACTGCAATCAATGAAGAACCCCTTGTTCTTCTGGATGGTAATAGAAATGTGTTAAGGAATGTGGTTGGTGTGCTTAGGTGTACCAGCAGTCTTAAGGACGAAGCAAATGTGGCTTAAGTTTCCTAGTCAGATTGAAGCTTGTTTGGCTCATCATTCTTATATTGCCCTATCTTTGCTGAACAGCAACACACAGTCATAGTTCTCTTTCTAGGCATGACCTCTTGACATTACTGGTTCCTTTTCTGAAGCTTGACTCTGTCACGAGCTCACTGTATACATTTTTTTTAGAAAGCACATTTAAAGTGCCCACTAGCAAATACAGTGATGCCCCGCAAGACGAATGCCTCGCAAGACGGAAAACTCGCTAGACGAAAGAGTTTTCCGTTTTGGAGGTGCTTTGCAAAACGAATCTCCTATGGACTTGCTTCACAAGACGACAATGTCTTGTGAGTTCCTGCTGGGTTTTTTTCCCTCCCCCCCTTTTTCTAAGCCGCTAAGCCGCTTATCAGCTGATCTGATCAGCAGATAAGCCGCTAAAAGCCACTAAAAGCCGCTAATAGCGCTAAGCCGCTTATCAGCTGATCCGATCAGCAGATAAGCCGCTAAAAGCCTCTAAAAGCCGCTAATAGCGCTAATCCGCTAATCCTTCAATGGGCTTGCTTCGCAAGACGAAAAAAACCACTAGATGAAGAGAATCACAGAACGGATTCTTTTCGTCTTGCGAGGCACCACTGTAACACTAGCAATTGTTGTTTACCCTGCACAGAGCTACAGTTCTCAGCACCCTTAACAAATCCCAGTTCCCAGGATTCTTTGGGTGTGTGTGGACTGGCTTTAAATGCATGGTGTTTAGGCAGCCTGGGCAATTGCAATCTAAGGATCAACCTGGGCCAGTGCCGGCTTTATGTACAGTGGCACCTCGGGTTACATATGCTTCAGGTTACATACGCTTCAGGTTACATACTCCGCAAACCCAGAAATAGTGCTTCAGGTTAAGAACTTTGCTTCAGGATGAGAACAGAAATCAGGCTCCAGCGGCGCAGCAGCAGCAGGAGGCCCCATTAGCTAAAGTGGTGCTTCAGGTTAAGAACAGTTTCAGGTTAAGTACGGACTTCCAGAACAAATTAAGTACTTAACCCGAGGTACCACCGTATAAGCTAAACAAGCTATAGCTCAGGGCCCCACTCTCTTGGGGCCCCCCCAAAAATTAAAGAAACCCCCCCTGGATGTATATTTCCAAAATATTAGATTAAAAAACAAATAAAATAAAACCTACATATGCAACAGTGTTTTGTGTTGTGTAGGCTCCTATTTGTTATGTGCAAATGGCTTTAGATACCTATTAGGTCCATAAATTACCATATAGGATATATTCAACACAAAAAACAGCGATAATTTGTTGTTGACAAAGGACAGCTGGACATATAAAGGGCCCCATTACCTTCAGTAGTTTGGGTCCTCATCAAACCTAAATCCGGTCCTGACTGGATGCTGAGCAAAGCGGTATTGTGAACATATCCTCAGTCTGGATCCAATTTATGATGTTCAGTTGAGCTTTCTTCAACATAAGCCTGCATATAGGATTGCAACGGAAAGATAGGCACAATATGCCAGATCGAACCCCAGGAAACGCAAAGTGTGTGTATGGTTAACCAAACATATATTTGGCCCAGTAACTTCTCCATTAAGAAAAAAAAATCTGAATCTTAAAAGATTTTATCTTTATCAGGGGAGCGAATAATTGTTTCCATAAGGCTGGAGGCCATGGCTGTAAAGGCTACGATTTATTTCTTACAACGAAACATCAGGGCTTAATTTTAGTGTAAGAGATGCCACTGCGAGATTTCCCACAAAGATTCATGAGGTAGGCAGTGTTTATTTTGTTAGTTTCATAAGTATGAAACAGCAACCTCTGAAAGTGAATTGCACAGCTTTCGAAGAATGGAATTCTAAAAGTTTTACAAAATGGCAGGACGTGGGCGCTAGGTAGAGAGTAACTGTGGTGGACATTGTAGGAGAGTCATAGGAAGTTGTTTTGCCCCCTCCCCCCAAATCCGTTTCCTAAAAGGTCTAAACTTTCACAAAGGAGATAAAAACATTGCCATCACTTCCACTGATTCAGGGATACTGAATATGCCTGAAATGCTCTTATTTAGATATTTAGATGTTCAATATATATATTTATATGTAACAAAGCAGTTAACACATGTGAGCCTTAGTAAAGGTAAAGGTACCCCTGCCCGTACGGGCCAGTCTTGCCAGACTCTAGAGTTGTGCGCTCATCTCACTCTATATGCCGGGAGCCAGTGCTGTCTGCAGACACTTCCGGGTCACGTGGCCAGCGTGACAAGCTGCATCTGGCGAGCCAACGCAGCACACGGAACGCCGTTTACCTTCCCGCTGGTAAGCGGTCCCTATTTATCTACTTGCACCCGGAGGTGCTTTCAAACTGCTAGGTTGGCAGGCGCTGGGACTGAACGACGGGAGCTCACCCCGCCGCGGGGATTCGAACCGCCGACCATGTGATCGGCAAGTCCTAGACGCTGAGGTTTTACCCACAGTGCCACCCGCGTCCCGCATGTGAGCCTTAGAGAGGTTTAAATCTGAGGCACAGCTTTGACGTAAAAGAGGAAAAGGATTCTGAAATGTGGCTAAAAAGCTGAATGTCTTTGTCCTTTATATCAGAGATCACTATCATGGTGCTCAGAAACCTTTGCATCCACAAAGGTCTTCAGTAGCATCTACAGGGTCCCGCCTCTCCACTGTTTCCCTTCTGAAATTTGGACTGAAGGAAGCACAGCATTGCCACCAATGAAATAGCTTGACGGGCATGCATGTTTGCCAATGACTGCTTTTCCTTTTTTTTGCAAATGCGCCAAGTCTACTGGTGCTGGTTCTGCTGCTATGAAGTAGACTTTAGCTATGGGTTTTGGATCAAGGCGTAAAATTTCCTTTTTGGGGTGGGGTGGGAGGGTGGGTGGAGCAAGAGGTTGATAGATTGTCACTTTTTAAAAAATTATTAATTTATTTAAAATACTGTAATTATTGCAAAATGTAAGCAAAATATTGCAAATACATACATACATACCGACATACATACATACATATTTCAGATAAGCACACACATATGAAAAAAGAACAAAGGAGGAAAAAAGGAAAAGAAAAAGAAAAAATAGAAAGAAAAAGAAGAAAAGTTGGAAGAATTTCTTCCAAATTTATTCTACAAATATCTCAATATGAAAATATTAATAAAATTTCATTGATTGACTTCCATCGCTTACATTGCACTTCCTATATACATTTTAATCAAGAATGCATCTGTTATTCTGTATTTTCCCCATACAATCTCACACAAATATTCTAATCAATAAGTTTTCTAAATCTATTCTAAATTGTCACTTTTAACGGGTCAAGAAAGCTCTGTAACAACGCCTGATATTTGTCTGGGTGTGCTCGTCGATCAATGAGGCCCAAGCTTTCGGTGTAGCATGTATGTTCCTGGGTCTCAGCCTGGCTCTGTGCTTTTATGTGCTTGTCTGCGATGGAGGCTGAGCCAATTCCTTGCCTGCTTATGGGAGGTAGATACATTGATTACATGGCGTACATGCTTGCTGGAGTTGAAACTCAAACCTGCGCCGAGTAACAAGGGCACGCAGTAACTTCATCCCTCTTCCAGGTCTGTTGATGCACCAAGTGCCACAATATTTCCAGTCAATACCCAGCTAAGGGAAGGTCAGCTATTTTGGGCTGGCCACTCCTAGCGAAGGGAAAGTCTGTCCAGTTCCTTCTTCCATGGAGTGTCCTAAAATAGAAGTCCTGTCTATTCGTTAGGCTTCACTTTAATGGAGCACTAATCAAACCACAGCACAAGTGGGAAACCCATTGAGAAAGATTTTTTTTTTTTAAAAAAAACACCAACTTCTTTCAAGACTTCAATTCTTTCGGCAGAACTTCTGGTCCGGCAGTTTAATCCTCGATGCGCTGTTTTTCGGGGGAGGTTTTTCTTTCTCACTGAAAGTATATTATAAATCTTTCACGTCCATTTTGTCAAAGAACAACAACAAATAAACAAACAAAGAAATCAGCAATGAAATTGAGAGTCGGGATATTTTTTGGAGGCTTATTTGGAGCTCTCGGCATCTTGTTCTTTTTGGTTGCCTTTGGAACGGACTATTGGCTTCTTGCTACAGAGGTTGGAAGGTGTTCAGAAGGCATGAATGACACCAGGGTTAGTATATATTTTTATTCCTCTTGAATGGCATCTGAATGGTGCTTGCTTCTTTCTCACCAGAAATATCTCTTACAAATGAGGAACACTCTGTATAGGTTACTGTGAGCCTCATCTAAACCCTATTAACATCCAGGAGATGATATTATGTGATTCTCATCTTGGTCAGTTACGTTCAGAACCAGCAGAGATATTAACCCCCCTCCCCATAATTTTGTTCAGAAACCTTTATTAACATTCCCCCCCCCATTTCTTACTTGCCTGTATGTGTCTATATTTGCACAGGGAATAGAGCTCCACTTGGTGAATAGCAATTTACATGTTTCTTTTATACAGGAAGAGAGAGTGACTTTCCACCATGAGGGTTTTTTCTGGAGGTGCTGGTTTGATGGGAACGTCGAAGAGAATGCCCACAGTATGTTAAAGTTTTGGTACAGTAAGTATCCCCCCTTTTTTTGGCAATATAATTTTACTTAGAATTGGTGCTTTTATTTAAAGTATGTCTCCATTTCCCAAAAGAGCGCCATTTGTATAATGCCCTGGTTCTTAAAGTGGTGGTCATCATAGATGTTTGCTCACACATTAGGAGCGACAATGCTGTAATGTTTCGCAGTGATCACAGAGGGATCCCTTTGGTGCAATTCTGCAAATGCTTGTACAAGTACATTATTCAAATATGTTTGCAGCAGCTCGTACAAGAGTTCACACACTGCTGTACTATAGCATTTGTCAACAGCCAGGATAGATGGGGCTGATGAGAATTGTAGTACAAAACCCCGCAGAGTCTTTTCTGTTGGGGATAATTCAGACTGAAATTCCCAGGTGTCAAAAAAATGTTATTTATGTATGCCACGACTGCGGCCCGTGTTTTGTTATCCCCCAAATGGCAAGTGGGTGAGGTCCCAACCAAAGAAAATGGCAACTTAAATTGACAGAATATGCGCAGCTTGAAGACTTAACATATAGAATAAGAGAACGAGAAGAACATACGTTTAGAGAAGACTGGAAAATGTTTATTGAATATATGGGAAATAACTGTGTGCAGCTGAAAACGCTGGCAGCATTAAGATAAATTCAACAGTGTAAATAAGTTTTGATGTATGTAATAATAGAATACTGAATGGTATAGTTTTTGTAAAATATGCAGGGATTTATGATATGTAAAATGAACCATGGAAAGAGAAGAAGGGAAGTCTTTGATATCTTAAGGATGTAAAAATGAGTACTTTAAATTGTTAAACAGAATATATATATATATATATATATATATATATATATATATATATATATGCTTTCGTAGATTTTCACGGGTACAGGAATGCAGGTTTTGGTGTCTTCGGGTGTCTTCCCGTGTAAGAGTTGGGGTGTCTAGGCGACGTTTCGACGAGGTCTCACTCGTCATCTTCAGGCTGGTGCTTTCGGCTTCTTGTTACTAGAACAGAGCAGGATCTCAGTGTTTGAGTTCCTATAAATACTGTTGAGGGGGTGTGGTGTATAGCCTCCAACGTTCTGGGCAGAGAGGAAGTTCCCAGGTTAGTGTGCCTTTTCTTCTTTTGTTCATTAATTACTTGAGGGATATCTTGAGTGATTTCTTGAGTGATATTCTGAGTACCACTTAGGAGGGTCATTAGGTGTGGATTAGTTGCTAAAGCTTTCGTGTCTTGACCTCTTGAGCTTGTGAAGAGTTTTTCTGAGAAGATGGCTGTACTGCACTTAGTTGTGCTCTGGCTTGGCTTCGTGTATAGGGGCGAGCTGTGGTTTTGTGCCCTGTGCCAGCCAGATCTGTGTAGGGATTGCAGGGGGGTGCAGCATCCGGAGGTGCCACTATGGTTTGGCTACTGGATGGTGTCTGTAATTTATCTGTGGAGAGGGTCTGGGTTTGGGTCTGGTGTGGTTGATTGGAGATGGCGTTCTGTGTGCCTCTGGTTCTGGTGTCGGTTTTTGTGGGGAGGGCTAATTTCCAGATGTCTGGCAGGCGGGACGTGTCGTCACGTTTGTTCATGTTGTGAGGGTGTTTCTCTATCTCGATGGCTTCCATGATTATTCTCTTGTGGTGATGTTCCATGTTAAAGAGCAATTTGGAATCTGCAAAATTAATTTCGTGTCCTGTTTCTTTCATGTGTTGGTAAAGAGAGGAAGTTTTTTCTTCTTTTTTGACGGCATTCTTGTGTTCTGCGATACGTGCATTTATTCGTCTGTTTGTTTGTCCAATGTACGTGGCTGGGCAGACTTTGCAGGGTATTTCATAGACCCCTTGGTTTTCTAACTGGATTTTATCTTTTGGGTTTCTGAGGATATTGGCTATTTTTTGGTTGGTGCAAAAGGCTGTTTTGATATTGTGTTTATGGAGGATTTTGCTAATTTTATCTGTAGTGCCCTTGATATAAGGAAGGAGGGCCATGCCATTGTTTTCTTCTGTGTCTTGGTTTTTGGGGGGTGTTTCTTTTTGGATTAGCTTCGTAACCCTGTTTTGTTGGTATCCGTTGGCGATTAACACATTAAAAAATCTCTCAAATGTGTTAATCGCCAACGGATACCAACAAAACAGGGTTACGAAGCTAATCCAAAAAGAAACACCCCCCAAAAACCAAGACACAGAAGAAAACAATGGCATGGCCCTCCTTCCTTATATCAAGGGCACTACAGATAAAATTAGCAAAATCCTCCATAAACACAATATCAAAACAGCCTTTTGCACCAACCAAAAAATAGCCAATATCCTCAGAAACCCAAAAGATAAAATCCAGTTAGAAAACCAAGGGGTCTATGAAATACCCTGCAAAGTCTGCCCAGCCACGTACATTGGACAAACAAACAGACGAATAAATGCACGTATCGCAGAACACAAGAATGCCGTCAAAAAAGAAGAAAAAACTTCCTCTCTTTACCAACACATGAAAGAAACAGGACACGAAATTAATTTTGCAGATTCCAAATTGCTCTTTAACATGGAACATCACCACAAGAGAATAATCATGGAAGCCATCGAGATAGAGAAACACCCTCACAACATGAACAAACGTGACGACACGTCCCGCCTGCCAGACATCTGGAAATTAGCCCTCCCCACAAAAACCGACACCAGAACCAGAGGCACACAGAACGCCATCTCCAATCAACCACACCAGACCCAAACCCAGACCCTCTCCACAGATAAATTACAGACACCATCCAGTAGCCAAACCATAGTGGCACCTCCGGATGCTGCACCCCCCTGCAATCCCTACACAGATCTGGCTGGCACAGGGCACAAAACCACAGCTCGCCCCTATACACGAAGCCAAGCCAGAGCACAACTAAGTGCAGTACAGCCATCTTCTCAGAAAAACTCTTCACAAGCTCAAGAGGTCAAGACACGAAAGCTTTAGCAACTAATCCACACCTAATGACCCTCCTAAGTGGTACTCAGAATATCACTCAAGAAATCACTCAAGATATCCCTCAAGTAATTAATGAACAAAAGAAGAAAAGGCACACTAACCTGGGAACTTCCTCTCTGCCCAGAACGTTGGAGGCTATACACCACACCCCCTCAACAGTATTTATAGGAACTCAAACACTGAGATCCTGCTCTGTTCTAGTAACAAGAAGCCGAAAGCACCAGCCTGAAGATGACGAGTGAGACCTCGTCGAAACGTCGCCTAGACACCCCAACTCTTACACGGGAAGACACCCGAAGACACCAAAACCTGCATATATATATATATATATATATATATATATATATGAGAATTGTAGTCCAAAATATATGGAGGGCACCAGGTTGGCAAAGGCTCTTGCACTAGGTTTTACATAATTTTGGATGCCTCTGCTTGTTCAAGAGGTTGAACAGGTAGGAGAATATACTTGAATTTGGGTTTACTTTCCTCATGCACCACTCTAGCACAAAGTATCTTTGATTTACCGTATTTTTCGCCCTATAGGGCGCACTGGCCCATAGGACACACCTCTTTTTTTGGGGGAAATGAATAATAAAAAAATTATTCCCCCCCCCCCAGCCATGGGGCTGCGGCGGGGGAAGCCCGAGCTTCCTCCGACCCCAGCCCCCAGAACAAGCTGCTATCCGCAAGCCTTGCGAGCCCGCGGGAACTCCCACCGGGCGCGCAAGGCTTGCGGACACCTGCACGAAGCATGGGGCGCCCTCCGGAGGGCGCCCCATGCTTCGGGCTGCAGGCTGCTGCCCGCAAGCCTTGCGAGCCCGCAGGAACTCCTGCCGGGTTTGCAAGGCTTGCAGATAACTTCCTGAAGCCTGGAGAGCGAGAGGGGTCGGTGCGCACCGACCCCTCTCGCTCTCCAGGCTTCAGCGAAAGCCTGCATTCGCCCCATAGGATGCACACAGATTTCCCCTTCATTTTTGGAGGGGAAATAGTGCGCCCTATAGGGCGAAAATTACGGTATATTGCAAACCCACAGGCAGGCATGCAGGGTCTTTTTTTTAGTTTATACTGCACCTCATTATCCTGGGAGCTTTAAAAATAACGAATCATAATGAAAAACAGGTGGCATGCAGAACAGGACAGATTAAATGATGGCGTATGAGCTGCTTGCAGTGCTTGAGAAGTTCAAGTATGATAGCTATTAATTATTTTATTGAAATATGCAAGGCCCTCCTTGCAATATAACGCACAAGAACGCTTTGCAATACAGTGGTGCCCCGCAAGACAAAATTAATCCGTTCCGCGAGTCTCTTCGTCTTGCGTTTTTTTCGTCTTGCGAAGCACGGCTATTAGCGGCTTAGCGGCTATTAGTGGCTTAGCGGCTATTAACGGCTTAGCGGCTTAGCAGCTTTAAGAAAAAGGAAACAAACTCGCAAGAACTCGCAAGACGTTTCGTCTTGCAAAGCAAGCCCATAGAGAAATTCGTCTTGCGAAGCGACTCAAAAAACGGAAAACCCTTTAATCTAGCGAGTTTTTCGTCTTGCGAGGCATTCGTCTTGCGGGGCACCACTGTAACATAATTTAGAACCATACAACCAGTAAACAGTAGCAATACTTTAGCCAAACAACAAAACAAAGGAACAGCCACTTAGTGCAGGTATAGCCAATATGAAATAATAATCTGGGTCTTTTGAAAAAAATGTTTTGAGATTTTTTTTTTAAAAATGTTTTAAATGTTTAAAACAAAGCAAAGCATTTGTTTGTATTGCTTTGCAGTTTTGTTGTTTGCCACACTAAGCCCATTTGGGAAGAAGAGCAGGATAGAAATTAAATAAAGAGGTAAATAAAGGAATATTGTGTCCTCCAGCTGTTGTGACCTACAACTCTCATAATCTCTGCCCGTTAGTTGAGGTTAATGGGAGTTGAGGTTTAAAATATCTGGATAACACCCCACTGACCACAGTGGTACCTTGGTTTTCAAATATAATCTGTTCTGGAAGACTGTTCAAGTTCTGAAACATTCAAAAACTGAAAACTCAAAATGGAAGCCTCAAAGCAGAAATCTCAATATGGAAGCTGTGTTTCCGGTTCGACTTCTGAGGCACATTCAAAAACCAAAGCATTTACTTTTGGGTTTATGGCGTTCGAGTTCTAAAATGTTAGTCAACGGAGACGTTCAAAAACTGAGGTACTACTGTACCCTATACTTACTCAATGTATGCACTTTAAGGCACATTATATAACAAAAGCCTTCTTAATAAAACAGCAATAAAACATCAGTATCAATCACAATAGCTAGAAAGCTAGGAACTGATATAAACCGTTGGGAAAACCTGGAAAAGAGGCATATTTTTAATTGTAAATGAAAGCATCCAACATCTGTTGCCTGCCCGATGTCCATAGGAGTTTGTTGCACCATGGATATATCCCTTCTCTGTATCACTGTAAAGATAGACATGTCTAGGCTATGGTATGTCTAACGGCTTCCTCTGCAGATTCCAATAAATGCAGGACACTAGTTTAAATGTGTGCGGTTGCTTTTTTTCAGCAAACCAGTCGCCTACGAAAAACTGCACCCATGCCTATCTCTCTCCGTTTCCGTTCTTCCGAGATGAGCACAATTCAACTGCCTACAACTCGGCAATTAGTAAGTATTTTCCTGTTCACTACTGTGTCAATAGCGCTATCGCTTTCATGACTTGTGTGAGAGCTCTCCTGTTGGAAAACAGAATCCTAGGCTAAAAGGACCATGCTGCAGTCTGAGTAAAGCTTAGTTCATGGGGAGGCAAACTACCGTAAGGCCCGAGGGCCGGATCTGGTCCAAGTGCCTTCTAAATCCGGCCCACAGATGGTCCGGGAATCAGCGTGTTTTTACATGAGTAGAATGTGTCCTTTTATTTAAAATGCATTCTGGGTTATTTGTGGGGCATAGGAATTCGTTCTCCCCCCCCCCCCGGGCAAAAAAATAAAATAAAATAGTCCGGCCCCCCACAAGGCCTGAGGGACAGCCCCCTGCTAAAAAGTTTGCTGACCCCTGGCTTAGTTGATTTCCACCCACTATTTCATATGTTTCAATCAATATAATTTGCCATTGCCATTTCATTAATGATCGCTATACAGCAGCACCTCCTAAATGTGTGCATTGAAACTGATTCTTATCTACCATATGTGCTTTAATTGGAAAAAAAAGTCCTACTTACACCTTGTTCCATTTCTGTCATGTAATCTTTTGTGTCACGTGATATGATTTGGTATCATATACTATTTTATTTTTTATTGGGACGTGGGTGGTGCTGTGGGTTAAACCACAGAGCCTAGGACTTGCCGATCAGAAGGTTGGCAGTTTGAATCCCCATGACGGGGTGAGCTCCCATTGCTCGGTCCCTGCTCCTGCCCACCTAGCAGTTCGAAAGCACCTCAAAGTGCAAGTAGATAAATAGGTACCGCTCCGGCGGGAAGGTAAACGGCATTTCCGTGCGCTGCTCTGGTTTGCCAGAAGCGGCTTAGTCATGCTGGCCACATGACCCGGAAGCTGTACGCTGGCTCCCTCGGCCAATAAAGTGAGATGAGCGCCGCAACCCCAGAGTCGGCCATGACTGGACCTAAGGGTCAGGGGTCCCTTTACCTTAACCTTTACTACTTTATAAAACATGTGTTGTGTTTATACATTGGTGCTGTTTCAAATTGACCTAATCGCACCAAGACTTCAGTACTTAAAACATAATTGCATTATCTTTGATTTTAAACGATCCACAGAAATGTAGCTTCCTGGCTGTTCTAATGTTGCCTCAAAGACAGTAACAATTTGTTAACCCATTCTAAATAGTTGTGCCTATCTAAAAGAAAACATAAGAAATTTGCTGTTATTTCAGGCTTACTTACAGACATTCTTAGGCTGCAAGCTCATTCCCACTTACATAGTAGGAGTAACCTTCACTGAACTCAATGGGGCTTACTTCTGTGTAAAATGTATAGGATTGCAGTGTTCATGACACTTGGAAATCACCATGACACAGAAATGTTCATCTTTAATTTCTTCATACGGACCAATCTCATTGCTAACTACGATCTTAAGATTTTCACCACCCAGAGCAACAGGATTAAATAAATGTTCAGATTTTAAATTGCTGTTTTCCAGAGACAATTGAAAATGTGGAGTTCTAAAATTTAGATCTAATATTCGCCATAAGCCGGCACTACCACATAACAAGTCAGTTCACTGTGAAGAACTAATGCAACTATTATTATTATTATTATTCATTATATTGTTGTTTGTCTTTGGGGCCCTGCATTCTTCTTTTTAAAATCCCTTTTTGTGTCCTCAGCTACCCATTTCCCAGGGTAACTCTTAATTTCCAAGACAAGAAGTATGCAGCAAAGTATTTGTCACCTTTGCTTACAATGTGTGCACACTGAAGATTATATGTGTTCTGAGTGTTAAGCGCATTGCATTTCTCAGTCTATTTGTCACTGATGGATGGTTGGCATTCCATTTCTGTTAAACGTTATCTCCCATTACATCTTTTAATTCTAACTATAGCATACTCGTCTACTGTCCCACTGAGCGGTACATCCCAAACTTACAGGATCCACACTGGCTTCTGATGGGATCGCGGGATGTCCTGGTTTGGTTCCTGCAAGACTGTGGCCCCCAAAGATGCCTGCTTTGGGGGGCCATGCTTTTGTGCAAGTGACCTGGCTCCCACGGGAGTGTGGCCCCAAAATATGCACGACTTGATTTTCTTCTGTGGGATGTTGGAGGGAGGGTATGCTATGGTGATATTATGCATTTTTAAATGTCTTTTCCCAATTGGGCATAAAACAAGGACTACAAGTCTAAGGGATGCGGGTGGTGCTGTAGGTTAAACCACAGAGCCTAGGACTTGCCGATCAGAAGGTCGGCGGTTCGAATCCCCGCGACGGGGTGTGCTCCCGTTGCTCAGTCCCTGCTCCTGCCAACCTAGCAGTTTGAAAGCACGTCAAAGTGCAAGTAGATAAATAGGTACCAGAGCGGTGGGAAGGTAAACAGCATTTCCGTGCGCTGCTCTGGTTCGCCAGAAGCGGCTTAGTCATGCTGGCCACATGACCCGGAAGCTGTACGCCGGCTCCCTCGGCCAATAAAGCAAGATGAGCGCTGCAACCCCAGAGTCGGCCACGACTGGACCTAATGGTCAGGGGTCCCTTTACCCTTTACCTTTACAAGTCTTCTAGCCTGACATATATGCTTACTGAAAGGTGAATCCCACTGAACTCAAGGAATCTTACTCCCAAGTAAACATAAGCAGGTTTGCAGGCCTTATCTGGTGTTATTAATCCCACATGCCTACCCAACTATGATAAAACAGAAACATTATTTCTACCGCTTAAAGTTAGCAGATAATTCTTTTCAGGCTGAAACTGCAGGCAGGCAGCTGAACCTGATAGATCTTCTCAGAAATCTATGCAAATGTGATCCTTCTATAGCTTGCATTTTGCCTTGTGCTGTGTGTTGATGTGAAGCTTTCCAGATTCTGTATTTGCAAATGGAAAAAAGCACCTTTTAAAAAACAACAACCAAGCACCCTTGGTAAAGACAGTTGTTTCTGTTAGCTGTGAGCAACAGCAACTGAAAGTTGTGTGCCCCATTCTGGAAACTGCTCTTTGCTTTCAGACATGTCGTCTCTGAGATTTTTAAATAAGTGAGCACATATTGATTGAACAAATAATTGGTTAAGAGCCAAACAGTCGTCTAGGATATTGATTTTTTTAAATAAAAATAATAATAATACAGCCATAAAGAATAACTTTTCTGAACAATCATGAATCAAAAATACAAAAAGCCCACTAACTCCTATTTGGTGATGATAATAATATATTAGTTCTGGCCAGTGCTATTTTCCTAGAAAAAGTGGTTCCAGGATTCACCATGAACATTTCCCTTGTTCTCTTAGAATGGAAATGGCGCCTACCTGAGAGATGCCAGAATGATATTGCTATTTGAGAAATCAGACTTGGGTACAGCCCATTCAGTTCTGTCTTCCCTGTCCTGTCCTGACTCAGTTATATTTTTAGCTTTGGGTAACATTGCCAAGGCAAGTGCTGTGACACGCTGAAGAAAAATGTTGCACAGTTAAGTTATGGAAACTATTCTCTGTCACCCTGTTGCAACAACACAGAGTAGCCAGACATGGAATACATAGCCCTGGTCGAATTTCTCTGTTACTTTCCTACAGTGCTTTACTTTAGAAAGATTTTGAATGTAAATATTGGAAATAAAACTGATTTATATACAGTATGGGAGACATACTATAATATCTGTAAACTGCTGTTTATGTGCGGCAGTGGAAGATATAGTGCATTATGTACTGTACTGTTCCTGCAGTCTAAAGCACTGAGCCTCTTGGGCTTGCCAATTGGAAGGTGGGCAGTTCGAATCCCCATGACAGAGTGAGCTCCCATTGTTCTGTCCCAGCTCCTGCCAACCTAGAAGTTCGAAAGCACACCAGTGCAAGTACAGTGGTACCTTGGTTGTTGAACGGCTTGGCCCCTGAACAAATCGGCTCCCGGACGCTGCAAACCCGGCAGTAAGTGTTCTGGTTTGCAAAGGTTTTTTGGAAGCTGAACATCCGACGTGGCTTCCAATTGAGTGCAGGAAGCTCCTGCAGCCAATTGGAAGCTGTGCCTTGGTTTTTGAGTGCTTCTAGGAGATGAAAGGACTCCCGGAATGGATTAAGTTAGAGATCCAAGGTACTACTGTAGATAAATAGGTACCGCTGCAGCAGGAAGGTAAATGGCGTTTCCGTGCACTCTGGTTTCCATCAGGTGTTCCGTTGCACCAGAAGCGGTTTAGTCCTGCTGGCCACTTGACCCAGAAAGCTGTCTGTGGGAAAATGCTGGCTCCCTCGGCCTGAAAACGAGATGAGCGCTGCAACCCCATAGCTTCCTTTAACTGAACTTAACCATCCAGGGATCCTTTACCTTTTACCTTTTACTGTTCCCAGGGATGGATTTCTCAAATGGATTCTTCAGAGAGTTTTCTTTTTTGAACTGTAGGGAGAAAATGTGTTACTTACTGATAAATGGGGTTACCGGTAACTATACTACATAAAAGGTTTCTGTGTTTGCTTTGGTAGACAAAATTTCATTGCACAACATGGGGCCCCCTGTGATAATGCTAGGTGGCGCTGTGGGTTAAACCACAGAGCCTAGGGCTTGCCAATCAGAAGGTCAGCAGTTCGAATCCCCGTGACGGGTAAGCTCCCGTTGCTCGGTCCCTGCTCCTGCCAACCTAGCAGTTCGAAAGCACGTCAAAGTGCAAGTAGATAAATAGGTACTGTTCCGGCGGGAAGGTAAACGGCGTTTCCATGCACTGCTCTGGTTCGCCAGAAGCGGTTTAGTCATGCTGGCCACATGACCTGGAAGCTGCACGCCGGCTCCCTCAGCCAATAAAGCGAGATGAGCGCCGCAACCACAGAGTTGTCCGCAACTAGACCTAACGGTCAGGCGTCCCTTTACCTTTACCTCAACCTAACTAGCCCCCCAGCTGATGACCAAAGTTTTAAAGCAAATAATTTAAACTGTCTAAGTGATATATGGAAGGTAATTTGTATCAGGTTGTATCCAACTCTGTTTGAAACTTCCTCTCCTCCCTCTGGCAGTCTCATGTGCCCCCCAATATCTGCTCTGAAGAGTTGTGGATCCTTTCGAGCAGATCTTGGGAAGGCTGAAGGAGGCTGCAGGAGGAGGAAAGGAAGAAGACCCATTGCGTGAGTGGATTCAACCCATAGTATTTAAGTACAGTCTCATGATTGCACAGTCACCTGAAGACAACTGATAAATAGCCCAATTTCTACATGCATATGTGGGCAAATGGTAAAACCTTATAGAAAAAAAATATAGGAATTAATGAAGTTTAATTGGAGTGATATCTTATCCACGCCAAGGTGTCAGAGCAGACAGCAATATATTAACTATCCTACCTTATCTCTATCTTGCACTATTCCTGGTAGTTTGAATGAACACGATCAACCAATAAAATTGAATGAAAAGCTCTTACACCATTTAAAGAAGGCATACTTTGATGAACCACCAATGGAAAAGACTTCTAAAGTTGAGGACCTTCATGGTTCAGGATAATCTAAACAAATAATCTACGCAAAATAGGCATCAATGGCATGCCCCAAAGTAGAAAGGTTCTCCACATTTGAACCTGCCTACAGTCTTCAGTTTTAAAAGGCCTCATTACATGTCCTGGTACCATCACAGACCACAATGTTCGTAGGCATCAAGGAGTGGGTCTACTCAGTGCCAACCACATTGTGGGCATGTCTAACTTTCATGACTTCCAACAATTGTTTGGTGGTTGTTGTTTTTCCTTATGCAATTTTTGTCTGTAGCCACAAATGAAGTTCAACAAGTAGCTGCGAAAAACAATTTGGCCAAAGTAATAAATTCCAGGGTGTGGCAAGGTGGGGTGCTTGTCATGCAAGAATATATTTTTAAAACAATGGAATGACCTACAATGACTCTATATCTATCATCTATTATCTATCTATCTATCTATCTATCTATCTATCTATCTATCTATCTATCTATATCTATCTATCTATCTATCTATCTATCATCTATCTATCATCTATCTATCTATCATCTATCATCTATCATCTATCTATCATCTATCATCTATCTATCTATCATCTATCTATCTATCATCTATCTATCTATCTATCTATCATCTATCATCTATCTATCTATCATCTCTAGCATCTAGTTATTTAATATATTTTTAGAATTATAGCTATCTGCAGAATAGTTATAAACGAAGGAAACTAAAGGTCAGTTTATGAAATGAAAATACAAATGTCTGCTTCCATTGAAGATAATATATACAGTGTGGATTGCTAGAATTCTCATATATTGTAAGATTTATGAGACATCGTCAGTCACATATGATTGGTTGAATGAGTATAGGTTGTCTTAGTTCAGTGCTATTAATACCAAAACCTCGTATTAAACTGTTTTTGATATCCACTTATTAAACTTAAACTGTCACCCGTGATACATAGGCCTACACTTTCTTTCCTTATCTCCTCCATTTTAGCTCTAGGAAAACAGGCTATAAAATAATTTGTCTAACAAGAAGAATTGATATTCCCCTTTTTACAATGTACAGAACGAATTTATTTCCGCGGCCACGGTCTTTAAAGTGTCTCCGAAAATAGATGTGTAATTAAGCAGCTAAATTATTGTGTTATGAACATTTTTGGGGGGCCACCATATGTCACAAAACTCTCAGCCCATTTATCACCAGCTGCTTCCATTAATTCAGCATTGCTTGCCCTTGGCTCAATGAGATTCTGTGGTTTTGCATTTTGAATTGAATAATATACAAAGAACTGAATGGCTTCGGCGATAGGCAGACTTGACTTCCTCATTTCATATATTCCCCCCCCCCCCGGTTGTCCTGTTGGTGTTTTCAGTTTCATTTTAAAAACCACACACCAGTGTATTTCCCCCCGAAATAAACGAGCTTCACGAAATCTCTGTGGTTGGTTTTTTTTGTTGTAATTTTTTAAGGAGGAAGGATTCTGAATCCTTAAACTGGCCCTGTCCTAGGAATGCCCAAATGAGCTTTCTTTCTTGTGTCTGTTTCTACTTTGGTGAACTTGGTTGTTATCTAGCGAAAGCGTATAATTATCTAGAAGAATCTTGGCTACAGTTCAGCACACCATTTTATGAACCATTTCCATTCCCCAAGTAAAGGAACTTATTAACCACACACGTATACTGTATACTTATTAACCGTATACACGTATACTTAACGTTATTATATTCCAAGATCATCTGATAGGATTTGGCGTTCGCCTAATGAAAGACATATGGCGTCTTAGATCACTAAGGCCGCGTTAGAATAAATGATCAGCTTTGGTGATGAAGAAAATGAAAATGGGAGGCGGGGCGGGGGCGGGGGCGACTTCGTAAAATGGCCTTGTGTTGTAAGGATGTTTTTGAAAAATCCTCTTTCTGTATCTTTCCTGCCTTCCCCTGATAACCTCTAGTTTATCGTGGCTTCTGGTCTGTTCTCATGTTGCTGGGAGTGGTCACTGTGGTCGTGGCGAGCTTCTTCATCATCTGCGCTGCACCCTTTGGTAGCCACGCGTTGTACAAAGTTGGGGGAGGCTTTTTCATCACTGCTGGTAAGTGTTCAATGTTTTAATCCAAATTCAACCACCCCTGCTCCTTTTAAAAAACAAAAACAAAACTTGCAACATTCGGCCTAGAATTGTGGGTTTGGCTTTTTTAAAAAAACAAAGCAGAACAAAACCAAAATGCACATCAAGGGAATTCTGTGTGCTATTTTGGAGGTTTTCTGGCAGAAGGCTCGCAGAAGAAAATGGCACTGGGGAAGAATTGGGAGAGTTCATGTTGCAGCTATGGTTCATTTCAATAGGTCTAGACCAGACATAGGCAAACTCCGGCCCTCCAGATGTTTGGGACTATAATTCCCATCACCCCTAGCTAACAAGACCAGTGGTCAGGGATGATGGGAATTGTAGTCCCAAACATCTGGAGGCCTGAAGTTGGCCTTTGCCTGGTCTAGGGCAAATAATAATAATAATAATAATAATAATAATAATAATAATAATAATAATAATAATGGAATCATAGTATAATAGAATTGTAGAGCTGGAAGGGTCATCTAGTCCAATCTCCTACAATGCACAATAATTTTATGTAATTATATAATATATGTGTAATCATACTAATAATTTATATGATGCAAGGAGGGCACACAAGATATCATTAAGTGGTAATAAAGTAGGATGATCCTAGGATTGCTCTAGCATTCTGAATCTGTCTTCCAACACTGCATAAGACATTCATTCCTTCGTGGTTGGAAGGATTATAATGTCAAGAAAAGGAAACAGTGTCAAGGCCACACTGTCATGGAATCACAGAATTGTACAGTTGGTAGCGACCACGAGGGTCATCTAGTCAAACGACCTGCAATGCAGGAATCTCTTTTTGCCCAGCGTGCGGCTCAAACCCACAACCCTGAGAGTAAGAGTCTCACGGTCTAAATCTGGGAAAGCTTCTTCATGTAGTTTTCTTGGTGGTCTGTGTGATTTGCCTGTGAGGACCAGTGCGTCAAGAGAATGCTTGCTTGGGTCTAGAACACCTGGACTGAAATTCCTACTTGCCCAAGAAAGCTTACTGCTATTGTCTCTAACCTCTGTTTCTTTAATCAATAAGATGGTAATAATAGACAATATAAAGCACTTTGTGGACTAAGTACAGTGGTGCCTTGCAAGACGAAATTAATTCGTTCCGCGAGTTTTGTCATCTTGCGATTCTTTTCGTCGGTGTCGGGAAAGTTTTGGAAAAGCTTCAAAAATCACCAAAGTCTTTAAAAACCTCAAAAAAGGCTACCACACCACGTTCTATGAGTTGCTCCTCGAAGTCAAGTCGCAACTGTATTAACGGTGTTAAGAAAAAGGAAACAAACTTGCAAGACGTTTTCGTTTTGCGAAGCAAGCCCATAGGGAAAATCGTCTTGCGAAGCAGCTCAAAAAACCAAAAGCCCTTTCGTCTAGCGAGTTTTTTGTCTTGCGAGGCATTCGTCTTGCGAGGTACCACTGTATTGGAAGAAATGTGTGGGGAATTCTGTTTGCATTGTGGCTCTGGTTTTGCAAGATGTGCTTTTGTAGTTTGTGGCCAGTGTCTGTTTGCACATAATCCAAGAATTCATGCCCAATGCTGGCAGCAGTAGTTCTCCATCAGTGTAGCAGTTTGGTACTGTTCAGAATCTCCTGCTTTTCAGTTCCTGTTGATATGTATTACTTCAAAGTTTTTGGAGCATGGATGGGAGACCACAGGTTTATGGGCCAAATGTTGCCCTCCAGGACTCCTTATCCGGCTGAGGCAATAATCCCTTTATAGGCCACACCCCCTTTCCCCAGCCCCTCCTTGCCAGCCCTGGTCCATGCCCACCTTGACTGCTTTTGCCTGACTAGAATGTGTCCTTGGGCTGTGGCAGTGCCTCTTGCTTGTTTGTGTTGAGAGATTTGTGGGTAGAAACCTCCGACATTGGCATGGCTGAAACGTGGCCTACAGTGCAAAAGTAGGAATCATAGCTGTCGCCCTGCCCTATGGCACCAGCCAACACTGGTATGTGACCCATACCCTTCAACATTTTGAGTCCTGAAAACAGGACGCACATCTTCTTGCCCATGCTCCTGCATGAGTCACATGATCTGCACAAGGATCCAAAAGACACTTTTTTTTCTGGGACGTGCTTGCATGGCACCCAAAAATCGCACGAGATCACAGCACTCAAAATGGCTGCCATGCTCTCTTGTGAGAAAATGGGATGTCCTGTTTTTTTCTGGGATGCTAGTGGGGTATTGTGTGGGGCCCCCCAGATTACTCATGAGGAGATGTGGCCCTCAAACTAAAAAAAGCTTCCCCCTCCCTGATTGAGAGGTACTCATTTAAACCTCTGTTGTCTAGACTGTATTCAAATCTAGAGGGCCACATGCAAAGCCCTCAAGCCAGAATAATCGTCAAGAAATTATTCTCTCTGCTCCCAACCATGACGATTGATTGTATGGGGGTGAATCCATTTATTCTCAGGGAGCTTCTGGTTTACAATTTGAATGCAGCAAGATTTGTACTTGAAACATTTCGGCTGAGATCCTATAGCCACTTAACCTGAGATTAAGCCCCATGACATCTCCTGGAATTTACATTCTGAGTTTACCTGTACAGAAGTGCGCTGCGAGTCTCATGTATGGGGTGCAAACCACCAATACCCTAATGCCAAGCACAAACTGGAATTTGCTCCCACAAGAGGAAATGATGGCCACCAACTTGGATGTCTTTGCAAGAGAGTTGGACGAGCTGATGGACAATAAAGCTATACATGGCTACTATCCATGACAGCTGTGTTTTACCCCAACTGTTGGAGATACTTTGCCTCTGAATACCGGTTGCTGAGAATCAGAGATGGAGAGAACGCTGTTCTGCTCAGATACTTCCTTCAGGCTTCCCTTGGACATCTGGTTGGCCACTGTGTGAACAGGATGCCACTGGCCTCATCCTGCAGGGCTTTTCTTATGTTCTTATGTTCAAAGCAGAGACTTGAGTTGGCAGCAAAGGATCTTCAACTGTGCAAGTCTTCTGTAAAGGTAAAGGTAAAGGGACCCCTGACCATTAGGTTCAGTCGCAGACAACTCTGGGGTTGCGGCGCTCATCTCGCTTTACTGGCTGAGGGAGCCGGCGTACAGCTTCCGGGTCATGTGACCAGCATGACTAAGCCACTTCTGGCAAACCAGAGCAGTGCACAGAAACACCGTTTACCTTCCTGCCAGAATGGTACCTAATTATCTACTTGCACTTTGACGTGCTTTCGAACTGCTAGGTTGGCAGGAGCAGGGACTGCGCAACAGGAGCTCACCCCATCACGGGGATTCGAACTGCCTACCTTCTGATCGCCAAGCCCTAGGCTCTGTGGTTTAACCCACAGTGCCACCCGCACTCCCAAGTCTTCTGAGGTCAGTGCAAAAATGCCTGCTTCGGTTTCTGTTCCTTGCCTGCTGTTCCCTAGGCCTGCTCAACCACTTGTTTGTGGAACACTTTGGTTCCTTCTATTCGTCTCTATCATTACAGAGACAGCTGTGCGGATGGTTTTTTCTTCTTCTCCTTTTGCTACTAAGCTCATGCTAAATTACACCCTCAGATTTTCTGCCAGCCTCTCGCTGCAGTAACTTGGATCTTACGAAAAGTCTCAACAGCGGAACTTCTCGGTTATTGACTCGCGTAGAGAAAGTATCAATACGTAGCCCGACGACACCCGCAGTGGGAGCAAAGTCTGCAAGGTAAACCTGTGAGCAAAACAATTGCTTACAAATCAGCATAGTTCTACATTTACCAGCGGCGCCCGCCTGAGGCTCCTGTCACTCTCTACAGCACCTGTTGACTTCTTGTCTGTGCAATGGAAGCTTTGTGCCATAAACAGCCATTCACGGCTGACGAGCGAAAGACATTTTGCTGTGCAGGAAGAATAAGGAAGGCCTGAAAATTGCTCTTGAATTCCTAGGCATTTATAAAGATTCTGTGTTCTTTTTCTCTTCCCGCAATGAGCAGAAGTGTGTGTGTGTGTGTGTGTGTGTGTCTGTGCATGAAACAGATTAAAAAGAATAAATGTTAATGGCAGAAATGACTGACCTCCGAGGAGCCTGGGTCTTATCTCATTCCACAGTGCTGTGTATCAAACATGGGCCTCCTTTAAAAATAAAATAGGAAAATAGAAAGGCATGGGGAGAGGGGGGAAAAGAATGAAAGTGCTTATTTATCCTAATCTCTCTGAGACATATATTTTACTTTTTAAAAAATAATTGCCCCCAGTCGCTTGTGATTCACTGCAGCTTTTTTCTTTTTCTTTTTTTTTTAAAAAAATTCTGTTTGACTAAACAACAGATATTTGTGCCCCAAGCAAAGGTCTAACAAGCTGAAAACGAAGAAATATGTTTGCAGCCTGAAATGTTTCTAAAAATGCCTGCTTCTTGAAGTTGATGGCAGGGATGAGGTTAATCTCAGCCACTGGGCTCGAAAACACGGCCCTTCCTGACAATTGTCAGCGTAAGAGGCTGAGAACAGCCTTCCCAAAATAAATACATTTCGTTTGACACGTCCCGCTTCATAATGAACTGACATTGCAATTAGACTTGCAGTAGATCCTCTCCTGCCTTTCAAAGCATGATAAATGTTCTGAAAGAAGAAAGGCAAGAAAGAAAGGCAGGCAAACAGAGATAGCTTAAGGTTGCAGGAAGTGGCTTCAGCAAGTTATGATGTGACTGAATGTTAGTTCCTAAATAGCAGTTTTACAAAGATGACTCTGGATGCATGTCTAGTGGGATAGGACCCTGTCACACGTGCGTTTGCTCTGTATGGCACTTCATCTGAACTCTGCTCATGTCCATATTGGTCCCTATTCACCACATTTTTTCCCAGCTTTCAATGTTATTGAGGACACACGAATATCATGCTGATTGTGGGGTGCAGTTTGACAGTGACTTATTGCAAACCTGCATGTGTGCGGGTTCCCAGAGAGATGATCGCGGCTGCCCTTCTCCTCCTTTGGCCCTCTTGCTGCTGTGCTGCCATGAGCTGAGCGATGGTTTGGCTTCGTGCGGCCTCTGAGCATGGGTGTCACACAAACCACAAGCTGTGAGGAAGTTTTGTTCTTGGGTTTGCAGCTGATGGTTTGTCTGGCGGAGACAAACCATAGCTGTCAAGCATCCCTTATTTGGCGGGACAGTCCCTTATCCCAGGGCCATGTCCCACTGCTGTCCCTTATTGATGATGTCCCTTAAATAAGCTACTGAAGGTAATGGGGCCCCTTCTATGTCCAGCTGTGCTTTGTCAACAACAAATTGTTGCTGTTTTTTTGTGTTGAATATATGCTATATGGTAATTTATAGGACCTAATAGGTATCTAAAGCCATTTGCACACAACAAAATATGTATTTTATCAAAGTAATTGCTGATCCCTTATTTTGGCTGCTGATCCCTTATTTTCGAGGCTGCTGGTCCCTTATTTTCAAATCTGTAAGTTGACAGCTATGAGACAAACCATTTGTGCTAAGGCTTGGTTTGGCTTAGTGTTAGGGGAAAACTCGACCGTTGTCCTTCACTGGATATACCAAGCATTTCTCAAGCAAACTGAGCCATCATATATCTTTACTAAAACTTATTTTTTCCCTCCTTCCTTCAGGTATTGTCTTCACATTGGTGGTAATCCTTTACGTCATCTGGGTCCAGGCAATGGCTGATCTTGAAAACTATGTGAATATGAAGAAAATAGACTGTCCTGATTTTTCTGTCTATGTGCGTTATGGCTGGTCTTTTATACTGGCTCTAGTTGGAATTTTTTTTACCATGTTTTCAGGAATGCTGTTCCTACTGGTAGGGCGTACAATTTATCTGCACTCCGATTAATCAGATGTCGGCTGTTTGAAATGTTGGAATTATGGCGAGGTTTTGCTGAAAAGCTATTTTTATACATTATCCCTCTTATAGCCATGTGTTTGCTGGTGCTGTTCTAGATCTGCTTACGTAGCCAATGCAATCCCATGCATATCTACTCAGATGTAAGTCCTACTGAGTTCAGCGAAGCTTATATCCAGGTACGTCCTTATAGGATTTGCGGTCTCAGTTATATATCCTTGTCATAAAGGAATAGTGACATAAATTAGACTGTTCAAATTCCTTCAGATCTTGATGAACTGCATGCAACACACGATATATTTTGCAACTTCATGTCTCTGTGTTGAACGCACTGGGGTCAGATAAAAATATGAAATGATTCATATAAGAATTTTGGCTTAGGGCCAATTCAACCATTATCTTCTTAATGAAGGAATATGCAATGAAACCACACCTCCTGCTCATATATATTAGCCACAGAAGAAGGGAATGGGCAGCACAGGCTGTAGATCACCCTTCCAGTAGTCGCCTAGCATTCACCTTGTGCCATTCTTTTAGCAAGGCCAGAACTCTTGCCTCTTGCTTGCCACAAATCTAGTCTCAAGTGACAGTGCTTGGCTCATCTTAACAATGGCTACTTTCCCTTGATGTACGATTGTATTTCTCCATGCTCAGAGTCTCCTTCTAAGGGGAAGGTTTGTGTGCTTCGATAGGAATCGTCATGGTTGGTAAGTGAGGTGCAGGTGTTAACGCTGGCTAGGTTTGTGATGAGCACAGGATCTGGTCGTGGCAAGGCAACGGGAAAGTGAATGCTGTAACTCCCATCTGCAAGCAACTGTGCTGCTTCCCGGAAGAATGAAACCTATTCCCATCTCCCTGTGGCTAACCTAAGCAAAAGTAAACTCAGTCATGTGTGTTCCCTCATTAGGAAAGGAAATGTGTGAATTAGTCCTGGTTCTGCTTATGCAGAACAAAGCAAGTGTCCACAGAATCCCTTAATCGCCCATTATTTATTCTTTCGGTATTTGGCATTAGCTTTAATATGAACAAATATTTCTGCAGTTGCCCATGTATTGCTTTAGCCAATGTGGCAGTAGTACAGAAGGCCAGGTCGCTGAATTAGTGCTGTGGTGCTGCTATGAATACAGAACTGTTTGTATGCTTTCATGTGGTCCAAGTCATAAACATTCAGTGTAATGGAACTGGGAAGTTTATGGGTCATTTAGTTCAGTTCTCTGGAATAGCAGATTCCCCTTTCTCCCATGGGCTTAACAACAATACATGCTTTTCTGCTGTCCGTTGTATATTTTTTATTATTTTTGCTTCCCTCTGTACTTTATGGCTTGACTTGTTTGGCCAAGTCACCTTGACTGGTGTCCATCAGTCACCTTCTTGCAGCCAGCCTGCTTTCTTCTTTTGACATACAAGGAAATCTGGGAACCATGCAACGGATATGTGAAATCTCACAATGTGAAAAGGGTATCTGAAACCTGCTGACAATGTGAGAAGCTTGCCTCTCCCACCACACATGGATGCCTGGACCTCTGAAGAAGCAGGAAGTGTGGTAATGTGTGTCCTTCCAAATTAGCTGGAGATTGTCAATACCTCTGCCCCTTTCCCTTAATATCTATAGGCTGCTGATGGAGAAATGGCCCGGCCTTTCAGCCAAGCCTGGTGTTGGCACCTGGAATCTCTGGCCCAATTGCCAGCCCTGCACCCCCATTTTTTCCTTGTCTGACACTCTAGTCACCTTTTTAATTTCCCATGATGCTTCTGGTGTAGCACTCTTCTGGGGCATTGAGAGAAATTTAAAGGCTGACCAGGCCTTGTTGTTCAGTGCTGTTGGAGGGCTGCCATCACAAGCCCACCAGGGCCCACTGACAGGGAAGGCAGCCCACCAGAATCTACTTTGTCCAAAGAGGAGTCATGTTTGCTGTGTTGAGTGCAACTACATGGCCCTGTATACCTGAAGGAGCATCTTCACCCCCATCGTTCAGCCCAGACACTGAGGTCTAGCTCCAAGGGCCTTCTGGTGGTTCCCTCATTGAGAAAAGTAAGGTTACAGGGAACCAGGCAGAGGGCCTTCTCAGTAGTGGCACCCACCCTGTGGAATGCCCTCCCATCAGATGTCAAGATGATACGACATTTAGAAGACATCTGAAGGTAGCCCTGTATACGGAAGACTTTTAATGTGTAATGTTTTATTATGTTTTTATATATGTTGGAAGCCGCCCAGAGTGGCTGGGGCAACCCAGTCAGATAGGCGGGGTACAAATAATAAAATTATTATTAATATTATTGTTATTATTATTAGTATTTGCTCCCTTCAAATTATTGCGATTCTGTAGTTATCCCGTTTCTTATTAAAGCCATCCAACCAGACAAAGACCTTCCATAAGTTTACTAAGCAACTTGCTCTATAGGCTACATTTTATTTGCAGTATGCAAATAAAATGTATGATGATGTACAATACGACTTACTTATAAATAAATTTGTGGAAGTCCTGTAGCCCAGTCCAGGAATTCCATGCAGCTCCATTTCTCAGTCTCCTAAGCGCTTATTCCCTTTGAAGTGACTGGGGAATGTCCATGTCCAGAAGTTCTATTTGTGTCTATCAGAGCCAGAGAGAGAGAGAGAGAAAGAGAGAGAGAGAGAGAGAGAGAGAGAGAGAGAGAGAGCGCTTCAGATCCTCATCAGCTTTATATTTATTGCATGATCTGTCCCAGAAGGATGGGATTAATAACTCACAAGTCTGCCAAATCCACATCCTTAAAATCCGGGCAGATTTTTCAAAGATAGACTCCTTCTTTCAGCATTACATGATGACTGGATACCTTTAAACATATAAATATATATATATATTCGACATGTGTTTTTATGTAAAAATGGCTTGCTATGTTCTACTTTTTTTAAAAAAATAAAAAGTTAATTAAGAAAAGATCAGCACAAAGGAAGCTTTCTTCCCCACCACTCCCTCCAGCCAATCCATGAAGTTGAATTCCATTATTTTAGCACACTCTGTCATTTGCTTCTCTGTGTACTTTGCTTATTTTAGTTGCTATGTTTATATTCTATCTTATCCCCCGTCATGGATTTCCAGGCGGTGTCCAGTGTTTCCAAGCCATTTCCCGTTCAGTGACTGGCCACATCTAGACATACAGCACAATTCAAAGTGTTGGTGCTGACCTTGAAAGCCCTAAACGACCTCGGCCCAGTATACTTGAAGGAGTGTCTCCACCCCCATCGTTCTGCCCGGACAGTGAGGTCCAGCGCCGAGGGCCTTCTGGTGGTTCCCTCACTGTGAGAAGTGAGGTTACAGGGAACCAGGCAGAGGGCCTTCTCGGTGGTGGCGCCCGCCCTGTGGAACGCCCTCCCACCAGATGTCGAGGAAATAAGTAGTAAGTGTGTGACAGACAGAGGGGGAAAGGAGCATCTTGTGCTAGTGGAGCCAGACATTTTGCTGTTGGAGGTGCATTACCAAATGAGAAACCCATCTTCCACACTAGGGGGTGGATCTACACACAGGAAAAAAACATGCTATAAATAAGTCTGAAATAAAACCGTTATAGCAAAAGAAAAAAAACACTATGGAAAATCGCATCGTTGTTTGTTTTCTTGCTCTCCAGCGTCATCTGGTGTTGCATGTTTATGAGGGATGCGGGTGGCGCTGTGGTCTAAACCACTGAACCTCTTGAGCTTGCCGGTTGGAAGGTCGGCGGGTCGAATCTCGGTGATGGGGTGAGCTCCCATTGCTCTGTCCCAGCTTCTGCCAACCTAGCAGTTCGAAAGCATACCAGTGCAAGTAGATAAATAGGTATTGCTGCAGCAGGAAGGTAAATGGGGTTTCCGTGAGCTCTGGCCCTCATCATGGTCCTCCGTGCGCCAATAGTGGTTTGGTCATGCTGGCTGCATGACCCAGAAAGGTGTCTGCAGACAAACAGCGGCTCACTCAGCCTGAAAAGCAAGATGAGTGCCACACCCCATAGTACCTTTGACTGGACTTAACTGTTCGGGGTCCCTTACCAGCATTCAAAACGCTGTTTTTTGACTAATGTAGCTGAGTCCTTAGTCATGGTACACAGTATCTAAGGCTGGTCAAGTTGTTGCAACCTATGAGGCAAAAGATCCCACAAGTGTGTCTCTTCTTTCATTGCAGTAAAATATAATAACAGTAACAGTAACAGTAACAGTAACAGTAACAATACTATTACAATATTGAGCAATCTGGTACCTTCTCATGGCACCCCAAATCAGCTGCCCTTATGTACACTGAGCGAGTGAGTGACCATCACCACCTTATGAAGCCAAACTCTGTCCCCCACAGCTGTCTCTGGGCATTGCCAGTGCTGGAAAATTGCACAAGACAATGCAGGATACCAACCGCCAGCTGGAAACATAGGTGCCGACTCCTAGTGACCAAGGCAGTTTCAGTCCCCTGAATTTTATTTTTAGGGGACTGGGCCCCCTCAATATTCAGTGGTCGTTGTGTGACGTCATGTGCGTGACGATGGTTCTGGTTAAAATTGAGCTGATCTAAAAATGTGATAGTTACACAGTTTGCATGATATTATTCTGGTTTTGCAGTGAACTCTGCTTCGTTCCACAGCTGTTCTGAATAGTGAAGTCAACAAAACAGTGACCACCTAAGAGCTGCGGTAAGCTAGCTGGGATCTCTCTCCCAACCGAGCACATTCTGCAATTGGGAAATATCCAGAACTTTCCCCCGCTATTTATTCCATTTTCAAGATTAGCCCCTTTTGCTTTAGAACGCGGCTCGGAGGTGGTAATCGGAAAGTCCTGAAAATAATTTCGCAGAGGCCTAACATGATTTTGCAATTATTCTGCTAACTCGGTGCAGCGCATGGCCATATAATATATCAAGGCTATTTGATAACTTGGTTATTCTTCATGCGTCTGTTTCCAGCCACTTGCAGGCTTCCTATAGGGATCTATTGAGCCATTGCAAGAACAAGGATGCTGGACTAGAAGGGCATTGGCCGGATCCTGCAGGCTCTTCCTATGTTCTTAGCTTCGACAAAGTGGCAGGATCAGACTATGTCCTTGTTGCTAATTGGCTGGCGCCCATATTGTTTGTGAGCCATTATCTACTTAGCGCAAGTACTTGCGCATAATACTGCCTCTCTCTCCCAGTGGAAATAAGCCCTCTTAAATAGTTACGGATTTATTGATTCATAAGAAAGTCACTGACACCTTGTAGACAATTTCAAAAGTATTTCCCTTGGTTCATTAACTTCTAGGTGCTCTTCTGGAGTTCTTGCTGAGTCTTTCATTAGATTCCTGGTAATTTATTGAGGCGTAAGTGAAAAAGGTAAGGGACTCATCTCATTTAAGAGGGAAGAAAGCTGGAAAGTTATTGTTTCTCAGTCTAACTTCATCAGGGTGTCTGTTAATTGTGGAACCCCCCCCCCCCAAATGCCCCAGGTTATGCTACTCAACTGTTAACAGAAGGACTCCTAGTAGAGCAGCAATAAATCTGTTAGCACATTTGGCAAAGCTAAGCAGGGTCTGGTATGGTTTCACACTGGAAGGGAGACCACATGTTGAGATCTCTGAGTGGACTAGGTGACCCCTGGAGTCTCTTCCAACTATGACTCCAATGATATCAGTAATGTTTTTACGCCACACAGATGCCTTGCTTTAATTTTTTTAACTAAAGTGAAAGAATAGCATCTAGAATTCCCCTCTTCTGGTTTTGCTTGAGTAAAAAATGCAAAATAAAAAAATTCCTTCCAGTAGCACCTTAAAGACCAACTAAGTTAGTTCTTGGTATGAGCTTTCGTGTGCATGCACACTTCTTCAGATACACTGAAACAGAAGTTGCCAGACCCTTCTGTATAGTGAGAAGGTGGGGAGGGGTATTACTCAGAAGGCTGGTGGGAATGGGAGATTGACATATAGCTGAGATGAGCCTGTTGACGACTCTTAATGACTGTAATAGGTCTTACAGGAAAAGGCAAGGAGTGAGAAGGTGAGAAATGGCTTAGTCATGTATAATGAGATAAGAATCCAATGTCTTTGTTCAGAGCAGGTCTCTCCATGGTTTTAAGTTTGGTAATGAGTTGCTGAATGGTTTGGTAATGGTTTTAAGTTTGGTAATGAGCTGCTGAATTGCAACTCATTACTGCTACAGGAAGGAATTTTTTTATTTTGACTATGGCAGACCAACATGGCTACCTATCTGTAACTAAAAAATGCAAGTATTTCTAGCATTCTACTAATAAAGTCAACATATCCCCCCCCCTTTTACTGACCCCAACACATCTTGCTTACAGACTTTGAAAGCACTCAAAAGTGCAGAGAGATGAGGGTCAAAATAAGTCAAGTGAAAAGTCCTGCCACATTCCCATTCATTGGTAAGACACAGCTCTGTGACAGTAAGGTCCCCCATCATCACTGAGGCTGCCTCTCTCCTCATTTCCAGTTCCAGCTACAATCTAATGTGCTGTAACTGTTCTCTAAAGTACAGGAGCTCCAGTCCCAAATACAAGCAGTTGGCGTTGCTCCTAATGGGAATGCCCTGTGTATTTTGTTACTGGTTAAGCATGGCATGAAGCACTGAAACAGATGTCCCATAGTCCATCAGATTGCAGTGGGACAGCTTGAGCAGGAAAGAGTTGGTTCTAGTATTGCGAAACACTTAATCGCAAATCACTTACAGATTAAACCTACTTGGACGTAAGTCCCATTTAGTTCCAGAATCCATAGGATTGCAGCTTTAAATCTTTTCTGTGGTCCAGTTCTTAGATACACCACTACAGAATTGCAGCTACTTCTGGGACCCTATGCAGTTCCTCCAAGTGTCCCTATTTTTTAGGAACAGTCCCAGATTTACAGAAGCCATCCTGGTTTCTGATTTGATCTCGGAATGTCCTGCTTTTCCTTAGGACGTCCCTATTTTCATTGCGGGATGTGGGTGGCACTGTGGGTTAAACCACAGAGCCTAGGACTTGCCGATCAGAAGGTCGGCGGTTTGAATTCCCGCAACAGGGTGAGCTCCCGTTGCTTGGTCCCAGCTCCTGCCAACCCAGCAGTTTGAAAGCACGTCAAAGTGCAAGTAGATAAATAGGTACCACTCCGGTGGGAAGGTAAACGACGTTTCTGTGCGCTGCTCTGGTTCGCCAGAAGTGGCTTAGTCATGCTGGCCACCTGACCCGGAAGATGTACGCTGGCTCCCTCGGCCAATAAAGCGAGATGAGCGCCGCAACCCCAGAGTCGGCCACAACCTATTTTCATTGCAGAAATGTTATTTCCTGGACTACGCAAATCAGGTGGCTGAAATGGTTTTCTTTGAAGGCAGGCAACAGCAGACTGGCTCTCCTGGAGCATAGGAACTTGCATTATATAAAGTCAGACATAATTTGTCCATTTAGACCAATGTAAAAAGTAAAGGTAAAGGACCCCTGGACTGTTAAGTCCAGTCAAAGGCGACTATGGGGTTGCAGCGCTCATCTCGCTTTCAGGCCCAGGGAGCCGGCGTTTGTCTGCAGACAGTTTTCTGGGTCATGTGGCCAGTGTGACTAAACCGCTTCTGGCACAACGGAACACAGTGATGGAAACCAGAGCGCACGGAAACACCGTTTACCTTCCCGCCACAGCAGTACCTGTTTATCTACTTGCACTGGTGTGCTTTCGAACTGCTAGGTTGGCAGGAGCTGGGACAGAGCAATGGGAGCTCATCCCGTCGCAGGGATTCAAACCACCAATCTGATCAGCAAGCCCAAGAGGCTCAGTGGTTTAGACCACAGCGCTGCCCGCATCCCTGTCTGGACAGGCACACTCAAAATCCTACATGACCCTTTTAGCTGGAGATGTTAGGGACTGAACCTAGGAACTTTCTGTATGCAGTGTGCATGTTCTATCCCTGTGCTGTGCAAGGCTTTGTCCGACAGGTGGGAACTGAAGCCCAGCCCTGAGAAAAGAACAATTTGCCTGAATTAAATGGCCAGCTCTTGAGGGAGACTGAAAAAGTACAGGAGCGCGAAACTTAGGGGAGTTGCGTGGAAAAACATTCCTTTTCTGCACCAGCGTGGCTTGATGTTATGTGGCTCTGCTTTGAAAGAGATCATTCGCACTGCAACACATTTAATGGTGCCAGTCACCACATGGTATATTTGGCAGCTATTTTAAGCTCAGATCACATTACCCCATTGCAGCAGTTGGCACCGGCTTCCCCAACTAGCATGCGACTGATCTAAACAGAAATCATCTTACACATTTTTGTTCTCTGAAATTAAATTTGACGGCATGAGTCCTATGATCCCCCTTTCTTTTTCTTTTTGGTATGTTATTACTTTTTGGAACAGTGTTTTGCTAGCACCACAGGGGAAATTCCACAAGGTTGTCAGTCAGATATAGTGAATTATCAGATACATTAGCTTTTCCTCCCTCTTACATTTGCTTAAGAGCTTATAGACCGCAGAGAATAAAAAAAGAAGAAGAAGTGCTAAACAGAATGAAATGAACTGTCAAGGGTATTTGTGAATGACTTAGAACATTCTGCCAGCTTCCAAACACACAGGCCTGTATCTCTTAGTTCATATAATAAACATGGGTGGAGATCTTTGGGTGGTTAGTTATACAGTGGTACCTCTGGTTAAGTACTTATTTCATTCCGGAGGTCCGTTCTTAACCTGAAACTGTTCTTAACCTGAAGCACCACTTTAGCTAATGGGGCCTCCTGCTGCTGCCATGCAGCCGGAGCATGATTTCTGTTCTTAACGTGAAGCAAAGTTATTAACCTGAAGCACTATTTCTGGGTTAGCAGAGTGTATAACCTGAAGCGTATGTAACCTGAAGTGTATGTAACCTGAGTTACCACTGTATACCGGTAAATCTGGGGGGGGGGGGATTGGGATTGGTGGACTACTGTTTTAAAATGAGAAAGAAGTGTCAGAATTACATTTTGAATACTATGTATGCCACAACCATATGTTGTGCATTCTCCACATCGCAAACCATGGATTTGGTGAGGGGAAAGTACAGAAACAGACAACAGAAATGGTCAAGGGACATAAGGATCTTTCTTACAAGGAAAGGCTAAGAAGTCTGGTTCTTTTAAGTCTAGGAAATAAAATATGATAGTGAAAGAGGGGGACACAAACGTGATAGAGGTCTATGCAGTGGTACCTCGGGTTAAGTACTTAATTCGTTCTGGAGGTCCGTTCTTAACCTGAAACTGTTCTTAACCTGAAGCACCACTTTAGCTAATGGGGCCTCCTGCTGCCGCTGCGCCGCTGCTGAGTGATTTCGGTTCTCATCCTGAAGCAAAGTTCTTAACCCGAGGTAATATTTTTGGGTTAGCGGAGTCTGTAACCTGAAGCGTATGTAACCTGAAGCGTATGTAACCCAAGGAACCACTGTATAGTCGTACCTCGGAAATCGAATGGAATCCTGGAAGTCTGTTTGACTTCCAAAATGTTTGGAAACGTGTTTGCGGCATTCGAAAGCCAAAACGTTCAACTCACAAGGCGTTTGGGATCCAAGGTATGACTGCAAAGCTATGTGTGGAAGAGAGAGGGTGTACTGTGTGAAATATTATAAGTCAATGAGACTGATTGGTTCACCATAGACAGAAGGAGGCCATACTTCACCCAGGGCCAGATTTAGGTTTGATGAGGCCCTAAGCTACTGAAGGTAATGGGGCCCTTTATATGTCTAGCTGTCCTTTGTCAACAACAAATTGCCGCAGGTTTTTTGTGTTGAATATATGCTATATGGTAATTTGCCTCCCCCCCAAGAGAGTGGGGTCCTAAGTTATAGCTTGTTTAGCTTATATGAAAATCCCTCACGAAGTCTTCACCTAATGCACACTTAATTTGTGGGATCCATTGTGTTCACCACTGGTTTTGAGGATCATCACTGCCTTAGGTCGTTTTTAAAAAAAGGGTTTCTGGTGGCTAGCCAGCAAAGGCATTTCAACCAGCCCCCTAATACTGCTTTCTTTACAGCAGCAAAAATAGGAGCTGTGGCATCTCATTTTCTTGGTGCATCTCATTTCCTCAGAGAAATGAAAAAAATGGAGAGATGGGGCAGGATCTGGCTTGAGCAGTATGGAAATAGCAGGTGAAAACGGATGAAAAATATTTGGATGTGTCCTGCAACAAATTTCCACTAGGGTAATATGGCTTCCAGTCTGGAAAAGGCTCCTCATGGCTAGATCAGATGGTTTTTTGTTTTGCTTTTTGATAATTGGTCTGTCATTGACTATTACTCAAGACAGTAGAGTTAAACTTCTATGAACAGATGTGGTATACCTCTGAGTAGCAGATGCTGAAGACAAGCAATGGGTTATTGTACCCTAAAAAAGGTAAAAGGTAAAGGACCCCTGGACAGTTAAGTCCAGTCAAAAGTGACAATGGGGTTGCAGTGCTCATCTTGCTTTCAGGCCGAGGGATCCGGCGTTTGTCTGCAGATAGCTTTCCGGGCCATGTGGCCAGCATGACTAAGCCGCTTCTGGCACAACGGGACATCGTGATGGAAACCAGAGCTCACAGAAATGCTGTTTACCTTCCCACTGCAGCAGTACCTATTTATCTACTTGCACTAGTGTGCTTTCGAACTGCTAGGTTGGCAGGAGCTGGGACAGAGGAATGGGAGCACACCCCGTCACGGGGATTTGAACCACCAATCTTCTGATCAGCAAGCCCAAGAGGCTCAGTGGTTTAGACCACAGTGCCACCCTCATCCCTACTTGTACCCTTCTTGTGGCTTACCACCATTTGACTAGACAAAACCTGGTCTAATTGAGCAAGTATGTTATAGAATCATAGAATCATAGAATCATAGAGTTGGAAGAGACCACAAGGGCCATCGAGTCCAACCCCCTGCCAAGCAGGAAACACCATCAGAGCACTCCTGACATATGGTTGTCAAGCCTCTGCTTAAAGACCTCCAAAGTAGGAGACTCCACCACACTCCTTGGCAGCAAATTCCACTGTCGAACAGCTCTTACTGTCAGGAAGTTCTTCCTAATGTTTAGGTGGAATCTTCTTTCTTGTAGTTTGGATCCATTGCTCCGTGTCCGCTTCTCTGGAGCAGCAGAAAACAACCTTTCTCCCTCCTCTATGTGACATCCTTTTATATATTTGAACATGGCTATCATATCACCCCTTAACCTCCTCTTCTCCAGGCTAAACATGCCCAGCTCCCTTAGCCGTTCCTCATAAGGCATCGTTTCCAGGCCTTTGACCATTTTGGTTGCCCTCCTCTGGACACGTTCCAGTTTGTCAGTGTCCTTCTTGAATTGTGGTGCCCAGAACTGGACACAGTACTCCAGGTGTGGTCTGACCAGAGCAGAATACAGTGGCACTATTACTTCCCTTGATCTAGATGCTATACTCCTATTGATGCAGCCCAGAATTGCATTGGCTTTTTTAGCTGCCGCGTCACACTGTTGGCTCATGTCAAGTTTGTGGTCAACCAAGACTCCTAGATCCTTTTCACATGTACTGCTCTCAAGCCAGGTGTCACCCATCTTGTATTTGTGCCTCTCATTTTTTTTTTTGCCCAAGTGCAATACTTTACATTTCTCCCTGTTAAAATTCAACTTGTTTGTTTTTGCCCAGTTCTCTAATCTGTCAAGGTCGTTTTGAAGTGTGATCCTGTCCTCTGGGGTGTTAGCCACCCCTCCCAGTTTGGTGTCATCTGCAAATTTGATCAGGATGCACTTGAGTCCATCATCCAAGTCGTTGATAAAGATGTTGAATAAGACCGGGCCCAAGACAGAACCCTGTGGCACCCCACTAGTCACTCTTCTCCAGGATGAAGAGGAACCATTGATGAGCACCCTTTGGGTTCGGTCAGTCAGCCAGTTACAAATCCACTGAGTGGTAGCATAGTCAAGACCGCATTTTACCAGCTTCTTTACAAGAATATCATGGGGCACCTTGTCAAATGCCTTGCTGAAATCAAGGTAGGCTACATCCACTGCGTTCCCTTCATCTACCAGGCATGTAATTCTGTCAAAAAATGAGATCAGGTTAATCTGACATGACTTATTTTTCAGAAATCCATGCTGACTATTGGTGATCACAGCATTCCTTTCTAGGTGCTCACAGACTGTTTGCTTAATGATCTGCTCCAGAATCTTCCCTGCTATTGATGTCAGACTGACTGGGCGGTAATTATTTGGGTCCTCTCTTTTCCCCTTTTTGAAAATAGGGACAACATTTGCCCTCCTCCAGTCTGCCGGGACTTCGCCTGTTCTCCAGGAATTCTCAAAGATGACTGCCAGTGGTTCTGAGATCACATCTGCCAGTTCTTTTAATACTCTTGGATGCAGTTCATCTGGCCCTGGAGACTTGAATACATCTAAACTAGCCAAATATTCTTGTACTATCTCCTTAGTTATTCTGGGCTGTGTTTCCTTTGCTGAATCATTTGCTCCAAATTCTTCAGGTCGGGCATTGTTTTCTTTATCGGAGAAGACTGAGGCAAAGAAGGCATTGAGGAGTTCAGCCCTTTCTGTGTCCCCTGTTTGCATTTCACCATCTTCTCCTCTGAGTGACCCCACTTATCATCTCCTGGTGGAAATGTCCAGATGTTTATATGACGGTCTCCCATTTTGAGTGTTGAATCCAAAACTCTATATTTTGCCTGTGGGTGCATAGGGTGTTAAGGGAGGAGTAGTATTTTTGGTGGTGGTGGTGGGGACATTGTGCTCCTTCTGGGGTAGTTTGACCACCTTTGGTCCCTACCCTGAACTCAACTCTCACCTGTGGCTCCCAGAAGTGTGAGACAGCCTGGGAAACAGCTTTGACTGGCTTGGTTTATATATACAGTGGTACCTTGGGCTAATAACTTAATTCGTTCTAGAGGTCCGTTCTTAACCTGAAACTGCTCTTAACCTGAGGTACCACTTTAGCTAATGGGGCCTCTCACTGCTGCCACGCCGCTGCTGCGCGTTTTGTGTTCTCATCCTGAAGCAAAGTTCTTAACCTGAAGCACTATTTCTGGGTTAGTGGAGTCTGTAACCTGAAGCATCTGTAGCCTGAAGCGTCTGTAACCCGAGGTACCACTGTAAAATTTCAAGTTCACAAACACAATTGTCAAAAGAACTTCCTCTCCGTGTGTATGGTTTGTGTGTGTGTGTGTTGCATGAGTGTGTTCTGTCCTAGCAGGGTAGGAAGACATCACCAGCAACAGAAAGAATAAACAATCTGAGAAAAGACCCCCTGCTTTAGAAATCTCTTTGGGTAATCCCTCAGTTTGCTCATACTTTCAAGACAATACATTTTCATGAAATTCCGTAACTGACAAAGCTTTCTTTCTGTTTACGTTTAACTGGTTTCCCCCTCGCCCCTAATTCCTCACAGCGAAAACAGATCAGATAAATTACTACCCTGCCAAGTGAAATCTATGGTGATAGTTGTCATTTATTTTAAAATACTTTGTCACTTGTCTCCCAAAGTCATCATTCTCCTAAATTAAGACGTAGTGCGCAGAGGAGGAGGCGGCTTTCGGTTTTGGTACACATGCTTTGCATTTGCATCGACACTGACGCAGCGTTTGATCAATGTCCTCTCCTCTCCTAATGAACTCCCTGTCAAGGGGGCAACAGGACATCCTTCCCCAGGATTAACTGCGCACAAGAGCGAAAATACTGGAAGGCCAGGGAACAGTTCAATTGCAAAGAGGAAATCCAGAAAAAAAAACCCATTGCAGCAGCACAGTAGTTAGCACAAAGGTTAAATAGACAGCAGGGTAGTTTAATACAATTTGAAATTATAGGGGCCAGTCAAGCCTTTATCTTGCAGAAGGCCTTTATGAAGAACAACACCTGGGGTGCTCGACGTGTCAGGAACCAAGACTGGAATAATAATAATAATAATAATAATAATAATAATAATAATAATAATAATAATAATAATAATAATAATAATTTATTTATACCCCGCCCATCTGGCTGGGCTTCCCCTGCCACTCTGGGCGGCTTCAAAAAAAAAAATTAAAATACTGTGATACATCAAACATTAAAAGCTTCCCTAAACAGGGCTGCCTTCAGATGTCTTCTAAAAATCTGGTAGTTGTTGTTCTCTTTGACATCTGGTGGGAGGGCGTTCCACAAGGAAGCCTATGAATCTAGGTGTGTGTGAGTGTGGAGCCCTGGGAGGTGTTTGTGTGTGGGATGAGTGCGGACTTGTTACTAATCTGAAAGATGAATAGTCCACCACACAGAAGTCTTGTACCTCACTGCAGTGCTGGGTGATTGCAGTGTTTTATGTCTGGAAATCAGATCAGATTTGGGCATCTCAAAATCCTTTGCTTCCCATTCCCCTCTATGGTATGCTACCACCACAGTGTACGCGCTATTCCTGTTTTAAACAGCACACTCCAATCCATAAAACTTCCTTGTGGGTTGAACCTGCAGAAGCCAGCACTGCAAGCAGCCTCAAACAGGCTTCCAAAACTGGGTTTCCTCCAGCTGTTCTGGAGGACACCTCCCAGTAGCTCCTGCTGCGTATTGCTGATGGCACGGGTGTTGTGGTCTAAACATCTGGAGTGGCCAAGGCTGGAGAAGGCATTGGGTGGAAACCTTAGCCCAGTGCAATGTGCTCTGTGTGGGGCTACCTTTGAAGGTGACCTGGAAACTACAACTAATCCAGAATGCGGCAGCTAGACTGGTGACTGGGAGTGGCCACCGGGACCACATAACACCGGTCTTGAAAGACCTACACTGGCTCCCAGTACATTTCCGAGCACAATTCAAAGTGTTGGTGCTGACCTTTAAAGCCCTAAACGGCCTCGGTCCATTATATCTGAAGGAGTGTCTCCACCCCCATCATTCTGCCCGGATACAGAGGTCCAGTGCCAAGGGCCTTCTAGCTGTTCCCTCACTGCAAGAAGCCAAGTTACAGGGAACCAGGCAGAGGGCCTTCTCGGTAGTGGCGCCCGCCCTGTGGAACACCCTGTCACCAGATGTCAAAGAGAAAAACAACTACTAGACTTTTAGAAGACATCTGAAGGCAGCCCTTTTTTAGGGAAGCTTTTAATGTTTAATAGAATATTGTATTTTAATATTCTGTTGGAAGCCGCCCAGAGTGGCTGGGGAAACCCAGCCAGATGGGCGGGGTATAAATAATAATTTTTTTATATTATATTATAAACCATAGTCCAGTGGACCACTTTATTTCTGCAGCTCCCCTGTGGAAGCCACTTACACTGGGGTTCCATTGACAGACACAGGTAAGATCTCCCCATTCTGCCTCACTCCTTTTCGGTGCCATTTTTGGCACACATGTAAGGGGGAGCACATGTTTTGATGGCGCAACGCCACTGCTCTGCAGGGCCAAGCTGACGCACTCCACTTGGCAGCCCCAGTCTGCCTTTCCAGAAATTGGTGTGCACATGGTGTGTGTGTGTGTGTGTGTGTGTGTGTGTGTGTAGAGGGCAAATAAAGAGAAAAGATTAATATCAGAAGCAGAATTATCTTGTGGGGAAGAAAAGCAAGGAACACACAGCACAAGAAAACACACACAGACACGGACCTTTCCTGTACAGAGCTCACCACAAACTTCTCCCTTGTTCTCTTTGAATGGCAATGGCGCCCACCTGAGAAGTCCCGGAGCTGAGCTCTGGTGAGCTGTGACTGAAAAAATAAAAGCCCTGGTTGTGAGTTTTAAAAACTTGTTTTGTATTTCAAATGGTTATAACCTGCGCTGGGATCTTAGGACGAAGGGTGGGCAGTAAAAGTAAAAATAATAGCAGCAGCAGCAGCAGCAAAAACAATATTTCATACATATGCATTTGACCATCTCCCTGACCTATCAGCCTCAGACACAGGTATGTGACTGAAATATTTTCACTGCTACTGAAGACTGCGAGACTGTGCAGAGGGGAGTATTAATCATGCCGGCATAGATATTCTTCCCGTGTGATGAGAGAGCAAACTAAGTCTGGAAGGAAGAGAAGAGAATCAATCTGCTTGATTGCCCTGGCGTCTTTCCTTTTGCACTCCACAACCCCTTGCTGGGCTTAGCAGCGGGGGAGCCAGCGCCTGCTTGTCTAACATTTGGCCGCCAGGTGGCAGCATGGACTGAAGAAATGGCAAGTGTGGGACAAAACACATTTCTGGCAGAGCTGCGGCTTATTAAGCGGCGAATGGTGCTTTGAACCGGATCATTTCCCTTGTTGCCGTTGCTATCAACCCTATCCTACAAAAGTAGAAGGAGGGGTGATGCTTCAACATTATCATTTTGCTTTGGAAACTTTTCCAGGGCGATCGTCCGCACTGCCCGTTTCCTCCTTTCCCTTCCTGGCAAGATGCATGCCACTTATACACAGACAATTTGGGGCTTTTGAGAGCTGTTGTTCCTATGCCTGCCTTTGTGCCCTTTTGCCCACGAATCTAAGCCAGCCTGAGTTAATTGCTGATGCTAATCATTCCTTCTGATGCGTTCGAACCCGGCCCAGTTCCATGGTTAAGGAAGAAACAAAAAAAAAGACAAATGGAAGAACATAATTGCAACCAGAGTTCACCCACCGCCATTAAGGCCTCATCTGCACAATACATTTGAAGCAATATTGCACCACTATGAGCAGTCATAGGAATACTGGAGAATGTCGCAGAATTGGCCACAAGACGCGGCACACACGCTGCATTTGAACAGCAATGTCCACCAACTTTGCAGGGGACCCTCAAAATTTATATGGGGGGGGGGCAAAGGGACCTCTGCACCTAGGAGTTGGCTCCTATGCTTCTCAGAGTGGTTGAATAGGTGATCCCCCTTCTGAGGGATCTCTGGCGTCCTGCTTTAGCTCCGTCCTTTGGCTCATGTTAGAGGTAGAGGTGGGCCTCTATAATCCAGTTGTTTCCTCTGGCTCTCCCAATATTGCCACGTCTCTATCCCTCTGCCCTCTGTGGTGGTGCAGCTTTTAAGACAGCCATCCCTAATTAATGGCTGTTTTTTAAATTGTGGTTTCCCATTGTCGGCCGGAAAGGAAATGTAGGACAGTGGCGCTAAACATTGGTGAAAAAGGAGACTGTGAAGAGTAGGGCTTGGTGGTAGGACATTTGCTCTGCATGCAGAAAGTCGCTGGAGGGACCTATCAGGAGAGAATGTAGGCCATTGGTACTGAATTGCTTACCAACAAACATAAACTAGCACGGGGATGAGCGATGGAGGATGCTCTCACCCTGGTGTGGCTCCCCTTTATCACATATACAGCACAACAAGACAACTACCTATCCCCCTCAACAGTCTATGAATCAATATGGCTAACCTGAGCCCCTCACACATACAAACCAACCAACCAACCACATCACCAACTGAATGCAACCAATCAAGTCCTGGATCCCCTAATCTCTAGCAATGCAAATACGAATAAATAAATGTATAAATAAAGGACTACCATGTGATGCTGACTCAAGCCACTAACACTATGAAATAGAATGAAAGAACACCACCCTCATATCTCTCTCTCTCTCTCCTTTCCCCACAAACACATGATGTATATGACAACAGTGTCTCTTACCGAATGTAAACGAACTGTGAAAAAGACTCTATGAATTGATAATGGAGATGCAATACAGTCGTTCCTTGGTTGTCGAACACCTTGCGACTCGAATGTTTTGGCTCCTGAACACCGCAAATCAGGAAGTGTGTGTTCTGGTTTGCAAACTTTCTTTGGAACCCGAACATCCGACACGGCTTTTGCAGCTTCCGATTGCATGCAGGAAGCTCCTGCAGCCAATCGGAAGCCATGCCTTGGTTTCCGAATGTTTTCGGAAGTCGAACGGACTTCCGGAATGGATTCCATTTGAAAACCAAGGTACGACTGTATGTACTTTTCCTTGTTTATTTGTTTGTTTTGTAACACAAGAAAACCTTTCATAAAAACTAAAAGGAAGGAAGGAAGGAAGGAAGGAAGGAAGGAAGGAAGGAAGGAAGGTTCGTTCAAACCCTGGTATCTCCAGGTAGAACAGGGCTGCAAATTCTGTCTAAAATCCCGAAAACCTGCTGCCAGTCTGTGTGGACAGTTTTAAGCTTGGTGGGCCAATGGTTTGACTCTGTATAAGGCCTCATCCTGTGTTAGGCCCCCTTATCTATGGTGACGTTGGCTCTTCAGCCTGCTTGCTACGAAGTTCCAAAGAGGTTTTCAAGGAGAACATTGAGATGTGCAGAATGTAGCGGGAAGCAATAAAACCTCCAGCAGAACATTACAAACCATTAGGAAAACCAAACTTTATTTATCTGACTGATGGAGGGCAATTTGGGTACGATTGCAAGAGCGAGACCTTGCTTTGTCCTCCGTCTGAGATTGCTGGGGAAAGGGTTTGGCAGAAGAGTTGCTTTTGTCTTGGCCAAGAGTGCTTCCGTTGGGGGAAGGGAAGGGGGGGAGAGCAGCTAATTGTTGTCTCAAAGTTTCCCACAATATAAATTAAGGTAGTTTAAGGCTTCTATCCATGGCTGCTGATTATTTTGACACAGCCCCCATGTTAAACAGCGAGCAGCTTTTAAACCTCTTCGCAGCAAGCAGCACGCTCAAGTGAGAAGGGCACTTTGTTGTCTTTCGGAAAGCAGGAACAGCAGCAAAAGAGAAATACAAGGTGCGACCGGAATGTTTGGTCACAGAAATCAGACAGCGAAAAATATTCGAACATACAATTGGCATCAGAAACCCACGAAATGCTCACAATTGTGTACGGAGATGGAGCTGTAACTCAAAAGACAGTGTATGAGTGGTTTAAGCATTTCCGTGAAGGGCGGCAAACCATCAAAGAGGACCCTCAGTCTGGCAGACCATCGGCGAGCAGAACGGTGGCAAATGTTGACAGAGTTCATGAGTTATTGATGCAGGATCAGGGTTTGTCTGTCGGAATAATAGTGGAAGAATTGTATACAGTGGTACCTCGGGTTACAGACGTTTCAGGTTACAGACACTTCAGGTTACAGACTCTGCTAACCCAGAAATAGTATCTCGGGTTAAGAACTTTGCTTCAGGATGAGAAGAGAAATCGTGCAGCGGCAGCGGGAGGCCCCATTAGCTAAAGTGGTACCTCAGGTTAAGAATGGTTTCAGGTTAAGAACGGACCTCCAGAACGAATTAAGTTCTTAACCCAAGGTACCACTGTATTTCACATGAAATCATTACTGAGGTTACTGAGTAGTCCGACCCTCCATATTCTCCCGTTGTGGCCCCACGGGATTTCTTTCTTATTCCAAAACTGAAATCTGAACTGAAAGGGCACAGATTTCCCAACATTTCACACGTCCACGCTGTTGTGACGAGGAAACTGAAAGCAGTACGAAAAGAGGACTTCTCCAGAAGTTTCCAACAGTTCTACGAACATTGTCAATGTTGCATTGTATTAGAGGGAGCCTACTTTGAAGGCCTGTAATGTATGTATGTTCGAATATTTCTCGCTGTCTGATTTCTGTGACCATTCACCGAACTTTCCAGTCACACCTTGTATATTGTATTTATACTGAAAGTGGAATGATTTGCCACATGATGATTATGAACGGTGCTATTTTTCTAGAAAAAGAGGTACCGGAAGTCACCACGAACACTTCCCTCGTACTCTTAGAATAGCAATGGCACCTACCCAAGAGGTGTCAGAACTGAGTTCCGGCGAGTTCTGGCTGAAAAATAAAAGCCCTTATTATGAAGATGCTGCTGTTTATGGTGCCCACTTTCAGGCCTGGCTGTAATTCCAACCCTCATTCCATCCTGAACATCAGTACATTTTGGAAATTCCTAAGTATGGAGAACCACAGGTTTTTTTAACAGAGAGGCATGGATGGAAGACTAGAATGTGCAGTGCCTGGGTGGAAGAGGAAGAATCAAAATATTTCTACCATTGCAGATGCAATGGGTATGGGGTTGCTCATGCGTAAGTTACCGCCACTCCTGGCTATGTTCCCTTGTAAACCTTTCTGTCTGGACAGCCCTTCATTTCGTGGCTGCCTCAGTCGCTAGCAGAATCCGTCAGTGGGCGTCTCTTAAACCTTTTCCAGCATAAAAGTTGTTTGACACCCAGTCTCCTCCTACTCTCTCTGCGCGGAAGTCTTCTGCGCAGGGAGGGCGTGGGTAGCGGAGGACCCGTGCTCTCCCCGCTGGTGTCCGGCGAAGAGTCCTGGAGCCCCCTCGCCGATTCCCCCATCTGCCCCCCTTTATCCCTGGTGTTGCGCTGATTTCCTTCCCCATCTGCTGAGCTGCCTCTCTCCCTGCTGGGTCCTTCTCCAGCATCATTCGGGAGCCTTCCCTCCGCCTCTAGCTCCGATGTCAGTTCCCTGACAGCAGAGGAGTTTCAAAAGTCAGAGCAGGATGGTTACAGGTCGTTGCCACCTAATGAAAGCAACAATAATTTAAAATAATCAGACAAATGGCACCATTAGTTTTAAGAAACCCATGCTGGAATCAGCTAATTAATTTTTGGCCTCCTTAACTACAGGGTATTTGATGCCACATGTTATGAATCATTTTCAGTTGAGATATTAAAATCAGATTACAAGAGAAAAGCCTTGTAAATATTTGCCTTCAAATGAGTCTGAGAATAAATATATATTCAGTAATTCATCCATATTTAGCAGATATTAAAGAGACAAAGCATAGCTTTAAATTCAATTATCATTTTATACAAAGGGAGGAAATATGAAACTTGGCTTGATTAGCTTGTTTCTTCCCATGCTTTGTAATACCTTATTAAAATTTGAACTTTGAAATTGATATTATCAGTCAAATAATGTCAGAAGAAATATTTAATCTGTGGTTAGAGCCTCTGTTAATAGAAATTTTATTTGAAGTGTGTTACGTCTAAAAGAGAGAAAATATATGAAGAAGATCCAGACTTGATTTGGAAGGTTGATTTCACTACTGTAATTCCATTTGAAATCCTCCCACACCTAAACAAATTATTTGGAACTCATCCAAATTAGAATTACAGGGTTTATTTAGACTTTCTGAGGAAAGCATTGGCACCCAGACTGGCGTTATCCCTGAGTTAACCACTATGCTACATATGTTGTTGGGTAAGGACTTGGCCAAAAGAAGCCCCTGTGGTAACAGTGCTTTGTCGTGGAAAGTGTGTGCTTCCTGTCCGCTTTGCTCACTTCCTTTAAAAGTACCTAGGTGTTCTGTAGAGAATGTAATACAGTGGTACCTCGGGTTACAGATGCTTCAGGTTACAGACTCCGCTAACCCAGAAATAGTACCTCGGGTTAAGAACTTTGCTTCAGGATGAGAACAGAAATCGTGCTCTGGTGGTGCGGCGGCAGCGGGAAACCCCATTAGCTAAAGTGGTACCTCAGGTTAAGAACAGTTTTATGTTAAGAACGGACCTCCAGAACGAATTAAGTTCTTAACCCAAGGTACCACTGTACACCAGGGGAGTAGTAAGTAGGAATTAACAAATTCACACTTTCTGAAAGAAACGGTGATGCCAGGGTCTGGGCAGAGGAGGAGTGGTGGAGACTGCCTCCCCATCCTGAACCTTCCAGGGAGGAGGAAGAGAAAGACAGCATAGATTTACAACAGGGGTTTGAGGCAGGTCACAGCACAGAGGCAGATGAGGGGAAAAGCTGGGAAATCGTAGGAGAGCGAGAGCAGCTGGCTGACATGTTGTCATTAGAAAGCATTCCAGACCCACCATCTCCCAGAACACAGAGAGCCTTGAAAGTAGGAGAGCAAAGAACTCAAAGACAGAGGGCACTTATCAGCATCCGTGGAGGAGGAGATGATGATGATGAATGCGGAAGTGGGAGAGACAGGGGGTGGAGATTCACTCAGGACAACACCATTATCCAAGAGGCTGAGTTCTGTAGCCTCTCTCTGTAAAGATTGAAATAAAAAAGGACTGTAAGAAACTTTTCCTGGTCTTTATACTTTCCTGGGCAACCAGCCGGGAGCTGCTGACAGCATCCTGACATGCAAACAGAACCACAGCCATCCGTTGAAATTCACACTTGTCTGAATTTTGCAGTCAACTAATGTGTACCAAAACGCATATACCAGGGCAAAGTGTGCCTAGAAATGTATATATCAAATGTATCGTGCACAGGGTATGATGCTTTCCCACTAGGCTCCACCCCTCAAGTTCATGAGATTCTGGAAGTGGGTTCCATTTTGCCAGAATGACATTCCAGAAGGGTCCCAGCTCTTGAGAAAGTGAGGATGAAGACCACTCACCTATCTTCAGACGCATTAGGGGTAGTCATATGACCCTCATCACATGCTTTGTACAGGCCTTAAAGTCCTCTTTTTCACTAACACTGTATACAGTGGTACCTCGGGTTACATACTCTTCAGGTTACAGACGCTTCAGGTTGCAGGCGCTTCAGGTTACAGACTCTGCTAACCCAGAAATAGTACCTCAGGTTAAGAACTTTGCTTCAGGATGAGAACAGAAATCGCGCGGCGGCAGCGGGAGGCCCCATTAACTAAAGTGGTGCTTCAGGTTAAGAACAGTTTCAGGTCAAGAACAGACCTCCAGAACGAATTAAGTTCTTAACCCGAGGTACCACTGTACATGGTCCTGGGGTCAGTGGTCAGTGGGCATATCTCCACTTTCCTGCTTCTTCCCCCAATTATAACTTTTCAAATCGACAATAATATTAGGAGGAATATCACTTACGCTAACCCTTTTCTTGCCCGCAAGCACAGCAGACTGACTGAAGGGCAAGTGTACCGAGTTCTGTGAGAATATTGTTTTGCTAAAGAGAATGAGGACGCGTTCTCTAACCTCGAAAAGGACAAAACTCACGGAACCATTTTTTAAGGCTTTGTTTGACTAGCTGGCTACATTGATAGGAACCTAAGTGCCTGCCATTGAGAGCAATCCCTGCTCATGGACGTAGCAATGTCACTATTTTATAGTCTCCTTGTAAAATATCCTTCTCCCGCACCCGTCTCCACTGACACATGTATAAAATACTGCAGAATGTCCTCCTTCTAAAGAGATACACATGAGCATGAGAGCATCAGGAATTCTTGCTGTGTGCTGCTTCCCCTTCTAACATATACAATCTGGCAGCTCAGTTGCTTATGCATTCGTATAGATTTCCCTGTGATAGACCAGGGGGTGTGGGCTGCCTGTGACCGAGATGGTGGTGGCAGTGATGAGAGAAGGAGAGAGGGAATGCATCACTCAGAATTCAGTGTCTCAGTGTGAGGTGAAAAAGCACTAAAATATAATGTTTTCTCGGAGAATTTAATCTCAGCACCACTCAGTCTTTTTCTTTTTTCTTTTAAATGAATGTCATTATTAATCAATATGCACTTTCCAGTGCCATTTTGTGTGGGAAGGAGGGAAAGGAAATCAGGAGAAAAGATGACTTGTGGCCTTGAAATGTTGGCACTTCTGTTTCCTTTTCTGTTTGCAACAGCCATGTTAAGTCTTCTGAGTTGCTTAGCCAGGGTATGACTGGAAGGGAGTGTTGTGGTGGTTTGAGTTTATTCTGCAGTAACATTAGGGAGAAAGTGGAATTGCAGGACTCTTGTTTCCAACTATGGCCACTGCAGTCCATCTTGTCCCAGGTGTTTTTAAAGACCTTCAGGAAGCTGTACAGAGAAGTCATCCAGAGGTTAGAGCTAAAACAAAGGGCTGTCAACTTTGTTGAGTCCAGGGGCACATTTGGAAGTCTGAGAGAACTATCCCCTCTGTCTCTTTCTCTTTTCCTACCCAATGGATAGAAAGAAAGCACACATTCCTGCACAACACATGCACACTTACACATACAAACACTGATTGATTTTTCCATAGGGTGTGGGTGAAAATGGAATCCGGTGGAATGAAACCAGATCCTTGTGAATTCGCATGATTTTACACATAGTCCTTAAAAAGCCCACTATAAAATTAAAGATTTCACCACAGCTTGCCAGCACCCAAAAGCTTTAATCTGAGGCTTTGTCCCTCATGAACCTTCATGATTTTGTTTTTTGTATAACTACTACCAAATCACAGAATGCATCTGTGAATACAGAGGTGGCGTAGGAATGGATGGTGGTTTTGAAGAGATTCCTTAAAAAAATTATGGGGACCCTAATCTATATTTGAATCTCTATTTTTGTGCCATGGAAGCTCTGGAAAACACCAGGTCTGTGATTTTAATTGCTCATGAAAGAGAAGTGATTTGTGATGGTGGTTACGGGTAGTGCCTGATGAAATAACACTCCCCTGCTCTTTTAAATGTGTTACCCATTTTGTGTTATGCCACAAAGCCAAGGTAGCCATTTTGTGTCATACCACACTCAGCGTGGCAGCCATTTTGTGACTAGCGGATACAGCACTATTTCAAAATTCCAAATGTGCCCACTGGCCCCCTAAAGATTGGTGGTCCTCAGACTGGCTGGTTGCCGGGTGAGAGCACCTCTTAGGACACCCAGGGCCAGCATGTGCCACCAGCCCACCTAAGGGAGGAGGAAGAGAGTAATTCACAAGACTTACCCTTCCCCCTGTTTGTGGTTTCCGCTATGTTTTTGCCTATTACTCTTACGATGAAATACAGTGGTACTTCGGTTTACGAACTCAATCTGTTCCGGAAGTCCGTTCTTAAACCAAAACTGTTCTTAAACCAAGGCACGCTTTCCCTAATGAGGCCTCTTGCCACCGGTGCCCTTCCACCATTTGGATTCCGGTCTTAGACTGAGGTAAAGTTCTCAAACCGGGACACTATTTCCGGTTTTGCGGAGTTTGTAAACTGAATTGTTCTTAAACCGGACTGTTCTTAAACCGAGGTACCACTGTTATAGATGGTTATTTCAGTGCTCTAACATTCCACATGGGAACATTTCCATCTACCCTTGTCGGACTCCTAAAGATCCACTCCACTCAGGGTTTTCAGACTCGTTGACCCAAGGATGGATGCTTTTTCTGCAAGCTCCAAGTTGCCTTTTCCGTGGTGTGATTTCCTTTCCCCTTCTATCAGCTCCCACCTCTGATAGCAGAAAAGGCTGCATTTAATTGCGGCACTTTGAAAACCAAGGTTAGGAGAAGCTGAGGATGTTGATGTTGGCTGGTTAAAACTGTTGTGACAAATACAGCTCCAGGGAACTCTCTAAATGCACTGGATGAATTATGGTAGCAATCTAAGGAAGTCTGATACAGTCTCGGCTGGTTTACAGTTCTTTGACTGCCCCTAGTCATCAGGTATTAGCAAGTTATGCTACAGAGTTTACAGCACAGTGAATATACTCTAAGGCCTGTTATAACCATAATCCTTTTTTAATGCTTTATGTCAGGCCTCCCTGCTGCACTCTAACCACTCTTTAATAATAAGACAAAAGTGATATTTTAAGGTAACAGTTAATAAATAACGTGACTTATCCAATCACACCTTTCACTAAAATATTATTATCTTTTGACAGATTCATTACAGTGGAGGCATCGGGAGCTGATGAAACACTCTCTAATTCTACCACTAGTACATTTTCCGCAGTTGTCTTTCTTTTAATTTAATTCTCCTATTCTGAAAGCATACTGTCCATTGCAATTATCGAGTAAGCATTTAATCTAGCATAACTAAAGCATTTTAATCTTTTCTTATGGAAAAACGATTAAATGGTCATAACATCACTATGATGTGCATTCATTTACTCCTGACTTTTAGAAGTTTCTTGGAGCCAAATCTCAAGTGAAACTAAACTTCTTTACAAAAAGGCGGTCTGCGTGTGTATTTGCTGGTTTAGGAGCAAATACATACATACAGATATCTCCTCCAATTTGCTCAGAATAATTTTCTTTTTTATTTAGGCTACGAGGTGAGACACATTATTGTATAATTAATGGCAAACACCTAAGGTCTACATAACCTTTGTTCCCTTTTTTTGGGGGGGGTGTCATAAAGCCACAAACCTTAGGTTAAAAGTTCTTCTGCAAATTTCCTTCCAGAATTTTGGTAGGACACATTTCAAGGAACATTTGCAAAATGGAATTTTGTACCTGGTTGGTTTAAGGGTTTGGAATGATACCTTTCACACCCCTTTCCCAATTTGGGCTCAAAGGGTTCACAGTGACCAGAACACAGCTGCAGTTTTAAGAAATTATTTGTGGAGTCTTCATGGAAAAGATGCATGTCAAACAGTGCAAAACAGGCTGTGAAAAGTGTGTGTAGTATGAATATTCAATTTTTATTTTAAATTGAGGAAAAAATAGATTCTAGGGCACCAAGGCCTAGGCTTTCAACTCAGGATTGTACACCAAATTTATCTCCATTTAGAGTGCAATCCAATCCATGCCTACTCAGAAGTAAGCCCCACTGAGTTCAGGTAATTGTGAATAGGACTGCAGCCTAACAAAGCAATCCAATCTCTTGGTTTCAATGTTCTTTCAGCAAGGATATGTTATCCATGGAAATTCTATCCTTGCAGTGTCTATAAAGACTTGCATTTTAGCTTGTGTTTCAGTAAATATTTTCTAGAAGAAAATAGATATGCCTCCATAGCAGATACGTTTCCTTTCCCCCTCTCCAGAACTGTGTTTCTCCTCTCTGTTCCACTGCTAAACAGCTATGTTATTTTAAAGTTCCAGAGCACACGTTTCTCACACAGCCCCTCTGTGTCAATTGTTAGTGGTCTGATTTGCCCTGCCCTCAATTTTCTTTTTTGTTTCCATTGCTAAAAAAGAGGACAGACAGAACTGGACAGCAGAGCCTGTCAGGACCAAGGAGAGACAAGGAAAGCAGACTTGGAGAACAGGCTTCATCAGCAGACTTGGGCAGACCAGAGAAATGACCACTAGTGATGGGCAAATCCATTCATTTTGGTTTCTCTCAGTTTCTCATTTTTACAATCTTCAGTCCAGTTCTTGACATTTCCACATCAGTTTGCAATTTTTTTTTTAAAAAAATAACCAGCCTTTTAGTATGCATTTCTCCCAATACACACATTTTTGCATGTAACCTTGCCTAATATAATCATTTCTGCAGAACAATTTTCCTCAATGCAATGAGTATTTTCCCAGTCTGTTTTCCACATTTTTATGCACACCAGCAGGTTGTTGTTGTTGTTACTTGCAGAAATTTAGAGAAGAGTGAATTTTGAAAGATGGCTGCAATTCAGTTTGTGTCATGTTTCGGGAAGTGCAATTTACACAGGTTCACCTTTAAATGAGACTGGAAGCAAATTTATCCCCCATCCCCAGTGACAACGGCAGTATCAAGAAGGGAATTTAGCTGGGACGTAATATCTGCCAAACCATAATGCTACTTAGGCTGAAATTTAGCCCCTTTGAACATTGTGTTGTATACTTAGGAGTGTGCTCTTCATGTGCTCCACTGCTTGTGAAACACCATGTTTCATTTTGACAGGTGTTAACCTTGCCCTGACAGGTGTAACCTCACCCCCAACCACCAACTGCATATGGACAGCTTCCTCGGCCCAAATTATCTCTCAAGTGGCTTTCCCCTTCCCTTCCCGCCGTGGGGTTCCAAACACATGTTCCTGAAGGTCTAAAAATGTAAAGGTAAAGGACCCCTGACAGTTAAGTCCAGTCACGAACGACTCTGGGGTTGTGGCGCTCATCTCGCTTTACTTGCTTTATTGTCCGCAGATAGTTTTTCTGGGTCATGTGCCCAGCATGACTAAGCCGCTTCTGGCGAAACCAGAGCAGCACATGGAAACACCGTTTACCTTCCCACCTGAGCAGTACCTATTTATCTATTTGCACTTTGACGTGCTTTCGAACTGCTAGGTTGGCAGGAACAGGGACCGAGCAACGGGAGCTCACCCCGTTGCAGGGATTCGAACCGCCGCCCTTCTGATCGGCAAGTCCTAGGCTCTGTGGTTTAACCCACAGCGCCACCCGTGTCCAGAGCACAGGTACATCAGTGCAAATTAATGGAATCGGTTCAGGAGAAAAAGAAGCATTTCTTCACATAAAACATAAGAATTTCACTATCATAAGGTGTGGTGAACTGCTAGGTTGACAGGAGCTGGGACCGAGCAACAGGAGACCCCATCATGGGGATTCGAACCACCAACCTTCTGATCAGCAAGCCCTAAGTTCAGTGGTTTAGACCACAGTACCACCCGCGTCCCTGCTTTGTGAAGGTCTACTGAGGCTCAATTAAATTTTAGAGTAATTTGTCGGGAATGTACATATATCAGACATTCAAAAGGCCTTCATTGTCTGCTAATTTGACGTGGAGGAAGGAGTAATGTCTACCAGGGGTGGGGGGAATGTATGGCATTGACAAAGTAGAGAATATGAGCTTTCTTCACACTTCCTGTAGCTTTCCTTTTCTTTCTGCCTCATATGGTTCCTGAGATAGAAAACATTCTTCCTTTGCTTAAGGGGGAAATTTAACGCAACCTTTATAATCTGTGTTACGCGCAAGTATAATTAGCAATTGAATGCCAGCAGATAACTGTTCAGAAATCAATCTGCATGGCGGGGTGGGAGGAAAATAACAGTGAATATTGTAGTAAGTGAGGAAGGGAAGACATTATTCACAACAAATTTGTGTGATAAATTGTTTGCTCTGTTACAGTCTCAACACATGGCTCCTCTTCAATTGCATTGTTTGGTTTATAAAATGGCTGGGTCTAAATGCTCTAAATTCCTAAAAAGTAGAGGCATTTGAAACTCTGTCTAATTTTTCATCAGAAGATCAGTGGTCTGTAACCTGAAGTATTTGTAACCCGAGGTGTTTGTAACCCAAAGTACCACTGTCTTTGGTGTTAAATGCACTTTCGGTTTAATTCTGGTTTCTTCATATCATACAGCTAGAAATGATACAAAAAGGACTATTAAAATTAATGAGTAAAGACTAAACAGTTCTGAGCATGTTAGTTTAGAACAGAGAAGGGGAACCTGTGACTGTTCAGTTTTTGATGAACTACAAGTCCCATCATTCCTGACCAGTGGTCATGCCGGCTGGGGCTGAAGGGGACTGAAGGCCAACACCATTTGCAGGGCCACAAGTTCCCTGTCCTCCCAACAATGGCGAGGAATGACAGGTATTTATACACCTACGAACCTTGTGAAGAGAAGGAATTTGTCCCTCAAAATATAGAATGGTAACTGAAGCTGATTAGCAATTACTGTCAAAAAGAAGTACTTCTTTATACCACTCCTAGGGCTGCCATGTGTCCTCTTTTTCCAGGACACATCCTCTTTTTCAGGGGTAAAATTTCTGTCCAGGTGGATTTTTTAAATTTGCCAAAATGTCTCTGGCTATACTTTCTGGATGAGACATAGACGTAACTGGTGGCCGAAGACTTGCTTTCCAGTTCTTCTCTCCTGTCCCCCTCAGCAATATACCACAGCTTCTATAGTCTACATATAGAAGGGGTATTTAAAATGAGAGTTGTCATAGCATCCTCTTTTTGCTCTTCGAAATATGGCAACCCCACTTAACCTATGGAATTCGTTATTGCAATTGTATGGAGCTCTTTAAAATAGATTATTAAACATGACAGAATATACATGTGTACCCAAATGATATGTGTTTGGATCTTTTACTAAGAATGATAGTGCTTGTGGTAGAAATTGTGCTCTCAAGGGGAGGAATTAACAAGCCAAAGTTTGAGTAGTAGTAGTAACAACAACAACAACAGCAACAACAACAACTCATTAGTTATACCCCGCCCATCTGGCGTCATACCCAGTCACTCTGGACGGCTTCCAACAAAATATTATAAATACAATAAAACATCATACATTAAAAACTTCCCTAAACAGGGCTGTCTTCAGATGTCTTCTAAAAGTCAGATAGTTGTTTATTTCCTTGATATCGGGAGGGCATTCCACAGGGCGGGAGCCACTACCGAGAAGGCCCTCTGCCTGGTTCCCTGCAACCTCACTTCTTGCAGTGAGGGAACTGCCAGAAGGCCCTTGGAGCTGGACCTCAATGTCCAGGCTGAACGATATGGGTAGAGACGCTCCTTCAGGTATACTGGGTAATCTAATACACACTTTATTAAATAAACAGAAAGCTCAGTTAATTGCATAGACAACATGCAGACCGAACCCACAAGTTAAATAACAGATTGGGAACCTGTGGCCCTGAAGATATTGCTGGATTACAACTTTTTCTATTATTTATTTAAGCAATTTATATGCTGCTTAAGTTTCACAATCCCTGAAAATTAAGCCATACTGGCTGATCAGAGTTGTAGTCAAAGAACATTTGGTTCCCTATCTCTGAGACAAATCTATGAGGGGCAGTAGGAGGGAAGGTCAGAAGAGAAGAGCAGCTTGCTTGTCATACAGATGAGAAAGAGGTCGATTCCAAATGGTATGTTTAGCATGGGGAAGAGGAGACTGAGAGGAGATATGATAGCCATCTTCAAATATCGCAAGGGCTGTCACATGGAGAATGGAGCAAGCTTGTTTTCTCCTGCTCTGGAGGGTAGGACTTGAACCAGTGGCTTCAAGTTACAAGAAAGGAGAATCCGACCAAACACAAGGAATAACTTTCTGATGGTCAGAGCTGTTTGACAGTGGAACGGACTCCCTCGGGGTGTGGTGGACCCTCCTTCACTGGAACTTTCTAAGCAGAGGTTGGATGCCCATCTGTCATGGAGGCTTTAGCTGAGATTCTTGCATTTGCAGGAAGTTAGACTAGCTGGCCTTTGGGGCTCCTTCCAGCTCTGTGATTCTGTTACATGCAAGTAAACATGCATGGGATAAGGCAACAAATCTCACAAGAGTTGCAAACCACGCAGTGTGGTGGGAAGCAAATGCTATTGGTAGCACAATAAACAGTAGCTGAAGGCAGAAACTGTTGTCTAAATGCTGCAGCCATTTGAAAGCACAGTGCATTTTATGGAGGGCTTCAGGTAGCAAAATGTCTTGTACATGCACTGGAAATTACTAGTAAATTATATCACCCATTTCCCCCCACTTGAAATCATTTGGGTGAATCAAACATTTAAGGCCCCGCCAGGCATCTTTTTAGTATTGTGCATACATGATAATTTGTGCTCATGATGATAAAGGTAAAGGGACCCCTGACCATTAGGTCCAGTCGTGGCCGACTCTGGGGTTGCGGCGCTCATCTCACTTTATTGGCCGAGGGAGCTGGCGTACAGCTTCCGGGTCATGTGGCCAGCATGACTAAGCCGCTCCTGGCGAACCAGAGCAGCGCTCGGAAACGCTGTTTACCTTCCCGCTGGAGTGGTACCCATTTACCCACTTTGACGTGCTTTCGAACTGCTAGGTTGGCAGGAGCTGGGACCGAGCAACAAGAGCTCACCCCGTCGCTGGGATTCGAACCGCCGACCTTCTGATCGGCAAGTCCTAGGCTCTGTGGTTTAACCCACAGCGCCACCCACTCATGATGATAGCGGGGCATTTATTTGGGATCCCATGTTCAATGCTGTTTACACCTGCAAAATGCAATGTTGCAACATATACCTGCAAAAAAGCCAAAACAAAGCCACCAGTCTGGAGGGCCCTTAAAAGTATTATGTATTTATGCTAAAGTTGCATTAGATGCTTCTAAACTAGCCATTGTTCCTTCATTTGGGAGCTAAATTACAATAAATTAAATGAAAAAGTTACAATTTATTTCCAAACTGTTTGATGGTATTCTTCTTTCCAAATGGAAAGCCTATGTACTTTCACCTAGCCCAGTTTGGTAGAAAAATCCGATTCATCTAGTTACAGTATTTCATGCACTTTGAAGCTGCTATTTTCCTGGTTAGTGGTTTTCTTGAAGACCTTTATATTTATTGTTAAGAGAATTTGTCCTGATTTGTGTGTGTGTATGTGCGTGAGTGCTGCTGGGCACTCGCCCTTTCCTTCTTTTGTGCTGCCAAATTAAATTGATCCTATCTTGAACAGAATCTTAAATGGAATGTTAGCACGCATTAATTACATTTATGGTACAGGAGACCCTCTGGATGGACATGCAAGTGTCTGATGCGGGCAGAGCCACAAACCATGTGTGAGTCGCTACGTGCCTCTTGCTTGATTGTTATATTGTGCAGTAAAATATAATTAATATAAAAAAAATCAAATTACATTTTAGAAACCCAGTAAGAATCATAATCTGTCTGATAATTAGACATGGGGATCAGGGGATCAATGAGCTGAACTTTAATTTTAGTCAACTCTTCACATTTGCTGTTATAGGAGCAATGTTCTCTCGTTATGCAAACATACTGTAACGGCAGCCACACAAAATTGGGATCTGAAACCTCTTGCTAAAATGTTTGACCCTCTGGAGGAACCAGACTCCAGGAAACAAAACAAAACAAAAACCCTTTGAATGCTGCGAAAATGTTTAATTTATCTTGTTTCTTACTGGCTTGCATATTATCCCATAGTTTGCTATCGCTTCATCTTTGCCTTTAGCTTTTGTTTCAGAATACGGATTAAGGAGACCATCTGAGGTGCGAATGTGGCTGTCACAAATATCTGGAATTGTTTAAATCTGGCGCATGCATTTTAGAGGACAAATGAAGAATGTGTGTTATGTCTTTTTATAATCTTGCAGCTGGCAGGTAGGCATAAAAATATTTGATTCGGGTAGCTGTGGCGTTAGCAAAAGGATCCTGCATTTTACTGTTTTTCTTCCTTAAGTCTCACCTAGATATGCAGGGCACTTTGAGCCACAAAATAAATTTAAAAAACTTGCAATCCTTAAACTAATCCTTCATTTGGTGTAGTCCATTCAGGCTTACGTGAAGTGAAGGGTTTGGAGACTGCAGCAAAACCTGACAAAATTCTTGCCCCCCGCCTCTTTTGCTGGAAACAATGTACAGTGGTACCTCGGGATTCGAACGGCATGTGCAGGTCACGTTTTGCTGCTTCCAGACATGAGTGTGACGTCATTTTGAGTGTCTGTGCATGCGCAAGCGGCAAAACCTGGAAGTAATGCGCTCTGTTACTTCTGGGTTGCCGCGGAGCGCAACCCAAAAGCGCTCAACCTGAAGCACATTAAACCCGAGGTATGACTGTAGAATGAAAAGTAATTGTGTAGGAAAATATGCAATTTGGGAGTGAAAGAAAACAATGCCTGGAATTTATGCTAATTTAACCTTTGAACTGGCTGAAACAAAGCCTGTTACCTATATATAGGTTGTTAGCATCTGCAGGTATGTTCCAGGAGTTGAACCAGCAGTCAATCACATGAAGCAAGTGGAATTAACTCTTTATTAGAAAAAAACAGGATCTGCACAGGGATGTCAGGCCTAATGAACACAGCAACTCTTCTGCCATAGGTCTTGCCCCCATAAAGCAGTTGCTGAGACTAAGTCCCATCCTCTCCAGGGTTATCCCCAAGTGATCGCAGACCATGCCTGTGCGGCACTAATTTCTCCTCCACCCTCTTCATGCCTCTCTTAGTCCTGGAAGACTAGGGGGAAGGGAAGCTTGTTGCTTGAAGGGGAGGCACCCATGACCAGCTAGACTCATCTCTGCTTCTTGGCCTTCCTCCTCCCCTGCTTCTGCTTCTGCCTCTGAGTCTGGACTGCTCTCTTCCACAAACTTCCATTGCTCACTAAGCCCTGTTACCTCTACAGCTTTCCATACCTCCTCCTTCCAGTCTTCTCTCTCTTCTTCCTCCTCTGGTCACTCATGGTCATCCCACCAACACTTCCCGGGCTCTGAGCCTTCTACATTTATCTACACACCTTAGGTGTATAGGCCACTTTTGCAACAAGCTCCATCTCTGGACCACCCAAAACTGCTGCCTTCAGTTGCCAGGACTTCCCCAAACCACTGGGCTACATTCCTCTACAGTCATATGTACCACTGGGATACACTGACTCCACCATCATGCATACTCTGGTACCTGCCCCTAAATCGTACACTTCTGATTTTAGGACTCGGCAACCCTAGACTCATATGGACCGTAAAGACTTATAGAACCTTCTGCAAGGGATAGAGAGGGCCTTACTCACACAAGGACCATAGTGCCCCCTCCCCCAAGTACCGTATTTTTCGCTCCATAAGACGCACCTGGCAATAAGACGCACCTAGTTTTTAGAGGAGGAAAAGGGGAAAGCCCCATTTTTTTGGGGGTCAGCTCAAAGTTGTGCAGCTTCTTTTGCAAAGGGGGAAAGCCCCTTTTTTGAGGATCAGCTCAAAGTTGTTGAGCTTACTTTGCAAAGGGAAAAAATCCTGTTTTTATGGGGTTCAGCTCACAGTTCTGCAGCTTCTTTAGGAAAGGAAAGGGAGCCATTTCTACAGTTTCCAGACAGATAATCTAATCAGCCAGTCACATGTCGCTGGGGAAACAAACAGCCTCCATCTGCAGAACATTCAACAATGGAGGCCTGGGCAAGGGGGCGGGGCCAGAAAGGGAGCCAGCAATCGACCACACATTCGCTCCATAAGACGCACAGACATTTCCCCTTACTTTTTAGGGGGGAAAAGTACGTCTTATGGAGCGAAAAATACGGTGATACATAGCTCATCTTTAGATAAAAGGAGAAGGATTGCAATTCCTTTAACTTTGCAATGGAAATTAGTTTATTCAGTGCAGCTCCCATCCCATTTGGATAAGAGGTTGCTGACTTACTGGAAATTTCTTTTGGATATAGGCTTTTGGATGGTGGAAATCGGTCGGCACAAATTACTTGCATAGAATTTGCTGGCGATGCAACCCATTTCCCCGCCAGTGTGGTAAGAAACATCGGAGACCCTACTGAATTGGGCAAAGAATCTATTGGTTGCATCGTTCTGCTTCCAACGTAGGCCAGCCAAACGCTGTTGGAAAGTTTACAAGTAGGCTGTGCCGACCAAAGCTCATTCCTGCCCCAGTCTTGTTTGACCGCAGCTGTTTGCTGCCATTGGGCATGGGGCTGACATCACTGGGAAAGACCTCCTTAGGGCAGGAGATGACCTCAGCACCTCTAGGGTTCTTGGAGGTCCTGCGGAGGCAGCCTAGAAATAGGCCAGAGAAGTGTTGCAGGCAACATTGATTTCTCTCGTAAAGCTATTAAGGGGTGACTAGGGGTCAGCGGAGGAGCTGGTGTCATTATGCGAGTGGCCGTTTTCACCTGGCAGCCCGGGCAGGGGAATTGGCCCTTCCTTTGTGACGGCCACAATACCGCCGTCCGTCCTTGCTGGTCTCCCTGTGTGTGCCATTGTAACCCTGTTGCCTAACCCTTTCCCTTCATTAAAAGTCTCGAGTTAAGCACATGTCAGTTTCCTTTTGTGCTTATTGATCAGACGCTGTCATCTTCTTCGCCGTCCTTATCTGCAATTGAACCCTCCATACCCGGAGACTTCTCCCTCCCTCCCGCAGAGCACCCTCCTTAACCTGGCCTGTCAGCATAATGAAGGCTTGATTTCAATGCGACTCCCTCATTTCTCTGTTCACTGCTCTGCAGGTTAATGCAGATTCCAAACTTCAACAAGCAGCTGTTAAACATGTCATTAACACTGCTCTGGCTGCAAATGAAACTCAGCTACTGGGATTATTCTGGGAGCTCCAGTTTTGTGATGAGCTTTGTCAATCACAGCTGACCTGCTGTGTACAGAATGAAACTCAGATTATCTTCTTTCTTCCTCAGACTCTTGTCATTTTTTCTCTCTCCCCCCTCCACAAAGAATTACTATTCTACTCCCAGAAAGATTGATTACTTGCACAAATAAGAGAGTCGGAGACATTAATACAAAATTCCACAGGCTTTTCTTTATCTCAGACCTGCAACTCCCTCTACATTTCCCTCCTGGTAATTATATTAGAATTGTGTACACTAGGAATTGCCATCTGATTATTATGAAACTAGTTTTGTCATGACAAAAATGAGCTTAAGTCTTGTTTTTTTGGGAAATGATCAGTACAGTGCACTGGATGAGAGAGAGAAGGAGATTAAATCCAACTTGCTTTCATCCATGAATGCTTTCATCTCTTTTTCAAACACAGGAAATGATTACCACTGCTATAAGCTGCAGTTCATAGGAGTGAAAAAAAGGATATGAAAATATTGAAAATTCTGTAACCAGCGGTAGGACATAATATAGGTCCCTGGTACCCACTGAGAGACATGTGCTTTATTTTTCTATACTGCCAATGTCAAGGGTTTCTCATTTGAAGAGCTGCCTCACGACGAGGTCCCATTTTATATTGGGGAATATGTTAACCAGCTTGTGATTTTCCTAGGTTAGCATTTTTATTGCACAGAATACAAATATGAAAGAAGCTTTCATAAATGGCTCTTCTTGTTAGCCCAATAACAAGCCAGATGTTTTGTCCTGACAGCATTCCAAGGTGCCATGCATAGAGAAACATAATTTCAAGAGGAATGGGAGGAGGGCAAAAATGTTTATTCGGAAATCTTCTGGCATGGCCAAAAAGGTCCAGAGATAGATTGGCATCATGACAACAAACTTGCTGTTCAGAGAATTAATGTGTGTGCAGGGACTATTTCCATACATATAAAAGGATACGGTGGGTTTTCATAGTCATTTTGAAACATTAAAATACTTGTTTCTCTGTTCCATTGCCAGACCACATAATCATATCAATCTATCTTTGTGGTGCACAAAAAAAATTAAAAATTAAAAAAGAATACAAAATAGAACAAAGAAAACAGAAAATATAATAAAATGCAACATGTTCACACAAGTCCACAGAAATGCAATATGAGTCATCTGCAAGAGAAGGTTTGCTGGAACAACCAAGCTATAATCTGATGACTAAAACACATTGCACACAGGGGCAGTCCATAGTCTCAGAGCCACCATATTGAATGCACTATTTCTAATCAATAATAACATGACATTACATGGAACTGCCATTTGACTCCAGTTTAAAAGTTCTGAGTATAACTGGCTTTGTTTGCGACTCTCAGAATTCTCACTGGTTTGTCCTCTGAGTTTGCTGCATTTTCTTCTTATTTACAGTCCCCTGCCAGCAAACTGCCAGTCCACTATTCTGCTACTCTTCTCTCTTCCCCCCCCTTCTCTTCTCAGGCAACTCATCCCCCACCCCCACCCCTTTCTCAAGCAAGGTTCTCATTCTTCTTGCCTTTCATCCTTACAGAGCCTATCTTCTTTGTCCAGTATTTCCCCAATTCTGCAAACCAAAGTCCCCATGCCCAGGTGGGTGTGCTTGGCCCAGGTGGTGTAATAGGCAACTGAATCCTGATATGGATCTCAATGTGAGCTGGGCAAGAGGATGTAGCTGATTTAAATAGAGTAGTGAGAAGTGTTGGCAATATGATGGGAGTGATTTGGCCTACAAATGCCACTGAGATATAGATGAACAAGTGTGTGTGTGTGTGGTCAGTCCACCTTATCTCTGCTATCCGCATGGATTTGGAGTGATGCACACTATTCTGGATACCCAGATCATGTGCTTCAAACTTCCGGAAAATTAGAAATGAGGCCACCCCCCCCCCCAGACAGAGCTCACCTGAGCTCAGCTTTGGCATCTCACAGGTGGGCGCCATTGCCATTCTAAGATAACAAGGGAGAAGTTAATTGTGAGTTCCAGCACCCCATTTTCTAGAAAAATAGCACTTGGAGTGACATGGTACATGGACTTTGGAATAAGCAGAATACATGCAAAGGAAAACTGTTTCTTTGTAGCAGAAACTTGCACTGAATTTTGTCATGTATTTATTTGATTTGAAAGCTCACACATCATCAGTTGACCCTAGGGCGGGGGGGGGGGAACCCAACAAAAATAAAAGAAAATGGAACTATAGAACATTGGCTAAGAGCTACCACAAACGCAAATATACAACTGGCAGTGAAATCAAGAAACAACTGGTACCACAATAACACAATCCACAACAACAACAACAACAACAACAACAACAACAACACCCCACTAATCTGACTGGGTTGCCACAGCCACTCTGGGCAGCTTCTAACACATAATAAAACATTTAACATATAGGTCTGCCTTCAGATGTCTTCTAAAGGTTGTATAGTTACTTATCTCCTTGGATCACTCCATATGCATAGCTCCATACCCCCCTACATTTCTCTGATGAAAATGGGGACATCCTAAAGAAAAGCAGGACATTCCAGGATCAAATCAGAAACTGGGATGGCTTCTCTAAATCCAGGAGTGCCCTTGAAAAATAGAGGGTCTGCAATAGGCAGGTAGCTACAGGGAGAGGCATTCCTTCAGAGATTTTGGTTGTTTAGGTGTTTCTATGTCAGCATCAGCAGAGCTCAGAAACATATACGCAACCAGCGCTTCTTCTTCAGGACCAGTGTTATAAGGTTTTGACTGGCTAAAACATTCAACATACTGGCACCTTTATTTGGCACTACCAGTTTTCTGCTGAAGATAGTAGTCTCCACAGCTACATTTTGTAAAAAAAGAGAAACTTTTTTTGGAGGGGTGTGCTACATGTAGCTGAACATCATACAGTGTTACCTTGGGTTACATAGGCTTTAGGTTACATACGCTTCAGGTTACAGACTCCACTAACCCAGAAATAGTACCTCGGGTTAAGAACTTTGCTTCAGGATGAGAACAGAAATTGTGCGGCAGTGGTGCGGCAGCAGCGAGACGCCCCATTAGCTAAAGTGGTGCTTCAGGTTAAGAACAGTTTCAGGTTAAGAACAGACCTCCAGAACGAATTAAGTACTTAACCTGAGGTACCACTGTAGTTACAGTTTCCGAACTGTCTCCAAGGTGCAGACCCAGGGAGAGGACATTACAGCTGTTCAACCAGGAGGTTACCAGAGTGTGGGTTACTGTAGCAACACAGTCTCTGTCTAGGTGCACAAGGCGCAGCTGATAACAGGCCTTCCACACCACTGACATCCGCTGAGCTTCAGGTGACAATACTGGACCTAGGAACACACCCAAGCTGCGTAACAGCTCTTTGAAGTGGGTAAAACCCCATTCGGAAGATGCCATCTACCCGATTCTTAGGTACTCTGGTCTTTGCTTTCTTAGTCCTACATTTAGGATAGGTACCCCTGACCGTTAGGTCCAGTTTCGGACGACTCTGAGGTTGCGTGCTCATCTTGCTTTATAGGCCGAGGGAGCCGGCATTTGTCCGCAGACAGCTTCTGGGTCATGTGGTCAGCATGACTAAGTCGCTTCTGGCAAACCAGAGCAGTGCACGGAAACGCCATTTACCTTCCCGCCGGAGCGGTACCTATTTATCTACTTGCACTTGACGTGCTTTTGAACCGCTAGGTGGGCAGGAGCTGAGACTGAGCAACGGGAACTCACCCCATCACAGGAATTCGAACTGCCAACCTTCTGATTGGCAAGCCCTAGGCTCTGTGGTTTAGACCACAGCGCTACCTGCGTCCCTACATTCAGGATAGGTCCCTACTAAAGAGACAGAAAAGCGAATAGGCAGAGAACAGACAGGATGATAAACCACTCACCAAACAAAAAAAAGACGATTCCCAACTATTAAAAGCTGAATGTTTCATATTTTGATTCATTCAGGCTTTGTGAGCCCCAAATAGCACTTTTACATATTCAATTTTTTTCTCCATTGACTTTAATTAAGCTTGCCCCAGGATGGCAATCCTGACGAACGTGGTGAATGTTTTTTTCTCTCTAAAGGTGCAGGCTTTCTACATAGGCAGAGTTTTCCCTCCTCTGTTGAGCTCACCCAGCTGCTATTTAAACCCCATCGCTTATTATGTCATCAAGTTAAAACCTATGAAATATAAAACACCCATGTATTTAACTGCCACCCCATAAATATTTTCCACCTGGCGACTTTGTGGAAATTATCATATTATTCCCTTATTCAGATGTGCCTGAAGATGCTAATATCCGTGATAAGTGATTGCAAAGTAGATACTGTAGCTTTGGGTAGGCTGGGGCTTGCATCTAATACTATGAAAGGGTAGTTCAGGATTTCCATTCAGAATTATCTGGAATTATGGGTCTAGCTTCGGGGTCATTTAGCTACCTCAACAGTATGAACAGAATGATAGTTCAGAAGGATGGTTCACCCACGAACCGATTGTATAGGTTAAAGATGTTGAGTAGAATATGTGTGGTGTCAAGAATGTGCACTTCTTCGCCTCATATGAACACAGGGACAATGGCCAACCTAGCTCAGGGCTGTCTACACTGACAAGACTCCAACCTGGAGATGTTGGGGATTGAACCTGGCATATTCTACATGCAAGGGATGCGGGTGGCGCTGTGGGTTAAACCACAGAGCCTAGGGCTTGCTGATCAGAAGGTCGGCGGTTTGAATCCCCGTGACGGGGTGAGCTCCCGTTGCTCAGTCCCTGCTCCTGCCAACCTAGCAGTTCGAAAGCACGTCAAAGTGCAAGTAGATCAATAGGTACCGCTCTGGCGGGAAGGTAAACGGCGTTTCCATGTGCTGCTCTGGTTCGCCAGAAGCGGCTTAGTCATGCTGGCCACATGACCCGGAAGCTGTACGCCGGCTCCCTCAGCCAATAAAGCGAGATGAGTGCCGCAACCCCAGAGTTGGCCACAACTGGACCTAATGGTCAGGGGTCCGTTTACCTTTACCTATTCTACATGCAAAGGAGATGCTCTGCCACTGAGCTATGCCACAATGTAATATGAACCGGGTTCCTATGTCCATATATGCAGATGTGAGCAACAAGCTTCTATGCATGCTATGAAGGTGAAACAAAACAAGGTATTATTATTATTATTATTATTATTATTATTATTATTATTATTATTATTATTGAACAAAGTCGTGATTTCGAGTGGAGAAGTAGGGGAAAGGAAGTGGTTGATGAAGAAAGAGTTGAAACCTCTTGCCACCTACAGCTCACCCCTTGAAAATAGCACTTTCCTGAACTACAATTCACAGAGTGGTCTAGCAATCAATCTCTCTTCCAAGGGAACTCCGTCAATCGAAGCTCTGCGAGGGAAACTGGGGTCTTGTAACAGCTCTCAGTGCCCTTAGCAAAACACATTTGCCATGATGCTCACAGTGTTACAATACTGATTTAAATGTATAGGATGGCGATTACCTCAGTCAGGCCTTCTCAGCAGTGGCACCCTAGATTTATTTCTTGATGGCCACTCTGTGCTCATCTCAGTACCAAGATAAAACTGCTTATTTGAAAGACGTTTTAATGACAGAAAGTTTGAGGGTACAACTTTGTTAAGCTGTTTGGCGCTGCTTATTGGGATCTAGCTGTATTTGTATCAAATGTAGTTTAGTATGCTTTTGTTTTTATTTTGTTTATGGAGTGGTTTGTACCTGCCATGGTCAGAGTGTTGGACTAGGGCCTGAGAGACCAGGGTTCAAATTCCCACTCACCCATGAAGCCTAAACTACCTCACAGGGTTCTTTTGAGGATAAAATGGTGAGGGAAAGAACCACATAAATATATTATTATTATCATCTATTTATTATCTATTGCATTTCTTACTCACTTCTTTTTCATGAGAAGTGACCCAAAACAACTTACAAAGGTACATTACACTGAGGTACCTTTAGAACCTTGGAGGAAAGGTGGGGTAGAAATGGAATAGTAATAAAAATAATTTTTAAAAAGTTGGTTTTCTTGTATACAGTAATGTGGAAATGTAGAATATTAATATTCTAAAAAACAAATGACTGAGTGAGTACATTGGGATTCATTATTATGGTACTTAATAAATAAAGAGGTACATATTGGGGAAGAACTTACACATCTATGGATCTCTCCCAGAGTGCACCCTCACTGCAACTTATGTATCTGGGGCATATGGGAACCAAACCTATAATCTTGAATTCTGAGAATGCAGTAAATACTCTGTATAACATCTTGTGTATAACAATGCACTGTGCCCCTACTCCCATTTGATGGGAGCTGTCTTCCCCATTTAAGAGAATGTACTGCCACTCTTGCCCACGTCAATAATGATTATGTTAGGGCAACTGTCCTCTTGAATCCAGTCAATACTGAAATTTACAACAAAAGAAGAGAAAAGACATTAATAAGATTTCCCCCTTAACATAGGGTTTATGTTAAGCATCCTGGTTTTGTAACTGTGTGGCGGCACTTTGCAATTTCTGCCCCATAGAACCATCAGACAGAGAATCCCTTGACTTACGCTATGAACTTGATGGCACTGATTCTTACAGGGGGCTGCACAAATCTGGTTGAACAAAACTGTGGTGCCTGCCAAGTCGATCGTGCATCAAGCTCAGTCCTTTCCATGCGGTGACTGCAAAAGTCACTTAGAGGGGGGAGACAAAACTGGGCTCTTAAAATCCCTCAAAGTTTAATTTACTTTGTCCATTACAGTCCAACTGCTTGTTCCAGAGAAACATTACTATGATCTAGGGATTAATCAGCCAAAGCTGTTAATCAGTAGGGCTGGAAGATAACGGCACAATTTCTTTTTCTTTTTCTTTTAAAATGCAAAAAAAAAAAAAAAAAAAAGTTTTGTTATAGAGTCTTACTATAAGAAGGAATGAAGAAAACTGTTGTTCATGTAACAATGGGTCATTTACCTTTATTAAACCAGAAAGTATTTGAGACTTTCTTCTGTATCTCCCAAAGATTTTGATAATATATGAATGCATTTAATTTCAACCAATCATTAACCAATATTAACCAATCAGTTAAAAGACAGATAATGAATCAGCTACAAGTCTCAGTTGGTTAGAACGTGGTGCTGGTGATGCCAAGGCTGTAAGTATGAAATAGCTGCATATTCCTGCATTTCAGGGATTGGACTAGAGACTCCATGATTCTAATCCACAGTCTGATCCACTGACATGCATAACTAAGACTGCACCCATGTGCCTATCACCCAAATTGCTCTCTATGATGCACGATTGTACTGAAGGTAGGGCAAGTCCTGTGCAATATTTGCCCATTCCTTCATGGCATCTCACACCTGTCAAAATGCCATCTTCTACCAAGTATTTCTTTGAGGAAAAGGAGAGGGCTTCCCTTTTTACATCAGGCCATCCTTAGCTGGGCAAAAGCTAGGCTTTGCCGTTTTAGCGAAGCACAGTGGCCATGACCTTTTCACAGAAGCTGGACCGAAATGATAACGAGTGGGGGCAGGCAATAGAGATATTTGGATCAGTAGTTTGAAATGTCCTGTCTATTGCTTAGTGGCACATTTGCAGTCATCCCTGTTAATAACTCTAATTGTGTCAAAATTACTCCGTGCCAACTTCTTTGACCACGCTCTCCCTTGAAGGGAAGCTTGCCTTAAAAGCCAGCCGCAGACAATTCTTTTCCTGCAGAGGGTTAGGGATTCTCAATGCACATTCCGAGCCACACGCCCAAGTGCAAATAAGTCAACTACCACAGCTATTTAATCAGGAGCGTTTGTTGATTTGAGCAGAGCCCCTATGCTGTGAAATGAAAAAAGAAAACCAAATTTTCTTGAGCAATCTTGCCGTTCCTGCTTCAGGTGCTGGGGCCATTTCACTAAAGCAGCTCAGACGAGAATGTCATTAGTTCTTAAGCCCCAGGTGAATTTGCCACTGTTCCACATGATTAAGCCAGATAATTGTGTGTTGATAGCGAATGTGGTTGGTAAAATACAATTTCTGGGACCTTCCTAAACAAACACAATGTAGAAGGGAGTCAAAGTGCTGTCATTTCAGTCCTTTGTCACAGGCTTTGCGCCCCACAGACACATCTCTGGCGAGGACCGGTGAGGAATTCGACGGCACGTCGCCGTTCTCTTAAAGGTGACCTGGCTCAGAGAGTGGATCGTGCATCTTTTGGCATTCCGTTCCGGGGAGGGGGAAACGCCATCTCATTAAAGGCGTTTGTGCAATGGAGCTGTACTGCTTTTAGCTTGTCTTAGACAATAAATGTAAGTGCTCCTTTTAAGTTTGTCTGGCAAAGCAGTTGTGATCGCAGCTGATACTTAAAAAGAAAGAGAGAAAGAAAGGGGGGGGGAAAGGAGACGAATGCTCATTAATAAGCTTAAATAGGACGTGCCAAAGATCCAAGCATAGGAGAAACATGTAGGAGGTATTTGAAACACAGAATATAGAAATATACAGAGGAATTCCAGTTTGGGGCTTGAACACGCATGATGCTTAGATAGGATTTAGATGTAGAATGAAAGTGACTGCAGGTTTTGATTATCATTATTATTAGGTTTTAGGAATGCCTACTAATTGCGTGCCAAGGCCCTGTGCTCCGCAGTTCCCTAGTGGATAAATAAAGCACACGAACAAGCAGATTTTGGTTTATGGGTTCAAATAGGCCACAACTTTATTGGTTACGGATGTGAGTGGTTTGGCTTAGGCACTGGGTGATGCCAGACTACATCCCGACTCCCGTCTGTTTGCAGGGAGTCCAACTAAGGGTAAACCACCAGTAGGGGGAGCCCTATGACTTACATCAAACAGGGGCACCCTGAGCGGTCCCCGTTGGGGTAGTGATATGGGCCTAGCCCACATCCGGGCCTCAGATAGAACCCACACCCCCAGATCCCATTAAGGATACCCTTAATGAGCAGGGGTAGGCAGAGGCTACAACCTCCCCTTCATCCAAACAAAGGCTTACCGAATGCCTAACTTCACAAACTTGTGACAGTCACTAAGAGATAGGCGAAAACCAAATGACTGGAGCCAATTTGCCGAGTGGAAAAATTCCTGCCCGGTCCCAAAAATACGGTGACCAACATTAGTCCACAGCAAGGTTGTAACGCAGCAAAGCAGAAAAAGAGGTCAGGTGGGTGGGAGATTTGGCGACGGGTACAAGAGGATGATCTTCCCGCCAGACTGTGGTTTAAATTCCCTGCAGCCATGCCCCCGTCACTGCTGAATGGTCACTGGGGCCTGCCCCTTGAGGAGGGCCCTGCCCAGTGCCAACAGCATCACCGCGGGGCTCGGGGCCCGGCCGTAACGCTGCCCACCCAATCACTTGAGAGGACTTAGCAGTATCTCAGAACTACAAGCTCCTGTGGGGGGATGTCATATAATTCAAATTATAAATATAAACACAAAATACTGTTCTGGAATTGGGGTTGGGCTGCATGCCCTCCTGGGCTGTCCCTTCCAGCCCTGCAGTTTTATAATTTTAAAATTTAGGTCTTCAGAAGAAAAGGAAGATGGTGGTGATGATGATTAATGGTCAGACTAGTTTCTTTTCTTATTTAGATAGCCCACACATTCCTTTTTGCTGGGAGGCTTGGTCTCTGCATAACTAAAGAAATGGTCAAGTACAGGTGATTTGTTGCCATTAGAGCTAATAGCTGGAGATCCTTCTGGAAAGTGTCTTGCTTCTCCGCTCTCCTGGCCAGATCACCACTGTCACTGGCAGTCTTGGGAATGGACCTCGAAAAGGACAGAGGCTTGGAGGTCCTCTAGAAACTGCATGGGGCATATGGATTTGTTGGAGTGTGAATACTGTGAGTCTTCCGTCTTATGTTCAGCATGTAAAAGGTAAAGGTAAAGGTACCCCTGCCCGTACGGGCCAGTCTTGCCAGACTCTAGGGTTGTGTGCCCATCTCATTCAAGAGGCCGGGGGCCAGCGCTGTCCAAGGACACTTCCGGGTCACGTGGCCAGCGTGACATCGCTGCTCTGGTGAACCAGAGCCGCACACGGAAACACCGTTTACCTTCCCGCTTGTAAGCGGTCCCTATTTATCTACTTGCACCCGGGGGTGCTTTCGAACTGCTAGGTTGGCAGGCGCTGGGACGGAACGACGGGAGCGCACCCCGCCGCAGGGATTCGAACCGCCGACCTTTCGATCGGCAAGCCCTAGGTGCTGAGGCTTTTACCCACAGCGCCACCTGCGTCCCATGCAATGTTCAGCATGTATATATGTGCAAATGAAAACTGTGTCTAGTCAAAACACATTGGTTTCAATGGCAGGTAGGAGTGCCAAAGTCTTTTTTCCTCGATGCCCATGCCCTTTCTGTATTATTATTATTATTATTATTATTATTATTATTATTATTATTCCCAGTGTGTAAAGCTGAATGCACAGAAGTTAAATGTGCATAAATTGTAGGCTTAGTGTATCACAGAAAAGGCTGCAAGTATCCAGTGACCTTCATTCCAAGGAAACAAAACCCAGAGTATGCACTGGTCCTCTGAAATCTTTTGCTCAGAAATGGGTCTGCTAGGTGCACTTAACAATATACAGTGGTACCTCAGGTTACAGATGCTTCAGGTTACAGATGCTTCAGGATACAGACTCCACCAACCCAGAAATAGTACCTCGGGTTAAGAACTTTGCTTCAGGATGAGAACAGAAATTGCGCGGCGGCAGCGCGGCAGCAGTGGGAGGCCCCATTAGCTAAAGTGGTACCTCAGGTTAAGAACAGTTTCAGGTTAAAAACGGACCTCCAGAATAAACTAAGTTCTTAACCCAAGGTTCCACTGTAAATGTTAAACACAGGAAGCAATACCCAATGAAGTAATTTTGCTAGGGCAAAGACTCCTGGCTGCGCAATGAAAATTTCCTTCCCTTTCCTCACCTCTCCTGGTGTGCCCAGTGACCCCTAAAACTGCTCTGGTTTCCGCCCCCCCCAACCCTGCAGAGCAGATTTGGGAAGAACAGGGAGGGAAGTTCTGTTGCACAGGCATAAATGATTGCACTTGTGGAATCACTTCATTGGACACCATCCACAGCTGGATAGTGTCTACTGGTGGGTTGGAATCTAAAATGGTGTTTTGACTTAATATACAGGGGGTGCATCAAAATTACTATTTCGGAAAATGGAAAGAGCAGAGAGTGGAATAAAGAAAGGGAAGAAAACCAGCAATCCTATATTGCTATCTTGGGCCATTGTGGTTGTTGTTGTTTAGTCGTTTAGTCGTGTCTGACTCTTCGTGACCCCATGGACCAGAGCACGCCAGGCACTCCTGTCTTCCACTGCCTCCCGCAGTTTGGTCAAACTCATGCTGGTAGCTTTGAGAATACTGTCCAACCATCTCATCCTCTGTCGTCCCCTTCTCCTTGTGCCCTCCATCTTTCCCAACATCAGGGTCTTTTCCAGGGAGTCTTCTCTTCTCATGAGGTGGCCAAAGTATTGGAGCCTCAGCTTCAGGATCTGTCCTTCCAGTGAGCACTCAGGGCTGATTTCCTTCAGAATGGATAGGTTGGATCTTCTTGCAGTCCATGGGACTCTCAAGAGTCTCCTCCAGCACCATAATTCAAAAGCATCAATTCTTCGGCGGTCAGCCTTCTTTATGGTCCAGCTCTCACTTCCATACATCACTACTGGGAAAACCATAGCTTTTACTATACAGACCTTTGTTGGCAAAGTGATGTCTCTGCTTTATAGGTGAGTCTAAAAAGATGAATATTGCTATATTATTATTGTTATGTGACTTTTAATCATGTGTACTATGGAGTGGTAGGACAGTTTTACAAGCCCTATTTTATGTATGCTTATTTTACAGATGGGAAACTGAGGCCTCCCTCCCTGAGATGTGGCTGCAGTGGGACTTGGACTTAACATTTCACAGATCCATATTTAATCTCCTATCCAATGGCCCCAGTTCCACATGCTGGGAACAGCTATTCCTGTTTGCATCAAATCCAGGGTAGAATTAGGATCTAGGGCTACCCTCCTAGGTTAGTTCTGGGGCAGTGAGTGCCTCATTCAATTGGACTGTGCTTTCCCCCCAATGTTCGTTGAGGTTTCTGATTGGTTGGAATGGAGAAGGATGTGGTCCAGTGTACATCTATGAATATTACTGTAAACAGGACAGCAAGCTTTGTACTTCACTTATTGATAAGATTTCTTACCTGCCCTTCACCATAAAGTCTCAGGTCTGGTTTCAACAACATAATCATGCAATTTAAGACAAGCAAAACTGTTTGTTTAATTATATCGGTCATGGCATCTGTTTCTACTGTCCACAATGCAAATGGTGGTAACAGGATTATTAAGGCCTAGAATGAAGTATGCATGGCATGAAGAATGATGAGGCTGGAAAAAGGGATACTCACAAAATTCCACATAGTGCCAAATTTACTCTCTTGACTCAACCTTACTTGCCATCAGGGCAATCTTTATTAACTCCACAGAGTTCATAATTTTGTTTAAGGATCAGCAACTGCAATAAATTTTAAACATTTAGGTGAAACATTTTCCCCCATAAGGGTACCAGAGTTAGACCGTGCAGCAAAAAAAAGCAAAGAATATTTAGTCTCTTGTTAGTCTTTAAGATGACCCCAAGGATCTTCAAAGTTTAACATGAGTTACTTAGAAGTGATGTACTCTTTGCATTCTTCCATTTCAAAATATGTTTTCCTTGCAACCAACCATATTTCATATTGCCAGCTATGAAATGCCATTACTTTTCCCCATCATGGGTGGGCAGGGGATGGATACAAAGGACAGTGTGCAGGTCTGTTTAAGCAAAATTCTGCGCCTTCCTCAAAAATAATAATAATAGGTAGGTAATATTATTTTCCAAGATGGGTTTCCCCAAGAGACAGCAGATGATTAGATTCAGAGGGGAGAGTGAGGAAGTTAAACTTAACATTCTCCATGTGCTAGGGTCTCTTTTTAAATCTCACTGCACAGATATAATAAGAGTAAACAGCTATACGTAATATATTATCATGTGCCTTCAAGTTTCATGCTCAGATCTTGCTGGTGCAATAGAAGAGGGGATGACTTTTGTCCATCAGAGCATATTTAGACATGACTTGCTCATTTTAGACCCTAATAAGAAGATATCCATGAAACACTATCATCTATCTATCTTGCTTCATTGATACATTCTTATAGGAAGATGAAGGATGATAGATAGATGATAGATAGATAGATAGATAGATAGATAGATAGATAGATAGATGATAGATAGATAGATAATGATTTTTGGGGGGCAGGAGTAGGCTGTATGCAAGATCTTCCTAACCCCTTGATCCAGCAAGTGTTTAAATATAAGCCAGGCTAGTTTTCTGTGTCGAGGTGGTCACCTTTGTGATGGGCCATTAAGGGTTATAAGAGAGGGAGAAAATATTTCCTATATCCACTTTCTTCATGGCACACACAATTCTATTAACTTCCATCATGTCACTTCTTACTTGCCTTTTCTCTAGATGAAAACGTCTGAAATGTTGCAACCTTTGAGTTGCTCCACCCCCTTGATCATTTGGGGCTGCGTTCACACAGCAGTTTATTCCAGTTTCTAACGATTCATTTCCACGTTATATCTGAGCTTTCACATGATGCAAAAGCCACTTCCAGAAAACTAACAGAATATAGCACTTGTTGAGCAAACATTTCTGTGTTGCTTGAGTCCAGAAGAAAATCTATTTGCAGTCCCCTTAACCTGAAAAATTGTAGGAGAAAGGTGATGAAAGTTGGGGTGGTATTCTGGCACAGATTTCTCGGGTGAACCATGGAGGGGGGGGGACAGAAGCACACGTGTTGAAAGGATTCACGACTAGCAACATTGCACAATGGCATTCACTGCTGTGTCACACCATACCCACTGGTGTGAGTGAAATTTAGTGTGACGTGTCAGTATATTGGTCAAAAAGTCTCAGGTTTATAACTAATGAACATTAGAAAATGGGACAGAAGCACTAGCATTATAATCAGGAAAATCTAATATCCAATAATCGGGAAAATCAGAAAAACTAACACAAGATTCCCCATTTCTGAATGCACCCTTGTCTGGCCCTTTATGAACCTTTTCCAACCTTGCAATGTTTCCACTCTTTTTCACTTTGACAAAGAAGAATCTAACTTTTCGAGAGAGTGAATGGCCAATGGTAGCACACTCAGACACTAATTTGAGGTCACGCAGGTCTGGTCCAGAATTCTAGTCCCCACGGACCACATTCATTCTCATTTAGCAAAGCAGGTGCCACTTTCCAATTGTACAAAACAAGAACGGAATTAATTGGGTTATGGTCTCCGTGTGGCCAATAGCGCCTTAATTGTATGACTCAATTTGATTCTAATGAAATGGAAATTTTAATTTTAATGGGAACTCATAGGTCGAAATCACCAGACACCACACTAAATTGTTACTTTTTCATACTTAACCATGTTAACTGAAGACACCTGAGGCTTGGGGAAATTACTGAAAAGTTTCTGCATTTCTGATAATATCTTGGTTGCTCCTTAAACCCTCCATAGGGACTAGAAGATCCTGTAAAATAGTGATTGGATTTGTCATGCAGAGAACTGCCGATCAATTTTTTTTCTTTTAAAAAAGTGATTATTAGATCCCATTATGAAATATGCATTGTAGGCACATATTCCACTGAGAAAGGAGACAAAAAGTTGATATGCGGTTCCATTTTCACCGATGAATTGCAAAGTGGTGTCAGTTTTGTTGTTTCACTAATTAAATAGTTTACTTACGAGAGGTGCAATTGTAACACACTGTTCTTAGGCAGGGGTATGTGTGTGTACTCTGTCAGGGGGGGGGGAAATCCTGATTCTGCAGTAAAATAATACAAATTCAGAACAAATAAAAATCAAATCTGTGATCTGAGCAATTCTGTGGGAAAAATCCCTAGGTATTGATCCAGGAAAAAACACACATCAGCTCAAAAAGGCAAAATGCACAGCTAGGCATTCAGGCCTGTGCTTCAGGTCCTTCTTGTACTGGGTAGTTGGGTCTTTTATTCAAAAGAACCAAGTAGGAAATGTTTTAAGTAAGTATTTTATATATATATATATATATAACAAATAGAATCATAGACGTGCAGAGTTGGACCACGAGGGTCAACTAGTCCAGCCCTCTGCAATACAGGAATCTTTTGCCCAACATGGGGCTCGAACCCATAATGCTGAGATTAGAGAGTCTCATGCTGTAACAACTGAGCTGAATAAAACATGAATATTTCATCATAGCTTTCACCACATTCTGTGCAGCATTGCAGTTTCTGATTTTATAATGAATTGATTTTAGAATGCTGTATTACTTTACTGTTGTTAGCCACTCTGAGCCGGGCTTTGGCTGGGAAGAGAGGGATAGACATAAATTATTATTATTATTATTATTATTATTATTATTATTATTATTATTATTATTATTATTATTATAGCTCCTATTGAAAGTACCCATTTAAAATCTTACTGTACAATGAGCCAAATTTTACCATGTAGAAGTTTGCTTCTGAAAGAAGAGTTAAAGGATCTCTTCTCTCAGAGCTGTCTTCGCAATCCCGAAATGAGCAATTGAGAGGGAAAGCAAAGGGAATTTTAAATAATATTAAATAATTGTGGCCAAATAGCCTTGCTATTCCCTTGAACTATTAAATCTTCTTAATGCCTCTGCATCTAAAAAAAGAAAGAAAAGAGACTCCAAATGGGCTTAAACAGATTTGATGAATGTGGAACTCGTCTCGGGGGCTAGTAACATTTCTGGCAACTACGGTTAAATTGATTTTGTACATGAACACAAATCATTAGAAAATTGGACCCTTTGTGTTTCAAACGACTTTGGGTGGTGGTTAACCCTTGGTAAAATGAGCAGTTTTCCCTAATTGGAGCTTTGAAAGGTGGACTTTTTGAAGAGAGGACTGATTTCACATAATCTTTATGTATCATTTCAGGGTTTTCAGAGGTTCAACATTCAGACCACTGACATTTGCTTGTCCTGCTCTTAACTACACTTAGTAGTTGCATGGAACTTAAGAGCCCGAGGCAAGTTCCTATCTCAGAGCCTCCTGTCTGCAATATGGGGAGAAGAGTAAGAGCTGGACCAAAAGTTCTGCTGAGAAATTTTTATTACTATTATTTAATTCATATTCCGCTTAATTGGCAAGGCGGTTTCCAACTGGTTCAAAAGTATAAAACAAATCACGGAAAACACACACCATTAGAACGCACAATAAAACAATTCCATCAAAACATTAAAGCAGACCTCTACAGTAAAATGTTCAACGAAACAAGTCCATTGAAACTGCATATCAATTAAAACAATGAAAAGAGCAATTGAAACAATTTAAAGCGGGAGGTTCAAATCAGGCGATCTGGGAACCTCAAGGGGTATTGTGTGTGTGTTTGTGTTTGTGTGTGTGTGTGAGAGAGAGAGAGAGAGAGGGAGAGGGAGAGGGAGAGGGAGAGGGAGAGGGAGAGAAACATTTTCAGAGGGATGGAGAGATTAACCAGCAACAGAGGTTTTCCCTTTATTTTTATTTTTAAAAACGGCGATGTTTTCCCCACATGCAAAAGTGGGTAGATTCAGCGGCGGACTTTGGGTTCTCAAATTTCTGTGGTGCCCTGTGCGACACTAAAGTTCGCCGCCCCCCCTCCGCCTCTCATGCTCCATTTTACAGTATTGTTTCAGTGACCCCTGCAGGATGGGGCCCAGTGCGACCACATTGGTTGCGGTACCCTAAAACCACTTCTAATAGAATGGGCCTCATCCTTCCACCTCCTGGTAAGCAACAGTGATCTGTTTGCCAGGAAGCGAGTGTAATGGCTCTGCCCCATCCAGCAAGCTGTTTCTGGTGGTTTCCTGGGCATTAGTCCTCTGTTGGAACAGAACGAACTCCCGGGGTCAACATTTGAACACATTTCTCACAGGAAAAAAGGTCCCAGTAAATTTCATTGCCGGTGGTGAACTCAACAGCAACGTTCATAACACGACATGCTTCCTCTAAATTGTATGCAAAGGTAAAAAAAGGTAAAGGTAAAGGACCCCTGGGTGGTTAAGTCCAGTCAAAGGCGACAATTTGGTTGCAGCGCTCATTTTGCTTTCAGGCTGAGGGGGCCGGCGTTTCTCCACAGACAGCTTTCCGGGTCATGTGGCCAGCATGACTAAACCGCTTCTAGCACAATGGAACACTGTGACGGAAACCAGAGCACATGGAAACGCCGTTTACCTTCCTGCCGCAGTGGTACCTATTTATCTACTTGCACTGGTGTGCTTTCAAACAACAACAACAACAACAACAACAACAACAACAACAACAATTTATTATTTATACCCCGCCCATCTGACTGAGTTACCCCAGCCACTCTGGGTGGCTTCCAATCGAGTGTTAAAAACAATACAGCATTAAATATTAAAAACTTCCCTAAACAAACTGCTAGGTTGGCAGGAGTTGGGGCAGAGTAAGGGGAGCTCACCCCATCAGAGGGATTCAAACTGCCAACCTTCTGATCAGCAAGCCCAAGAGGTTCAGTGGTTTGGACCACAGTGCCACCTGCACCCTAAATCGTATGCAAGCCGCTCCCTGCAAGGTGACTCGTATGCAGATTTATGACAGCGGTCAGTTTCAGGCAACCATTTTGCTCATGAGGAGTTCCCTTTGCTACTAGAACAGTGTGTTTACCAACATTCAAGCTTTGAAAGACAAGTTCAAAATCTGAACTGCTATCAGTTTGGCAACATGGAAATAGAAAATTGGGAAGGGGATATATGTGACAGGTGGCTTTGAGAGCCTCAGGCCCTGTTTGGAAAGTTGCCTTTAATACCCATTAGGAATCTGGGTGAAGGTTAAACTTGTCAGGCGGTGAAAAATGGAATCGGTGTTGGCTGACCTGCGAGAAGGCCGTAAAGTTCTATTCTTCACAATAGCAAGATATATTATTGCTGTAACGCCATTATTCCGCTCCATCACTTTTAAACCTTGTTCCCATTATCTACAAGTTAAATATAACCCTATGTAAAAACAGGAAGGACAGAGCTAAGTTGTCCGGCTTAACAGCACACACTTAAAACATAATAGAGCACTTGTTACTGTATTTTATGGAACGGAAACTCCAAATGTAAAGACGTATTAAGGAAATATCTCAAAGTTATTAGGAAAGGATATTTACAATTACAGATTGCTTTATATTATGCTTTTATGAACATCTCAGGAAATGAAATAGCCCTCAGCTGTAGCGAGTGAAGAGGGAGGTAATTTTCCTTAATACGGGTGATAAAATTAATCTGATTGAAATCGCTAGCGATTATTTCACAGAATACTGAGTGGCAGTACAATCACTTACACTCTTTTATATATTTTTTTTTCAGTCAAAGCTCGTGTAGATGAAAGCTAATTACAAAGTAGTGATGTGAAGCGCTAAGGAAATAGTTTGTGTATAGCAGAGAACAGGCACAGCTAATTGGGGTTTGTGATTACACAGATTGTTGTTAGGGAGAATTAACTACCAGCAGTCTCTCCTGCAAAGCTCCTCATCAAGGAAAATAAAAATAGACACTAGATCTGTTATTTATCTAATTATGCCATGAATATTTTCAGTCATATGGTTTGTTGTTCAAAAACCTTCGGTCCCCACGCTGCTGGTGATCAAAAGTATCCATATGAAGTTTTTGACATTGGGCATTCTTCCAATTACCTTGCCTTAAACCTCTTGCCTGAGGGTATTTTGCAGTTACTTCTCTCCCCCCCCCGTTGCATTCCTACTGTATTTTCGGCACAAGTGATGTCACTCCTGAAAAAACAACGCACAGTCTTCCATTGAGTTTTGTTTTGTTTTTAAGCTGTTTGTGTTTCCATCTCTCACAATGTGCAACATATTCCCAGACGACTGTCCTAGAATGCTTCCCTGTTAACATGTTTATTCTGGATTTCTCACTCTTCGCTCACTCACATTTTGTGGGATCTCCACACATCATTGTCATCAAGTCATTCTCCTGTGCTTTTCTCCCTTTTCGATGGGGAGAAATTTGGTTTGGTTCACACTCGAAAGAGAACCGACCCACTTCACACTTCCTGAAACAATATGCAAATTGAAATGCAGCCACCTTTGAAATTCACACTTCTCCGAATTTTGCAGCATGAGTCTCTATCAGAAAAAGCTAAGGGAAATGTGTGTATCAGGGGAAAGTGTGCATAAGAATGCACACGTTGCTGAAAATTACATACAAAATTGCAGTATATTGGAGGAAATGACTCGCAAGAGTGTGTACAACAGACAAATGATATTATTATTATTAATAATAATAATAAAAGAAAAAATGCATACTAAAATGCTGATGAATTCAGCGCTGTTGAAATGTGCCTGAAATTGAACTGTGAGGACTCCCCCCTCTTAACAAAACAGTTTGCAGCCTGATGCTCAAAGTGAACTTAAGATCAGAAAAAGAGGATCTCAGAGAAACCAGCCCTACACTCTGCTTCATTTTCTGATATGTTCATAAAAGCACAATACCGTACTGGCCTGAATATAAGCCTCACTCCCCCCCCCCAATTCCAACCGTGAAAAGTTAAAGTGTGGCTTATATTAGTGACCTTACGGTATGCAGCCAGGAGTGAGGGGCAAACAGCGCCAGGAGCATGGCGAAGCAGCGCCCGCCCCACGCATAGTCCCCCTTCCTCTCCCCCAAGGCAGGAAAGGGAGAGAGCGAGGAATAGGAAAGGCCGCCAGCAACGCAGCCCCCCTCCCCAACTATGCAGCCAGGAGCAGCGAGGAAGGGAGCAGCTTATATTCAGTTATTTTTTATTCCCCCCTCCCCCCATCAATTTTAAAGGTGCGGCTTATATTCTGGTGTGGCTTATATTCCAGCCAATACAGTATAAAAGCAATCTGTAGTGCGATGTTTCAAGTGCGGCCCGATAGCGACACACCTTCATTTCTGCTCCTGAGCACACTTTCACTGTTACCTTTCTAGTCAGCAGCCTTGCAAGAACATTACTTTTAAATCCGTTTATTATTATTGTTGTTCTCAACAATAATTCAAAAGTTCATGCAGTAACACTTAATGGTGACCAAGCCTTCGTTTCATTGAAGTGTAAGTGTAAAAATGAAAAATGAGATTTTAAAAATGAAGAAATTGTGGGGTTAAGAAAACAAGCAATTCAAGAGTGGGATGAGATCCTTTCTTCTCAGTGCCACCCGGGCAGAGACTCTCAGTTTGCATTTCTTAGTGCAGAAAGTATTGATCTGATGTGTAGAGATCTTTCCTATTCAACTTAATTCAAGAAGGTTCTGGAAGCTTCTCTGTGTGAAAGAAACAAGCAGAAGGTTCATGATGTCTGGGTTATTCCTTCAGAGAAGATGAGTACAGCTGGTGTAAACTGGTTGTCATCTCTTTCTGTCATGGTCATGCAAACTATAATAGTGAGGCCAGAAGGAGCCTGGGTTTCACTTTCACTTTCTATCTCTCTTCATTCTGGGGTGGTGTTCTGTACATAGTATGCTTAGTGTTAAGGTTTAGACTTATTATAAGTTATTGTAAGTTTATGTTAAGTCTGCTGCAACTGGATTTCTTATGGACTGTGCCAGTCCTGGAGGCAATTGGATTTGTGACCATTATGCTCATTTGCCTTCACAGTAGCAGTAAAGCTCTGCTGGATGAAATACAATTGTCTCTGGTCTATTTTTGGGGGAATCCTTCAACGTGTTTAAGTCATTACTCTGCTAACTATACATTGGAATCTACTCTGGATCAATACTGAGTAGAATTTCAATGACAGAGACCATTCACAACGCCTTCCCAGAGCCAGCCTATTAGATGGTGTCCCATGCAAGCTTACCACTTCTGATACAAGCCCTTGCCAAATTCATTCCCCTACATTGTCTCTGGGCTCCAGGCATTTTTTCTGAAAATAGGGACATCCTACCATACCCTCCTAAGGGACGCGGGTGGCGCTGTGGGGTAAACCACAGAGCCTAGGACTTGCCGATCAGAAGATCGGCGGTTCGAATCCCCACGACGGGGTGAGCTCCCGTTGCTTAGTCCCTGCTCCTGCCAACCTAGCAGTTCAAAAGCACGTCAAAGTGCAAGTAGATAAATAGGTACCGCTCTGGCGGGAAGGTAAACGGCATTTCCGTGCACTGCTCTGGTTCGCCAGAAGCTGCTTAGTCATGCTGGCCACATGACCCGAAAGCTGTACGCCGGCTCCCTCGGCCAATAAAGCGAGATGAGCGCTGCAACCCCAGAGTCGGTCACGACTGGACCTAATGGTCAGGGGTCCCTTTACCTTTACCTACCATACCCTCCAACATTTCTCCAGTGAAAATAGGGACATCCTAAGGAAAAGTGGGACATTCTGGGATCAAATCAGAAACCGGTACAGCTTCTGGAAATCAGGGACGAGCCTGGAAAATAGGAACACTTGGAGAGTCTGGGTTTACAGCGTTTTTATTAAAAAATCCTTTTGTATGGTAAACTAGAAATAGTTATTCTGAGCTCTGTAGCAGCTGAGCTGCTGGTTCTTACTAGAATTCGAGCTCTTTGAATTGCACACGATATGCCCATGCTTGAAGAACGAATCTTGAAAATGGTAAGTAAATTTCAAGTAGTTCAGTTGCAAACCGCAGCAAACATGTAAGAATGCACACAATCTAACTTTCCCATTCTTGGAAAACTGTAAGTCAAGGAAGAATTATTGCACTGAATGCTGCTACTGGCGCAATACCATTGGCATACATAGATGTTTATCACCAGGGGGTGATCTTTAGCTCCCCAACCAAATGCAACATAAACATTCATGCCATCTGGTTACTTTTACATGAGCGAATAAATCCACATAAAACTGATAAGATATTTTGCATGTTTGTGACAAATTAGCCATTTTCAAATGCTCATCTTTCCAATGTTTCAACAATGTATTTGGTACATGGTCTGTGTGTACCCTTAGAAGTTACAAAGATGAGCATTTTGGCAAATTTCTGGTTACACATTTCCTAAAGGTTGGCGGTTCAAATCCCCGCGACGGGGTTGAGCTCCCGTTGCTTGGTCCCTGCTCCTGCCAACCTAGCTGTACGCTGGCTTCCTCGGCCAATAAAGCGAGATGAGCGCTGCAACCCCAGAGTCGGCCACGACTGGACCTAATGGTCAGGGGTCCCTTTACCTTTACCTTTACAGAAGTGTAAACAAAGCATGCATTAGATATAGCCCAGAAGATACAAGGGCTAGCCCAGAGTCCTAGCACAGTACCCAGACAACCAAAGTCCATGTGGCACAATCCATTTTATTTTCGTTAAGAATAGTGGTTTAGAAAGAAATGTGCTTTGTCTCAGCCAAAATTATGAGCAAACCACTCAATGCAGTATAACTGTCTGTCTGTCTGTCTGTCTGTCTTCTTCTTTTTCTTCTTCGTATTTATATCCTGCCTTTCTCCCAAGTTGGAATTGAAGGCAGCTTAAAACATGTAAAACATTATAAAATACAAAGTATTAAAAAACAAACTGAAAGGAATAATTAACACATTTCAAATCAATAATTAAAATCCACTTTGCCCTGACAGCAGCCCTTTTGTCACTTGAGGTGAAGGAGAGAAGTGCTGTCCTGCTGCTGCTGCTGCCTCCACCTCCAATTTCGGGTAAGATCTCACCCGAAATTGGTACCAATACCAGCGCTGCTTCTTCGCTGTTGGTGGAGGTGGCAGGGCAGCCTGTGCAGGCTTCACCTTGGGAGGCTTGCATTGCCTGAGGTGACGGCGGCACCCTGCCTGCTGGGTGCACCAGCCCTGGTCCCAGCCAACAGGGCCAGAAGTCAGGGATGCTGGGAGCTGGAGTCTAAGAAACATTGGACGGTCAGTTTTCTATGCCTGGGCTCAGAATTCCTTCCATTATATAAAATCAGCTGGTCCTTCCTGGGGTCCCTTGGTAATGAAGATGGTTTTCAGTAAGCCTGAATGAATTCAGCAAGATACCACAGTCTTTTCTCTTCCAGTGCAGAGTTAACCTTTCCATGTACAGTTCAGGGTCTGTCACAAATAATGTGTATTAGTAATATTTCATCTGTTCATAGAAATGAGAGTTGATGACATCTGAAGGCAGCCCTGTTTAGGGAAGTTTTTAATGCTTGATGTTTTATTGTGTTTTTTAATATCCTGCTGGAAGCCGCCCAGAGTTGCTGGGGAGGCCTGGCAAGATGGGCAGGGTATAATAAATAAGTAGTTGTTGTTGTTGTTGTTGTTGTTGTTGTTGTTGTTGTTGTTGTTGTTGTTGTTGTTATTATTATTATTATTATTATTATTATTATTATTATTATTATTACGTCAAACCTCTACTTACCACCGCCTCTTCTTATGGTTGTTCCAAGTCGCAACTGCGGCAAACCCAGAAGTAACCGGTGGGTTTGCCGCCGTTCGCGCATGCGCAGGAATAGCGATTGCCATTTGCACATGAGCAGAAGCGGGCAGTCGCCACCCACGCCTGTGCACAACAGCACCTCTCCCAGCGACCCGTTTCAACCTCCAGATGGACCTCCAGAATGGATTATGGTTGCAAATAGAAGTTCCACTGTATTATTATTATTATTACGAACTACTAAACCATTTGGCTTAAGAGTTTTCACTCAGTTTGGTCTAGTTGACCAGAATGGAAGAGCTAATTTTCCCCATTGAAAACAATGGGACCTACAAGTACTTAACAATGATAGGGCAGGACCCAGTATAATTACAAAAGTAAATAATAATAATAATAATAATAATAATAATAATAATAATAATAATAATTTTATTCATTCATTCATTCATTCCCTGCACACTCTGGGCAGCTTCCAACAGAATTAATGATAATAATAATAATAAAGCATAAAACATCAGACATTAAAAACTTCCCTAAACAGAGCCGCCTTCAGGAGCCTTCTAAAAGTCAGGTAGTTGTTTATTTCCTTGACATGTGATGGGAGGATGTGACATTACCATATATGAGAGAGTGCTGGAGGGGAAATAGTTAAATAGGCTGCACAGACAGGACCCAGGGGGGTGGAGTCAGTGGGTCTATAAAACTAGTTCCGGAGGAGTTCGTTGGGAGTTGTGGGTGGGTAGTTGGTTTGAGTGGGTTGCCTGGTTGGGAAAGGCAGTTGGTAATAGAGAGACAGTTAGGGCAATTGGTCTGTGAGTGTGGGGTGGTAGCAGAGATAGAGAGAGGAACATAAGACTAAGAAAGTAAACAGGAACACCGTTTGGTATGCTGTAAAAGTTTTGTTTTATGTCTGAAATAAAATACACTCTTCTTTATTAATTGAAAAGCTGACTGAGACTGAAGTGATTTTACCAGGGAAGACCTGGTTGGTGGCAGCGGATTAGTGGTGTACGGGTCAATAGTCCGTGAGACGACCGGGGGCTCCGTACTAACGCCACAGAGGTATTCCACTAGGCAGGCGCCACTATTGAGAAGGCCCTCTGCCTGGTTCCCTATATCTTTAGTGTAATATAACCTATACTTTCCTAAGGGGTTTAAAAGTGTGTTAGGAACAAAATGGTTTTGGTTTCAATCGGACTCACTGTCTGAGGTTCCTTATGTCGCCATAGGTGCATGGTCTGCACACCAGAGGAAGAGATTGTCAGACTTGGAGGAACCCCACATTGTGTAGGAATGCAAAGAAATGAGGGATAACCCCCAAAACAGCCTCGTGAGCATACAGAATGCTGGCTGACTATTGGAGGGGCAAAATGGGGTGGAGGAATGCAATAAATGAAGTGATGGCTAGTTGGCAGGAACCCTGAATCGGATCACACCATTTAGTTGCAGGACCCATTAACCGCTGCCCACCCTTCCAAATGGATACTTTCCCATACAAATGGCAAACACATAGCATGTAAGGGAGGCAGTGGGACCATAGCTCATCATGCACCTAGCCTGTCCTGGGGCCTAATTTCTGTGCTGTAGCAATAATGGAAAATAGAAAGTCTCTGTGGATGCATTGCAGGCAAGAGGCTTGTACATGCATTGGGCCATTTTCCCACCACCAACTCCACTTGCTTAAGTCGTGGTCCCATAACCATTTAACAGACCATAATATCATGTCTGTGCGAATGCTTATCCCAAACTCCAGCTAGGTTTGAATAGCTGGGTCCAGTGTTCGGCAGCCCCTTATTAATTCAATACTGCGATATAACTTAGGCTCGCACAGAGTCCTCAGTACACTTGGCAATTTGTAACCTACTATTTACCAAATAGATAAGTGCACAATTAGATTAAAATCCTGTTAGTTTTGCTCCTGACGGTACTGCTTTTCTAAGTCTCCCAGGGTGTTAATTGATATATTTCCCTTAACAGCTACATACAGCTCTCTGTTAGACCGATGAAACATGGCATTTTTCTGACAGTGCTTGAGATTTAGAAGCCAGCCTCCTCTTAACATGCATATGAACTGGGATATTCAGCCAGAACAGCAAAATATTAGTTTGGCTGCATTCCGAAACCTTCAGAGGACTACATTGCTTATTGTCGAGCTTTCTTCTCAAAATGTCTCAGTTGTTCCACATTATTAGAAGAAAGAGGTGGTGGTGAACACTGCAATTTGTTTTTAATTTGCAGGCCAGTCTGGTATAATGGAAGGGTAGAGTGTTTTGGTTTAAAATGTAAGACAGCCAATTCTCTGCTCAATCATGAAGCAATACCTTTGACCTCATCAAGCTGCTAGTTCTCAACGTGAACCTGGCACCTTTTTATTATGGGGATAAGACAATATCCCCGTTGTAAGTCGTAAGGGTAAATTAGAAGGATATTATAAAAAAGCAATCATTCTTCTGGGAAAATGAAATTGTTTGAATGTTGTATTTCTGTATCCTGCTTAGAGATTTTGAAATATTAGGCAGTTTAGCAATGCTTTTTTAAAAAGGAAACTTAAACCCCCACACCCTGGCTTAAACTCAACAGAGACCTTTGTCCACTCATTATGTAAAGAAAAAAATAATACCAAGGATTCAGGTGTAAAAATGCTTATCAGGAATGTAAATCTGAGGCCTCTGTGTTGGGGGGCGGCAGGAAGGAGATTTATTTCTGAGGCAAACATGTATTGGGCCGTCTTCCACGTAATGATGCTTCTGTTTTCATTTCTTGGAATTTTCATTTTCAAATCCATCTTATTCGGAGTGAAGAAGTATACGTAAAATACAACCAATATTTAATACCACATAAGTTCATGAGGTAAATATTATGCCACACAATCCATTTGTCTTTAAGATGCTCTATTACTGTTATTGCTGGAACACAAAAATATCATGTCCGTTACGGACCCATTACATTATTTTATTTTAGCAATTGAAAAAGGAGGGGAGGAGCATTCTGTGGCTTCCTAAAGATAAGGCACATGGCGGCATAACAACTTACACCACCAATCTCACAAAGAAACTCACAGACAGGTATGTTTCTTCCTATGGGACACCAGAAGGACATCACACTAAAAGGAATGAAGTGTGAAATGGTTGGAGTAGAATTTGTTGGCAAGTCTGAGTTTACTGTTTAGGAGCCACTTGAAACCAAGAGTTCGCCTTCTATTACAGGTGTTGGGAAGCCAGGAAGATTGTATGCTGATGATGTGAATCATTGCTCTGCTTACCATGTATACGTTGTCAAACAGAAATTTCGCAGACTGTGCCTCTTACCTGCTTGTCTGACCCTACTCTTTACAACTGTATGCATGCCAATGAAGAAAACACTTCATGCATAAGGATAGAAAAATCTGTCAATTTCAGTTTCTCAATTATACCAATCTTAAGTTAGTTTGCCACATTTCAAGATCAGTTTGCATTTTGACTTCTTTTTTTAAAGTCCTTATGAAAATTCACAAACTTTTTAGGCTATATTTCTTCTAAATATACATTTGGCACACAATTTTGCCTAACGCACATATTTATTAAATCAATTTCCCTTAAAATAATGGATTTCTGTATGCTGTTTTCACTAATGCATGCGTTTTTATACACATTTTCCTTAACACACACATATTTTGGTAAGTTTCATGGTTGGAGAATTGCAAATCACAAAAGTGTGAATTTTCAAGGATCACTAATGTTTTGGCTTGCTTAGTGTTTTGTAAAGTGCAGATCAGTTAAGTTTGCATAAAAATGTGAACCAAAGCAAATTTCTTTGTCATTCCTAGTCATACAGATGATGGAGTAGACTTTCGTCCATAAAAGCTCATACCACAATTAATCTCTTTGTCTCTGAGGTACCACAAGTCTCCTTTTTATTTCCTCTCTTAAAGTACTACATTTAACAAAGCAGGATCTAGTCCACAAAACCTGGTGACATAATAAATCCATTGGTCTTTAATGTTCTCCAGGAATCTTCGTGGTTAAGGCTGAAATCCTGTGCGCACTTACCTGAGAGTAAGCCCTGTTGGAACACAGCAGAACTTCCCTGCGAATAAAATGCACATAATTATGCTGCATGTCATTTTCTTGTCCAGTAGGAGCCAAGTACCTCAGTAATCGAAATGGAAAAAGTAGTTGCAGGCAGTAATCTACCTAGCTAAGGCACCTTTTGCAAGAAATATCCAGCAGGGGAAGCTCTTAGCACACAAGTGCGTCCACCGTTCCTTAATGGACTGGAAAACTTTAGTGAAAATTGGAGTGGAGAAAAGGAAGTAAAAGGGGAAAAAAATATAGACTCCACTTAAGAGCTATCCTTGCATATAATTAATGAGCACATATATTTGTTGAGTGTGATTGTATGTCTCAAATGCCATCTGTGGGCTACATAGTGTTTTGTCTGTTTAAAATTGATAAATAGAAGCGGTCTGCAAGGCTATGTGCGAGAAGGAATCCGTTCTTAGGGTGACAGTCTGCTTCTATGTCCCATCCCACCTTGTTCTAGCAAAAGCATCATTGTTATGTACACAAATTCTTCAGTGAGAACTGTGATTGTGCCCCATTCACCTTGGTGAGAGGAGAAAGAATTCCTAATTCCACAAATTCCATAAATGATAAATTCAACGTCTGCAGAAAGACAGTCACCTAATTGCACACTGAAGCAGAAGAAAGCTTTGCAAATGGTATACAATTTTCAAAGTGTTCCAAGCCTTAGGCAAAAGCCTTTCAACTGTGTCTAAAACTGAATGATAAAATATGTTGTACAAATTATCTGTGAACAGGAAACATGTGGTAGTGGCAGGGGACTGAAATGTAACACTTGTAAAGAAATGGGAACTGCCAGTCATTTATATACCCTTTCCCTTTTTCTTTCGCTTACAAGTTCCATCATTTCCTTTTTAAATGCAAACTGACGTTCAAGTTTTTATAATAGGGCGTTTATCAGATCTTGCTGAGCCAATTGCTGCTTTTGTATTTTAGAAAGAAAGAGAAAGGAAACCTTAAAAGGACAACAAGAGAAGCTCTGCATGGAAGCAAAAAGGCCTCATAGTGTCGGTCCCTTTCGCTACAAGATTTCTGATTTATCATTTTGAGAGGACGCAACTGAAATGGGGGAAAAAACGGTAACTCTGGAAATCATGCATGACATGCCAATCCACAACACTGAAGGCCAAAGTAATCAAAAGTTTGAAGAAGCTCTTTCTGAAGTCTTCTCCCCCCCAGTCACACACACACACACACACACAAAATGGAGGGAGGAAAATGTAATGTGCAATTGCTGTTCAACAAGAAGTTGAAAAGCAACTATTCGGAAAGATTGTTTCTGCTCCTTCACACTTTAAATTCCTACCGGTAATGGTGTATCGTATGATAGCTCCTTTTTAAAAGATGTAATCTTCATCACCAATACCAACCACTGTGCACTGTGGTCCTCATTGATGGGTTGTTTTTTTTTGATAGATTATGTTTCAAAAAATGCTTTCAGATAGGGAGAAAGAAGTCCTGTGTTCTCTGCTTCAGCTTCTGAAGGCATGAGTAGGAATGAGCGTCTGAAATGGTCTTTCTTCTATGCACATAGGTTTTCCAGTTTAGGGACAGGAAGCCTGAGGCTGTTCACATCTTGGCCAGTTGTATGACTTGTATGCATGTATATGACGGGGAGCGCCTAGTCCCACTCATTCCCACTGGCCCCATTCACGTATTTGGAACTGATCACCTGAACTAGGCTCGAGAAAGTACATGGAACTGGTAGATTTATTGCATCAAATCCTTTCTTTGAAAATAATTATAGGGCGGTGCTTCTCATGATTCACCGCCATGTTAATTTATTTATATGCCACATTCCCCATAGCTACATTTGTGGTCCAAGCAGTCCACATAAAAAACACACACAGCACAGTCTAAATACAACATAACAATAATAGGTAATAAAAATATATAATATCGCCACCACCACAACAACAGAACACCAGTCACATTTAACACTTCACTGAACATGCATCAACATTAAAGGAAGCATAAACCATGGTCAAATAAAAATATCCATTCAAAAGTAGCCCCAAAACTGATATTAGTGCTTGGTAACACCCAACCCAGTATTTTATGCCTCATCCCGAAAGGACAGAAAGTTCACTCAGTCCCCCCCCCCCGATGTAGCTCCATTATGAAGGTTCCTAGAGCTGCAAGACAAGAGCTATCCCCTAATGGCAAACATAGAGTCTCTCTTCCTTTTATCACACATACCTGAAATCATACCCACCAACCTTAATTTTTAAAGGCCACCATCCTGCTCTCTCTCTTTGTGTGGGGTTGCCTTTGATGTGTCCATTGTGGTTCTCTTAACACAAAAAACGAGGTAGTAATAGGGACTTGTTCTTGATTATGCACTTAATTTTATCCATGCACTTAATTTTATCTCTGCTATAGAAATTATTAAGTTGTCTTAAGCACCATTTCACTCATAATTGGTAATTTCATTGCTGTCTTTGTGGGAAGGAGAAGACCTTAGATATCACAATGACATCAGCTTCAGAAACGTTGGTAGCAAAGAGAAGTAACAATTTGTTTTAAAAGGGACTTACAGCAGTATTAATGGATACAGAAATCAAATGCCTCTCTAGGAAACATCTACCCTTGATTTTACCATGGGAAAGAGCTAGTGCAGCTCAGTTCCTATTGCATTGAAAGCCCAATGATATACCATACAAAGGAGCCATCTTTCCCCCTCTAGTCAAATTAGTATTGTAACGATGAGGGGTAGAATTGGGTGAGAAATTCAATTCACTTCACATTTAAAAGCAAACCTACCCGATTCACACTTTTCTGAAGCAACATGAGAACAAAAACTGTCATTCTCCAAAATTCGCACTTCTTTGAACTTCGCAATGCAGTTCTCCAGCCAAATAATGCAGCAAAAATACATATTTTGGGGCAGAGTGTGCATAATAATACAAGTATTAGTGAAAATAAAATACGGATATGCATTATAATCACAGAATTTCTTTTGCAGAAATAGATATTTTAGGCAAAGTTATAAAAGTGTTTATATTAGGGGAATTCCAGATGGATGAATTTTCATGGGGACTTAAAAAATAATAACCACAGACTGATGTGGAAATGTGGAGAGCTGAGATTGGAAAAATGAGAAACCAAAATGGACAGATCCAGCCATCCCTAATGAGGAGTGAATGTTTTCATGTATGTGGAGTGGCTATATAGATGCTAATCACCAGTGCAGTGAACTTGTGCTAATACCACCATATAAATATGCTCAGGGTGATATAAAGAAGTAATCACATTTGGGTAGAAAAATATTATATGTCTCGCATTTGTACCAGATGATGATGTCAAATGTTCTAGAAGATTAGTTTGGAGCACAGGAAAAATCACTTTGTCAAGTAGCACTGCATGTTGAAAACTCTACCAATGTTAGGGAAATATAATTGATAGAATTATTGTGTTTTCGTTGTTGCATTCTAAACCACTATACTTCAAATCTTCCCATATAATTCCAGAATCTTCCATCCTCACTGCTGTGACTGTTATCTACAGGAATGGCAATTAAGTCAAAATCATTCTGGTACTGCTTGGAAGAGTAATGACTCTTAAGTTTGAGCCTTCTTCTTCTTCTTCTTCTTCTTCTTCTTCTTCTTCTTCTTCTTCTTCTTCTTCTTCTCCTCCTCCTCCTCCTCCTCCTCCTCCTCCTCCTCCTCCTCCTAAAAATAAAAAAGCTCTACGTTTGAATCTTATGCTAAATCAGCATTGTTTCCAGTGAAATATCTGTAAATCAGTGTTTGTTACAGGATACCCAGCAGGAACATAAGGATTAAGGGCAAAATTGATGCCTGACACAGGACTGCTGCCAAAATGGTAGCCCCTTCTCCTGTTTCTCATTCACATTCACAATATTTAATTATACTTGTCCAGACCATTCCCCTACCTTCACCAGCCGACCATTCTGCGGAACATGGATGAATTTCACAGAGAAGTCTACCAAAACAGAGGGAGGAAGATTCTGCCATGGTACTGCCATTGTTGATGTGAGAATGGCCACCTAGGCCTTTACAACTTGGGAGAGATTGGGGCACATTTACAAAGCTCCTGGACCTGATCTGAACAACAAAATGGCCTCTCCGTAGCATAAATATTTCACTTGCTTCCGTAAAGCAGCTAAGGATTGCCCAAGTGATTAAACTATTTAAGGGGAACTAGACACGGGTCTATCATTTTCAGTGGTAGCCTCTGCTGAAGTTGACACATCCAATCTTGGCTCGCTAGTGCTGTCAGAGAGCTCATCTGTGTGAACACCAAAATGTGCTAATTTGCTGCATCGTTCCTTCCCCCCTGTTTTATTTTCAAGTTTGAACTCAACGGGTCAAGAAACGGGAACATCCATTTGCTCGGGGGCCAAACACAACTTGGATTACCTGCAGGAAAGAATTTGTAGCACTTCTCAGAACTGCACATTCTTTGTCCAAAGCCTTTGATGAATGTTTATGAGAATAAACACATTTGCAAGGCTCAGGATTACTTCATTAATTATTTGTGAGCTTAAAAAAAAAAAGGAGGGGGGGAGGCTATATTCACAATGAATATTATTTGCAGTGCATAATTCAGCCAGCTCTAATTATTTAACACCTGTAGAGGAGGCAGAGGCAAATAGATATTCAGATGGGGAAGTTGCCTCTTTACTGCCTAACTATGACAAATCCACAAAGTCAGAGAGGGGGCAAGACTCTCCCCGAAATCTCTAATTGGCAGCCAAGGAAGATGGCTTAGCTTTTGCAATGGATGTTTGTGTGTGTGAGAGTGTGTGTGTGTGTGTGGCTAAACAAATTTAATACATGGGTGACTGTGCAAAGAGATATGGAAGAAATCTTAAAATGAGTTGAACTGAATATAAGCATAATGAACACAATATAATATGATAACCAAATGGATAATAAAATTCAAAAAAATGAAAGAAATCAGTGATGCAATGAAATATAACTCATAAATACACTATTCAAATAATACAAAAAGAGCACATCCAGAGCTGCAGCAGCAAAACGTAAGCAGAACAGCATTCTGAGCAGTAAAACATATGGGTTAAAAGTCATTTGAAACTGGTGGCTTTTCAAAGCCATTTTAAATATTGCAAATGAGCAGGTTCTATAAGACAGGGGCCTCTGCTGAAAAGGCCCTGCCCCTAGTACCTGCCAATCTAACCAATCTTAAAGACAGGCCAATGGGTAGGGTCTCCAATGCTGACTTTAAAGCATGCAACTGGAAACAAGTTTCCCTCACATTTTAAGTTTTTGTGTGTTTATGTTTTTTAAAAAGCTATGCCATGTGGTATGGATTAATTTCTAAATGATAGGTAAGGAACTCATTCTTGGGGTCATTCTTGGGCCCTCTTATATGGAAACTCTTCCCCGACACACTTTTTTTTTTAAAAGAAAAGAGGGGACAATGACACTCTGCACATGTGCAATGGCACACTTTCCTAAACAGTACAGTGCAAGTCCTACATTGGCTTCCAGTACGTTTCCGAGCACAATTGGTGTTGGTGCTGACCTTTAAAGCCCTAAACGGCCTCGGCCCAGTATACCTGAAGGAGCGTCTCCACCACCATCGTTCAGCCCTGGCACTGAGGTCCAGCTCCGAGGGCCTTCTGGTGGTTCCCTCACTGCGAGAAGTGAGGTTACAGGGGACCAGGCAGAGGGTCTTCTAGGTAGTGGCGCCCGCCCTGTTGAATGCCCTCCTATCAGATGTCAAGGAAATAAAGAACTATCTCACTTTTAGAAGACATCTGAAGGCAGCCCTGTTTAGGAAAGTTTCTAATGTTTGATGTTTTATTGTGTTTTTAATAACCTGTTGGAAGCCACCCAGAGTGGCTGGGAGGCCTGGCCAGATGGTGGGGTATAAGTAATAAATTATTATTGTTTCTACTACTACTACTACTACTACTACTACTAATATTGTGATGAAAACAGCAAGGTTAAAAATTGCCATCCTACCTGCAAGTCAAAATGTTGGGTGAGTGGGCCAGGTTTGGTGGTAAGGGAATATTTCCTGAAGGCTGTTTGCTCCTCTAAGGTATACTTTCTCCTGAAGTACCTGTTTTCTTCCTAAAACAGTGAACATATAACCCTGCCTGGCTCAAAGCAATTTCTCTTCACCAGCGAAATGGCTATCTGCCCCCTCCATTATGCAGGCACAGCACATTCTGCTACCAGCTCTCTATACATGTTAAAGCGAGCATGGCTTTATTAATAGGAAGGTGCTAAAAAAGATTTAGGTCATCATTAAAAACTCTCCGTTATATTGGAATCTTTCATGCATTGCATTGTGTAGAAAAAATGGAGCCACGTGTAGTTTGCTCGTTAGGACCATGTCGCTAATCTACATTGCTCTTCACAATACAATGCTTTATTTATTTATCTGCTAGTAGTTTTTAAAGACCAGCAACGATGCCATATAACAGAGTTCTCAGGTTGGCTCATGATTGGGGAGGGAGGAGGCGGTGGCAGCAACTGTCAATCACAATATAAAAAATTAAGGTATAAAATGACATAAAACAGAGTTAGAAAAACAGCTTAAAGGTAAAATGGATTAAAAAGCCTTTCCCTTGCTTGGTTTGGCCATTTAATGGTGACCTGCAAATATGGGGCATATTTTCATTTTAATGATTAACACTTATATATTTGAAATATAATGCATTCCATAAAATGTAAAAAATAATGGCGATTGAATATTGACCAAAAGAGCAAACTGAAGAGCAGTCATATATGATATATTTGTGGGTTTTTTGGGGGGGGGGGAGTTGTTGTACCAGCCTGAATGGATAGTCCTCATCTCATCTGTTTTCTATTTTGTTACTCAAGTCATAAGCACCTTAGTAAGTATAGATAACAGCTCTTTATTTTTGCCTACAAGGGAAAACAGCTGGCGGTGGGGGTTGTTTGTGAAAAAACATGCCCAAGGGTTATGAACTGCCATACCAGTTTTGTGTTGAAGATAGTAGTCTCCACAGCTACATTTTGTAAAAAAAGAAAAAAAACTGAGGGGTGTGCTACATGTAGCTGAACATCATATATAGTTTGGTTCCATAATCCAATAAGTGCTCAGAATGGAATGTCTAATCTACTTACACAAGGTTATAAACCAACATGGTATCCCAGTACTTCAGGGACAATTTATCAGATGCTAGTTAAAGCTATGGTTTTCCCAGTAGTGATGTACGGAAGTGAGAGCTGGACCACAAAGAAGGCTGAGCGCCGAAGAATTGATGCTTTTGAATTATGGTGCTGGAGGAGACTCCTGAGAGTCCCGTGGACTGCAAGACGATCAAACCTATCCATTCTGAAGGAAATCAGCCCTGAGTGCTCACTGGAAGGACAGATCCTGAAGCTGTCAATACTTTGGCCACCTCATGAGAAGAGAAGACTCCCTGGAAAAGACCCTGATGTTGGAAAAGATGGAGGGCACAAGGAGAAGGGGATGACAGAGGACGAGATAGTTGGACAGTGTTCTTGAAGCTACCAGCATGAGTTTGACCAAAATGCGGGAGGCAGTGGAAGACAGGAGTGCCTGGCGTGCTCTGGTCCATGGGGTCATGAAGAGTCGGACACGACTAAACAACTAAACAACAACAAAGCAGATAGCAGTAGTAGAAGGAATACTACTACTACTACTACTACTACTACTAATTCCCTGTCTCAAGAAACTCATTCATTATGGATTACTGGGAATGTTGGGGTGAATACATTTTCTTCTTTCACATTTTCTCAGTAAATTTCAGTTCTTATTGTCTGTCTGGATAATCTCTTAAACAGAGACAGAGCGGGGAAAGAAGCTAAAACCTTGATTGAAATTGAATCTAGAATAACTTATTGCAAACGACATGTTTATCTTCTTTCCTCTTGAGTCAACAAGAGCTCAACAATGAACCCTAGGAGTTCTTCGTCTTTTCTTATCTAGAGGCTTGTGAGGAATTTTTGTTTGTTCAATTGTGCAACATGGTCTTCTGCTGACACCAACCCCTGCTTGGCTTTTTCAACAGAGCCTGTTCTGCTGAAACCGAATAGCTGAATGTTTCCCGCTGCTTTGAAATGCTCAGTATGTTTTGGCATTGATCCTAATAAACTACAAATTGGGCATACATCCCTCCAAACTGTACTAGCTTTCTTGAGTTAGGCTCAGAAGTGTGGAATCTTTGGCCCCCCCAAATGACGCTGAACTACAACTCTTTCTTTCCTGTCCTGGCTATGACAGGTGGGACCTGCCAGAATTGTAGTTCATAAACATCTGGAGGATGGACCTGATGTAGATGGACCAATGATCCGACCTGTGTTGGGAGCTATGAGACATAAGAAGCTACTTTATACTGTTGGGAATACTGCCAGGGAGATATAGTCCATCATGGCCCCAAGCCGGCTGCCGGACGTCCATCGATCCCTGTAGCCACGCAAATCCAGCAATTAGCGACACGAAGCCTCAGAAATAGACAGGCTGCATTTCGGGGCTCGTGCACACCCTTTATCAGCAGAAAACACAGCCAGAAAGCTTGCACCCCAGAAGAGCATATTTACAGTTTATTTAGCGTTGAACAGAACAAAGGAAAACATGACCGTTCTGAGTCAGCGTCTCTGACCGACTGCAAAATCGAAAGGAACAGCAAACATAAAACATCCTGTGAACAGGACATGTGCAGACTCTGTGACTTACAAAGCCTGCTCCCTTTTAAGGTGGAACGGAAATATCCTAACATATACTGAGTCAGACTGTTGTTCTATCTAGCTCAGTATTACCTGCATCATGGCGGCTAACAAGTTTTTGGCCCTCATCCAGCCCTCCAAGAGCTGTATGCTAGCAGTGGGTGGGGCCGCGTCATACACTTCAGACACACACGGAGGCACACGTACTTTCCTCTTCCATGCATATCAAGGAGCTATCAACCCTCCTCTGCTAATCACATGATCAATCTGATGACTGATCATTTGCTGAGGTGGGAGCAGATCAGGCTCCCACACAAGCTACACACTTCCTCGCACTCTAGAGGGGTGTCTGCCTTAGCTCTGTTTGGAGATGCTGGGGCTTCATCGAATCATAGAACTGTAATTAGGAGAGACCAAAGGGCCGTCTGGTTTCAGCCCCCTGCAATGAAGGAATCACAGCTAAAGAATCCTGGACAGATGGCCATCCAACCACTGTTTAAAAACCTCCAAGGAAGGAGAATCCACCTTCTGAGTTTGTCTGCTCTACTGTTGAACATCTCTTACCATCAGAGCATTCTTCCTAATGTTGTTTCAGCATTGCCTTGTCATTCAAATCTGGTGTTTCAGGTCCTTCCCACTGAAACGGCAAAAAACAAGCTTGCTCTACAATCCATGTGGCAGCCCTTCAGATATTTTAAGATAGCTATCATATCACCTCTGGGACTGCTAGGGCAGAAGACAGGGAGACCAAAGTTGGTGGAGCCAAGGACATGAACAGGCAAAGCCAATTAATCCTACCTTTGTTCCTGCTGAGTTCTAGGAAGGATAACACTGAGATTTAGGAGGATGAAGCTAACAGGCAGTGCCACACTTCTGGATGAGTTCATATTTACAAGCTGGTGGGATTTGGGTGATGGCAGACTGAGGTTGATGGGGCAGTGCCCCATTTGCCCAAGTGGACTAACCTCACCTGATCTAAACCCATTGGGAAGTTGGGAAACTGAAAAATTCCATAGACACTGGGGATGGGTCAAGAGGAATGCCCTCCCTTGATTCCCTGGGTGCAATAGTCCTCCTGATCTCTGCATGACAACAACAGCAGCATCCTGGGTACCATGAACTTTTCTTCCACCCTCGAAGATATTCAGTGACTTGCAGATGCCCTTGTTTTTTTCCTACATACCTGGTAGGTTTTACAAGATGCATGTAGAATTCTAAGGCAGAAAAAACACCTCGATTGCATCCTTTGTATGAAAGCAAGGACTGCATTACACCCATTTTGTCTTTGAAATTGCCTTTAAATGTAAACTTCACAGAGCAGAATTGAAATTGGAATAAGGTCTTAGCAGAACACCCTGAATAAAGCAAAATCCACATGAAATATTCCAGCACGGAAACAATTAAAGCCGTGGTACCATACATAAAGTGTACTCTATTTCTAAATAATAATAATAAAAATAATAAAAATCAGATAAAATCTGGAATAAAGTAATGTGTTGCTTACCACTTTAGAAGGCTTTGCTCCCTGGGGAATAAAAGGATAGTGAAGAGAAACATTAATACAAACTATGCTTTCATGATCATTTTACCTCCTTCGCTTTTTTCTTTCCATTGGCATATCATAGCTGCACGCTGTCCTCTTCAGATTTACTGAAGCTTTCATATGACTTTATATTTCAAAGCTACAGGTGGTCTACAAGTGTTGCACTTCAAAGAGTGTTTTGATTAAATGAAACAATGTTTGTGTAATACGGATCCCCAGATCTTTGAACTTTTCCCATTCAATTCATCCTACAAAAATTCAATTAGAGAAGATCAGAGGGACCTAGTGCCATCCCCAGTTTGCATCTGTCACTCAAGTTTGTCTTATCAAATAGCTTCGATATGAAACCCAAGGCCAAAAACATTGTTATGATACCATAATAATGATTATACTTTCCCCCCTCAACTAGCAGATTATCATTTATTCTAACAATGACAACTTGCAACAGTAAGGGTATTCGTCCAAGTGCTACTAACATATCTTTTAGTCTCTTGGTTGTGTTCTGTTGCTGGTTGATGGTGTGTTATTAGATTTTCTTATTAAATTTACAGGCTTATACAAACAACCCTATCTTATCCTTGGTGTATCGATCCTCAACCCACCAGGACAGGATAAGATTACACCAGCAATGCTCCAATATACACTGATGTGTGGTGACCCCATTGTGTTCATACACGTAGAACACCATCAACAGAAGGAAGAAATATGGAACAATGTAAAGGAGAAATGGATATCGTCATGATCCTTGGCTTGCTCAGGTGTTAACCCCACCCTGATGAATGAGTGATGCTGGGTTTGTAAAGAGGGAGACATGGGCTGGAAATAGTTGCAGACCCACTCAAACTGACCCTCACCCCCAGGGAGCAACACCTAGTCTATGAGGGTGTACAAACCAGACAAGACAATGCTCTGGGATTTTAAATTGGCCACAACTTTATTGATTTCAGATGTAGGTAGGCTTCGGCATAGGTGTTGGGTGTATATCCCTTCTCAGCTTCCTGGTGGATGGCTGACGCAGGAAAGGGTCAAGCCTAGGATTATGGGTCCTCCACAAGATGTGGGTCTACTAGGGTGGCTCCATGGCCCATGTGCCGCTCATCTTGGTTTGGAACAGAGACTTCCAACTAGACCCCTCTAACGGGGTACTCTGTGATCGCACCTGTTTTGAGGTGGTGTGGTGCACCACTTCAACCTTATCTTATATTAGTCTAAAAGGATTCCACCCAATGCCTGATCCACCTAGGTTTGCTCAGGTGTTAACAACACCCTGATGGAATGAGCAATGTTAGATCTGTAAAGAGAGAGACATGGGCTGTAAATAGTTGTTGTTGAAAGCAATGCCTGTCTCTCAGTTCCTCCTATTCTGGCACTGTAGTAAGGATGTAAAGAAATTCCTGCTGATCTAGTCTAAGATTCTGTCCTCAGAGTGGCCAGTCGGATGCCCATGGGAAGCCCACAAGCAAGACAGTGTTTTTTCACCCAGAATCTCCACAATGGAAGGTAGGCTGTCCAGAAACAACACACTACTAGGAATATATAAGACCCAGCCAAGAACACATATTTTCTTCAATCGTTCATTTAAGATTTTATATACCATTCTTCAAGAAAAATTCCCAGGACAATTTACAAGAATATAAAAACAACATCATAGGAACCAACATCATAGGAACCAAAACACCACATGGCCATGCACACAGAGACAGAGTCAAACAGCACCAGCAGTGAAAACAGTTTGGAAACTCATGGGAGTATTAAGAAGGCATTTGCCTTGCATTGTCAAAACAACTGCGTAGATCACAGAAGAGCCTCCCTGAGGAGAAACTTCGAAAGATGAATCTTCTTCATGTCTTACTCATGTGTATCTTGAAAGTGTCCTCAGGGCCATGTTCTTAGCCCAGGTCTCAATGTCATACTGCTCTTCATGCCTCCCAACATTGCCATCATTATATTGAGAATGATGTCCGTGGTAGGGATGGATAGACTTGTCCATTCCTGTTTCTCTGTTTTCCCTCTTTATCAGTTTGCATTTTAAAAAGTCATTACGAGCATTTATCCCATTTTGCCACAGCAAGCTGAATAAAAGCTTTTGGTGGAAGGCAAACCGGAGCAGAGTGGAAACAGTGCTGCTGCTGCATGCAGTGACTACAGGGCAGAATGAAAAACTGTGCCTGTTTACATCTCTGGAGGCAACCAATCACCCCTGGCCTGGGACCATGAAAGGGTTGGGTGAGGATGAATGTGGTCCTTGGGCCAAGAAAGGTTAGCTACCTGTGTCCTGCATAATGACATCATAACGTGTGTAAGCATTCCTAAATATTATGAAGGATAGATGGAACATGACTACCATTTGGGACAGAATCAGAGATATCTATAATGTATAATTTCATAGGAGAAGCAAGCAGTGATTTCAGTCTCCTGAAAGTGACTGGATCAATATACTATACAGTGGTACCTCGGGTTAAGTACTTAATTCATTCTGGAGGTCCGTTCTTAACTTGAAACTGTTCTTAACCTGAAGCACCACTTTAGCTAATGGGGCCTCCCACTGCCGCCATGCCACCGGAGTATGATTTCTGTTCTCATCTTGAAGCAAAGTTCTTAACCTGAGGTAATATTTATGGGTTAGCGGAGTCTGTAACCTGAAGCGTATGTAAGCTGAAGCTTATGTAACCCGAGGTACCACTGTATTAAGTGAATATGCACATTCCAGCTTCCTTCTGATTCATCATTTTGTTACTACTGCAAATCTTGCTGTTGTTAACACCCCCTTTCTGTCAACAAATGCACCAGTATCTGTGACTGAAGCCTCTTTAGCATAGGTGCATCAGGCAAGGTTCGTCCTCCCATCCCCCATTCTGCCGCCAGCAAAAGAAAAACTGATCTTAACAGTTTTAAACTTGTTAATTCAAGCCATATGTCAGAAAGCCAGCTTCCATATGGCGTAGAAGTACCTGATACTGGGTGCTGCTTTTCAGGAAGAGTGGGGGGGGGGGGAACAACCCACATTTCAGAAACATCCCTGCAGAGTACAGGATGCCATATCTTCACACTGGGGCAAATTTAGCTTGTAGAATAATGTGGCCTTCGTTTGGTACTGAAAAAAATAGCAACATAGGGGGTCAGCCAAGCCTCTTTGAGAAGTGAACCACCTGTCAAAGTACTTTGATGGTAGGGGCACCCAGAGACAGAACAGCAGCAGATGATATCATTCCCATCACCAGATATGGCGGCAGATGTTTCTTCAGGTATCCTCATCCTAAGCCACATAGAACTTTGAAGGTAGGCACCACCACGTCTGCTTGAAAATGAACCAGTAACCAATGAAGAATGAGTGCAGCATATTCTCACGTATTCAGTGGAGGCTAATCTGTTAGGGCACTGCCCCACCAACCTCACTCCATCTTCAACCAGCCACTCCCTGCCTACCTTCTTATTTACAACCTTTCAGGGGGTGGCTTTGCCTTGTCAATGGCTCCTGTTCCACTGTTCTCCCTGCCTCCTGCCCCACCAATAAGCGCCAGCCACCGCTGCGTCTATTGATAATCATGGCCGCCATGACACGAGCACTTTGTCGAAGGAAGGGATATTTATGATGTTATATCAGTGTTCAATAATTTTTGCAACCCTCAGGGGCCAGAGACAATCCTTAAAGCCTCACAGACGCCTCTTTCAAGACAGAAGGAAAGGAAGCATTCGCCACATATTGGACCCACCTGGCCAACCTTTGGCTCCTAGATGATGATGATGATAATAATAATAATAATAATAATAATAATAATAATAATAATAATAATAATAATAATAATTTATTTATACCCTGCCTATCTGGCTGGGCCTCCCCAGCCACTCTGGGTGGCTTCCAACAGAATATTAAAATACAATAGTCTATTAAACATTAAAAGCTTCCCTAAACAGGGCTGCCTTCAGATGTCTTCTAAAAGTCTGGTAGTTGTTTTTCTCTTTGACATCTGATGGGAGGGTGTTCCACAGGGAAGGCGCCACTACCGAGAAGGCCCTCTGCCTGGCTCCCTGTAACTTGGCTTCTCACAGCAAGGGAACCACCAGAAGGCCCTCGGAGCTGGACCTCAGTGTCTGGGCAGAACGATGGGGGTAGAGATGCTCCTTCAGGTATCCTGGATGTTTTATCAGCTGTGGTGGGCAAGGATTGAGCAAACAGGTGGTGGGCTGAACCTTCCAAGCACATTGCCTGCAACCTCAGACCACAGTAACTGAAAGTCATCCAATGAAATATGACCTGGGAGTGTTATGATGTGGAGCCAAATGCAAACACAAGATGGCCCTGAATCAATAAAGGAAATGGCAAGAATTAAAATAAAGCAATTAGGTGTGCTCATTGCTGAAGGGAGTACAATCCAGCTGTGCCTAGCCAGCTGTTTTCTACATGCACAGTGTTTCACCAGTGCACATTGGTAGAAAAATGTGTGGTAGAAAACAGCTGGCTCAGCTATGAAAACACCTAATTAATTTATTGTCATTTCCTTTATTGATGCAGGACCTCCTTGTGCTTCCACGTACCAGTTTGGGCCCATTCCCCTCTATATAAAATAAATCTTGATTTCAGGGTTCCTGCTTGTAAGGGGCAATTTATACAACCAGCAACTTCTACAGGGAGTCACTTCTGCGTTTAGAGAAACACGTGGAACCTGGTCTTGTGAACAAGTACAGCTCATGCTTGGCTGCCCTCTTCCTGCAACGTGACTTTTATTTTTTAAGAAGGAATGTAAATATACTTTCTGACAGATAGAAATAAAAAATAGCTTCTGATTGTGTCAATTTTTTAAAAAAAATAAAGAGCATAGAATCCAATTGCATTTTGTGAATTAGTATCTCATCACAGTGGAGATAATGCCAGGACATAAGTTACATTGAAGTCCCATGGACTTACTCTGAGTGGATATGCATAGGATTGAATTGTTAGGTTGTCTTCTATACACACTTATCTGGGACTAAGAGTCATTGAACTCAATAGGACTTACTCTTGGTAGATAAATAATAATAATAAAAAATGTCCAGTAGCACCTTAGAAACCAGCTAAGTTTGTTCTGGGTATAAGCTTTCGTGTGCATGCACACTTCTTCAGATACATGCACACAAAAGCTTATACCCAGAACAAACTTAGTTTGTCTCTAAGGTGCTACTGGACATTTTATTTATTTATTTCGACTGCGTCAGACCTACCTGAATCTAGAATCTTGGTAGATATGCATTGATTGGCTTGTTTATATGGGTAGCTCAATTGGTGGAGCATGACATACTTAATCTCAGGATCGCGCTGTTAATTCTGTAAATATATTCTTGAGAGTCCCATGGACTGCAAGAAAATCAAACCTCTCCATTCTTAAGGAAATCAGCCCTGACTGCTCACTGGAAGGACAGATTGTGAAGCTGAGGCTCCAATACTTTGGCCACCTCATGAGAAGAGAAGACTCCTTGGAAAAGACCCTGGTGTTAGGAAAAATGGAGGGCACAAGGAGAAGGGGACGACAGAGGATGAGATGGCTGGACAGTGTTCTCGAAGCTACCAGCATGAGTTTGACCAAACTGCGGGAGGCAGTGGAAGACAGGATTGCCTGGCGTGCTCTGGTCCATGGAGTCACGAAGAGTTGGACACGACTAAACGACTAAACAACAACAGCAACATATTCAAAAGGCCACCTCTTATTTGCATCCTTCTCCATCTATCTATTTATATGTCTTCTAGAACCTGTTGATAGAGATAAGGGTGACGGGGCAGTCATTTCATATAAGTACGTAAGTCCATGTCATTAATAAACTTTGCAAGCACATGCGCATAGCTGTAGAGCATATGTGACTGAAGAGCCTTGGCTGGGCGGAATGATGCTGCATTTAATAAGCCGAACAGCATAAATGTCACTTTCATAAGTTAACGTTAAAGTTCTCCTAGAAAATGGGACCCATAAGAGCTAAATTCTGAAATGAAGAGACACAAACAAGTGAACCAAATCGTTTTGCATCTAACACCACTGGCCACAAAAAAACCCCAAAACAACAGCAAACCTATTTTAATTGATAATCTTCTGAAATGCACACAGGTAGTTTATTTACAGTGTGCTTTTGTACATAATGGTTTTGTACATACACACCTTCCTGTGATGAGATCATCTAAAGCATCAGCTACTATCTGTGTTGTCTGTACAAACACAGATGTTTTCAAACTAGGGTGCAATGGTGTTCTTTATTCGCCTCCCCTCAATTAGTGTCCACGCAGTTCTTTCAAAGTGAGGAGTTGGATACTGGTGTATTGATATTTTGATGTACAGGGGAAAAAGGAATGTCAGTATTGAGAGACAGCTAAGTTACTAACAGTAGGGCTTCCTATTTCATTCATAGACAAGTTAAACATGGTGAGTAGGTTGGAGTGAGGGTGATGTATTGCCTATCCTTTGAATACATTCTGTATAAAGTGTAGTTTTTTAAAAGAGAGAGTGAGGGAGAAGCCCGTATTCAAGACAGAAAGCAAAGATTAGTGTTTATGACAGTCTCACTTGTTAAGACCATGCCTGGAGAGTCCACTACATGATATAATGCCTTAGTCATTCACTGATGACCTCTTGTAAAGACTAAGGAAGAGTAATATGGCATGATTTATGGTGGCAGATTAGCCAGGTGATTATTTCAGTCAGGAAAGGTGTCCTTTCTGATAATAGCTCTGTCAAGTTTCTCCTTGTGCTGCTGAACAGAAATATATATTTTGCATGCAGGTTTTACTGGCTTCATTAGCAGTGAAATTAAGAGGTTAATGCTTGGGTCACCACCAATGGAAGCCCCAACCGACTCAGAAGTCTGGATGGAAATATATGAGCCAGAATAGCTTTCAATACAATTTTTTAGGCACTTCTGGTATCTATCCTTCCTTTTCCAGGAGATCCTCATATGCCATTAATGGAAATAATGGGCAGTGGACCTTGACACTTAGTTGTTTGCAGCAGGCAGGTTTTGCTATTATAAGGAGAACAGTCAGATACCAGACTCGAGAGCAGGTTTCAGATGTCCTTGAAGAGGAATGTAAAAACACACACACACAAAATCTGGAGGCTGCAAACAAGAAGGTCACTTGCCTCAAATACAGGCATCTCTATCTAACCTTTGAGAATCTTTCTAGGCCACACCCTCTCCCCAGCCACACCTGTTTTGTACCCTGATTGAGTGTTTCCTACCCCTGTTCTAGTACCCTATTCTATGACAACCTTGGTGATGCCCTCAGTCCCACAGTTCTCCTGCACTAGCCCCATTGAAATGAACGGCAGTCCCTAAACTTGTCAACTTTCCTATCAGCTTCAAAGAACTGGTCCTATTGTCAAGGAAGCATGCACATCTGAGTATGAATGCATCTAAGACTGCAATCCTATACACCAGTGTTTCCTAAACTTGGGTCTCGGGCTGTTTTTGGACTACAACTCTCATGATCCCTAGCTGGCAGGACCAGTGATCAGGGATGATGGGAATAGTAGTCCCAAAAAACAACTGGAGACCCAAGTTTGAGAAACACTGTTATACACACTTGGTTGGGAGTCAATCCCTTTTAATTCAACAGGACGTCCAGACAAACATGCTTAGGATTGTGTTGTACACTGCATTGTCCTCAGAGTTTTGGAAGGCTCTACAATGTCTAAAGCAGGCATCCCCAGCTTTCGGCCCTCCAGATGTTTTGGACTACAATTCCCATCATCCCTGACCACTGGTCCTCTTAGCTAGGGATCATGGGAGTTGTAGGCCAAAACATCTGGAGGGCCGCAAGTTGGGGATGCCTGGTCTAAAGCAACCCCTAATTGGCAGAGTTGCCTAATACATTACAGATTAGGTTAATGGACCACTAGCATACTTTACTTCACAATTAATTAGTTGCATGTATCGAACTGTCACCCAGGTTTTTGCTTCTAAAAGAACGCTAGTAGAACAGAAGTGAAATGTTTCCTTTCCAGCTGTATGAAATAGCTTTTAAAATTTTTTTTTGTTGATTTGTTTCTACATAAATAAAAGGAATAACAAATATCAATATTAATCAAGCATTTAAAAGACTGTGTCACTTAAAAACAACAACAACACCTTTTGACTCGTAGGCTGCAATCCTTAACCTCACTTACCTGGGAGAAAGTCCCATTAAATTCATGTGAGTAGGATTGCATTGTTAATGTGTTTTGCCCTATTTCTGTGATACTGCTTCTACGTGAAGTCAAGTCAAGTTATGTCAAGGGAGGCTACATCTTCATAAAAAGCTGGAAGAAATGTTATGTTAAATAATGAGGTTTTAAAATAAGCAGAATAGAAAGGTCACATATTTATTAATAAGCAGAACATCTCTGATTATTCTGGTAATATTATACAGCTGTCGTGCCTTCATTGCATGCCTGTTTAGCTGTTTGCCTTTGATGCATAGAAAGCAGTCATGTGTTTTCAGGTATTCTTATTTACAGCCTGATCCAAAAGTAGACATTGAAGTGGAAGGGAAGGAGCTATGATGCTCATTGTAACAAACCATCTCCCTTTCTGCACAGTAATAACTATAGAAATATTTAAATATTAACAATGTTTGTGCTTTCGGAGGAAAGTAAGAAATACTGTAGTTTGAAAATTGGGATAATGCGATTTCCCCGGTATAAGAGTTTGTTCTTGTGGAAATGAGCATAACAAATGGACGTTAACATCCAGACCTGTTCAACAGCCCTTGTGCACTGTACAGAAGTAGATGTTGTGGTGTTGCTAACCTCCTTTGGCTTCTGTAGCCTGAGACGACCACAAATGTACCCAGAGGCTGGATAGCACACAGCTCCTGTTGTCATCCTTGTTCCAGTGACATTACTGCATATCCATCATTCCCTGTTCCCCATGGACCCTTTCCATCCAAGTAGTTGAGACATCACTCAGCTGTGAATGGGGAGAAAATGGCATCAGTTCTCTCAGCAGCTAAGTTCTCTTGCCCCATGTGTAGAGAGCAGCAGGGGAAGAGCCTGCAAGCCTGAGACAATGACTGGGAAGAAGAAGAAGAAGAAGAGTTTGGATTTGATATCCCGCCTTTCACTCCCCTTCAGGAGTCTCAAAGCGGCTAACATTCTTCTTTCCCTTCTTCCCCCACAACAAACACTCTGTGAGGTGAGTGGGGCTGAGAGACTTCCAAGAAGTGTGACTGGCCCAAGGTCACCCAGCAGCTGCAGGTGGAGGAGCAGAGACACGAACCCGGTTCCCCAGATTACGAGACTACCGCTCTTAACCACTACACCACACTGGCTCTGGCACTGGGAGGAGAAGAGGAAGGATCAGGTCAGTCTTCCAGTCACACATGGTCTATCTGTCCCCCTCCCAAAAGGAGAGACCAATCAGAGTCTCTTTCCTCCAGGAGGGGGTGGAGCAAACTCACCTCCACCAACAGTGGGAATGCAATTCCTGAAATCATGCCTGTAGGCTGGCCAGTTATGAAATGCCAGAAAGGGGGACTGACACTTTCCAGGATTCTCTGGAGACGCAGTTGATTGAAATGTGCCTTGAAGGTATTGTTTAAAGGTAAAGGTAAAGGGGCTCCTGACCATTAGGTCCAGTCATGGCCGACTCTGGGGTTGCGGCGCTCATCTCGCTTTATTGGCCGAGGGAGCTGGTGTACAGTTTCCGGGTCATGTGGCCAGCATGACTAAGCTGCTTCTGGCAAACCAGAGCAGCGCACGGAGATGCCGTTTACCTTCCTGCCCGAGTGGTACCTATTTATCTACGTGCACTTTTGACATGCTTTCAAACTGCTAGGTTGGCAGGAGCTGGGACTGAGCAACGGGAGCTCACCCCGTCGTGGGGATTCGAACCACCAACCTTCTGATCAGCAAGGTTTAACCCACAGCGCCACCTGCGTCCCACAGAAGGTATGGTTTAGGTGTGACCTAAACCAAACTAACACTATTTCAATTGTACCCCTAAGCCCAAATATGGTTTGGTGCAAGCACACAAGCCTGTAGACTTCTAGAGAGGAGATTGTGGTTGCTCTGCTCCTTCTCTGCTCCTGCTTCTGGGAGCTAAGCCATGGTTTGGCTCGTGATGTCTTCTGAAATTGGGCTCATGACTTGAGGAAAGCAACAAATCCAACTTTTGATTACGTGCTAAAGGAAACCATGGCTTAACTCATGGCAGTGCAGCAAAGTGCGAGCTGTGGAAGGTGCACAGCAGCTACAATATTCACTCCGGAAACCCTCATGCTTGCACATCCACACTAAACCATGGTGTGGTTGAGCATCACGTCCACTCACTATGTAATAACATGTTTGATGGTTAACCAGTTCTGCTGTTATTTGCTCTCAGTGCTATGGCTGTAATGCAGAAGAAGTCAAACACTTTCCTCAAAGAAAGAGACCTGTCTTCTACATCTAGCATAATTCTGCCTAAAATCTTACTATGAGAGACAGGTCAGTCAGGAAGCTGAAGGGAAAATGAATTCTCTGAGGAAGGTATGAATCAAAATGACAGGGCTCTCAAGGGTAAAGCAAAAGGCAATATGACAATAGGACTTTGCTTTTCATGAGTTTTCTATGCTCAAGGAATTCAACAGGCTTCTACACTTTGCTTTTGAAGGGTAATAAGGACCCCTCTGTCATGTGACAGTCTGTAGGAAGAAGGCATGGGGTATTAAATCTGCAGTCATGGAGATCATGCTGGAGTCTTTGCTGAAAGCTACCAGCTGGGAAGGCTGAAGAACTGGAGGAGTCCACCCTTCCTTACAATATGTTTTTACAATTTGTAAATGAATGAATGTGCATGGATGGGTGGCCTAGCCTGTCTCACAGATTTGTTGTGGGGATTCAGTTAGAGGGAGGGAGGGCCATGTACACCACCTTGAGCTCCTTGGAAGAAAAGGTGGTACAGTAATACCTCGGTTCCCAAACACCTCCGTTGTTGTATGTTTCAGTTCTCAAACGCCGAAAACCTGGAAGTAAATGCTTCCGTTTTCGGACTTTTTGGGAACCCTATCGTGCAACGTGGTTTCCGTTGAGTGCAAGAAGCTCTTGCAACCAATGGGAAGCTGCACGTCGGTTTGCGAAAGTTTCAGAAGCCAAATGGGCTTCTGGAACAGATTCCGTTTGTGAATCAAGGTACCACTGTATATAAATGTAAGAAATAAATAGATAAATAAAAAGTTTGTAGGACACCATGTTGTAGAAGTGTTTCCCCAGAGTTTCAGGCCATGTTAATCATGTTAACAACATGAATAGTAATCAAGTTGTGTGTGTTTAGAACAATAACAAAACAGGCAGAGGGAGTTAGTGGGATAGTCACTGGAACCTTGTCCCACCACAATCATGATAAAGACTGCCTGATAGTTAGCATGAATTAGCATTAATTAGTATTTTCCTAGAGCTAATTGTCATGTGAGGAAAATGAGCTTGCTAATCACATTATTAACATAACAGGTAGTTAGACCCGAACATGTATTTGTACATGCAGCCTTGCTGAAGAGGTACACACATGCACTCTGATTCACTTAGGAATATCATAAGAACATAATAAAAGCCTGCAGGATCAAGCCCAAGGCCCATCTGATCCATCATCCTGATCTTACAATGGCCAACTAGGTACCTGTGGGAAACCTGCAAGCAAGAGCTATGGGATAACCAGCTTCATATAACTAACATGCTTATGTCTAAGAAATGCATGAAGGAGTTAAGACCATAGAGTAAGCTGTCCTGCCAGGCTTAGCTAGGTCACTCCCTCTCACTTTGGGAGGAAGGTAATCAAGCCTATTGTTCCCCTTCAGTCTAAAAGAAAAGACCAGCATGTAAAGAGGTCTGAGCTGGTTGCTCCAAGCTCAGACTGCATGGCTCTTACAAGCCATTCTTGTGTTCCTAGGAACTTTCACCACCAGTGCAACAAAGCCAAGTTTTACTGCCTGTGTTTTCTGACTGATGTATGGAAAAAGCACATGAATCTGACCTTTGGAGAGTTTATAAGTAAATAATTTCAAACTTAAGAAATGTGTGGTCTTTTCTATGCTAAGGGAAAGTTTTGGAACTCACAAGGGCATGTTTTAAAGGTCTAAAAGTCTATATTTCCATGCTTAATTTGCTGCATATTTTGTGATTTTAAAAAAAATCTCTGCTGGGGTTCTCTCACCAGATTATTTGCCCCAAATGTGGATCTTGGCATCCAGGGAATTTTTGATTTTTAGAAAACCTATTTTTCCCTTGCCATCAGCAAAGAGCACATTCCCCTACTTTGGTTTTAAGCAATTGGCCTTCAGAAGTGTAACTGCTTTTGATTGTGGACATCCATGGCTAGAATGGGCATAAGGCTTCAATCCTGTGTGCACTTGGAGGTAAATCTACTTATATTGTGGGATTATTCCGCGAGGCTGGACTCCTATGCTCAGCTTACTTCTGAGTATATTTCTATATAAGATTGCACTGAAAGGCTTTGTAGAAAACATACTACGTGTTAAGCAAAGTAACTTTCTGGCAATTATAAAACATTTCTTTTCATTAAGAGATAAAAATATATAGATATGTTGGGCGCTTAAACTCTGTTAATATGTGATTAAATATATATGAATTATTAGAAGTTAAACTTTATAAAAATAATATAAACAGGAAAGGGGAGAGAAATAGCCATAGGTTAATGATGAATATTTAACAAGATAGTGTTCAAAATAATAAAACAAAACTTTTATGTTCATTAATTACATTCATTGCCAAGTTGCAGAGGGATACGTTGGTGGGCTACAAAGGAGAGAAATAAAGTGAAAAACAATCAAAAGGAACAGTCTTGAAGTTATACTTCAAAAGAGCAAATGGAGCAGTCGAGAACAACATATGTTAAATATATAACTAGGGGAAAATATTCTTTTTCTAAGGTTTTGAGGGCAGACAACGAAAGCTTTTTCATTATTGCAAAAGCAACTGAGCAGTGATATCACTGACACCATAATATTGAAGGGGCTTGAAGATATATCTGAAAAGAAGAGTGTGTGCTCTCTCAAACACTGATGTCTACACCGTGTACACACCTGCCATTAAAATGATCATTCTGGGAAGCCCATGACCAGGGAATAATGGCAAACGCCCTGCCAGAAAATGGAGTAAGAGAAATTGACAAGTGGAACCCACAACAAAATGTGGCTTTGTCATGTGTTCTGGTTCAGGATTCTAGTCATTCAATTCCACTTCCTCACATTTTCTCTCCCACTCACAAGATGCACATTCTATGGCCACATTCTCATTGGGCTGTTTTTGGGACTCACCACCTCACCCCCCCTTTCTTAGTTCTAGAAACCTTGGGGTTCCTTTTAATACTTTCCTCTTGTGGAGCCATTTTGGCTACGCAAGCAACTCACACCTGATCACTGTGGCTGAGGGAATGACTTTCCCGCCATTAGCTAGCCTGGTTCTCCTTTAAAGCTATCTAATTTGTGGCAGTGGATTCCTCAGGACAATTCCATAGACCAGCCTAGTACCTGGGGATGATTGGGAATTCTGAGATTCCAGTCTGACCAGTAAGAAGCCTCTTGAAGAGTAATGGGCCACAGCAGGTCATGTGACAAGGCCTGAGCCAGGGGAAACCAATGAGGTGCCACCCAGATGTTATTGGTCTCCATTTCCCATCAGCCCTGCCCATGCTTGGGCTCATGGAAGACCAAAGGTTCCCCACACCCAATCTATACTATGACAACAGAAAGTAGATTCCCATGGCATGCCCCCAACATTTTAAGAGGGCAAATCAGGGCACCCTGATAGTATCCTGCTGACCCCACCACTCACCCCTTCCACCCTACTACCTTTGTCTGCTGATGTCTGCCAGCCTCCTCCTTCATGGCCTCCGCCACCTTGGGAGATGCTCCACCGACTGGCACGGTCTAGGGCAGCAGTTCTCAACCTGTGGGTCCCCAGATGTTGTTGGACTACAACTCCCACCATCCCTGAGCTCTGGCCTTGCTAGGGGTGATGGGAGTTGTACAGTGGTACCTCAGCTTCAGGTTACAGATGCTTCAGGTTACATACACTTCAGGTTACAGACTTCGCTAACCCAGAAATAGTACCTCGGGTTAAGAACTTTGCTTCAGGATGAGAACAGAAATCGTGCTCTGGTGGTGTGGCAGCAGCAGGAGGCTCCATTAGCTAAAGTGGTGCTTCAGGTTAAGAACAGTTTCAGGTTAAGAACAGACCTCAAGAACGAATTAAGTACGTACGTAACCAGATGTACCACTGTAGTTCAACAACACCTGGGGACCCACAGGTTGAGAAAGGCTGGTCTAGGGGAAGGTGCAGTCTCCTCTTCATCCTTTTGTCGGCACTACAGATGTACGTCCGGATACCAGCTTCCAGATGAACCGCAATGGAAGGAAGAAGAAGAGTAGTGGGGTCAAGGTAAATTTCCCCCCTTTTTTTGATCCCATGCTCTGGTGAGAACCAAAATGGGACATCCCGGATTGGGATCAGAAGCCAGGGCGGCTTCTGTCAATCTGGGATGCCTTGCTTAAAATGGGACACATGGAGGGAATGCCATATTCAACATCAGTCTGGTCCCCTCCATCTGCCCCAGACTTCATGACCATGCTGCTGTGGGGTGATGGCCTTTGTAGTCCAAAACATCTGGATGGGACCAAGTTGGGGAAGGCTGATATATGGGGACAACTTTGAAAACAACAGCACAGACTTGAAAAAGACATCTGTTCTTCAATTGTGTGAACAAAACCCAAGCTTTGACAGCCAAACGTTTCATTCGACTCCTATCTTCAATAATCCCCCCCCCCCTTGGCAATTTGTCCCTCTGAACTCTCTCTCTCTCTCTTTAACCACAGGAAGTAGTCTTTCTCAGCAGTATGATATTTGGTTGTAGATGACGATGAAGCAAAAAGCACACCGCTATTTCATATCGCTAAAAAAGAAATTGCTATTATATTGCCGCACGATAGGCTACAAAGAGTTAGTGCGCATCATTAAAAGAATCAGGGAGCTTTTGATTTTAATTGTAATTGTAATCCTCTCCACTGAAGCCTCAAATGCGGCGTTTGAAATCTAGCAGGGATGCGAGTTTCCACAGCAGCCACTTTACATCGGTGAGACATTAAAAGGTGTAATCCAAGTGAAATGTAAATCACTGTTCTTGAAAACAAATTACAAATGAAGATAACAGGGCAGCCGCAGCACAAAAGCATCCGAGGAGCCATTGGAGGAGGTTTTTCTTTCAGGACCAAATTGCAGCAGCCCCTGTTATCACGGCTAATAGGGTGCTGCTAAGGCAGGTTGATTACAAGCCTATGGTAAACAATCCTTTCAAATGGAGGCCCTGGATGGAAAGGCGCCCACAACATTAATCAATGGAATTCAAACAGAACCGTGAGGGGAAAAGTAGCTCCCCTGCCCTGTTGCTTTAACTCACAGTAAGTGGTCAAAGAACGATGCCTGCTTGTTAAAACACTAGTGGTTGCTCCTTCATAATCAGCAACACACTTTTTATTTTTTGGAGGGGAAGGGACATACACGCTTAATTGCAGACCCTGCCCACCGTAAAATGAACACTTTGACTCCCATTCTTATAATAAATTGGGATTTGCTCCTGGAGATTGGCATTTCCAACAAACAAAATAAGTGGGGGGAGTTGTCACGCAGTGTTTGGCTGGCATGCAGGCGTTAGGAAGTACTTAAGAAGGTGCAATAAACAAACTCTGATAATGTGATTTGGGTTTGTGTACCTTGGCACCCTGACTTCTCAACGGTTAGATGATGTGCAGAAGAAAGGACAAGAACATTTGCTCTGGTTCAAAGCAAAGGTAGGGGACTCATGGCTCTGCAGATGTGGCTGGACTACCATGGGCAGTGACCCTGGGCATTGGTTATGTTTGCAGAAGGTTGGAGTCCAACCACACCTATGTCTGGGAGTGGGAGTGCATCGAGGGAAGGATGAAGGGAGAGACAAAGCTAGTGATGGATGAATGCAGCCCTGTGACATTGTAAGTACTTCCATTTCATTTCAGTTGGGAGTGAGGAACAAGGACTTAGGCTAAAAGGCTTTGTCATGGCTGCACCTTCAAGCAGTGACTGGGGTGTGGATTTGGGTTACAGAAACACCAGATGCAGGCTCTGATGACGCTCAAGACATCATTTCCCAAAGCCAGAAAACTCCAGAACTGGAGTCTGTCCAAGCCAAAACACTCTGAATTGACACACCCTCCTCTTACAGATTACTGCTGTGTTCATCCAAATTCAACCATCTCACTATCACTGATGGAAGATGAAAATGTGCCTAGCTTGACACAACTAAGCGACAAAGTTATCAGCCCACAGCTGTTCAAAACCCTGCTGTCCTTGACTGACTGGGTCAGCTACCAACAAACCTATGTATGGCTGCTATCTATTTGAAGGTCTATGGCTCGGTCTGCTCCCTGCTCCTAAAAGTTCCTCTTGGCTGTGGTTAGGGCCATGACAAGACAGGCCTGAAGCTGCAGAGTTCAAAGGAGCATTTCAGGGACTTCCGGGTTAGCGCCTCAGGTAATGGCTGAACTCCTCTGATCGGGAGGAATTTGCTTCGTGGAAATTAGGGTCTGGCTGCCACGGCGAAGGCGGGGACCTACCAAAAATCACAGGCAGGAGTAGCCTGTGAATGTGGGATTCGGCTGGCACCTTTTGCGCCTCCCCTACTCGCGGGGAAACCCGGTTTCGGGGATCCGGAGCAACGTGGGGTGAGTGGCGCGGTGCTTCGAATTGACTGCTTCTTTCACGGAGTGAAGCCGCATTGCTGTTGCCGGAGAGCGCTGACTTTTTCCAGTGGACAATTTGATCTTAAAACAACTACCCGTGAGTAGAACGGAAAATCGGATTTTTAAACGTCTTAATTTGGCACCGAAACGGGGAGGGTTCAAACAGGAAGTCCGACTTCCCCTTTTGTAAATAGACTAAAGCAAAGAGGCTGCAAGCTAAAGTCTTGGAAAGCCTTTCATAAAGGATTAAACTTCCATCGGCTAAATCATCAAACCCCCCTTGGAAGCAGGAGAAGAGGGGGGAAATTTTAGATTGCATAAGCCTGCAGGAGAGAGTGAAGAAAGTCAAATTACCACCGCTCTGAACCTGGAAACGGGCTGCTAGTAAGATTGAAGTTTTGGATATGCTCATTGACTGTGAATAGATCGTTTGTTGACAGTAAGTTAAAGAAGAGAAATACTTTGTTTCCATTGTCTCCTTCTGCGTTTAAAAAGGAGTAAAAGTAATTGAAAATTGAAACTAACTTTATTGTTTGAACTGTGCTTAAAAGGATTGATACAAATAGAAATTGTTTCCCCCTAGAGGAAGCCTTTGAAATTGTTACATGAGCTGAGCTGGGGGAATTTCCAGCTGCAAGATAAAACTGTGAGAATCTGGGATTGACCTTGGACCGTTAAGAATGTTGACAGAAGAAGCCTTAGTGGTTGCATTATGTAAGATTAATGATTCACTGGAACAGCTCCATAAGAAGACGGATGCGATGAATATAAAAATTGATAACTTGGAACAAAAAGTGACTAATTTGGGACAAAAAGTGAATATTAATACAGAAATTATTCAGGAATTGATACAGGGATCTATTTTGACATGGCAAATTGAGGAGAAGGCGGGGGAGAAAGTTGTTGTTGTGGAACCTAAAGTAGCACAAGTGGAGAGGGAGAGAGCCCCAGCCTTACAGATGCAATTTGAAGACTATAAGTTGATGCCTTTTAAGACTGAATTTAGAGAAAGTCAGACTTTGAGGATTGGAGCCCCACTTGGACTGGAGAAGGAAAGTTGGATAGATACCTTCATGCAGGGATTCACTGACCTTTGGGACCTGGACTTGGGTCAGGAGGAGACTGGAGTTGTGGGGACCGCCAGACTTGGAGGAACTTTGAAATACAACTGGAAATATCTTTTGAATTTTGGTTTTAACTATGGAGATTTGGCTGACTTGTCGAGAAGGAATAAAAACATTGCTAGATGGGAATTTCCCCGAGATCTACTTTTCAGCATCAAAGGAAGGAAAATAAGAACAAGATCAGGAGAAGACAAAGTAAAGTGCATGTATAAATATGAAGAAGACTTGCAGAAGGGACTTGGAAAAGAGTTAAGAGCCTCGGACAGAAGATCACCAGGTTGATGGACTATTATGGAATTGACGGAAATGACTGCCAGAATCCGAGACCAGGGAGAAGAGACGGTGGAAGAATATTGCATTTTGATAAAATTTTTATTGCATTTTTTCCAGATAAAAGTAACCAGTCAGATATACAAAGAAACAAGAACAGCAAGAAAATAAAAGAGAAAAAAGATGAATCGTTTCAAAGCTTATTTCAGTCATCTATCGGACTTCCCCACATCGCCCACAATGCATTCTTAACAATAAAGTTATCAGCAAATTGTAACCTTGTTTCATGTGTTTCTTTTATACTTTCAAATCATTGCATTTTAAGTTTAAATTACTTATTATCCATTTACTTTATAAACAAATATAATTTCATTTTAGACATTTAAACATTTAATCCTTTCATTGGTGTTACCTAATTTCATATGTCATCAGCTCTCATTGCTGGAGCTAACCTTTCCAAATCATGCGAATTTTTATAGTTCATATACCTTGTAAAATTTTTGCAAATAGTCCTTAAATTTTTTCCAGTCCTCCTCAATTGTTTCTTCTCCCAAATCTCGGATTCTGGCAGTCATCTCAGCCAATTCCATGTAGTCCATCAATTGCGTTTGCCACTCTTCCAGTGTGGGCAAATCTTGCATCTTCCAATATTTGGCAATAAGAATTCTTGCTGCTGTAGTTGCATACATAAAAAGCATTCTGTCCTTCTTTAACACCTTTTGACCGACAATGCCCAAGAGGAAGGCCTCCGGTTTCTTAGGAAAGGTGTACTTAAACACCTTTTTTTAACTCATTGTAGATCATTTCCCAGAAGGCCTTCACTCTTGGACAGGTCCACCAAAGGTGAAACAATGTCCCTTCAGCCTCCTTACATTTCCAACATTTGTTATCGGACAGATGATATATCTTAGCAAGCTTAACTGGGGTCATGTACCACCTGTATATCATTTTCATAATGTTTTCTTTCAGGGCATTACATGCTGTAAATTTCATACCGGTGGTCCATAACCTTTCCCAGTCTTCAAACATAATGTTGTACCCAATGTCTTGAGCCCATTTTATCATGGCTGATTTAACTGTTTCATCCTGAGTATTCCATTTAAGCAGCAAGTTATACATTCTTGATAATAACTTAGTCTTTGGTTCTAACAGTTCTGTCTCTAGTTTCGATTTTTCCACCTGGAATCCTGTTTTTTTGTCCAACTTAAAAACCTCATGAATTTGGGCATAATGGAACCAGTCCTGCACCATATTCTTTAGTTTTTCATAGCTCTGCAGTTTCCAATTATCTCCAATTTTTTCTACTATTTCCCAATATTTCGGCCAGCCGGCCTCCATATTGGTTTTTTTCCGAGCCTTGGCCTCCACTGGTGATAACCACCTTGGGGTCTTACTTTCTAATAAGTCTTTGTATTTTGTCCAGACCATAAATATTGCTTTTCTGACAATATGATTTTTGAACATTTTATGTGTTTTTACCTTGTCGTACCACAGATAAGCATGCCATCCTAATGAGTTATTAAAACCTTCCAGATCTAGGACATCAGTGTTCTCTAACAGAAACCAATCTTTCATCCAGCAGAAGGCTGCAGCTTTGTAATATAACCTTAAGTCTGGCAGGGCAAACCCCCCTCTTTCTTTTGCATCAGTTAGTATTTTAAACTTTATTCGGTGCTTTTTGCCCTGCCAGACAAACTTTGAAACGTCCTTCTGCCACTTTCCAAAACATTCCACTCTGTCCACGATCTGTAGGGTTTGAAACAAAAACAACATCTTTGGCAATACATTCATCTTTATAGCTACAATTCGGCCCAACAAGGAAAGTTTCAATCTTGACCAAGTTTCTAGGTCTTTTTAAACTTCTGACCAACATTTTTCATAGTTATCTTTAAATAAGTTCAGATTTTTGGAAGACAAGTTGACCCCCCAGGTATTTCACTTTTTTAACCACATTTAATTCTGTTTCCTTCTGAAACCCATCTGTTTCTAAAAGTGTCAAGTTCTTTCCCAAGACCTTGGTTTTTTGTTTATTCAACTTAAATCCCGCCACCCGACCAAACTCCTGAATCAGTTCTAAAACTCTTTTTGTACTAGATTCTGGCTCCTGTAGTGTTAAAACCAAGTCATCTGCAAAGGCTTTCAGTTTGTATTGTTTCGCTCCGACCCGTATTCCTTGTACCTGCCGGTCCTTCCTAATCATGTTCAGGAGTACCTCCAGGACCGAGATAAATAATAGGGGGGGGGAGGGGGCACCCCTGCCGTGTTCCTTTTTCAAGAGACGGTGGAAGAATATTGGAAAAGTTTAAAATCTATATATGGAAATAATGTAAAATTAATGAGTGTTAGAAAAATGTTGGAAGGGAATTATATGGCTTTAGTAGAAATGTTTTAAGGAACTAAGCATAAATAAGTATTATAGTATTAATGGAAAATAAGGTTAAAATATGTTAAGATAATCACATGACAGAAAATAGAGAAAGATGGAAAGGATTTGCTGAAATAATTAATAGAAATGGAATACAAAAAGGGAGGTGAGAGGAGGTCGATGAAACAAGGGAATGAAAGAGGATATTGAGATGGTATGATGTGTGTTTTTTGAACTGTTTTTGCTCTCTTTTTTAACGTGTTAATGTTAATGTTGTGTTGTGTATTGTTTATGTATTGTACTGTATTGCTTTTTCTTTTTCTTTTTCTTTTCTTTTCTTTTTTCCCTCTTTTCTTCTTTTTGTAAGGTTTAAAAGTAATAAATATTATTTAAAAAAACAAAAAACAAAGGAGCATTTCAGTGTGGAGGAAGCATATATTACCTCAGGAAAAAATGGGAAAACAAGTGAGCAACATAGATGCAGTTGGCAGAGGGATAGATTGAGGGGCAGCCTCATTTTTCCCCCATTTCATAACTATTTTTAAACCTGTTTTTATTGAATTTTCAAACTCTCCAAGTGTCCCTATTTTCCAGGGACAGTCCCAGATTTACAGAAGCTTGTCCTGATTTCTGATTTGAAATGTCCTGCTTTTCCTTAGGGCATACCTATTTTCATCAGAGAAATGTTGGTGGGTATGGAGTTATGCGACCCCCGAGATAAGTAACTATACAACCTTTAGAAGACATCTGAAGGCAGCCCTGTATAGAGAAGCTTTTTATTTTTTTTAAATTATGTTTTTATATAGTATGTTGTAAGCCACCCAGAGTGGCTGGGGCAACCCAGCCAGATGGGCAGGGTATAAATATAATAAATCTACTACTACTACTACTACTACTACTACTACTACTACTACTACAACTACTACTAAATAGAAAAGGATTTCCCTATTTTTATCAGAGAAATATTGGGGGTATGCATTTTGCACATTGCCTTGAGATGTGTATATGGAAGGCAAAACAACAACAACAACAACAACAACAACACTTCAATCCTTTGATTCATATCAGATCAGCCAGAGAAAGTGGAAGCTGAAACATTTTCCTATTTAAAAAATAATCTTTGTTTTGTTAGTTACTACATTATAGCCAATGTTTTTTATAAAACAAGCAAAATCCAAAGATCAATGGATCTGTGCATATAGATCTGTGTAAAGGTATCCTCCGGCAAATTCAATGCCATGAATGAAGGTCACTGACAGCACAAATTGGTAACAAATTGAGCAATCCAAGATGCCGCTGCAATCAGGAGTGGCATGAAACACAGCCATTCATTTGTGCAAAAGGGGATGGAAAATATTCACTGTGCTTCTCTCGCGACCCCCCTTGCTAGTGATCATAATCATACACCGAGGCTACAGGATAAGGCCTGCTTTCTCGGTTCATGACCATTAGAAAACAACTCCCCCATTGTTGCTTTGCATGTGGAGAGGCTGCAAATGGTGGGCCGCACAGGAAACAATGATGTGGGAATCATTTAGTGCAACCCTACACTGCGACAGGTGCCACCACGAGACGTTTTAATTGATCTCATTTGTTAACTTATACCTGTAAATCGTGCTGCTTATCGTCATTGAACAAGCCATGGAAACCAGAATTTGTCACCGAGTAAAGATAGCAAAGTAGGCCCCCAAATGGACTAGTAATATAGTTTTACTGGCTTAATTTCACAACAGTACATTAGATTGAAAGGGGATCCTTGGAAGAATCCAAATTACACGCAGGCCTCTTGTTTCTTTATGTTACATTGACACAAAACAAGATTCAAAAGGTACTGCCAAGAGGACAGCATATGTTATAGTTTTCTTCTTTTATATGGAGGAGAGAGAGTCAGTCATTCCTGAAGTTGTGAATGGATCTCTGTTACTAAGAGCTAAAATGAATCTTTAACCTTATCTGAAGTCGTGGAAGATTGCAATATATGTTATCATGCCGGATATACCATTAACAAGGGCATTATAGATCTGGTGGCTGAGAGACCTGCAGATGTGCTGTTCTCAGATTCTCAGAAAGGGGAATTATATCTCTCACAGTTCTGTATTAAAGCATCTCTCTAACCACACCACTGTGCCCCAGCATCAAGAGCTACTAAGTGAAGTTCTTCTAATATTATAAATACGAAAAGTGTGCTTAGGGAGAAATGGTCTTTTGGGAGCAAGCATTTTCACATGTGATGGCAGGAAACCAACACAGTTTTCTTGGAGTCAAAGCTCTGCCAGTAGTGAGTCTTGACATGAAGGACGTTTCATCCCATAGAAAGATATTCCCCATTTCTTCTTCCCAAAGGAAATTTGAAATCTGGAAATATTGTTTATACCCATGATTTCCTAGGGATTGTTAAGAAACTAAACAGGAAAACAAAAGCATAAAATATGCATATAATAACAGGAATTACAACACTGCAGCTTCAAAGTCCTGAGAGGTACCTTTCGAGATGTGGAAATAAATCAATAGATATTAAAACCTGAATGTGCTTGTGAAGTCAGTGGTTTAAAGCTGTAAGGCTCAACATGAAAGATTGCTGTGGAAAAATCAGAACAATCTGTTATAACGCAGAGGGGGCAATGCATTTTAAAGCAGAGTTTGGGTTGACCGAGAACCAAAGTGAACATTAGGGAGAACATCAACAGACATTACCCCATGATGGAACTGAAAAGAAACAAACGGGAGTTGGAGTCTTCTGCTGTCTTCACTTTGTCATGGCCAGCCTTTTCTTGCTCCCCAGACATGGAAAGGACTGAGTTTAACAACCATAGATGTATGAACCTTGACTGCTTATTTAGGTCTTTGGGCACATTGAATTTTAGCCAGTCTTGGCTGATGGCAACATACAGATATGGGCAGAGCTTTCATATCACTCGAAGACAGTATGCTTGTCTTGAGCAGGGTAATTTTTGCTTTGTGTTTCTTAGGCTACTTTCTTCTTGTCTTTCAATCTCTCCTCCAGATGGATTTCTGTCTTGCCTTGTGGCACCCAGAGGAGCCAACTCCTAGGGGCTGTGGGGGCTTTGGCTCCCGCAATAAAATATTTGAGGGGGCTAGAACCCTCACAAGGTTTATGGGCATTCCCATTCAAATGATGTGTTTGCACTGTGTCATGGGATTGATTTTGCAGGGTGGGGCTTACCTGGGCCCCCACAATATTTTATTCAAGTTGGCATCCCCGGTGTCACCCGCCTCTTCCACTCTTCATACTCAGTTGTTACCATGACATTTCTCTTCATTTTTGTATTGTCTACAGTATCCTTCCTTCCTTCCTTCCTTTCTTCCTTCCTTCCTTCCTTCCTTCCTTCCTTCCTTCCTTCCTGGTTTCCAATTTTGTACATTTCAATAATTTTACAGTCATTTTAACATTTCAAGACTTGACTTCCTCCCCCCTCTTTCTGCGGTTCCTTTAATTTATTTTTAAATATTTTCTGCACATCCAAATTAACTCAATTTGTTCATTTATTCATCTACTTTAAATATATACCCTTATGAAACTGCAGGTTATTACAAAAAAACCTGCCAATGTTCTTAGCTGTTTATAATTAAATATTCAATAAACCATTTCCATTCTTTTATAAAAAGTTTGTTATCTTGATTTCTTATTTTTTCGGTAGGTTTCACCGGTTCTGCGTATTCCATAAGTAAAGTACAGAATACATTCTAAATCCTCTGCGTAGGACTATACAGTTCTGTACAGGCTACTGCATCGCACTTAGCAGTTTATAGGGAATTAAACCTCAAATTACTGAAGGGCTTCTATTGTAAGAGGGCCTTCATAGCAAAGCTCATCTCATATATTCTGGCCTTTGGAAAGTCCCCTTTGTTGACTGTAATACACAAAAAGCACCACGAAAATTTCACTCCAGTGGCACATCATTCATTATAGGTTCACATGGGTGAGATCCATAGGAAAGGACTGAACTTAGATGTTCTTCAGAACACACAATAAGCTGGTTTGTCAACAGCTTGTAAAGTGTTCCAGCCTGAAGGGGAAAGGACTGTAGCTCAGTGGCTGTGCACACACTTTGAATACAGAAGGTTTCAGGTTCAATTTCAGCCATTTCCATGTAGTGCTCCGAAAGACCCATCCCTGGAACTTAGAGGCTTCTAAGTTGAGACAATACTGACCTAAATGGACCAGATTTCTCTGTTTCTAAGGTGACTGTTAGGTATGTGAAGCATTTGGAAAACTTTGACAAGCACCACAGAAATGCTAGTTACATGAATATGAGCCAGGGAATGTGAAAGAACAGGAATTTTGCCAGCTCTGCCAGTGAAGCAACAGTTGGTTGAACGTATACAGTGTTTTTCTTTCTCTCTTCAGGACATCTCAGTATCTTACATTAAAAGCCTGGTGCTTTATTTTTCTTCAAGGACAGGGATGGCTGATGCTTTTTCCCTTGGACACTATGCATTTAAAGAGTACCAGGGGACTGCAAGTCTCTCTCTAAAAGCTGATGTGGAAATCATTGCTCTCTGGCACTCTGCTTCTCACTGCACAGTTCTTTTCCTGAGACCCATGTGCAATTACCCAGTGTGTTATTTTATCCTAATTTCCTAATAAATCACATCACTGTTTTTTTCTCTTGTATCCATCATCCACGTATCTGCCTGGAAGACAAAATGGATCCAATGATTAATCAAGGCCAATGGCACCCGCTCTGGTACAGGGGCACCATGTTTCAACTGTCAGGTGGCATCCATCCCAGCCCCTCTTTGTCAGCAATAAAGAAAATGAAATTGGACTAATATGAGTCTTACTTCTGCCCTGATTAAAGGCCTATGTTTTCCCTAGGCACTGCCTGACCAGGTCTTGACTTGTGAGATATTCAATGTTCTTGTAATGTCATTCGGACAGAGTGCGCTTGTCTCCTTAGGTCATCGTTCTTCAGATTCACTTGTTTTACACGGAATATAGGCTAGAAAATCTAGACTTCCTTTGGGGTGTTAATTAAGAGGAGCATCCAAAATTAATCAGCAGATTCACTAGGGCGAAGGGGAGCTGTCTGAAGGCCTTGATATAAAAATGTGCTTCTAGTGCAGAGAAATGAGCCTTCGGCTATTGACAAAGAGAAAACAACTGCACAGACGGCAATCTGACATAAACATTCATATACGTATACAATTTTACATTCATTTTTCTTGTCAGCTTGTCACCTTTAATTATAAAGGTTGATTCGCTATTTGGCAGATCTGAAAATTGTAAACGCTTGGCTATTTGAATATGATCATATGGTCAACGTCTTCAAAAGAGAATGACACCGGAATGCGCCCAGACAAGAATGTTGAGAAACCCAGACCGAATGGAGAGTTGTAGACTGACCATATTGAAGAAGAATTTCACATACAACCTCATGACAAGTGACCATGGACTCTGGCTCAAAATGTCAACACTTGGGATGTGGCATATATGTACAAGTTGCAGTATATGTACAAGTTGTACATTCTTTTGCATAGTCTTTTTCACGTTCTATTTCCTCTCTTAGCCCATTCTAACATTATTAGTGTTTCGTGTTGTGGTTTTGCTTGGCCTTTGGGCTAAGAATGACCTTTATCCTGTGTTTTGCCCATTTAAAAAAAAAGACTGCAAGACACTGCTTGTTCATTCAACATCTCCAATGAATGCTTCTTAACTCCTTAATGCCACTAAGTCTAAAAGACATTTTCTGCATCTCTACAGATGCGGTTGTGTAAGTTCCCATAAAAGATAAGGAAGGTTATGTGACTTAGTAGCTATCTGCCATATTTATCAGTTCACTGAAGCCTTCCCCTCTACTGAAGATACCTTCTGTGCATCATTTCTGGGATTTGGGAAGGTAGGGGATATCATGAGGTGACGACAAATGCAGCACATTTCTGTTCCAAACCTGTAGCATGTTTCTTCCTCAGAACTGTGAATATCTGCAGAATTCTTCTTCTGCCATTACTAACAAAGAAACTGTGCAAAACAAATATCTCAATGAGGTTAGAAGACAATTCAGTTGGAGACCCAAAGAGCCACGTATCATAGAGAATCCAGGGTTGTTGAATTGCAATAAATCTCAGATCAGAATGAACTTGCATGTTATTATCAAATATGAGGATACAGGAAATTTGAAACATATATATTTTTTTGTATTGTAAACCAAGGTAATCTTCTTTTTTAAATAGCTATTTCATAGATAGGAAAATACGGATAACTAGTTTCTTAAAATCCAGGCTGCCCAGTATTCAAAACTTGATTCCACAGATTAAATATCATAATAGTAGAAATAGCAATAATGAATAAAATCAGTAGTCATCCATGTTTGGCTACGTAATTTAATGGATAGTTTAAGTCCACTGAACCTCATAGATGGTGGAACTATGGCACCAGGCCCGTAAATGGTTTACAGAATAATAAATTCCTCCTTTTTTTTTTTTTTTTGCTTCTATAAAATGGGCAAGTAAAGATAGACTAAATCAAGTTCTGTTAAGAATGATTTTTGACCAGTCCAAAAGTGAGCCATTTTATTATTTTATTATTATTATTATTATTATTTTCTGTTGAGGAAATTTTTTATCTTTCAGTTGAAGGATCTGTATTCATCCGATGTGTGGTGAGTGTCTTGACTTTCTTTTCAGAACTTTATTCTGTTCATCAGTGAATGCATCCAGAAAACTCCCTGAATACTCAATTGCAAGTGAAAATTTTGAGAGCAATAATTAATCAGTAATTAATTCATAGTAAATTAAAATTTTAGTAACTCAAGGCATTTCCCCAGCTATTTTTTTTAACCTTCTTGAGAACTTCACAGGAGAGTTTTGTTATGGTATCATGTAGTGAAATTCCCCAAGCTTTTCCTGATGTGATTCTTCCAAATAAAGAGAGGGAGAGAGAAGACTAAAATAACTCACGTATTCCATGGAACGCAGGTTCGTAAACAACCTGAAAGCAGCAGGACACATCTGAATATTTTTTCACATCTGAATATATTTTCCCAGAGCTATCTATGGTTAGGTTCTAACAGAAGTGCATGGCATTAAGAAACTCAGAGAGTTGCAATTTCCCCTGTCTATGCAATTTGGTTATACTGCATTTCACAAATTGTTGCGGACTAACCACATAAATCTGCTATGGAATGAGATGGAGGTGAGGAACACCTGGGCTGGGACACTTGCTTTTCCTCCTGTAGTAACAGCAGTTCTTCCTTCTTAGGTGAAGAAGAGTTGCTGCTACCATTAAGAGAAGCAAGAATGGTGAGAAGCCTTGCTTTCTTCTTGCATCTATATCCTACAGAGATCAGCCCATCGGTACCCACTCTTCTGCAAGTAATGACAGTGGTGCAAGTGCAGAGCCACCATACCTTCCCCCCTCTGCTTAACTTGACCAAAGAAGTGCAGCCCTTACTCTGGCTGTTGTCTCAGGTTCCCTGGCTATTTAGGAAGTGGTTCCATACACTCCACTGTCACCACCATGTTGCATCCCCCTGTCTTTGCTAAGAGTTTGTGGGTGACTGGGATTCAATCCAAATTGTGTGAGCAGGAAAACCTCTCATGCAAAAGGGCTCCTCTACCTCCTTTCCCTCTCTGCGACCTCTCACACCCTTTGAAACAGGTGCTCTGGAGTATTGAAGACACTCCATAATGGTGTCAGATGTGCACCAGAGGGATGGGGGAATCATGGCAAATGAAGTGGCCTCTTCTCGCAAGAGTGACACTCTTTAGTGGGAAAGACCAATCAGGAAAGCCCCATGGCCTAAGCAGAGTTTGGCTCAGACAACCCTGGTTCTACTCCAATTTGCTGGTAATGAAATGCAGCATAATTTTTTATTTTTGCAAAAGCCTGTGGTAGAAGCAAATCAATGAGGCATTTCATCAAGAAGCGGGGTGGGTGGGTTTGCCTGGGAGCCTGATAGAGACAAGGCATTGTCACCCACTCTCTGCTTTTGCCCAGTTGTGTTCAGAAGTGCAGATTAGGGAACTTGAGATGGGTGGCAATTAGCAAGCATAAGTTCTCAGTCTTGGGCTCTAGGCCGGATTGACCACCTTATTCTTCAATCACACTGCTTTTCTCTAAATAAAAGATATTTAATAAATAATAATACTAGAAAAGAATATTTATGTTGTATTTTGTGCTCAAAGTGTTTTACACACATTAATGTAGTATTTCTGACAAAGCCCCTGCAACATAGGCCAGTCTTGTTATCCCCAAATTACAGGTGTAGGTCTCAAGCTAAAAGAAAGTACGGTAGCTTGTTGTATACCACCCAGTATGTTTATAGCTGAGGGCTTACCTAGCTCCTAGCTTGCCCTCTTAATCATTATGTCACACAAGCTATGATTTCTATTTTCATTTCTGGTTTCCCGTATTTACATACCTTAGTTGGAGGGCAAAAGAACTTCACAATTTTACATATAGTGGTATGAAATTTCACTGACTTCAACAAAACCCATTTCCATAATATTCTCTTTTTGTGTGTGTGTGTGACTTTACACTACATGACTGTGTGCAAGTTTAATAATAAACTTATTAAAATAATACCAAAGCAGCCCTGAACTAATATGTGTGATATTTACTGTATATTATCATTTAGATTCCAAAACATGGATGTAAAAAATAAAATAAAAATCAACCTGCTTCTTGAGTTATGTTGCACTTTCTTTGTTTGCAAAGCCTCTAAAGTCTGACTAACAAATATTTTATCGTTTGGATGACAAATGTTTTTATGAAAGACGTGTTCATTTCTCCTAACTTTCTCCTAACATTATTTTTCATGGTTTTCTCCTCTTAGATTAAAACTTGCTGGTGAATACAAGAACAGTTGAATCCACTTAATTGGTTGTTAAGTGGCTTTGGATGTGCTAAAGGAGCAGGGAGACAGGAAGCCCGGGTGTAGCAGTTCCTGTCACTAAGCTTTTTTCACGTAACATTTAAAAAAAGGAACATGGGAGCGTTGAGAACGTTTAAGCTCTTCTTCACACATCTAGAGCATGTGAACCCCATTCCTGTGCAAATCCTTTTCAGATTGGCACCTCAAGAGAATGTCCATAGCCATTCTGTTCATTATTTACTTCTTTGCTAAACAGCAGCATGGAAAGCTACATCATAACATGTGGGACCACTGGTTTATGCCAGAGGTGTTCAATGCTTTTAGTTCCACTTAACCAACTACCTTCTTTCTGTGGCACCCTTGTGGGGCTGAGGAGCCCAGTTATGTGACCCCTTGCCTGCTGAGCTCTCAACCTCTCACTCTTTTCCGGACACCCTCCCTTGTGGAGTGTTCCCTCATCCCCCTCTCTTCTCCCCTCTCCTTGGGAGCCACGGTTGATGCCCCTGGTCTCTGAGCTACCCCCCCCAAAGAAAGGTGCCTCCTCACACTGCCCCACAGGGGCCTGGGAAGCACCCGTTGGCCAGCCCCGGAGGCACCATTCACCTGGGGGCTTGTAACCAGGGCTGCTGCGACGAACAGCTGTGCAAGCCTTTGGGAGGCAGAAACGCAAGAGGGCATCAGAGGAGGGAGGGAAGGAAAGAGGGACAGAGGCCATTGTTGCCCACAGCACCCCTGACTGTCATTCAAGGCACCCCAGGGTTCCACAGAACACTGGTTGAAAACCACTGGTCTATGTAGCTTAGAACTGCCTACAATGACTGGGAGCAGCTGTCAGGTTTCAGACAGGGCTGCACCCCAGCCCTACTGGGGGTTGCTGAGGATTGAACCCAGCATACAAAGTAATATATTACCGCCACGGTATATTTCCCTGTATATTTTCACCTGGGTTTTAAACCAACAAACCAACAAAATCAAAGCAGTTTAAAACACAACGAAACATTCAAAGATCTTGCCACTAAGAAGTGTTCTTCTGTGGATGTTAACAGGTTTGGTCTGAAGCTTTCCTTTCTAGGCTAATATGTTTAGAACTGGGAGAATTTGGCTTTTGTCATCAATAGCCGCATCAATGCAAACCTTTTTGTCTCCGTCCCTCCCCAAAAGTCATAGTTTCAGCTTTATACAGTTAGAAGGCAAATTCAACTGAGAGAATTATTCCAAGAAATATATTTGCTGATTTCAATATTTATGTGTATGAAACTAGGTAGGGAAAAAAGTTGCACAGACACAGATTTCTTTCAGAGAGATATCTTCCTAGTTTGAGAGAAAATGGCATATGTATATCAGTCAGAAAATCATAGTGCTAATACATGAAAATAGCAACCAGCAGGAATTGCCTAGTTGTGAACTGTTGCTTAATTCTCATTCTTTAACCACACACATTTCTAAAACCATTATGCCCTGAATGAATCAGAAAGAGCATTCTGCCTTCTCTGAAGTTAACATTGACAGTTATATATATATATTGACTTTACTGGATTGCCGCAGAAGAATTTCCTATTTCTTTCTTTTCTTTAAGTTAATGAATTAATAGTGTAATCATGTCTACTCAGAAGTAAGCTCCATTGGAGTCAATGGGATTTAGTACAGGAGAAGCTTGCATATGATTAGAAAAGTATTAGTCTAACAGAACAAGCCTCTGTATGTCTCCACAGAAATAAGCCCCATTGAATCCAATGCCTAGCAGAGATAGGCAATGTGATGCTGCCCAGATGCTGTTGGACCATGTTCAATGGTCGGAGATTATGAGAACTGTAGTCCAATGCCATCTGAAAGTCACCACATTGCCTTCCCCAGGATATGGGATTGCAGCCTAAGATACTAACTGTAGTTCTCATAAGAGATGCAAGCTGGGGTCCAAAGAGACATTTAGCCTTACGTAAGAGGTGTGAATGCTCCTAGTGAATTTCTTAAAATATTTTTTTCTTCGCAGAGCTGACCCATGCCCTTTCAGAAGGAGTTTGCTGTTCAAGGGGATGGGGGGAGTAGTTTAAATCTCATTTGGATTCATGGAACTAATTTTGTATTTCTTTTGATCCTGACACAGAGCAGCAAACAGAAAAACATGTTGACAGAATTTGCATAATCTTGAACATACTTTAGAGACCAACATTTGGTGCTTTTCTATGCAGTGATGTGCAAGAGCTCTCCCAAACAATTGTGCACAAACAGTGAGGCGCGCACGGGAACAAATTAGTTCTGCAAAATTCATCCTCTCCTGGAAGTTGGATTTTCCTTATGGGGAACAGGTTCTCTGAGTGAGTCTTGGTTTTCAGCATCCTTGATGGTCTTGCTAAAAGTCAGTAGGTCTGATGTGTGTCGAATTGAGGGAACTAAACTTTTCGTAGAGTTGGATGTACACACAAATACTTCATAGGAATAACTGGTAGGTCTTTTGACCCCATAGAATGAAGAGCACTCCAAATTCTGTACAGCTTCTGTCCTCTGAAAACAAGTGGCTAATCTGATCACATGTGTAGTGCCTATTTAGGAACAGAGTGATGCTATCAATATATATAAAACTGTGTTTGCTGACAAAGTGTTGCTGTCCAGGCAAAACAAATCTAAAGCCCACTTGGCATGTAAAACACATCACCTCAAGTTAACATGGATGCATTTTACCTACCCTGAATGATAACTTTTCCTATTTTTATGATGTCACTTTATTTTTTAGTATTTTATGTAAAATTGCAGCACTTGGGGACACAATCTGTGTACATTGGGGGGAAAATTAAAATAAGACCCGTGTGCATTTTGTATCAAGAGGAAGTATTCAAAAAAGTTGGGTTTGCTCTTTAAGTTTGGAGTCTTGACACCATTTTATGTTTTTATAACGAATCGGACAATATGTATTAAACTAGCTGGCACTGGCTACATTGCTTTATTAAATACTTCTGAGTACAGATACTTGTAAGCACTGCTTACATTTGTGAAGAAATGTATCGATACTGATGGCATAGTTCATGCTTGATATAATCGTAATAAATTTTGCATTTAAAGTGCATAATGTCTGCATGAGAATGACAAACACTTGCAAGCATGTACAAAAAATATTATGACCTACAACTGTGTGAAGAAAACAACTGCTAATTTCTGACATGGCTGTACAGCTGATCGATTCTGCTTGATTATCCTTGTTAATTTTATTTAAATTGAATTCTGTACAGAGTGAAAGACAGACTGGGGTGCCATTTTTGAAAAAAGAATAGAATAGCATAAAACTATGGTGGGCAGTATTCTGTTCTAAATATATTGTTTCTCCACAACCCCCGCTCTAAATATTCGCTTTTTAAAACCACCCCAATAAAACTTTAAGCCAACCGTTTTAGTCAAATAAGGCCAATAGAGAAGATGCTTAAAAAAGAAAAGTGCAAAAGTAATTCATAAAATAGTTGTTGCACAAATGACTGAAGGCAACTTTTTAAAACAACAATAAAAAAGTGTGCTTTCATTTTATGGTAATATTTCACCTATAAAACATGAGGATAACAAGTTTGTATTCATACAAAGGTGTTAATTAATGAAAGACAAACCTTTGCCAATTATTGACACATTCTTCTGTAATCCTGTTAGGTGGGACATTCTAATGAAGTCATAGTTTATTACTAATGATCTGGCTTGATTTCCCCCCTGAAAAAAAGAGATGACTGTGAGAGGGGCGTTGAAATAATTTATTTGCTTGGGTGTATTTTTTTATCACAGCAGGTATGAAGGCAGCATTTTGACTGCCACATTATCTCTGACAAGAAGGGGTATGACCCCAGGAGCAGGGATCGAGAACTGGCTCCTTCACACTTCACTACACACCGCTGTGATCCCGCAATTTGGTCATATTATCCCCTGCACCACAAAGCTGGCCACTAATTATCTCTGAAAAAGCATTTGATTGAACCTTAATTTTCAGTAATGGGGCCTGATAGTTGGCAAAGAAAGACAAAGGAGGAATTCCTTTGTCTTTTCTAAACAATAACCGCCTGCCGCCGAAGGATGGCAGAACTCATTAAACGCAACACGCTAAAATATGATCGCATTATTTCCTTCTTCTCCACAAAACAGACTGTCCATCTGCTTAGAAAAGAAAAAAAGCACATTACACATGGTCTTCCAGTGATTTCTTTCCTATCTAGAAGCTTCCAACTTGTCAGGAGATAAATCTTTGCTTCCACTGTCCTGGCAAACAAGTTTTACCTAAATTTTGCATCCGGGTAAGGAAAGCATCCCTTGAATAAATAAAGTTCCCCTTCTCCAAATTCTCCATTTCTTGGTAAGAAAATGGTAAAATATTAATATAAACTATCCCTAAAAGAGATCTACTGAGTGTAACAGCAGTAATGCACAATATTCATATTGCGATGCACAATGGAACGCAAGAAGCAACTTTCTGCAGTTCAGCAAGGATGGACATAATTTGTCTGAAGGCATCGTTGCTTCTGGGGTTTTGTATTGTCTTCAGCCTTCTGAACACATCTTCTTTTAAACAATGTGATTGTAAAAGATTTTGTGCCCCCCCCCGCAGTGAGTTTGTGATTCTGATGCATTAATATTGATCTGCTGTGATGAAGACCGAGCCTATTTTATCTCAGTACAACAATGCAACTCAAGAAGCAACTTTCTGCAGTTAAGTGATGGCAGACATAACTTGTCGGGCTTAACGTTTTCCATGTTTCACAAGAATGAGGCACAAATATTTGTGTGTATCCATATTCAATTAAAATGAAAGGTATCCAGAATTCTCCTGTTTCCCCTATTCCTAACTATACGAATCATCTGAAGACAGCCCTGTATTGGGAAGTTTTTAATGTCTGATGTTTTATTATGTTTTTATATGTGTTGGAAGTTGCCCAGACTGGCTGGGGCAACCCAGCCAGATGGGCAAAGTATTATTATTATTATTATTATTATTATTATTATTATTATTATTACATTTATCACTCCACCCCCTGTAATCTTGAATACTCACATTTTGTCCTGCTAGAAATTTTCTTCTACAAATAATTGGTTATTGAGAACTACCATGCTTGTTATGCAATAATCACAGAGTCAGATATGTAGCCAAGTAATACATCTCTGCCTATCATCTGATACCACACAGCTTCATGGCAAGTGTAAATCTGAGAGCTCAAAGCTCAGTAGTTCTGCATATGGTTTTCATGAGTAAGGTCCCATGTTCATTCCCAATGACACTCAGCTAATACAGTTAGGGAAAGTCTGCTTCTGGGACTTTGGAGAGCAATTGCTGGCCGGAATTGACAACAATGGGGTACATGGTCCAATAATCTGAATCAGCCACCAGGCAGATTTGTAATTTGTGTCATGCAATCTCTTTGGAGTATTCATTGGTTTGGAGAAGCTTCCAGAAGACTAAAACACAATGTTGATGAAACCAATAAAACAATGATGAAGGAGGAAAGAAAACCCAGCATTAAAAATTCAAGTGAAAGCAAGTAAGCTTAAACATCTCAAGCAAATTCACCAGTGCCAAGAGACCAGGATGGTAGCAGCCAATCCTTAGTGGGAAGGTTTTTCCAAACACAGTCAAAACTCGCTCCCTGGCTTCTGCCCGCCTGATTACTGATAGTGGGAGGTTGCAGAGAAGGGTCTCAGAGGATGGGCATAAATACCCGGGCAGATTCATGCATTTAAAATGCTGAAAAAGATCATGCTCCGGTTGCTTCGAGACCATAGGCACAGTCGATCTATTAAGGATGGCACTAGGGATGAGGATGAAAGGCAATTATGTTTGAATTTAAAGGCGAATCTGTCTAATTTGTACTTTCTGAAACAATAGCCAAACCAAAACACTGCCATTCTTTGAAATCCACAATTCTCTGAATACTGAATTTTGCAATGCAATTCTCCAGCAAGAAAGAGGTTTAAAGATGCACATTGTAAGGTAAAGTGTGCATAAAAAGCCATAGATTAGTGAAGAGAAGATACAAAAATAATTCTATGAAGCAAAATATAAATATTAGGGGAAATATGCGCTGCAAAAATGTGTATATTAGGCAGCACTGGGTACCAAATTTGTGTTTCCTGGGAGAAATTTGCACTAAAATGCTGCTGAATTTTCAAGAGGAATTTTTAAAGGAAGGTTTGCAAACTGATGTGGAAATGTAGAGAATTGAAGAGTGGAAAAATGAGGAACTGAAATTGACAGACACAGCTCTGTTCATCCCACTTAATCTTGTGCAGAACTCCCACTCAGGTTTCATGGAAATGGACTATCCATTCTTTCCTCCATTCAAATTATTTTAAGAAATGCTGCTTCTTTCACATTCTTTTGGCGAAAAGAACAAACACATGATTTCCTGAAAAGACCCATAGCCTTAAGTTTTCACTTCTTAATACCACTCCACCCCACAATCTCTTCCTTGTAAAAAACCAACACTTTTTAGAACAAAATAATAGTACAGCACATTAAATAGGGCATGATCCAGTTAAAGCAGGATCCATCAGTTGTGTTCCCATTGATCTCAGTGGGAGAGTTGAGTATGTGCGGTGCGTAACTTGGACTGGTTTGTGCACCTCATTAGCTACATCCTGGAGAGCCTTTAAAATATTATAATTCACAAAGATGCAATTGGCTGGGATTTAACTTTTTTTTTTAATGCATCCAGAATGAGCACTCATCACTTAATGCCAGGAGGGCTGCCATAAGATGCTGATTGCAAAAGGAAGCAACTATTTGGCAACATAACGTTCTCTACAGAATGGATTCTCACGTGTTTGGGTATCCTGTGGCTGGCTGGGTTATTATTTGTCCCATTCTAACATCTATGCATCTGATCTCTTGCATTTTCTTTAAATGATTAAAAAATATATAAGTTTTAAAAGTCCTAATGGTACACAGGAAAAAAAGCAACTGGTTATATTTTCTACATATTTGTCTTACTCATTTTTGTTATTAGGCTGAGGGAGAGAGACAGTCTTTTGAACCAGCAAGAATCAGGAAGAAAACTGGTGAAATTCAAGAGCTTATAACAGTATGTGTTAATAGCTTTGGTTTTACACTGCAATTTTATTTTATTTTAAATTGTTTGTTTAGAAGATTTCAGGTAATCTTTTATAAAACCAGGACTCTTAACTTGTTTCTGTCTGATTTTTGAGGAGGGGAACACCCCCAAACACCTTAGCATCTTTCTCTCTCCCCAGAAGAAAAACACAGTTAGGAAAAATTAGTTCGCATGCAGCTGATCACAGTGTTGAAAAACGGGTTCAGTAAAATCTGATGCAAACCATTTAAATACCATTGGCCCCTTTGACACTTCTGTCAGAAAGCTACTTGCATGTAAAAATTATAGCTCTTAAAGAATTCATATTATTTGTTTGCTTGATTATAGTTTAGATATATATATAACTTCAAAAATAATGGCATCAACAGATTATCCTATAATGCAGTATGTGCACTAATAGTATTGGATTACCATTGTGTGTACATGTATTAACTGGGCAAGAGCAGCAGAAGAGAAAGTATTGTATATTCAAATAGCTGCATTAGAAACGCTGTATCTTTCGTTTCAACTATCACCACCTTGCAGTAGTACAGTTCAAATTTTCCAGCATTTAGAGATGTAAATATATTAAACAATACATCTGTTTGTGCAAAGCCTTTCTTATGAGCAGCTTTTAATCAGTTTCATGCTGAGTGAAGGAAAATTGCAAAACTATGCATTAAAAGAAGATTTAGCCAAAGTTATTTCTGCAGTATCAACTGCATTCTAATTCACTGCTTCTTTCTTTTGCTTTCAGTGATAATGTACGTAATCTTCTCGCAACATTCATGAGGAAAGTTTGATGTGGATTTACACTAGTGGAGCTACATTACAATGGGTAGATTTAAGGTATTATAAAATGAGTTTGTGGATTTGTTACAGAGGTATGAAACCCCTAAGACATAGGCAGATAGGTTTTTCCAACATATGGCAACCGTTCTGATTATAAAACAAAACTGTGTTAAGTCAAAGTACCTGATTACAATTCGCTAGTGCAATGTAGCTGTGATAGCCAGGCTTATATTTAATACCCCAGAAACAATATCATTTATTTTTCTGTCTCTTCTTATCCTTTAGTTATTGGGTATGTGGGCTTTGAAACCTTAAACAAAAAGGATAAATCCAAATTATAGAAAACATCAAAGTGTAGACAAATCACATTATGCCACACAATCCTAACCAAGATAGGGGGAAAATATGTAGTTATATTGATAGGTATAAGATATATAGACAGATATCTTGCTGTTACGAGAACAATTTAGTTGCTGTAATTAGAAATCTTGTAGGAGCCACACAGTCACACATTTATATGTTTTGTTTTTAATGTTGATTTTCCAGCTTTTAATAAACCATTTGATTAAAAACATTTCCTCAGATGTTGACCTGTCATGAAAGACAGCTTAATAAACTCTGAGGCTGACAATACAATGGTTTAAATAATAATAATAAAATAAACAAAAACAACACTGTATCTGTAATTTCATGGTAATCTTGTGATGAAATAAATCCATTTTTATCAAAGAAGCTCTATGAAAGATGTTGAAAGGAACGTGCTGTAGGTGCATATTTGTAACGGCTGCGATTAAGGCAACAACGTCCACTTCTAACGAGCAACATGTTGTGTGACATATTAAACGAACGAGCTGTTAAGAGAGAGACATGTATGCACCTTGGATTCAGAAGTATCAAATAACGAGATAATTTATCCCCGTTCCGAGTTAAAGCCATGCTTGCTTGCGTTGGCCTCTAGTTCCCAGGCACTGCGATCTTATTAACAAGACTTTAATTCTAGTAGTGACAGGCCAAAGTGTTGCACTCTAATGAACTGTCTTCTCCTTGCAGAAAATCTGGTGGTAACGTATGATGTTAGTTACAATAATGATAATCTTTAGTATTTTCTAGCTTGTCAGAACCTGCATAGGCAACAACAATGAGTCTTTTACTAAAACTCCACCTCATCAAAGTAACTTAATTAGCAATTCAACTCCTTATTTTTGTTTTGGATTCCCCTCTGGCTACTAATTAAAGCTTAATCGAAACTGCTGAACTGAGGTTGTAAAGAATTCATTAATATTAAAATTAGCCCCAACAATTTTTTTGGGCTGGTGCAATTTGTATTTGTTACTGTCAAGGGTTTAAAACTCAGTCAAATGGCTTTGGAAAGCAGTACCAGAATTCTGTTGTATATTCATATCAGGAGCTGAGCAAATATGATGAATGCCAATGGTTGAAAGCACATTTCATGTTCTGAGCCAGACTCCACTTACATCACTGGTGTCATTGTTTAATAAAAATAGACATAATAACATTCTGCCTGCCCCCACCCCCAAAATCTCCCACATTTTCTTTATCCTCCTCAGTGCTTTTGTACTTTGAATAAAAGTGAATAAAAGGGCTATGTGAAAATCAAAAGAAAGGCAATGATTTATTTTATATATTGTCTTGACAAGAATAATATGCTTGAAAAATGACCAGATTTAGCACTTCACTTTGATTTTTCCACTTTTCTTAACATCAAAGATTATTCCAGCTGCAATAATAGTGATTTTCAAGACTTACATCAGCAGAAGCTATATCCTTTTGCTGAGCACAGAGCTTGTTGGTAACATCTCTCATCAGAATTTTTAAAAAGTAAAACATTACTTTCGAAAGGCATGTCAGTATGTGATGCTGTATAAATACATTCCTTTCTGAAATAGTGTTGATTCTGTGTAATGAGTTTAAATTGTGTTTTTTTAATTAAATTGCTTTCGTTCACAATAAGACATTCTTTTTTAATATATATCTGAGACCTGTTCAGTCCTCTCCACAAGAAGAAGGAACAGTTCAACTGAGTTTATTAATTTGAAAAAAAAAAATCCATGAGAATGTAAATAAGGAAAGCAACCTTTTTATAGAAGATTAAAATAATTTTCATAATTTGAGTTCACTTCATTTTAACTTTTAGATTTGATTTTTTTTCCAGAGCATGTATATTTATTTTACCCTACAGGAAATTTTTTTCAAGTATGTTGGTAGGAAACAAACTTGTTAAGACTAAAATATACAGCAACCGGTACCATTTATCATATTTTATTAAATATAAAGATTACCATACATTTGAAGCTAAACTTTTAAAAAATATACAGAAAAATTACATATGCATCTAGGCTTCATTTAAATAACATTTATGACAAAACAATCATGCGCACATTTAAAAAATCAACACATGTCCATTTTTTACTCACTGACTAAATCAACAATGGCATACAAGGCACACAATTTAAAATCTTGGTGACAATTTCCGTGAAGTTATTCAAATACAATTTGACTTCTGACAAGAGGATGTAATTTATAAAACAGAACATGCCTATCAGTGGGACCCAAATTTGCATAATGAGGATACTTTCATTTCTGCAAGCACAGTTTCTGACATCCCAACTTGGAGCCCTGGAAGATTCGAGTGGAAAATGTCAATATACATAAGTAGAAAAATGATGAATAAAATACCCGTAACATTTATCTGATTTGAACAAACAAAATAAATCTTGGTTTTCATTTTTTTTAAAAAAATAATAATAATTAGTTATTATTTTCCCCAAACTACAACAAAGTGCTTCTTAAACATCGCAAGGCTTGGCATTGCCTCTAGCTGCAATCATCCTTGCAAAAGCAGAGAGACGGTTTGAGGTTCTCAATACTTGACAAACTCAGTGTTGCGACATTAATGTTATGCATTTTTAATCACTGTTTTGATTTAATTCTTTTCTGCACTTCCTATAAATACACAGCATGGGAACAATAGCCTGAAAAAAATTGCCTTACTAATTCCCCCTTGACCCACCCCCCTCCCTATTTTGTTAACTTGGCCATCTGGGTGAAACCAGAAGTTATAATTGTATCTGATAAGAAGGAGTTGCGGCAGATATCTAGCCCCCCCCCCATCTTTTCATGTAAGGTAAAGTTATATTCCCAAAGTTGTTGGAAAAATCATTTCATTGCTTCCATTTCCCTCCCCTTCTTAAAAAACGCACTATCAGATCACCATTGATGATATTTCTCTTTGTGAACTAAGCCAAAGCTTTTAAAAAAAGACAGTGTGAGTCTCAGGGAAAGGGGGAAAGGAGAAATATTGTTGGAAATATTATGCTTTCTAAACCATTTTCTTTTTTAAAAAGAAAACCCTACCCACACAAGAAATAACATCATAACATTTTCCTCGATTCTACGCGAGTTTTTTCTTTATAAAACGCAAATCTCAAAACAACTGGTCTATGTTCCATTTGACAGTATATTTTAGAAGCAAATTTTTCTCTTACCTAAAGCATTTTTAAAGAAGTGTTCAGCTTATTATCTATATACTGTATTTGAAAATAAAGAATAAGATAACAACTAATTCTACAAGCATTTTAAAATGAAGGCTGATAGAGAAAATTGTCTTTTCCCTCAAAAGTATACAAGCAATATGACTTCTTGCTACAGGCTCAGTTGTTTTAAATGCACATTAAAAGATATGGTCAATTAATGGAGAAAGCCTGTTTACTCAGAAGTAAGCTCCCATGGGATTGATTCAGACTCACTCCCTAGTAAGTCAGTGTCATCAACTGAGAAGCAAGTCCTATTTAATTCAATAGGGCTTGCTCCTGAGTAAATGAGTTAGGACGGGATGTGTGTGTGTGTGGGGGGGAGAACAGATGGGGGAAGCATGGGGTCATGTGGGGAGTAGAAAAGGAGAAGACGCCCCATTGTACATGCAGAAGACCTTGGACTAATGGGGCAACTTTGTTGGATCCAACATGCAGTCCCAAAAAACAAGAATTCAAGGCTTACATGGTTTTAAAAGTCATCTCCATAAGGACACACACAGCTGCTCTCCACAGTTCATCATTAATTCTACTGTAATTATGATAGCTAAGTTATGTGGAGGATTCTTATTGGATAAAGGTAAAGGTAAAGGGACCCCTGACCATTAGGTTCAGTCATGACTGACTCTGGGGTTGCGGCGCTCATCTCACTCTACTGGCCGAGGGAGCCGGCGTACAGCTTCTGGGTCATGTGGCCAGCATGACTAAGCCGCTTCTGGCGAACCAGAGCAGCGCATGGAAACACCGTTTAGCTTCCCACTGGAGCAGTACCTGTTTATCTACTTGCACTTTGAGGTGCTTTTGAACTGCTAGGTGGGCAGGAGCAGGGACTGAGCAACGGGAGCTCACCCCCTCGTGGGGGTTCGAACCGCCAACCTTCTGATCAGCAAGTCCTAGGTTCTGTGGTTTAACCCACAGCGCCACCCACGTCTGATCTTATTGGATAGTAGAGTATAATTATTTTGTTGGCACCATGGCAGCATAAACACTCATTGTTTAGTGTGGACAGTGACTGGTGTGTGTGTATGTGTGTCCAGATTCTCTCTCTCTCAATCTACCTTGGCCCACAGGGATGTTACAAGGATAAAATGGAGGCAGGGCATGATTTATGTAGCCCTGAGCTCCTTGGATGAAGGGCAGGGTGGAACTTATAGGGCTATTCCCCCACCTCCACAAATTGGTCCCAATTTGGGGGGCCTTCATTCTTTTGCTCTGGGTCAAACTAGGGGCTACCAGCTCTACTCTAGATCCTATCCTGAATTAGTTTGGGGGCTTTGCTAATGTTTAATTATGGTTTTTAAAGCAACTAATGAAACAGTTGGCAAGGGAGGGGAGAAGGTACTGCATCTCTTCAAACACACGCACACCAAGAGCAGAGGGGTCAATTCTTTGGGGTGTTCCTTCACAAGTGGCTTTTCTGCAGGGAAGCTGCTTTCAAAGGAGCACCCTGCAAGGTTGATGTCTCCACTGAACAGCTGTTGCACTGCAGCATCAATCCTGCAGGGTGCTGTTTCAGCAATGGGCCATCAGTTGGAAGGTGAATCTGGCCGTGTTGGGCTACTTTGCTTATTTTAGTTGTTATGCTTATATTCCATCTTATCCCCCGTCATGGATTTCCAGGCAGTGTCCAGTGTTTCCAAGCCATCTCCCGTTCAGTGACTGGCCACATCTAGACATACAGCACAATTCAAAGTGTTGGTGCTGACCTTGAAAGCCCTAAACGGCCTCGGCCCAGTATACATGAAGGAGCGTCTCCACCTCCATCGTTCTGCCCGGACACTGAGGTCCAGCTCCGAGGCCTTCTGGCGGTTCCCTCACTGCGAGAAGCCAAGTTACAGGGAACCAGGCAGAGGGCCTTCTCGGTAGTGGCACCCGCCCTGTGGAACACCCTCCCACCAGTTGTCAAAGAGAAGAACAACTACCAGACTTTTAGAAGACATCTGAAGGCAGCCCTGTTTAGGGAAGCTTTTAATGTTTAACAGACCACTGTATTTTAATAATTTGTTGGAAGCCACCCATAATAATAAATTATTATTATTATTATTATTATTATTATTATTATTATTATTATTATTAATTATACTGTCTTATGGAAACATACATACAAAAAACAATAGAACCATAGAATTGTAGAGTTGTAAGGGACCACAATGCAAGAATGTTTTGCCCAACATGGGACTCATGACCCTGCTCTACCAACTAAGCTATCCAACACAAAATATGTTTTGCATTGGCTGGGAATCGAACCCGGGCCTCCTGCGTGGCGGGTGAGAATTCTACCATAGAACTACCAATGCATACATCGTTTTATTTGTATGCTGCCTTCCCATAGTTAGAACGCTGCTCATGACAGCGCACAGCATGAAAAAAATCGCATAATTACAATCACAACCAAAGTAGTCCTAAACAATAAACAAAAAAAGTACACTGCCAAATGAAATGTTTTCCACATAAATGATGATAAGATCTAAATTAAAGGTACAAAATATTAATATCGAAAAGAGCAACAACTCTCCTTCCATTGGCTCAACAAACCCCCTACTAGGTCATCACGGATAGAGGTCTCCTGAAGCTCTTCAAAAATGTGGCGGTGAAATCATTTCTACACAAATGGTCTCATATGGCGCCTGAAGCAAAAGGAAGATTAAAAAATTTCAAAGCATTGGACTTTTGTCTCAGTCCCAAAACAGTTTTATTGCTGACAGTGCCTTAGTTTACCCAAAGAAGAAAGTCAGAGTACTGTGTTTTTTTGATTTCATATTTAAGTTCTGTTACTGAACTGGGTCAAGCCTGCGATTTAGAAATTCACTATTATTTATTTGCAGGAATTATTGGTACAATGCAGAGGGAGAATACAAACCATTTGTATGGTTTAAGAGCAGATCTTTGTCCAGTGGCTTCAAAAGTTATGCTACAAATGGCTTGTTTTATTGTCATCGCACACCAATAAAACTAGGTACAGAAAGTTATGTTAAGGGGGAAAATCATAGATCTCTGTAACATAAATGTTATTTATTTATTTCTAGCACCCCTCTCCTCTTCTTCAACCAAAAAGACTCCCAGAGTGGCTTACTACAGCTTAATAATGGCGCTGTGGTCTAAACCACTGAGCCTCTTGGGCTTGCTGATCAGAAGGTTGGCGGTTCGAATCCCCACAATGGAGTGAGCTCCTGTTGCTCTGTCCCAGCTTCTGCCAACCTAGCAGTTCGAAAGCACACCAGTGCAAGTAGATAAATAGGTACTGCTCCGGTGGAAAGGTAAACAGTGTTTCCATGCGCTCTGGTTTCCGTCACGGTGTGCTGTTGCACCAGAAGCGGTTTAGTCGTGCTGGCCACATGATCCAGAAAGCTGTCTGTGGACAAACGGTGGCTCCCTTGGCCTGAAGTAAGATGAGCGCCACAACCCCATAGTCGCCTTTGACTGGACTGTCCAGGGATCCTTTACCTACATATTTACCTTTTTAATAACAATTACAACAGTAACCGAAGACTGTTCCTGCTATCAGGCTTACAGTATAAAGGACATGACACAAAGGGGGAAATGGGTGGTGAGTGAAGGGGGGGAATCAAATTTGGGCACCATTGCTTAAAGCTATGGAATTCCCACAAGAATCATTTTGGATGGGAATAGTTCAGAGGGGAAAAGATCCATAGCCAGCTTGCCTCTCCTGCTACAACCTGACAGAAGTGCTGCTGGCAGGTGGCAGCTGAGGGAGAGAGGACTCCAAAACACATTTGACCAACAAACAAAATGTCGGCTGAAACACGTTCCTTTTCTGCTGCGTCTGTAAATAACAATGCAGTGCTGAAATGCTCTTCATAGGAGAACGATGTGTTCCGCGTTGTGCTGTCCTATGACTGAGTTCAGGTTTGTGGGGGTGCTGGTGGGTTTTTGCCACCTCTCTGAGCAGCGGTCAGGCCCTGACAATAACCGTAGTTCCCTAGTCTAACAATCTGTTCCGGGAGCAGATGTGTCAGTGCATAAATTCTGCTTGTGCATCAAATCCCTTTTTATGCATGGATCTGGGATAGGTCAGTCGGTAGAGCTGGCGATTCTTAATCTCGGGGTTGTGGATTTGAGCTGTGTGGTGGGCAAACAATTCCTGCGTTCCAACTCTACATCTCTCCCGGTATGCCCCACGGAGGACCTTAAGGCCCATAAATAGCAACACCCTAGAGGTCCCGGGCCCTAAGGAAGTTAGATTAGCCTCAACCAGAGCCAGGGCCTTCTCAACACTGGCTCCAGCCTGGTGGAACGCTTTGTCTCATGAGACCAGGGCCCTGCAGGATCTGATTTCTTTCCACAGGGCCTGTAAGACAGAGTTGTTCTGCCTGGCCTTTGGCTTGGAGTCAGTTTGATTCCCTCCCCCTCTTTCTTTTTTCCTTTCTCCTCCTGTGATGAGGCTGCATTTTAATGTTTTAATGTTGTATCTTAATCTTGTTTTTAAGTTGTATTCATTCAACTTGTTTTTATTATTGCTTGTTAGCCGCCCTGAGCCTGGCCGCGGCTGGGGAGGGCGGGGTATAAATAAAATTTATTATTATTATTATTATTATTATTATTATTATTATTATTATTATCTATGATTCTCCCACTAATGAAATGAAGGGCATGCAATCCTGACTACAGTGGTACCTTGGGTTATAGACACTTTAGGTTACATACGCTTCAGGTTACAGACTCCACTAACCCAGAAATAGTGCTTCAGGTTAAGAACTTTGCTTCAGGATGAGAACAGAAATCGGGCTCCAGCGACGCGGCAGCAGCAGGAGGCGCCATTAGCTAAAGTGGTGCTTCAGGTTAAGAACAGTTTCAGGTTAAGTACAGACCTCCGGAACGAATTAAGTACTTAACCTGAGGTACCACTGTACCTGGGATGAGTATCCACAATAACAATAGACAAGCTTGTGCTTTAAGTACAGAAGATGAGGTCCTATTGACCATCCCTTTGCAGTATGAAATATGTGGTATTGAGCAGAAGTCGGCAAATTTTTTTAGCAGCGGCCCAGTCCACTGTCCCTCAGACCTTGTGGCAGGCCGGAGAATCGGCACCGGGGGGGGGGGGGTGGAGCTGGAAGAAGAGGCAAGAGGGGGAGCAAGTAGTCCTCCTCCCCAGCCGCTGCCCTTATCTCCCAGGGACTGCTGCCACTACCACCGCCACCATCACTGCTTCTTGTGGGTAGGCAAAGCGAGCTCGTCCGCTCCAGTGGCGTAGCGTGGGGGGTGCAGGGGGCCCGGCCGCACCGGGCGCAACATCTGGGGGTTAGGGGGCGAAAATCCACGGGTTAGGGGGCGAAAATTACTTGCCTTGCCCCGGGTGCTGACAACCCACGCTACGCCACTGGTCCGCTCCGCTCTCTGGTCCACAGGAGCAGCAGGGCGGTGGCAGCAATTGGAGGAAGAGGCTGAGCAGTGGCAGCTCTGCCAATCAAATTCCACACCTGGTTTACCTCAGCGAGGCGTGAGGACGTCTCTGCCAATCAAAAACACCACTGAAGTAAACCAGGTGCGGCGTTTGAGTGGCAGAGCAGCCGCCGCTCAGCCTCTTCCTCCTGTCGCCATCGCCGGGAGTCTCGGCTTCGTGGCAGGTTCTGGCTTCGCGGCGCGGGCAGGATTTAGGACCCAGGTGGGCCTGATCCGGCCCTGGGACCTTTATTTTGCCGACCCCTGGTGTAGAGTCCCAGGAAAAAAGCCTTTCCCCCCTCAGTGGCAGCTCCTTGTATGTGGAGCTCCTTCCCTACTGAGGTGTTCATTTAGGCAGTTCATTACAAAGAATCCTTTTTGGTAGCCATTTGCTGTGGCTGCAGTAATTGGTATTCAGTGGCTTTTAAAGGATGGTGCCATTTTGATGGATTTTATGTATTTAAACCATTTTGTTGTGAACAACCCTGTGGCTTATGCAAAGAGTGGTATTTTAAATCACCTAAATAGAGAAACAGATATATAAATTAAATGGCAGGTTTAAAGAAATATCCTAGAAGGGCACTTTTAGGATTGTGCATCATATTCTTTGTTGTTGTTGTTGTTTAATTCACACATTTTTTTTCATTTTTTAAGGGCACACATTTTAAGGGCATACATTTACTCTATAATGGAGAAGTGCATGTGCTTATTTTTAGAACTGTAAAAAAATGCTTTAATATTTCTATTTTGGTCTCTCAGTTTCTTGTATGAAGAAGGGGTTGTTATTTTCTGGTCATCTGCAAGTTTTACAAGGAAGTATTATATTACCATCATTAGACCACAGAGAGAGAGAGAGAGAGAGAGAGAGAGAGAGAGAGAGAGAGAGAGAGAGAGAGACTCCAGTGGTTCCATTGATTTGTTAATCATTAAAAGAGTTGTCAAGGATCGTTAATTATTCAATAACTGATAATTAATTTGGGACAAATGATCTGAGGCTCTGGGGTCTATTTCCCCCCCTTGACTCAAAGACAGAGTGAAATCTGCTTTTTCTTTAAAAAAGAAAGAAATAATAATAATAACATGCTACATGTCACTTAATATTCCTTTTCATTTTGCATCAGAGGACGTTTTAAACAACCTAATTAAATGTTGTAAAACTTCTAAGGCAAACCTATCATTAACAGAAAACTTAAATACCGAGTAAATGGAATTCCTGCTGTCTTTTTAACCTTTTGTCTTAACTGACAACTAGCTAGCAATCAAATGTGAAAACACTTTTTAAGAAAAGTCTATAAATTTATTATTATTCCCCATAGGTTTTCTAAGGGTAAATGCAAGCTTTCACATCTACGGGGTTTTCATGGCATTATTAACAGTCGAAGGCTCGCCAACCTGCTCTGTTAAATGCCATTGACTTAAAAGGTACAGCCTTGAAGCATTAACAGAACATTACAATAATATAATGGTCATTTCACATTGTCAATAGCTTCGCTTGCTTTAACTTTTGTCGCATGGCCGTGTCAGTATATTCTGAGCATAGAAGCGAGGATCCAAAGGACCGCTCAGCTAATTCCACATACCCAGATGGGCTTTTCAAACAGCAATGCCCCATGCTGCATGGCAAACTGTTTTTGAAAGAGCGAAGAAAGCGGCTCTCATGGCATGGTTGTTTGTTGTTCAAAGTAAAAGAATAACAAGACTCCACTGGCTGCATGCAAGCCTGGGGGTGTTCTGCAGCAATAACAGGTTGAGTTTAGAGTCAGTCACTTCCATGATTGAGCTAGAGAGAGACAGGAGTTTTAAAAGGGCACCTAGAAAACTGAAAGGAACTGCTGAGTGCACCACAATGGTTGGAGCTATTTGTTAAAAAGTATTCCTTGTGTTTAAGGGACACGGGTGGCGCTGTGGGTTAAACCACAGAGCCTAGGACTTGCCAATCAGAAGATCAGCGGTTCGAATCCCCGCGACGGGGTGAGCCCCCCGTTGCTCGGTCCAGCTCCTGCTCACCTAGCAGTTCGAAAGCACATCAAAGTGCAAGTTGATAAATAGGTACTACTCTGGCGGGAAGGTAAAAGGTGTTTCCGTGCGCTGCTCTGGTTCGCCAGAAGCGGCTTCGTCATGCTGGCCACATGACCCGGAAGCTGTACGCCGGCTGGCTCGGCCAATAAAGCGAGATGAGCGGCACAACCCCAGGGTTGGCCACGACTGGACCTAATGGTCAGGGGTCCCCTTTACCCTTTTATTTCTTGTGTTTGTACTTAAATATTTGAAAATTATTGAAGGCAAGAGCAAATTTAGGTGCTGTTCCAATGGGCATTTTACAAATCATCTCGCGTGGGGTCTGCTATGCAGCCTCCCTGGGCACCCACACATCCGTTCCCTCTCTGAGGAAGACGTCATGAGGTAACTTTTTCAGATTAGGAAATGTGGGCAGGCAGGGAGGCTGTATGTAGAGAGCTGGAAAAAGCAATGGAGCAATGGATCCAAACTACAAGAAAGAAGATTCCACCTAAACATTAGGAAGAACTTCCTGACAGTAAGAGCTGTTCGACAGTGGAATTTGCTGCCAAGGAGTGTGGTGGAGTCTCCTACTTTGGAGGTATTTAAGCAGAGGCTTGACAACCATATGTCAGGAGTGCTCTGATGGTGTTTCCTGCTTGGCAGGGGGTTGGACTCGATGGCCCTTGTGGTCTCTTCCAACTCTATGATTCTATGATTCTATGATTCTATGAAGTGCTTACAGGAAAGAAACACACATGCAGCATTCTCAATGGTAAGGTATGGTAAAAATTAAAAGGTGACTATAGGGAGCAGCACTCATCTAGCTTCAGGCTGAGGGATCCAGGGTTTGTCCACAGACAGCTTTCCATGTCATGGGGCCAGCATGACTAAACTGTTTCTGGCACAACGGAACACCATGATGGAAACCAGAGCGCACGGAAATGCTGTTTACCTTCCCACCGCAGCGGTACCTATTTATCTACTTGCACTGGTGTGCTTTCAAACTGCTAGGTTGGCAGGAGCTGGGACAGAGCAACGGGAGCTCACTCTGTCGTGCGGTTTCGAACTGCCAACCTTCTGATTGGCAAGCACAAGAGGCTCAGTGGTTTAATCCACAGTGCCACCCATTCCCTCCATGTTAAGGTAAGCACCCACTGAAATTCTCAAGTGCCATGAGAATGGCAGGCTTCTCAGAGGAAGAAATGTTTTGAGAAACTGGTGGACGGATTTCAGAACAGCATTCCTTAAAAATGCTTATATTTTAATTGGATCATGCCCACTGAAAATAAATAGAAATACATAGATGTTAAGTATATATATATATAAATAATCACATGAATGCAATGTAATTCTATACAAGAAATCTTCCCAATTCTATATTCATATAAATGGTTGTGTGATTTCAGTTGAAATCATTTATGCTTCCTCTCTCTGCTTACCTTTTACAGGTGCGTGTACTTATTTATATGAGGTAGGATTCAAACAGCTACGTCTCATAATTGTCAGCCTGCTTAAATATAAATACTTATGGAAGAAAAAAGACTTGCTTCAAACAAAACAAAGAATACGTCGCACCAGGGTAGTTGGCTCAGTTACCTTCTGAAGTCTCGTTTTCCGACAACACCTCTCTCCGTAGCTCAGTTTCTTCCAAAACGTTTTTGTTTATGCTTTCTGCCTAGATTTTTAATTCCCTAGAATTGTAACTGAAACCAGTTTCCCAATTTGCTGCACTTTTTCTATCCAACATTATGAAAACAGATATTCTCAAGTGAATGGTGATGTGACTTTGGGGCGTAGGAGCTATTAGGTGAGTCTCATCCACCTTGTGAAGTGATGGTTTAAAATTTTAACTATCTACATTGCAGGGGATTTAGCTAGATGGGACCCGCTTCCAACCCTACAATTCTACACCAGAGAAGTTAAACAGTCTCTAATTCTAAGTGAATTTTCAAGCAAGGGGAAGAGAAAATAAACCAACTGAGCTTTCCACAATTGTACAATATTCATCCTTGTGACTGGGTGGTATAAATACCTCTTACATTTACAGGTGTACCTAGAGTACATGATACCTTTCAACTACAGGGGATGGGGGAGTTCTTGGCATATGCTTTTGCTATGAAAGCAGTTCTAGTGATTCTTCAAGAGGTTGCTCTGAAATGTGACTTCTATGTCAGGTCTAATTGAACATGCCGCATGTGGTCACCAGAGGTCAGTATTAGCACAGAGAGAGTGGGGCCCAATGTCAGAAAGCAGGGCATAAGGTCTTATACTTACTTGAATTTCCCCCCACCCTGTGCAATATATTTTTCATAAAATGATTCTTTTTTCTTAAGGTGGGAGTAATTGACATGATTGCTGAGAGTCCAGGGGATGCAGGAGGGACAGAACACTAAAAAGCAACAAGGGACAATTTACACATGATTGTACATTACTTAATTTCTCAATACATGTTTGAATGTGAGAAGCGATTTCACGAAAAGGTATCATGTTTGAATGAATATGTCTTTAATTGAACCGAAGTCATCAAATCATGAACTTGTCTATAGATAGAAGTTCAATGCTTCCTGTGAGAGATTTGGCCCTCCAGATGAAACTCACATTGCCTGTCAAAATTATGTGGACTCCTACACTGTCAAAATCTTTAATTACATCTGCACATAAAGGTAGAAGGAGATGAAGTTATAATATGAACCACCTTAAAAGCTGGACAATGTAATAAATCAGTTACAGGGCCAAAGTTACAATTGATTACTGATTCTATCCAAGGTTATGATGCTGGAATGAAAACTGATACTTTCAAGTTTAGTGCTTTTTCCTTTCTTTAAAGAAAGGTGGTGTGACTTTTGGGAGTAGGAGCTATCTGATGAGCCTTATCTACCTTGTGAAGTGATGGTTTAAATTTTCATCTATCTACATTGCAGGGGTTTGGACTAGATGACTCTTGATGACTGCAGTAAAAGTTTTAGGTGAGTTTGGAAAATTAGAAATGCTCCCTATCTAAAGCTAATGAGTGATCCCATAAACTGCCACCCTGGGCTTCTTTGGGAGGAAATGCAGGATATATATTTAAAATAAAAAGAAATGAATGAAGTGGGTGCCTTAAAGGCACTGAAATATTGAACCCAAAACTAAAATGGATTTTCCACTCTGTTGCATGCTTCCATATTGGGGCACCCTCTGCAAATTGAAATGACAGTTTAGGACAAAAGCATGGTCTCTTTCACTTGGCTTAATAACTCTTGCTCCTCCAGGATGTTAGGATGTAACTCTTAGATCGTATACTGCTTCATTGATCTTCTTAAAAATACATCTGTCTCAGCTTACTGCACAATCCTATGGAAATCTACTCAGAAGTAAGCCCCACTGAATTGAACGACACCTATTCCCAGGTTAAACAAGAAGTTTAGTACCTCTAGTCAAAATTTTCTATATACACGATAGGTGAAATATTTAAAATCAAAGAGGGGAAGTCTTGCTTCATGTGACATTGACTGTGTGTGTATATGGCATAAGTGAAATGGTTAGACTTGTTTTTAAAGGGGAATATTTAAATACTCTACAATAAATTGTAAACATGAGATCAGTCTTCAGGATGCAAGACCTATCTTGCTGTTCCTCTTTATGGACTTGTAATTTACACAGTTGTAATTGTTATATAAAAGATACAGATAAGCAATTTCCACTTCTCAGGTGATAGAAAGGGTGTATTCTGAGATGGCCGGACAACAGATTTCTAGATTCCAGAAACTTGCAGGAACAATTATTTCCTCTCTTAAAGAAATATATACCTAATCCTACCTGAGGGTTGAGATTTTATCTAACTGTATCAGCTGCTTCAGGTTCACCTGAAGGCAAAGTCTGTATTGTTCTGAGAAGGGGGGAAATGATGCCATTCAAAATGAGTTTTAAGCTTCGAGTTTCAAGATTCAAAACGAACTGGACAAGCTGAAACAAGAGGCCAAAACCAACAAACTATAGCCAACCCTGCCAACCCCTCCAATTTGCTATATACCTCACCTAAACCTCCATCCCCTTACAGAACTTTCAAGCCAGCTGGATAGCTTAGTTGGTTACAGTGTGGTGCTGATTATGCCAAGGTCGCAGGTTCGATTCCCATATGAAACAGCTGCATCTTTCAGCATTGCAGGGGGTTGGACTAGATGATTCTCCAGGTCCCTTCCAACTCTACAATTTGATTATTCTAAGCCCCACATCCTTGCAGCTCCTCTGTGTTCTCCATCCCCGTTTTATTCAAACCTCTGCACTTGTGTAAACCCGACCTTCTCTTTTGCTCCTGTCCAGATTTCTCCATGCAAATGCAGAAATGTGTTGTTGTTGTTTAGTCGTTTAATCGTGTCTGACTCTTCGTGACCACATGGACCAAAGCACGCCAGGCACTTCTGTCTTCCACTGCCTCCTGCAGTTTGGTCAAACTCATGCTGGTAGATTCGAGAACACTGTCCAACCATCTCGTCCTCTGTCGTCCCCTTCTCCTTGTGCCCTCCATCTTTCCCAACATCAGGGTCTTTTCCAGGGAGTCTTCTCCTCTTATGAGGTGGCCAAAGTATTGGCACCCACCTTCAGGATCTGTCTTTCCAGTGAGCACTCAGGGCTGATTTCCTTCAGAATGGAGAGGTTTGATCTTCTTGCAGTCCATGGGACTCTCAAGAGTCTCCTCCAGCACCATAATTCAAAAGCATCAATTCTTCAGCGATCAGCCTTCTTTATGGTCCAGCTCTCACTTCCATACATCACTACTAGGAAAATCATAGCTTTAACTATACGGACCTTTGTTGGCAAGGTGATGTCTCTGCTTTTTAAGATGAGTTATTCAGGCCCCTGCGCCATGGCAAGACCATGATCCTTGAAGGAGAGAAATGTGTTACGGCACTGCAAATTCTCCAATGGGGGCACGTCCTATGACAGCCTGACATAGTCAGCATATAGAGTAGGGGAGACCTGCATGCAGAAATCTTCTAGGTGTTTTTTGTAGATCACAGGTAGATCAGCATGTGCCAGCCCTATGATGTGGTGGCTAAAAGGTTAATACAACAAGGGGCTGGTGCAACACATTGTGCCACCGAAGTCAGGCTGCTGCCACTGCGTCCGCCTCCTGTTCTCCCTTTGTGGTGGGAGGTGGTGGGCCCTTGTTCACGGGAGATGTTTAAGCAGACTGAGTTGTTATCATTCAGGCATGCTGTAGCTGCAAGATTCCTGTCTTCCTAACAATGCATTTGGACTGGATGATTTAAAAGATCCCTTCAGACTCTAAAACTCTATAATTCTACACATAATTTCAGACAATAGCATAGCGGATATTTTTCAAACGCTATAGCCCATCAAATTAGGATGGATTCTGCTTCCCATTGCAAATGACAAATTGATTTCAGCAACAAGTGAATATCAGGTCATTCAAGATACAACTAATCAGGAATATATAGCAGCCACGTTATCTTGACGTATGATCAGAAAAATAATTCCATGTATTATTTGCAGGATATCCTCTTTCATCTCAGGCAGATCAAATATATGTGTGTCACAAATCCATTGCAAAGTAAGCAAGCACGCTTTTACTTATTTCTATTTATTGCTCACTTAGTTTTCGGCCTTTCGTTTATATATATATATATATATGACCCATCATGCTGTGCGCAAGCTGTGTGGCATCTGCAGGCATGTTTTCCAGAGAACCTTAATTATTCATACCCCCCAACATTTAGCAGAGGAAAATAGGTGCAATTGGTGCATGTTTTGAGGGAAAGGGGCTTGTAATCAGACTGTGGCATCTCTATTTTGCATATTTATTTATTGAATTTAGATTCTGACCTTCCTACTAAAGGGTTCCAGAGTGGCAAATAACAAGTGATAGATAAAACAATAAAAACAATTCCAGTGCAGAAAAAATACTGGGAGAGATCTCAGCTTAAAAGGCTTGTTGAAAGAGGAAGGTCCTTAGTAGATGCCAGAAAGATAGCAGAGATGGCACCTGTCTAATATTCAAAGGGAGGGGATTCAAAAGAGTAGGTGCCACAACACCAAAGGTCCACTTCTTACCTCGTGTGGTACAGCCTTCCTGATAAGATGGTCTCATCCCTTACACACCTAATCTTTCAAATGAGTGTACTACTCTATAGATCTTGGGCCATGCTGCCACCAGATAATCTTTTAAATATTAGCTTCAGAATATACTTCCCTTAGAACTTTAGAAAACAAATCTCCATGCAATGTCATGAGTGAATGTATTTTGCTAAAATGTTCACAGCTTCAAAAGTCAATACAAATTGAAATCAGAGTTACCATGTAAGGAACAGTTCTCATATTCTGAGAAAAAGGCATTTGCCACTTCAAGGAGACTACCCCACACTGTTCCAGTCATGTTAGAAGTCAGGTTGGCTCAATATCCACTCCCTTCTTGGGAGAAAAGCAATGACAAACCTAGACAGCATCTTAAAAAACAGAGACATCACCTTGCCAACAAAGATCCGTATAGTAAAAGCTATGATTTTCCCAGTAGTGATGTACGGAAGTGAGAGCTGAACCATAAAGAAGGCTGAACGCCGAAGAATTGATGCTTTTGAATTATGGTGCTGGAGGAGACTCTTGAGAGTCCCATGGACTGCAAGAAAATCAAACCTCTCCATTCTTAAGGAAATCAGCCCGGAGTGCTCACTGGAAGGACAGATCCTGAAGCTGAGGCTCCAACACTTTGGCCACCTCCCTGGAAAAGACCCTGATGTTGGGAAAGATGGAGGGCACAAGGAGAAGGGAATGACAGAGGACAAGATGGTTGGATAGCGTTCTCGAAGCTACCAGCGTGAGTTGGACCAAACTGCGGGAGGCAGTGGAAGACAGGAGTGCCTGGCGTGCTCTGGTCCGTGGGCTCACAAAGAGTCGGACACGACTAAACGGCTAAACAACAACAACTACTTTCACAGATGCATTCATTTCACTGGAAGTGAAACGGAGGAATACTGTTGACTTCCAGGGGAGAAGCTGAACTATTTCCGGGTGGCTTAGCTACCCCCAACCACCTGGTACCATTCACTTCTCAATTTGGGTCAAAATGCCCATTGGAACAGAGCAACACTACATTATGATGCATGGTGCTGGGCTTGAAGTGACAGCACCAGGCTTATTTGTTGTGAAAAGGAAGACAAACATTGACCAACCCAACCAAAATGTTAGAATACTCAAGTTACAAAGGAAGGGACCACGAGAGTTGATTCATTCCCAGTGGGCAAAGAAGGAACCACACCATTTCTCATTTCTTATGTTACCAAAGGACCTTGATGAATGACAATACAGGATCAGTTTTAAGCCTAACAAATAAGGATGGGAGAATCCTACATGATTTGTTCCATACCATTTTCGGAAACTGTGTTTTCCAACCACCTTCACTGACATGCTGAACATTTCTTTTAAGCTCTGTGGAAAATATATCTTAATACTGATTAGTGAAACTTCGACTCCCTTGTGGAATGAAGTGTAATATTGACATACAAATAATATAATTACATGTAACGTATGCATAATAACATTATATTAATTAAATGTAAACTTGTAACACTATGCGGTCCCAAGAGTGAACTTCTTAATATAACTGAAGACATCATTGCTCCTCGTCTAGTGGTCACCTTTTCTTTTTCTAAAATAGGCAATTGCAACATATTTGCTATCAGTAATGACTTTAAAAAAATGGGCTAAATATGTATGATGCAAATATACATAATTCAAGTTTGTAAAAGCACAGAAAATAATTATTTGCAAATCATGTGCTTTCTTTTACATTATCGGCACATGCTTTACTCTTGAGGCTGATGTCAACTGTGATACTGTGAGCCTGACTCTGCTTCTGTAATTAGAAGTAAGGTAAGAAGTTGGGATGGTGCTCAGATTCTCTGAGCAGAATCAGGGCAGGTGGCGCAGCCCATCTTCAATATGTTGCCCTGCTCAGTTCTGTTTCCAGGCCCCACCAGTGTCACCCCCATACTAGAATAATATGAGCTGTATTTTGGTACTTAGGCAAAAAAAGGCACTACCAGCACAACAGCATTAAGCTTTACTTGGTTGGGAAGGCATGGACCTTCTCTCCTCATTGGAGCAAGACCTGCTGGGAAGAGTGGCTGTGACCACTAGCCCTGAGCTGTTTTGTTTCTTTGAAGAAAGCGTTAACCTCGCTGACACTTTCTGATTTATTGCTGACCTGCTCCCAGCTCCTGCCTTGACATATGTACACCGAATACTGACAGCTGCCAACTTGAGACCCACATATCTGTGAGAACTCCTACTCACAATTGGACTTGCCTGTGCATTTGGATCCAGAGATGAAACTCTCCTGGGGGTCCCTAGGTTAAATGAGGTGCATAATGCAGATGTCTGTAGCAGTGCCCTTCTGGTGGTAGCCCCATAGTTTCAAAAGGAATGCCTCTCCAGAAGTACTGTACATCTTGTACCAACTTGGTATTCATTTAGACACCAGGTTAAACACACACACACACACACATTTTTTATGCTTTAGAGGCTAGCAGGTTAATTTTAAATTATGGTGCTGATGATTGGTTATTGATTGGTTATATGATTGGTTATTCAGGTAGTTTACAATATTTTTTATGTTTTGGCTCATGATGCCTTACGTTGTCTTATTTTGCTGCACTGCAAACTACCCTGTGACCATTTATGCTGAAGGGTGGTATCTCCTAATGATATATCAGTCAATCAATCTGCACCTATTTATCATTTGGGGTAAATAGACTTCTTTATTTCAAATTGACAATGTGGTTATTGCAAGACTGGGAGGCAACAAAGATTCTCATTGGATGCCCCACCTCATAATCAGCCATATAGTTAAGCAGCTGCTGTAGCTCCTGTGAGAAAATGGAAGTTAAAACATATATTTTTTAACAGGACCTTCAGGGAGATGGACGGACAGCTGATGTTATTCCTTACCAATATACATTTTTTTGTGGTGTGCTGCTGACTGTTACACTTACTTTAATGCAGTTTTTTGTTTTGTTTTGATGTGAGCAGGTTTATAGATATGCTTGAAAGATGCCTATTAGATAAGTAAGTAAGTAAATATACTTGGGTTATCAGGGTGGAAATATCTCTAGGACAGGAGGAACTCTGTGTTGTGGAGTAGTAACTTGATGCAAAGGTTCAGTTCGGCAGTTCATAGCTGAGTTGAAAAGAGAATATCAGCAGGTGCAACTTTTTGATCCTGGCATGAGAAGCCTCACTGCTAATATTCTTTCTCCGGCATAACTATAGAGCTGCAGGTGTGCTGCTTTCCTTTGTATTTGGTCACTCCAGTGGGCTAGTTATTGGTAAGAGGCAGGAACATGTAGGGAAAGGACTGGAAATCTGGAGGACAGGAATGCCAAAGAAGTATACCTGAAGGAACGTCTCCACCCCCATCGTTCAGCCCAGACACTGAGGTCCAGCTCCAAGGGCCTTCTGGGGGTTCCCTCACTGCGAGAAGTGAGGTTACAGGGAACCAGGCAGAGGGCCTTCTCGGTAGTGGCGCCCGCCCTGTGGAATGCCCTCCCGCCAGATGTCAAGGAAATAAACAACTATATCACTTTTAGAAGACAGAAGCCTTTTAGAAGACTTTTAGATGTCAAGGAGATAAACAACTATATGACTTTCAGAAGACATCTGAAGGCAGCTCTATACAGGGAAGTTTTTAATGTCTGATGTTTCACTGTGTTTTTATATTTAGTTGGAAGCTTCCCAGAGTGGCTGGGGCAAGTCAGTCAGGTGGGTGGGGTACAAATAATACAATTAGCATTATTAAGCAGGAGAAATGAATTTGTCATATTGATGAAAGAGAACAGGCCAAATATTTGACCTCTAGTACCTTTCAATATTTACATTCATTCAGATCATCTTCCTAAATTCATGCTTAAATAAAAACTTTAAGGCTGTACTCCTATACACAATTACACTGGAATCCCACTGAACACAACAGGGCTTACTTTGAGTAGACATGTTTAGGATTGCCCTGCATTTCTGATTGTTTTTATAGTGGGGTGAAATTTCTGAGATTTTCCCACCCGCCAAAATTGCAAAGACTACTTTGCAGAATTTTTATATGAACACCTGAGTATTCCCCTCCCTTTTCTGTGGTTCCATTTCCAGATGACAATATTCCAGAATCATCCAATGTGTGGAGCATTGTACAGATGCAAAATGGTGGCCAGACTGCCAACATAGCCGATGCTAAATAAATAAATAAATAATCCTTAGGGAAAAAGGAAAGAAACTGAGCTACTGTCAGTGATGAAGGTGAACCTCCTCTTAATAAACTATTGGAGAATTTTTCCTTCCTCTTGAAGAAATTTGCTAAAATGGTCTCGCCAATTTCTTTGCTCACAAGCAAGTTGTAGACTATAGAGAGGCTTCTCTGTGCAGCTCCAATTATTTTACACGACATCACAAATTCTAGGTTTTTGGGTTCTTACTAAGTTTTCCCAGCCCAATATCTGAGGGATAAAACTGAGGACAAATATTTATTACCCCATTTTCATTAACATTCACATACGCCTACCTTTGTGAGAGTTTTATGATAATATAGAGACACTTTAAAAGGCTGCCTTGGAAAGCTTCTAGATTTGCCCAAGAAGAAAGAAAAGGGAAAATATAACTAGATCCCAGTGCTCCTCCTATGTCTCAGAGTTTCTATGTTAATATGTATTAATTATACTCCTGCTCACTACTTTCCAGAGTTCTGACATGAAGATTCAATATTGTAGTATGAGATTCATGTACATTCTTCGGCCCTCTGACACTACAGTAGTTTCTAACAGTTTAATGTATTTTATTACAAATGAGATTTAATTAGAAATACATATACTAGACAATCTAAGGCTCTGATCATAGAAAGGATTAACATATACCTACTGCATTCAGAAATCGCCTCACTACTTGTGGCAAAAAGTGGATATGGCAGAAAATTCGCTTGTACAACTCCTGCCTTACTTTTTTGCGAATAAAAAGTTCCATAGCTTGAATCGGTGCATATATTATGAATAGAATGAATCTCTCCTGTCTCCTTCTTATGTATTAGAAACATGCATGCTTTCATTTGTATTAAAGAGGAGCATGATTTGATTGGTCATGAACTGAATATTCAAGAAACGGAATGGAGACAATAGTATGCTTCCAACCAGGCCTTTGGGGGGAGGCCTACTGGTGAATTGGCAAAACATTATACCGTCTCCTTGGGGCTTTCAGGCAATGGGAAGAGAACCACAGGAGACAGTCAATTCCTTTAACCCCAAGGGAAGAGCATCTGGTGTTTCTCCCTATCGCCATTTCTAGATGACTGAAGACAAGGATGTAATGAGCTGCCGTTCATTCCAGAACCAGCCTTTCCTTCAGGGGACAAAAGTCACAAACCCCTCCTTGCATTTTGATGGAGATGACGTGTTTTGCTTCTCACTTTCCTCTAACGCTCTGTTTTACCTCCGAACAACAGAACCGCTAACAAATTTTCAGATATTAAATATCTAGGAGTCACTGCTTAAGAAATAACTACGCCTGAACATTTGACTGAGCGGTTCGTGATATATTGCTAATCCCATTTATAATCTGGTTCAAGGAATTGTGAAGGATTTGGAAACTGGAAAGCTGGATGATTGACTGCTGAGAATTCTAGGTGCAGGGTACTTATGAAAGGTTTTCGTTTTTTTGCCGCGGCACATTCTGATCAATGTGAATAATAGCATTTTTGTTCCACAAAGTTGTTGAGAGTAGAACACGGACTGTGCAGAGGACTGAATTGAAATTGTGAGGGAAAGAAGGGTGGATACATTTAAAAGGTCTACACGAAACATTATTGGGTTACACATAGTAATGTCAAGTAGAGGAAGTAAATGTTGAAAAATTCACTCTGCTGGAAAGCCTCCTCGCTTAAAGCCTTATTCTTATTTAAATTGGGGGGGGGGTTTAAATAATTGTTTGAATATTTTTTCCTAATAACCTTCATTTCCAATAAAAAAACTCTGTAGCCCTTTTCTAGGTGTGTGTGTGTGTGTGTGTGTGTGTGTGTGTATTAATTGGTTCTGAAAAACTGGCACAAAATAAATGTTCAGGATTTCTGTGGGGACACTAGATGGAGCTATAGCTTTATCAAGCAGCACTGGGAGGCCAGTTTAAAAAGCTTACGATTGAAAAAAAAATACATATATTTTTTTAAGGCGAAGGCTAATAAATTATGTATCTTCATGGTTACAAATTCCAACATACTTTGAAGGAGGAAAAAGTAAGGAGTGGGAAAATAAAACCAAATGCTCAGATATACAATTGTCCAAGTAAATTATTATTTTAAAAAATATACCGATGCTTTAAGTCTTGGAGAATAACTGCTTAAATGTTAAAAACCACATGCTGAAAATGCACATACATTTCATTTTATTCACATACCAGTTGCAAGCTTCTGCTATCAGCAGTTAGATGCAAACAGATAAAAACTACCTCAATTTCAAACTTCACCCAGTGGAAATGTGCCAGCGACTGGCAGATTCAAGGTATGTATGTGGGATCAAGTTTAGAGAACTGTTTCTCATTAGGGTGCCTTCCCCCCCCCAGGTTTCTCATTAAATTCTTGTATAAGAAATAGTTCTGTGCTCCTTTTCAGCTGCAATGTAAAACCGAGCGCAAGTTACTTTTTCTGTTTTGTATTTTGCACTAGGCTTTCCCCCCCATGTATGTCTGAAGAAGCAAAATAAGCCTTCGTTTATTTTGATTAACACCGCCCTCCACACTGGAAGGGTGTGAATGCGCAATCTGTGTACACAATTTGAGTACCTGTGCACACAAATAGTTGAACTGCAAACTCATACGTTTATTCACAGGTAAGGTTCAATGAGGGATGCGGGTGGTGCTGTGGTCTAAACCAGAGCCTAGGGCTTGCCAATCAGAAGGTCGGCAGTTCGAATCCCCGCGACGGGGTGAGCTCCCGTTGCTCGGTCCCTGCTCCTGCCAACCTAGCAGTTCGACAGCCCATCAAAGTGCAAGTAGATAAATAGGTACCACTCTGGCGGGAAGGTAAACGGTGTTTCTATGCGCTTCTCTGGTTCGCCAGAAGCGGCTTAGTCATGCTGGCCACATGATCTGGAAGCTGTACACCCCCTAATGGTCAGGGGTCCCTTTATCTTGAAGGTTGAATGAGTGGTACAGTCTCTATATCAGTGATAGTTGAGCTGAACAAATCAACAAGACATGTGTAAAGACAACTTGTATATATATTCACTGTATTGTGCGAACAAGCCTACACTGTTTCTAACTAAACTCTTCTGAGCCTTCTTACCTCACTTGTCCCATAGGTTTCACTCAGATTAAAGCATTACTTAGCCTGGAACCAACCCTCTGATTCCCACATTTCCCCCTTGCTTTATTTGTGACCACTCAGCTCACTGCTTCAACATTCATGTTTGTCTGCATTATCATGTAGCCAGTTATTTATTTATCTCGTATTTATTTTCGTTTCATAAATTTTATACACTGCTTGATTGTAAAACAGAAGCTCAAAGAGGTTTACACAAGTATGGTGAGCATTACTTATGTGGACGAAACCCAGTCAGATGGATGGGGTATAAATAAAATAATAATAATAATAATAATAATAATAATAATAATAATAATAATAATAAATGAAACATAATAGTGTTTCGATCAAACCAAGGATTCACACACATCTATTCGGGAGGCAGTTAAAAATACATCAAATGTTTGTTTTTCTTGTGATTCTCCACAGGTTTTAGGTCCCACACCTTATTCATTCTTTGCACCAAGTTAAATCAAAGCGATTTCTTCTGTGTTCTCTCAGCTTTGGCACTTTCTCCTGAGATTGGATCCATAAAGGACATAAATATTTGTATTTTATTCCTACATTGCAGGGGGTTAAATTAAATAATCATCGGGGTCCCCCTCAACTCTACAATTCTATGATTCTACAATGATCAAACTTCTGAATTAAAGTGTTTTTCATGACCTTAACTTATTTGGTTGTAGTTGGTCACATTATGTGATTTTATGCATTCCAGTTTTGAAATTTTATTATATTCTGGTGTGAGGAGATCCAGTATGGGTTGAAATGAAGTAATTTTGTTCAAAATATAAATACATAAATATATTTAATCCATACTTTTTAGACTGTCCCTGGCCTTGCATCTTTTTGCACCACAGAAAGACATGACTGTATGAATTAGCAGAAACTGGTATTAGTGTAAGGTTTTTCTGGACCCCATAATACCTGCTTTGTTAGCTAGGCTTCCTGTAGTTCTGTTATAATATTTGTGCACCAAGTTTTGAGGGCAGGAAGCCCTCATACTGTTATGCAGTAAGTTCGTTCTATGCTTCTGGACTTGAACTCAATCGTAATTCACATTTTATTCCTGCAACTGGTCCAGCACGGTCTACCTACAAAATAACCAAATCTTCTCAGTGAAGTCTAGAATCAGATCCTATGCAAACAAAGCAGCTGAGGATTCATAGATCTTAGGAACTCACATTTGTTTATTTTTGTGCTTTATTATTCTTACGAGAAAGGATTTCCTAATAAGCACATTTTCTGCACAGACTATTCAGAATTTGAGATAGATTTAAGAATGATTCTCCCTTTTTCAACAGGCCTTGGAGATCGTCTTGCTTTTGGCCCATTGAGAAACATCTGCAACACCATTTTGTATAAACTCTGAGAATTCAAGCCCCCTGGTCCGAAAGATATTTACTGCAAAATTGTATTTCAGCAGAACCTGCTCTCAAGTAGATACGCTGTGGATTGAAACCTCATCTTGTGATCCAGTTGGCGGTGGAAATGTAACATATTGGTTAATTGTTTTTCATTTCTGAATTTTAAATTGGTGTAACCTGCCCTGGGACCACCTGGTGGAGGACAGGTAATGATGATGATGATGATGTCTTGATTTCTTGTGAAGACTTCTTGTTTTGCTGGCGACACAGCGAATAATATTTCAAAAGTAAAAGCAAGTTGTGGCTGGATTCTCCCCCACGGTGGTCAGGTAGCTATTTCCACCATTGAGGGGAATTTTCTAGTGCCACTGGGAAAGCAAACACAGAAGGCAGAAACTACATATTTAGGGAATATGTTTGGGGAAGCTTTTAATATCTGAAGGACTGTTGTATTTTACTATTTTGTTGGAAGCCGCCCAGAGTGGCTGGGGAAACCCAGCCAGATGGATGGGGTATTAATAATAATAATAATAATAATAATAATAATAATAATAATCACATATTTGCACTTTCAGGTGAATTAACATAAAAGATGGCAGAATGCCTGGCATTTGAGAAAGAGGGGGAGATGTTAAATGATCCCAGAATAAAAACACATGTCCCTCGTGACGGGAATTGCTGTGAGCAGTTTAAAGAGGGCTCTTCCATGATTTAAAAAAAGCAGAACATCAGAAGATAAACGGTAACAGAACCCCCAGGACGAGCCACCTTTCTTGCCAATAAGCATTCTGGTTTCTAAAAAGCGGACCCCTGCCTCCAGACAGTAATGAGATAGCATTATATAGGCATTGCCAAATGCTAAACCAGGATATAGGTTTTGGGTCTATAGGCTGCAGTCTCCATAGAGTGCGCCTCCCAGGTAAAATTACCATGAGGTAATTTTAGCTTAGAAAACACACTTTTCTCAGGGCATCAATCTTACCTGCAATGACTGCCCCAAGCAGACACATAAGTGAGGCACAGTAGGAAGCTTCGTGTGGAAGGAGAGGATGGGAGAAGAAACATTCAGCTGTTGAAAGTAGAAAACAAAGTTTTGTCAGAATTTTGAAAGACATTGGATGGTCATTCTTCAAGTTGACTTACTGTGTTCCTGCAAACAGTGACCGGTGTGTTGTTTCGTACTGTTAATAAGCTTGCTCTCTCCTGTGCTGCCTCCCCAAAGGAAACACATCTTTATTTCTGAATCCAGCACTGTTTTTCTCTCCCTCTGTATCCTCACACACTTTAAGCAGGCTGCCCTGAAAATAAAATAAATTCATGTGCCTCACAGGTTTTCTGACTGATCCTCCTGTACCTTGCTTATTTTTAATCAATTTTTTTAAATGTAAAACAAGCTTGAAAAATTGCTCTGTATCTTTGTGCTTGATGCCCTTCTTCCAAATACTTCTTGAATTAGAGTCGAGTTTGACAAAACAAGGGTAGGACTTCTTTTTTTACATTTCTTTCTTTTTTGTAGAAGTTCACAAGCTATGAAATACCTATTATTATTATTATTATTATTATTATTATTATTATTATTATTATTATTATTTCCCAGGTATTTAAAAACATCTTTTCCTCTCTTAAGTAATTAACATTTAGAAGACATCTGAAGGCAGCCCTGTTCAGGGAAGTTTTTAATGTGTGACATTTTAATGTATTTCTAATCTTTGTTGGAGTGGCTAGGGAGACCCAGCCAGATGGGCGGGGTACAAATAATAAATTATTATTAGTAGTAGTATTAGTATTAGTATCACTGCTTTTTAATTCTGCTTTTTCTATGTATTTATTGTTTGACGTTTTGTAAACCACTTTGAAATAATTGATAAAAAGTGGCATGTGATTTTTTAAAAAAATTAATAAATAAGGTTCAGCCTATCGGCACTGTGCAAAGAGAGTGGACCTACTAGATGTGATGTTATTCACGTGTTTACCTCTGGTGTGTGTGATGTTTAAAACATAACCAACATGGGGAACCAACAGCTCGGTCGGGACTGTGGCATGGAGGAGAGGGGCTTCAATTTATGGTCACAGTGGTGGTCCCAATCCAAACCAGGAGGTGGAGTGTCAGCTGCCTGCAATAGGAGAAAAACTCTCATTGGTGCCAATGGGAGCTTCTTTGCATCGCAGATAGCTCTCATGTTTGACTGATGAATGTGCTTATCCTGAACTTGGTGCATCAAAGAAATGGGAAGAATTACATATCCCTGGTTGCAACCTTGAGATACTCTTTCCAGGCATGAATTCAAAAACATGAATTCTCCCATCTTCTGAACCAACATTTAGACTAAGAATTTATTTAATCCATCTTTATTTGCCCAGTTAAGACAATCCATATCTATTCTCTCCTCCTCATCAGAGAATATGTCCATTTATTCATCCTACATTAGCTCTGCATGTCTCCTAATCATTTGCAACCTAACTGGCTCAAGTGATGGGAGAGGGGGAACTTTTTTCTCTATAAAACGCTTGTCCTTTAACCCTCCCTCTCTCCTTACATACACCACCAAATGTTTACCACAGTATTGGGAGTTTCCGAAATAAGCATTTCAAAATCAACATGGTTTTCATTCAGTTCTCATGGAAAGATCTATCATATCTCCTGCCGCCGCCACCACCAATCTCAACTAACAAGGCTAGTAATATATAAAGTGATTTCTGGCAGAGTGATGATTTGCCGCTGCTGGCCAATAATTCCTCCCCATCCCTCTTAACTCCTTCTGCGCTGCTCCTTTGAGCCACACCTTGCTTGTGCGTCCAATAAAAACGGGACAAATTGCATCTGAGAAAGTGACTGAAAGAGGCAGGAGTAATTCGTTTAGCTTCAGTGCTCAGCTGGCAGAACAATGACCGTTGCCTGTCTGTGCAAGCAAGTTCACAATATGCCCCTTTTATTCCTAGCACCCTTCTCTTCAGACACTTCAGCATCAGAAGAAACAAGGTCTGAGGGAATAAATGCACCTCCCTTAAATTCCCTTGAGACTGGAACTACACATGACACATATGTTATATCACATACATGCTATGAGTTTGGGAAACTTTGGTCGCAACCTATACACACTTATTTGTGACATAGTTGCATTAAATACAGTGGTACTTACTTCTGAGTAAGTGGACTGCACAGTTTTTGCCTCGCCCCACAGATGCAGTAGAGCTGTACAACCCAATACTTTATATTCTCTCTCTCTCTCTCTCTCTCTCTCTCTCTCTCTCTCTCTCTCTCTCTCTCTCTCTCTCTCTCTCTCCCCTAGGGCAGCTCTCCCTTTCAGAGGGAGGGGGTTAATTTAAAAGTGTGCATGTGTGTGTGTTTCTAATACAAATCCATTGTTAACAAGGCAAAAGGGCTGGGTGGGATTTTTGTCGTACTTGCTAATCAGATCTCAGGAAGGAAAAAAAAGAGAAATTTGCTTCACTTTGAAACACTTTTTGCTCTCAGCTGAGAATACATTTTACCAAAACACTGTGCCATTCATCTTATGTGGCTGTTTGTCGATCATAGCTCCTGGAAGGATAAGCAAACCCTATGGAAAGACATTTATCTAAATTATCCTGATAAAATGCTATCACTTCATGGGAAAAGAAAAATGAGGCAGAGTGCTAGTTTGTACACAAATGTTCTGCAATTATACCAATTGGCGGGGAAGTAGGGAATAATATGGCTTGAGCGACTTTTTCTTTCTTTCTTTTTCTTTCAGAAGTTGACGATGCAAGAAACAAGGGGATACTTTAATATTAAATAAAGTGAATATCAGTCGCCAACACAGTGCTAACAACCTTCTTTGTGCAAACAAACATACAGTTAGTGTTTGTGACTCTGTCCCCTGACAAGCAGATAAGAAGATAAATGTGTGGTTTCTCTTAATTAGCCTTTCTTAATTAAAAACACCAGAGGTATTGTAATCATAATGAACTCTGCTGAGAGGATGGTCACTTTGTTCTCCAGGATGTCACTTCTGGAAAATTAGATTTTTTCCCCCTCCTCAAACCCAAACAAGAAAGGAATAAATTCCGTGTAGGAGTAGTAGAAATAAATGATGCCTGCAAAGCAGTGTCCCTTTGGTTTTTATCTGAGTGAGATGGATGTGCATCTTGTGGTTTTCAGAATGGTGTGGGGCAGTATTAGCCGTCATTAGCACCCCAGTATGGATCCAATTCACTAATTACTTATGCTGTCGTGGTTCACTGAGATTTAAGTACCAAGTCAATCCCATTATCTGCACTCTCCCAAGCTTGCCAGAGTCATCCGTCTTTTATGGAAAAGAAGCACAAGGGTTATCAATAGGACCCTGAAAATACTTGGGATTTTCCCACTTCGGGAGGAGGCAAGATTAGTTGCGAGCAAAGTCACAGTTGTCTAAGCTGCTAGTTTGGAGGCGATAAAAGTGAGTGGTGACAATTATCCATAACGAGAGAGAGAGAGAGAGAGAGAGAGAGAGAGAGAGAGAGAAGGGTGTGTGTGTGTGTGTGTGTGTGTGTGTGTGTGTGTGTGTGTAGGAAATGGGAGGCAAGAGAAGAAAAGAGGGGGGGGGGAGAACAGAAGAAACCTTGCCGTCGATTTCTGCAGCTGCCCTATGGTTTCGGGCAGCTTTTCATATCACCTCAGAGCTACAAATTACAATTCGTCTGTTACAAACGCATGATAATATAGTCAGAAATCAGGAATTAAAATATTCCAAGGGCCTCAGGCCTCCTCTGCAAGAGAGAGGTGGGGAGAGAGCAAGAGCGAGAGAGTACACGGAGCCTGCAAGATCCCTGTGTTGTCTGTGCCCTCCTTCCTACATGCTGCATGTTTAATGTCTGCAGCGGCCTTGTCTGTTTGGGATGGTTGATTGACATCTGCTCTGCCGAGAGGAAGGCCCTGGCAGCTATTGGCAGCACTGTCACGTTCATTTGCACACTTTATGAAGCAGCAGTGTGGCTACTAATACAAAAAGAAATCTTCTAAGCAGCATGACATCTCTTGGAATGGAATATTTGTCTTTACAAATGATTGCACTGGTGCCAGTACTTGACATAGCGCTCACAAACATGTGTAATTGTTGGAAGTGTAATGATGATTATTTGCATATTTAATGTTCAAACAAGTGCTGGAGAAGCAACTTAGACTAAACCTTTTTATGAGGAAGATTTAAATACGTACGGCATCGCCCTGACTGAGTTTCAAAAGCGGATTCAAAAGCTAAGGAAGCTGTGTTGCCCACATGAAGGAAAATTGAAGGGAAATTGACGTACAAGGTTTCGTTTCAGAAAGTCCCTTTCAAAGGCTTGTTTGCACAGGTCACTCTAATCTCTAGAAGCGCTTCCTCTTCCCATATTTTTTAAAACACAATATTAAATCAGTTTTTATTTTTATTTTCTGGTGCCCCCGAAGACTGAAGTCATTCCCACTGAATGTGCATTCGCATTAAACTCAAACTCTATTCAGAGGACATAGCCTGTTTTTTCTTCTTTTCAAAAAGAAGCAATTAATGTTGAGAATTCACGTGAGCTGGGTTGTTGGGGTTTTTTTTGGGGGGGGGGGAGCAGTGAAAAATGGAGTCCAGTCTAAGCCAGCAAAGAAAGCCAAACCTGAATGCTAAAAGTGACTCTGTCACCAGGACTTTTCCTTGAGACTTCTTCCAAGGAAAATTGAATAATAGCCTCTCGTATTAGGCCTGCAAAGAAACCTGACCTCCAGTTTCTTGACAGTTTTCTGGATTTTGCCTCATTCTCAGAGTGCTTTAGAACTTCTTTATAAATTTGGTGGGTACACCATTAAGAAATGGCCAACGGTGATGAACCCCCCCCCTTTTTAAAGAAAACTTTCTGTGTCCTCCATTCTGATTTGCTTGCACAAAGCTTACAGAGTGGTTGGGATATGTTTAATCTTCATTGACAGTTCTTATTTGTTTATCGGGAGGTTATTTGATAAGCATCCTGATTTGCTTGCAGGGTGTTTACAATTCTTCCCATTAATCAGTCATTCAGCCCACACTTTTCTTTCTTTTCCTTCCTTCCTTCCTTCCTTCCTTCCTTCCTTCCTTCCTTCCTTCCTTCCTTCCTTCCTTTTTTTTTTTTTGCAAATGATGTGTGTGTGTGTGTGTGAACATATATATATATATATATATGCTTTCGTAGATTTTGCCCAGCCACGTACATTGGACAAACAAACAGACGAATAAATGCACGTATCGCAGAACACAAGAATGCCGTCAAAAAAGAAGAAAAAACTTCCTCTCTTTACCAACACATGAAAGAAACAGGACACGAAATTAATTTTGCAGATTCCAAATTGCTCTTTAACATGGAACATCACCACAAGAGAATAATCATGGAAGCCATCGAGATAGAGAAACACCCTCACAACATGAACAAGCGTGACGACACGTCCCGCCTGCCAGACATCTGGAAATTAGCCCTCCCCACAAAAACCGACACCAGAACCAGAGACACACAGAACGCCATCTCCAATCAACCACACCAGACCCAAACCCAGACCCTCTCCACAGATAAAGTACAGACACCATCCAGTAGCCAAACCATAGTGGCACCTCCGGATGCTGCACCCCCCTGCAATCCCTACACAGATCTGGCTGGCACAGGGCACAAAACCACAGCTCGCCCCTATACACGAAGCCAAGCCAGAGCACAACTAAGTGCAGTACAGCCATCTTCTCAGAAAAACTCTTTACAAGCTCAAGAGGTCAAGACACGAAAGCTTTAGCAACTAATCCACACCTAATGACCCTCCTAAGTGGTACTCAGAATATCACTCAAGAAATCACTCAAGATATCCCTCAAGTAATTAAGGAACAAAAGAAGAAAAGGCACACTAACCTGGGAACTCCCTCTCTGCCCAGAACGTTGGAGGCTATACACCACACCCCCTCAACAGTATTTATAGGAACTCAAACACTGAGATCCTGCTCTGTTCTAGTAACAAGAAGCCGAAAGCACCAGCCTGAAGATGACGAGTGAGACCTCGTCGAAACGTCGCCTAGACACCCCAACTCTTACACGGGAAGACACCCGAAGACACCAAAACCTGCATTCCTGTACCCGTGAAAATCTACGAAAGCATATATATATATATATATATATATATATATGCAGGTTTTGGTGTTTTCGGGTATCTTCCCGTGTAAGAGTTGGGGTGCCTAGGCGACGTTTCGACGAGGTCTCACTCGTCATCTTCAGGCTGGTGCTTTCGGCTTCTTGTTACTAGAACAGAGCAGGATCTCAGTGTTTGAGTTCCTATAAATACTGTTGAGGGGGTGTGGTGTATAGCCTCCAACGTTCTGGGCAGAGAGGAAGTTCCCAGGTTATTGTGCCTTTTCTTCTTTTGTTCATTAATTACTTGAGGGATATCTTGAGTGATTTCTTGAGTGATATTCTGAGTACCACTTAGGAGGGTCATTAGGTGTGGATTAGTTGCTAAAGCTTTCGTGTCTTGACCTCTTGAGCTTGTGAAGAGTTTTTCTGAGTTTTTCTGAGAAGAGTTTTTCTGAGAAGATGGCTGTACTGCACTTAGTTGTGCTCTGGCTTGGCTTCGTGTATAGGGGCGAGCTGTGGTTTTGTGCCCTGTGCCAGCCAGATCTGTGTAGGGATTGCAGGGGGGTGCAGCATCCGGAGGTGCCACTATGGTTTGGCTACTGGATGGTATCTGTAATTTATCTGTGGAGAGGGTCTGGGTTTGGGTCTGGTGTGGTTGATTGGAGATGGCGTTCTGTGTGCCTCTGGTTCTGGTGTCGGTTTTTGTGGGGAGGGCTAATTTCCAGATGTCTGGCAGGCGGGACGTGTCGTCACGCTTGTTCATGTTGTGAGGGTGTTTCTCTATCTCGATGGCTTCCATGATTATTCTCTTGTGGTGATGTTCCATGTTAAAGAGCAATTTGGAATCTGCAAAATTAATTTCGTGTCCTGTTTCTTTCATGTGTTGGCAAAGAGAGGAAGTTTTTTCTTCTTTTTTGACGGCATTCTTGTGTTCTGCGATACGTGCATTTAATCGTCTGTTTGTTTGTCCAATGTACGTGGCTGGGCAGACTTTGCAGGGTATTTCATAGACCCCTTGGTTTTCTAACTGGATTTTATCTTTTGGGTTTCTGAGGATATTGGCTATTTTTTGGTTGGTGCAAAAGGCTGTTTTGATATTGTGTTTATGGAGGATTTTGCTAATTTTATCTGTGGTGCCCTTGATATAAGGAAGGAGGGCCATGCCATTGTTTTCTTCTGTGTCTTGGTTTTTGGGGGGTGTTTCTTTTTGGATTAGCTTCGTAACCCTGTTTTGCTGGTATCCGTTGGCGATTAACAACTTTGAGAGATTCTGTAACTCAGTTGTCAAGTGGTCTTCGTCAGCCAGGCGTTTGGTTCTGGAGATGAGAGTCTTGGCTACGGAGTTTATTTGTGCAGGGTGGTGGTGTGATTGTGCATGTAAGTAGCGGTTGGTGTGTGTTTTTTTCCGGTAGATAGTGTGTCCTAGGGAGCCATCAGGTTTTTTGTAGATTAGGACGTCAAGGAAGGGAAGTTGGTTGTTGGCTTCTATTTCCATAGTGAATTGTATTTTGGGGTGTAGGCTGTTGAGATGTGTGAGGAAGCTATCTAGTTTTTCCTTCCCGTGTGGCCAAATTACAAAGGTGTCGTCAACATATCTGAGCCAAAGTTTGGGTTTGTGTTCTGACTTGTCTAAAGCATTGGTTTCAAAGTGTTCCATGTACAGATTTGCGATGACCGGTGAGAGGGGTGATCCCATAGGTGCTCCTTCTATCTGTTTGTATCTTTGTCCATTGTGGACAAAGTACTCTCCAAAGGCTTCAACTTTGCAGTCGCCCCGAGACGCATCCCCACGGAAAACATCATATGCGGAGTCGAAGCTAGCCTAACCAAAATCAACCCAGATGAAGCCAATAAAATCAGACTCGAAGTCACCAACATCCTCTGCTCCAGCAAACCACCCAGAAGCAATTTACACAAAGAAGAACAGAAAGCACTCACCAACCTGAAGAAAGACAACAACATAATCATTCTCCCAGCAGACAAAGGTAATGCCACTGTTGTGATGAACACATCGGACTACCAAGCAAAACTATCAAATCTACTCCAAGACCCTACCTACCAACCTATAAAAACAGATCCCACCACCTATCTGGAAAAAACCACCAAATCCAAAATAAAAGCCTCTCCTATCAGTGAAGAAATCCAGCTAAGAATCATCCCCAGAGAAAAATCATCCAGATGCCCCAAACTCTACGGTCTCCCCAAGATACACAAAGAAGGAACACCACTCAGACCAATAGTCAGCTCCATAGGCTCACCTCTACAAAATCTCGCTAAATTTCTCGCTAAGCAACTTCAGCCCTATGCAGAATCTATCGCTTCACACGTTACAAACTCCTTCCAGTTCATAGAAACAATAAAGAAGCAAAACCTACATCCCGATGACCTACTTGTGAGCTTCGATGTTGTATCTCTCTTCACACAAGTGCCCATTAATGAAGCCTTGACAGCCATTCAAAACAAATACAATCCCCCCGAATACATCCTGGACCTGACCAACCACTGCCTAACCAACACGTACTTCATCCACAATGGACAAAGATACAAACAGATAGAAGGAGCACCTATGGGATCACCCCTCTCACCGGTCATCGCAAATCTGTACATGGAACACTTTGAAACCAATGCTTTAGACAAGTCAGAACACAAACCCAAACTTTGGCTCAGATATGTTGACGACACCTTTGTAATTTGGCCACACGGGAAGGAAAAACTAGATAGCTTCCTCACACATCTCAACAGCCTACACCCCAAAATACAATTCACTATGGAAATAGAAGCCAACAACCAACTTCCCTTCCTTGACGTCCTAATCTACAAAAAACCTGATGGCTCCCTAGGACACACTATCTACCGGAAAAAAACACACACCAACCGCTACTTACATGCACAATCACACCACCACCCTGCACAAATAAACTCCGTAGCCAAGACTCTCATCTCCAGAACCAAACGCCTGGCTGACGAAGACCACTTGACAACTGAGTTACAGAATCTCTCAAAGTTGTTAATCGCCAACGGATACCAGCAAAACAGGGTTACGAAGCTAATCCAAAAAGAAACACCCCCCAAAAACCAAGACACAGAAGAAAACAATGGCATGGCCCTCCTTCCTTATATCAAGGGCACCACAGATAAAATTAGCAAAATCCTCCATAAACACAATATCAAAACAGCCTTTTGCACCAACCAAAAAATAGCCAATATCCTCAGAAACCCAAAAGATAAAATCCAGTTAGAAAACCAAGGGGTCTATGAAATACCCTGCAAAGTCTGCCCAGCCACGTACATTGGACAAACAAACAGACGAATAAATGCACGTATCGCAGAACACAAGAATGCCGTCAAAAAAGAAGAAAAAACTTCCTCTCTTTGCCAACACATGAAAGAAACAGGACACGAAATTAATTTTGCAGATTCCAAATTGCTCTTTAACATGGAACATCACCACAAGAGAATAATCATGGAAGCCATCGAGATAGAGAAACACCCTCACAACATGAACAAGCGTGACGACACGTCCCGCCTGCCAGACATCTGGAAATTAGCCCTCCCCACAAAAACCGACACCAGAACCAGAGGCACACAGAACGCCATCTCCAATCAACCACACCAGACCCAAACCCAGACCCTCTCCACAGATAAATTACAGATACCATCCAGTAGCCAAACCATAGTGGCACCTCCGGATGCTGCACCCCCCTGCAATCCCTACACAGATCTGGCTGGCACAGGGCACAAAACCACAGCTCGCCCCTATACACGAAGCCAAGCCAGAGCACAACTAAGTGCAGTACAGCCATCTTCTCAGAAAAACTCTTCTCAGAAAAACTCAGAAAAACTCTTCACAAGCTCAAGAGGTCAAGACACGAAAGCTTTAGCAACTAATCCACACCTAATGACCCTCCTAAGTGGTACTCAGAATATCACTCAAGAAATCACTCAAGATATCCCTCAAGTAATTAATGAACAAAAGAAGAAAAGGCACAATAACCTGGGAACTTCCTCTCTGCCCAGAACGTTGGAGGCTATACACCACACCCCCTCAACAGTATTTATAGGAACTCAAACACTGAGATCCTGCTCTGTTCTAGTAACAAGAAGCCGAAAGCACCAGCCTGAAGATGACGAGTGAGACCTCGTCGAAACGTCGCCTAGGCACCCCAACTCTTACACGGGAAGATACCCGAAAACACCAAAACCTGCATTCCTGTACCCGTGAAAATCTACGAAAGCAAATATCTCACCTCTACGGGGAGGAAACCTTCCAGCTGACAAGAACCTACGAGAAACTAGAAATCCGAAGAGCCACCATCTTATGTGATCTCTTGTTCCTACGCAACTGCCGAGACAACAACTTAATTCCCACATGCTTCCAACTTAAATTCCACTCTAAAACCCCAGCTACCGAAAGGATCCTGAAACGAACTGAACTACCCCTAATCAGAAACGAACTACATAAGAAAAGATACCTACTAAACCAAACCAACAAAGATCTGCTCACTCTTCACCTCAAACTCTGTAACAAAATCCACCCTGCACTCTGGGACAAATGCAAACAACTAGCCGTTTGGAGAGCTGAAACAGAGTCCTCACATAAGACAGACACACACACCAACAAACTCCACAAACTAGAGAAACGCCAGAAGCCCAGCCACCCTCCACAACAACCCATGAAACAAACAGTACATAACATATCAGACAGGATCCTCACCTCAACTGAAACCAAAGTACTCTCCAAAGGCTTCAACTTTGCAGTCGCCCCGAGACGCATCCCCACGGAAAACATCATATGCGGAGTCGAAGCTAGCCTAACCAAAATCAACCCAGATGAAGCCAATAAAATCAGACTCGAAGTCACCAACATCCTCTGCTCCAGCAAACCACCCAGAAGCAATTTACACAAAGAAGAACAGAAAGCACTCACCAACCTGAAGAAAGACAACAACATAATCATTCTCCCAGCAGACAAAGGTAATGCCACTGTTGTGATGAACACATCGGACTACCAAGCAAAACTATCAAATCTACTCCAAGACCCTACCTACCAACCTATAAAAACAGATCCCACCACCTATCTGGAAAAAACCACCAAATCCAAAATAAAAGCCTCTCCTATCAGTGAAGAAATCCAGCTAAGAATCATCCCCAGAGAAAAATCATCCAGATGCCCCAAACTCTACGGTCTCCCCAAGATACACAAAGAAGGAACACCACTCAGACCAATAGTCAGCTCCATAGGCTCACCTCTACAAAATCTCGCTAAATTTCTCGCTAAGCAACTTCAGCCCTATGCAGAATCTATCGCTTCACACGTTACAAACTCCTTCCAGTTCATAGAAACAATAAAGAAGCAAAACCTACATCCCGATGACCTACTTGTGAGCTTCGATGTTGTATCTCTCTTCACACAAGTGCCCATTAATGAAGCCTTGACAGCCATTCAAAACAAATACAATCCCCCCGAATACATCCTGGACCTGACCAACCACTGCCTAACCAACACGTACTTCATCCACAATGGACAAAGATACAAACAGATAGAAGGAGCACCTATGGGATCACCCCTCTCACCGGTCATCGCAAATCTGTACATGGAACACTTTGAAACCAATGCTTTAGACAAGTCAGAACACAAACCCAAACTTTGGCTCAGATATGTTGACGACACCTTTGTAATTTGGCCACACGGGAAGGAAAAACTAGATAGCTTCCTCACACATCTCAACAGCCTACACCCCAAAATACAATTCACTATGGAAATAGAAGCCAACAACCAACTTCCCTTCCTTGACGTCCTAATCTACAAAAAACCTGATGGCTCCCTAGGACACACTATCTACCGGAAAAAAACACACACCAACCGCTACTTACATGCACAATCACACCACCACCCTGCACAAATAAACTCCGTAGCCAAGACTCTCATCTCCAGAACCAAACGCCTGGCTGACGAAGACCACTTGACAACTGAGTTACAGAATCTCTCAAAGTTGTTAATCGCCAACGGATACCAGCAAAACAGGGTTACGAAGCTAATCCAAAAAGAAACACCCCCCAAAAACCAAGACACAGAAGAAAACAATGGCATGGCCCTCCTTCCTTATATCAAGGGCACCACAGATAAAATTAGCAAAATCCTCCATAAACACAATATCAAAACAGCCTTTTGCACCAACCAAAAAATAGCCAATATCCTCAGAAACCCAAAAGATAAAATCCAGTTAGAAAACCAAGGGGTCTATGAAATACCCTGCAAAGTCTGCCCAGCCACGTACATTGGACAAACAAACAGACGAATAAATGCACGTATCGCAGAACACAAGAATGCCGTCAAAAAAGAAGAAAAAACTTCCTCTCTTTGCCAACACATGAAAGAAACAGGACACGAAATTAATTTTGCAGATTCCAAATTGCTCTTTAACATGGAACATCACCACAAGAGAATAATCATGGAAGCCATCGAGATAGAGAAACACCCTCACAACATGAACAAGCGTGACGACACGTCCCGCCTGCCAGACATCTGGAAATTAGCCCTCCCCACAAAAACCGACACCAGAACCAGAGGCACACAGAACGCCATCTCCAATCAACCACACCAGACCCAAACCCAGACCCTCTCCACAGATAAATTACAGATACCATCCAGTAGCCAAACCATAGTGGCACCTCCGGATGCTGCACCCCCCTGCAATCCCTACACAGATCTGGCTGGCACAGGGCACAAAACCACAGCTCGCCCCTATACACGAAGCCAAGCCAGAGCACAACTAAGTGCAGTACAGCCATCTTCTCAGAAAAACTCTTCTCAGAAAAACTCAGAAAAACTCTTCACAAGCTCAAGAGGTCAAGACACGAAAGCTTTAGCAACTAATCCACACCTAATGACCCTCCTAAGTGGTACTCAGAATATCACTCAAGAAATCACTCAAGATATCCCTCAAGTAATTAATGAACAAAAGAAGAAAAGGCACAATAACCTGGGAACTTCCTCTCTGCCCAGAACGTTGGAGGCTATACACCACACCCCCTCAACAGTATTTATAGGAACTCAAACACTGAGATCCTGCTCTGTTCTAGTAACAAGAAGCCGAAAGCACCAGCCTGAAGATGACGAGTGAGACCTCGTCGAAACGTCGCCTAGGCACCCCAACTCTTACACGGGAAGATACCCGAAAACACCAAAACCTGCATTCCTGTACCCGTGAAAATCTACGAAAGCAAATATCTCACCTCTACGGGGAGGAAACCTTCCAGCTGACAAGAACCTACGAGAAACTAGAAATCCGAAGAGCCACCATCTTATGTGATCTCTTGTTCCTACGCAACTGCCGAGACAACAACTTAATTCCCACATGCTTCCAACTTAAATTCCACTCTAAAACCCCAGCTACCGAAAGGATCCTGAAACGAACTGAACTACCCCTAATCAGAAACGAACTACATAAGAAAAGATACCTACTAAACCAAACCAACAAAGATCTGCTCACTCTTCACCTCAAACTCTGTAACAAAATCCACCCTGCACTCTGGGACAAATGCAAACAACTAGCCGTTTGGAGAGCTGAAACAGAGTCCTCACATAAGACAGACACACACACCAACAAACTCCACAAACTAGAGAAACGCCAGAAGCCCAGCCACCCTCCACAACAACCCATGAAACAAACAGTACATAACATATCAGACAGGATCCTCACCTCAACTGAAACCAAAGTACTCTCCAAAGGCTTCAACTTTGCAGTCGCCCCGAGACGCATCCCCACGGAAAACATCATATGCGGAGTCGAAGCTAGCCTAACCAAAATCAACCCAGATGAAGCCAATAAAATCAGACTCGAAGTCACCAACATCCTCTGCTCCAGCAAACCACCCAGAAGCAATTTACACAAAGAAGAACAGAAAGCACTCACCAACCTGAAGAAAGACAACAACATAATCATTCTCCCAGCAGACAAAGGTAATGCCACTGTTGTGATGAACACATCGGACTACCAAGCAAAACTATCAAATCTACTCCAAGACCCTACCTACCAACCTATAAAAACAGATCCCACCACCTATCTGGAAAAAACCACCAAATCCAAAATAAAAGCCTCTCCTATCAGTGAAGAAATCCAGCTAAGAATCATCCCCAGAGAAAAATCATCCAGATGCCCCAAACTCTACGGTCTCCCCAAGATACACAAAGAAGGAACACCACTCAGACCAATAGTCAGCTCCATAGGCTCACCTCTACAAAATCTCGCTAAATTTCTCGCTAAGCAACTTCAGCCCTATGCAGAATCTATCGCTTCACACGTTACAAACTCCTTCCAGTTCATAGAAACAATAAAGAAGCAAAACCTACATCCCGATGACCTACTTGTGAGCTTCGATGTTGTATCTCTCTTCACACAAGTGCCCATTAATGAAGCCTTGACAGCCATTCAAAACAAATACAATCCCCCCGAATACATCCTGGACCTGACCAACCACTGCCTAACCAACACGTACTTCATCCACAATGGACAAAGATACAAACAGATAGAAGGAGCACCTATGGGATCACCCCTCTCACCGGTCATCGCAAATCTGTACATGGAACACTTTGAAACCAATGCTTTAGACAAGTCAGAACACAAACCCAAACTTTGGCTCAGATATGTTGACGACACCTTTGTAATTTGGCCACACGGGAAGGAAAAACTAGATAGCTTCCTCACACATCTCAACAGCCTACACCCCAAAATACAATTCACTATGGAAATAGAAGCCAACAACCAACTTCCCTTCCTTGACGTCCTAATCTACAAAAAACCTGATGGCTCCCTAGGACACACTATCTACCGGAAAAAAACACACACCAACCGCTACTTACATGCACAATCACACCACCACCCTGCACAAATAAACTCCGTAGCCAAGACTCTCATCTCCAGAACCAAACGCCTGGCTGACGAAGACCACTTGACAACTGAGTTACAGAATCTCTCAAAGTTGTTAATCGCCAACGGATACCAGCAAAACAGGGTTACGAAGCTAATCCAAAAAGAAACACCCCCAAAAACCAAGACACAGAAGAAAACAATGGCATGGCCCTCCTTCCTTATATCAAGGGCACCACAGATAAAATTAGCAAAATCCTCCATAAACACAATATCAAAACAGCCTTTTGCACCAACCAAAAAATAGCCAATATCCTCAGAAACCCAAAAGATAAAATCCAGTTAGAAAACCAAGGGGTCTATGAAATACCCTGCAAAGTCTGCCCAGCCACGTACATTGGACAAACAAACAGACGAATAAATGCACGTATCGCAGAACACAAGAATGCCGTCAAAAAAGAAGAAAAAACTTCCTCTCTTTGCCAACACATGAAAGAAACAGGACACGAAATTAATTTTGCAGATTCCAAATTGCTCTTTAACATGGAACATCACCACAAGAGAATAATCATGGAAGCCATCGAGATAGAGAAACACCCTCACAACATGAACAAGCGTGACGACACGTCCCGCCTGCCAGACATCTGGAAATTAGCCCTCCCCACAAAAACCGACACCAGAACCAGAGGCACACAGAACGCCATCTCCAATCAACCACACCAGACCCAAACCCAGACCCTCTCCACAGATAAATTACAGATACCATCCAGTAGCCAAACCATAGTGGCACCTCCGGATGCTGCACCCCCCTGCAATCCCTACACAGATCTGGCTGGCACAGGGCACAAAACCACAGCTCGCCCCTATACACGAAGCCAAGCCAGAGCACAACTAAGTGCAGTACAGCCATCTTCTCAGAAAAACTCTTCTCAGAAAAACTCAGAAAAACTCTTCACAAGCTCAAGAGGTCAAGACACGAAAGCTTTAGCAACTAATCCACACCTAATGACCCTCCTAAGTGGTACTCAGAATATCACTCAAGAAATCACTCAAGATATCCCTCAAGTAATTAATGAACAAAAGAAGAAAAGGCACAATAACCTGGGAACTTCCTCTCTGCCCAGAACGTTGGAGGCTATACACCACACCCCCTCAACAGTATTTATAGGAACTCAAACACTGAGATCCTGCTCTGTTCTAGTAACAAGAAGCCGAAAGCACCAGCCTGAAGATGACGAGTGAGACCTCGTCGAAACGTCGCCTAGACACCCCAACTCTTACACGGGAAGATACCCGAAAACACCAAAACCTGCATTCCTGTACCCGTGAAAATCTACGAAAGCATATATATATATATATATATATATATATAACACAAACATACAAATTCAATAATTTCCCAATGGACATGTATATCCCCCATACCTTGCAGTCCCCCCTCCCCACTTTTCAGTGAATTATCCCAACATTTTTCTAACTACAAATAATAATAATAATAATAATAATAATAATAATAATAATAATAATAATATCAGTTCCTTTAAAAAAATGGATTTGTCATGCTAGGATGGCAGAGCACTTTCTTTCACTTTAGCACAAACCTAAATTCCCCACTATGCACTTAAATTCCTCTCAAAAAGTAAAGACTACATTCATGCGACCGTTTATTCCGTGTTCCCCATGTGTTATTGTTCACATTTTATTTGATCTTTCACACAACACAAAAGCCACTTTAGGAAGTCTAGTGGAACATAGTAGGTCTTTAGCACAGATTTCCATGTTATTTGTTTTCAGGGGGAACTCCCCCCCCCATCTTCAGCCCACTTATCCCAAAAAATTATAGGAGATATGTGCTGTAATTTCCCCAACATTTTCATAGATTGCAACACGTGAAGGGGTAGCATTCAGACATTCTTTCTCTGCCATGTTCATGGGAGAGCAGAAGAATACATCTGCATACAGGGTGGTAACATGTCTGATGAGGTCCACTGTTGTGTCACATCACACCCACTGGCGTGAATGAAATTTAGCGTGACATGGTGGTATATCGGTCAAAAAGCCACAGTTCCATAATGCAACAGGTACTGCCGTGTGAAAGGAACATTAGAAAATGGGACAGAAACACTAGCATTATCAGGAAAACTAACACAATAAACCCCACATCAGATGCTCCCACATTGTGAAATGACTGGACTGTCCAGTATATAATTGTTAGGACCATAACATGGAATGATTTGCCAGGGCCAAGATAAAGAACACCTGGTGCTGGGAATGTTCCCTACCTACACATTCTTGCTAACCTTGTATGTGTTAAAAACCAGTAGCTTAATCTTTCAGAATGTCACTTTCTTGACATTTTATTTTATTGCTTCCTTGCTTGGATAGATTCATATGCAGCCAACAGCTAATGGGTCCCTGGGATGGTTCACAAAAATACAGTAATGATAAAACCAACACAAATTCAAATATAAACCAGTGCAACTTATTTATCTGTATTAACCGCATTGAATTAAGCGGGAATTGTGGAAACACATTTTCTGTTTACTTCAGTCAGTGGTTAGGGAGCTCACAGTGGCTCAACTTGCAATTACTTCAAGTTCCTCTGGACTTTTTCTGGCAAGAAAATTCCCACTCCCATCATGTTGATGCGTCCAAGAAGGCTTCCTTGCAATGAAACCCATCTTTCTCCCAACTTTCCTTTCTGTGGGCATTGTTGGTGTGGAGGGTTTGCAGCTCTTACTTTTAAGGCCTCAGTTTTTGTGTGGTCTGGGGTATCATTTCCTGGTGGGAGGCTTGGGAAAGGGAGTCCCCCATGCCTCATGATTCAATAAACTGAGCCAATGAAAACTGGGAATTCCATTTTCCTGGTTGCTTGGTGGCAATGGACTCTCCTGACAACTTGAGTCCTGAAGCTTTAAAGATGTGGTCTCCACTGCTGCTGCAAAATTTTCCTAGTCCAGATTCCACCACAAATATATGTAGGTCTGGGTGAAAGAAGAGGCCTGGCAATGGAAGAGGTGATTTATGGTGTCTTGGGCTCAATTATTCATTTCAGTACCATCACTAATTTCAGTGTGGTATATATATGGGAAGATACTTTAGGCAGATACTTCCCATTATATTAAAATCACAGTGGGTACCCAAAGCTAAGTGGCAAAAGCCATGCAAACATTCCCTGGTTCAATCCTGGCATCTTCAATTAGGACAAGTGCTTTTTTCCTTTTTCCTTTTTTTAAAAAAGTTTAGAGGTACTCTCATTTTCCTTCTCATATTGAAATACTGCCCCTCAATAAGGCCAAACTGAGATTCACAAAATGTTTAGGGGTATGCGTACCCCTGCGACCCCCCAGAAAAAAGCACTGGTTAGGACTTTGAAAGACCTTTGCCTGAAACCTTGGAGAGCTGGGATGATGCCAATGGCCTGACTCAATAAATGACAATTTCCTATTTTCACACTTTCATTGGCAGCCCACCTTGAGGCAAAACTCAGCAGAAAGTCAACATATCACATATGAAAATTGGGGCACTTATGTGACACCAATTTCCCCTCTCCCTTCATTCACATGGTGAAAGGCTAAACATTGTGTTCAGTGACTTTTCAATAACCGTACATACCAGCTTCTAAACAAGTGGGTGCCAATACATGTTCTTTTTAAAAAAAGAAATAATAATGTAGGAATGCTTATTCTCACCATGGATCTCATTGCAATTATGCTAGAAAGACTGCCCCTTAATCATAATTCTCAGCATTTATTATTTGGATAGGAATTTACAGGTGGAAATGAAAGAGGAACAGAGATCTGACATTTGTGGTCATATGCCTGTACTATTTACATCAGAAATGAGGAACCTGTGCCCCAGATGTTGTTTGATTTCAGCTTTCATTAGCTGCAGCCAGCAATGGCCAATGGTCAGGGGTGCTGGAAGCTGTTAATTCAACAACATCTGGCCAAAGGTCCCCATTGCCAACATAATCACTGAAGTGCAGTACATCCAAGGCCCACCCCACTTAAATATTTCACTGAAAATCTGAAGAACTCTAGTGCATCTTGTACAACTATCCTTCCTTCCTTCCTTCCTTCCTTCCTTCCTTCCTTCCTTCCTTCCTTCTTCTTCTTTTTAAAAAAGCCATTGAGATATACTCGGAGTCAGGAGTGGATTTCATGCTCTTTATTCAGCTCATAGTGGTGAAGAGGAATGGAATTTCCCCCAGAAATGCTTTATATACATTATTTACACAATGAGCCCCACGTGATTGGCTAATTCCAGGATTCTCCTGTAGGCCAATCAGGTCATGGATTCACTTCCACCTGGAGCTAGATTGGGTGGCTCCTGTGGACCAATCAGACTGCTGCATTCTGGAGCCTATTGTTTTAGGACCAATCAGGCTGCTGCATTCTGAATCCTATTGTTCTGGGACCAATCAGACTGCTGCATTTTGGATCCTATTCAACTCAGTACATAACAACCATAGTCAACATAACTACAAGACTATGACCAAAGGACAGTATAACTTGACGAAATTCAAGTACAGAAGTTCCTTCCTTGACGCCAGGCACTTAATAAGCACTAAAATACGATGTTGTTTAGTAGCACAATAAACTTCACTCAGTGATCATGTCATAAATTGACTTTTTAAAAATATACTGACGGATGAAGATGGAACATCTTTGTCTCTGACCCTGCTGTATGATCAGCAATTCTTTGGCAAGACTCTCGCTTGATAGACAACACCGCTAATGAAAACTGTCTTTGGCCATGTAATGATTTACCTGCAACGAACAAGGTTTGGCAACATTACCTTTGCATACCTGTCAGACAATTAATTCCTCAAAAAATAGATATATTGCCTTGAACCCTGACAGGGTCTGGAAATTAATAAAAATGTGAAGCGAAAAGATTACTACGTGGTAGCTCATTAAGCTAATCAGGTTTGCTTCACTGTTCACCTTGTCCCATGCTGAAGTACACCCCTTTCCATCAATTTGTTCTCCCCACCTCCATGTTTCGTCAGCCCTTGAAGCCTTTCAGAGGTCGCTGCACAAAATTTACCCTTTGCCATGACACACAGAAGGAGGATTAGACATCTTGGCAGAGGGTAAATGGAAGCTGCTATTGTCCTAATTGTCTGCTAGAATTTATATGAATTTTCTTTTTGGAACATTAAAGTATAACATCAAATATTATTATTATTATTATTATTGGCAGTCCAGTGTAGTGGATAACGGTATCTGTCCTGAACTTAGGAGACTAAGAGCACACTCCTCAAGTCAATGAGCTGTTGTCTAAAGAAGCTGTACCTTGTGAGTATCTCTGTGTGGGTAGACCAGGCAATGTCCTTGTCGCAGCTGAGGAAATCCCCACAGCTCTTCCTCTTCTGCTATTGGCACAGAGAGTAGGTAAAAAGGGGTGTTTGGGGCATGTGTATGTGTCTAAGAGAAGCTCCGAGTCTGCTAGATTCCTGGAACCAGCTTGCCAAGATCATTCCCACTGGGAAGCACAGAAAGAAAACCCATGTGCCCCATTGGAAAGAAATCAAAGATTCACTCACACAAGAAAAGATACAGTCCTCTCCTCAAATACCTTCCACCTTGCTGATGTGAACCGAGCAATGCTTTGGCTTTGAAGGTTCTGCCATGTTTCATTCTCACCCCCACCATCCCCTTTGGATTGATCTGTGACAGTGCATGTCTACTCAGAATTCGGTGGAGCTTCCTCCCAGGTAAGTAGGTAGAGGATTGCAGGCAGAGATTCAGATCTCCACACAGCTATGAGGGTCACTGCATGATATTGAACCACTACCGTTTCTTGGCCTAACAAGAACCGTTGGCCTAACACTACCGTTTCTTGGCCCACCTCATAGGGTGGTTGCGAGGCTAAAGTGCTCCCATTGTACACTTTCTAGGAGGAAGAGCAAGACAGAAAGATAATAAATGGATCATTACTTTTTGCTGCCCAGTACCGTGGTACCTTGGGTTAAGAACTTAATTCGTTCTGGAGGCACCGTTCTTAACCTGAAAATGTTCTTAACCTGAGATACCACTTTAGCTAATGGGGCCTCCCGCCGCCACCGTGCGATTTCTGTTCTCATCCTGAAGCAAAGTTCTTAACCCGAGGTACTATTTCTGGGCTAGCGGAGTCGGTAACCTGAATTGTCTATAACATGAAGCATCTGTAACCTGAGGTACCCCTGTATCTATCAATGACCTGCTCGCAAATCTGGCATTTCACTTGATATTATTTGATTGTCTTAGAGTTCTAAACACTAATTCAGAGGAGAGCATGCAATAATATACTGAATTTTCAAATGATGAAAGTGACCTCAAGAATGCTGCAACTCTTCAATGGTTTGACTTCACCCCTGAAGGCGCACTCTTCCACTGTCTCCCGAAATTTTACTCTGTTGTAACCTGGCCTTGTGGTGAAGGGCATGTAACCTGAGAGATCAGGCTTCAAATTCCACTTGGCCATGAAGCTCACTGGGAGGCCTTGGGCCAGTCACTGCCTCTGAGCCTAATCTACCTCACATAGGTGTTGTAGGGATTGAATGAGGAGAGAGAGAACCATGTACTCCGCCTTGGACTCCTTAGAAAAAGAGTGGGGTATAAATGCAACAGATAAATACATCCATGTCTTCAGTATATCACTTTTGCATTTCAATGCAAGAAGGATTAGTAGAATTGCAACATTTTATTGAAATATTAATCCATAGAAACCAGTTGATTAATCCATGTACTCTGTTTTAGTCAGTGAGATTAAGGGTACACTGGTCATTTTTTTTGGAGACTGTTTTTGCTCCAGTGTGGTCTTTGTAAAAGTGAATGAAAAAGAACATATTAACTTGGCACTTCCTTCTAACAATCAATGGCAAAATGTGTTATCTCACAGTTTGTTGTTTTTTAATACACTGAGATTTTGATAAAATGCTCTTTATGTTATATTTAGTCAATAAATTCATTGGCTGGTCAATTAAATGACAAATGATTTATTGACTAAAATATTTTAACTACCTTAAGAAAGAGCCATTTTAAAATCAAAATCACTCCCTGGTCAACATCACTATTTTCTTTGATTTGCAAATGTGGGAAACAAAAAAATAACCATTTTTGAGTCATTCACAAAGAATCCCCTTGGCGTGCCATTATATTTATACAACCTAATTTATGCATATGTTCTGAGAGGGTTCATCTTGAGGGTTACCTAACTCACCACCACCATCTTAATCACTACCACATGCTAGAGTGGGCAAGCATTTATGCCTATTTTATGTGTATGATATGCAATGCAATTAATTTCTCAACACCAGAGAAGCCAAATTCTCTTTTCTATAACTTTCCCATCTTCTACAGAGGATGTTCAATAACCACACTTTATTCCAGTATTGTATGAACATCTATAAAACAGCTTCAGCAGGTTTCTGTAACTTCTGGCCCACTTCTGAAAACTACTTGACCAGCTTTTCCCTGCTTCCATCTCAGACCATATTTTTGCCCTCTTAGGCAGGCTGAGAAAAAAAAAAAAGGAGATTTCTCAAACGGCTACTGGACCACCATACATGGCCAGAGGGATGTGTTTGGTTGGGTAGGTGGCAAGAAATGCAGGCCTGAGCATTAATATAGTATTGGCGAGGTGTTCTTGAGAGAATGTCAATTTTGTGAAGGAACATGGTTTTATATATTTATTCTGATAATTGCATTTTTGATGCCAAATGTTCTCTCCTAACCTTGAGGCCCACCAGGTTACCTAATGAAAAGGCAATCTAGCTAGTTAACAGAAAAGGCTGGAGCTGCAGGACCTCAAATGAACCCAAGGCTGCAAATTGTACCAAGAAGATCTGGAGTCCAAATGAGGCCTTTTCTCTTTCTTCTCTTGATGGAAAGGGATGGGGTGGGTGTTCCTCAGTCCATCTGGTTTGCAAGGTGAAGGTTACTAATCTTTGGCATAGCAAAACAACCCGTTGAAGAAGTTAACATGCAAGCTAACACAATGAAACTTCATGTGGTGATGACCTGAGGGAAGGTATGGGACATTGTGGAAAAAAAAATGTTTTAATGGCTGGTAGTGGCTGACTTGGAGTAGCCCTCTTGTAAATGACTGCTAGTTCAGTTAATAATAATAGGAGTAAATTAAAGGCATTTTGTGGGGACACGGATAAAACGATTTCATCAGTTGGTATAGTCATCTTATGAAGGACAGTGAGTTTGGATCAAAATAACAGGGGTTGGTTACTTAGAATACGAATCGTGTACCGCAACCAAGAGATGAAAAACTTTGCACATTTGTTTTCTTGTTACGTTTCCTGTTGAAGAGTAGATGAAAGAACCATCTGATCATGTTTACACTCCTTTGTCAGGCTATGTTGAACAACTTCTATAGGCTTTGATTGCTCGACCAGGAAGTCACTTATAGGATGCCAATTGTCTGAAGTGTAGCCTCGCAGTGTTGATACCCATGTAAAGAGATAATTGCTCTCAAACAACTTTGGGGGAGGCACAGGAAAGTGCACACCATAAAAGGAACATTTGAGCTGCAATGAGGAGTTTTGTTCTTTTTAAAATTCTTTGAAGGAAAGTGTTTAAAAATATGACAATAATTAGCCATATTTCTTTGGGGATTTGTTTGACCTTAGCCTCTTAATCTGTCAAATATGCTAATAAACCTTAGAGACGGAAAGATAAAGTGAAGAGACAAGGGGAACTAGCATTAGTACAGTGCTGTATACACATGCATGAAGAACGGAGCTCAGTTGTGTGTTACCTTCATTGCACTCTAACTACTGTTAATACAGTTGGATACAGATCTGTGCAGTAGGTCTCTAATGCCAAATGAGGGAACTTTGTAGATTTCACTCTTCAGAATGAGAAATAATGGTGTGGTGGACGTGTCCCAAGGTGAAAGACTTCTGGGAAAAGATTTATAATGAATTGAAAAAAATGTTGAAATATACATTTATTAAGAAACCAGAAGCCTTTCTACTTGGAATAATAGGTCTGAAATTGCCCAAGAAAGATGTCAGATTGTTTCTGTATGCCACAACTGCAGCTAGAATTTTACTGGCCCCAAATTGGAAATTACAAGACATACCAACAGTGGAGGAATGGCAGATGAAGATGATGGACTTTTTGGAGCTAGCTGACCTGACCGGAAGAATCCGCGACCAGAAGGAGGAGGAGTATCAAGAGGAGTGGAAGAAATTTAAAGACTATTTAGTTAAATATGTTAAGATAACTTAAATAGAAAGACTTGTGAGTAACAGATTGGCTTAGGATTTAATTATTTGGAATTGTATAATACCATGGATAGAAGTCAAAATGAAAAGAAAGAAAGATGTTAACTGAACAAGTAAATTTTATATGAAAATAGTGTTGGAAAACTGCTACAATGAGCTATATGGAAACTCAGCCAGAGGAATTTGAGGAAGTCATTTAACAATGATAACAAAAGTGGATTATAACAGTTAAGATCAATGTTTTTCTGTTTGTTTGTTTGTTTTTTCTTGGTATTGTAATGTTTCTTTTTGTTTGTTGTTATGTTTGTTATAATATTGGAAAATTAATTTAAACATTTTTGGAAAAAAAACCACAGAATGAGAAATAATGGAACTTTTTAAATGTTTGCTTGAGCAACAATTCCTCAATATTCACTAACTGGAACTGTGATTCATTATAGTTGACCAACAAGTTGTTGAGCAAGGCCAGCAATTTTATTACTATTGTGTGGATGGTTCAGGGCAAATTCAAATTATGCATCCCATCTGTCATTGCCCGATACGTCCTCTTCATGGAGACAATTCAGAGGACCATGCTGGCTGAGGTTGATGGGACCTGAGGGGACCACGGGTTCCCCACCTCTGGTCTGTATTACAATATTCACTACCCTCAGGGCTATACAACAATAACATGCAAATACTCCAAGGTTTTAGACCACTGCATGTGCTTGGGGCATTTAAATATTACCTTGTGCTTCATGGCTCACCTGCACAGAAAAGCTTTTAGGGCAACTATAAGAGTAACGTGGGACATGGGTGGTGTTGTGGGTTAAACCACAGAGCCTAGGACTTGCCGATCAGAAGGTCGGCGGTTCGAATCCCCACAACAGGGTGAGCTCCCATTGCTCGGTCCCTGCTCCTGCCAACCTAGCAGTTCGAAAGCACATCAAAGTGCAAGTAGATAAAGAGGTACCGCTCCGGCGGGAAGGTAAATGGCGTTTCCATGCACTGCTCTGGTTCGCCAGAAGCGGCTTAGTCATGCTGGCCACATGACCCGGAAGCTGTACGCCGGCTCCCTTGGCCAATAAAGCGAGATGAGCGCTGCAACCCCAGAGTCGGTCACAACTGGACCTAATGGTCAGGGGTCCCTTTACCTTTTAAGAGTAACATATATTGAATTGCATCATGTACATGACGAGGGACCTGTTTTCCGAAAAGCATGATAGCTGAAACGGCATTGTCATCAAAGCTGTGATTATATTAGTGGGGTTGGTAATTTTTATTTTAAAATAAAAGCGATGCAATGGAGGTATGATGAATATGAATACTTTAGTACTCCCGAATTTCCCATGCCCTTCACAAGTGTTACATAACCTCCATTAGTTGAAATCATAGAAGCATACCTGAAAACACATTCACACAAAACATTTAGCCCAATACCCACATTATATGACAACGAAGAAAAACACATCCAGCACCCCCACCAACTCAATGACAAATCATTCCACAGGAGAGACGGAAGGATTTGCCAATTTTGGTTCTCCCAGTTTCTCATTTTCCAATCTTATATTCAGTTCTCCACATTTCTGCAGCAATTGGCCTTTAAAAAAAATCCTCAAGAGAATTCACCTGCTTCTTAGCGCAGATTTCTCCTAATAAATACATTTATTTTTTTTGCTAGCAACTTTCCACAAGATAACACATTTTAAAGTTATTTTCACTTATATGTTAATTTTATGCACACTTTCCCCTATTTATGCATCTTTGATAAAAAAAAGATAATGGTTGGAGAACAAATACAAAATTTGGATAAGTGTGAATTTTGAAGGAGGACTCTGTTTGGTTCTCGCATTGTTTTGCAAAGTGTGAATTTGATAGATTTTCGTTTAAATGCATTCTGACTTGAATTTCTACCCCCATCCTTATTCCACTCAAACAAACCACCAGCAGACAGCTGGTGTCATGCAGAAAAATGGCTACAACATGAAGCTTTACAAATGGTTCAAGCAAATAAATAACCCCAAGAAAAGACTCCTCTGAAGGTCATTCATAAAATCATCTAGGGGTGGTCTTTAATTGTGGCCATGACAGGTAGTCCTATAGAAGGGTTCTACAGAGATATCTCTTTCTTGACAATATGCTGTTCTCTCTCTCTCTCTCTATATATATATATTATTAATTTCAACATACCAATTATTATACATTCCACAGAACTTCACATCTTATACAATCTTTTTGGACTTCCATCAGCACCTCTGATGATCCACCGTTTTTATCATTTCTTCTGTATTTCTTAAATTCCTATTGCCTTTAATTATCTTAACTCACAATCCACCTCTTTAACCATTTTTGCAATAATTCAAATAATTTACCTCACAAAACTTCTTGCAAACCTACAAACATAATCTGGCCATCACAATTACTTTTCAAATAGTCCGTAAATTTACACCAGTCTTCTGTGAATCTCTGGTCCTGCAGGTTTCGAATTCTTCCAGTTAGTTTATCCAATTCTGCATAGTCCATCAAGTTCATCCTCCATTCTTCTTTTGTCGGTAATTCTTCTTGCTTCCATTTTTGTGCCAATAATATTCTAGCTGCTGTCATTGCCGACAATATGGTGTTCTTTGCTACAATAAGACATTTAATGTGGTGTCGTCGTTTAGAGTGTTTGGCTAGGGGTGGGGATACCAAACTTTTAAACCCAGGTCAGATAGGAAGATCATTGGGTTATCTTGGACAAGTTACTATGTCTCAGTCTAACCTACCTCATAGGATTTTTTGAGGATAAAATGGGGGTGGCAGAACCATGTCTTGAGCTCTTAGGAACAAAGGCAGGATAGAAATGTAGTAAGACAAAACAACCATGTCTACGCAATTCCACACATGAATGGAAATTGTGCAGCCGTATAATTCCAGGGATTGTCAGCATTGTCAGATATTTCGAACATAAAACAACACAACCTTCTGGTGACATAGGCTCTGACACAAATAAACATACAGTGCTAAAAAAAACCGAACCACGGTTCCTTCAAAGTGCAAAGCTAAGGCTCGCAAGAATTGTTTCAGCTGCCAGAGAGATAAGAATGATGGAAGTGGCTGATGTCACTTAAATTGACATGAGTGTAAAAGGAAAGAGAAAAAGGGAAGGCGTTTAATGTTTTGACCTCTTTGTAAGTCTTGCCTGTGTGGGCTCTCAAAGAAGGAACTAAATCCTGAAGAAATAAATTGTAGCCAGTTTCTAGGAAGGTTCATTTGCATGACTGTGTTTTTGCCAAATAAAACATTTTGCTTATTATAAAGTTCTTATTCTTTAAGTGAAGCTCACACGTCACAGTGAAGCCCATTAAAAACCTATATTTTTCTTTTGGCCTTGGTGAGTAACTTCCTAAAAATTCACATCTGTCCTGCTGTGTGTCTCTCTTCCCTCCTTTCTAGAAACTGGCATGGCAAATGTTTAAACAAAAATGTAACAATTTATGTAAGCTGAGTCAGCAATGTCATAGTACAAAAAGCCATACAATTTATGCCATTTTAACATTTAAAGGTTGCCCAGTGTAAATAAAGGATACAGTACACTATTTTGTTCCGTGGCGTGCATTGCCCTCTGTAATGAACGTGAGTGCCTTAATTTCAGTGAAGCTTGTACACAAGAATTTCCTGGTGAATTTTCTTCATAGTGCATCTGAAAGTGAGGCAGAGATATCGTGAGGAAACATGCACACAAACACATTAAGAAACCAATTTGGACAATTTGTTTCAAAGCATACACTGCCTTACTCTTTCCCACAAACAACGTACAGTCCATTTGTACTGCACTGCCACTCAGGAAGAAGATGCCCCCGTAGAGTCAGCCATTGTATTCTGTGGTTCTGTAATGGGATTATCATTACCCAGATAGTACTTGGGAAAAAGACTTTGCCTTTTCATCTAGGCAGCATTCATCCTTCCTTCTCTTCTGACTTAAGAAGTTCACACAGCTGCCTTGGAGTTATTGGCCTATGAGCCCATCATAATGCATACCAGCCATGATTATGTGGTGTCATCTTTCTGGTTCTGTTGTACCGATATTGTGCATTTTGTTCCAATATTGCTGCTGATGGTAATCATTTGGTCTCATTGATGCCCCTGTCATGCAGCAAAGCTTAGTATGGCATTCTTGTTTTTTGACTCACTTGTGCTCTACAATTGGCTTATGAACAAAAAAGGAGAGCTCCCTTAAAGCTGAAACACAGAACACTCTTTTGGGAAGTCATTGAAGAAAGATCCAGTAAATGATTATAAACACACATGAACTCTTAAGTAAGTTTAGACCAGCTTACAGATGGCTCCCGATGACTCCCAAAGAAGTGAGGAGGTCCACACCCATTTAGCCATCAGTGATGCAGCTTCAGGTGCCGCCAGACTATACACTGGAAACGACCCCATCATTCAGGTACCTGACACAGGGACTTTCCCAATTCATTCAGCTGAGCCTCAGTTCTCCGCTGATGCCTTCTCAAAGGCCAGGCCAATGAGCAAACAGTGCTCCTTGCCCATTTCCTATTATCCCTTTCACACACACACACACACACATGCTTCCCATCCCTCTCTTTCCCCCTTTTCGCCATTGGCTTTTCTTCAGCCTCAAATAATAATAATAAAAGATTTTGAAAAGTGCAATGTAGTTAAGTTTAAATTTGCAAAGCCTTAAAGGGAGGAGGTCCCCTTCTCTGTGGAGGTAGGCTAGGCCTTTGAAAGAGAGGTGGGGGAGAGACTGAAAGATCTGAAGTTAGGCAGTCTGAATGAAAGAACACTCAGCTAACAAAACAGTACGCCACAGAAGAAGCTTCATCTGGTCTGGCCAAATCCCTTCTTTCTTTCCATCTTTTCTCTCCTAATAACAGCTGCCCTCTCATTCCCTGTTACTCCGCTGTGAAGAACAAAACCTCCCTCTGACTATCTGTTTTTCTTTTCTTCCCCAGAGTAGGTCTCATTACTGGTGATTAGCAGATGATTAAAACCAATTCAGCTTCCCCCAGTAGATATTTTCTCCCTGTTTGTGACTAACGCGTCAGTCTTCAATGAACGTGCTCCTAAGCTTATTAACAGGCTCAGAGGATTAGCTGCCACAGAGCTTCGTGGCTTCGATATTGTGATGCAGCGAGTGACATGGAACCATTTGCCGAGCACAGACGGGACCTTGGGGACTAAATATCTAAATCGCAATTTTATTTCCATGCAGAGTGTTGGAGCGGGCCGTGGTGGTGGGGGGCAATCCTAACAATAATTACTGAAATCAAACATTTGGATAAGTACGAAAATAGCCTTAAATTGAAGGGCAGCAAAACAAGCAATCGAAAGAAACAGTCGATCGTGTGTCTATACGGTGCTTTGCTCACAGACGGCTCTGTAATATTTAGTTACGACACCAAGGAAGCCAGTGGAGGCTTGGCTAGTCTTCTGTGACTTGGTAGCCTTGCTCCAAAAGCTGAAACAGGCAAGTTATTCCTCAAAGATGACAGCCATCCCAGTTTGCGAACAACAGTTCTAGTTGCATCAACTAGGAATGCTAAGATATGAAGCCACTCTCTTCCTGTAACCCTGAAATTGTCCTCAGAATCACTTTGCCTATACAAGTAGATGCTCCTCACCTTTCATAACTGTTTTTGACTTCAGGGACAGCTTCTCACCACTCGTCTCTTCCTCTGGAAATCCATAAGACATGCACTCCAACTTTCTTTTCGACTCTTTAGGTCACTAGATATATGTTTGCGGGCCCAGATTGTAATCTAAGGAGATTTTTTTTATTGATTTGTCTTCCTCTCTGTGGTATAGACAATTGTGTTTGCTTATATGTTACAGTGAATGCGCAAAATGAGGTGGATGTTCACATTTACATGTGAATGGAGACAATCTTGGGAGGAAGCTACCATTTAAAGTTACCATGTATTCCTGTGTGTTTCTAAAGCGGTATCTCAGTGGGAGATGATCTGGCAGAAGGAGCCGTCACTTGCAAGATTTCACTTCTTCCAATAACCGCTTCATAATTGTGTAAATAATTATAATTGGACATGAGCTATTTGTTTGGCTTGCTGCAATTTGGATCTGGAGACTTTTCACTAACAGAATATGCCATTATACTGGAAACATGTGGTTGCTATAAGTCCACTGCAAATAAATAAAAAAGGTAACCCTTTTAAACAATATTGCTGCATCAGAAGCATTAGTTTTGTCCTAAGAGTTTGCATCTGAGTGAACAAATTCCAGAGCAGTAGCTGTGTTAGTCTTGCAGCGACAACAGAATGAGTCTTGGAACATCTTAAAGATTCAGCATATTCATTGTGGGGATTGATTATACTAGTAATCTGGCAGATTTATACCCCACATTTGCATAAAACATAGCCAAGGCAGCATTTATTATTAAATTTCTGTTCCACAACCTTTGGCACTAATGAGCACTCACACTTTACATTGTGGGTGCCCTTTGCGGGATCGCAGCAGTGCTACAGTTCCCAGGGAACTTAATGGCAAACAGGCGCTGGCTTGCCTCTCAGTGTTATTATTGGAGGTCCAGGCCCAGTCTCAGTAGTCAAGTTTCATTGCTGGGAGGTGGGGCCAGTCCCAGTTATATACAGAGGGTGGAGCCAGCAGTTGCCAGGCAGTCGGCTCAGGAGATTCACCCTTCCTACCCTCCTTTAGTTTAATGATTTATTGTTTGCAGGTTAACTTTTTCTTCCTCTTTAGTGGGCGCTGCTATGGTCTTTGACTGGTTGCTGTTGAAGGACCGGGAAGAAATTTTCCTGCCTTGGCAGGTTTTGTCTTCCCCATAGCAATTCGTCACAACTTGGGTGGTTTATGGCCTTGGGTGGAATCCTTTAGTCTTTTCTTCCCTATAAAGGGTGTGAAGTGGTGACTCACCCCCCTGCAGCGGTGATTCCAGGTTTCCCTCTTAAAAGGGGTTATATAATGGGTCTCACTGGCCATGCACTGAAAGGTTGTCAGTGAACTACCCTGCGTGTGGGGATATGGGCTGGGCTGCCTGCGTACACCTACATCTCGCACTGCACCCCCATATCCCATTTACCCTGATGTGCCCCAGTTCCCCCGGCTGGGGGGCTGGGAGGGATACACGCCCAAGGCCTAAGCCAAGGTCTTCCTACATTCGGAAGTTGAATAAAGTTGTGGCCTAATTTTAATTCCACAACACGCTGTCAGAGTCGTTATTCCTTTCTTATGATCTCTGGGGGCTGGGGCTGTCGCGGCCTGGTCACGCAATACTCTCAGGTTGGCTAACAATGAAATGCATTTTTGGCGGGATTGAGCCAATGTTGCAGAAAAAATGAGGTGATTATTCTAAAGTAGCTGTATAGAGAAATAAAATTGTCAAGAGTAGGTCCAGCACTGAGGTATACAAGATATACAGTATACTTATGACCTTTCTTTGGAAAACTCAGATTTTCACTCCACAACTGCAGTAATGCTCAACGACACAATCTTCATTGCTTTGCTATGGCAGTTTCAGAACTGCAATGGGATACAAATCCTTGGTTCTAATTAAGACCAGAATCAGCAGAATCAAATTTGCTGATAAATTTTAGCTGTAACCTTTCTTTAAAACGTGTTAAACCGCTCAGCTGGAAAGGGGAAAGAGGGCGGTCCCCGGGCGTGCCTGGCCTTAAATAGGCTAGGCCCCGCCTCCCCAGCCCGCCGATTGGCAGGCAGGGTCGAAGGCACGCCCAGGGATTCCCTGTTCTCGCGGGGGCAAAAGGCCAGCCCCCGCGTGTGTGGGAGGGGGTAGCCTGCAACCCCCTCTCCTCCCAAGCTCGGAAATGGCTTTGTAGCTAAATACAGAAGGAAGGAAATCTTTTGTATCCGTTGTTGCAGACCTTCGGGATCTAAGTGTTAGAGTGGGAAAGGCACAATATATCAGGAACGTAGACATATACATGGCTTCAGGCTCAGCTGAAACCCCATTTATTTGATGAGGCTAAATTGTAAACCATGCTTGAGGATGTTCATGCAGACTTTTTCCTTACATCGTTGTATTGCTAGTCAGTGCCTATATATAAGTTTTTTGTAAATGAAACAAATAAAACTTAATTGATAATGGTGTGGCAATCCATCCCAATAGAACCAAAATGATCACCACCATAGCTCCAGCAATAAATAAATTGGTTTTATAAAAATGTAGGGGCATAGTGAACTTTGTTAAATAACACATCTCTAGTTTAGCAGTTTACATGGTTAATTCCAGAGCCCTGTTGGGTAGAAATGCCAGTGGACATAGGATGCTATTCATAATAAAAGTGTTAGAAATCCTTAAACAGCTGCTAAAGACAGGGCCCATTCTGAGAGCTATGCCTTTATATAGTTCTGACTGTTCCAGCTAAAAAAGGGTATCACTTTTACAGACTTTGTAAAGGTGCAATAAAGAGTGGGCAATTAAAATAATCAAATTAAAATAAAAAGCAGTAGGGTTGAAGCATTTGGGACCTTTTGGTTGGAACAAGGGAAATAAAAGGGGTTGGGACACAATAGAAGTTTATCAAATTGTGCATTCTGGAGAGAGCGGGCAGAGAAAATCTTTCTTTCCTTCTCATACTAGGATTCAGGATCACCCAATGACATTATTGGGAGTAAATTCAGACAAAAGAAAGTACTTCTTCATGCAACACTTTAAGTCACACATAGAATTTGCTCCCACTAGATGTGGCGATTGCCAAGACGATGTGACAAATTCATTGAGAAAAGGACCATCAGAGGCTATTAGCTATGACAGCTAAGTGGAATGCCTATATCCAGAGATTGCATGTCTTTGAATAATAGTTGCTGTCAATCAGATGATAGGGAAGGCCTATAGTATAGGCCAGTGGGACGCGGGTAGCGCTGTGGGTTAAACCACAGAGCCTTGGACTTGCTGATCAGAAGATCGGCAGTTCGAATCCCCGTGACGGGGTGAGCTCCCGTTGCTCGGTCCCTGCTCCTGCCAACCTAGCAGTTCGAAAGCATGTCAAAGTGCAAGTAGATAAATAGGTACCGCTCTGGCGGGAAGGTAAACGATGTTTCCGTGTGCTGCTCCGGTTCGCCAGAAGCGGCTTAGTCGTGCTGGCCACATGACCCGGCTGTACGCCGGCTCCTCGGCCTGTAAAGTGAGATGAGCGCCGCAACCCCAGAGTCGGTCACGACTGGACCTAATGGTCAGGGGTCCCTTTACCCTTTACCTTTATAGTATGGGCCTCATGCCCCAGTTCTGAACATCTCAAAAGTAGTGGGCTGGCCACTTTAGAAAACAGCTTGTTAGTCTAGATGGCCCCTTGGCCTGACCTATCTGGACTCTTCTTATGTTCTCAGAACTTCAAATTATTAGAATAAATTGAATGCTCTATACAGCAAAGTGTACAGTGGTACCTCTGGTTATGAACTTAATTCCTTCCAGAGGTTCATTCTTAACCTGAAACCATTCTTAACCTGAGGTACCACTTTAGCTAATGGGGCCTCCCGCTGCCACCACGCCGCTGCTGTGCGATTTCTGTTCTCATCCTGACGTAAAGTTCTTAACCCGAGGTACTATTTCTGGGTTAGCGGAGTCTGTAACCCGAAGTGTTTGTAACCTGAGGTGTTTGTAACCCGAGGTACCACTGTATAAGTAGTGAGCAAATATGTACAGGGAACCCCCCCAAAAAAGATGGGGCAAATGCTGTGAAATCATAATCTAGAATGGCATGTGACAGTGGCTCTCAGTTTTCCATCTTCCTAAACGCAATGGGATAGCTCAGAAGATACCTCTCCCCACTCTGGCCTAGTGTGATTGAAAAGTGAATGCTGCTGCTGCCAAAACAACGTGTCAGGTTTTAAGGAAATTGGGGAAATTGTCAAAACTACAATAGGACAGGAAAGGTGTTTTCTAATCTACTACCCTGAGCATGAAGTATAATGAGTGTGTGAAACACTTTTTCAAAAATGGATGTCACTCTTAAGTCTTCTAATTTAGTGCCTTCTTTAAACCGTTTCTTCTTTCTAATGCTTATCTTCACCCAAGGATTATAAAATCTGTTCAGCCAGCTGGCTAAGGAAGATTGAAGATTAAATGTGGTGTCAGTCTCAGTATAACTAGGAAACTGTAGCCCTGTTAAGGTGTTATGAAGTAGCACTCATAGAGGGGCTGTGGGGTCGTGTGCACTGATTCCCTTTACCCCCAACCACTGAGCCTGGAAGTTACGAAGAGGGATTGCGTGTTTGTCTTGACACAATTACAGTACTCTTCATGATAAGAGATGGAATGATCAGGGTTCCAGAACATAGGAAGGACCTTAACCGCGTTCAGCTAAATATACTTACAGTCCCCCTTCTGACCTTCCCACTCAAGGGGGAAACGTGGGAGTGGAGAGGAAATGACCAGTACATGCAGTCATAGGAGCATAGGAAACAGCCTGAGACAGACTTTCCTGGATTTCAGGCACGAGTCGCTTCCAACCCTATCTTGAAGACTGAACCAGGGACCACCAAACCACTGGGTTGTCCTCCGATTCATCCACAGATACCATTTCAGAATGCCCGCATAGGACTTGTTCTATGGTTGTGACAGAGTTGCCTACCCAGAACTTTCAGTACAAAGAGGAGGTACAAATATGTAGATAACACCTTATTGGACCATAGGCCATTAAAAAAACGTAATAAATTGCAGAATCAGATTCAGAACAAGATGGTTTTGCTATGGTGATGGGTGATGTCAATTTTAGTTTCTCATTTTTCCCATTTTCAGTTCAGTTCTCCACTTTTCCAAAACAGTCCATGAATTTTTGTTTTACGTCCACACGAAAACGCATCAGCAAATTTCTCGTAATACACATTTTTTTGTATACACATTTTTTGCAAAACAATTTCTCCTAATTTAATGCACTTTTGTATGTTTTTTTCAGGGCCCTGTGCCTTTTTAGGCACACCACTGAAGTATATGCATTTCTTGTTCATATTATTTGGCTGGACAACTGCAAAGCAAAATATAAAGACGTGACAATTTTGAATGATGGTTGTGTTTCAGGGTTTTTTTAAAAAAATAAATGCATTAACTATTCTGTTCTGGTTAATATTCTTCAGTTATTTTCCACCTTTCTTGCCTAAAGTTAAGTCACTTAAAACTTGTTTAAAGAAAGTAGTTACATTTGGTTTGTAGGATGATTTAGGAATGTGGGGAGCTGATCATGTATTTTGCTTGGGTCCTGTCAGGGAACTGACATCGGAGCTAGAGGCGGAGGGAAGGCTCTCAAATGATGCTGGAGAAGGGCCCAGCAGGGAGAGAGGCAGCTCCGCAGATGGGGAAGCAAATCAGCGCAACACCAGGGATATAGAGGGGCTGATGGGGGAATCGGCGAGAGGGCTCCAGGACTCTTCACCGGACACCAGCGGGGAGAGCACGGGTCCTCCGCTACCCACGCCCACCCTGTGCAGAAGACTTCCGTGCAGAGAGAGTAGGAGGAGACTGGGTGTCAAACAACTTTTATGTTGGAAAAGATTTAAGAAACGCCCACTGACGGATTCTGCTAGCGACTGAGGCAGCCACGAAGTGAAGGGCTGTCCAGACTGAAAGGTTTAGCAAGGCAACAAAGCCTGGAGAGGTGGCAACTTACGCACGAGCAACCCATACACATTACAGGTCCAATGCTGGCTTGTGACTGCAGATGCTGCCTTCAAATGGACAAATGCAGCACAGTGGTACCTCTGGTTAAGAACTTAATTCGTTCTGGAGGTCCGTTCTTAACCTGAAACTGTTCTTAACCTGAGGTACCACTTTAGCTAATGGGGCCTCCTGCTGCTGCCGCGCCACCGGAGCACGATTTCTGTTCTCATCCTGAAGCAAAGTTCTTAACCCGAGGTACTATTTTGGGGTCTGTAACCTGAAGCGTATGTAACCTGAGGCACCACTGTATACAATTCACTTCCTAATGCTTATCGTTTATCACGTGATATTAATGTTTAACAATGTTTTACAATCACATGGTGGAGTGTAAAATAATAATTCTGTATTGTCTTCTCAGGCTTTCAAACAATGTAAAAATAAAATAAAATGGCAGAAACATTAACATCTGTCTGGTTAAAGGGTCAACAATTAATAGCCTCATTTTTGTTAGATTTCTTATAAACCAGAATAGTGATGCTAAATTTTCAGTCCCAGAAATAGTATCTTGAGAATTAATGAAATCAAGTAGTTTGCAAGTCAGAGACTCACAAGTCTGTATTATTTTTAGTAAGTTCAGCAGATATGCTGTCTTTTGGAGGATCATTATTATTTGCAAAAAAATGTGAACAGCTTAAGTATCTCCTCAGCAGTAGCTGGTGACCAGGGGCTAAGAGCCTCAAAATGTTTCCCTTCTCAATAGAACAGATTATGTCACAGAAGAGAGAATTAAAATGACTTTCCCATGCTTCAATTGGAATATAGTTAACCAGTAAGTTCTGGTCACCACGATTACACTTTTCCAATTTCCAAAAAGTCACACAATCCTTTGATGCAGCACCGTCCAGGATTTTACCCCATTTGTGCTTCTAGAATGTGTGCGCTTGTAAGCCCTTAATTTCCCCTTTCAGCAAGGCCAAAACCACATCCTCTGTATTGCTGCCTTTTATCCTCCTAGCCACTTGTTTTATGAGCCTCTTCACTTGTTTACATTCATTGTCAAGCCACTCAGTTTCCTTCTAATAGTTTTAATAGAATGTCGGGGGAAATAAACATGGTCTTGACTTCATTTATAATTTGTAAGCATAGCTCAGTAACAATTGCTGATGATACAGCAGATGATAAAAGCAAAGCCCTTAGACAAACTAATTTGGGTGGCAATAATTTATCGTAAGTGTCTGCCAATAACTTTGCATTCCATTTTATTCTTCTGGAAACTCTTGGTTCTGATGTACAAGTGGGATCCGATATAAGACTAGATGTTGATATAGGGGCTACAAAATTCGTTGTAATGATGGTCACTGGGTCCAATTCAGATATTCCCTCAAACAGCTGCTTATGAGGCATGTTCTTAGCTACAGCTTATGCTTAGTGGGGACATAACTTTACCATGAGCCCAGGTGTGGACTTCTGCCTGAGTAGACGTGCATAGGATCGCGCCGTTAGGGTCCTACAGTCTTCACTTTTTCTTTGCATGGTTGTGCTGATGGAACAATTGGGATCAAGTTAGAATTCATGATCTCCATATATTATGGTTTTCAGTAGTACCACTACCAACTCCTGGGATCGAAATCTAGTTGTTTTTTACCCTGTAATTCATACCAGGAAATTTAAGTTCCTCAAAATGAGTTAAAGATGTGTTTAGTAATGGATTGAAAAACCCCCGATCTATGGCTATGGGCAGAAGTCACTTGGCAGCCACCTCCCTTCTCAGTCATTCCTCAGCACACCTCCCATTTCAAGACCATGGCTCTGCCAGAGAAATAAGCCACTCTGCACACCCTGGCAATAGAATTCAAGGGAATTCGATGAAAGGCTACAAAATTAGAAGCAATCATTTAATTTTAAACTGTCTTTGTGAGCAGTGAAGACAGAACAATATTCTGACATAGAAATTTAGTATTTGACCTTATGGAGATGCCTTTTCAAGCTTTCTCCAGTATTCTTTTCTGCTGAGAATGATTGACAATCGAGAACGAGCTTATTAGCCTTTTCGCCATGAGGTGCTCTGTATCATTTTTTCTTGGAGGAAACCTGTTAGTCATGCACATAGGTTGATCATTAGAGTTGTTAATTACATCCACACTGCTGGAAACATGGCTCAGTGACAGCGAGTCCCTCTTCTCCCCCTGTGCCTGTTGACTTAGCATGGTACGGACATTTTGGTAATAGCTCTAGGCCTCCAGCTTGAAGTAGTAAAGAGCAAATCTTTTAAACAGTGCAGTCCCATGGAAACCTTCCAGAAAATAAGCCCTATTCGTAAGTATGCACTGTAAAAGTATTGTGCAAAAACCTAGCTCAGTTATTATTCAGGGGATCATTAGAAAATATCAGAGGAAAAAAATACTTTCCTGATATTGCAAATAGTTGATGTCCTTATTGATTATCCTAATTTGTCCCAAACCACATCCCCAGAGGAAACTGGTTGGTTAACTGCATTAGTTGGAAAGGTTCCATTAACATTCCTAGTTGCTTGAAATAATTTCTGTACTGATTCACTATTTGCACACTTAATGCTTCTAATGCAAAAAATGTATTAGCCAAAACATGATCATAGAAAGCTATCCATTCATATAAGTCATTTGGTCTGATGAGTGGCATCCATAGGCATTGCCCAAAGGCCATTTTCCTAGGTGGGTAGTTTCTTATGTGGACTGAGCAAGTGAAAGACTTCCAGACTAGAAGGATGCCGGTTCTCCTTTTGAGCAGATGGAACACACTCAGCCCAGCATGTAAGTTGGTATCTCACTAGGTGGGAGCCAGAGACAAATAAATACTAAGCACCCATTAGCCCATTGTTTATGCAAAGGAAGGGGTGGGGCTGCATGCCTGAGTCAAAGTACTCTGTGATCAATGTGACAAAATAGTTTTCCGCCATCTTTAAATATTTTCTTGGTTCCAAGGCTGAGCTAGAAATTGATATAAGGAATTCAGAATTCTAATATGGATATTAGAAAAAGATATAATAATTTCTAATTATATAATAATTATATTCTTTGTATGCCACCCATCTGACTGGGTTGTGCCAGCCACTCTGGATGGCTCCCAACACAGTATTAAAAACACAATAAAACATCAACCATTAAAACACTTCCCTTCAGATGTCTTCTAAAAGTCAGTGGGCGCCACTGCTGAGAAGGCCCTCTGCCTGGTATAGATACCAGGAAATGTGTTAAGGATACTAAAAAAAAAAAAAGGAGGATAAAGTGTGGAGTACAGTGTTTGAGCTAGTCCACAAGAATCCTTCTCAGAAAAGTTCCCCAGTTCAATAGAACTTCACCCAGCTGTCCTGTATATAACCTGACTCACAACCATGTGTTGTCTTGTGACAGTGAGCAAGCTCTATGGCTGAGTGCAAGCTCTAGCTATTGCACCACCTATTTTCTGTTATCTATATACTTTACACATTTCTGATATTTCATTGCCATGAAAGAGAGTCCAGGATTAATATTCTGATTATGGGATACAATGGTCCTGAGAAACTTAACGCAATTGGCAAATCTATCAACTACAACTCAGGTTGGAAACAAATTTGGTTGGCCATGGTTGTGCTCTTGGAGAAATTAGGTCAGTCTGGAAATCCAACTGCTCCGAAATTGAGCTAAGCTCCTAATACCAGGCATCCATTTTGGATGTTACAGTTCAGAAAGGATTACTAAACCAACAGACATAATCCTGGCTGAGTTTCTGTTGATTTCTGTGGGGTAAGGCAGAGCATTTTGTAGAAATATTTGGCAATAAACCTCTAATGCAAAGGTGTGCACACTGAATCATTTGTGTACAAAATGATACCTTTCCTCTCCGATTCCTTATGTTCCTTCCATTTTCCATTTGTCCTCCTTTCCACTGCAGTTTAATTCTGGGTGTGCTGAAGCTTAAAATGTAGCTTCCGATTTATAATAGCAACAGGGCATGCAGCAAATGTCAACAAATCCCATGGCACCTTGGAATGTAGGAAATGTGAAAGGTAAGTCGCAGCAGTCTGTTCCAGCAGCTGAAGAAAAGAGGGGGGAAACCCTTACATAAAATAAATCATATGAGTTTGAAGGGAATGCTGGAACGCTAACTTCCCACCATGAAGCAAGCGTTTATCGACCAGGCTCTCCTAACACACAAACACACCAGATCAAGTCCAACAATCAACACTTGAATATTTAAGAAGTCAAAGGAGATACCCTGCCAGGTGCTTCCAAAAAAAGTTGGGAATATAAAATTACAGGAGTTATGTATGTATAATCATCTGTTAATCTGCATTTGGACAGACCAACTTGTTGCCATTTCTAAAGGTGTAGCTACCACTGACTGTTCATTGTTTTCTCATGAGATGCTGAATTCGCAGTGGACAGGAGAAGCCCAGGTTTGTCCCGGCAAGCCTTGCCCTATCTCCTAAACGAGGAAACCTCTCTTAAACAAGGTTATGCTCGTGCACCAATTCTGCAGCCACATTTTCCTATCAATTGTGCAGTCATGTCTTTTGTTATGGATCTTCAGTTTGGACTTAGCAGATTCCATCGTACATCTTCTCCCAAAACAGCACACAGCAACTTTGATTTCTGACTCCAAACTCTGTGATTTCTATTGATATTTCATAGCCGCATAAGATATAACCAGTCCAATGGTTATTGAATATCAGCTCCTATCAACCCCAGACAGAATGGTAGATGAATGGTCAGGGATTAGTTATTTATTTAAAAGCATTTACAAACCACACACACATACAATCTAAACATGGCACACAACATAAAACAATAGACAATTTCATTAAAATAAAAATACATTAGTATAAAAACATATAGAAGTAAATAAAAATAGGAATTCTTTTATTGGCTATTAGTGCCATTTGTATTAATGATTTTAATTTAACTTCCTGTAGCTTACCTAGAAAATATATAACCGAACTGAAACCATACAAAATAGACAGTCATGGTAAAGAAACAGCTGGGAAACCTGTCAAAATAGACAGTTGCTAGCTATCATATCTCAACAGGAATGCTATTGTGTGGAAAGGCGGAGTCCCCCCAATCCCAGGCGACCCCCGAGCGGAATAATGACTCAAGACAACGTGCTGTGGGATTAAAACTGGCCACAACTTTATTAAGTTTCAGATGTAGGGAGACCTTGGCTCAGGCATTGGGCATTTATCCTTCCCACTCCCCAGCCGGGGATCTGGAAGACATCAGGGTTATCCAGAGTGTGTGGGGATTGGGCTGGCTCTGGAGAACATATGTTCAAGCAGAGAGCCTGTTCCCCGTTTCACCACTGTTGGTGGGGAGAGGAATGACAACCTCTCGGTGTGTGGCCAATGCCTCCCCTCAAGACCCCTGGTATCACCGCTGCAAGGGGGGGCATGGGTAGGAATGCTATTCCACCGAACAGGGGAAGCCACACTAAAAGCCCTGCTCTAAGTTACTGCAGAGTAAGCTTCTGAGAATTTTGGAACTTGCAGGAGAAACTCCCACAGACTACAGCAATCTCCTGAGTCTATAAGGGATAAGGTGGTTAACTTGGTCCTGAGCTGCATAGTTTAAGGTGAAAAGGAAAATAATCTATGTACAATGACATCACTTCCTTTGTGCATTTCCACTGCTGTTAGAGATATATGCTATAATTGCATTTCTGTTAGTCACTGCGCACTGCTCCACAATTGCAAATGGAGCTACATTTCTCCTAACTCTGGCTGGATCAAGACATGTCAAAGAAGCAATTCAGTTAAATGTGTTGCAAACTCATACAGGGAAATTCGGTAGGGAAAGACAGGACTCCACAGAGCTATCTGGTGTCACAGTGTTATATCGCACATACAACACATATAAAACTTTTTTTCTTTAACAATCTAGCTGAGTCCATTATTGAATAGTGACCTTCCTCTGTATCCTAAGTTGAAATATAGCCAGAGCCTTTTCTCCTTAACTCAGATACATTAATTGCTATAGCTCCATGCCTCTCCTCTACAAACTTCCAGCATTGTGTTGGTCAGTATATTTTTTCCTAAATACAAACTGAGAAAGCAGTTATTGCGGGGCCATCCCAAAATGCTCCTTAACCGCCTTACCATCTTTTGTAAGCAATGACCTCACAAGATCTCTTGTGTGTCTTTTTTATTTATATTAAGTACAAAATCTCTTGCTATTTGCCTCTCTGCTCTGTGCGAGATTGAATTCCACTTGGCTTTTAGCCTGTGAAACCCCAGGCTACCCTCCAAATCAAAATCAAAATTGACACAATAGGGAAAATAACAGGAGCTCAGAAAATCTCAGTGTCAACTGCTGGAAAAGCAAACCAACAATTATCCGTATAATTTATGCATATCTATTACACAGCTATGTCACATTATGCATATAATCTGAGCTAATTAGGCATACATGCCTATACACATGTGTATAATTATAGAGGGTTGTGTTGTGGGGTTTTTTTTTACCTATAGCTTAGTGAACAGTGAACATGAGATTCAAAATGGGAAGCAAGATAGGAGAGAGTAGAGGGAGAACATTCTTATGAGATAAATTGGCCATAATCAACAAAACATAAAACTACTTCATTGACCTAGACTGACACCAATAAATAGGCAATTTCTAAAGAATCAACTCCCTTGTCACAAAACAATGGCCACAAACTAAGTACAGAACAGGTAATCAAATGATGCTGGAAGGTACTATGGGATTACAGAGCAAAAATAATGGTCTAGGAACAAGGAGCCAGGTTACTATCAAAGCTGTTTTATAAAGCAAAGAAATGCCTACATTTGCTCTAAATTGAAAAGCTCAAGGGAAAAATCTCCTTGGCTTTAGACGGAGTGATAAAGAAACTCTGCTTAGCCAAAACTTTGTGAAATGCAACTCAATGCTCCTGTGTTATTAGTGATGTGTGTCACTGGCCACTGGGCCCACACAATACTGGCATGTTGTTGTTGTTGTTTAGTCGTTTAGTCGTGTCCGACTCTTCGTGACCCAATGGACCAGAGCACGCCAGGCATAGCTGTTCCTTAATGACAAGAGTTGCAAATGACAAGGAAGAGAGGAAGGGCCATTACTCAGTGGTAGAGCATGCAGAAAGTCTCAAATTCAATACCTGGCATTCCCAGGCAGTAGAAAGCCACTGCCAATCAAAGCTGACAACACTGAGGTAGATGGACCAGTGGTCAGATTCTATAAGGCAGCCTCCTATGTCCATTGCATTTTCTGTAGCATCCTCACAGAAGTGGCTAGGAATGATGTATTTGTGGTGATTACCAGCTCTCAGTTGTATATGCCTGTCACACTGGTGAAGCAGCTGTCCACAGCCCCCCTGTTATGTGCAATGGAATAAGGTCCTTGGGGCATGCAGTGGACATCCAGGGCAGGCAAGGGAAGAGGACAAGTGGCTAGAGCATCTGGGGACATGTGTATAAATGTGTACATGCAAAGGAGGCCCACTGTGGCACAACTAGCCAATAGGTCCAATGAGATAGGTGAAGGGATGCTCAGACCCCAAAGGGGTAGGAAGATTCAGCAGGAAGATGCTATATATGGGGAGAGGAAGTGGATAACCTTAAAATGGAAAATGACCTAAGTCCTATTTCAGGCATAAGCAAACTCCAGCCCTCCAGATGTTTGGGACTACAATTCCCATCATCCCTGACCACTGGTCCTGTTAGCTAGGGATGATGGGAATTGCAGTCCCAAACATCTGGAGGGCTGAAGTTTGCCTATGCCTGTCCTATTTGAGTGATGGATTCCTCTGCAGAATTAGAAACACATGAGGGAGAGTGCAGAATGCACTTCCTGACCCTACACCTTCCATTGCATCCTTGTTCCCACACCCTTGTAAAGTGGTACCTCGGGTTAAGAACTTAATTCGTTCTGGAGGTCCGTTCTTAACCTGAAACTGTTCTTAACCTGAGGTACCACTTTAGCTAATGGGGCCTCCCACTGCTGCCGCACTGCCATCGCACAATTTTTGTTCTCATCCTGAAGCAAAGTTCTTAACCCGAGGTACCATTTCTGGGTTTGCGGAGTGGGTAACCTGAAGCGTCTGTAACCTGAGGTAGCACTGTACTCTACACATTGAAGGATGAAGATCTGCAGTGGTGTCAGGGCTGGGTTATGGGCAGCAGATTGAGCTGGGATCTAGGAGACGTGGGATAGACAGGACTGAAGGGCATACCAGAAGGAAGAGAAGAGGAGCAAGCAAGAAGTCACGACCTAGTAACAAAACCAAAGTTACAGGATCACACCATAGCTCGGGAATATGTTGTTGGTTCATTTGCTTGAGTGAGACCCAAGTACAGCAGGAAGTGGGTTAAAGCTCTTTCATGCCCAGGAAGAGCTGATGAACAGATTGAGTGGGTGGAGTCAGCTCAGTTCCACAAGTTTCTCCGCTACCTAGAGCTCAGTTATTCATCACATAGAACAGCCACATAAAGATGCAGCAGTCCCTCACAAGTGGGGAGCTTGCTGTATTCCTGGATGCTTCTTTTGTGGTCCAGAACCTTGCACCATCAGGGTTCTAAATCGTGGGGGAAACCTGCATAAAAATAGCAAGTCCCCTACTGCAGACACTTGCCCTTCAGCATGGGGCTGGAAACAGAGCTCAGCAGAGGTAGAGAGGCTCTCTGTCAGGAGTCCAGGTTCCCAGCTTGATAACACAGTAAGGTAAAGGTAAAGGGACCCCTGACCATTAGGTCCAGTCGTGACCAACTCTGGGGTTGCAGTACTCATCTCGCTTTATTGGTCAAGGGAGCCGGTGTACAGCTTCCGGGTCATGTGGCCAGCATGACTAAGCTGCTTCTGGTGAACCAGAGCAGCACATGGAAACGCCGTTTACCTTCCCGCTGGAGTGGTACCTATTTATCTACTTGCAGTTTGACGTGCTTTCGAACTGCTAGGTTGGCAGGGGCAGGGACCGAGCAACGGGAGCTTACCCCGTCATGGGGATTCGAACAGCCGACCTTCTGATCAGCAAGTCCTAGGCTCTGTGGTTTAACCCACTGCGTCACCCACGTCCCATGATTGCAAAAACAAACAGATAGCTCCGGGCAGCTCTAACAAAGCCTCCGGCATCATCATTCAAGATGACCCTTCTGACTCCTTCCGGTTCCTACAGAAGATACTGAACTTTCGCACCTTACGTCTCTTGTTTTGTTTCTGGTCTATCAGCCCTCCCATTCACCGACTTTTCAGAGAGATTGGATTAGCTCCAACCTCTTCTTGTTTTGACAGACTGCTTCTTTTTCTGTTCACTCCTGTTGGAGCTTTCTGAGAGCTTTGGCTGTGTTCCAGTCCGCTCTCAGTTGTTCCTTTGGCAACTGGCATTTCCAGGTCCATGGGAATCGGCTCTGGCTGCTGTCCAGCCTGCATGAAATTTAACTTTCTCTATTCCGCAGCCGGCTGCAAACCTTCGCTAGGAACTGGCTCATTCCTGACACTATCCAGCGAGTCTCTGCTCTTCCCCATTGCCTCTCATCGCATGGAGGAACTGCATGCCTGGGGAAACCCAGCCAAATGGGTGGGGTATAAATAATAATTTATTATTATTATTGGACTAAAGTGAAAGGCATGCCAAGCTTTTGAAATCCTTAGCTTCATTTAGGTATTCTAATTCTGAATTAGAATGGTGTGTGAGGGAGGAGGGCGAGGAAAGCATTCTCAACCCACCTGCTACAAACTCTGCAAGTCGGAGAGACTTGTGTGGGATATTTGTACAATTTAGAACCTTGGAATATCAGAGCTGTGCATCATGGGAAGCCACATAAGGAGAAAATGCTTCCCACTGTAGAAGCTATCATTGCAATTCACAAAGGGTGATGAGCCAGGGGGTGGAGGAAGCATGTTCATCCTCCCTCCCCTCCTGCCCCACATTGAATGTTGATTTGACTCAGAAACCGAAGGCCTGGAAAGGGCTCCTATGATGAGATGTGATTCCCTGACAACTATCAGATTGCAAGCTGCACTTCAAAGACAACCCCTATCCCAGCGATCAGATTTCCTCCCTCTTAAAAAAAAAATCAAAATCAAAAGGATGCTCATGCTCCCAGACTTAAATCTTTTAGACACCTAGGCACTTGGATAAAGCAAGCATGGATTAACCAGGTCTCACTATTTAAAGGGACTTATGTTTAGAGGCTTCTACCTACACTAATTTTAAATGCGGTGCTCTTGATTAGGGGAGCCAAGTCTTATGAGCTCAATGAGCTTACAGGGCTTTATAGCCTCTCTGCAAGCCTTCATGAGCTTAAACGATGATAAGAATATACAAACTCGCTGCATTGGTGTGAAAAGAGAAATGGACGTGTGAAGAATGTGGGCACGACTGGCCAATCGGAGAAGCAATTTCATCACGTAGTGACCTACGCTGCCTCCTTCCCTTTGCAATTAACGTACATTAAGTACAGTGGCCGATGAAATGGAATGCATTGGAATAAAAAGCTGTCCAATTTTCCTTTGTTAATTCGAACAGTAGCACTAGGCGATCAAATGTTGGTTGTCAAGTGCTTAGATATTCGACAAGCCTCCAGTGTTTCATGCTACAAACTAAAATTAGCATGGCTCCTCTCCAGGGACAGTGGGGAGTGTGTTCTTTGGGGTGGCATGGGAATCCCTAGCTTTACAAAGCTAAATGGACAGCTGTGTTGGTTATTCACGCACAATTGCCCTGTTCACACCTAAAGAGGACTTGGGGTGAACCAGGAGTGCCGATGTGACTAAAATATTGGGGGGACCCAAGCATGCCCTGCCCCGCATAATCAATCACAAGATGCGACACATACACACCCACCATTTGAATGACAATGCCCATCAACTTGGGGGGATGGCCCCCTTAAATATTTTATTGGGGAGCCGAAGGGACCTCAGCCTCTAGAAGTTGGCTCCCAGGGGTGTACATTATTTGTGCGTGGGTGAGAGGAGTTGAGCTGTCCCCTGCTTCATCTCCCCGCATCTCATTTCTCCACTTCCATTGTACTAATTCAGGCATCCCCAAACTACTTTTCCCATTCCTGACCACTGGTCCTGTTAGCTAGGGATGATGGGAGTTGTAGTCCCAAAACAGCTGGAGGGACAAGTTTGGGGATGCCTGCACTAACTGATACTACTGGAACCATGTTGGGGTGTGTGTGTGTGTGGAGGAAGTGCCTGAAGCAACAGAGTCTAGAGTTCAGCCCTCCTTGCTCTCCTGCCATTTCTCAGGTGGAAGGAAGAACAACAAATTTGATGGTTCCTGTCACACTTAGACTGGCCCTGAGCCAAAATTTGCACATGGGTAATTTCTCCCCTACCCTGCACATGTGAGTAGACAACTTACATGGTTAAATGTGCATCGGTACTGGTGCATGCGGTGGAACAGAGCTGCCCGCAGGTGTAGCTGCTGCTTCACTGGATGGGACTGTGATGAAGTGGTCGGAGAAGTCAGGCCATGAGGATGCACTGCAGGTATGTGGTGGTGGGAGTCCCACCAGCACAAAGGCACCTTCCCACCATTGCTGCCGTCCTGTCCACCGAAGCAGCTGTGATTCTGGTGCTGTGGTCCATCCACTGCTACTGGTGCTATCCCAACCGAGCTCTCATTGTGGGGCAGCTTGAGAGTGATTTGTGAGGCGAGCATCACTTGGGCCACGATGCTTCTTCCATCTAGTTGCTGTTCACCAAGGCAGATGCCCTCAGCTCACATTTAAAGTGAGCCATGAAAGACATGGATCAGTCCATTAGCTGATCCAGTGCATAACCAGGTTAGTGTTGCCCACATGAGGAAACAGGCAGAACTTTTTCCACACACACACACACAGAGAGAGAGAGAAAGAGAGAGAGAGAGAGAGCGCGCTAAAGAGAGATTGAGATCAAGGTTTGGATGGAGTTACCTCATTACAGGGTCCTGTTTTGTTAGATAAATAAAGTTGTGACCCTTAAATCCCTGTTGCCGAGTGTCTTCATTCCAGGATGTGTGGGCAATAAAGAGAGAGATGTTTCTCTTAAAGTGAAGGGATTTCTTTCACACTTCACTCAGTACTTTTCAGTTCCTTGTTGGGTTAGCTTCACCTAGGATAGTAAGCATATTGTCGTTTAGACTACAATAATAATAGTCTTGAACTGAAATCCACACTTTCCGAAGGGTTTTATTTTTTAAAAAAATAATTCAGTAATTAACGAAGTGAACCCCTCCAAATGCTCATCCACTATTTTTATAAACAAGGTGGGCAGCTCACCTGAAGCGTGGAAGAGGGAGAAGACAGAGAAGTGAGGCAGTGTTTGAGTTGCTAGCATGCAAGTCTGTCGTTTCAGTTGAAAAACTGGGAGGGAGCCAGCTTTTAAACAACTTGAGAAATTGCTGTGAATTCTGTTTTCATCTTATGTGTGGCTTCACCTTAAGTTGGTGAGAGGCCCACATCTCAATATTTTCACATTAAGCAACAGCACTCCTAAGAAACCTCACCTTCAATAATTATCATAACCAGGCTGAAATCTACCCTCACATATGTAAACAGGAAACTTTACGTTTACTTCAAGTTAACTTCTGCTGCTCTTCTTTTGGGATGGAAAACAATCGCTCTACCATACCCAGAACTAGTCACACTACAATTAGCCCTCAAAGGCAGGAGGATTGTTTTTTCAATATCACATCTTTCCTCATCCCTTTCATCAGGGGTGGCTCATCCGATTTCGCCGCTTGAGGCAACATGGGAAGTGCCATCCTGCCCTGCAGCCATCGTCCCTACAGGAGAAGCGTTGCAAGCATTGGCACCAATTTCAGATGAGATTGTGCTGATTTCTAGTGAGGTCGCGCTGAAATCACACGAGATTTCTTTTCTTGTGTGATTTTGGCAACATCTTGATGATAGTGGAGGCAGCACATCCGCTTAATGACTGCGTTGGTTCTGCCCAAAGTAATCTATTTGTCTCTGTGAACTATCCTGCCCCACAGTGTGGAGAGATAATATCAGGGCAGAGAAAAATAAATACTTCTTCACGGAGAATATAACAAACCCAGGCCCTCTTACTTCCACAAGATGTAGCAATGCCCACCAGCTGGACAGGTTTAAAAGGGGATTAGACGAAATATTTGAAGGATAAGACCACTAGTCATGATGGTCACATAGTACTTCCAGAATCAGAGGCCTCTGAATAGCAGTTGTTGGAGCTCATGAGTGTTGCATTTATGTCCTGTTGTGGGCTTTCCATAGGCACCTGGTTCATAGCTGTCAATGTTTCCCTTTTTAAAAGGGAAATTCCCTTATTCCGAATAGGATTCCTTGCAAGAAAAGGGAAAAGTTGACAGCTTTGATCTGGTTGGCCACTGTGAGGCTAGTTGGACCTTAAATTTCAAAGCTTTCTGCAATTACAAAGCAAACTAATATGGCCTCCTGCTAGTTGCTTTTGTTCCAGTTTCCAACACTTCTGCCTGACATGCGAGAAAGATGCTTTAGAGCAGGGCGGTCCAACTTTTCCTACCAAGTGGGTCGCAAGAGTCCTTAGACATGGAACCCACGAGCTGCACACTGCCTTGTGAGGGAGAAAGGGCAAAATATGTCACCTCAGCCCTTGTGCTGCCTACCTGTTGATGGATGGCCATCCTGACTCGGCCCCAGACACACTGATCAGATGCTTGGAAGCTGTGGCTGGATGGTTACGTGGGAGCCGGTTGAAGTTAAATCCTTCGAAGACAGAGGTCCTCTGGCTGGGACGGGACGATATGGGATTGAGGGGGCAACTCCCATCTCTTGCGGGGGTGCAATTAGTGCCAGCACCGTCCGTTAAGAGTTTGGGTGTAATCTTCGATACCTCCCTCTCCATGGAGGCGCAGATTGCAGCTACAACAAAGGTGGCATTTTTTCATCTCCGCCAAGCTAAGCAGTTGGCTCCTTACCTCTCTCGCCCTGACCTAGCCACTGTGATCCACGCGACAGTCACCTCCAGACTGGATTATTGTAACTCGCTCTACGTGGGGCTGCCCTTGAGACTGACCCAGAAACTCCAGCGGGTGCAGAATGCCGCAGCGAGACTCCTTACGGGGTCTTCACTGCGAGATCACATTCATCCGGTGCTATACCAGCTGCACTGGCTCCCGGTGGAGTACAGGATCAGGTTTAAGGTGCTGGTTTTAACCTTCAAAGCCCTACACGGCCTAGGACCCTCGTATCTACGGGACCGCCTCTCCTGGTATGCCCCACAGAGGAACTTACGGTCCTCAAATAAAAACATCTTGAAGGTCCCAGGCCACAGAGAGGTTAGGCTGGCCTCAACTAGAGCCAGGGCTTTTTCGGCTGCGGCTCCAACCTGGTGGAATGCTCTGTCACAAGAGACAAGGGCCCTGCAGGACTTGACATCTTTCCGCAGGGCCTGCAAGACAGAGCTGTTCCACCAGGCCTTTGGTTAGGGCACAGCCTGACTCCCTCCTTTGGCAATCTTTACAATACTTTAGTTTATGGTTGCCATCAATTTTGATTTTAATTAATTCTTATGATGTTTTTATAATGTTGCACTATTTTAGTGTTGTTAGCCGCCCTGAGCCCGGCTCCGGCTGGGGAGGGCGGGATATAAATAAAATTTATTATTATTATTTATTATTACCTAAAGCTGGGTAAGCAAGGCACCAGGCTTTGGGAAGGGGGTGTGGAGCTCTGGCAGGGTCCTAGAACCCTCCCACATCCTTCCTAAAGCTAGGACCACCCTGCTGTAGAGGAAGCTGTTTTGTTGTAGCTGAAGACCTCTTGAGGAAGACCAATGGCTGAAAAACAGTCAACATTCTTCGTCAAACAAATAACTGTTTGAGCCACTTGAGACTAGACTCTTATCCATTTCTGTTGTTTGTGCATAGCCTCTTGTTCTCTCCAACCTTAGACTTCACTATACGTTTGAGACTCAGGATTTGTCTAGATATAATAGTGGCCTGACCCACATCTGAAAATGCGGACCAGGCTGCACATCTGTAAAATGGGATGGTGGCAAAAGAGATCTAAATTCTTCTGATTGTAGGATTGTGTCCTGGTGTACAATATCTGGTTCAAATGTGTGGTCTGCCCCTCCCAGGCTCAGAATAATCATTGCTGTCTTGTTTCCTTTTCCTCCCCTCTCTAGTTTTTAACCAGAAGGGAGTTGTTTACCGATGGATTCAACACCGGGAGTCTATTTCTGCTGGATTTGATAAAAAAACACACAATTAAAATGTTGTGCAGGAGGGTTAGGCCAATTTGGCCGGCATCCTGGAACACACTCCAAGTGAAACCTGGAGGAATATACTGTACACGTAAAAAGAATTGTCCTCTGGGAATCCACCCCTCTTCCATTAACCTGATATTTTGCTCATCCTATTAGGAGATTTCTCTGAGGAGTGAAAATTCTAGATTGCCTCATTAAGACTCATCATTTACAAGTTGTTGACAAAGCCTGGCATTTATCCTGTTGTCATAATAAATGTGAGAAAATGACCATTTGGCAAATAAATATATAAATAAACAATTCTCCCGTGCAACAGTAAATCACATAATCCAACCATATTCAGGTCTGGAGAGACAAGGTGTTACTATCTCTATGTGGCTCTATTATGTTGTAAATTATAGACTGCAAGAACAAAATACGTTATATTTTTTAAAAATCTAATCTTTTCTCTTAAAACAAAACAAAACAGCGTGTCTTGATTTATTTTGCCATTTTGACAGTTTTCTATCTGAGGCTGAAGTCCTGTACTCATTCATCTGGGAACGAGCCCCATCGAACCCCTGTGCAATGACACAAAGAGGATTGCACTGTGAATGTCTGAAATATTAACCTGAATAATTTATTCCCAGATCAGTTACTAGGGAGAACATACACTTAGCCTCCTTTTCAGGAGGAATCTACTAGATGGGAGAGGAATTTGGTTCAGTTCATCTTTTAATGCAAAACCTCCCTAATTTGCACTTCCTGAAACAATGCACAGAGCAAAACAGAGGTGTCCTACAAAATGCCCACTTTCCCCAATTTTACAAGTGTAGCTCTCTGACCAAATAATGTGTGGAAAGAGGGTATGCACAAAGATGCTTAGATTAGTCAAAATTTGTTTGTTATATTAATCAAAATTAGTTTGCTAATGAGAAACATTATATTGGGGAAATTTGATTGGAAAAATTCACATTAAAATGCCGGCGAATTTTCATGACAACCTTTGAAATAAAAACGAAAATCTCAAACCAAGGCAGAATTGTGAAGAACTGAATTTAAAACTAGAAAATTTTGAAACAGAGAGAACGTGAAACAGAAGATCCACCCACCCCTTTTCCCATTTGTCCATGTCATTTACCAATGAATTAGGCCGCATACATGGGACTCAGTAAGCTCTGTTGAACACAGAGGGATTCTGATGAAGCATGCATATAATTGCAGTGTGTGTAACCCTGCCGTTGCAGCCTGATCCGTGGCCTGGCAAGTGTTAAAGAGGAATCTGGCTCTGCTGTGCTTCTCAGGAAATCCTCTCCTTCTTCTTGCAAAGTATAGCTGGCAGGTATTGGTGGGAGCTTCCTGAGCACCTTCTGCCATACCGGCATAACATGATACTATACTCTTTTGCAAATGCCCTTCCATAGAGTAACAAATATGTGATCTAGTAGGTCTACAAGACCTAAAGGAACAGAAGGCCCTTTTTACGAGATGGTCTTTGAGCCAATCAACTTGACAAATGGGCAGAAAATGTGTCATCGTTATTGTTTTATCCTGCTTCAAGAAACCCAGGACCGTGCATTTCATTGCATTTTTCATTCCCATGTCCATGCTCTACTCCACCACCATTGCTCCAGCCTGCTCTGCGGTGAGAGGAGATAGCAGGGAAAAGCCATTACCACTGTATATAGCTTTCCTCCCATTTGTCATCACAGCAACTCTGCATGGTAGGTCAGGCTAGGAGATGATGACTGGCTAAGATCACCAAGAGAGCATTACACCTGAGGGAGGATTTGAACCTGTGTCCCCAGCCCTAGTCCAAACAATCTGTCTCGCTGATTTTCTGATTCTGCCCTGATTTCTCTTTGCCGGCAGAGCGAACAGCTTAGGAAAAAACATGTTGGATAAATATTTCCTTTCGATTTCTTGTGGATCCCCTTGTGGATGGCAGGCACTTGTTTTTATTTCTGTTAATTGCAGAATTCCTGTGCAACATTTCTCAAGATGAGATGAAGATGTGCTGAGAGCCTGGTATCAGATGTACATTTGACTGGCTGTGTTTGCTCAACTCCGGAGCCACCCACAGAATCTGGCGGAATGCAGGAATTCACACCCGGTTTAAGGTGGATTTATCGACTACTGTATGCAGTACAACAAATAAGAAATGGAAGGGGCGAGTGACAACTGCAAACGGTACATCAAAAGGCATAAAGATGCAGTTTCCCCTTCTCTTGTTCTACTTCTGTCATGAAGCTGAGGGAACAGCTCAGTCAGTAGAGCATGAGACTCTTCATCTCAAGGCTGCGGGTTTGAGCCCCATGTTGGGTTAAAAATTCCTGCATTGCAAGGAGTCGGACTAGACAGTCCTTGTGGTCCCTTCAACTCTACAATTCTATGACAACCTCCGTCTAAGACGTACCATATGTTTTGCTCTATAAGACGCACCAGACCACAAGATGCACCTAGTTTTTGGAGGAGGAAAACAAGAAAAAAAATATTCTGAATCTCAGAAGCCAGAACAGCAAGAGGGATCGCTGCACAGTGAAAGCAGCAATCCCTCTTGCTGTTCTGGCTTCTGGGATAGCTGTGCAGCCTGCATTCGCTCCATAAGACGCATACACATTTCCCCTTACTTTTTAGGAGGGAAAAAGTGAGTCTTATAGAGCAAAAAATACGGTACTTCTGAACAAGGAAGAGAAACAAGAAAACCCTCCCGAAAGTACGTAGACTGGTGGAACATCACCATGGGCTGAAGCATGTATTTATGGTAGGGCCAGCACAGGCTATTTCACTGTGTGAAGTGAAGGACAAAATGGCATCCTCTCCTTTCATATACAGAAGCTGACAGACCAATCTGGTGACAGACCCTGGTGACTGGACAGTGTTCTCCTGGGGTCAGCAGTCTTACTTTGGTGGTGCAGGGCAGGTTGTGTAGCCCACACAGTTCCAACACATCACCACTATTTGTCGCTGTCCCCCCAAACTGCCTCACCCACAGCACCCGTTTTCCACCCAATGGTAGGGACAGCCCTGGCAGAGATGGATTAAGGGCAGAGCAACTGGTTCCGCCACCCTGTGACCAAGCCTGAGACACCAAAGGGCGCTACAACTATGGCATAGTGAACTGAGCAGAACAGAAGGTGAGAGGTGGGATGGGAGGCACTAGTTGTTCGCCTTGCAAGGTGCACTGCTGAAATTTGAAAATCCAAAGTCCTGGGGTTAACAGGTAGAGGCCCAAGCATGAAATCTGCCATTTAAGAAGTAGATTCAGCACCCTCCCCAGTTGCCGGCACAGAAGAAAAAAGTTAATAGAAGGGGAGTTTAGAAGTTGTTGCAATGAGGTACACTTGCACTCTGCTAGGGCAGATAGATGGTTGTCAAATGTATTAGCATTCAATAAAGGCATCGGGAAGTTCAGCTTAAGGCAGTTGACATCTCACACCCTGAAGATTCACTCTTTGCGAATTCTCTTTTCCTCCAAACTGGCAGCAGATGTTCTGAGGCATACCACTCTTGTGAATATTCTTTATTCCAAAGTACCCTGTTGAAATAAGTTGCACTCAACCTGGAATTCTTTTCTGAAATCACAAGTTTCTTCTGTAAACACCTATAAACCAAACAAAGAAAGTGCACACACGCACACACACACTGCTGAAATAACTGTTACAACAGCCAGCAAGAAGAATGAAAATAAAAAAGAAAGTTAATCAACCATCTGGAGTTGCGTAAAGGTTGCTTTGCAGAAGTTGAGCATAATTTCCCCCCCTTTATTGGGTTACCAGCATGTTAAATAGGAACAAAAATCCTGTGTGTGTGTGTGTGTGTGTGTGTGTGTGTGTGTATGTGTGTGTTTTAGTTTTGTTTTCCTGTGCAACTTTTCTATTCTAATTAAAAGGGGAAATGGTTTACTGCCCATGGAGGAGAAATTTCCTTCATCCACAATAGGCTAGATCTCTCAAATACTTTTGTGCAGTAATGTATCTCAGTGATTATATGAAAACCACAGAACAATAATAATAAGAATCAGAGCAAATGTTAACTCTAGATGGGTGCAATTAGAGGCCACTTCTGCGAACGGAATTTCAGCTTGACTTGTTTTGTGGTTTAGGGTAGTCTCTATTAAATATAGAAAAATCTAGTTAATTAATTAGACCTTAGTGTTAAATGAGTTTTTTAAGCCCGAGAGACAAGGGGAATGTGGGATTTGCAGGGCCCTGACAGTGCACAGTTAATGATGCTAAACCCAAAGTGAGTGTTAATGTAGGCTACAATATCTTAAGTGTCAGAAATACACTGGTAGATATGGATGTGAATCAAATGCTAGAGATTAATGAGAAGTAATAAAAGGTTAATTCACCATTGATCTGCAGGTTGTCCTTATTTGCTTGGGCTTTGTCGCATTGCTCTTCTAGACACTCCTGTTTTCTGTACACTGTTATTAAGAAACCTGATGGGGGGAAAAAACTTCACTTCCCGGTACAGTGGTGCCCCGCAAGACGAATGTCTCGCAAGACGGAAAACCCGCTAGACGAAAGGGTTTTCCGTTTTTGAGCTGCTTCGCAAGATGAATTTCCCTATGGGCTTGCTTCGCAAGACGAAAACGTCTTGCGAGTGTTCCATTTTTTTTTTTGCTTCCCCCCTTTTTCTAAGTCGCTAAGCCGCTAATAGCCTTTTAGCCGCTAAGCCGCTAAGCCTTTAATAGCCGCTAAGCCGCTAATAGCGCTAATCCGCTAATAGGGTTGCTTCGCAAGACGAAAAAACCGCTAGACGAAGAGACTCACGGAACGGATTATTTTCGTCTTGCGAGGCACCACCGTACTTAAACTGTTCTGCCCTGCCAGTCCTTAGGGTGAAGGGTGGGTTAACAATAATAGTAATCATCATTGTCAAAGTGACCAATTTTGCAGACTCAAAACAATACTTTTAAATTTTCTTTTAACATTTGAATTTTTAGGGTTTTGTAACTTGAATATAAACATCCCCTGTAGCCTTCAAAGAGAATGTTTGGCTTCTCCCCTTTTCACCTTTTTTTTTTTTTGAGAAAATAAAATGATGCCAAACTGTTTGGCAGCAGGAGTTTGGGAGAGGAGAGGGGAAGTTGGACCAACTTGTCTTTATTTGGTCACATGTATTTGAGCATTTGAGGAAATGTGGGCGCGTACCTGAATGCACATACTAATTCGTGTGCGGCCCCAGCTACTCATGTAGTAAAGGCCTAGTAAAGGCCAGGACTAGCCGCCAGAGAAACAGTTTCTATGCAAATGCAATTCTGGTTCTAAACGCAGCATAAGGGGTCTCTATAGTACAGTGTATTTTATAGTATAGTATAGTGTATTTTAAAATGGGGTTTCAGAGTTTTTAGGGGTTTTTATAGTATAGTATAGTATAGTATAGTATAGTATAGTATAGTATAGTATAGTGTATTTTAAAATGGGGTTTCAGAGTTTTTAGGGGTTTTTGAATGTTTTATGTAGTTTTTCAATTCCATTGTTCTGTATGGGACAATGACAATAAAGATATTGTATATCGTATGCATAAGTATGACTAGAGCTGACTTATAGCAAAAGCCTTCCTGTTACAGTTTGGGCTCTTGATAGACCTTTACTGGTATCTGATGGGCCTTGCAATGTGAGGCTGCCTAGAATACTGCCTGCCTGCAGAGTACACAGGCTTGTAATTCTTAACATATAATGGCTACTTTCAAGCACAGCACATTAATGAAGCATGAACTAGAATGAAAGCTTTTCCAAAGTTGATTAATAATAATAATAATAATAATAATAATAATAATAGTTCTCCGCCCATCGGACTAGGTTGCCCCAACCACTCTGGGTGGCATCCAACAAATATAAAAGGATAATAAAACATCTAACATTAAAAACTTCCCGATACACGGCTGCCTTCAGTTGGCTTCTAAAAGTTGTGTGGTTATTCATTTCCTTGTCAACTGATGAGAAGGCATTTCACAGGGTGGGCACCACTACTGAGAAGGCCCTGTGCCTGGTTCCCTGTAACGTCACTTCTTGCAGTGAGGGAACCGCCAGAAAGCCCTTGGAGCTGGACCTCAGTGTCCGGGCTGAATGATGGGGGTGGAGACCCACCTTTATGTATACTGAGCCGAGGCTGTTTAGAGCTTTAAAGGTCAGCAGCAATGCTTTGAATTTTGATTGTAAACATACTGGGAGCCAGTGAAGATCCTTTATATGTTTTCAGAAGCCGCTCCCAGTCACCCAGAAAGTTCTCTTAAACACCAGCAATGACGTGGATGTATGCATCTGCCGAGGGAAGGCGTTTCAAAGATGTGGGGCCACCACAGCAAAGGCCCTGCCCCTGGATTTAAATTAATAAAACAGTGCTCATCTAGGGCCCATTGACATTTCAGGATGTGTCTGCTGCCATTGCCAATAGGCATGTACTGTATATCACTAGTCACAAGCATCACCTTGTTGCATGCGACTGCAGCCAGAGTGACACATACACACACCTGTTCACAATCACTCCATTGCACTGAATGTGAGTGATTTTAATCCCCCGAAAGGTATGTAGAAGTCCTCTAATGAATTGCTATCCTTCGCAGAAAATGTGAATAATTTGGATAGTGGGGAAGGAGCGCTGTGCATTTATGGGATATTATAGACATCACTGACAGCCAGTTAGAAAGTTCTACTTGTGTCATTTCATAATAAAGAAGAAAGACTATTTCAACACTCCTAGCATCAAAGAACGCATGTCACAGAGATTTGCACAGAAATGGGTTGATTAATTTTTAATGGATTATGCCATAAAAAAGTTTCCTTATGGAAATTAGAGTGAGAATCGTGGCGATAACCAATAGGTTAATAAAGAGATTTCCAGAAAGCTGAATGTGTGGGACTGCTAAGTAACAGCAATCGGTTACAAAGGTCCATTATGTACGCTTTAAACCCCAGTTTATTTGCGTTTCTAGAAAGCATCACCGTTAATATTCCCATTTCCTTCCTCGGCGTCTTCATTCATAATTACCAAACTGCAAATCAAGCAAAGAAACCAGTGAGTCACAGCATTTATGAAAGGCTCTGGACAGTATAGTAAAGAGAAGCTACACAATTCACAGGCCTGTAGCTGATGTTACCTTTTTAAAGGTGCTCTTTGACTGAAAAGCGACTTAGGCTCCAATTCTATACTCACTTACCTGAGAGTAAACATAGGACATAGTGAGACCTTCTTCTGAGATGATATCCCTTGGATCACATTCTTTCTATATTTATGGAGGGGTTTTTTGCCATTGATTGCTGTGGTGCAGCCTGGTCCACATGTGTCTGTGGAAACTTCTGATCAATGTGCAGCAGTGTGCAGGGTCCCCCCCCCCCCGCCACTGTTATGGATTAAGCAGCTCACAGATCAGGCATGAAGGTGTAAAGAGGGCACTAACACATAGTATGTACATTTTCCATATAATATGGTGGAGAATCAGCATGGACTTCTGACCTGCAGCGTGGGAAAGGAAGACAGTCCATGCAGAGGCCTCAAGTGATGCCTGATCAAATGGTGTACATATGTGTGTGAATCAGATGGAGGTTAAATTGAATTTCTCCTTAAAATGAATGGAGTAAAATATACAGATGTCATAATCATAATCATGCTAATCAGAGATGCTGTATTACTAGATGTATTACTGAGTACAGTGGTACCTCAGGTTATATACGCTTCAGGTTACATACGCTTCAGGTTAAAGACTCCACTAACACAGAAATAGTGCTTCAGGTTAAGAACTTTGCTTCAGGATGAGAACAGAAATCGGGCTCCGGCGGCACGGCAGCAGCGGGAGGCCCCATTAGCTAAAGTGCTGCTTCAGGTTAAGAACAGTTTCAGGTTAAGTAGGGACCTCCGGAACGAATTAAGTACTTAACCTGACGTACCACTGTACTAGATGTTGGGGGAAGGCCATACAAGGTAGCTATTTCCATTTTGCTCCGCATTCAAAAGGAATCTGGTTCGTCATGGCTAGACACAAAGTGCAGACCTATATCGACCCCTTGCCCAATCCAGGTTTGATCATTTGAGAGCCAGTGGAGTGGAGTGTCATATTGGGATTAGAGAAACCCAAATTCAAATCAGCCATCAAGCTCATTGGGTGATTTTGTGTCCACCATCTTCTCTTTCTCTCAGCCTAACCTATTTCATGGGGTTATCGAGAGGAGAAGGAGGGATGCTACCTTGAATTCCTGAGAAGGAAGAAGCGATGTAAATCAATAAATAGTTCTTATGCTCTTAAGCGCCCACAGACTTCAATCTTAATCAAATTCAACTGGCAATCCTCAGGATGCGCTAACTTTAAAATAGTTTTGTGCTTTTAAATATTTACTCTCTGAGCCTAAAAACAACTTCTCTGTTAGTCTCCTGTCATATGGATCTGGGGTTTATTATACTACTCAAAGACAGCTTGGTGAATTTCTCATAATGTTGTTTCTGATGATCAAGGGAATGCCAGCAAGGAATCCAAGCTCATTCTAATTGATCTAACTGGTATGAATTTTCATGGTGTTTTCCCATTCCATGTGAAGATAGCTTCCTGCTTCAAGAGCTAAACACATAACAATGCAGAGCTAAAATGGAAAGAAAATGTAGGTTAGATGTACATAGAAGCTTATAAACAAAACTAAGGGTAATGAATGTTGGGAAGCCATCAGTAAGGGCATTTACCACATCCCAACTGGCCGCATGCCAGCAGCCAGCAGGGTTGGACACAATGCTAAAGCTTGAAGATGTGTAGAAGGCTTGTCACTGTCCTATTCCCTAGATCCTCTCCCATTTTCCAATGCAAGAGGTGCTTGGTGGCAATGGACAAACCATGACACAGGAGAATTGGCCTCAGCTCTCTTCTCTCCCATTGGGCATATCAGCTATGAGGAAATGGATGATCACCCTAGAGAGGCTGCTAGGGCAGTCTCGTCCTTTTCAGATTGGAAAGGCAGGAAGTGAAAGGCAACTCTCTGGAACTCCTTTTGGTCTGTCCACCACCAATCTACTTGATGGGGGCAAAGGAAGAGAAGAAAGGCAGCAGTAGAACAGCAGCCAGTGGGGCACAGTGAGAAACAAGAAAGGGCCCAACACCATAGCAGGAAGGAGGCCCCCTGATACCATGGTTCCCAATGACTTGTAAAATCTGAGGTAGCCCTGAAACCAAAGCAGGTGGCAGCTGACTCCTGGCATACCAGAGAGATCCGAGGAAGGAAGAGGAGGAGGAGGAGAAGGAGGAGAATGAGAATTATTGCTTATAACCCACCCATCTGACTGGGTTGCCCCAGCCACTCTGGGCAGCTTCCAACAGAATATAAAGGAACATAATCAAACATTAAAAACTTCATGATACTGGGCTGCCTCCAGATGTCTTCTGAAAGTCATACAATTCTTTATCTCTTTGACATCTGATGGAAGGGTGTCCTACAATTTGGAAGCCACTGCTGAGATTGCTTAATACAGTGGTACCTCGGGTTACATATGCTTCAGGTTACAGACGCTTCAGGTTACAGACTCTGCTAACCCAGAAATAGTACTTCAGGTTAAGCTTCAGGATGAGAACAGAAATTGTGCTCTGGAGGCGTGGCAGCAGCAGGAGGCCCCATTGGCTAAAGTGGTGCTTCAGGTTAAGAACAGTTTCAGGTTAAGAACAGACCTCCAGAACGAATTAAGTACTTAACCCAAGGTACCACTGTACAGGGATGAGGGTCTGTGACTCTCCTGATGTTGTTGGACTGACTCCAGCTCCCATCAACCTCAGCCAGCATAACCAATGGTCAGAGATTATGGAGGCTGGAATCCAACAACATCTGGAGAACCACAGGTTCCCCATCCTTGACCTGCTGAGACTGGTTTGAGCAGTCACACTGCAACATTCATCCAGGAGGTAAAAGCTTATTGCTAACTCAACCAGACTGGACCAAGAATCTGTTTCACCATCTTCAGAAATAACCTTGTGCAGCTTGACAGTTGTAACAACCTTGACAATTGTGCAGCTACTGTCAGCACGCACTGCAGCCAACCTCCAGGTGTGCCTGTGATTTTACGGAGGTTGAAGACTTCCGTACACAGACAAAGGGAAAACATATTAGTGCAGTGCAGCAGGATTGTGGTTCTGTACCCATTTGTCACATAGTAAAATCAAGACTATGGAGGATATCAAATATGCTGAATGCAGATGAGATCAGCACTTGCAGCAACTGCTACTTTAGATTCAACTATCTTTGCTGCCAACAGTAAAATAATTTTTGATACGGCAAACTTGCCATTTTTTATTTCACAATTATTCTCTATAGTAAGCTGATGACTTCTGTTTAACGGTGTTTTTACCACAGGGGAAAAAAAAAGATTTATTTGACCTACCTATATGACTTGAAATATGTATTTAGCACAGCTGTTCTTTTGTGTTCAAACTCATCACCAAACACCAGCTTAAATGTAACCCACCATTGATCTGCAGTAAGTGGAAACAAAATCTCTTCTTAATTAGTATCATCCAATCACTTTTTTACATTTCTACCGAACACACACTGTGAACTGTTTAATGGACTATTATTTAGAAAAGTGGAAAAGGGGCTCGGATGCACACACACTGCTAGTGAAAATAAAAAACTCACCGTGCCAATGAAAAATGTGTTGCAAAATAATGGGGGGAAAAAGATGTTTCGTTAAGATGGGCTTCGCTGGCATTTTACTGTATAGATGAACAGCGCTCCAATTACTGCCAACAATGGAGAAAGAGATAGAGAGATATAGATTCATTACTTTCAACATCCTTAACTGTCTACCACTGAATTCACTTATCTGCTCCCTTTTTCTACAGGACCTGAGGAGGGAGGGGGAAAGAGGAATAAACAAAGAACTGAGTAGAGTGAATGTGTCACAAATTACCACAAACACACTGTGACTCAATGCACTTTTCATTTCTCTCCTCATTAACTGTGTCTTGCTCAAAATGAGAGACTGGGTCTAAACATAATCAAGTCCCACAGATAACAATTGACTTGACTGCTGGGGCAGTCATCACCTTCTAGCTACTGGGAAATAAATTTAGAAATAAAATGAGTTAAAATAAAATTCACTCTGCTCTCTTTTCTGTGCTCAGATAATTTGAAGGCCATCACGGCCTACAGAAACAATCCATCTCGCACTGAAAAGGAAGGCAGCCTGTGCCAGTACCAATAAGGCATGTCTTTAGTGTTATCAAGAGTAAGTATAATTACACAGTGGAAAGGCCATCAAAGTGTCTTGGGCTTCTGGTATTTTTTTTTCCTGAGGTCTTCATCAATACGGATGTCTGAATGAAAAGAAAAAGTGGGGAGCAGGGGGAGAAATATCCTCCAGTTGGCCTGAGTGACCTGCAATCTAGTAAAGCACATTATAATTTGAGAGCAGGAGAGAGATTCAATAAAAAGAGAGAGAGAGAGAGAGAAGTATCTACTATCTCCTACTTTAAACCAGGAAGGATTAATTTTGAAAATCGTTGTGAATGTTCTTGTGGGGCTGCTTTTTCAACGCAGCAGTTTCTTGATGGAGCAGCCAAAGGGCTTGATGATAGCATTGGCACTAGCCATTTGATTCCTGCCCCCCACTACACAACACACACTTGGTGGCTCTAAATGGTGGCTCCCTTCTGCAAGACTGATTTCAGCTAGCTGGTAAACTAATACCCCAAACAAATTTCCATTTCTTCCTGTGAAACCAAGGATATCCAAACTTGCATGTCTGTTTTTTAAAGTTACAGTGCTACCTCGAGTTACAAATGCCTCAAGCTACAAACGCTTCAGGCTACAAACCCTGCTAAGAAGAGTTACCTCGAGTTGAGAACTTTGCCCTGGGTTGAGAACAGAAATCGTGTGCCAGCAGTGAAGCGGCAGCAAGAGGCCCCATTAGCTAAAGTGGTGTCTCAGGTTAAGAACAGTTTCAGGTTAAGAACGGACCTCCGGAACGAATTAAGTACTGGCAATTAGTTCTTATTTAAGGTGTCACAGTGTCTTCCTCAAGAGCGCTGGCATTAAGAGAATGCCTAGGTCCATTTTTACCATGAGTCTACCTCAAAAAATGCCCAATTCATTTGATACTAACAATTTTTGTCATTAGAGGAACATGGCTAGAAATGTGTAACAGTGGAAGTAGTTTGCCCAGAATGTGGGCCAGTTAGGTTGCAACACAAAACACAGGAACAAGGAGCCATATAACTCTAAATGAGAGGTCTTGTCTACACTATGAGTTACAAGAACTAACTCTTCCTCTACCCTCGTTGGGAATAATTTGTGGTCACTGCTGTAACTAACCTTTGTATTGTCTAGGTGTATATTCCCTGTTTTAGCTAAGTAAGCAAGGGTTGGAATTACTAGGACCTATGGTTAAATATTATGAACAAGAATTGTAGTTTCATAGACTGTGTAAAAACTCAAAAGTTATACTTGCACATTAATATTTCCTGCAATGTGGTAATTTTCTTTGATATGGTTTTGCTGAAATTTGTAGAAAGAATGAGTTGCACAAGGCATGAATGTTGCCGTTCTGGCAATCTCAAATCGTGCCCTACAACTTCCTTACCAAAATCTGGCATTCTGTTGGTGTGAATCTTTGCCACATATGCCCTAAGCCAAGATGCCTCAGTGAGATGACATTAAACATAAGCAAACATGATTTTTGAGGGTGGTGATGGTGGTAAAACTACAGTCTCACAGTTTACTACCAAACTGTCTGCAGGTTTAATGCTAAAATCTCTTATGTGTAGCATGTATTCCATTTTCCAGGGGAAGCATTGAAAAGGCATGCACACCATCCCCCTGGGACCAAAATGATGTTGAACAATAGAGAAGGCAGCGGCTTACTGGAGCATGCACGAATTTGGGAGAATTTCAATCTGGCCAATAGATTGCCTACAAACATGGATCCCTTGCTTGCATCTCAGAAAACAGAAAGCCAACACAATTCTGACAGCGAGCTTCAAATCTGACTTGCTTTTAGCTCTAGTCATCATAATATCTCACCAAAAGGAAGAGGATATTGTTGTTGTTTAAAACCTTTCCCCCTTTTTGTAAACTGCTTCGAGGCGGTGTAGAAACTTTATGAAATAAACAAATATATAATCCACCCCATTGCTTCCATGTGGAAATTGAGTGTGCAGAAAGAGTTCCTGGAGAAAGGAGGCCTGCAGGATGAAAGAATTTGGCTTCCAAGGTATTGTTGCAAGTTTAAGCATTCAAAATGATTCCTGATGCTTTGAAGTCAAGGGCAATTAAGAACCAAATGTGTGTGTGTGTGTGTGTGTGCTTTTAAAGGCAATATCCTAATTTCTACATTTAGAAATTGCAATTTCCAGCAGGAAAAAAAGTGCTTATGTAGAGCAGTGACTTTTTAAACATTCTGTTAAAATAAAAAGAAACCCTCAACTTTCCTAAACAATGCTAAGCTAATTGCATAAAGTTTGACTTTCCATCCCTTACTTTCTAAATATGATACTATGGCTGCAATTCTGTACTCACTTGCCTGGGATAGAGTAAATCCAATTGACCTCCACGGGACTCGCTTTTGCGTGCACTAAAGTACAGTTTGGTGCATAGTAAGTTGAGGTAAAACATCCGTTTTCAGCACATGTTCCAAATGTCTCTGATTTTCAAGGACACCCCTGATCTGAACCAATTTTCTTAAGTTTCCCCTGCTTTTAATTGTGCCTTTGGAGGCACTCACCCTTGGGTGACTGGTACACAGTTTATTTGGGGACTATTGTACATTTATACTATATGAAGTCTCCTCAGGAAATCAAGTCACCCGCACTTTATTAATATAACCTATAACTCTTCTAACTGATCCTGCTGCCCATTTTAAGGTGATTTATTGCGTTCAAGCTCTGCCAAGTACCCATTGATTATATTGTATGATTGGGATCAGCAGTTCTGGTTAGTCTAAATGCATACTCTTCATCTGTCCTTATTCACCAGGGCAGGGACAGCCCCTATTTTCCTGCTTCCTGTCCTCAATAAATCACTGCTCCTATTCTGTCCCTAATGTTGCTTCTCCTGAGGGCAGATTTCGAAAACGCCTTGTTGAACGGAGTCGGTGAGACGCTAGCGGGTACGCTTGCTTTTTTCCTAGCTAAGCAATGTCAACGGAGGAGATAACTTTGCACTTTTCAGTGTGATTTAGATACCAGTGTGTTTTGAGACATATCCCAATGTTGCCAGGAGTCCTGGTTCTATGGAGAGTCTTGGCTCAATCAATCAAAGGTCCATCTGGAGCCAAGAACCAGGACTCCTGGTGTGATGGCCTGGGATTTGGATTTGGATGCTGAACCTGAGAGATCCCAGCCTGCACAGGATTCCCCGCCTCCAGAACCAGCTGAACCGGGGCTGGGGCATGAGCCTGAAGGGTCCTCACCTGTGCTGGATCCTCAGGTGCAGGCATCAGCTGAGTTTGCTCTGGCTCCTGAGGTGATGGAGGACCCATTGCCTGCAGATGCTCCACTCTCAGCCCCGTCAGGGGAAGGTGAGGTTGCCTTTGGGTCCGGTAACCCTCCAGCCTCTCCTGAGCTACGAAGGATCAGGGCAGAGAGGCAGAGGGAACTAAGTTCCCGCAGGAGGAGTGCTCGCCTCCAGACCAGGAGAGGCAAGTTATCAGAGGATCGGGGTCACACTATGCCTCGGGGCAGATAAAAGCCGGCCAGCCCCAGTCCCAAGTTGTTGGTTGCTAGTTCCTGCTTGAACCTTGTCCTGCTTTTTTTTGCCAGAGCTCCTGACCTGCCCTGGCTCCCTGCTTGCATGCCTGTTCCTCACTTCACCCGACTCCCTGCCCTGCACCTAGCTTCAGCTACCATGGATTGCCTCCACGTTGCACCTTTGTCCACGGACCGGGCTTGGACCTCACCTCTCTGGTAACCCACGGGACCAGCACATCTGGCAACATTGGGATATGTCTCAAAATGCACTGGTATTGGGGGGAGGGACAAACCAGCAGCCATGCAATGAAGGAAAAATGAAATGTAGTGAGAACAAACCACTTGTTGGGGCAAGGGACCTGCAGTCCATCAGGGACTTGGTAGAGTGGAAGAATGGAAGTCCATTTTTATATCTGGATGGCGAAGCACTGGGGAGATGCTAAAAAGATCAGTGGTGTTGGAATTGGTTCCGGTCATGATCCACCCGCCTTTGACAAGAGTTCTTGTGCTCTGTTCTTTCCTTAGATGTCTTAGTTGTGCTTGCAGAATGCACTGGTTGCCCTCAAATAATGGACATTTACAGAACATTGTAACATTGATACGAAAAATGAGGTTCACAGGAAGACATACTGAGCTAGACCTGATTTGGGAGGTCTTCTGTGAAAATGTCCATGTTAGTTTCTTTCAGTTTCTCATTTTTCCAATCTTAAATTCAGTTCTCCACATTTCTGGAGGAAATCGCTTTAAAAAAAAAAAAAAAAAAAAAACCCTTGTGAAAATTCATAAGCATTTCAGGGCAAATTTCTCCATATATATATATATAATGACGCACACATTTTTAAAACAACTTTCTCAAATATCATACATTTTGTATGTTATTTTCACCAATCCATGCAATTTCCCCCCAATATATGCAATTTTGTATACATTGGTTGTCTAAATTCAGAGAAGTGTGGCTTTAGAAGGTTAGTGTTATTGGTTCACATATTGATTTGAACAGGGCAAATTATAATGTTTCTCATTAAACAAAATTAAAATTTCGTATCTCTAGAGCTCATATGCTACTCAGGTAGACAAACACTGAATTCCTAATTCCTACCTCACTACACCATTAAGAGAAAATATCAGTCCTACCTAAGGAACTCCTCATTGCTTTGATCTGGGACATGGGGAGAGAGTAGAAACCCTGGATATCTGTGTTTTATCTGCCACCGACTTCCTTAGAATTATTTTCTGCCAAGTTTCCATCATTACTGTCCCTTTTTCCACCATGCACACAAGCCTGCCTCGTTGTGGAGATCTGTGACCAGTGATAAGTCTTTTCTCAGTTGTCGCACCTGGATAAGAGGAGATAGAGAGGAGATATGATTTTTGTTGTTGTTGTTTAGTCGTTTAGTCGTGTCCAACTCTTCGTGACCCCATGGACCAGAGCACACCAGGCACCCCTGTCTTCCACTGCCTCCTGCAGTTTGGTCAAACTCATGCTGATAGCTCTGAGAACACTGTCCAACCATCTTGCCCTCTGTCGTCCCCTTCTCCTTGTGCCCTCCATCTTTCCCAACATCAGGGTCTTTTCCAGGGAGTCTTCTCTTCTCAGGAGATATGATAGCCATCTTCAAATATCTAAAGGACTGTGGAAGATAGAGCAAGCTTGTTATCTCCTGTGTCCAAGGATGGGACCTTCAGGAGGAACTTTCCGATGGTGAGAGCTGTTCACCAGCAGAATGGACTCGCTTTCATTGGAGGTGTTTAAGCAGAGGTTAGATGTGTTGGCTTTTTGCAGTATAGTAACGCTGCAGAGAGCTTGCTGGGGAGACCATGCATTAAAAAGAGAGGACTCAAAAATAACTTAAAGAAGGTTTTAATAAGAAAAACAAAAACTCCATTTACACTAAATATATTAACAAACAAACATGACCCAACCACCAACCCATCCCCCAGGGTAAATGGGAGAGCTAGGTGCTGCTCCTTATATACTCTACCCAAATGCTGACACGCCTTAATCAAATACAACTCAGCAGCACCTGCTATGTTTCACAGCTGTAAAGCTGGGTCTCGTTATCTTGCTCTGGCCCTTGCTCCGGCCCCTTAAAGACATACACATGGAGTGGAACAATGATGAACCTTTACATTTAAAGAAACCATTCAACATTTCCCCTGCGGTTCATCATTGTGGAACAAAAACATAAAGCATACTTTGTACATGTTTTTCATGTGTAACCTTTGGAAGTGCTTTAGTAAAAATGTCCGCAATTTGATTGTCACCTGGCACATATTTAAATACAACCATTTCATCAGCAATTAGTTTCTTTACAAATTCTAAACGTAATCTTAAGACTCTAGTGCGCTGCGTATTGGTCTCTGAACACAGATAGCAAGTCCACTCTGGGAATCAAGCTAAACTTTTACTGGTAGTGTTACTTGCATCTGTAGGTCTGCAAATACTTGCAGATACCATTCTACATCATGAGTGGCCTGAACGCATGCACATAATTCACTCTCTTGGAATTTGTTGAAAACCCCTAGCAACTATTTTTGCCTTGTACCTTACAACTTCATTTTTGTCATTCATTTTAACTCTATAAACCCATTTTGAATCAATAAGTCTCATATCTGGGGTTTGTGGTACAAGAGACCAAGTGTTATGCTCTTTTAAAGAAGCTATTTCGGAGTTCATAGCTTTATACCAATTTACAGCTTGGTGCTTAGGTAAATTCTGAACATCATTGTAGCTTTTTGGCTCAAAAACCGCCTTATTGGCATACACAGTATTAAAGTGTTCATCTGCGAAACGTTGTGGCTTCTGCTTCTTTCTATCTGAACGTCTCAGTCCGGAAGGAGAGTCAGACTCCTCAGACTTAATGGGACTCAGTGAACTACTAGTTTCAGGTTGTAAATCATCATTGTCAGACTGAAGAGGTGCCTGTAGGCTAAGCTCACGGTCAGAAAACTCAAGAGAATCTAGCCTCCCCTCGGGTGCCTGTGACTTTAAATCCTCAAACAAATTATCAGATCCAACAGGCTTTTTGTCTTTTTCCATTAATTCAGAATCACCATTTTCTCCTGCTGCTGCTGCTGCTTCCTCTTCTTCCTCAGTATCATTTATACCATCAGTATCTTGGAAAACAGCAACCCCATTCCAATTTACAGTTTGTATCATGCTTCTGGTAATATGAAATTTGCCAGTTGCTGGTATGTAAATTCTGTACGCCCCCTGCTGGTAGCCCATTAATTTTCCCTGGACACTACGCTCACCCAATTTCTGCTTAGCAGGATAATGCATAATTACATCTGAACCCCAAATGCGTAGGTATTTCAGATTAGGGCGTTTTTTAAACAGCTTCTCATAGGGGGTGACATCTAAACCAGAATGATAACTGCGATTTCTAACATAACAAAAGGCATGGAGCGCTTCAGCCCAAAAGTCTTTGGGCAGATTAGCATTGTGCAGATAAGTTTTAACCCCTGCCTGCAGGTCACGCTGCACAACTTCAACAAGCCCATTTTGCCAAGGACTTCGGGGGCAAGATAACTCATGAGTAGTCCCCTGCGCTTCCAGGAATTCCTCAAAATCTTCAGAAACAAATTCCCCGCCCCGGTCAGAAAACAGGTTCTTAACTGGTTTGTTAAAGTGTGTTTTTACCCAGTTGCAAAAAACCTTGTACTTCTCAAATGCTTGGGACTTCTCAGCTATTGCATAAGTCCAACAATATCTACTATACTGGTCTATCAGGGTAAGCCAGTACTTTGAACCTCCTAATGAGGGTGGGAGTGGCCCAACTAAATCACAATGTACACGCTCAAATGGCTCAGTTACTTTCCTATCTGAGCACCTACCCTTGCGTGCAACCTTAATCTTATTCTTGCAACAGGATAGACACTGCATAAAGAATTTACATGGTTTTAAGTTGAGGCCATTGACAATATTCTTTGTCTTAATTACATCAGCAAAATTCAGGTGTCCCAGAATTCTGTGCGCCATGTGGACACACCCAGAATGTGGCCTTACATTCCTCAACCCCTGGCTTGACTGTGCTGCTCTGCAATTTATAGACGATTGGGAGTAGGTGCGAAAATACAGTCTATATAAACCATCAGATTCCCGGGCATACAATAGACGTTTGTTCCCATCGAAAAACTCACACATTGACTTTAAGAAACGCACAGTTATCCCTTGATGAGCAAAGCACCTTACTGATAATAAATTGTCCATTGAGGGGCAATAAATGCAGTTCGCTATTGTAATGTTTAAAGAGTCAAGTTTAACAGTACCCCTGCCAAGCGACTGCAGGACTTGTGAATTGGCTAAATGTACATTACCAATTTCCTCTTCGAAAGAAATAAACAAGCTTCGATTGTTGCAGATATGCTGAGATGCGGCTGAGTCCACAATAAAAGAATTCCACTTGGCACCTTTAATTCTTTTACGATCTGTAGTCCGAGCGTGAAAAGCTCGCGGCTCATTTCTGTCTTTACGGTACGATGTCGGCTGCTGGGCTGACGACAGTGATTGACGAACAGAAACAGGCTTGGGAGTACTTTGCTTTCTTTTGGATCTGCAGTCCCTTGCAAAATGTCCTTGCTTATTGCAGAACCAACAACGCTTTGCAGCTTTAAATGCAGTTGTATCACCACAGGTTTGCATATGGCGTTCATCATTCTTTCTGGAAACAGGAGTGCTTATGGCACAAGCCTCCCTTCTATCCAACTCGCCCATTAATCTTGCCATTACCCCTTCCACAGTTAGTTGTGCTGGTGGAACGGCAGATATCTGGCCAGCTATACCATCAAAGTCCTCATTAAGGGAACAAAGGATGATAAAAACATACTGAATATCAGGTACCTCCATGTCCCTTTGAATTAATTCGCCGCGTATTGCCTCCAGACGTCTCAAGTGTGCTGCCAAATCACCACCAGGCTGCAACTTCGTCTGGTACAACTGCTTGAAAAACGTCAATACAGACGCTGACTCTTTTCTAACATGCACTGCTGCAAGACTGTCCCACATTTCTTTGGCAGTTTTCTTATTTCTTATATAGACTACTTGCTGGTCGCTGACTGCCAAATTAATTATCGCCCTGGCTTTTGCATCTCCTTTCGACCAAGCATTAGTTACAGGGTCAGGAGGGTCATCAGTTACATAGGTCCATACTTCTCTAGAGGTCAAAAGCGCCTCCACCCGAAAAGACCATAAATTATAGTTCTCATCTGTTAGCTGTGGGAAGACCAGAGCCTTCTCAGCTTCAGGAACCCGGTCAACCATTCTGGAACTCTTCCAGACCCACAAAAACTACGCTAACAGGAGAAGGAGTTTTCAAACCTTTCTCAGAGTCCAAAAATATGCAGTCATCCACTCAGCAGCTGGGCCCATAACCAAAGATGTTGGCTTTTTGCAGTATAGTAACGCTGCAGAGAGCTTGCTGGGGAGACCATGCATTAAAAAGAGAGGACTCAAAAATAACTTAAAGAAGGTTTTAATAAGAAAAACAAAAACTCCATTTACACTAAATATATTAACAAACAAACATGACCCAACCACCAACCCATCCCCCAGGGTAAATGGGAGAGCTAGGTGCTGCTCCTTATATACTCTACCCAAATGCTGACACGCCTTAATCAAATACAACTCAGCAGCACCTGCTATGTTTCACAGCTGTAAAGCTGGGTCTCGTTATCTTGCTCTGGCCCTTGCTCCGGCCCCTTAAAGACATACACATGGAGTGGAACAATGATGAACCTTTACATTTAAAGAAACCATTCAACAAGATGGCCATTTGCCAGAGATGCTTTAGCTGAGATTCTTGCATTGCAGGGGGTTGGACTACATGACCTCCGGGGTCTCTTCCAACTCTACAATTCTATGATTCTGATCCTGGAATGCTCTCAGAGGAGAGAGCTGACTATATTTGCAGTGCCACATGATAATCCTTTAATTCTTCCAGGCTTTTAAAAAAGTTGTGTTTTATTTTGTCTATTTTCTGTTGCTCTTACTGTCTTACTGTCGGTTTTTGTATTTATTGCTGATTTACTGCTTACATTTTGTTAGCTGCTCAGAGAGGTATTTTACCTTAAAAGCAACATAAAGATTCATAGGAGAAGGAAGACATGAGACTGATGTGCTGCTGCTGTTATATTATTATTATTATTATTATTATGGTTGTTATTATTATTATTATGCATTAGTCACTAGTTACACAAAAAGGTTTCCAAGAAATTTCAAAACATTTAAAAGCATAAGCACATTTACACAAAACACTTGCCATTCATAAAAAAATTTTACACACACAGCAATTACCCAATAAGAGCATCAGAAAGCTTCGGTAGTACAACCAACAACAAACATTGTAGTGCAGGTAGATCACATCTTACATTGAGTTCACTTATATGATCATAGCTTTATACAAATTGCCGAAATATAAATAAATTCAGAAAGTGGGTGGTAAGGGGGCGGGAGAGTTGGGGGAAATGGCCAGCAATCCCAGCAGCCATTGGGGGAGTGTTTGGATTGGGTTGGAGAGTCAGTGGTGTGTGGAGAGATAGTTGAAGAGGTTTCAGAGAGTTTTGGAGGTGGCTGCAGAGAGATCAGAGGAGGATGGAGAGATTTGTGGAGGAGTTTGGAGAGCTGCGGAAATAGCTGGAGAGAGTTGTAGAGGAGGTTAGAGAATCGCGGGAGAAGGGCTTTGCTGTGTTTCTAAGGGGTGTTATGTCTTTACATGTCAGGAACTGGTCTGGATCTGAAGACTGGGGGATGCAGTTGCAGGTAGATCATCTTCTCTCAGAAGAGGAGGGAAATATTCGCATCCCACCCCCTGCCTCCAGTGTTTTCAGAAGCAGAGAGAGAGGCAGACACAGAAGCTCAGCCTCGGACCAGTATACCTGGAGCTCCAGTATACCTGGAGTGTCTCCACCCCCATCATATTGCCCAGACACTGAGGTCGAGTGCCGAGGGCCTTCTGGTGGTTCCCTCACTGCGTGAAGCCAAGTTACAGGGAACCAGGCAGAGGGCTTTCTTGGTAGTGGCACCAGCCCTGTGGAATGCCCTCCCACCAGATGTCAAAGAGAAAAACAACTACCAGACTTTTAGAAGACATCTGAAGGCATCCCTGTTTAGGGAAGCTTTTAATGTTTAATAGGCTATTTTATTCTAATATTCTGTTGGGAGCCACCCAGAGTGGCTGGGAAAACCCAGCCAGATGGGTGGGGTATAAATAATAAATTATTATTATTATTATTATTATTATTATTATTATTATTATTATTATTATTATTAGCTGAACAGCTTAGAAAGGAGCTACCCAGCTACGAGATAATGACAGGGGATCCAGAAGGGAGGGGGCAGCTAGGAGAGACGTCAATCAAGAGTATGGGGAACCCCCATCTCCCTGGACTCGGAGGTCTGAACGTATCAGAGAACAAAGTAGGCAGAGAGAGGGAGGGAGGGACTTCCTGTTGGCACCTTTCTTGCTGCAGAGGTTGGAAGCAGGGTTTAGAGTAGGCAACTGCCCTCCTTGAGGAGTGCTGTGTACTTGTGATCGCAACATGAAACTGTAATAAAAGCACTATAAATCTATCAACTTCTCGTTAGTTCTGTGAAGCTGCCAAAGGAGGGGAGGACTCTCCAAGCTTGACATCACATGACTTTGCTGATATACGCAATAGCCAGGAACGTAACCCCAATGTAAGATGAGATCCACCTGTACATCAAAAGCCTCCTTGGCTAGTCTAGACTCACACTGATGTAGGATAGATGACTCATGTATAGATCTTGTCTCCACATATTTTACTAAGGAGAGTCAGTATTATATTATTTTTGGCAAGTGAGCCATCCAACAAACCCTATAGTTTCCCCTCTTTATCTGCATCTGTATACATCATAGCTTATTTCCTCTACTGCTGGTGACTTTGTCAGTGTTTGTAAAAAGCAAAAAAAAGAAGGAAAGGGTTCTGACCTCCCTTTGTCTCAGCCTGATCCTTGGACCCTTGTCGGCACAAAAGAGTCCACGAGAATATCCTTGCAGAGTTTTATTCTTAAAAGTCTTTGTACAAAACACGACTGAATAAGAATACACACCAGTACCAACCAACCCAAACACCAGCCTCAGCAACAAACTAACATTTCTCACTCTATATATACAACTTGGTGCAGACCGCTGAGTCATGCTGACCCAGCTTTATTCGCATTAAAGAAACAGCGGCCATTTTAGCCGTGACACCCCTTCTGTTTCTTAAATGCGAAAAACCCCAACAGAAACAATACATACATACACTATATACATAAACCCAGTTTTGTCATCAATTCATTATGACATGTTGTTGGCAAAGGCTTGGTAAAATCAGCAATATTATCTTGTGATTGACAATACTCCAGTTTGATTACCCTATTCTGTACACAATCCCTAACATTCGCATGACGGATAGCAATATGTTTTGATGCGGATTTCATTATTTCCGAGCCCACTAATGCAATGCACGATTGGCAATCTTCATACACTTGGATAGGCAAATCTACTTTACAATCTAGATCTTTTAGTATCTGTATAAACCACTTGATTTCATTGCATGCTAGCAACAGGCTCCCATATTCTGCCTCACAGGATGAGGTCGCAACAAATCCTTGTTTCTTTGACCTCCATCCAATTATGGAATTGGCAAACATCATAACCATTCCACTTGTAGATTTTCTGGTAGCTACACAGCTTCCCCAGTCCGCATCAACAATTACTTCTAGTTTTTCGTCTTGTGTACTAGATATTTTTAAACATACATTTAATGTCCCCTTTAGATATCTGATAAGCCTTTTCAAAGCACACCAATCGGCAGTACTGGGTTTAGATACACGTTGGCTCAGAACATTTGTAGCACATGCAATGTCTGGCCTTGACCACTGGCTTAAATACAACAGTGATCCTATTTTTGAGTGATACAACTCAGGCTGATCAAATTCATCATCACACAGTGTCTTTGGGAAATCTGGTGTCATGGGAGTCTGAACTGGCTTGCAGTTTTCCATGCCAAACTGCTCTATCAAGTGAAGAATTTTCTCTTTCTGGTTCAATAGGAAGCTTCCACCAGCTTCCTGCCTTACTTCTACTCCCAAGTAATTGCTTACAGGCCCTAAGGCTTTAAGCTTAAACCTCTTTTCCAGTTGACTTGTGAACTTCTGGATCTCATCTGTGGAACTCCCTGCTACAAGCAAATCATCTACAAAGACTAAGAGCATTAGGTATTTGTCGCCTGTCCCCTTAGTGTACAGGCATGGATCAGCCACACTCCTTTTAGAACCAAGTTTTACAAGGGCTTCATTTAAACACTGGTTCCAACACCTTCCACTTTGTTTGAGACCGTAAACAGCTTTTTTCAAACGCCAGACTGCACCATTCTCCTCTTCAAACCCAGGGGGTTGTGTCATTAACACTTCATGGTCTAAATTTGCATGCAGATATGCAGCATCAACATCAAAATGGTGCACTGCTAGTTGTCTTACAGCAGCAATGAAAAGCATTAAACGAAAAGTTTCATTCTTTACAGTGGGAGAAAACACTTCATCATAACTCTCCCCTTTAATCTGAATGAACCCTCTGGCTACTAATCTGGCTCGAAAACGTGGTTCCCCAGTTGCAAGGGTTTTCCTTTTGTAAACCCACTTGCATGACACCACTCTTCCACCAGGTGGTGGCATTATGACCTCAAACACTTTGTTACGTTTAAAAGAGTCCATTTCTTCTTTCATAGCTTGTTCCCACAAAGCACGTTCCCCAGGGGGTAAGTCTAAGACTTCATTATAACTTTGTGGTTCCACACAACTCACATTGCATACTCTCATTCCTCCTAGTGTCAAACGCTGAGGTGGTACACCCTTGTTTGAACGCTGGGAGCGCCTAGGCACAACTACTTCTTCCCCCCTTATCTCTGGCTCTTCTTCCTCTTCCTCTAGAGAAGAAGTATTATCTATTGCCACATCCTTTGGGGAAATCTGTGCCTCCTCCTCATTCTGCTCCTGTGTTGCCAATGGCTGAGAAGAAGCCTCTTCTCTTACTTGCAGGGGCAGTAGGCAATCTGGGTTGGCATGGATCGCAGTCCATCTGTCCTGGTCAGCAAGGTCTGCACTTCGTGACAGAACCACTCGTCCTGGGCGTAAATTGAAACACCACCCTTTGCCATAGGACTGATATCCCACAAACCGCAGTTTCTGCACTCTAGCGCCCCCTTTCTGGCGCTGAGCTTTGGGAATATTTACATGTGCCCAAGAACCCCAGTTATGGAGCATTTTCCACTCTGGTTCTTTCCCAAACAACACACGATAAGGAATATCTTTTATAGAGCTATACCAGGTTCTATTAATCAAAAAGTTCACTGTCAGAAAAGCCTCGCCCCACAGCCTATGGTTGTGGCCCAATCCTGCATCCACTAGCAGGCAGTCCTTTACTGACTGTATTACTGCCCCACGTCTTTCACACAGACCATTTTCAGCAGGGCTATAAGGGTTAGTCAAGCGATGAGTGATCCCCTTACGTCGCAACCATGCCCCAAATTGTTTGTTCAGAAATTCTCCACCCCTATCTGTTTGCAACTGCACAACAGGCCGAGCGAAGAGCTTTTCAACTTGGGCAACCCATTCTCTGAATGTGGGGAAACACCCAGATTTCTGCTTTAACAAAAACAGCCAACTAAAACGTGATTTGTCATCTATTACCAGAAAAGCATATCTGGCACCCCCTTCAGTCTTCTGTGGAAAAGGACCTATCACGTCACAATGGACAAGTTCTAAAACCTCTTTAGATACTCTGTCACTTTTAGAAGCCATAGGCTTCCTCTTAGATTTGGCCATTTTACATACATTGCAATCTAGGAAACAGTTACAGCTATTTACTTTTAGGTTCTTGCACACCTTTTGCGTCTCTGAAAGCACACGAAAATTGGCGTGACCCAGTTTTCTGTGCAGTTCATGTACACACCCCTTATGAACTGGCAAATTATCCTGAACCACTTGGGCTGCTTTAACAGGCTTGTCCTGCATCACATATAACCCATTTTCCAACTTTGCATGGCCACATACCTGAGTTCCATTCTTTATCAGACAGACATCCTGCGTGAACTTAACACTATACCCTGCATTAATCAAACAGCTTACAGACAGTAAACAATAGTCCAAACTGCTGACAAACAGAGTCTCTGGTAGAATAGTGTTCAAGCACTGAAGGAAACGTTCCCTGGCCATCAATCTTGCTTCTACGACCATCAGCAAGATAGATTGAGTCTTTTCCATCAGCTGGCTTCTCCAGGGTCTTAAAGTCCTCCCGACTGTTGCAGATAATCCTGCTGCTCCCAGAGTCCAGCAACCATGTTCCTCGAGGTATCTTCCTCTCCTCCCGAGAAAATGCAGAAACAAACTGAGCAGAACGCGTGCTCTTCTTCCCTGAAGAGAACCCCTTCTGCTTACGTTTCTGCATCGATTGCTGTCTCTGCTCCACGTCGTCTCCTGGAAGTCTTGCCCTGCATTGATGTTGGAGATGCCCGGGTTGGTTGCATCTATAGCATCTCCTCACTGCCATAGCCAAGTCCAAACCTTGGCGTTGCTCCATTGGCAGATTCTGCTGCTGGCCCCCTCGACTGTAACTCCTCCGCTCTTGGAGTTCAGCCTGTTTATCTGACCTTCTTTCTGCTTCTTCGGTCAATCTTCCAACCACATACTCAAGGGTCAGATCTCGGGGACGCATACTCTCCATGCTGTTAATCACAGGCAACCAGCTTTCAGGCAAACTTGAAAGGATAATGTAGGTTTGGTCAGTCTCATCATAACGCTTACCTCTCTGTTGTAGTTGAAGAAACAGAGATTTCAGTGTTTGAAGATGAGTTGCCAAACTCTCACCTTCTTTCATAACCGTCCTGAACAGCCTTCTGGTCAGAGAAATTATAGTTCCAGCAGTTTCTCTGACATGCATTGCCCTTAATAAATTCCAGCACTCAAACGCTGTGCTGGCATTTGCTACGTGCAATAACTGAGAGTTGCTCAAACACAGCATAATTTGGGCACAAGCCCTTTCATCTAGCCGTTTTTTCTCAGCAGAGTCAGTTCTCAAAACCTCAGTTTCAACACAGTCCCATAGTCCATCTCTCCTTAACAACTGCTGCATTTTAATTGACCAACTCAGCCAGTTGCTCTCTGAGAGAAGTTCAAAAGGGATGCCTCCCCCAATATTTACAACTTGGGAAGACTGGAAATCTGCCATCTCTGCTGGTGCTTGCTGAGCCCCTTCTGTGGGGCCTCCAGCAATCTCTCCTGACTCTCTTTAGAGTCCAACTGGATGGTCCTGGCTGGCACTCACCAGCTTCTAGCTGCTGCCTCTGTTGACCCTTAGGTCCCGCCTGGCTCTGCAACTGGTGTAGCCGCTCTGTGAGTCACCTGCTGTGGTCCTCTAGCAGTTCAAACTGTTTCAGTAGCTGGCGCTGAGTGCTTTCTTGATCCTCAGATCCTAGCCACTCCAGTGTCGCTGCAGACAGTTACAGCTTGCCACCAACTGCTCCAACGCACAGCCACTGGCTCCATACGCCACCAGGACTCACCAGCTCCCTGCTGAGATGCTATCAGTCGTTATGCACTCTGCACATGCTCAGAAACACTGGGCCCATAACCTGTCAGTGTTTGTAAAAAGCGAAAAAAAGAAGGAAAGGGTTCTGACCTCCCTTTGTCTCCTCAGCCTGATCCTCGGACCCTTGTCGGCACAAAAGAGTCCACGAGAATATCCTTGCAGAGTTTTATTCTTAAAAGTCTTTGTGCAAAACACGACTGAATAAGAATACACACCAGTACCAACCAACCCAAACACCAGCCTCAGCAACAAACTAACATTTCTCACTCTATATATACAACTTGGTGCAGTCCGCTGAGTCATGCTGACCCAGCTTTATTTGCATTAAAGAAACAGCGGCCATTTTAGCCGTGACAGACTTGGTGAATCACTACACAATATGGCCTCTTATACATTTCACTGGATATAGTAAGTGCAAAGCTCTTCTCTCTCCCCCCCCACATTTGCGTAATGCAATATTCAAGACAAAGAGGTCTGGTTTGTATGGTCTCCCCCCTCAAAGCTTTATAAAGTAGGAAGGGGGAGCTGAGGATCAAAATATATTAATTTCTATAACACGAGTTTTCAGATGTTGAAAAATAAGAAGATAAGGAGAAAGGGTACAAGTAAAGATTAGATGGGTTGCAGAGCAAAGAACAGAAGAATAAGGAGCAAGATTTAAAAAGACAAATCAGAAAATATGCTGTCACAACTTGAGAGGTAAAATAAGGTAATTACAGCATGTCTTTTCCTTCAGTTCTCCTATGCTTTTCTTCATCTTTCCACTCTTCATGCACACGAAAGCTCATACCAAGAACTAACTTAGTTGGTCTTTAAGGTGCTACTGGAAGGAATTTTTTTCTTTTTACTTTGTAAGCAATGCATTTTGGGTAGTGAGAGTTCAGAAAATCAAAACCAGGCTACGTTTCTGTTTCAAAAGCGATATAAAATAGACATTGGGTTGTATTCAGTGGTTGCATGAGCAGAAGGAAGCTCTCACAGCTTATCTCTCTTTCCCTATCCTCCATCATCCTGCTCCCACAGAAAAAAACCCTCTCAGAAAGGTCAGGGTCTCTACTGAACTGTGAGGACTCTGTTGCATGGGTTTCAGTTAGCTGGAGGCAGTGCCCAAAAGGAGGTGGGTGGACGTTCCATCTGTGGAGCTTCTGCTGGTGCCAGAGCCCTCTGCCAGATTTTGGTGGTTCTCCCATCCTGCTGCAACCCTGCATGGCACAGCCACCACTCTTCAGGTTCCCCATCAATGCCCTGAGGAGGGTTTTTGGAAGCCCAACCCAGGGCTCTGCAAGAGAGCGAAAGGAAGACAAAGATCAGTTGTGCAAGGTACTTTCTGCTCACACAACCACTTGATTCCTTTTCTCTAACTTACAGCTCCTCAGACTGCAGTATATAAAACTAGCAGGGAACTAATACATCTGCAAAAATAAAGCTAACCTGACTACAGGTGTGCCTCCCCAATATTCCTATAACATTTATTGCAAATCTCACATCCTTACATTTGGTCAAAACTTTTTCCTTTCTGTCAAATGCGTGGCTCTGTTTTGCCAACAAAACATGCGGAAAGAGAAGGCTCCATTCACATTCATCTGTGGGGGATTCAGCAATTAAATCAATTTGATTAACCAAAGACCCATTCTGCTGTGTATTTACATACTGTAATTACGAATTGGCAAATAGCGGAAAAAGTGGGGGAATGAGAATGTTGTACTGACAGTGGTTTGAAGGAAGCAAAAAGAACTTGCTATTTTAGCATCCCAAAATGGAAAAGTGGACAACGGTAGGTTTTCAAATACTCTTGTTTGTTTGTTTGTTTGTTTAGACTTCTGTTTTCACTCTTAGGCTATTGCAGCATTTTAATAGAATTAAAAATAGCAATTTAAACAGTAAAATGCCACCATCCAACAAAATACCCAGCAAACTACCCTCAGGCAGCTGTCACCTGCCTGCCTTCTTATTTACAACCAGACCAGGGGGTGGCACTGCCTGTCTGCTTTCTCTCTGTCAGTTTCAGTGTTGCCCTTGGAGACCTTAGCCAGTGAGGAAAACGGGGACAAAACTAGACTGAGTAGGCTCTGTTTGACATTGGCTCTGTCGCCACCTACTGTTGGACCTCCTGCCATCTGCCCTAACAATCCCAATGGGCACCAGCCACCACCGCCAGCAATCAATACAACTTGCCAAGCTAGCGTAGTTCACCTTGTTGATACCCAAGTGAGTGAGCAACAACATAATCATGGACTCCTTAGATCTCAGAGAATACAGGGAGACAATGCCCATTCATTGAGTTCTGCAGGAGAGGCTCTTCTCTCCTGTCTGTCTTCGAGGACAAAAGATACAGCTATTTTTTTGTAATGGCACCTTGGTTGTGGAACTCCCTCTTGAGGTACAGGTGGCATTATCATTGTGTAGCTTTTGTAACTAGCTGAAAACATACCTCTTCTCCAAGGCTTTTGTGAGAAGCTGCTTTGATGTATCAGTTGTAAACCAGTACAGTGGTACCTCAGGTTACAGACGCTTCAGGTTACAGACTCCGCTAACCCAGAAATAGTACCTCGGGTTAAGAACTTTGCTTCAGGATGAGAACAGAAATCGTGCTCCGGCGGTGTGGCAGCAGCAGGAGGCCTCATTAGCTAAAGTGGTGCTTCAGGTTAAGAACAGTTTCAGGTTAAGAACGGACCTCCAGAACGAATTAAGTACTTAACCCGAGGTACCACTGTATTGCTTGCTTGTGTGATGATTATTGTTTATCAGCTACTTATTTCCAATCTCTCCACCCCCCCCCACCAAATAGGTGCCAAAACTCACCATGAAGTTGTTACAGTAAATCTCTGGGTGACTCGCGTGAACCCTGAGCAGATGCCAGTGCCCCTGGTTCTGAGATGGCACAACTCATGACTTTCTCCCCCTGCCTCCAAATAAGTTCCCCTAATAGTCTAAATTTCACATAAGGTCTAGTTTAAAACTCTTGTAGTTCTTTTGGCCGGATGAACAAGAGCTGGAAAAAGCAAAATAGAATTCACCAGGGCTTGGAGTCACCTTCTTGACAATTTGCTAAGGGTCGGACGGGGACGTTTTTGTACATGATATATAGAAACATAGATCATTTCCCCGTCTCCATCATCAGCTTTCTCTTGTAAAATATAACGTTGCTTTGCATCGCTTTCTGCAAACAGACAGCTCCAGCCGCTTTGCCACCGTCCCAATGTTATGTAGTGAACAGATGACTAAATGTGACGTGATTTTGGATGGCTAATGCCAGAACTATGATGGCACTATTTATCATGAGCCAATAACAGTTCTGTTACAGCTGCAAGGAGCTAAATGTTTCGACGAGGTATTAAACCTCAGTCATCACAAGCTGAAACATGGCCGAGAATGAACATCCTTCAATCCTCATGCTATTATTGCCATCCCCATGTGTGACTTGCCAAATATGAAAAAACCAACAACCTTTTTCTTTTGGAGCTGAGCTGAAATTTCTCAGAAAAATATTTTTTAAATGAAAACATCTGAAATTTTTATTTTTCTCACCCAAGGCCACTTTGCAGAGTTTTCTCTTAATATCTTCCACTATATTCCCCCCCCCCCTCTGTGTGGTGACTTCCTCCCCACATTGCCCTGAAACAATGCTAGGTCTGGGTCATTGCGCATAATCGTGGTTCAGTTGCCCACACAGTTGCTGATGTAACAATTGCACCAAAAATATTAGGGGTAAAATAGGAAGCTTTGCTACTGTCACTGCTAACAGTGAGCCCCACTTTCCACCCAATACATTTTAGGAAAATTTATCTTCCTCTGGAGAAATTTGGTGACACAATTGCCCCAATTTCTCTGTTACTTCTGCTGCCTGCCTGGCATGACAAAAATGGAGGCATGTCAAGCTCTTGGCATTGTATTGAGCTTGATGGGTTCCTTTTGGTTCTTGTTCACCTGCTATTTTCTTTCTGTTCTTCTGGGTGACTTCATCTTATGGCTTTCAGAGGTACATATACTGATGACACCCGAGTCTTTAGCCACATGTTTCCCACTCCATCCAGACTTGCCCATTTGTCTGCCTTTCAGTTATCCACAGGTATGATATCTTCCAATTATCTTCCATGTTTAAGATTGTACTCAGTAGGATTGCTTTTCAGCCTTCGTCTCTGTATCCACTAAAAACTCCACCCTCCACGGTTTTGACCAGACATCCAGACTTGATACAACCTGCCTTTCTGTCCTTATGTTCCAGGTGTGACGTTCACTACCTTTGCTACCTTAAAGGCCTTTGGAACGTTAAACAGCTCTTCCTTTTCTCCCTGAATGCTTTTTAAGCCCAGGTCTTCCACCAGAACAAATATGCACAGCCACCTCTCCCCTTCAAATCCCTTCACAAACACCACCTTTTCTGTGATGCTTATGGCTTTATCCCTGATAGTCTTTTATCAGCAGCCGAAGCAAAGCCTATGCACACACAACATTTGTTCACGTTGGTCACAGAGCCAAGGAAGAAAGTTTTTACCTACTTAGTCTGGGGCTGTGACTAACAGTCCTAGAATTTGAAGGTGGAAAATGAAGAGATTCCCATAATTTTCCTCAGAGGCCTCAAGGCCTGGATGCATACCAGAAGACATCATTGGATTAACTCCCAAGTCTGGTGTCTGATTGAGAATTAATTCAGGATTAATTCCTGCTTAGACTGAACAGAATTTGCCCATACTTTCTTCTCCTACATAAGACTATTTTTATAGGATGCCAAACCCCTCTCCCATATTTATTAGGCAGGAGTCTCAGGACTGAGGCTGAATTTGGAAGTGGACAACAGAGCACCAGGAAGAATCTGCTTAACCCTTTCCCTTCAGCATTGCCTTCAACTGCTTTCTAACCCATCTCTTACGCCGCCGTGGTAAAAAACAACCATTTAAGCAGTTGAGCTGCCTGGGGGTGGGGGTGGAGTCAAGGAAATCCAGGAAGACAAGTGTGAAGTTGCCTTTCATTCTGCTGGTGATTATCATTTGAACTTCCAGCAGGTACTTACAACAGCAGCGACGACAAGATCCAGAATGCTGAAGAAGGAGGATTGGCAGAACAGCCTAGGATGCGTTGTTTGGGGCAGCGCCTACCCCTTGTCGAAGGCTAACAAATGCGAAGCACCCTATTGCAAGATAAATCTCCCATAAGGGCTAAAGCAGCACATGCAAACATCATGCCAAGCCGGGTGGCAACACCACCTGCACACAGTGCTCCAAAACTGCCACAGACAACATTCAAAACCAGCTGGAATGTTAATGTTTCAATTAGATCATCATAGGCATGCGTTAAAACCGAAAACACTATTTATTTATTCAAATGGCACTACATGAAATTTTCTGTTTTAATATTTGTTTGTTGTGCAATAAGATACAATGAACTGTTGACTTTCTTATTTAGAGCTTATTTATGCACGCCTTTGGTTGAGATGGGTTTATTTTAGGCTTTGCAAAATAAATCGGATACGCGTGGGTTTTCCCCCCCTCCCCACCCTTTGCACCCAGAATATAGAGAGGACTGGAGTGCAATAAGCTTGATCACATGCTGCCAAACTGTAAACTTTTGAACAAGTCTGGTGGGGTGAGTCTCATCCTCTCCAGCTGTTGCTCCCTGCTTCGCATGTCCTTCTGCTTTCATGGCTTTTAACAGTGCGGCCATTTCCACCATATTTGGGTCACACATACACAGTCCATGGCTGCTCTATGAAAAGAAACACAGGAAAGCATGGGAAATAGCTCAGTAGCAGAGTATGGAGATGATATCAAGTTCAGCACCCAGCATTGTCAGGTAGGGCTAGGGAAGACTCATGCCTAAAGTCCTGAAAAGCCACTGCCAGTCAATTTATACCAGTGGCCTTCAACCTTGGGTTCCAGATCCTGTTGGACTACGACTCCCACCACTCCTGATCCTGACCACTGGCAAGCTGGCTGGAGATAATTGGAGTTGTGGTCCAATAACGTCTGGAGACGCAAGTGGTGTAGACAGTATTGAGCCAAGAAGACCAATGAGTCCATATAAGGTAGCCTTCTATGTTCCTAAAGCAAACAACAGGTGGTATCTTGACCCAACAACAGGTACCTGGACCAGCAGGTGAGGGCACACAGACATTCAGTGTGAATGTGAACTTGAGCTTCTAGAATCTTTACTATATTTTGGTCCATAACATCCAGCTGTTCCTCAGTCATCCTCCCAGGGAGTTTGCTTCCTAACTCAAAAGAGCACAGTCTCCCTCACACCCCCAAAAACATTTAGGTTCCTCCCTGCATTTCTTTCCAAAGCAAAACTCTGTCTGTGTCATTTCTCACCACAGATGCCCCCCCCCCATTCTTAGGACTCCCTTTGAGCCTGGCAACTCTATTTCTATTTCCAATACTTAGGCTAAAACAGAAATATTATCTCTCTCTTACTTCTTTCTTTCTGACATTTTTTATCCCATCTTTAAGAATATTTTCCTTCCACCACAGTGTATCTCTCAAAACGAATAATTATACAATATCTAACAATATACAGTGTCAAAAACCGCGTACACATCAAAATACACATCAAAAGCACATCAGCAGAAATAAAAGAGTCAGCAAGAAGAATAGCAGTGATCAACAGCATTTCGAAAACTCAAAATTACACCATATTGGTTCGAATATAAGTGGTTCCCAAATATAGGTCGCACCCCTAAAATTAGATGTCTTTGAAAAATATATATACAATAAATGTCTGGCACCATCTGGTGCTTTTTACAATCTAAAAAATACATAAAACCTCCAGATTAGCTGCACGATGAGTAATTCAATGGGCCACTAGTGCTACCTGTTGAGAAGTGGGTGAGTTTACCAAAGGGCACAAAAGTTGCACACCTTTTCCAACTAAGAAGGCAACCGCTTTTTAACTGTTACTGAAAGAGGAAATAGGTGGAGGGATGAAGAAGGGGTTGTGGGGAGGGATCAAGGTGTTATGGAAGGTGGGCTGGCTGGAGCACTGTGGGACGCCACACAAAATGAGAAGTATCAACACAGGGGCCATTTGCAGAGTGCATTTTAGAAAATGGCATTGGTGTCAGTCAATCAATTAGGGGCATGCTGGGCCACAGCCGACTTATTGACGCAGTGGCAGAGGCTGGTCTAGGCATGTGGATTAGTTGCTTAGCATGACAAAGAGAAAAGAGAAAAAAAATTAAGCAAATCATTGCTACTTTTCTGGATCCTGCGTTATGATCTCCAGAATTCAATTCATGTTGACCATGGTGACTGTAGTGATCATTATATGTAGGCTCTAATTTTCACCCCACAAATGAAGCTGTAGTCCATATGTGCCCAGGGGAGAACTTTGGTATTTCAAATTTCAGCGGTGCCCTGTGCAAAGACAGAATTTGGTGCCCTCTCACTTTCCATTCTGTATTTTCCCATAACCTTCCTTACTGCCAAAGGTCTGATTTCTGGGGAGGGTGCGGGTTTATTGCACAAGAGGGCTGAGTCCTCTCTAATGACGCAGCCTGAATCTGCCTGCATGCGATTGAGTCCCACCCTCAAAACAGCGACAGACTGAAAGTGCACTACAGCTTCTGTGTTTGAGGGCAGTTTCCATCCATTTTTATTAATGAAAGGCATGTACAGAGGCAGAATTAGGGCAGTGTGATCATTGCCACCACACTGGGGGCTGAGCAACGCCATGCTCATTTATATAGGGTAGCTGTCATGATGTATGCACAGTCTTAGTGTGGTTTAGTGGTTAAGAGCGGTGGACTTGTAATCTGGTGAACCGGGTTCGATTCCCTGCTCCTCCACATGCAGCTGCTGGGTGACCTTGGGCTAGTCACGCTTCTCTGAAGTCTCTCAGCCCCACTCACCTCACAGAGTGTTTGTTGTGGGGGAGGAAGGGAAAGGAGAATGTTAGCCGCTTTGAGACTCCTTAGGGTAGTGATAAAGCGGGATATCAAATCCAAACTCTTCTTCTTCTTAATGGTGCAAGAGTGTTGGAAGTGAGAGGTATGACTGCAGAGCAGGGCTGGGACTGCTAAACTTGAGTGTAGGAACCATTGGGTTCCTGAATTCATTAGATGAATCATAGAATCATAGAATCATAGAGTTGGAAGAGACCACAAGGGCCATCGAGTCCAACCCCCTGCCAAGCAGGAAACACCATCAGAGCACTCCTGACATATGGTTGTCAAGCCTCTGCTTAAAGACCTCCAAAGAAGGAGACTCCACCACACTCCTTGGCAGCAAATTCCACTGTCGAACAGCTCTTACTGTCAGGAAGTTCTTCCTAATGTTTAGGTGGAATCTTCTTTCTTGAACATTAGGAAGAACTTCCTGACAGTAAGAGCTGTTCGACAGTGGAATTTGCTGAATACCTTCAGATGAAATACCTTCATTTAGCTTATACATAGTTAGAACAGTGTGACATTGAAAAGGGGCCTGTTCACTAAACTGAAGGACACTGGGCATTTTGGTTGTTGGGTTGGTACCTATATATTCCAAAAGGAATATCAGTAAAAGTAGTAAGCACCACTGCCCCCGGTACGCTAAAAATATTACACTATGAATGAAGTGCCCATATTATTTATTTCCTCTGCCCTGGTGAGGCTAATGTCATCATTAAGATGGCTAATATTAAGGCTCCTGTAATATTACAGCTTCTATGCTCCCTCATTCAATTGAGTCTCCAGAAAAGATTGTTCTGTTCACTAAGATATACAATGGTACCTTGGTTTTCGAACAGCTTAGTTCTTGAACATTTTGGCTCCCGAAAATTGCAAACCCGGAAGTGACTGTTCTGATTTGTGAACTATTTTTGGAAGCCAAATGTCTGACAGGGCTTCCGAGGCTTCTGATTGGCTTCAGGAGCTTCCTGCAGCCAAGCAGAAGCTGCACTTTGGTTTCCGAATGTTTTGGAAGTCAAGTTTGCCTTCCAGAACGGATTCCGTTCAACTTCCAAGGTATGACTGTACAAGGTCAAGTCTATTGAACAAGTATAAGTTCAATACTTGCCAGGGAATTGAATCTAGGAATGGTAAACTGCCATCACTCAATGTACAATGCAAATATAATTCAGACAGTTCTTGCCAATCATTTAGAGGACACTTAAAGGCTTCTCTCTCTCTCTCTCTCTCTCTCTCTCTCTCTCTCTCTCTCTCTCTCTCTCTCTCTCTCTCCAAACTTTAAAAACTCCTCTTCTGACTTTACTTTTGCTATGGACACTTTGATCTTCATGTTGCTTTCCTAGACACCGCTATTATCTATTAAAGCATATTGCCTGAGAACTAAACCAACAGCACAACCCGATGTATAGTACAGTGGTACCTTGGGTTACATATGCTTCAGGTTACATACGCTTCAGGTTACAGACTCCGCTAACCCAGAAATATTACCTTGGGTTAAGAACTTTGCTTCAGGATAAAAACAGAAATTGTGCTCTGGCGGCGTGGCAGCAGCAGGAGGCCCCATTAGCTAAAGTGGTGCTTCAGGTTAAGAACAGTTTCAGGTTAAGTACGGACCTCCGGAACGAATTAAGTACTTAACCTGAGGTACCACTTTACTCAGAACTAAATTCCACAGTTACTGAATCAAAATAAGAACAGGTCAGCTCCACCATAACTTGGTGCAAAAGCTTCACAGTTAATGAATGTGTGAACTAACAGTGCAATGTTATAATGTCTGCTCGGAAGTAAGCCCCATAGACTTGAATGAGGTTTACTCCCATGTGTGTACTAGATTAGATCCTAAGACAACTTTACCACACCTGAGCTGTTAGTTAGGTTACATCTAAGGTCTTTCCTGTATGTATTTCTTAAATTTAATTATGAGCTTTCTAGCTGCTTAGTTCCACCCAAGTTTCTTAATTAATTCTTAACTTTTTGCCAGCAAGGTAAGCCAATGATGCCTTGAGTAGAATGCACAGAGTGTGGTGGAATAATGCATTAATGCTGTTCAGTCTTGGAGACACAACACAAAATGAAAAGGGGCTGGGAGGGAGTAGGACAAATAAATAAAGTCAGCTCAGGCACTAAGTCAAACTTACAGAGATCTTAATGGCCACCGCCTCATTTGCTTCATTCATTTTCACACAGAGCACACACCCCCTTTCCCCCCTTGACTTCTCAAGGCTGTTATTTTGCTTCCTGGCTTATCTGGAGGCAATATTGCTGTGGTCATGTGTTGTTCTGCTTGGCCCAGGACACAACCTCGTTCAGCTGGGGATCAATTACCTGACCCACTAGGAAAGAAGTAAGTTTATGCTACCTTTCCAGCAAAGCTGCGAGGTTATGACCCTGGGTCAGCTACTAGAGTTCTTCAGCACTCCAACATAGGAATAAGAATGCGCACAAAGAAGGAACGGAGGACGTCAAATTACATTGCCACATGTACTGTGTATAGAAAGGCATATGCCCATTGCATACTAAGCACCATTTTTATTTCAATCTTCATTTCTTGTGGTCGAGATTTATGGACCCAAAAACGTTGCAAGCATCTTGCTGGGAATTGGGTATCCCAGAAGCATTAAAAGTTTTCTAAAGTTATGCCAACATCAACTGAGTCAGTCCTCCGCTTATAATGAAAACAGCGCTGCCTGAACTCATTTTACTTGTGACCTTTTGTAGTTTATCTGGGACAGCTATGGCAAAGGCTGGGATGCAAGAGACGTGCAGCCACATCTGCTTTTACAGACGGCATCTGCAATAAGTGCCGCTGATCTGAACAAAACCAGAATGCATACAATCATAGAATCGTAGAGTTTGAAGGGAAAACAAATATCATCTAGTCCAACCCTCTGCTATAGAGGATTCAAGTGGAAGTCTTCCGCCGTGTCAGAAATTCCCTGATTATAAAATGTCACCACGATTAGGGAAATGAAAACTAGCTTAGCTTTTTCCATGATTATGTATGTTATAGGATTTTAAATATGTGGTTCTTCACTGGAATCTTACAGAACTAGGGGTGCATAAACAGCGTTGGAGCCCTAATCTGTTTAATCTGGCATTACCAAGGAGTCAGCAGGTTAGTGACTCCTTGCACACATTTTGCTCAATTGTGAGTAGAGGTACATTTTTCTAGTACCTGACTCTCCTGATGTGGAATTTTCTTTATCACACACGTCTGCCTATGCTACTGAACTTTAAGAAGTACGCAAATCTTCACAAGAAAAGTGATAATGCAATAAGTGTTCAAATATGTGTGTGCTTATATCAGTGGATGGATGGTTGGACAGATGGGTGAATAGACGGCTAGATAATTCTTCTCAAATGATCCTGAAAATGTCCCTGTAGAATTAGAATACATTTGGTTAGTTCTCATCCTTCACTGATTAAGCAGGCCCATCACTCCCCTGAAATTAGTGAAGTTTGGACTCTTAATGGCAATTGCAAATCTTCCAAATCAATTCTTCTGTGAAATCATGGCATGTAAGGGTCTGCTAATTACATTGATATGTTTGAAGCATCATGCTACACATACACAAACCTCCACACCCTCCAACATTTCATAGGTGAAAACAGGAATGCATGAATATGTAACATCCATATTACCTTTCTAAGAAGTTACTGCTTAAGCTTATTCAGCTCTAGCCCATTGCTGATAGTTCTTGCCCTGATTCTAGGCAGCAGTCTTCATTTTCTCAGGAATGTTGCTTCAAAAGCACAACAAGCACCTTTAAATTTTAGTTAAATATATATGGGATATTCTTTAATGCAGGGATCAGCAACCTTTTTCAGCCGTGAGCCAGTCCACCGTCCCTCAGCCCATGTGGTGGGCCGGACTATATTTTTTTGGGGGAAATTAACAAATTCTTATGCCCCACAAATAACCCAGAAATGCATTTTAAATAGCACACATTCTACTCATGTAAAAACACCAGGCAGGCCCCACAAATAACCCAGAGATGCATTTTAAATGAAAGGACACATTCTACTCATGTAAAAACACGCTGATTCCCGGACCGTCCGCAGGCCGGCTTGAGAAGGCAATTGGGCCGCATCCAGCCCATGGGCCTTAGGTTGCCTACCCCTGCTGTAATGTGTTATCAAAGGTCCACCAGGCTTCACCATGTGAAGCACACAAAATGTCAGGCTGTATGGTGGTGTCTTAGTATTCATGCTTTTGCAGTACAGTCAATATGCATCTCTTTCAGAGATGTACAGTACACCGCTAGGCATGCTACTCAGAAGCAGCCTACTCAGCCTGCTTACTTCTGGCTAAGTGTATAGTGTTTTAGTAAAAAATAAAATAAAATAGAGAACTCTCCAGCCAATCAACAAAGTAAGGCACAGTGGAGTGTGAATAGTTTTCAAACTATTTACAAGATGGTAGGCCTACAATCCAGAGCACTTTGGGAACTCTTTGGCCCTCCAGATGTTGCTGAACCTCAACCCCCATCATCCTTAGCCATTGGTCATGCTTGCCGAGGCTGATTGGCAAGTTCAACAACATATGGAAGGCCAAAGGTTCCTCTATCTTGGTCTAGAGCAGGGTTTCCCAAAGCTGTTTTTGGACTACAGTTCCCACCATCCCTGACCACTTCTCCTGCTAGCTAGGGATGATGGGAGTTGTAGTCCAAAAACAGCCAGAGACCCAAGCCAGAAACCCTAACCTAGAGACACAGAGGAGGGAAAGGGATAAGCTCTGCAAAAACCATCAGCCCAGGAATTCAGGCTTATAAAATGTCAGCAGGACGTCACAAAAGCATATATTCAAGCACAAACAGAAGGAAGGGAAAGTTTAGCTGCCTTGTAAATGGATGGACTCTCTGTTCATTCAGGTAAGAATGTTCTGCTCTAAGTTGCATCAATTATCCTGGGTCTCAAGCAATGGGTTTGGGGTTTTTTGCACCATAGGAAAGTAGTGGATTTTCCTTTGTTAGAGGTTCTTAAGCAAAGGCTAGATGGTCACCTATCTAGGATGCTGTAGTAGGTAGGGGGTTGGGCTAGAAGATTTTTGAAGTCCCTTCCAACTCTGTTATTCTAGCACAAGCCTCCTGATTGTTTAAAAGCCTGATCCTTTACAGAAGCTGAACCTTGGACTTTCTGCATTTGGTCTACAACTGACAGGATGTTGCAACATAGAACGATTGATATACAGGTGGAGGTAGTGAGGATGGGGTGGTGGTAGGAAAGAACAAAAAAGAAGAAGACTGACTGACAGAGAAAACAAAGAATCCTGAAGCAAATAGGGATCATTGGAACATATGGACCAAGAAAACTATCACATGGCAGAATATTGAAATGCAAAGCCAACACATATCCATCTTACTCCCAAGCATGTCAGATGTTCCTCACTGGAAGAGACCTAAAATAATAAAAAATGAAATCAAAGTCCCATTGAACATAATGGAGGCACCTTATTTTGCCACACAATGTTTTGACATGTTCCTTATTTCTGAAACTTTGATCTGGTGACTTTACTTATCCCTGCCACTCTTGCAAACAAGTCAGTTTTCAACTTCTGACCCTCTGGGTCCTGTGATCGTTTCCCTTTATTTTCAATATTAGTTAAAGGGAAGCTTGTGCTTTCCTCTTTTACTTCCCCTTCCCTTCCTGGCACAGGGAAAACATATGCCACTTTTAATAAGCACGTAGGAATGATATAAGCACTGCTGTTGCCATGGATTTGAGATAAACACATATTACAAGTTACAACTCATCTTAAGCATTGCTGGAGTTCATTTAAAAATACAGATTTGGGTAAGCAGTTTTTCTCTCTCTTCCTCCTAATCGATCACAGATCCCTTATAAATAGTGAGGGTTTGTGGCCCTTGATTCAATCAAAACAGATGCCTAAAGTTCAGGTGCCAAATACTGCAATATATAAGATGCTGAGTCGATTATCAGTGATGCCAAACAACACACAGTGCCTTATTCTGCCTGTAGAGACTGCAGGTGCATCAAAGATTCACCAGTGCCAATTTTTACATGGCTAAATATCAATTTCTGAGGAGTAAAACTATTTCCTGAAATTTTGTGTGTGTGCGTATTGATCCTTAGAATGCGGGTAAGAGGAGAGGCAATTCTGCTGGGGGCCATTGTTTCTGCTAGTTGCTGCAACTGCAGCACAACTCTATCTTTGTGGATGTTGCTTCTTTGCTCTTTGAGGCTTAATCACATGGGCGTTCCCAGCCAATCACAAATCATTTAGTGAAAGGTGGTATTGTCACAGCATGTCTAGCCAATCAGATTTGCCTGCTGGATGACAACACAGCGAGAGGAAATTGGGAGAATGGAGACTAATGTAGGTGGTAACATTTAGGTGGACATGTGGGGTAATGCATTGTCTGTTGTGAAGTCCATCAAATTTGGCTGTATAAGGTAAATGAAATCCAATGAAATGGGGTTAAATGAAGCTTCCTTAACCAAGTCAGTGCTACCTAATATGGTTCTGACATCGACCTTGAACTGGTTTTCAAGCAGATAATTTTCCCTACATCTCCTACCTCTTTCAACTAAAGGTACTGAAAGGACCTTCTTCAAACAAAAATGCTTCAGGCTGGACGCAAGGGGAGGTAGGTCAACCTTGGGCAGATCCATAATTGAGAAGATATATTTTGGGGAGCCAAATTTTGACCTCCCTTAGGGCACCAAATATTACCAAAGTTGACCTATTGCTGTGGAGTGGGAGGAGCTTCAGGTCCTCCTGGGTCTTCTACAGCTAAGTCTTCTCAGCCAGAGGATAGCAATGCCTTATTCTTGGGCCACAGGGAGGGTATTGTTCCAGCAGGTTCATCTGATAACTACTCTGCTGGTGTCCTTCCTGTTGAGGTTTGGAGTCCTTGTTTCCATTGCCTGATGGAGAGGATCCTGACTCCTGCTAACGAAAACCCACAGTAACTCTGAGACTGGTTATCTAGGAAGGAGGTAGCTTTGCATATTGGGCTCTCTTTTGTTCTGTATTGAAACTCGCTTCACCCTGATCCTGTGTGGTAATTTACTTTTCACAGATTTCTCCTTTGTGTAAAGGTTTCCTGTTCATTCAAACAGAAGAGCCAGGCCTACATGCTCAGAAACAGGGATTGGGAACCTATGGCCCCTCCAGATGTGTAATTCTTTCACCTCTGATGCCCTTCACCCATGGCCATTGACTATGATGCCTGGGAGTGATGGGCACTGGAGTTCAACAACATCTGGCAGCCCAAAGATTCCCCATCCCTGTTCAAAAGAATATGTGCATGGATCTAGTTCACAGATTTAAATGAATGAGGCAGCCTGTGTACTCATCTCAGTGCATACAGATTTCTCAACAACAGTGTCTATCTACTTGTAAATTCTGAGGACCTGGTCATATTCATATGGTCATATTCAACTGGATTCTCTCCACTTGCATTTTGTCTCATGTATACACAAAAGGACAGTATTTTGTAGCATTTTTAAAAATACTTTTTTTGCACATTAGTGCAAAAGTGCACAAGTATTTCCACTTCCGTGGAAATCTCTACATATGAACCCCAAGGGAGATTGCTAGAGAAGGTTTTGTGGTGAAAACGCATGCGTGTGAAACAGGTATTTAACAAGGTCTTCAGTTTCTGCATTTTGCAGCTTGCAGACTTGGACCAATAGATCTTTAACAAATCACCACACACAGAGCAGCGTGATTACTGAGATTGGAAGGCATTTGGGGGGGGGGCATTGTTCACAGATCTAAAGGCTGGCAGAGTGTGGGGGGGCACTCTGGATAAAAAGATGGATTTGATAGGTTAAGAAGTCATAGAACTTTGACAAAGCATAACTTTACTAATACAAATAAGCTCTCTGAGCTACATTTGAATTCACATCACACCACACCTGGTAAGAATTAGTCTAGCACAGCATCATCAATCATAATGTGGTTGTCAGTTTTGACATCCTTTAAGTCTATGTTGTGTGCTTAATGACTACATTACAGAAAATGTAAACAGACACCAAACATACAGGTATGCCCTATTTTTTTTTAATCCCTTTTTGATTTTTTTTAAAAAGTCTCTTGGGTGCAGGGATCTATGCAAGTTGCGCAGTAAGCTACACTACCACAAACAGCACAAGAGTGAGGTTTCAAACTGAATTGAATAAAAGATAAATTTCTCAAGTGCAGGGATCTGGTTACAAAAATGTATAATTCATATTTACACAGGGTTCTCTCATATTTAGAGAGAAAGAGAAAGTGGGAATACGCCTTATTAAAACCAGTGACAAAACGCCCATTTATTTGCATGCAACACATATGAACTGCATTATATTCGCACAGTTTCTTTATTCTTAGCCGTGATGACATGTCCACTGCGTACTACCAAGGATTCAATGGTCAGTGGCAAGAATGTTTCATGCTCTTCATCAGACATATATGGGAAGAAAATGTGGGAGAAATGTTTGCATGTATAATGTGGAAACAGAGCTGCTGCCACTACCCGCCTCCTGCCGCCCAAATACTAACTGAGTGGGTGTACTCTCTGTCGATTCCCCCCACCCAGCCACCGCCTCCTCACAAATGTGTATGCAGGGATTACAGATACAGAGATCCTGCATTATGTTTCCACATAAAGGCCTGGCATGGTTGTGCTTGCTTTCAGGCACTGCAAAGGTAAAGGGGAGGGGTGGTGGTTGGTTGGTTGGGTGGGTGGGTGGGGTGAGGAATACATGCTCAGGAGAAAGTTTGTAAAATCCCAATGTAAGAAAGAAATACGCAAGATCTTAAATTAGACCAGGCTTCGACTTTTGGAAACAACTCTTAAGAGCAAATGTGCCGTTTGGCTGAGACGGTTCGTGTGAAGTGTGCAAATTTTATTTATAAACTAGTATTTCATTAAATGCTATTAGCCCCGTGCTGATCGAATGTAAGCAAGTTGCAGTGAGATAGAGTCAATTTATGCAATTTGCCAATTCAAACCCAAACTTTAGAGCAGCATTGTTTGTAAGACTGTGATATTAGTTGTGGAAGGGTTAACGGCAATAATACATTTTATTGCACATCTCAGCATTAACATGGCTTTATGTTATCTCAGTAATGTTTACAGCAGCCTTGTAAGGTAGTCTAGCATTTTTATCCCTGTTTTGCAGCTTGGGTGGGGAAGAGGCTACTACTGAGAATGAGACTTCCCTCAGAAAACACAGCCCTATACATTTTTACGCAGAGCTAAATCCCAGTGAGTTCAATGGGTCTTAGTGGGTGCGGGATTGCAGTCTAAGGCCATCTACCAAGCTCGTGTGTGTAGCCATCTTTTGTGAAATCGTTTTAATAGCACAGCATTTAGATGGATCCTGTACAGTTTATAAATGGATAAATACCTTTTGGTGTGTTTGTGTGTATGTGTGTGTATATTCCTCTCTTCAGTGCATATGCATCACAAACTTTTGGCAGGCTGCAAGCTAGAGAAACCCCCTCCTTAAATGTGTTGTTTTGAAAGTAACATTAATTTCATTGGGACTTACTTTCAGCTCCTATATTTATGATCCGAGTGGAAAGTATTTAATTTCAAATCTTTGATTTGCAATATTCCAATGTCTTCTGAAATTCTGTGATGAGGAGTAGAAACCATAGTTACCCATCTCTCTGCCTCTCTCTCAAAAGCAGCTCTGAGCATGGTAAAAAAACAACGTAATACTTTTTTTAAAGCATACAAATGTTATATTACACAATGGACTGCTTTACAAAGGGTAAAGAAGGAGTGGAGTTAAGTTAAGTATATATTGCAATGAGACTTTTATTTTCCAAAGGATCAATGGGATAAATCTGGGCATGTTATGTAAATATGAATGTGTATGTGTGTGTGTTCAATTTCCATCAAAGAGAAGAATCAGTGTTGTTTGATAAAATTATTTTCATACATCTTTTGCCTGGTTCAGGCAAGCATTTACAAGACTTCCCTAGAGCATCAATTCCCACAATGCCACAGTTCTAGGAATGAAACATAATTAATAAGTCGTACATTTGAAATGTGTAATATTGTATTTTTTAAATAGATTTGTTTTGGATCAAGCACTGTCTTCAGTACGGATCATATAGAAAGGTATCTTCCCCCTACGACCCATGTTACTTTTGCACAATGCCATTCGAAATTCACTGTTGAAAACATCAACACATATAGGTAACCAATAGCCCAGTTCTAAAACAATTTCCATTTTGGCATGGTTTTACCTTTAGCAACCCACATCCATTGCAAGATCGACTTCTGCCTTTGTAGTAATTCTCCCCCATTACAATATTTGCCAAGAATCCTGGAGAGGAAGAAAGAGCGCAAATCTAGACTGAAAGAGCAGCAGATATCAGTTTTTCAAGAGAAAAACTTTATATAAGGAGAAGGGAAAAGATAATATTTTCCTGTGGTCTCTAAGCATCCTATTTTAAGGGTTGCATGCGCTCTCGCTCTCTTAAAAAACACACACCTCCTGATGGTGATTCCTTTCAAGCCAAAGTTTCAAACCAACTCTGCCTGAATCCAGAATATAACTGACTGGCCTTCTCAGAGTGCTAATAAAGGGTTACACTGGCTTTAATGAAAATGTACTAGGTTCACATAATTCAGTAGCTAATTAAAAGCGCGGCTGAAAGCCGGGAGCACAGATATTGTTTATATTGATAGCTATTGTATTACTTCGGTATATAATGCAAGCCTCTTCAGCTGACTGATGCCCAAAGGAGGGACTAACAAATCGCTCAGCTGGTGGTTGACATTGGTCCTGAAGAAAGCTAGCAAGGAACACTCTGCTGCCTTTTCAGAGCCTGAACACCAGCTGTCACCCAGCTATGGGTGCTGAAAAGCCGCTGTCACTTCATCCAAAGGGATTTACTTGGTCAGAAGGGAAAATTTAAATACAAAGCATGCAGCTAAGAAGCTAGTGAAAAGGATTATGAGTGCACAGGAGCACATGTGTATAAGACACTAATACATCTTTAGGAAATTTCAGATTCCCCCAAAGCCTGGATTAATGCCAGAGGCAGGGTGGTATACGTAGGCAAGGACCTTTTACCGTTAAGTTATTATCTCTCAGCTCATTCAGTGTTAGAGGTCTCTCATTTAAGGGGGGGGGGGTAGAAAACGTTTTCCCTGCCCACCACCCCACACATCATCATCCTCCCCTCATCCTTCAAAAAAGCTGAGCGAGTCCTTCCTGGCCTGCTCTGAATGAAAGTGATATGCAACACCTATGGGCATATACCATTTCATATTTTTTTTAACCATCCGTGGCTTATTTGGCACCCCCCCAAAAAAAAACCCCTCACAAAATTGTAGCACAAAAGAAGACAGGTGTCTCAAATGCATTCAGCAAATGGCGTGCAATCATTAATGGTGGCAACAGAGGAGAGAGGTGCATTTTATTACGGGAGCTCTGAGGTAAATATGTGGCCGGGTGGGAATCCTGACTGAATCCATTGCTGGTATTCATAAATCAAATTGCACAGTGGACAGGGATCGAGCATTGTACCTATAGAGCCTTGGGAGGCAAGTTGTTGTTTTGTTCTGTCTTCGAAACGGAAAAACAATAATAATTATAATAATGCATTTAACAATTTGTGTATTTAGCCGGCTAAATGCACGGCAGTGGGTTTCAGCTCAACCCCACATTGCTTTGCCTGGGGTGAGGTACTTTTCTTCCTGCTGTGAATAGAGCTTCTGGCCTGGCCTGCTGGCGGCAGGAAACTGAGGAGAAGAGAAAGCGCCAAGCTGTTTACAGAGGGAGGAATGGAGAAAGGGGACCGTAGTGGAAGATTCAAGGTACAAATACTGGACGCTGTGGGAAGAGTTATAGAAGACATTATTGCAGTCGGTCTGAACAAGCAGTCTTGACCTTGCCTCCAACATAGGCAGTGTTACTAATTCTAGAATGAGGAAAAAGTGGTGGTGGTGGTGGGTTTTGAAGGAAGGGCCCTGTGGGAGACACGGTGACTTGGAAAAGGACCATGAAATAATGGCAACGACAATAATGAAGATAACCATCAAAATAAATAAATAAAATGTAATATGACTGCATGTGGGATTTTTATTTTGGGTGGGGGGGGGAGAGGCAGAAGGTGGGAAGCAGAGAAATTCCTGTTAACAAGTCCATAAGGATGTTAATGACATGTGTGGCACAAAGCCTTGAGATTTAACAAAAGTGCACACAGCTCAAAGCAGCTGCCTTTAGAGGTCAGTAGAACATCGCTGCAGTATTTACAAATTTTCCATGAAGGATTAGAAGTTAGGCTTAAAACCTTTATAGAGATACACAGATGTACACACAAAATCTCTCTCTCTTTCTCCCTCCATATATATATATATATACGCACACACGTAAATCATTCCAGAGGATGCTGTATTACTGTTATCTAAATTTCTTCACATAGACTATCGTGTATCTGCCCCAGCAAAGCTGATTAGTGAGCAGCTTGATTCTGACACATCCTTTATGCCAGCCCCAAGCCGCCTTGCACAGCCACCTTATTCACTGTGGAGACAGGCCTGAAGCAAGATTGTAACACAACATATGCAAATGAGATGAGCCTCACACCACTTAAAATGAGATGGCTATAATATGTAACAGCTTAATGTGCCCAGGGACGTGATTGATGCCCTTTCCCCCATCTCTAAAGAGCTTTGGGTTTGGCTTGAGACACCCTTTCAAGCCATATATGTTTATTTCTTTTTAACATCATCTTTCCAGCAATGCGTTTCCCTCTTTCTTTAATCCTACATGTTGCGTGCGCCTCTCTGTAGATACAAGTAACGTTGTCGGATAGCAGATCCTATGCATATAAAAAATAAAAAATAAAAAATGGGAAGGCGTCGAAAGTAACTTCCTTAAAAAGTTAAAACAGATTAGGATTATTTCCACTTCCAAAGAGCAATTATTAAATCGAGACAAAGCTAGTTTCAATTAAAATATACTGTTTGAAATTTGGCATGGCGCCTCCCGTTAATAAATCGCCCTGCTCTTAGATTTCAAAATAGTGTTGCAGAACTAGTGCCTTGCAAAAAATAAAAACAAAATCCCCAAATAACCAAATGTTGCCCAGCTCAACTGCCTGTACACTGCTAATCAGTATTCATTTCCTGTCCTTAAAGTAAACAGAAAACAGATTTCTCCATTTCCCCTAAAATCAATCTCTCACTGTATGTCAGTTGCTTTATCCCAATTAGTATTCTAAATTCATTTATTTTTGTCATAATTTAGATTTTTTTTTTAACATACCTTGGCACAGCTTTTCATTCACTACTTATATGTAATGTGACAGACCTAACGTCATGTAGCTTAGTGGGAATTAACAAAAACAAAAAAAAGGTAACTTGTTAATGAATTGAGATGAATTGGAGGGGGAAAGGCGTATTAATTATTGCTTGCCTAGTAGGTTAAGCTTTGGCTCTTCACCTCAGTGGCCCAGAGTACATTTCTTGCCTTTGGCCATGTCGGAGGGGCTCATTAAAGCATCTCTTGGGAGGAGACAGAAATTGTTAGTGAAAAGCATTGGTCAGTGCCTCTACTAGAAGAACCCAGCAGGGGAAAGAATCCCTGATCTCGGAGAACTAACAAGACTGTGTATATTACACCTGTAATCAAACTGCTTAGAAAATGCCAAGAGACCAAAGTCTTCTCTTTTTTGACTGGAAGAGTTATCTGAAAATGCTGAAGCTCACCCGTGATTGATGTGCAGATACAATTACAAGCCTTCATATATTATACAACATTGTGGCTGTAAACCTTAAAGCATAAAATGAGGCACTGGGTAAGATAATACAGGTGACTGCTGAATGCAAGGACATGTGTGTGTGTGTGTGTGTGTGTGTGTGTGTGTACACACATCCACACCCACACACTTTTTAATGGTTTGCTAACCAGTACCAGCAAGAGATAACGTAATGGCTAGATGTTGGGGCATGCATTTAGGAAGACTCGCTGACTTATCCTGCTCCCTGCTTGGAGAAGTTCCTAATCAGAGATTGGTGTAAAGTTTCTATGCTACTCTAAGCAATTTGGAGGCAGGGTGTACATGTGACAAAATAAGGGCTGTGTTTATAAGGGCTAGAGCCCCGCTAGCTAACAGGGTGCCTTACAGATGTGATGGACTGAACTCCCATCATCCCTGACTATTGACCATGTTGGCCGGGGTTGATGGGTCTTGTGGTTTACAACATCTGAAGGGCAACGCTGGACCTTACTCTGGCTCTGTGGTGCATGAGTTAAAATGATCGGGTGACAGTGGGCAGAATAAATTGCATACAGAAGATCCCAGGTCTAACTCCTAGAATCTCTCATTAAAGGATCTCAGTTTCCTGGTGCACCAAGTGACTACTTTGCATACCATTATGTCAGACTAATAGATATTGAGGCTTCAGTGGCATCAGGATCAAGTAGGATCCTGATGCATATGCCTAGCTTGAGGTCAGTGCAGGATGATGAGCTGTTCACACAAGAAGTCCTCCATTTCATGTGATTGCTAATTAATGCACGGTGTCAGACTAAAGATATATGCAGGTAAAGTCTTGAAAACAAAGCGATTGCTGAAATAAAAAACATGTTGTAGCATCCTGTCAGAATTCTTTGGCTTGAACATGCCTAAGCAGAGGCAAGGAGCATTAAATCTGCAAAGCATCTGAGAATATTTCCCTATGTGTGGTTGCCTTTCATATTTGACACTCAGTGGGTGCTATTATGAGGCCATTCACACTGCGATAATAAATAGATAACAAGATATTCTCTAAGATATGAAGGGACCAAGATGCATTACTGTATTACTTAATAAGAAGGCTACCCCGAAACAATATTAGACCTGTCCTGTAGACCTGACTGGCAGATTCATATGAAAGCCAATGTTTTTTTCTAGGCTAAATATCTACAGTCCACAATGTGGAAGATCCTGAGCTGTGCTGATGTCACAGTTAACTTTACACTCTTCACTCATGTGAAGGAAGAATATCACAGAATGTTGACGGTGTAGCTCCAGCTGAGAGAAGCAGAAGGTTGGCTCAGCTGGAGGGAAGACTTCACACTGGGTCCAGGAAGAGAAACAGCTGAACCTCTGGTCACAGATCTTTAACAAATATAGTATGGGATAAATCTACTAGGTGTTGCAATAGGGAATGTCTTATTGGTAGACCTCTAGAAAATTATGGGTGTATCTAGAGTTTAGGTGAGTGAGCAGGTAGGTAGATACATAGACAGACAGATACTGCAGTGTTAAATACCAGATAATTCTTAAAGAAGGCCAGTTGTGTTGATTAATGGTCTTATCTATTTTCTAAATTTATACCCTACTCTTGCTCCCGGGGTGGCAAACGAAACAAGCAATGAAATGGTTATTATTATTATTATTTTAAAAACCCAATTCCAATATAGATTGAGATTCAAGCAGTGCCAAGACTGTCCTAAATCCCAGGCTCTACACAAATGTTATTGAAAGGACTTTGGATGCCTGCATTGGAATGCCAGATATTGTGATATGGGGTTCATGACATTTGAATCCATCCTTATTTCAGATCGACTCCCCTCCCTGCCCCAAACTGCTGTCCAAAACTGTCATCTTTGAGCCACTTTGTAGAAGGGCACATTTTAAAAGAACGAGAATCCTTGAAAGATGACAGCACTTTGTCATATGCATAGGCATCCATTTGATGACTAATTTATATAAGAGAGTATTAAACCTTTAGATTGGTTTTGGGACCGATGATTTACATGGCAGTTCTAGATAGCTTTTCTGGGACTGCCTTGTGTTGAATTGTGGCCCTTCTTGAACTGGCAGTGTATAATGTGAAGGGTTTTTGTTGTCACCTCTCAAAATCTTTGCCTAGTAACCCTGGTGCTCCTTCTTCTGCTGAGGACCAGTTTATACATTCAGCAGAAGTTAGTAGTAGAAATCCCCCAAGACTTTAACACTTCAGGACGCAGATCCAGTAATCATGTTTGAAGGCTCCTCTATCTAACACACGCTATCTGTTTTGTCTGTCTAAAGCAGACTTCCCCAACCTGGTGCCCCACATATGTTGATGGGCTACCACATCTCTGATCATTGGCCATGCTGGACCGATGGCCACACATTAGAGGAGTCTAGTCTAAAGAATTAACCACCATTCCATTACAGTACAAACACCCCAAGTTATGTTTTAAAAAATGATTTTGTAGTGCAGAGTCAATACTTTGTACAGCTGCCCAGTACACCAAGCACTTTTTTTTTTTTACAATGTTAATTCTTCCTCAAACAAGATATTTTTATTTACTACACCTTTCATAAGAGCTGGTTTCTGGGGGCTGAGGGACTTTGGACCTCCTCAAAAATTTTTTTTAGGGGGCTGTCCCTTCCCATTGTTTAAGCGGGCACAGAACGACATCAGGATATTGCAGAGCATTGTGTCGGATCCCCTCAATGTTCTTCAGAAGATGGCACCTCCAACACCATCACAACATTTTTATATCACTAGAAAATGACAAATTCCAAAAAAATCGCAAATGCTAAGCTCAAAATTTTCATTTTTCTTGAAAATGAGACAACAAACTAGCCCTTTAAGGGAGTGCATTGTGCAATTCCAGAATCATAGCCCAGAAGGCCCACTCCTATGGAAACTCTTTGTTCCTGGAAAGATGGCATTTGGAGCAGAACCTCATCAGCAGATCTGCAGATCTTAAAAAACTCTGGCGGAGAACTTGCAGTGGTGTAGTGTGGTTTTTTGGTGCCTGCAGTGTGTGTGTTTGTTGCACAACATAGTAACAAAATCAATAATTTTAAAAAGCCATAGATTGTTTAAGTAGCCAAAGGCCCAGGAGGAGAGGAATCTTTTTGCCTGGCTAAATCCTATCAGGCTTTTGGATATGCCCACTATATCTAAGTTTCCTTATACTGTGTGTGTCATGTACTGTAATGCCTCTATCTTGGCTTGAAGGCTTCTGGCATTAGCATATAAATGCCTTTACATCATATCTCTTGCCCAATGCAATTGTGTTCGGTTTATTTATTTTTGGTAAGACCCTTTTGTCCCTTTAGCATTTCTGGTTTCCACTCCTGTTGCAGGAAAATGTGACTCAAGTAATTGTTTATTTACAATATTTCTATGTCACCTTTCATGACAATGCTCATTTGCGACAGCTTACGACAACAGCAAAGTTACAAGGCCAGCAATACAAGAGTAATTACCCTTAAATGTTTTTAAGCCTTTTTATTTATACTTTTAATGTTCCCTGTAAGCTGCTTCGAGGTTCTACTAAAATCAAGTGGGATACATATTCTGTACATAAATAAATCTGTTCTACTGCCTTATTGTGCCTGCAGATGTAAACACTCTGAGCCCACCTACATTTAACTGATTTCTGTCCCCTGCTACTGAGAATGAGTTAGGAGGTGTGTGTGTTTTTTCCATAAGGAAAGTCAAGGCATCTCCAGATGCTTAGAAAAGTTTGGCTAGCACCTTGTAAGAACCACATTTCACTTCCAGCCATTAGGATTTGCCCCCTAGCTTATTAGCGAATGCAGAATTGAGTCATATTTTGCTGCCAGGCAAAAACAGCAATATTTCTACATTTGTAGGTGTACCTTTTTGTTTAAAGTACGGTATATTAGGCAAGTGTGTGTGTGTAGTGTAGTGTAGTGTATATGCATACCTATTTGCATATACAATCTATTTCCACACAAGGTTGCCTATATGCCCCACATAAGGACGCCATGCAATTTAATAATAATAATAATAATAAAAGCTACCCCAAAGCAGTCTCACAAAAGTGATCATTCCAGTAAATGATGCTTCCAGCCTGTGGTCCCTGCTCTGAATGCAAGCAGGTGAGGAGTGGTGCTGCTCTGTCCTTTTGATGTTGCCAACTCCCATTTGCCACCCAACTTTTTTCTCCTCCAAAACCTCTTAACAAACTTCAAAGGCCTCCTTGCTTCTCGCCTTAATCCAGTGCACTGAGACCTCTAGTTCAAAGAACTTTCCTTAAACCCTCTTCTTAAACTGCAACCAAAACTTTTCCTTTCCTTTCCACAAAGTAGCAATTACAGCTCTCTTGCATGGTGATTGGGCTTGGGCCGATCAGCTCCTGCAATTAATTAATCTCACAAAGGAGACTCATTTCCTGGCATTCAAACTGACAAGGGACTGGAGAACAGAAAGCCCTTTCAAAGCAGTTCCAGTTAACTGAGGGAAGAGGTATCGCAAGAAAAAGGCCCACAGTATTTGAGGTAGAGGACATATTTGATACTGCTTTAACTCGCTTGTTGATTGAATGATTTTGTTAAAGAGAGCCCCTTTTTTCTAATCTTTTACCTGCAAAAAAAGTGCGAGCGTGGGTAAACGCCGCACAAATATCGCTAAACTGCAACAGAAAAGCCTTTGCTGGCCAGCCTTTCAATTTCCCTTGTACAGTGCATCTTTCTGGAGCATTATACTAACTTACTTTAAGCGGAAAAGTGTTCCCTTACATGGCAAAAGCTCTTGGAAGAGAGGGAGATGAAGAGAGGGAGAAAAAAGAAGAAGAATAGCCGACAAGAGATTAAAGCTTTTTATTCAGTATCTCTTTCGTATTCAAATTGTGCTAAGAGCTCTGTGAGAGTTAGAAGCAAGCTTGTTCAGGAGGGCTTCTAAAGTGTGTACACGGATTTCATGGGAATAGAAAAGAAGCCATGGGCTGGGTAATGAAAGAAAGATAAGATGTCCTCTATAAAACAACTTGAGAGTCATTCAATTACTTCAGCAAGCCATCAAGGAACGCTTTGAAGATTTGCGAAAACACGGTTAAAAAATTTAACAATTCCCCCCTTACTCTCTCTCTCTCTCTTTTCCCTGTTGCAAGTTTCGTATCAATAAATGTTTGTATACAATATGAATTGCTTAAGCTATATTCCCTGTAGGAATATTGTTTACCTTATTCGGCAGTTCTCCCCCCTCAGACACACACACAAACTTGAAGAAGTATTTTGGCTATGCTTCATAGCTATGGCAAATGAGGCATTCAGGGTGGATAGCTGCCTTGTAGCAAGGGGTGATGGCATCAGCATTAAATCATCGTTTATGAAACTAAGCACTTGTTTGTTGTTGTTCTCATAACAACAACCCTTGGCAAGGGTTTTACATGGTATAAAGCCGTGGACACAGGCTACGTTTGAGAAAGAACTGTAACTGCACTTGAGATGGACAAGTAAGTTGGAGCAAAAGTACCACACAAAACACAAACATAGACTGTGGTATACCATGCCAGACCACTGACCCATATACTCTAGTGGTGTCTATCCTGATCAGCAATTGCTGCCCAAAATCTTAGGTGAGTGGACTTTGCCCCACAGCTGGACTGAAGACTCGAGAGAGAGGAATATGGCTACAGGTTATATATTTGCAGATGACGTGGAGACAAAGGATGAACTAGTGAAATCTTCAATGATACACTGGGCAATAGATGTTGGTCATAATGTAGACATGGAAGTATGGCAGTGATTATGGAATACGGATATAAAATTTAATGCATGTTATGGTTTAAGAGAAAATTATATGAAAACGCTATATAGATTGCACCTAACACCCAGTAGATTGGCAAAAAATGTATGCATCAGAATCAAATAAGTGTTGGAAATGTAAAGAAAAAGAAGGCACCTTTTTCACATGTGGTGGTCTTGTAATAAGGTTAAAGCTTACTGGGAAATGATATATAATGAATTAAAAAAGATGTTTAAGATAACATTCATAAAAAAGAAGCTTTTCGCTTAGGAGTTATAGGATTAGAACTACCCAAACAATATAGAAATTTATTTATGTATGCGACAGATGCAAGAATGTTGGGTGCAGAAACTAATGGAGTATGCAGAAATGGCAAAACATACCGAAAGAATAAGAAAGAATAAGAAATCAAGACTTTTAAGAAATAAGAAATAAGAAATCAATAAACTTTTTAGAAAGGAATGGAAGTGGTTTACTGAGTATTCACAAACTGTAAACAGATCAAGATATTGGCAGGATTATTGTAAAAACCTGCAGTTTTAAAAATATATATGAGATATATATCAGAATAGACGAATAAAAGAATAAGTTAAGACAATTTGGAGTATGCAGGAAAGGATGAAAATAAATGTATGGAAGTGCAGAAAGATGGGGAAAGGAGTCGAAATTGAAAATGTTAAAACTTGGCAAAATAATTGTTGTAATGTATATAAATGAAAATTATGATTTATTTTTTTAAAAAAGGTTGTATCTTTTTATTAATTTATTATAAACGTATGTACAAACCAACACAAGCAAACAATAAAAGAACCATGCATGGAGCATAGTCAGTATAAAAAACAAATAATAGAAATGCAGTAGCCAATATTTTAAGATGAATTTATGTAGCCCAGTGAGCACAGTGAGGAGTGAGGAGTGAGAGAAGGGCTTTTATGACTCTCCCTATTTATACCCCTCCAAAAAGAGAGGGGAGACCAGCCCACCTCAAAACTGAATTTGCCCCCGGACTACATATCTATGTCTGACCAAATGTTCAGATAAAGCAATGTTCCATAAATTGGTAAACCATGCCTTCCAAATAGGAACTTTGGATGATTTCCAGTATTGGGCTGTTACCAATCTGGCCACTAAAGGTTAAAACAAAGGAAGACTTGAACCGAACCAAACAGACAACAATGTTCTTCTGTTGTCTATGCTCTGGTAACCTCAAGGTAAGATTAGTTCAGTGAATTATACTGCCTCTGAAGAAGGGTCAAACCTTTCAGCTGGTTAGCAGGCAGAAAATCTCTTGCCTGCTGCAAAGAGCCAAAGAACCTCAGAGCAGCTTCCTCACAGAAGCTGTGGTGAAGGGAGGCAAAACCACCTTTCTCTAAAGGTAACTCATAAGTGTGTGGCCTGACAGGGGCCAGTCTTCCCTGATGCTCAGTGTTCAGCTAAGCCCCGAGAGTGCCGCAACAAGGAGTTCCCCAAGCCAGACAGCTATGGAGGCTGGTTGGCAGAGTGTCCTCCACCCCACATGCCTCAGGGTACTGGCCATTACCATATTTTTCGTGTATAAGACGCCCTCATGTATAAGACGACCCCTATTGAACTGAAGTCAAAATTAAGAAATCAATATTTTAAACATCAAACAGAACAACTTTGATATTTTATTAAATATTCAAAGCACTGGCACTGGCATAGCAGAGTGGGGTGTGCCCCACCAACACCCGAGATTGCCCAAAGTTGTTCAGCTTTTTTTGAAGATCACCTAAAGTTGTTGAGCTCCAGCGCTGTGTAGCCCCCGTGATTGACGGTTCTGGCAGCTGTGGGAAGGTAAGTGGTGTGTTGTTGTTTTTTAACACGTGTGCATTCACCATCAGTGTAAAAGACGACCTCCAATTTTTTGACGTACAATGCTTTTTGCAAAAAAAAAATCATCTAATGCACAAAAAATACGGTATCTAAAGCTTTTACCTGTCTGTACTAAATGCCAAATAAACCAAACAGCCTATGTTTATTTATTTTGAACTCCTAACTGACCCAGGTATCCCCCCCACCTTTCCATTGCCTGTAAGGTAAAAGGTAAAGGACCCCTGGACAGTTAAGTCCAGTCAAAGGCGACTATGGGGTTGTGGTGCTCATCTCACTTTCAGGTTGAGGGAGCCGGCATTTGTCCACAGAGTTTTCCAGGTCATGCGGCCAGCATGACTATACCACTTCTGGTGCAACGGAACACCGTGATGGAAGCCAGAGTGCATGGAAATGCCATTTACCTTCCCATCACAGTGGCACCTATTTATTTACTTGCACTGGTATGCTTTTGAACTGCTAGGTTGGCAGGAGCTGGGACAGAGCAACGGGAGCTCACCCTGTGACGGGGATTCTGTTGTATTTGCAGAGTCCTGTACTCAGCGGAAGGATGAGCAGTACGTGCCACATGCTTAACTTTGCTTTATTTTCAGTTCAATGTTGAGAAATTACAAACATGCATCTTGCCTCTGCGGGAGCAGAGAAGCAACCGTCCTTCTCCTCGGAACAAAGAACACCGAGAGAACAGTGAAAAACAGGAAACCAGTGTACGTCACATCCAGTCTCCCATTCCCGTGGGAAAACCCAACAGTACTCTGACTGTGGAATGTAAACATTGTCTTGTGACATGCACTTCGCTGCACAGTGAAGAGAGCAGAAACCAACAGATTCAAACCGCCAACCTTCTGATCGGCAAGCCCAAGAGGCTCAGTGGTTTAGACCACAGTGCCACCCACGTCCCTTTAGTAGTAATATATAACTGCATTTAAAGGGGCTCACACATTTAACTTGTTCCTAAACTAAGGCAATCTTGTCTGTGGCCATTCCTTCTTTTCCTCTGCTATGTGAACACTGTTGTGCCAACCCAAAGGATTTGATAGCTTTATGCAAGAATCTGTGCATCTTCCAAAACAGGTCCAAAAAGATATCCACCTCTTCTCCAGTATCTGACTAGCCTGCCTGCCAGTACAGTGGTGCCTCGCAAGACGAAAAGAATTTGTTCCGCGAGTCTTTTCGTCTTGCGATGTTTTTCGTCTTGCGAAGCATGGTCCGTCGCAACTGTGCCTCTTCAAGCGGCTTTTAAAAAAACCAACGCAAGATGTTTTCGTCTTGCAAAGCAAGCCCATAGGGAAATTCGTCTAGCGAAGCAACGCAAAACCAAAAAACCCTTTCGTCTAGCGAGTTTTTCGTCTTGCGAGGCATTCGTCTTGCGGGGCACCACTGTATATACCAATATCAATTATGTATGGCACATAGTATTTTGCTTACTATGGGTGTTATTCTAGCAACGAGTAATAAAAAGGGGCAACCTCAGAACTCAACCACAAGGTGACATGCGAACCTCCAGCTTAGATGGCTTATTGTTGCAGAATAAGCTCAATACGCTCTGATTAAAACCTTCCTTTGGGGCAAGTGGGAAATATTAACAAATAAAATGCAGATAAAAGCAGACACATATAAATAAATCGGTGCAACAAGAAATGTGCATTTTTAATCCACCCACAGCATCTAAGGGCCAATGAAACATAGTGACACAGGATTTTAGTTTAGGTTATTGGGCAAAATTAAGGCCACAACTTTATTGAATACCGAATGTGAGTGGTATTCTCTTAGGCATTGGCATCATCCAAACTATATCTGATAAAGGGTAACACCGCCAGAGGGAGCACTGTCAGTGGGTCCTGACTGGCGCTCATCCCTGGTGTCCCCATGGGGTCCTGGTATGGCCCTAGCCCCCTCCACGGGGGTTTCAGACAAGACCCAGGCCAACCCCTAGATTCCTTTAACAGACTACCCTTGAGCTTGGAGGGGCAGGTGATGGCCGCACCTCCTCTCCCCACCATTGCTGATCCAATGCCTAACCGCCAAACCTTACAAAGTTGTGACGATTGCTACAGTGGTAGGTGAAAACCAAATGGCCCTGCCAATTTGCCAGATGGAAAAATTTATACCAGGCCCTCATTACAAAACAGGCAACCAACAAAGACCATAGCAAGGCCAAACAGACCTCAATAAATGGTAGGCGGGTGGGGGATCTGCTGCACAAAGGCAAAGAGAACCAGCAAACAATGCACAGGGCTTAAATATTGTTTTGCAGTCACCCCCCAAGCCAAACGATTGGCTTTAGGGTCCAAGTGACTGTGAAATGACCAACCGGAGTGGAGCAGGGCATAGCTCTGCCCACGCTGGGAGGTGCTTAGAGATCCGATTGCAAAACGCTCGCTTCTTTAAGAGGAATTGATTTGTTGAGGGTATCTCAGTGTGGGTGAATGTCTTGCGGGTGTAGGGTCAATTGAAGAACAGATGTGTTAGTAGATGTGGATGCTGAGTGAGTATAAGTGTATTGAGTGAGTGGGATTCTATGTCATGGAGTTTGGTGTTTTACACATTGTGTGATTTTTGGATGTTGATATTTTTCATACTGCTTGAATTTTTATAGTTTCACATTTCTTTCCGGCTTTCCCCCTGTGAACTGCTTTGTGATATTTTCTGATGGAACAGCAATGTATAAATACTTGAACTTTGGTGAGTCACCTTGGCAAAAGGCGGCACAGAAATAAGCTATAACAATAAGGGTGGCCGTTTGCTTCTGCCACAACGTGACAAAACAATCCAGACCCAGCAATTAAAAGCAATTGCCATGGCATTGAACTAAATATGATAAATATCATTTCAAAGACACTCTAAAGCACCTCTTTAGACTGCTAAGGTGCAGAAACCCTTGATTGATATAGAATTCTTCATAACCAGTAAGACTACAATGTTCTCTTCATGAAGTCACTGCACTCCCTCTGTCCCCCTGCACCAGTCTTCCCCAACCTTGTGCTTTCCAGATGTTTTGGACTACAATTCCCATGATCCCTGACTTATAAGCCATGCTAACTAGAGATGGGAGTTGTAGTCCAAGAACATCTGGAAGGTACTAGGCTGGCGAAAGGTATCCTACACTCTTTTTTAAAAGAGATATTTCATAGCATTCATGTTCTTTAGAGCAAGTTATCAGTCTAAATGTGCTCCAATCTCTTCAGAATCCTTAAACGGATTCAGTTGAAAAGTGAGCCCCTTTCCAATTGTGCTGCTTGAATAATGAAACCTGTGGCAAATATCTTAGAGACAACAGGCATGGCTACTTGCTTTTAAAAGCATAATTTACTGATTAAAATTTGCCTGGTTGAACCCTTATACACTTGGAAGGGACTCAATGTTTATTAAGGAGCCTTGTTGAATGGTCTATGGAAACAAATGTCTATGAATTCCCGGCTATGAAAGACATGATTATTTCAGTCTCTACTTCTTTTACTGACAACAAAGTGCAAATGGTGTCAAAAAATAGAATGTCAGCGGAACACAATGAACTTATTAAACAATCAAAGCCCATTCAGTAAGATGCTGAGCATCTCTTCTGAGCCACCGTCTTCAAAATGCTTATTTCAGAGAAGTCTTACTATGGGAGCGTTACTCTACTTGGTCTGGATTGCAGTCTTCTAGTTTAGTAGGAATTTTTTTGGGGGGGGCAGTTCCTGCAAGAAACAATCTAGGGCAGCTCGACCAACAAAACTGGGATATAAACATTAGCCATAATTTAGAAAAATTAAGAATATTATAACTCCTACACAGAAAACAATGGGTGTTTTTTAAAATGGAGTGAAGTGGTTTTTCACTTAATTCATGATACAGTACTTTGATGAAGGAAATGTGAAAGTTTCATTGAAACAAAGTTTCCTGTTCAGAAGAAAGCTGTCTCCCATCTTTGCAAGGCCTTTTGTAGCATAATTCAGTGATTTTGTCTTACTTTGTGCCTAACTGCTAGCTGTTGGTGGTGTCCAAAGTGAAATTGCCCAGTGAGTGGAGGATATGAGATTCTGCTAGTGGAATCTAGTTGGTGATCTTACACTCATCAAAGGGCTTTTGACCCAGAGGTCACATCAGTTAATAAGAAGATAGGAGACTTCTTTTTTTGTTGTTGCCAATTTTGCTCTTCCCACTGTAGCTCTCCATACTCTATTACTCCATACTCTATTACTCAGCCCAGACCTGGAGGATCTCCCAAGTCCCTCAAGCCAATTTTTGGAGTTGCAGGGTGTGGGGATTTCTGGGGAAAAAATATGGCTTCTTCTGTTAGGCATTAATTGGATCAAAAGTCTATTGGTGAGTGCAAGATCGCCAGTTGTATCCCCCTCTCTCATAGAATCATAGAATCATAGAGTTGGAAGAGACCACAAGGGCCATCGAGTCCAACCCCCTGCCAAGCAGGAAACACCATCAGAGCACTCCTGACATATGGTTGTCAAGCCTCTGCTTAAAGACCTCCAAAGAAGGAGACTCCACTACACTCCTTGGCAGCAAATTCCACTGTTGAACAGCTCTTACTGTCAGGAAGTTCTTCCTAATGTTTAGGTGGAATCTCTCTCCCCCCTCTCATTCTCTGTGTCTTATTGTTGATATTTTTGCAATAAACAGTTTAAAACCTAGATCCACTATTTTGCTATTAAACTGTTCATTTCATTGAATTGTTCTCTCTCTCTCTCTCTCTCTCTCTCTCTCTCTCTCTCTCTCTCTCTCTCTGTGTGTGTGTGTGTGTGTGTGCTTTAATGGATCTCTTGTACATCCCACACCAAAAGAAGCCAAGGCTTCAGTCATTTCTGCACACTTTCTGCTGTCATAACACATGATCAAAGAAGACCAGGTTGGGGAAAGAAGAAGACTGGATTGCACAATAGGTTCTCTATGAATGGCAGATGAAAAGCAGTAGGCATTGAAATAAGATGGAGAGTCAAATATGCAAACACAGGGAAGCAAGTTCATTTTGAGGTTGCCGGCACTGCTATATTTTTCATATGATGGAGTGTCTAAGTAGATTGAATGGCGGCACTGCTCTGGAACTGGACTTAGGTATTTGATTTGTCACCTTCTCCTAGGGGTGAGCTCTGGAAAAATATCTGCATGGGGCACTGATTGTCCCATACATTGGCTGGCTTATGTTGGCATTGTACACCTTGCCAGGAATTGAGGGAAGATGCAAGAAAACAACACAATCAGCCTTTCCATTTGCTAAAGGCCAGAGTATTATGAAGTTTGGGGGAAGCTGGGGACATGCACTTTGACTGAAAAAAAGGTGGCTCCTCTTTTTAAGATACATCTGCCTGTATTCCTCCAGTCTGAAGTTCTAAACCTGGACAATCACAACAAAGAAGTCCAATGTGCATATGGGAGTTAGCGTGCTCTGTGCATTTGCAAGTGTATTCCAAATACAGAGACATCTCCAGAATAAATTTGCGTTGACCTACTGTGAAAATACTTAGTGTTCAACAGCCCTTAAAATTTCTCATTTCTCACCTGTGGTGGGGCGGTCCAGCTCGCTGCTGCGTTCTGAAGTTTCGTAGGCAAGGAGAGGCCAGACAAGAGGAGACAAGGCAAAGCTGCAAGAAAGGTTTGCAATACGTAACTCGCAAGGCATATCTTACTATTTCATTTTAAAAGATTAATACTGTTTTATGCTGTATTTATTAGTTTTATACCAGTTCATTTCAGACAAATATCTGTTCAATAGTGCTCCAAAATCTTAAATATATTTAGCAAAATGGTTGCGCTAATGGAAGCCACCACAATTCCCACTAGTGCAATTGGACGTTCGTCCCTCTCCTCACCCCACTCTCCCCAAATCTGCTCTGGAAGGTTGGGAAAACCCCTAGAATAGTGCATGATGGCTGAGAGGGAAGATCATTTGGTCAGGCCACCAGGAATACAACCCTTTATTTTGAGCTTGAAAGACGCAATAACATCACGATACCACAAAATTAGCAGATCACAACACCCGAAACACACCAGTGGCTTATTTGCACACGCTTGGTTGTTGGGATGGCAATGAGTATGTGTAGTGGTTATAGGAGATGAGGTTGATAGCATGCCAAACACTTACTGGATTATGGTCTGTAGATTTTTATGTGTATCTCTTTTCTCTTTTTAAAAATATTATACTACTTCACTATAAGAAGTTGAATATTCTTAATATAGATTTAGTATCATTGAAACATCACATGGTACTACAAACTTAACAAAACAGCCTTAAGGTTTTTTTTATTATTATTAAATTTGTATACAGTGGTACCTCGGGTTACAGACGCTTCAGGTTACAGACGCTTCAGGTTACACACTCTGCTAACCCAGAAATAGTACCTCGGGTTAAGAACTTTACCTCAGGATGAGAACAGAAATCGTGAGTCGGTGGCACAGCGGCAGCAGCAGGAGGCCCCAGTAGCTAAAGTGGTACCTCAGGTTAAGAACAGTTTCAGGTTAAGAACGGACCTTCAGAACTAATTAAGTTCTTAATCTGAGGTACCACTGTACTGTCCTACAACCATAGATCTCAGGGCTTTACAAGCTGCTAAATGAAAAGATAAGTTGGATCTCAGCAGGCCTTTATTTATTTATTTATTTATTTATTTATTTAAGCCAACTTCTGGTTGTAGACTTGCTTCAATTGAACCATTCCTCAGGTGTGCTGTTATTTATGAACATGTCAGTGAGTTCACCTGCAATAACACAACAAGGCAAACACAAAGAATTTCCTTGCTGCATGGATCTGACTAACATCCATCCAGTTTGGGCATCCAGGGAACATGATCACTCAGTTGGTAGAGCATGAGGCTCTTAATTTTGGAGTTGTGGGTTCGAGCCCCACATTGGGCAAAAGATTCCTGCATTACAGGGAATTGTACTGGATGATCATTGCGGTCCCTTCCAACTATGATTCTATGTAGATCGTCTTCCAATGAATTGCAGCAAGCAGCCGAATCTTCGGTAAGGAGCAAATCTGGTTATTTTGCCAGCTCAAATGTACTCACTAGCTGCTCTGCTGTTCCATCATACTGTAGGTACAATGTGAGGGCGCATGAATTGCACCCATTAGCAAAGGAAAGAATCAGCCATTTTGCTGAGTGATATCCAGTTGTGGCAGCAAGGACCATTCTACTAATGGGAGCCTCATTCTGAGCATAGCGCAATAGCCAGATGTTCCGCTGGGTCTCCCCTTCTCTCTATGGCATTATTTTGAATTGTATGCAGTGTACAACACTTGTCTTGATACGAAATAAATTTGTAATGTTGCAAAAGAGCTAAAAACAAACTGCATATTCAACACACAGTGGAAAACAAGGCTAATATAGATAGACAAATGATTGACCTTCGGGCAGCTAATGGGAACACAATCATAGCTTAAACATGGTGTGTTTGTGGAATGCAAAACACAGAGGTCAAACATAAGCATGTATTTTTCATTTTGAATGAAGTCCAGTGCACACTATAGAGAGCTAACCAAGATGAATGCATAATCCTGACTGAGTATGATTGGAACTTCCTGCTGGCATTTATACATAAGTTTAAATCCATTACAATGCTCCTATCTAATATTTGCTTTATATGCCTGAATAAATAATATTTATAAATGCTAACAATCAGTGGCCATTCTACACAAATCACCTCATTAAAATACAAATACTGTATGCACACGAACTCTTAATTTATCTTATTTTAACAAATGTCACAATGCAAGTTGCAGTGAGAAGTTGGAAACTTTTTAAACACTTTCCCTCTCCATTTTAAAGAACTGGGCCAACTACTTTTTAAACAAGCTACCTTAGATTGGACAGGCTGCTGTTGTATGTGTAAATGGTGGATGGTTAAAACAACTACCGAAATTCAAGAGAAATCTTGAACACAGATGGGAAAATACTGGCTGAATAGAATATACTGTATTTTTCGCTCTATAAGACGCACCAGACCACAGACGCACCTAGTTTTTGGAGGAGGAAAACAAGAAAAAAAATATTCTGAATCTCAGAAGTCAGAACAGCAAGAGGGATCGCTGTGCAGTGAAAGCAGCAATCCCTCTTGCTGTTCTGGCTTCTGGGATAGCTGCACAGCTTGCATTCACTCCATAAGACGCACACACATTTTCCCCTACTTTTTAGGAGGGAAAAAGTGAGTCTTATAGAGCAAAAAATACGGTAGTGTTATTACACACTTGTGTTATACTTGTGTTTAGGTGTTCCTACTAAGCAGGAGGTGCATACATTCCTCCCCTCATGGACAGATTATGTGCACATATTCCATAAAACATTGTGAATGTGCACAATGGCTAGTTGTTGAACACATTAGCCGTTCAACTCACGTCACTCCTAACATGTATATCACCCATATACACATGCACATGACTTTTACTCTGCTTCCTATGTGGTTCATTTCACATTTCTTGATTTCCCCAGCAGTTCAGCTCCCCACGCACAGATGACACCTCAGCTACTCCTTCTGAAAATAGTCGATAGAGTAATTATTTGCAAGCAGAAGTGAATAATCCCTAGGAACCTTCCTGCGACCATGCTTTGAAATTAGTATTTTTACACAGGCATTTGATTGAGTTTTGAGCTTAGCATACATGTTTGGCTTGAGAAGCCAGAACTTTCTCCAAAAGTTAAATATTTGATCATGCCAGACTGTGGCATGGGTCCGTGAAAAGAAATTTTCTATAATTGGTTCTAGTTGCTCTCAAAATAAAATATGGCCATTTTAATTGATTTTACTTCTGTAGTGTTTTTAATATTAGAGTCTAAATTTTTTAGCCTAGACTCTAGTGAAGAATGTGGTGGACAGACTGTTGGTAGATACAATGAAATGGGACCACAGTTCATCTATTCCTCAAGGATCAGCACTGGCTCCCTATTTGCTACAGTGCCCAATTTAAGAAAATTAAATTGGTCTGTAAAGTCCAATACAGTGGTACCTTGGAAGAACTTACCGTAATTCGTTCTGGAGGTCCGTTCTTAACTTGAAACTGTTCTTAACCTGAGGTACCACTTTAGCTAATCGGGCCTCCCACTGCCGCCGCACTGCGGTGGCACGATTTCTGTTCTCATCCTGAAGCAAAGTTCTTAACCCAAGGTACTATTTCTGGGTTAGTGGAGTCTGTAACCTGAAGCGTCTGTAACCTAAAGCACCTGCAACCTGAGGTACCACTGTATATCTTGGGGCCAATCTACTAAAGAACCACCACTCCCTGGGAGATGCCCAATTCATAGTTCCACTACTAGCTGTAGTCCTTGATATAACAGCATGGAATGGAACCTTATCTGTTATGCACTCCAGAGATGGAAAAGTCTCCCTCCTGCAGATGTTTCTCATCCTACCCATTTTTACATTTCAAGTTAACACTTATATTTTTCTTTGGGGCTCTGGAAATGGCTGGTGTGAAGGCTGTGGAATTTCTGTTTTGTTGGTTTTATTATTTTTCTACTGTCTTGATGTCATGTATTTTAATGGACTGTTGTCCATTAGAATAAAACCTTCTGTTGAAAGGTTGATTATAAATCTAAAATTATTATTGTTGTTGTTGTTGTTGTTGTTGTTGTTGTTGTTGTTGTTGTTGTTGTTATTATTATTATTATTATTATTATTATTATTATTATTATTATTATTATTAACTGTCCAGCTGCTCTCCTTAGCAAAGACTTCCCCTTTCCCCACATATCTGCCTGTGTGTCAAAAACTGCTTCGGTGAGGTGGACAACACTGGAGGCCATTTTCTCGGCATAAGACAGCAGCCATAAAAACAACATCTATCATGCCACTTTATTTGCTTTGACAGAGTTTTCAGCAACAACATCCAAAGGCAAATTAGGGTGTGTGTGTGTGTGTGTGTGTGTGTGTGTGTGTGTGTGTGTTTTAAAAACTGAATTAATGAAATCCTTGATTCCCCACTGAAGTCTCTGAGAGATTTAAGAGTGAATTCAAGGGAAGCACCTTTCTTGCATTTGGAAGCCTCAGCTCCAAAGACCTGACACCGAAGTCTCACATCACTCCCTTCATTTCGACTAAATATTTGCAAATTATGTAAATAGTTGAGCGCACCCATGAAATGTGATATAAAGAAGACAAACATTACTGCTCATTATCATATTCATGTTGCTGGGACTGTGCTTTCAAGCCGGAGGAGTTATTGTGGTCTTCAGTCAGCAGAACTAGGCCTACCTATCAACCCTTCAGCTGGCTCCTGTTTGTGGCACACTTGCTTATCTCATTTACAAAAATGATCTTTGCTGAGAAGATCGCTTTGATCAGCAGATGATTGGAATAAAAGATTAAAAAAAAGAGGGAAGTCAACCACAGACATGCAAAAAGAAAGAAATGTTCAAAGGATCACTGTATTGTTGATTTGCATAACATTTTCAGATTCATTTAGGACGATGACAAATCACTCTTGAAAGCCCACTCAGTCAAAATATCACGAAACATGTGCCAGGGCTAGATGCAGAGCTCAAAACTTAATATGACATAATTTGAAAAATCCCAATCATCCCATTAATAATGAAAAGATGCAAAGTTGGGATCATATAACATTTAGCTGAAAATAAAATACTCCCATTGAACCAGTAGGCAGTCTAAATTCTTGGATCTTTACAACAAAGCAGAGAGGCAGGGAGGTGAGGAAGAATATTAAATATAGATGCTAAAGCCCTTTTCATTCAAGCTGAATTCTCCTCCTTTTGGCACTTGTGTATCCAATATGTTGGCTTTGGTTTTTCTAATGAGGCTTACTTTGGGTAACTAAAGGTACAAAAGGACAACACTTCTTTACCTTTTATAGTTAGCAGAACTGCAAACTTCAGCAGTGGAAGTTTTACATCTGTGATTGGTAAGCAGTAAGCAGTGGTGTATTGTGGGGTGGGGCACAGGGGCAGTTGTCTCAGGAGTTTAATTGTTAGGGGGCACAAGATTTCAACACCTGGTTCTGCCTCAATACAGCTGCACACTTCCGTCACTGGGGTCTGCTGAAAATGGCTTCTCCATGCACAGGAAGTGAAATCTCCAGATAATGGAATGACTCTTCTTTTCTTATCTCTTCAGCTGCGATCTCCTGGGTGACACAGGCACATATGTACTCCATCTGTTTCCCTCCCCTGCTCCATGTGGCCCCGGGCACCGGCAATGCATGCTAAACCACTGGTACTAAGATGACCTCCCTTCCTGGCTTTACATAGCTATTGAAGGTTCTGAATGCCCATTCTATTTTGCATCTGGTTATCCTAGCATTCGCTACAAATTCAGAGCAGCCAGTTTTCTAGCATATAGTTCAGGGGTTGTCAACCTTTTTCGATCCATGTACACATTTGCAAATGGAATAAAACCGATGTGGGCGTGCCGCACACACAGCACAATCAAGTGTGTATGAATCAAATTTTTGGTTACAGTGGACTGCTTCTTCCTTCCATGCCTATTTACAATGGAGAAATAGACCCTGCAGCTGCCAGGGAAAACTTCTACAGGTGTGACACATTGGTGACCCCTGATATAGTATGTGCCACTCTTTCTCAACATGATGCCTTCTACAACTTGCACATTCTTGATCATTAGTCATGTTGGTTAGGGCTAATGGAAGTTGTCATTCAATTCATCTAGAGCACACCAGGTTGGAGGAATGCCACTAAATACTAATGATAAATTAATTCTCCAAGTAGGCAGAATGGAATGGAGTACTGTCGAAGACGATATGGCAGGCTGGCTAGAATCCTGAACAGAAGTACTCAACACCCACTAATGCATCATCATCATCATCATCATCATCATCATCATACTGCATAAATAAATAAATAAATAAATAATCCTACTTATCCCGCGTGCTAGTCTCCTGGTGCACACACCTATTTTTACGCTTACTTAAATACAGTTGCTGAAATATCTCTCAGCACTTCTTGAACATGTGCTGCTTTAGCTTTAAGAAACGGCACTAATTGGAGCGCAAAAAGGAAAAAAAAACAAAACCCACACACCAGATCGGGAAGCATGAGATTTGTTAAAGATACAACATAAATCCCAGTTTTATTGCTTCTTCTGATAGCAAATCTAAACAGAAGTCCTGGAGAAAATCTTCAAGCACCTAAATTTTATGTGTGCTCCAATAGCTTTTTCTCTTCCCCCGGGGAAAGAATGATACCTCTGTATGAGCATCATGGAGATCCAGAAACTCATTGCTCCCGCTAGTATAAATCTCTTAGTTTATTTATTTATTTGACAGGACTGGAAATCATATCAGAATCATTATATATATATATATATATCTGCAAACAAACAAGGACTGTTTCATAAGTTTTCCAGGTCTTTGGGCACAAGCTCTCTACCACATGCACTCATTGCTCTTAGGCCTCTCCCATTCATCTCAGTGGGGGACTGTGCCACACAGCTTGTCATTGGATTGGGCCCAACCATGTCTATCCATTCCTGGGACTCTGGTGGCACTGTGGTCTAAACCACTGTCCTTCTTGGGCTTGCTGATCAAAAGGTCAGCGGTTCAAATCCCTGTGTCGGAGTGAGCTCCCGTTGCTTTGTCCCAGCTCCTGCCAACCTAGCAGTTCAAAAGCACACCAGTGCAAGTAGATAAATAGGCACCGCTCTGGTGGGAAGGTAAACAGCGTTTCTGTGTGCTCTGATTTCAATCATGGTGTTCTGTTGAGCCAGAAGTGGTTTAGTCATGCTGGCCACATGACCCAGAAAGCTGTATGTGGACAAACGCAGGCTCCCTCGGCCTGAAAATGAGAAGAGCGTCGCAACCCCATAGTTGCATTTGATTGGATTTAACCATCCAGGGGTCCTTTACCTTACCTTTTATTCCCTGAAACTCAGGATAATATTTCATGCATCTGATGAAGTGGATTGTATTCCACAGATAATTATGCCATAATATAGTTGCTAGTCTATAAGGTGCCACAACACTCTGTTGTTTTTGCTGCAACAGTCTTTAAGAGACAGTGTAAATTGAAGGTCAAATGTTCAGAACTATCTATGCCTTGACTAGAGTTAAAGCAATCGAGGATCATTTCACACATTACTTGATGCAAATGTGTGTATCAGCTACAAAGTAAACAGATCCTGGTGTTGTAATGAATTATATTTGTGTGCTACACATATTTGCATATGTGTGTCTTCTTAAAACAGCTTAGATGCAAACCTAAATAGAGGCCAGGTATCACAAAGATTGACCTAAGACCTAAGATTAGGTTCTACTAACACCATTGGGTGTCAAATCTATCCGTTCATTACTCAGAGAGTATTGTATCAAATGATGACTTGCATTACGGAATGGCCATTGTACATTAAATACCACAGGCAGCGTTTCATATGGTGCTTGAAGGGAGCAGGGAGGAGCAAAGGGCATCAAGCAATCATTCTCTTATATCTTACTTCTTGTGCCACCAGTGGTCTGGTGATGAAGGACACGTTTTAGGCTTCAGTACCAGGCAGCCTGCATTTGTTGTTGTTTAGTCATTTAGTCATGTCCGACTCTTCGTGACCCCATGGACCAGAGCACGCCAGGCACTCCTGTCTTCCACTGCCTCCCACAGTTTGGTCAAACTCGTGCTAGTAGCTTCAAGAACACTGTCCAACCATCTCGTCCTCTGTCGTCCCCTTCTCCTTGTGCCCTCCATCTTTCCCAACATCAGGGTCTTTTCCAGAGAGTCTTCTCTTCTCATGAGGTGGCCAAAGTATTGGAGCCTCAGCTTCAGGATCTGTCCTTCCAGTGAGCACTCCGGGCTGATTTCCTTAAGAATGGATAGGTTTGATCTTCTTGCAGTCCATGGGACTCTCAAGAGTCTCCTCCAGCACCATAATTCAAAAGCATCAATTATTCGGCGATCAGCCTTCTTTATGGTCCAGCTCTCACTTCCATACATCACTACTGGGAAAACCATAGCTTTAACTATATGGACCTTCGTTGGCAAGGTGATGTCTCTGCTTTTTAAGATGCTGTCTAGGTCTGTCATTGCTTTTCTCCCAAGAAGCAGGCGTCTTTTAATTTCATGACTGCTGTCACCATCTGCAGTGATCATGGAGCACTGCCTTGCTGTGGTGAAGGGGCTTGAATAACTCAGAGAAGCTATCAGCTATGCTATGCAGGGCCACCCAAGATGGACAGGTCATAGTGGAGAGTTTTGACCAAACGGGATCCACCTGGAGCAGGAACCGGCAAGCCACTCCAGTATCCCTGCCATGAAAACTCCATGGACAAAGACAACAGGCAGCCTGCATACCACAAACCAATCAGGGTCCCCACAACCCTCTAAGCTTCACCAGGACCCATAAAGTCCCAACATCCCAGTCACCTCCTCAGTCTGAGAAAAATTCAACCTCGGCGCAAGCAGCTGGACTGATTTGGCTCTTACCTAGCCTTGTATCCTACCCTGCACCTCCTTTCTCCTGGTCTGCTCCAAAAACTGTGCCCTATCACATCTTAGAATGCATCATCTGCCTGTTGCCCTTTGGGTCCTTGTCTGCCTGCTCCAGAATCTGATCACTGCTTTGTTTTTGACCACATCCGTTCCTACTAACCCTTTCGACCTCAGCTTATAGTAAAGCCAGGCCCCCAGCCGCAGGCTGACAGCACTTCACTTTTGTAACGACTCCTGTAAAATCTGCCCGCTCTTCAATACACACTTCAGATGTCTTTACGATTCAACAGTACTTTTCAAAATATGCAGCGTTGCGCATTCAGCTTTGATTCACTCAGACTGCATACACACAAAGGCATTTGAAACACAATCCTAGGACTGTGGTTTGTTAAAAGCAGACCCTCCAAGTCTCCCTATTTTCCAGGGACAGTCCCAGATTTACAGAAGCCATCCTGGTTTCTGATTTGACCCCAGAATGTCCTGCTTTCCTTAGGACCTCCCTATTTTCATCAGAGAAATGCTGGAGAGTATACAGTTATTTGATCCTGAGCCCCAAGCCATCTGAAGGCACCCCTGTATAGGAAAGTTTTTTTTTTTAAATGTTAAAAGTTTTATTATGTTTTTAGATACGTTGGAAGCTGCCCAGAGTGGCTGGGGCAACTCAGCCAGATAGGTGGGACATCATCATCTTCATCATCATCATAGTATAGGACATCCCTGTTTTCATCAGAGAAATGTTGGAGGGAATGTAAGAGTGCTGGGAATTGCAGCTCTGAACTACAGTTCCTAAAATTATATGGAGGAAACAATATGGGGAAATTAAATATGCTTTACATGTATGGTGTATATGCAGCCTCAGTGAAAAGTCCGTGAATGATGAGATATTAGTGGCACCACATTTTATGACACATATAACACTTGTTCTTTAACAATATCTGTGAAGCTTATGGAGCTGTGCAGGATGCACATAATAACAGAAGAAGACTCCTGCAATATTTGGCCAATGCCCCATCTAGGTCAGGATCCTGTTCCCACAGTGGCCTACCAGGTGGCTGTGAGAAAGCTTGCAAGACCACTTACCTAAGTCATTCACACAACACAGAAGAATTCTGTATCAGGAAGGGTCAGTGGATGGATGTGGATGTTGTGTAAGGAGACCCATGAGACTGATGTGATACGTTCCTGTACGCTGCTTGATGTCCCATCTCTTGTTAACACAGTACTTGGTGTGCAAACTGGCTGACCTGGAAAAGAGGCATTGTGTTTGAGGTAACGTAAGATGAGGCTCCTTCTGTCTGCAAGGCTTGAAGGATGATGATAACCCAATACATTCACGTATGCAAATCATCACTTGATCCTACTGAACAAGATGGATGTGTGAACTAGCAGATGATCCTGAGCTGGGGGGGGGGGCACTTCATCCATGAAGGAAAAGACTGTGGAAGCAAAAAGGAAAGATAAGGCAGCTTGGGGGAGGGGGAATCCATAAAATCATCTCTTTACTTCTGGAATGTGGCTACCTTTACCTTTTATAATTGGTTTTGGGCTTTGTGACAGGTAGTCAGTTTCTAAATGAGCTGTTGTCCTTTCGACTTCCCAAGTGCTTCCTGATGCTACTCGACTACCTAGATGTATTTCTTTGGGTGGAATCATTTTTGCTCTTGGTGGTTAAAAAGTTGAACTTCCGGATAACCTCCAGCCAGGCAGAAGCAGGCTAGCTTAAGTGTGAATAAGTTCTCCCAGGCTGCCAATGACCTCGGCCCTGACCCAGATGGACCACACTCTACAGAGCAAAGATATAATTATACTTCTGTGCTGTTTCAGTCATGAACTTATCCCGAGGCTGTCAACTGTGTGCATTGGTGTTTATTTCAACATGATACTTTGGTGTTCTTGGCTGCTGGGTAATTGGAAAAGATACTTTTTTTGTTCTTGCCTGTTGGGTAATTGGAAAGGTAAAATTTTACACACACACACACACACACACACACACCTTACCTCAAATTCAAACAAGTGAAAGGAAGGAACAGACAAATGTTAGCTCAATAAAGTCAGCTTTATTAACATATATTTAAAGTGCACTCCCCAAGAATCCTGGGAATTATATTTTACCATTCACAGAGCTATAATTCCTAGTACCCTGAAGAGTCTACATTTCCCAGGATTATTTGGGGGGCGGAAACGTTCTATAAATGTACAACGTGTAAAATCTCTTAGGAGAGGCCTCTTCATGGTCCTGGGGAACTATATTCTTTTAATCAAGTATTAAAGACTGGACTAAGAAGTACTAAACAACGAGCAGAAATGGAATTTGGATTTTAAATATTGCATTTCTGTTACTTCTGAATCTTCATATCAGAGTTCTGCTGGATGTTCCAAAATCACATTTAAATGAACAAGAATTATGCGTTCGTACTATTATTATTTATTTATTATTACATTTATATTCCATCTTTCCTTCAAGGAGCTCAAGGCAGTATACATGTTTCCCCTCCTGTCTGTTTGATCCTTACAACAACACTGTGAGGTAGGTTAGGCTGATAGGCAGGGACTGCTCCAACATCACCCAGAGAGCGGCATGCTTGCGTAGGGACTATCGTGATAGTTTGGTCTTTTCATATTTCATGTTGTCTGGACAGCTTCTGAACTGCCTCATACTCCCGGGAGTGAAACCTGGATGCACAAGACCAATTAATAATTTGTGTTGCTTGAAAACTTTCAAAGCCCATGATGCAGTGTGACTGCAGGCAAATGTGGGTGTTTGAAAATATCCAGGGCTTAACTGAAGTGGGAAATTGAGAATATGGAAACGTAAATGGACTGTCCACATTTGACTTCCCTCTACAGCACGTACAGAAACAACCTTCTTGACTGTTGCTTTCGTCTGCTCAACCCACCAAACCCTGTCTTTGCATGCAGTGAAAGCCCCTAACTCAACAAGGATTTGAGACACATCAGCTCCTCTCACTTGGTTTAGCCGGCCAGTCGAAGCCATGTGGCTGCTGTCTCATGCTGACAGCTTCTAGGAGCCACAGGTGAGATCTGAGTGCAGAGTGGGGACCAAAGGTGGACAAATGACCCCAGAAGGAGCATGATGTGTCCCCCATCCAAGGTACTCCTCCTCCCCTAACACCCCTTGCACCCCCAAAGTAGCCATGAGCAATAAATTAAACATCAAGTGTACATATGAGACCTCCCACCCCAATCATAAGATGATCTAAAATAGAGATACAAAAAAATTACTTTCAACAAAAGCAACAAAAATCTAAGCGACACCCAACCCAAAGGTCTGTTTGGCAGCCTCTGCTTTTGTAGCTGTCGTCAGTCTCAGCCTCCCAGCCCAGGTGGGAAAGGGGCTGCAAGGCAGGGAACAAGTCTCCTAGGACTCACAGCGAAGATGGTACGGTACAGTGGTACCTCGGGTTAAGTACTTCATTCGTTCCGGAGGTCTGTTCTTAACCTGAAACTGTTCTTAACCACTTTAGCTAATGGGGCCTCCTGCTGCCGTTGTGCCGCCGCTGCACGATTTCTGTTCTCATCCTGAAGCAAAGTTCTTAACCCGAGGTACTATTTCTGGGTTAGCAGAGTCTGTAACCTGAAGCATCTGTAACCTGAAGTGTATGTAACCCGAGGTACCACTGTACAAAGAAAAGCCAGGATATTCTGTACACATTCTGCTGACGTTGTACCCAACTGCACAATGTGACCCATTTCCTTGTATTCCGCTAACTATTTTCAACCCTACCTCCAAAAGAGCATTACAATTTGAATGCCATGGTATATTGTCCATTTACCTCAGCGCCTTGACACTTTGCTGTGCAGCTGACAACATTAACGACTGTTTTTAGCTTAATGTATATGATAACACTCCAGTTGTTCTAACAAGCAAAATGATTAGTTTACTAGGATACCTCAGAAAGCGGAAATTATAATGACATGTATTTTTAACTTGTAACTTTATGCTGTGATTTCAAAATCATTGCTTTGCCTGCAATTCTTTTGTAGCTCGAGCTTGTATTTGTCCTATTATTTGGAGAAAGACTGACAACTTTTCACTGAAAATAATTATTAGTTAATGCTCATGCACTAAATTAAGTACAAACACTTAAACCCTACAGCTTCGTGTGCGACTCATGCAAGCATTTTCAATTGCTGGGGCGTTTATGGAGCCTTGCATTTCAACATCTGAGCCCTGCTCATCAGCTCTGTTGGGGATTTACTTTCTTAAAACATGAGGAGGTGCAGCCATACCATAAAATCTTTAGATTGTTCTCTTCCTCTCAGATGTTATAAGGAGAAGGCATATCATTTTCTGTTCCAGAAAAGGTGGAGTTTTCTTGTACAACCCCATACCATTTTAAGGTGCTTTTCAAATAGCATGGTGTTAGGGTGTTAAAAAGGTAAAGGGACCCCTGACCATTAGGTCCAGCCGTGACCGACTCTGGGGTTGCGGCGCTCATCTCGCTTTATTGGCCGAGGGAGCCAGCGTACAGCATGACTAAGCCGCTTCTGGTGAACCAGAGCAGCACACGGAAACGCCGTTTACCTTCCCACTGGAGTGGTCCCTATTTATCTACTTGCACTTGGCGTGCTTTCGAACTGCTAGGTTGGCAGGAGCGGGGATTCGAACGGCCAACCTTCTGATCGGCAAGTCCTAGGCTTTGTGGTTTAACCCACAGCGCCACCCGCATCAGTTATGTTAGCAGGGTTAATGCAGACTAATTTGTTGGGTTTCTTCCAGGTTACACCAACCCGGCCAGGTTGGATGATTTTTTTCCAGTTTCAGTCTCTTTGTGACAGGTCTGATGACACTAAGGGCTCTGTTTCTGATGTACTCTCTGATGCACACTGGTGAAGTGCGGTAGGAAGAAATTTCTTCCTCAGGGGAAGCACCTGTGATGGCCTGAACTCTGTCCCATGATCCAGGGTGTTCCTGCGGGGATTGGATACTTCCATGCATGACTAATAATAATAATAATGATGATGATGATGTTATAATTTATATGCCACCCATCTGACCAGGTTGCCCCAGACACTCTGGGCAGCTCCCAACTAAATATTAAAAACACAATAAACATCATACATTAAAAACTTCCCTGAACAGGGTTGCCTTCAGATGGCTTCTAAAAGTCAGATAGTTTTTGATTTCCTTGACATCTGATGGGAAGGTGTTCCAGTGGGAAGGAGAGCCAGTGTGGTGTAGTGGTTAAGAGCGATAGACTCGTAATCTGGGGAATCGGGTTCGTGTCTCTGCTCCTTCACATGCAGCTGCTGGGTGACCTTGGGTTAGTCACACTTTTCTGAAGTCTCTCAGCTTTACTCACCTCACAGAGTGTTTGTTGTTGGGGAGGAAGGGAAAGGAGAATGTTAGCGCTTTGAGACTCCTTCGGGTAGTGATAAAGCGGGATATCAAATCCAAACTCTTCTTTTTCTTCCACAAGGAGGACGCAGGTGGCGCTGTGGTCTAAACCACTGAGCTTCTTGGCCTTGCCTATCAACTGGTCGGCAGTTCGAATCCCTGCTCGGTCTCAGCTTCTGCCTACCTAGCAGTTCGAAAGCATGTCAAGTGCAAGTAGATAAATAGGTACCACTGCGACGGGAAGGTAAACAGCGTTTCTGTGCACTCTGGTTTCCGTCACGGTGTTGCGTTGCACCAGAAACGGTTTAGTCATGCTGGCCACATGACCCGGAAAAGCTGTCTGTGGACAAACGCTGGCTCCCTTGGCCTGAAAAGCAAGATGAGCGCTGCACCCCATAGTTGCCTTTGACTGGACTTAACCGTCCAGGAGTCCTTTACCTTTTACATTCAGGCAATTACATGTACATCCCCCACAATGGTCTAGTGATATTTGTTTTCAAGTATTTTGCTTTCAGCTTGTTTATTTTTATTTTATTTTTTACTGTGTGGCTTTATATTTTTCTTATTGTTGTAAACAACTGTGGTATATTTCTATGTTGCATAGCATTTTAAATATTTTTATAACAAAAATTTTAATTGCTCAGTGTGAATGCAAAAAAAGCAAGCCTATCAATATCTAAATATCTATCTATATACTGCTCATTCTACAACTGGTAGAAGCCCACTGCAAATCCAAGCTTACTCAGCTACAATGCATTATTACCTGAAGCTGAGGGCCATGTATTAATTACATTATTACGTTGCCCTCAGCCTCAGATAATAATGCCATGACCTTTTTTTTTTAGCTGGTTGATTTTTATTTTATCAGCCTTTAACAATCAGATCCTGAAATTCTTATTCATGAATAATTTTATTGATTTCTTTCTTTCTTTTTGTGTCACTTCTATATGCCAGTAAATATGTTTAGGAACTAAGCAATTGTGCACTGAGCTAAGTTACGTTTAAGGTTAAAATACACATTCTTATCTATGGTCTCAAAAAGGGGGGCGGTCAGTTATGATACTCTGAGAAATAAGTGTTTAATAATAGAGGTGCTAACTTGGTATTTTTTGGAGTGATACTAACATCGGCTTGGTGAACAGAAGCAATTGAATCAATAGAAAGAAAAAGGCACCATTTGCTGATAAAACAACTTGTGATGTACCTAACAAATATTTTTTTAAAAAAGGTAAGAATGGGGGAAGTGCTTGGAAAAACAAAATATACAATTATTGTGAATAACACTGCAAATTAACAGATTTAATATAGCACCAATCTATCTGTATTTGTAAAAAGCAAATGATGCAAAATATGCATTGTGGGGGAAAAAATCTAAGTGGTATTAATGGTAAGGCAAGGTGAACAATACTGATAATATTAAATTAACCCAAGAGAGTCCTAATCAGGACCCCAATGTAGGAAATCTGCCTGCCAACTGTCGTTCTTTTTCCCATTGGTTTAGTTAAGGGTTGAAGTTCTTCTTGAAGT